>NC_045641.1:58113523-59363523 GCF_009829145.1 Chiroxiphia lanceolata
ATAAAAACCCCCACTGTTTCCATGGGTGAAAATGTAACAACAGGTGTAAAAATCTCTGAGAGAGACTTGGGAAGTTATAGTGTATCTGTGTGCAGCCATGTGATTTAATGTGTCTCTGTGTGTGTGTGTGTGTGTGTGTGTGTGTGTGTGTGTGTGTGTGAGAGAGAGAGAGAGAACAAAGAAGTGAGAGTGCAAATTTATTTTAAAACTAAAAAAACTAGATACTACTTCAAAACTTTTTCTCCTTCCATCTCCCCCGCTCCCAGAATGACCAGCAAATGACTCAAATCTTTGTGAGACAAATACTAAGTTCATGGACAAGCAAATGTAAATTCACTTTTTGTTCTAGTCATATTTTCCTTTGTGCCTGTGTTTTGTAGAAGGAAGTAGGGTAACGGGAAGGGACAGAGTGGTTGTGTAATTAAGTGTAACACAGTAGTTAGTTTAAATGCTACTTACCTCCCTCTCCTCGTAAACCCTGGTCTCTAATCAATTCCTATAAAAAATTAAAAAAAAAATCTGTATTTAATTTAGGTATTAACATTTAGATTCTGAAATCAATTGATATTGATCAATTTGAGAATCCATAATGTCATGTGTTGTCCATGACATAAAAGTGGTTTCCTATTCTGATTTAATAATAGCAGCAACTCCAAAGAACTACTTAAAACAACTACTAAACTTCTCAAAATCAGTTGCCCTAAAACAGCATCTCTCAGTAGTAAAGTGAAATGTACACTACCCAAAATAGATGCTGACACGAAAATATTGATTTAAAAATAGAGGTGGCCAAAATGTGTGAAGAAATATTGAACTAAATGTTCTAGTTACACTGTTTGTGGCACAAATGATTTAAAGTGTCACATTAGAAGCTGGGACATCAATTTCCTGTACTGAGGTACATCAGTCAGATGAGTCCTGCTTCATTTTTTCTTAAAACAACACACCTGATTTGCATAGCCAGGCGCACTCTGTTCTTCTCAGAAATGACTAACTGCAAAAGGTTTCCTTTGCTTGCAATACACTGTGAACTGAGAGTATCTTTTGCAACTAAAAGCAAACTACGCTAAGGATTTTCTAAACAGACGAAAAGCAGAAAATTCTAACAGTTTCCATCTGTATTCCAACATCATGGAGCTTTTTTTTTTTTGTTACACAATTATCTTTGTTCCCTTTTTTGTTACACAATTATAGTTGTTCCCTCATACACCTACGCTGCTGCTGAAGGCACTGGCTATGCCTCAGCTGCACCAGTGCCATATATCACATGTAAATGTCTACACAGCCACACTCTTAAAACTAACACTTCACCTTTCCATCAGCTCACATGCAAAACAGATCTTGTGCCTCAGTGTCCAGGCAGACTTCAAGACTATTCATCTGACAAATGAATAATTTCTAGAGAGCAGACTTAAGGGTAAAATACGAGCTGTGTGTTTTAGCAAAATTAGAAAGCGGTTGTCGTGATCAACATTTTGAAAGATTTTAACTGTCCTTACACTAATATCAACCACTATTATTAGTTACATTTCACCATTCAGAGATTTCAAAAACGTGGAAAATGAGTTAAGTGTAGCTGTTTCTGAACACTCTAAAAGAATGCTCAGAACAACATATACTGGGCTCTTGAAATCCTAAGGTACTATCGGTATATCTGAACTCAGCTTAACTTAATAATTCAATTTTCTTCAATGTCAAAAGCGTTACTTGGAATATAAATACTAAAACCCTCTATCTTGCATAAAAATGTGTTTAACACACAGAATGGCTTGCAAGGGTGGTTACCAGATACAGCTAGCAGCAAGAGCCTTGGGACTAATTACACAAAAAAAAAAGCAGTGGTTTGGGGGAAAATGTTATTTGAAAATGAAAAGGACAGGACTGTCAAGAGGCAGTTCTCCTTTTGGAGAATGGGTTATTTGTGTTCTTACAGCTCTCAACAGCAAAAATGAATCTATGAAAAAATGAAAAATGAATGGTCCTTGAAGACTCTGATAGACCACTGAGGATTAGCTTAGAAACACAGTACTTGTGTGCACATGATAAACCTAATGCACTGATATTCAAAATGAACACATCAAATCTACTATTCTTGATCTAATTGTTATTAATACTTACATCAATATTGACTGGCTCAATTGTATTGATGTGGACATTGGGAGCTGAAGAGGATCGGTCGCGTTGCCCAAACTGATTCCGATGGTCTTCATCTGCTGGTCGGAGGGGCTGTGGGATTGGAATGGATTTTGAAGGAGAAGGACTAGGGAGAATTGGTGGTCTGAGAAACAAAGTCAAGGAAAAAGAGGATTTAGGTCTACAAATGGCTTCAAACACTGCATAGTGGGTGTGGTAAGTCCTTTTCAACTATAATAATACATACATAAAAAAACTGATCTAAAGGCCTGAATAAAAACAATTTATAATGAACGATCTCTACTCCCTTATGATCAATTGCAACAACTCTCTGCTGCATAAACTACCTAATTACATGGCTGTGAAGTGTTCTGAGTTAAAACAAAACAAAAAACTCTACCATGCCATACCAAACTAGTAACAATAAATCCTGATCTGAAAAATTCATGTAGCCCAACATGCACTGCAGATAGAAAGATACTCTGCAGTTTCCTCTGAGTCAATGCAATACACTCTTTAAAACGGTAATCCATCAAGAACTAAAAATGCTTAACATCTCACATCAATTTTACAGTTAGAAAATGTCACAAAATAAACTGTATGGATAGGATTATTGATCAGCAAATATAGAGTGAAAATTACATATGGTCATTGAACCTAACTGATTAATAATATGGCCAATTACTATTGATACTAAAAATAACATGGCCAATGTTAATGTAATAAAAATCAACATATCACCTTTTAACCTCAGCCTGTAAGTAATAACTTTGAATAGTGCAATATTTCAAATGTTATTTACAGTGTTACAGTTAGGCAATGCAATAGGTTTGACTTGAATGATAAGCATTCAGACTACACAGACAAGATTCTTGAAGAAATTTAAACACCGGCAGTCATAAATGTAGATTAAGTCTTCAATTTATTGTATAATGAACTGAATATTTAAAAGACAAAACACCTCTTGGTTTTTTGTTTGTAAAAAGGCAGAAAGTCACTTCTTTGGTTATCCGCTAATTTTATTGAAGTACAATAAATTGGCAATTATCTCTTACTCTAGTCAAGGTCAGTCCCTGTTAAGTCTAATGATTCAATCTAATGGATATAAGGCAAAAGGTCAATGAAAACATTTGCCAGCTATGTCAAAGAAAATTTTATGTTAAAGTATATATGGTATCTGACAACAAGGTTTTTAGGAGCGAGGGTTTTTCTTGCCAAGTTCTAAGAGAGGAGTCCTCCACCCATTCAATGACTCATGGATTAATTACTATGCCCACAAAGGCAATGTCCAGGGAGAAGCTTCAGAAATAAAACATAGAGCAGCATATAGCAGCAATAGGTCCTGGAGCCACCTATAAGTAAACACTCCTTGGCCTCTCCAAAGATATTTAGAGGCAACTAACATTTTCAACAGGATCTCTTGGCATTTTTTAAGAATCAGGTCTGCTTTAAACACTACTATCCTACCTTTCACTGAAGAGTTTATGTAGTTTGGCACTGGTCCCAGAACTCAGTGCTATCTGCATCCTAAGGACTTGTCATCTTTTCCTTCCTGGCCAACAATCTCACAAAATTGAGATTGGCAAAACAAAGCTCTTGTGAATTAATGCAAGTAACAGTCTAGTAAGTCTTGCAGTAAAATACATATGTTTGGGAGGAGTGGCAGGGAAGAAGAGGTAGGGGGTTTAGCCATGCTAATTTTTCAAAAGCCAGTTACTTATTGTCGCATGACAGAATATAAATACTGGGAATGCACTTGGTTGACATTTTAAGGTACTTTATTTTCACGTTAAGGCAAGTGTGTCAGATGTTGCACAAAAAAATACAAGAAGTGTAAAAAGTGTCTCAGCCAGGTCAGTACTGGCATTGTTTGGATAGCTAATTCCTGCTCAAACTTCCTGAGAGTTCTCTGGTAATAAGGAAATTAAGGGAGATGTGTAAGAACATCCCTCAGATCATTGCAGTAGGAGTGAGCGTGAGACACTATCTGAGCTCTGCCACATGACGAGGACAGAAGCAACCAGATTTTCTGTGATCATCAGTAACATAACAGAGAGAAAACCAGACTGAAAAAGTATTGTTTCAATTACATCCTCCTTTGAGTCATAAATGGTCATCTGCTGCTTCTGTATTTCTGGGCACAGGTCACCACGTCCATCATGTTGCTAGCACAGATAGCGTGCTATGTCACACATATTGGAAAACAATTTTAATAGCTTTTTCCACTCATTAAATTCTAACTGGGGGGGGAGTCCAGATCTTTAGTAAATAATTACAGGCTGATAAAGAATTCCCCTTTTTTTTTTTTTGAGTCTCTGAACTATTATTGTGAGGGTCTCTGGGCTTCCAACACCAAGAATCCAGAGATGGGAACCTCATAAGCACTGAGCCATGTGCTCCATCAGAATTTTATTATTGGGTGTCCTTGGGACACTTATAAAAAGGTCAGTTATTTTTGCTAAATGGGAATTTTGCCTGAAAAAGGGAACTAATGAAGAGAAAGACACAACTGGTTTGCTGGCCAAGATGGCCTACTGAGATCACAGGCTCAGAGGATATTACCACCAGCTTCTGCCTGTGTGTGGCAAAAGCTACATCTTGATCTGCATTGAGATCTTGATCTATCAAAGCACATTACCCCGAAAAATGCAGCAATCCTCTGAGCCACCAAAAGCCTGTTTGTACAGTATTCCTACATTTTAATTGCTCTAGAAGAACAGAAGGAACACTGGAGCTACAAGGACAAGCCATCATCATTTGGGAAAGGGTGACATTGTCTATTCCAGGTCAGTCCCAAAACTTGTTCTGTAGGCTATGAAAACACACTAGTAAAAAAAAAATAAAATAAAAAAAATCAAGAGGACCAGAACAACTCCTACAAAGAACTGTTTACTGTGACATACACGTACACCAGGTTGAGGCTTAAAGAAGCCTCAATCTGAATACCAGGATCTGAGTTTCTGTTGCTCCTGTGGACTTTGTGAGCTGTTTACAGCCATCCTGCTAAAGGAGACCTTCTACAAATAAGAATCAATATTGGAGTGGTTATACTACCTCATCTTGACCACTTTCTCCCAGACTCTTAGACGTGGGCATTCCTTCAACAATGATTCTCAGCTTCTGAGACAACAGGGTGATAATTGCCAAATCTCAATTTAACGTTATAACCTTTCCTGACAATATGACCAAACTTTTACCTTGGACCATGTATCTGGGGTAAGTACATTGTTCCCTCCCTTTTTATCAAGACAGAGCAGAAAGAGGTTTTGTCAGGAGACAAGAATTACTGAATATAAGATGTAAAATTTTTATACCCTTTAGCAAGCACAGCAAACACTAATGGGTCCACAGATTTACTATTCCACAAAACTGGATCCACAGGAAAGAGTAAGGGAACTCAGAGAAGTGCCCACGCATGGTACATTATATATGAACAAGCAATTTTATAAAATCATATACAGTACCTCCACTAGATTTAGAAATTGTAATGATATAAGTTAGTTCACTTTACAAATACAAAAGAAGATTTTTATACAGATTTTCTGCAATCTCCTTTAACTCATGAATGTGATGTTTCATAAATGTTTAAGAGCTGGTCTACTCAGGAAAGATTTTTCTTAAAATATGTTTGTTTGGGCTTCAAGTTTTTTTGCCCGTACTTTTATGTTGCTGCAATTGGGCAAAGGCTTAAACTGAAAATTCAGTCACCTAGCTCCAATTATGAGGTGTGTGCCAGTTCCTTTTTGAATGGACTGAGATTTTCCCTATTCCTCTTCTAGCCTGAACAAGTACATCTCAGTTTAGCCACAGGGTTCAGTGTTGTATGCACTATTCACCTGTAGGC
The DNA here is from genome assembly GCF_009829145.1 of Chiroxiphia lanceolata. Taxonomy (NCBI): domain Eukaryota; kingdom Metazoa; phylum Chordata; class Aves; order Passeriformes; family Pipridae; genus Chiroxiphia; species Chiroxiphia lanceolata. The sequence continues at coordinate 58,119,501 of NC_045641.1, forward strand.
CAAATCTAAAATGTGTTTTAAGGCACTTTTTTTGATTAATTTTGCTTACACCAGAGTATGACTGGATTTGTTTTTTGTTACTGCTGTTAATGAAGAACACAGTGCACTTCCATTTTCAGGAAGTTTCTAAAGACTGCTAAGGATCTGGGATACAATGATATTTCAGCTAGTGATTTAATTATCATAGTACTCCACAGATATTGCCAGAAAACATGCTTTTTTTTCCCAACTCTGCAGCCTGGAAATATTTAATAACCTCAAATCAAATGGTGATTTGGAGAAAAGGACAGCAGTATCCATTTGTAACTACAACGTGAAGATCACTCTTTCAGCACCCTTTGAAGTCAGTCTAGAAGTAACATGAGACACTTCTGTAACAGTCATTACCTCATAAAAATCAGTGCAGTTTTCTATACCATGATAACTTGTTTTCATCCATGTTGGCTTGTAGGTGAAAAAGAACTGCCAGGATTATCACAACGGTGTGCATTTATTTGTACTGGTCCTTGGGCCCAGATCAGAGCTGACAAGCCTAACATTTCCAAAAGCTTCCTACACCAGGGGTTATCAAGAGAATCACACTGCTGTCATTAGCCCTCCAAACCAGGTTTCAGTTCACTAGTGTGTTTTTCTAATAAAGTTTTGGAGAGCAAGAGGTTTTCCCCTCCTGTTGTACAGCCTAGAAGCAATTTTTCTAAAGATTCTGGTACCAGATCTTTTCTGCTCAGCAAGAATGTGTATCAAGTTGTATTTTGTAGGAACTTTGGGAACATTTACATGGAAAGGCCTGGAAAAGATTCTGCCAGCATTTTTAGGGGAAAATTTGTTTTATGAAATAAAACACAAAGCTTTTGCTCACTTAAACACCATGGGATCTAAATGCCATTGTAGTACTAAATACAATATTGTAAGACTGTGTCTTTGCTTCCTTGGCTTTTCAGAAGCTTTTCTAGACATTTAAATATCTTTGCTGAGGCAGAATGATCAGTGAACATTTGGAAGACAGAAAGGAAAGCAGAGGTGTTTAATCACAGGCTGGAGCCTGCTCAAAGGCAGGGACTGGCAAGCTTCCAAGAACGGTGCACCAGACATTCCCTCTTTCTTCCTCCAACTTAGAAGATGAAGCATATTGGGAAATGCTGTTTTTCAAAGAGCCAAGATGTTGCCAACTTGCCTACCAGCAGTGTTCTGCCTGGAGCAATGCAGACGTTTTTGGCTTTTACCAAATGCAACCTGCCCCTGTGCTATTCCAAGTCTGACCACATGCCCTCTTACACCCACTCCACAGGTTACTTACCCTGCCATAACACCTGCCTCATGTGTGTGCTGAGTTTTGTCCAACATCACAACATCTAAGAGAACAGATCAGAGTTGAAAAAGACAAGTTTGGAATATTCTGAATGGCTAATCTCTCCCTTATGCAGGTATTTGAGATCAAGGGAACTGGGTTCACAGAAATTCTGTGCTTGTATTTTACGAGCAAAGATACAGAAGAAACTTTATGACAGTGCAATGAACAAAACAAATACAATGTATCATATACAGTTTGCTTACTTCAGTTTTATTACAAATGGCTCTTATTAGGGAGACCTACACTTCTTGTACTTCTTTCCAGTTAAGTGCAGATTATAACTAAAATGGTTGCTTTAGCACAAGAGGAGAGTGCAAACGGAAAGAACTAAAATGGGACAGAAGACCTAATGTGGAGGCTGGATACACTTTTATAAGGGGTGCAAGTGGGACCATATGTGCTCCCTCATCTTTGGGTGGAACACCTGGAGGGACTGCCTAACGCTTTCAGTTGGAAGAATGAAAAGCTACAGGACTGGATTGCTTTAGGATGTTACACATGACCAAAGTGAAACAGTTCTCCAGCATGTTTAGCAGCTTTTGCATCATGTCCAATGGTCTTTTCCTTTATGTCCCTTTCTCTTTCAAACTTTTCCATTTGATCCCTTGACAATGTCTCAGCATGTCACACACGCCTTTGCTCTCGAGCTTGTCTTGCAACACAAACTTCCTTTCTTTGGGCACTTTGCCTGCCGCTGGAATCCCTTCACAAGGCTAGAGATGAAGAAGGATGTTTGCCTTCTCTTTCCTCAGGTTTACCAAACGATTAGTAACATCCCTTCCTCTGTGGGCTGAGCCATGCAAGATGCTAGGAGAACAGAGAAATCAAAGGAACAATTATTAATCTAGTAAGTGTTATTAAAGCGCTAGTTCCTCATATTTTACATCCTATCGCCCAACTCTCAAATTCCAATCCCTTATTCTCCTCCCAGACAAGATAATCTCAAATGGTAGCCCTTTTTTTTTGTTCCACTTGAGCTGTTGTCCCATATTGCAGCAATACCCTTTAACAAAACCACGGGTAAGCATGTGTTTTTATGGAAAAGGCCAGCTTTTTAAATTCAGACAAATTAATCTTTCCACAATTATGTTTTTAAAAAGCAGAGAAGTATTACTAAAGAAAGGCAAAAAGATACCTGGAAAAAGGTATGGACAGGGCCATATGCTCATATAATAACATCTGAGCTAGTTCTGGAAAGGAAATACTGCACACACAGATGCTTAGAGAAAATCTCCTGACTAACATGCATATTACTTACAAACACCAGCTGATAATCATAAACCATTTTCAAAATGAACATAATTTTGCAGACATGATGTATGCTTTTTTTTTTTTGTTTAACAATGAAGTGTATGGTAAAGCAAGAAAGCAAAAAGGAGGAAGCCAGACACCTTTTACAGCTTCTGTAATTACAAACATTTACCGATGCAACACTTGGGAAAAGCGCCTTAAAACCAATTGGCAAGTATATTTAAAAGTTAACATTTTTATAGATGTCAAGTTAAAAACCTTAAGGCATTAACCAGCTTTGGTTTCAGCTTTTCCTTTCCATTTTCACTTCACAAAACTGAGACTGATTGAAGTCTTATCAATTAAGATAATCCATACTGTTGTATCTTCATAAACTGGTAAGAATGGACTAATGTGAGGCAAAGGCAATTAAAAAGCAGAAAAATTTAGAGTATTAGGATTAGGGCTATATAGTGCCTTTGGCATCTGCTGCTGTTTAAAACAGTTGGTATGAACAAGTTTTTTCACGGATTAATAGTTGTAGCCTGCTTATAATTTCGGCTGTACCATGAGAAAGGCAGAGCCTGCTGCACTTAAGAGAACCACAACAGCCTTGTCCACAATCTGCTGTACTAACATCCATGGGATATAAAGGCAACATCTACTACCTGGAAGAAGCACTTCTGAATTTACCTGAATCTGCACATACAATATAGTACAAATAAGAAGATAATCTCTGTACTTACCAAATGAGGTTCCCTCTGCAGGACTATCAATCTATTTTCCTGGGAGGCATCATATTTGATCTTCCATAAAATAGTCTTGGCTGTCCAGAGAACTTATCTTCTAGTTAAGAGTCCATAAGTGCCTACGTAGCTTCCAGTTTGTTTCTGCTTTAGTCTGGGCACAATGTTCACTAATCCAGAGGAGCCTCTCTGCCAATTTCAGCCCAGTTCCACGCAGCACACATGTCCTGGGGATAGTTTTCTGAAGGCTTTTGTATTTGGTGTTCTTAATAAATCTGCATCAGGTTTCTTGACTGTGATACACATCCCTGAGTTACTCTTCCCTGGAGATTTGTTCAACTACCTAGTGCTGGATGGTGTCATTGATCTCCTTGCTACTGGGAACATCACCTAAATATGGTCACTTATCTCTTCAAGGAGAAAGGGCCCAGAATCTTTGTTGGAAATACAGGGGGGATGGTCAGTTTTAGAGGTCTAATTCTGCAAAACCTGGAGCTGCAGCAAACAGATGCTATTGGTATATCCCAACACGAACAGGAGGAAGACAGTTGGTCTGGAGGATCCTAAAGCAATGTGTATGTGGAAAAGCTACTAAAGCAGTATTATGGACCTGGACTTGGCCCCTGTTCACACCAACCTTACAGTGGTGTGGTTTACTCTGAAACTGAGGTATGTCACTTCAAGGCACATAGACTGTAGTTTGATAACCAATTAATGAATTAATTTTAAGTATAAAATCTTTCCAGTTTAGACCAGGTCTAAGCCATCATGTAAAAGACATCAGTTTAACAGGGAAGGCCTCAATTCTACAAACAGTTACATACATATTTAACTTTGGTTCATTACTAATTTATATCATTCCTGTGAACGAAAACATTCACTTCTTTTAAGTTAAGCATAGGTGGATATATTTGTATGACAAGCCAGATTACAAAAATATAAGAGTTGCAAAGCAGTATTTTGAGTGTTTCTAAGTATAGTACTGAAATATTATGTTATTAAACAGCACGAATAAGGTCATACCCAACAGAATCTGAGGGGGGCACTGAGGGGTACGATCCAGATGCTGGGGTGGTCTCTCCTAAGGAGGCCTCCTCCGGTGGTATGGGGTGATGTTCAAAGAACTTGGAGACAAACAGCAAACTGTGAGGCGAGAACAAAACAAAAACAACCTAACTTGTGCAAAACCCAGAAGCTTCACAATATAACACTCAAAGACTACAAGACACCCCCAAAAGCTCACTGATCAGAGTCTAAATTTTAAAATAAAGATTACATTTACACACTAAATCTGCAAGATTTGTTAAAAATATTATTTACTTTAGAGAGGATCAGAAGATCATGCCTTAAACATAACCTTTGTGGAAAGTAATTTTTTAATCTTTTAGTTGGATTGCAAACATCTGGTTCCTCAAGAATGCACAACCTATACCTATATTGAGTACATAAACTTATTTTAACATTTGCACTGATGTAATGCCAAAACCCAAATGTCAAATGGATACAACTACGTAATCCATAAACCCTGAGCACAAACTCTAGAGATGTCTATGTAAACAGTTACAAACATAAAATGAAACTAAATTAATTCATTATATGAAAATCTATTTAGAAGACTTAACAGCCTCTTCTAAAACTGATGAAATAGAACACAGAGCCATTTTACAGCAGCTGTTTAACCTATATCAAAGACTTACACAAATAGATCAGTAACTTGATTCAAGAACACGACTGTTTAGGACATTTTCTTTTATGTTTCTTACTTAGGCATTTATCTTGCTAACAGATTAGTTTTCAGTCTCTGTAAAACCAACTGCAATTTCACTATATTCAACTGGTTGAAGAGAATAAACACAGAGCTAAAAATTTAAACAGAGGCCCGAGCCATCACATAATAAAGAACCAGTTTTGATTAATAATAACAACTGTGAACAATAAGAAGTCTGTCTGATATAGTCAAGTGCTCAGCAACCCTACTCATGCTTCAAAGAAAGCATTTCATAGTCCAGCAAAGAAATATGAACTGGTTGTCTGAGCTAGCAGAGAAAGAATATGAATTAAGCAATTTCACAAGAACAGTGGAACCCCTATATTTTTTTTTTCCAAGCACTTTCTCTGACTTCCTCAATTCCAGATTTAATGTAAGAAACCACTGACAGCTGCAGACTTATTAGGAGGCTCAACTTGAAAACCAATTGTGATTACTTACTCAAGTTGGTCATAATTAACACACATCAGTGGCACTTCTGTACTACAGCGCTGGTGAAATTTGTAGCCGCACGTCTGGCACCGGAACCCCTGGAAAAGCAGCTTTCGACAGAAGTCGCAGAACGCTAACGTGAAGAATGTTTTTCGTACCTACGTTGTAAGACATAGTCACAATTACACAGAGTCCTTCTGCAAACCTGAGACAGGTTACTTGCTTTTGTCTCCCCCCTACAGTTTTATGTATCAAACAGATTTGCATAAAAGATTGTCTCTTTTTTGAAACAGTATTCGTGCATTAAAATTTTCTTTCGACTGTTTATTGGAATTAATGCTTCACCTTCATTAGCAGTAAGAAAGACAGTAGCAAATCTGAAGCAAAACGTCACTATTATCATGCTAGGGACAAACACTTGGAATTTAATTGGATACAACCTATAAAACCAAAAGCCGCTGAAATATTATCTTCTAATTTTTCCAGGGGCCAAATAACATTTCTATCCAACGCTCACAGGACTGGAAATACACATATGACTTATATATAAGGCTTCAACGTATGGTTACACATATAGTTGTAATTTTGATTACTGAAACTCAAACATTTTAGAATCACAAAAGGGTGATCATGTATGATCCCCAAATTACAGGGGGGAGAAATGATTTAGTTAATTTCCTATTTTAGCAATATTTGGTATAAAACCACATTCTAGTTCTATTACTACCTGTAATGATAAAAATTTCAGAAGGATACCAAAAAAATATTAAGCCTACTACATTTCATCTAACTAGCCATAGCCAAACTAGATTGAGTAAAATATTTTAAGCAGCTTGCAGATAAAATTTTGGTATTTTTTAAATTGAAATAGAAGGTCTTTCTTCCCAATGTGACAAACATTATTTCCAGGATTTTGTATGTAGCTGGTACCATTTAGATGGATTTTGTTTAGCAGCTTCCATTTACTTGGTGCCTTATCAGGTCAAAACATATTTGTGCTCTAGCATCATTGATGATGTCAGCACTGCTCTGGGAATAGTTAGTTCATTAGTTAATTGCTGCTGCAGAGCCAGCAGGGAGGCCTAGAATACATTTTATAGATACAGCAATACTAAAATAGTAGATAGTTATTACAGCTCTGCAATGCAGTGCTGACTTAAACCCCCCACATTTATAGATTTTAGAGGGTGTATTCCATCCAAACCTTAAGAGTTTTAAGGGTGATCAAGTACTCTAACATCACTTACTTCAAATACAATTCTATCTAATTCACTTAAGCTACTGCAATTAAAAGCCTTTTTTGCAACTCCCACCACATGCCACAGATAGAAAATATTCCAAGTTGCTGATTTGAATTTGAAAGTACAAAGTTAACGTAACCCTACTCAATATCTCACAAAAGTGAACATACGAAATTGTGTGTCGTGAGTGGCACATTCTCCAAGACTTCCACATGCAGCTCCTCTCCCGTGAGCCAGGAAATGTCTGTGTCCCAGCCAATTGGCTTCTTCTCTCTAAAGTGCAAATAAGCCTCTCATTAGCATCAGAGCACAAGCCCTTGCACGTCTCTTGCCGAGGTTGTGAGATCAGCTAAAATGTTGCTTGTGGGGGTTTGCTACTCAGGCTTCAAATGCCGGAAACTTTAAAGGCAAGACATGAAGCTCAGCACACAGCAAATAAAGCACACCCTCCCTGGACAAACTACATGAAAGAAATGCACTTTTTTCCAGTGAGCTCCAGTAGTAGCCAATTCCTTGGTTCCAAGGTGACAGATGCCTTTCTGATCAAATAAAGTGTTTGTGAAAGTACCTGTTGTGTAAGAGTTCCACAGAGATGGCTAGTTGTGTGCAGTAAAATAATCTACAAACTTTTTAGGGTTGAAAACTCTTTTTTTTTCCCCCAAGGGAATTCTTGTTTTTAGTTAAGAATGCATTATAACTAAGTGAAATAAAACCAAGAAGTTAACCTATTTAATACTTGTTTGGTTAGCATGAGTTTGATTACTGACTGTTTTGCCAGCAGTCTATAAGCCCATATTACTTGATACTACACCTGAACCTTTTTCTAGGAGTTTACCATTCTTTTCAACATGTCTTTGAGGTACAAATTGTTCTAGTGAACAGTATCACATAATTCTCAACTTTGAAAAACAACTTCCACAATGCTGGATAGAACTGACCATACTGGGTAGTCCAGTAAGATTTTAAGAACAACAGGATATCCCACACAAACCATACCCATCTTGTATTCTGTAAACAGCACAGCATTCTGGAATAAGACCTCTCATCATCAGTGCTTTCTTTAGGCTGTCTCGGACTGTCACTCCACATCTTGCTGGAACCTAGAGGTCAAACAGGAGAGAAATGAATTAAAACAATTTCCAATTTATCTCCCCAGACTGATGCAAACATTTTGACCCTCAAGTGCTAAAACGCACTCATGATACGCTACAGAATGGTAGGCCAGAGTTTTTCAAAACCTTTTTTGTAGCGGGGAAAACTTTTGTTTGGTGAACAGTTTATGTGAAATAGAGCTCAGATAGAAGAGAGAACAAGCTCTACACTTCTACTAACATTTGGAATGAAATCTTCATTCAGCTCTAGAAGTGACTTTCCAACTTTTCTCAACTGGAAGAAACTGGAGACCCAGCACATGCATAGCTAGTAACTACATACAGCTATAATTTTTACAGCCTGGCCTGAACTTCAGTGGGGAAACACGCCAAGTGAAATTAAGTGAAGGAACTAACTTGGACTGCATTCAAAAAAACATTACTATAAAATGTAAATATTTTATTTTCTATTTCTAAAACAGAAGATAAGCATGCAAACAAGTAAAACAAAACAGTCATCCAAGTCAGGCAGACCATTATCTCTCACTTTAACCTATATTTGCAACTCTACAATACTTCTTATATGAAAAACATACTCCTCTCTTCTGTTTCACTGTTTGAAAAGTTTAGATATCTAACAGGATGGGAAGAATGGAGGAGCACACTAAAAGTAGCCAAACAAACAACTGCAAACTACGTAAAGTATTTTCCTTGCCTCTATTCTAGCTGTAGGCATATCTTATATGAGTAAGTACATCATCTCTAGGTATACCTGCGGTGTAGGCATACAATTGTATACAATCTAGGTATATACCTACACAGTGTCAAGCCATAAAAAAACCCCCGCTACATATTCTGTGGTTAAGTGTAGTTAAAGTGTTGAAAATTATCTATTTACTATTTCTAGAACTCAAAAGTGAAAATATGTAAGACTTCAGGTGCTGTACATACTGGGACATCTCCTATAATCATGAACAGAACTTCAAAAACAGATCAGAAGGAAAACTCACAAACTCAACAAACATAAGAAGCCTATCTGAACATCTCAAACTCAATTCTAGCTTGCTAGTGGCTTAACCCAGAGCCCTCGGCAGACAAATGCAGTCCTTTAATCAGCTTCAACTGGCTTTGGATCAGAGCCTAGTTTTCGCCCCTTGCACTAAACTTTCCATGGGTATTTAGGGGCTCTATGTCCTACTTAAGGATGACAGTGGAAAGTACCTTTGTGAACACCACTTGAGGTTATGCTATATATTGCATCTCTAGAACTCAAACAAATGCTCTTCGCCATCTTCCTCCCATTAACATCAAAGTGCTTTTTACAGGATATTTGTGCATTTCATCTGGTCAACACAAACATTTCAAAAACAGAATTTCTCTTAATTCCTTGAAAAAACATCCTATAGCACACTGCTTTACAAACTTGATACTCAGCCTTAAGTGACTTTGGTTTACACACTGCATTCCTGTTTAATGCATCTTTTTATTAATCTAAGGAATCCCAGAAGTTAGCACCACAGCTTTCAGTCACTTGTAGGTCATTGCTGCAGCATAAAATGTCTTTAGTTGTTACTAACACCCATCATTGATATTAAAAGGGAGCCTGGGAGCCCCTATTATCATTAATACGGTCAACAACATTCCACTGCAAAACAGCCCTCTGTTGCTTAGGTCTCTTCCAAAGTAACTGTTCACACCAAAACCAACTGTTCATAGGGTCATTCTGTGACTGGTACTCCCTGCTCCCAATCTCTGGAAACATGGTCAGCATAACCAGCACCATTTTATGAGGCAAGCAGCCATTCCCTGTGACTGAGCGAGTCATGTGTTTGCTCTCTTTCCCCTCATTATCAACCTCTGAAGGTCCTGTCAACCAAGGAGACAAAATGAAGAGATTTCTTCTTCCCCTCCCTACAGGCTTCAAGGTTTCTGGGTGCCAGGCTGGCTGCTCCCTCCCTTGCCAGCCCTCAAGGTGCCAGGCATCCAGGGCCACCAGGTGGTGGAAACAGCCTGGCCACAGAACTTGGGAGTCTCAAGAGTTCCCAGGACACTGTCTATAAATCGAGCAGCCCCCAGTCCTAAGGGGGGAACTTGGACTGGAGATGTTGCTGGACAGTGAGATCTGGGACCTACCAGTGCCCAGGGATGTCCTCTCCTTCCTCCAAGGATTGAGGGAGTGACTCATATTCTTTTATATGAATGGTGAGTCTAGATTGTGATTGTTATATTGATATGATGTATTAAAGATTTGTCTTGATCTACAAAGGGTCCAGAAATAAGTGAGGTTGTATTATAAATTCTGTACTGTAAATTCTGTATTATGCTACTTATAAATCATACAAAACTGATTCTGCTTGTAAAAATCACGTGCCATTCTAATCATAAATTATGTGTTAATATCTTGTTACGAAAATAATTATTTAACTGTACCTATGATTAGTGCCACGATCATCATTCTGCCAAGGATCCCTGAAAGAACCTGTCTGTGCCCTCAGTGTCGGGTGACAAGTTCTCCTTGCCTACAACCTATATACATATTTACAAATACAGAGTAAGTATTCTTAAGAATCTGACTAAAATCTCTGAGGATTTCAGAGTGTCCTCCAACCTCCCACACACATTAGGTCCAATCATGAGCCATTTTGATGGAGCAAGCAAGTGTTCTTTGGCTCAAGGCTATTTTTCCTGTAAGTATAGCTCCTGCTGGATTGAGGTTGACTCCCCACAGACAATTCAGGTCTACCTTTCCAGCAACCTCAGTCATTTCAGCACTGATATCCACAGTAGAAGAAGAAAGTGAAATACTGAGAAGGTGACAGACAGACAATGGGGACAAAAAGGGAAATGAAGAGAACGAGCAAAGTGGTTGGGCATGAAGCAGAAATGGGAGGAGAGAGTCAGAACAAACTTAAGAACTGACCAGAGAAAGCACGTGTCTACTGGGAGAGGGAATTGCTATCAGCAAGTTGGTGGGAAACAAACACGCAGGACAGAGGGAAGACGGTCTGAAGAGCTAAATGAGGCAGAGACAGGAAACAAAGATGTGAGGGGAACCTTGTAGGGGAGAACGGGTTGCCAAGAGTTGGAGAAGTATCGGAAGCACAACCTGAACAGGAAGCTTTCATGCTGTGATTAGGAGAAAAGGTGGCTTGTTTTGGATAAGGAGCATCAGAGGGAAGGAAGTGCCTAAAAGAAGCCTTAGAACCCAGCACAGATTGGGAAGAGGTTCTAGCTCAGACAGAAAACTCCAAGGCAGTAAGTATTAAAAGAAACCAGGTTAGTAAAATCTTGACCTAGGTGAGGGAATGGAACAAGACAAGGAGGAAAAGCCAAGCAGAGGGAAGGTGACTAACATTAAACAAGAGATAAGGAGTCTTGGGCTCACTGGAAGACATTTTCTCCCTCCAGCGCTCCATAAATGATGACAACATCCTCCAGTAACTCATGAAGTAAAGATCTGCATCAGGAACCTAAAAGTTCCAATGTTGTTAATGAATTACACTGGTGTAAATAATGCCATTTCAGGTGATTTCTATTTTTTTTTCCTTTTCATTTTGCCAAAAATCAAGATCTATGAAGTTACAGGGTTTCTTCTAAGAGATCAATAAAGTCAGAAATGCAAACTCTCAAAGCTTGGGAAGTATCAGAATGAAGGTTGCCTACAGTAATGTAAGTGCAATAGGATTATGAAAAATGTGCATTAAACATCTTGTTTACTCGTCATTTGCTATTTCTCAATAATACTTCCCCAAATTCCCTTCATTAAAATCCAAGCCATATTTATGCAACTTCCAATTAGAGACATGGGTAGAACATTTGTTCTCTTCACTGCCATTTGCAACAAGATCCAGCTAAAAACCAGAGAATTGTTTTGATTACTTTCAAAAATCACCACGATCCTGAATCAGCATCACATTTAGAAAATTCTCCTACAGAACTCCTGAGCAGAGAAACATAAGGCTAAATTAAAAGAACTTAGTGCTAGAATAAATCCTTGTGGTATTGATTAATCATTTTCCCAGACTGGTACAGCACGGTCTATCACCATCTGTGCATGTAGCCCTTCAGCCCCCTCCTTCAGTCCCTATCAGCACCTGCTGTAAAGCAGAAATACCACCCTACAAAGCACTCCCTCTGAAACTTCTTCCTCCCCCCTCCCCTTTTTAGCCCCAAAATATGGCAAAGTTAAAGAAAAACCCCGCTCCAAGAAAGTGATTTGGAGAGCAACTCAGAATTAAGAAAAAAAACCAAACCACCCAATATTTTTCCCCAGCTAACAGACTCTGAAACAGGAATTTTGGAACAGCCTCTTGCTCACCCCCAGCCAGAGGGAGGGTGTGCAGCCCCACAGAGAGCTCAGAGAGCAGGAGCCCTGCAGTGCCCCACACAGGGAGCCCCGCCTGCCTGCCAGGAGCCGGCAGCTCCCGCACGGCAGGCAGGCACCACGGCGGGTTTATCGATTCCATCAAGGCTTTTGTCAGGATTCCCACAGAGCATTTGAACTCAATCACATCAGCATTTTTTGACAAAATCAGTTCCCCACGAGAATGTTTCTCATCTGCTCCAAAATACGCGCTCTTACGACTGCAGTCCGGTAAACTGAACAAAGTTTGCATTTTATTGAAACACAGAGTGCTTAATTTTATTTCAAATCCATTTAGTGACATCCTTATCTTTTTATCTGTTTTATAACTAAGAGACTCTAAATACATTTCACAATGATTATCATCCAAAAAACTCACGTTACTGAACTAGGGGATGTACTTCCAAATTGTGATTGCTAAGGGTTTTCTTTTTAGGATACTTATACACCTAAGATTTGTAGATCAGAAAAGGTTTAGGCTTCTATAGCAACTTGAAAGTTGATTCAGAAACTTTCAAAAGTGAAGACTATGAAATAGTGTGGGCTATACAATACTAAGGAATAGTAGAGAAGCTGCCAACAGAGACTGTGAGGTGTGTTCAGTGTGTAGCTTAATATACTGGAGAAAGTAATTTACTTGTGCCTCCAGAACTGGGCAAGTAGTGATTCAGGAAGACACCAAAACACATGCTCAACTTCGCAAATGTTAAGTCCAAAGGAAACAAATGAAAATTATTCCAGATTCAAAAAATTCTCAAAGCAGTCTTACTACCTAAACAGATTAAACAGAACTGTAGACCTTAATTTCCTCATTTCTTTTACTCATGTGAACTGTTTCTAAGGACAGTAAGTATTCATAACAACATTGTTGATATATATTTAGTACTGGAGCTACAAGCATTTAAGCACTGCATAATAAATCACTTATTTCTGTAAATCAGGTCATTCCCGATTCAGTAAGAAATTCAAGGCTACATCCCTAAATAACTCTTACATCACTCTTCTAACATCAGAGTAGGAACTGGCATAGTCTCAGCAAGTTAAATATGCTTCCTTACACCAGTGCAGTTTCCAATATTTTAGAGCAATAAAGAGACTAAAGAGACTGAGAAACACTTCAAAAATCAATGTAAAGGTATTCTCTGAAAGTGGAGAGGCTGGTCAGCTGTATCTAGTACTATAGTTCTCAAAACCAGTTAGCTGGCTCTGTTTTTCCCTCAGCCTTGCACTATAGTCCAGCTCACTTTAGCCAAGTGTTGTGTATGTAAGGTATGTAAGGTATGTGTAACATACCTTAGAGTTTCAGAGTAATTCTAAACAATTAAGCAGGCTACTGGGTACAATAGTGGAAATATTCCAAGTAGCATGGATTTGAAATATCATTTAAAAGTATTATTTGCTTACCACAACATACACACGCTGAAAGATCACACTTTTCCCCCTCTGATACCTATATGACTAAAAAATGACAGCCACACGCTCACAGAATTCAGTGTGTTGGGAGAAAAACCAGCTAAGCCATCGTTTTGCCAAATAACTAGTTTGGTCTTCCAACATGTCAGATTTTCTTGTAAAATCCAAACACGATATCCACATTTAATTTCTTATCTTAAATATGAAGGACAAACATTTAAGCCATCCAGTCAGCCACTTCTTACAGCACTAACATTAGGATAATACTGAACATCACATCCTCTATAAAATAAAGAACGTGGCTTTTAGACACAGCTGTTCTGGATTTCAGAGCATGAAGCTCTGTCCAACTGCCAGGAGAAAGCAGCATTTAAGAAAATACTAACACGTTCTATTAAGAATGTCAGACAAATGATGTGCAATTCCATTGCATTAAATCTTGTTTCCAAGGGAAGTGGAACAGAATTTGCCCCTTTTATAAAGCTGCTCCCATTCCAACAAATGCATCCCATTTAACTTGCAAAGACACCCATTTGCACCTCCAATGCAATTAACTGTACTCACTTGCAGAACACAATGGGACTGATTTATGTGAGTACAGAAATATTTTTGCAAGAATTTACCATCATTAAACCACACCGGATCGAGCTGGTTGTGCCCAGTCAACATTAGCCTCCACATCAGCATTTTTCACACTTCTGAGGGACAGCTCCCAAACTGTTCAGAGGAACAGTGATCATTTGTAAGGTGACAGTGGAGCGCAGAATCACTATTTTAAAATTTTAGTTACGGTGAACACCAATGGCAGAAGTTGTGAAGACTGACAGTGACCTACCAATAAAGTTTGGAAGAGATGGTTTTAGACTTCAGACTTGAGAGAAATGCACATCTAGAAAAATATCTGTAGCCATTCTATGGGCATCAAACCCCAGGACTCGAAGGTTTCTGTTCAAGTGACAAAAAAGTCAGTTGGCTGCTCTCCAAACCAAAACCCAAATGCATTAGAAATCTAGGATACAAAATAGTTTAAATAAGTCAGACCCAGAGTCCACTTGCATAGATTTCTGTCTCAGATGATCACACTCCAAATGCTTTAAAGGCAGGGTGAGGGCAAGAAACTACTGCAGAAGGGCTAAAATTCACATCCTTCTCTAAAGTGATGCAACAGATCCTAAAAACAAAGAGGTACTTTCATGTCCAAGTAATATATACATTCTCTACAAATATTAAAGTCTTGGTTGGCTAGTTTGCTTAAACAACACATGAAGCCATGAACTTAAGTATGACTTACTAGACATGGAATGAAAACATTACAATTATTTTCAGATTTGTGAATTGCATTCCATTTCACTGAGCACCTGCCTAGCACATTATGACGTAAAGGAAGCATGCTCCAAACAATATTTTCTTCTATCATTCATTACTTTCTGCAGCCAGACTTTCCATCTCTTAAGGAGTCACTAAGCACTCCTTACTTGAGGAATACTCTTAAAAAACAGTGATCAATGTTGTACAAGGCATTCCAGATGACAAGGCATCAATTTTATAATGGCAAGTTTTCAATATTGTTTGACTTTGCAATCTAAGACAGTGTGTCAATAAAACTGAAGTAGATTAAATTATTCTCTTTTAAACACATATGCCTTTGAATTTATCCAATATTGAGTTTAGCCTGGGGTGAGTTATCCCTGGCAGGCAGCTAAGCACCATCCAGCTGCTTTCTCGCTCCCCCCCGCAGTGAGATGGGGGAAGAGAACAAAAGTAAAAAAAACTCCTGAGCTGAGATAAAAGACAATTTAATAAATGAAGGAACAAATTTTTCTAGTGATACAGAAGCAATCAAACACCACTGGCAAACTGGTGCCCAGCCAATCCCTGAGCAACAGCAACTGTGGAAAAACTCCCCTCCATTTTATTGCAGAGGATGACGTTACCTGGCATGGAGTGATCCTTTCGGTCAGTTGGGCTCAGCTGTCCCCTCTGTGTCCCCGCCTCAGCCTACTGGCTGGGGGGTAGTGGGGAACTGGGAAAGTCTGGACCCTGTGCACACCCTGCTCAGCAACAGCCAAAACACTGCTGTGCTGTCAGGACTGTCTCGGTGCCTGCTCTAAAACACACCACCACAAGAGTTGCGGTGAAGAAAGTTAAGTCCACTCAAGCCAGCCCCCAGCACAGTTTGCTGCAGCACTGTTGCCCACCTTGCTTCACTAAACACCTCCCAAAGACACACTCTCCAGGCTTCCCTAGACATGAAGGACTTGCTCATCACAGCTGCAGAGTCCATTTCATTGTACAACTTCTGTGATGCAGTAAGATTTTCTTGCTTATTGACAGGCTAACAGAGGGTCTTCCATTAAGTTAAATTTCTTCACAATGAAAACTGGTAACTAAGTCTCTGATTTTGCTTGTCAGCAATTCCATAGGTAGGCCAATAGTTCTCCCAGATGATCCAAGTATTTAAAAAAAGTATCAAGTGAAGTTTACTTGAAAGTAAAATTTACTTGAAAGTAAACTACCATTTACTTTATGCTACCAGCACCAAATATGATGCATAAAATTCCAAAGCATTCAGATACATTCAGCAACCACCCACTGGCATAGGCTAAAAATAAACTCAATTTCTGCTGCATGTTTGATATAACACGGGAGGTTTTGTATTTTTTGATTAGGAAAACCAAATCATGTCAAACCACATTGTAATTAAATGCAAGAAACTAGTTCATTCAGCTGCCTGAACATCCCTTCTCTGAATTTTCCTTATACTTGACAGGTGAAACTGGTAGGACAGCTTGAATGCTGTGCTTACTTGAATCCAGTCCTTACTACTCAGCAAGTTTGAGGCACAAACTCACAGGCATAAACTGCAGAAAGCAAGATGCAAATCTTAAGTCAAAAGAAATGCACTGAGTACCAGATTTAAAAGCAGAACATTTGAAGGATCTCAGTTGTGCGTGCATGATGAAATAATTTATGCTAAGAATTTACATAGGATAAAAATAGCTGATTCTTCCAGTCTTCATGACTGCAGAGAAGATCACATGATTGCTTGCCTAATTAAAAGGCAGATGTAGTAATAAACCAAGGTGTGACAAGAGTGAGACTTGAAATAAGAACTGTCCCCATGCACAGCATTCACAATCCTGTTTAGTTTCTCTAACTCTTCAGAGTACAAATTCTCCCTTTTAAAAACTCAGTCTCATATTTGCATTTTGAGAACTTTCATTAACTTTGCAATACATACGTAACTATGAAACACATGTGAAGCATTCCAACACATAACAAAGTGGAAAAGCTTTACTGGCCCAAATTTATGCACAGTTTTTACATGAATCACCTCTAATTACTCTTAAACTTCAAAAAAAAAAAAAGCAAAACAAAGAACAACCAAAACCCACACAATCTTCTATAGCTGAACACAGAAAAAAGGGAAACTTCTTTTTCACCCAAAGTATTACTTTGGGTTTAGAAGCTGCCACAGGAAGTTTTTAGACCTCAAGAATCTGCAGGCAGTTGAAGCAATTGGAAGCCACCAGGCTCTCCCAAAGCATGCACAGCATCTGCTATTCTTTTTTCTTTGTTGTTGTTCCCTCTTGATGCAGTGTCACTACTCAGACCACTGTGGACAGAAATAGAATTCAAAATGACAAAATCCACTCCTTGCTCACACTGACAGAAAGAGAACAGGCAGTGGGGCTGCGAGAGGATCCCTTATAAGCTCACCAGGCAGAGCAGTGGAGACTCCTTACCACCCTCACAGCCACTCCACCAGAAGGCACGAAGCAAACATCTCCTCTGGAAGCTGGTCATGTGCAGCAGACACCAACAGACTACACAGAACTGAAAAGCAAGAACCATCCCCACCTGATGCCTTTCAACTGCCCATTACTTCTTACACCTAAACACCGTTTTTCTATAACTTTCCACGCTCCAGGACTCATACTATTATTCAGGACTGCTCATTTGCTTTCAGACTGTTTTTTCCCC
Source organism: Chiroxiphia lanceolata (assembly GCF_009829145.1). NCBI lineage: Eukaryota > Metazoa > Chordata > Aves > Passeriformes > Pipridae > Chiroxiphia > Chiroxiphia lanceolata. Next base: position 58,137,120 of record NC_045641.1, read on the forward strand.
AAATGTAAGTACTTGGCCAGAAGGGATTTCTTGGGTAATCAGAATCGTTCAGGGCTGCTAATATAAGCAACTTATATGATCTTGTTCACTGAGTCAGAAGCCCCCCTACCATATTCTCTTCTTTCCTACCAGACCTCACTACAACATAAGAAATCTACTAATATTGTTCCTCTGTGCAATTATGACCAGTTTTAGCTACTTGTTTCTATACCTTATATTAAGTGGCTTTTTTTAGAAGTTTTTATTTCCTTCAGTATAAAGTAGCATGTGGCAGATTTAAAGGCCAAAACAGAATATGATTACTCACACCACATACAACCATGCCCATGGAATGCCTTACTACAAGAAACAAATTCCTAGTACCCACAGCATATGTTTAATGGAGAATGAACAGAGGCTTTCCAAAGAGAAAACACTTAAACTCATGAAATTCCTGAGTGACATATAGCTCAAATTTGGAAGACAACACAGAGAGAATATCATACATGCCTGCCCTGTTCTTGTGCTCTTTCACTGTGACAAAAAGATACTTCAGATATGTCCACAAAATGTTTATTCCATTCCAGGTTTCAAAACACTTTCCTGCAAGGGATCAGCCAGAACTGATGAGCCACAGGAAAACTGTCTAAAAATTCTCACTAATGCTTTCATGTCTGCAGTGATCAAGCAATCTAACAGGAGAAATCCCTAAATAATACTAACTAGTTTGTCAACTTTCATATAAGAGAGTAAAAATTGAAACTGTTTTTACAACTAGGAGTGGGGATTTTTCCTTATCCCAAACCCATCAGTTTAGAATTGGCAATCCCAAAGACATGCAAAGATACTTTATCCAAGTCCTCAAAAAATGCTCCCCTCAAACCCTCAAAGAAAAAGAGAAAAAAAAAAAATAATAAAAACCCCCACACAACTAGAAGCGATCCCATAAAATGCTTAAATCCCGCCCTAGATGCAAATACCATATTCCTGTAATCTTCATACTCATAGAAAGCTTTTTATGCTCACTGCCTGGAACTCCTTTGTTTAATTTTAAAAATTTTTTCACTGCATTCTGCCTCCTACATTCTCCATGCAGTCTCTCAAAAGTCTCATCAGCAAATAATGTAACATGCTTTTATGACACCACACTGTCATCTACGTCCATTCAAGACTACCTCCCTTCCACCAAGTCTCAGTATCTAACAACCTCTCACACTTCCAGCAGACAGCTGGAGATCAGAGTTCTTACTTTCCTTCCACACCCAAAAGCTCTTTCTCAATTAGCAGATTCGTTACTTTCCACACCACAGCCACTTATATTCCTAGCCCAAAGAAGTTTTGAACTAATATCTCCCTAAATTCTGCCACAATTTGGATAAACTTCATCAATTTGTTCTGCAAAACAACTTTTCATCTTAGGTAAACTTTTATCATCTTTCACTTTTATTATTTCGACACCCTTCTCTCTGGCCTAGAACAAAACAGAACAAACCCAGTTGCACCAACTTTTCCTGGTCACATCTGCATGGAATCCTTCTCCAAAGGACATGTAACTTGTCAGCTGACCCAAGCCACTGAGAAAGGATGAAGTACACATATACATCTCTCTGCATTAAAGGGGGAAAAACTTCCTCCCCCCAGAGAAGAGCAAACAATCTGCTGCTTCTTCTAGGAGGTTGTTCAGAGAAAAACTTCTCTTCATCCCTTTCCAGGCCAACTACAAGGAAAAAAAAAAAAAAAATCTGACTACTCATTCCTTGAATCCCCTCCAGCTAACCAGGACAGTTATTTGGTTTTGCTTTCAAAAAAGTTACATTTGAACTCTGCCCTGTAGCCAGCTGAATCAAAATGCTGACTTCAAACTGCTAACTGATCATCACCTGTAGACTCCAGCACATACTGGCCAGGTTTTCCTACATTAGGAAAAGGTTTGTCCAGTGCTCTGCCTTATGATACACGTGAAGAAACTTCCCATCGGCTACACTGCCTCTTCACCAAAATCACTTACACTGAACAACATGGTCTCATTTCTCTTTACTCCATCAGCTTCCCCAAACTGTGTTTCTAATTGGAGTCAACTCCAACAGATGTATTTGCTTGATCCTACACGCAAACAATACTAATAATAAACAAAACATGTAGACAACTCACAAGTAACAAGGCAGTTGCTAGTCAAAAATGTAAGATATGTAAGCAACTCCCCCCCATTTCCTGCATTTTTAACAGCTCTAAACAAATAGCAGAAGGCTGTCGTAGTACTCTGGACTGCTTCAGAGTATGATCAAAGACAAATAACGAGGTTGGCTCTCCATTACCAACTCAATTCCAGTGACTTTAAGTCAGTTTAAGAACTGTCATGGTATTTCCAGGCAAAAATAAACATAGAGTCCTCAGGATCTGACAACATTTCTCTCCTGCTGAAGTGAAGCTGTGATTGGAAGTAAAAATTGAAAATATTATTGGGATATTAACAAGGTTTTCTTTCAGAAGTGGATATTAATTGAAAGCAGTTAAAGTCGGGGTGGGGAGAAGATTGTTGCAGCTCTGCAACTTTAACAGTATCTCCTTTCCTGGGTACAGTTTTGATTGTCAAACCCCTTATCCTTATTTCACAGCCACATGGAATGGGGACTTGGGGAAGGTTCTAATGGCAGGTACCATATATTTTCACAAAGAATCTCCTTCCTGCTTCAACCTCCCACAAGTTATGAGTTACCCTAAACTACCATCATAGTAAATGGCTCAGTCAATGGGCACAAGTGAGACACAACAGGTCTGCTTTTAAAGCCAGAGGTCATGAAGGAAGACTAAGACATGTGCGACACTCCTCTATCGACGTAAGCTCAGTGTTCACTGAAAAATGCTGGGTGCTTTTTTAGGCTGGTAACCCATCATCCGACTGTTGGCCATTAAAACTGCACTGTAAATCATGGAATCTTATCTTGTGCCACCCAAAAAGGCACACAGCACTTGAGGTGAGGCTGCACCGAGTAGAGGGGGAGAATCACCTCTCTCGACCAGCTAGCGATGCTGAGCCTGATGCACCCGAGGATACAGTGAGCTGCTGCAATTCCTTCTGAATTGTGTTTGCTTCTTGGCATTTCCTTAATTTTCAAAAGACTACACATAGGATCAATAAATATTGAAAACAAAGTAATTACATTAAGAGTCACCATACAAGAAATTCTTGACTTTCTCAATAACACGAGCGCTGTTTCAAATTTCAGAGATATCAACTTCAGCTCCAAGGTGAACAACCCCAACACTCAGAGTTCCTATAAGCACCATTTCCCAGCTCTAAAACAGAGATAATTTACTAGTGTATTAAAAAAAAAAAAAGTTCAACTTAGTAACGCAACTAGATCTAAGCAGTGTGTAAAACTAAAGTAAAAAGAAGTCAGCTCTCTCCTTGAACCAAATCCAAACCATTAATTTGCAGTATCTGCTGACCAGACCTTACCTCATTGCAGTCTACACCTTCCTCGTGAGGGGAAGAGGAGGGGCAGGCACTGATCTCTTCTCTGTGGTGACCAGTGATAGGACCCCAGGGAATGGCCTGAAGTTGTATTAGGGGAGGTTTAGGTTGGATATCAGGAAAAGGTTCTTCACCCAGAGGGTGGTTGGGCACAGGAACAGGCTCCCCAGGGAAGTGGTCACAACACCAAGTCTGACAGAGTTCAAGAAGTGTTTGGATGATACTCCTGGTACATGGTGTGACTCTTGGGGATGACCCTGTGCAGGGCTAAGGGTTGGACTGGATGATCCTCGTGGGTCTCTCCCAACAGCATATTCTGTGATTCTGTGATATATGTCCAACTGCTTATTTAGAGTAACAATTTCAACCAAAACCAGGTCCCAGCAGAACTGGAGTTGACCTGGACCTTGCTATACAGCATACAAAGCTGAATCCTGTCAACTTGAGCTTCCAGCCAGTGATCCCACAAGTAAGGTCATGCCTCCCTGCATCTGCAGGCATCTGTCTGTTCCTTTATGCACATGTATCTACAGAGATACCACATTTGAGATGAAAGGAACCTTGACTACACCAGTAGCCTCTCTCCTCCTCTTCTGTTGGTACCACTTTTTGTTTTTTTCAAGTCACAGCCCAAGCCTGCAGATTTTCCTGAAGCTTTACTCTTATGCTCCACAGTTATCAAGCTGGAAACAAGCTACAGGGCTAGACTTGTAAGGGAAATAAGAGTTTAGCCTCCAGTAGAAAGCTGGGGACAGAAGCAAGAGCCTGTCCCTGTTAAACCACATTTGCTTCCCATAACCGGGAAAGAATATCTAGATTCAGTGCAGGAAAAAACCCCAGGATTGAGAAGGAGGCAGAAATGAGGACAGATAAAGTAGAATGAGAATACTGCATACAGTGGAAAAAGAATATGACTAGAATTATACTATGTGGCTTAGAGAGGAGGACAAGAAAACACACAGGAGAGAAAGAAAAGGTAATGCACAGAACAATGCAAGATGTGATATATTGTGACCCAGTGCAGGAGAGAAGCAAAACCAGCTTGTCAGCCCCATGTCAAGGGCTGCAGCTCCAACATCCAGACAGGGTGGGACAGAACATATGAAGAAACCAAAGTTCAGTACCTTCTCTTCAGATTTCACTATGTGGGTAGTACTATGTGCCTAGACTTACTCCAACAAGCAGACAACACAAATCACCTGGCTTAACACTGTACATCTACACAGTGGTCACAGTTTACATTAAACTCCCATTCTCTAGGTCCAAAACCAAATAGTACTTTCAATCTTTAGTGATATTTTTAACAATTAAGCAACATTAAAAAAACTCAGGTGAAAACAACTGCCCTCACTGTGAGTCTTTTGTTTAGTGGGGTGAAGAAAGGATGGAAATCACAGCCCAGAGACAGTTGATACCTGTCTGACTGCTACAAAAAGCACTGTGTTGACATGGACACTGGTTGTCCATTCATTTCCCACTTTCTCCGGAAACACAGCTCCCCTGCTAAGCTCAGAGTATGTTCTGCCTTGCAAAACAGAGCCTAGACTATGGCTTATCAGTAATTTCACATGTCACAGTTTGTAGTGTATTATTCTAAAACACATATCAAGGCTCTTCAGTTGGCAGCTCTTAACTGATAAAGAAGTCTCTCTTACAGCAGATAACTAAATAGCCAGCAAAAAATCAACTGCTCTTCCAAGACTTCAGGAATCACTGTAACATTGTCAAAGCTGATAAACATCAGGTTTTGAGCAGTTTGTAGGCAACACTTCTTGATCCTCCCAATAGCAACTATGTCCCTCCCCATGCCAGTTCTCTACACTGGGATGGGGCTGATCCCATCAGGGTGAAACACCACAGTGAGTGGGGAGGAACAGGAAAAAAAACCAAACCCAAGTGATTCTGCACAGGCCTCCTCAGCTGCAGGAGGCTGGTTCTTGCTCTAAAGCATTCATGGCTTGCAGGAACTTTGACAACACAGAAAACACTTCTCAAGTCTTGGCCTGTTAAACTAATCAATAATTTTGTATAATACAGGAAACAGAGCTTCCTGCCCCTTCCAAACCATCGTAAAATGGTAGATTACTATTTATCCAAGAAAGCTGACTTGAGAAAAAGATTTCTGGAGTTATCTCCATTGCTGTAAAACTCATGAAAGTTTTCTGTTCTGCATTACTGCTATAATGGACTTTTTTGTGTTAATCCTGTAGAAAACACTCAACAGATCAAAACAACAGAGCACTGCAAAGCAAGCGATTGTGACACCTCTCTGACCTCCACACAGGTATTTTTTCAGCTCTTAACTTTTGCATACAGAGGGAGAGAGATACAGGAAACACTGAGCTTACAAGTATGTGAATAGAAACTGACTCACCACAGTCCTTTGCTTGTTGGGCAGGAAGACTCTAACAATAGGCTTCTGTGGAGACTTGGGGTTATTCCGTGACATATCGGCAGGGTTTTGATAAACTGAAAGGGATGAAGGTGCTACAGAGAGGCTAGAGGAGGAAGATGATGCAACTGTGTCTGTGGAAGCTGAACTGGAGACAGAGAAATCAGTTCCATTCCCCATGGACTCCAGTAACTGCTGCTCTCTCTGCTGTAGAGCATCAAGCTTGCTGGTGTACTCTTCGTAGGCCTGTGGAGGAAGAGCAGCTGTTTTAACCATGGAGCAGCCTCAGACAAAACCAGAAATCTAAATTCGCAACAGACATGAAACAAAACACTTTCTAAACCAGATTTCTCAGGAATACGAACACAACAGTCTGTTTAAATGTTTCAGGAGGACACAATGAAGAAACAGCTCTCGATACATTATTTTAAACCTTATGAACCAACAACTAATGTTTTAATAAATTAAATGGATCAATGGATAAAAGAAATTGTAAGTTACAGCTTCAAAGTACCTGCTCTACAAAATCTAATTCATAACCACTTTAAAAAAAGACAGAAATCTTTCACAAATGTTGTCAGCTGTGTTGCTGAATTACTGTGCTCCAGATAAATTTTTCATTCCATCGGAATGACAGCTGAATACATCTAATGCAATAATTAAGAGAAAGCTCAAATCTGCTTTTTACCATCTATATCTGATAACTCACCCAGCTCAGTGTTCACCATCCTCCCTCTCTAGCACTGTCCTTTCATACCAAATAGTACAAAAAACTTCAGTTAGAAAATACCCCAGTTTGCCCTGTTTAAGTCATTCATAAACACGCAAAAGTGATTCTTTGAAAGAACTTTTTTAACACCTGTATAAGACCAATTTGATTTTCTACAATTTTATGTAAAACCTGATTACACAGTGACCAAGATTTTTAAAAAAAACAAACAAAAAAATCAGTATTATTAAATTTTCCATTAAGTCTTTATTTTATGTAGTCAAGTTAAACATTATTGCCAAGACCTATAATACAAACACATAATCAGTATATATTTTTCTTTAAATTTTGTTTCCCACAACTTTGTAACATGTAAATTTTGATCTGTATCCAAGTATCAGAACAGTTCCTTCAGTACATAATTTAGTTACAAGAGTACCTTCAAAAACCTGAATCAGTTAAGTAACGTGTTTCACACTACAGATACTGGCTATTGGGCAGTGTTAGCCAAGTACACGTTTAGATCTTTACAGAAAAGAAGAAACAAATATCTTCCAAACCTAATGCTTAAGTAGTGGGGAATCTTCTACTTTTCTCTATAGCAAGATCTATACAAAGTTGCATAAATTTTTCAACTATATTTTCAAGTATATTTACATAAAGGAAAGATACCTTTTGGTTCTGTTTTTATTTCTTTGCTCTCCTAAAATTTTCTGTGCATAACATATTGCTAATTAAAAGTTACAGGAGAACTAAACTGACCAACAAGTGTCTGCAAGGTTTACATGTGGAGAAAAAAAATTCAAATCAAGAGAAAGAATAACCAGCATTCAGTAGTATAGGCACAAGTACTGCATTTTACTAGGAATTTATTTCTCTGGATTCTATGTGTAGGGTCACCCAAACCAAACTGGTTTTGTTGAGTGAAAGAGCAGCTGGTCCCTTGCTTTTTATTAAAGTTTAGCATCCTCCCAGGATGAACCTCTGCTCAAAATGTATCATCGACCCCACAATGTTAACAAAGAAAATGATAATTTGATGGTGAGGACTAAGAAAGGAAAAGCATTTTAATGAAGGGTGGTGAAGATCAGTTTAAAATTCTAAATTTTATGGGTTTCATCTTTAATAAATGGACATATGTTCAGAAGCTGAAAACGACTTGCTATTTCCTTTAAAAACTGAAGATGCTGGGTATTTCACAAATAGACCCCAAACTCTGAGACTAAAAACCAAAACATTTTCACTCTAGTGCCAATTCTACTGTCAAAAGTAAACTGAAAGGTTACTCAACTATAAATAATGGCATTTTTTGGCTGTACAGTAACACAAGTCTCTTCTACTTCCAGGATCAACTTTTCATGGAAATTCAAGTAAAAGCTCCATGTGTCAAGAATAATTTTCAGTAAACAAAAATTAAGAAACATAAACTGTTACCATTTCACCAATAGTTTTCTAAATACTTACTTCCTTTTCTCATGAATGTTGCAAAATATTATTTGAACACACGCAACATTACACTGGTTCCGGATACTTGCGGGTTTAGTTCCTTCACAAAATTACACACATCTTTCAAAATACCCAATCCTACAATGTTTACACTGGCAGCTTGATCTGTCAGTAATGCAAACTCAAAGTCAAATGATTTATCTTAAGAGAATAAACAGTGAGTATGGAAAGCTGGGAGCTGCTGCTGGCTTTGAGTTCTATACCAGTAACTTCTGCAAAAAGCTCTCCACTTTTTGTGAGGGCAAATCTCTCACGTATCATACTGTTATTTGGTGTCATAGCAGAAGATCCCATAGCAAAACATGACAGAACTAGAAATGCATTGGTAGACTTTAAATATATTTTCCTCTTTAAAAAAACCCCACCTCTTCTCTATACAGATGAAGCAACAGTACATGCAGCAGAAACAGAATAGTTCCAATAAAATCTCATTTCACTAAAATTAATTACTTTGGAGAAATATTGGTTTCATCTGGTGGCCCACATCAATAGACCTCACATAGCTAACAGCACCAAGTCAAGACAGAATTACCCCATGGAGTTAAATTCAAAAAGAGTACTACAACAGCAAAGCTGACCTATGGCAAGTATTTCTAGCTAAAAGAAAGATGATGTCGCAGCGTTGGCCTGTGTACAAAAGAGACCTGCAGCAGCACAGCCACCTTAGCAGACATCAACATCTACACAAATCTTTAAGTCAGTCAAGGCCTTCTGGGTCAACTATGAGGTTTATTTCTGACAGTGTTTTTCAAAAACAAACTAAAAAAAAAAATAATTAAAATTAAGTTTGTGCAGCATCTACAGCATGGAAGAGATTAAGATGAACATTCAAAAAGATCATTAAATCAAGGCTTTAAAGGCATTTCAGTAGGGTTTATGAAATCTAGACTGCAATCCCATCAGTTTACATATTCCCATTAAGAAGTGAGTAATGTTCTACATAAAACTTAAAACTTGCTTTCAACTTGATACAGAATCACAGGAGGAAAAAAAAAGAAAGAAAAAAATGTTATAAGGTATCCCTGGAAGTCATCTAGTCCAAACACTTGTTTAGCACAGAAATAATTTTTAAGTTTAATCAGGTTGCTCAGGGCCTTGTCAAAGCAAGTTTTGAAAGTCTCAGAGGAGGGAGAGCTCACAGGCTCTGGGCCACCAGTTACAGAGCTCACAAATCACTCTCATGACGAATTTTCTCTGATGAAATTCACTTGATGCTGTGACGTTGCCTCTTCCCCTTTTGCTGTGAATGTCTGGAAAGAGGGTGGCCTTCTCTTTAGGTTGAAAGAGCCTGCAGATTCCTCCTGAACCTTCTCTTCTCTGTGCTAAACACCACTCCAGTGCAGCCCCACAAGTATCAGGTAGCTGGGTCCCTCTTCACGCTGGGCCCAGTGTGCAGTTTGCTGCTGGGACCGTGAGGGTGGGTCACCGACAGCTCGGTTGGCTCCCAACTTAGCATGAATTTCAAAGTTACAGTATTTCACAAAGTTAAGTGAAATATCTGAAAAGCTGAATATTAGATTCAAATTGGCACAATCTGCTGGTCTACACATAATTTAATGGCTATCAAAAATAGAACAAAAAGTTAATTTTAATAATATTGCCTATCAGTATATATGCACATCATATAATAGTCTCATACAGGCGAGAATACTCCTGAGACTTCATCTAAGTAAAATGCATAAAGGCCTGATAAGCTGCCAAGTCCAACTAAAGCCTTTCAAGATGGCATGTTTATATACAATAAGTATACATGCCAAAATACAACTGCTATTGTATTCTGCTGTGTATATTCTGCAGCATGTATCTGCTGTGTATGTTCTGCAGTTGTAACTGTTGCATATATTCAGGAGCAACAGCCTAAAAGTTACTTCTTAAATGTTGCAACCTATTGACAAAATAAAAACTGACCTCAGAAGTCAACAGAATTTGAAAGATGTTATACAGATGTGCCAACAGAGTTCTCTCGACAAGATGAGGACAAGGGATTTTCTCAAAAGTATGTGGGTTTTTTTCTTGCATTTCATTTATATTATATTTGAAATTTGCTTTCTTGGGGCATGACCAGACTATATACTCTAATAACATCATGTAGGGATATGAAAAGCAACAAGTTAACTTTTTTCCCTAATTAATCTGGGAGAAACCCAAGTAGTAAAATATGATTTCTCCCTCTCTCTGCTCTCTACCACATCTGGTTAGAAAGTCAGTCTCAACTCAAGCAGACCAATTGGCTTTACCATGCTCTCTCTCTTCCTCAACCAATTTTAGATAATACTCACACACTGCAAGACTCTTACAAGCCTAAACTACAGGTTCCTGGTCTTTGAAACTGAGACTGTGTTTCTGTTTAAAAGATGACTGACCTTTTAGGCTGTTGATTAAACGCAAATCCCACTAACTTAAACGGGAGCTGAAGATAGACGGTAACATACGTCACGATTTCTTCATTTAGTAAGACTCCTAAATCTGTACTTAGTCTAACTTTAGACACTCCAGTTTTGGTCTAACATATTTGAACAGCATCTGCTAGGAGCCTGGTAAAAATCAATCTGAATTTTCCCAGAGGGCCACCAGGTTTCCCAGTGCCTGTATGCAGCGTTAGCATTTTCCTGGAATACCACAGTCTGAAACAGCCTGAGATTCATCACTAAGATCTGTTTCAGGCTGTATCTGCCTGCTGTTGCAACGAGCATACTTCAGATCAGTGAAGAGGAAATCTTCTTTAATTAACTAATTTGACCTCCTGAGTGGATTCTTCAGATATACAGGAATAAGGAATTAAATACTCTACTGATATTCAACAGCCAAACTCCCAAAACCAGCAACAACTCTGAACAAAACATGCCCAGGAAAAGAGAAAGCTAGGAAAAAAATCAAACAAAAAAAAAAATCACAGTAGTTGGGGCAACCATACCCATGATTCTCATTTTAAATTGCTTCCAATAGTATGAGTAGGAAAGAGCATGATTCCTTCAAGACAAAGCTGACTGAGCTTATTTTGACACCGCTATCATTCTATGCATTTGTATATGGTTTTGTTTTGTGTGGAGTCCAAATTAAAAACAAAACAAAAACACACACACACAAAACACACGAAACAAACAAACAAACAAAAAACAACCAAGAGACCTCTCAGTTTACTCTTGGACCATTACCTGGAGTAACCTACAGGTCCAGGATGCAACCTCACACCACACATAAAACTATTTACATGCGAATGGGTCAATACTGTTCGATTAAGTTCTCACAGGTGAGTGTTCAAAGTTAATACTGTACACATGACTGAGGCAAAAAGGGCACACAATGCAATTGGGAATTTTAAATAGGTACAGCCTCCCTGAACAGTCATTAAGAGTCTACAAAGGCTAATAAATCTGATTAAGTCATTTATGCACGATCCCTCCTTCTAAGTTTGAGCTGGCTGCTTTTGGTCAGTCTGGATCTGTGCAAACCATTTCAATCTGCACACAGCATCTGTTGCCAACACACAAGTCTTTACTCTCCTTTCCCTAACTCAGGTTATCCTTTTCATCAGTATTTTGTTGGTAGAGACAAAAGAAATACAAATTTTGACCGACACAAAGAACATGCAACTGGGTATTTTAATTACTTTTCCTAAGTGAATCCCAGGTTTTCCCAATATCACAATAGCAGCCTTCTTTGCAGTAAAGATTTACAATATTTACAATGCTTAGACAAACCCTTAAGAAAAGGGTTTTTCCATGGTGAGTCATAAACTGTGTATTTTGAGAAACAGCACTTCAAGGACTGATATAACGCACTAAGAAATTACGTGGGAAGACAAAAATCATTGATGTTTTCAGCTGCTGAGATACAGAGTGCTTCCAAAAGTGTGGTAAAACCTACTCAGAAACTCCTGCAGCCTCTTTTCCAGAAGAAAATAAAAATGCTATTCATGATATTTCTATATCTACTGAGTCAAGAAGTTACTTCCAATATTTGGAGTACCTCTCCTACGAAGACAGGCTGAGAGAGTTGGGGTTCCTCAGTCTGGAAAAGGCTCCAGGGAGACCTTACAGCACCTTCCAGTACCTAAAGGAAGCCTACAGGACAGCTGGAGAGGGAACTTTTCACAAGGGCATGCAGTAAGAGAACAAGGGGGAATGGCTTTAAACTGAGAGACACATTAGGCTTGGATTAGATATTAGGAAGAAATTCTTCACTGTGAGGCATGGAACAGGCTGTCCAGAGAAACTCTGCAAGCCCTATCCATGAAGTGCTCAAGGTCAGGCTGGATGGACCCCTGAGCAACCTGGTCTAGTGAAAGGTGTCAATGCCCACGTCAGGGGGGTTGGAACTAGAGGATCTTTAAGGTCCTTTCTAACCTTAGCCATTCTATGGTTTGACAGTGATTTCTCAGGCTCTGTTAGATCTGAGATCCATGCTCACACACAGGGAATGGAAGAAGTAAAGAACTAGGATTATCCAAGAAAGAAATTTAGCTACAAGCCATTTTTGGATTTTAATACAGCCTTTGCTTGCTAGATTTATTATTTCTTCCAGACAGGACAAACAGAAGAGTTTTTCTTACAATCATATTAGAGAACATCAACAAGATTCCCAAACCTATTAGTAATTATAACAATTAGAAGAAAATTGTGTGGTTAACGACAAATGTTCTTTCTTCTGCTCATTTTGTTTCCTACCCATGTACCTTACAGACACATTCAGAAGTCTCTCAGCTTTGTTATCTTTCCTCAGCCATTATTTTCCTGCCCTGGGAGGACCAAGACAAGGGACTCATTGCCCTCCAGTTTCACACTACATTTTCCACCCCTAGGCAGCTGCACACAAAGTCACCTGCCCAGGTTTGCAGGCTCTGCTCTCTCCCCCTGCTCCACAGTCACCTTTTTAAGACCATCACTGAGGAGTGATGGATCAAGGCAGGGAGATAGCCCTGAATCTGAGTACCCCTGCTTGCAGGAATAATTAAATATATGTTGAACTCAACATAGCACATGTCAATCACTTTCAATATTTCAATAAAACTATTTCTCTTTTACAGTCAGTTGATGAAACCTGAAATGATGGCTGCAACAACAGCTGTCAGTTTTAAAGTTCTTTTGATGTAAAATGCATTGACACCCTCTCCTGAATTTAAAAAAAAAAAAAAGATCTGGGGGAAAAAAGAATTTTGTCTTTTCACTCTAAGATGAGCACAGAAACAAAAGCTTCTATTTCTTGAGCAACTGTAACTAAGGCATAAATTCCTTTTTATTTTTAAATGAGGTGTATGTGTTATATTCCATGCACAAATAATTTTACTATACCCTTTGAATGCTCAATTTTCAGAATTATTTTCTTGTTGAATTCTTCAGTTCTCCCATGAGCTTCTGTTCCCCCCACCCCTTCCTTTCAATTTTAATTGAAAAGCAATTTTGTTGCCAGGTTGAACCGCAACTTTACTTGACAGGCCTACAGAGGCAGCTCCAACACAGGGTTGGGAGCCAGTGTACGGGGTGCTGCAAGTTCTGTGAACATGAGCACTTAGATGTGTAAGAAATGAAGGATGTAAAAGCCAGACAGGAGTACAAAAGAACCAAACAAACCCTCTGGTACTGAAACTCCATGCACTAGAAGATGGATGGATAGCTGTCAAACTTGTCACAAGCACACAAAAACCCATGGTTTTGCAGAAAGCATTACAATAAAACTAGAAGTTTGCAACAGTGAAAGGTAGCATGGATGAAAGCAAAAGTGTTCATTTGCAGGTATGTACCTAGCAATTAGCTTTGGCTAATTCCAATTTTTGCCAAAAGAAGAAGACAATAAGCTTGCTGATAGCATTCAAGAGATGATCAACTGTCACAATTTACAGAAGTCCTTAACAGTTGCTCGCTCACATGTTATGGGAGATGCAGAGAGATCAGAGCAGCAGAAGGACTTTAAAATCAATATCAATACAGGATGATGGAGGATGAAGAGATTGAGAGCAATCCTGCAGCATAGGTACTGGTGGATGACAAGTTGGACATGAGCTGGCAAAGTGCACTCACGGCCCAGAAAGCCAACCTGGGCTGCATGAAAAGAAGTAGGGCGAGGGAGGTGATTCTGCCCTTCTACTCTGCTCCTGTAAGATCCCACCTGGAGTGCTGCATCCAGCTCTGGGGGCCCAACACAGGGACACAGCCTGTGGGAGCAAGTCCAGAGGAGGGCCATGAAGATGATCAGAGGGCTGAAGCACCTCTCCTATGAAGAAAGGTTGAGAGAGCTGGGGCTGTTCAGCCTGGAGAAGAAAACCCTTCACCAAGACATAATTAATAATTAAAGGACCTTTTGATACTTAAAGGGAGTCTACAACAAAGATGGGGACAGACTTTTTAGCAGGACCTGTTGCGACAGGACAAGAGGTGATGGTTTTAAACTAAAAGAGGGTAGATTCAGACTAGACATAAGGAAGAAAACTCTTACAATGAGGGTGGTAAAACACTGGCACAGGTTGCCCAGAGAGGTGGTGGATGCCCCATCCTCAGAAACATTCAAGGCCAGGATGGATGGGACTCTGAGCAACCTGATCTAGTTGAAGATGTTCCTGCTCATTGCAGGGGGATTTGAACTGGATGACCTTTAAAGGTCCCTTCCAACCCAAACCATTCTATGAACCTGAGGAAACAAAGGGAAGGGTGACGCAGTTCAAAGTTACACACCAGCAAAATTACCCATACAGGTTCTGGGTAAAAGCAGGGCACACATTACAGCCAGAAACAAGTCTTTGGCAAAACAATAAAAATACAGAGATCAGATGAGGATGGGCAGAGCACAAGCACCTCTCCCAGTCTTTAAATGTTACCTTCCTGATTAAGGACTTTGGTGAGAGTACACAGACCACAGCACCAAGACCTAGACACAGACTAGACATAAAAGCTTAAGGGGAAAGAGGTTCCTCCATGGAAGTCACAGGCCTGATATCTCACAGTAGCTCTGTACATGAGAAGTTTGCTATTTCTAACAGATGTGAGATAGACAAGTTATCTACTGAACCACTTAAACTTTGCATGTGTATTCTACACACTCTCCTGTTCTTTTTCTTCATATCAAAAGTACTGTATTTCCTTAGTTCTGCATTTCTTAGGGCCAAACATAAACATATTCTTTCACACGTAATCACACTACAATCAGAGCTTTTCACATATAACTTTGTCCCTCTATGCTACAACCAGAGTTTTTCTGCCAGGTCAGCTGTAGTGGTGAAGGTTAGATTCAGATAAACTGCTGCAAAGGAAATGCCGATAATAGGAAGCAACCCCTGCCTTGACCAAGGCAAAAGCAGCCAAAAAGGTGGAAAAGGCACAGAAAGGAAACACTAGACAACTGTTGCTGGGATGAAATGAAAAGTCAAGGGTATAGAGTAATCTTGCTTCTGACTGTATCTAGCACTCAGTAATCTACTTCTTTTTCTTTCTTTCTTTCTTTCACACTAGTTCCACCACAGGAAATCTACACACGGAACAAATTACAGGTCTGGAGCATTTAATCCTGTTCACTTTAATAAATCCATCTAAGGGTGATCTAATCTATGCCAATGACCATCCAAACAGAAGTTCCACTCCTCTCTCACACTATTTTCTAGGTTCTTGGCTAAAAGTTGCAAGCTCTTCCCCTTCCCTAACCTCAACCACTGCTTTGCAGCTCACTGGACTTCATCATCATAAAGTTCAATCTACTAACTGGATGGCAAACTAATCCAACAAAACCAGAAAATTTTCCTTTCCTTAGTGACTGGGAGTGGTTTAGTCACTGCCAGTACTGCAGGCACCTGAACAGAGGAAGTGGAGGAGCCTCACACCAAAGAGCTGGTAAGAACAAGGCTTTTCATTTCAACTATGATGGGCTCTTTTCACAGGACTCACTGCCTCATGGGATAACTCAACTGAAAAAGTAGAATGTCAGCCACTTTCACCTTCCTCCCCATGGCTCCCTACTCAGTACCAGCACCACTTGTCACAAGACCTGCTCCATGATCCAGCAGAACTCAGTGCAGCAGAGGAACATCCTGCTCTGCCTCACAGGGCTTCCCTACCATGCTGACGAGCCAGAGTTGCAGTTTCAGACCAGTGGCACACGGATCCATTGAACTTGCAAATCCACTTTAAGCTTCATGGTTTATGGTCACCAACTATTTCAGACTTACCATACCATTTATGCTGCCGTAATCATCTCCCAGTACATATTTATGACTGCAAATGCTCTCTCCCCTATCAGTGACCTACAAAACAATCATAGAGCTTCCAGTGTTCAATCTCAGTTTTAATTTAGACACAAGCAAGTGACAAATGGCTGCAATGAACAGACAATTTCACTACCTGTTGTCCAAACTTACTACAGACTAAGTTCACTATTACTGCAATTTGATACACAATCTTATGAAACCCACGTACATGTGGCAATAATAAATCCAGACATATGGAACGAACCGGTTCGTGTGAAAACAGAGGTGTGCTTATATGTAGCACTGAGTGGTTAAAATAGTGATTAGCAGTGATTCAATACTCCCATTTCACATTAGCAGTAAGTAAAGCAACTGGGGAGGGCCTCACTTGACCTTAACTGTTAAGGACGTAATATCAACATTTGTACAATCAAGCTAGTGCCCTGCTCTGACATATTAAGATAAAAGCTAGAAGTACCTCAAATAATGAGATCTTTATTTTTAATTACCCAGTACCTTTAGGCAGCAATTACAAAGACTACAAAGGAAATCTGGTTGACCTTCAGTTATTCCAATACTTGAGAGAAGCAAGAAAAGGGCAGGTTTGAAGGAAGTGATGTCCACTCAATTCCTAACAGAGGTAACTTTTGCATACAGTTCTTTAAGCTCTTAATGGCCCTACATCAACAGAATTTATGCATCTAGAATGATGAAAGAATACAGACATTTAATTTGTAGTTAGCTTACAAATTAAACATGGCTTAAAAATATTAGTCCACACACAATTTTATGTATTTAAGAAGTTCCCTTCCAGTAACAGAAATTTTTGGATTATACATGATCAGTTTTCAAAGGGAAAAAAGTGAAGTCAACTGCTTTAAAGGCAAAGTTACTCTTATGAAATGTTTTCATGTGTATGTGTATATATGTATATGTGTATATATTTGCTTTTAACAGAGCATGACTCCCTGGCCCCTAAAAAGGATGCTTTATATTTTAGTTGCACCAATATAATTATTAGACCACACCACTGATCTTCCCCTACTGACGTGTATCAGGAATCCCATACAGTTCCTCTCTATCTCCAAGAAAAAAGTTAAGTTTGTAATACACAAGGAGAATATTCTCTTTTACTACAGGTATTCTCAGTTTTAAGATAAGATGCTTCATATAAGATTAAGATAACATACCATTAATTGAGCCACATAAACTTACCTCTAAATATATTGATGGTGGGTTATGCTCTCCTCCAAATTTGTCTAGCAGTGCCTCTATATGTTCTTGAGTCAATTTAATCATCTGTTTGATATTCCACACCTAAAACAGAAAATTAAGTTTTTTAATCATCAAAAGGACCCTGCAGAATCTGTTCGAAAACAAACAACCCCCAAAACATTTTCTTGATATTTATTAAGTCCATAATAAAAATTTTAGTTATCAATAAAGGAGTGCAAAAGGCTATCCTGTTCATCCAGTGTCAGTAATAGCATGCTTCTGAGATAAACAGAGAAAAATCCAATTTGGTTTTAAAACTCAGGACCCCATTGAATAAACAACTTCTAAGAATGGTTTATTTCTCTTGTTTATCAAGATCATATTAGGTATTTTCCTTGCAAGACTTTGCAATCCAATTTCAACAGTACCACAAAGTTTAGTGAAGGAGTTTTTCTATCAAACCTCAATAATATGTATAAACAACACTCACAAAACCTAGACCTAGTGTTCTATTTACATGGGAATAGGATGTTTTGATCTTAAAGAGTACCTTTTACACCTTGACTTCTGTACTCAGTCTACTCTGCAAGTTATAGACCCTGGACACAATCTGGAAAATCCATTTACCTCTAGTGCACAGAGACAACTTAGGGTGTTGTACTGTGAAGCAACTTATGTTGCTACTGATTCTGCACAACTTGAAAGAGTTAACTTTAGGACCTGGAGACTACTGTAGGTGAACAGCATTATGAATTCAAATTTATATCTAAAAAAGCAGCAAAGCACAAACCCAAACCTCTAAAGCAATAATGTTACACTGATGTAAGAAGCTACTTGAGTCCAAGCAAATTCAGAAATTTATAGCTGAGCACAAGGGAGGAAGAAAGGAGAATCACTCTTCATCTGTACTGTTTTTAGACTACCTATCAGAAAAAATTATTCTATCAGTTTTTAGATCCAGGATGGAAGAAATGAAGGCAATATAAACAGTGCTTCTTCCAAAGGTAGTTCAAAGACTCCCATTGCCTTTTTCAGTTTAACTCTTTTCTACTTCCCTGATTAAAATATATACAGCCTCAAGACCAGGTCTGGATGTACAAACTGTGACAACCTACCTCTTAAAAAAAAAAAAAAAAAAAAAAGCAAATAACTTCATTTTCTAAAGTAGGCACCACCAATAGGATGTAATCCAAGTTGGATCAAAACAAGTTTTATTACTTAAATTTAGAAGTTCATGAATAAACGCCCTCTAAAATACTGAAACTGCATTTTGCACACCACCTTATTTCCCCATCCTAATTCTACGTATCAGTTATCTGCAGCAATTTCCTGAAGGAAACTAATGATTGATTCACTTCTAGACCAATTTTTAGAACAGCTACCAGAACAATGATTTCATCAAGAGGCTGCAGTTGAGCAAAAATAGTTTGCTCAGGAACAAGCAAACCAAACTATAAAGAGTGAGGAGTATGGGGGGACACCAAAGAGTGTGCTACTCAAGTATTCTGTACACAAATTCTCTTGAGGCAACTGTGGAAGTCAACCTGCTTCTCAACTTGCAATCAATTTATCACGTTGAAGCTGAGACTGCCAACCAGCAGCAAAAAGAAGCATTTCTGTGTTTTGCTAGTTTTTCCCAAGATGGCAAGGGCTAGTTGTATGCTTGGTAAAAAGAACAAGCTTGAATCAACACCATTTCAATTAATCTGTTCAATATAAGGGTGTCAATATATTAGGATGTTTACTTCCCATGTAACTGGCAATATGCTGCTAACCTGGGTGTGTACACTGAAAATTCCTGGCAATCTTAGGAATCGTCTCATGATTATCTTCAGAAATAGGTTTATTAGTATTTAATGAAACTCCTCTTACTTGGTCACTCTGGCAATTTTACCCAGCAAAGGTTTTCCTCAACATCTGCTGTATCACAACAACAACTTACTCCACTTAAAGGCCTGGCAATGGGGAGGGTGAGGAGGGAACATTCTTCACTGACAAAGTAATACAGAATTGCAGAAGGACTGAGGTTGGAAGGGAACTCTGGAGATCATCTGGTCCAAACCCCTCCTCAAGCAGTCTGCCCAGGACCATGTCCAGACAGTTTTTGAATATCTCCAAGGATGGAGGCTCCACAGCCTACATGAGCAACCTGTGCCAGTGTTCAGTCAAGCTCACAATAAAAACGTCTCCTGATGTTCAGAAGGAACCTCCCATTTCTGTTTGTGTCCACTGCCCCTGGCCCCATCACTGGGCACTGCTGAAGACAGCCTGGCTCCATTTTCCATTCACCAGCCCTTAATCATCTTCATGGCTCTTCACTGGACTCCCTCTTATGTCTCTTGTATTGGGAAGTGTCCCAAACTGGACACAGCACTTGGGGTGAGGCCTCACTAGTGCCAAGCAGAACGAGCCCCTGCCAAATGAGCTTCCAAATACTTTTTTTTTTTTTAAGATTGATAATGAGTAACTTCCTTCCTTGTATGTTATTTTCTATTTTGTGTCCATAACCACAACCTTGCTTCTCTCTTCTCTTACAGTGAAAGACACCAAATAACAAACATAACTGAGCAACACCAACATGCACAATGGAAGCATATTATTTAGGAGATGCTGGCGAGAGATCAAACAGCATTTAACAAGGGCAGACATCTTCCTCCTAAGTTCATATCATGAGAAGTGCAAACACCGAGTGACTATTTTAGGTCGCCCCACGAGGTTGTGGCTGCCCCATCCCTGACAATGTTCAAGGCTTTGAGCAACCTGGTCTAGTGGAAGGTGTCCCTGCCCATTCCTGGGAGGTTGGAACTAGATGATCTTCAAGGTCCCTTCCAACCCAAACCAATCTGTAATTCTATGATTGAAGAACAAACCCTTAAGCTTACTGTCAGCTGCCAGGCTACAGTAAAAATATCTTCACCTGAAGAAGCTGAAATTGAAGTCTAATGGAAGACAAAATTTCTCAGAGGAACCAAAAACATTTCCCTGAATTACCTACTATACATCTGTGCAGTAAATCAAAAGCCTTTCCACAAGTGAATCTTACAGGCAAACTTTACATTTCTGTAATCTTAGAAAGGCTTCTCACACAGTTAAAAGTACACTGAAGGCAGAAGGAAATTTATCAAAGTCAACCATAGCAACAAATAATTACTTGTCGCACACAGAAATGGAAAAGCTATTTTGTGTCCCATATTCATCAAAAGTCTTCTGACAAGATGAGAAAACTTTCACAAATCTAGTATTGACTAGCATATTCTAGTCCTAACCAAGTACGCACAAGAACACATATGCCATGACAAAATTTCCAGGCTTCACAATTCCCTTTTAAGTGGCAACCTGTACTTTACTTAAAGAGAACTTACCTTCTGGCTTTCTACATCAGGGAATAAGTCACAGGTTTTCTGTGAACCAGAGCAACCCTTAAGCAGCTAGCTCCTTGAGAATCAACCTGTGTGCAGGTATATTGCATTCTACTATGCAGGATCCATGGCTACTTCAACTCAGTTGAAGGAACTCAAGTCTTTTCCTAACTAGAACTCAGAACAAGTGACCTCACCTGACTTGAAGAAGTCTGTCTCTGCCCACCACGGTACACACAGCTTCTGCCTCACAAAAACTACACCACACCTGTTGCACTGAAAACAGCCAGCAGAGCCAGCAACTTCAGCCTGTCTTTTCTCCTCGCAGACTTGCTTGTTCAGACAACTCAGCTAAGTTTGCATCATGTGCACAGCCCAGCCTTGCCAACCTCGAGCCAAGATATATCCCTATCTCTGCTGTGGAAAAACCCCTGAAACACTAGGTTCTTAAGAATGACATCTCTGGAATTCAGCAGCATTCACACACTTATAGGTTTCTTCAAACTGTCCAGATAAAATCCAAATGTACAAAAATTGCCTAGCAGGTGTCTCATTCCCCATAAGCACATACATTCCAGGAAAGCAGCAAAGAACTACCTAACAACAGAGACAGCAAAAAATGACACATGGAATCCTTTTATAAATCGGTTCTGGACCAAAGAGCTTGATCCTACACAACAGAATAAAACCAAGTTTTTAAAGATTAAAGTAATCCCTTTATCCACTCTTCATTCACACTTTCTTTAGAAGTAAAAGAAAACTGCAGAAGCCTGATGGTTATTAAGAAAGAACAGACCTATTTTTTCTTACTCTTATGGGCGCTCCAATGCATTTATGAAGCTCCACACCTATAGGAAACCGTAAACCCACGACTGCCAAGCATCTTATAGAAACACAAAAATCGATGCCAGCCTAAGAGACAGTTGCTACAAATCTTAATGCATTCTGAAGGAAATCTGTAGTGCACCTAGTACTGTCCACATGCAAGAATGGTCCCTCTCCATAGGAAACGGCACAGGGACGTGAGACACTTTGTTTCATTGTAGTTCCACGAAAAAGTAATGAATCCTTTACAGCATGGATAACCTTATCATTTTTCCAAAAAAAGCATCAAATAAATGTTTCTGTCCTATCTGGTAGCATTAGGTTAAGGTTATTCTCTATCACAAGAGATTAGATTTGATTCTCCTTTTAGTGCTGCTGACACAAGGAAGCTGACGCAGGCTAACAGACACAGGCAGCCAGACGACTGGAAATATTCCAGATATACTGGAATATATCAACTTGAATCTGCCGATTGCGGATAATTGTGCATTAATTTTGCAAATAAGCACTCCCTTGCAATGCAATAAAGATGATGACCTATTTCAAGCCAGAGGCAAGTCAGATACAGAAGAAGCCTAAATCCATTCTATTCAGGGAAGACTATGGCTCCACAAATGCGAGGCTTTAAGCCACAGAGTTATTTTCGCATCCTTTGCCGCTTGTCAAAATGTGCAGTGCCCGAGACAACACAAAGCAAACTTATCTTTCATACTTTTTGCATCTGGCATCAGTACTCAAATCTCACAGCACATCCCAACTCTAAGTTGTATAATTCATATTTGGTAGAAGACACCTGAAAGTTCAAATCTATTCTGTATTAAAAAAAAAAAAGCCATTATTTGTCCAAGCATGGGATGTCCTGAATTTGGATTATCATATTTGGTGATGATAGAGAATACTCTGGTAAAACCAACAATGTAATTAAAAATAAAAAATTAAGCATTTTACTTGGAAACTGTTTTATAAGGAGGACAAAATCATCAATACCTATCCAGTACTATTCTAATGACTCATTTTTAGGCTTCTTTCTTACACAATCAATTCAATGTTTTGGTCCACTGAGCCAGGATCCACTTCGTCAGAAAATGTTTTAGAGATGTACAAGACCATCCTTAGCTGGACTAATGTATTAACTAACTTGAAAGCAAAGTGCTTGGATGCAAGAGAGGCAAGAGGACACAGGAATGGGGTTAATAACACAGTACCCCATGTCATCATTTGCATGGCAACGTGCAGAAGTTGCGCTTTCGAGTTTCTGCGCTGAAAATCACTGTTACCTCTTTCTCACATTTTGGTAACTTTCCTTCAGGTACTTTCCCCCCTTATCCATCCTGAATGGTCCTATTCCTCTTCTTGATTCTTACAAAGCTTGCTTTTCATTTTCTGCAGGCATTTTCTGCTGGAACATGCCCATACAGTGGGAAAGACAGTCCTTTCCTTCTTCTGATACTCCAGACTCTAGCTCTCCTCCATCAGTCAGTGGAAGCTTCCCACAACTTGCACATCCCCTGTGTTAATTTTTCCATTTTCCCTACTATCCCTGGCTCTTCACGCTTACCACATTTTCAACAATGTAAACTTTTTACTGAACAAGTGTGAAAAATACCAACAGCTGAAGAACTTTAATGAATTGAAAACAAGGTTGCAGTGGGTTTCACACGAGAATTTACACAAGTGACAAGAACACCAGCATCAAGGCTGCCTTTCCTACTTTGTTTCCCATTTTTTTATTAATCTCTGTGAATTGTTTTTATCATTTTTATTTACAGGTCCTTTACAACGTCTGAGACAGCCAATAATGGAAATACACTATCAAAGTTTGTACCCAGGCCGTTAAAAATGAGCCTGATAAAATTTACAACCACAGATGAGTAGATAGGTTACAGACAACAATATCTACAGAAGTCACTGTAGCCAAGAAAAAAAGGATCCCTTATCTCTTTTTCCACAAAAGTCTATGAACATATCTTTCTAGACTAATGAAGACTGGCCTTGGTGAAGATACACAAAATTACATTCAGGAAGGAAAACCCCCCAGAAGAGGTACAACATTTTTTGTACCATCCTGTCTGATGACAAAGATCATAACTAGGTCAACTAATACAGTAATGTGATCAGCAAGCACCTGCTGTAAGCACAGCAGTTAATAAAATATTAAAAAGGTTTCAAGATGAAAAGCTATTTTCCATTTAACAGGCAACACTTTTTAGGAAGGAAAGACTAACTTGTAACCAGCAACGCAGGTTTCAACCGCACCTGTTCTGACACTGGGCCTGTTAAACACCATCACCCCACCAAAACCAAATGCCCAACAACTTCCACCCTTCTCCAAAAAACTAGGAAGCATTTCGCTAAGGTAACGCTCAAGTATGAGAGGAACATCTTGGAGGAGTTCACTGCAGAAACTCTACAGAAAAAAAATCAGTAGCAGACTCATTGTGTGATTCTAGGACAAACATATTCCATAAAAACTTGCTTTCTCTAACTGGGGGTCTTCCACTACACAAAATCTGGGTGTTACTTTACTCTCAGTTGCAACTGCTGGTTTGCAAAGAAATGAGAGATACAAGAACATTAAGTAAAAGTTATGTCTTTTCATTTCATTAATTCTAAACACAAACTGAATTGCTCATCATTCAGCTCTACTCTTAAAGCAGAATAAAGTCTTCTAGTCTGTCAGGCCTTTGCCCCTTAAGTTGCCTCCTCTTTAACAAAGGAATTAAGACTTTAAATGTTCATTACATCTTTAAGTGTTTAAAAATATTTTTTCAAATACATTGAAAAACTGCAAAGGATAAAGCTCAGTGAAGTCTAGCTTGCAACATAACCAAGCAGTTTTACTGTAAGAACAAAGTCACCAGGAGCCTTAAGCACTGTCCCCTCTGCAGCTCAGATGGTGGGTGCAATTATCACATTGTCCTTGGTTATTTACTCCTGCTCCCTTCCTTAACTCTTTCTCCAGAACATAAACCTTTGGATGAACCATTTCAGATGCTAAACAAGCAAAAAATTGTTGTCTTTGTCAAGGTTAGCCTTCTGCCAGCCTACTGTGCTGAAACAGCTTGGCAAAGGACCCAGTGATCACCTGAGCTGGTGAAAAAAGTCACCTTTCCTCTCTATAGCCCACAGTTAGATGGATTTGGGCTACCATGAAGCAGCAGCCTTCCTGTTGAGGTTTCAATTCTCTTTCATTTCCCCAGTTTTTCCATCACCTGCCATCTTTGCTGCTTGCTGCTAAGTAGAATTTGCCTCCAAGCGCTATAAAAAGGAAAGTTAACAAATGTTCTCTTACCACAGTAGAACATCAGTGTGTGGAAAAATAAGAGCTGTCTGTATCCTTCATTTAAATTGTTAACCACCAGTTGCACAGCGAAATCTTTAATTCCATATTCCTCACGGCTTTTGTGCTGCAGTACTAGTAGTCCCTTTTATTCACTGCGGTATTAATTCAATAGTCACGAAGATCACGCACAGACTGAGTTCTGGTACAATCCACTGTATTTACATCTATTAATTTAACAACTTCTCCCTAGACAGTCAAAGGTTTTTAAAAAAAAAAAAAAAAAAAAAAAGAGAGAGAGGGGAAAAAACTCCCAAAACAACTATCCAGATTTTCTAACCCATTTAAGAATGCAATTTTGCTTTATACAGGTAACTACCACAGAATCTCAATAGTGTTAAACTCATGCAGAGGTGACATTTAAAAAAGATTATCATGAATACACCAAACTACTTCTCTGCACACCTTAAGCTGAACACAAGTCATATTTGTGATGGAAAACAAGCAACCAGCCAGCTAATTACAATAATTGCCTATAAGAAGCAAATGGTAGTCGAGCAGAGCTCTTACACAGCTTGGGTCACATTAATTAAAATGACAAAACAAATAAACTCAGTCTCAGCTGAACTACAGAACTTAATTCTTCTCTCCCCTTGCCAGAGCACACAATTAATTAGACTATCCAGAAAAGATAATCAGCACCTATTTAAAAGTTCATGTTATCAATCCACAAAATAATTTGTTATACACTTTGCAATATTCCACCACTAAACTATTACTATACTGTGCATGTGTTTCCTACCAACTGATTAGAAAATGTAAAAGACAGTTGGAATTGTTTGGTCAAGTACAAATATATTCTGCTTGTTTAGAAATATCTGTGATACAATAAAGCAATTAATGTATCCCATTTTATCACAAACAGGTCTCAAAAGGTGAAACAGAGCAAATACACTTGCTTTTTTCTTTTTATTTTTAAAACACAGGTAATTTGCTCCCAGTCACAGAAAACAGTCACACAGGAACTGCCACAGAAACCACGTTCTCCTAAACAGCATTCTATGTTCTACTCAGCAGACCATCCTGCCTTAGTAACCCTTGTATTAACTTCAAAAACGAAATCATTTAAAAGGCAGAATTAGCTCCTTGCCACCCACCATAGAATGAGAAGCGTTAAAGAAAACCTTTATACTCTCTAACTACTTAACAAGGAATCTGGAAAAAGTTACTTCAATTTTCGATGATGTACATAGGCTTAAAAATGTGACGAGAGACAACACAAACTGTATTCTAGCAAAATTATGAGAACGCTTAAAGAAATCCTTTCTGAAAGACACCTGAGATACTAAAGACTCACATTTCAATCTACATTACTTAAAGCAATTAGAGAGAATGTTTGACCTATCAAGTTTAATGAATAAATTTACAAAACCAGATCAAAGACTGAGACACCAATATACAACCATCCAGTTCCAAACACCTAGATACTACCAACTTCTTAGTCATAATGATGTGTTTTACTTCAGGTTGATTTCATAGTGCTTTTCAAACACCAGTAGTGAATAACTTGCACTAGAGATAAAAAAAAAAACTAGACACGCTACTCAGACTTCAGAGATGTCTACCTTCAAAACAAACCCTTTACCTGAGATAAAGGAGGAAAAAAATTAAGTTACCAAGTCTGCGCTCCAAGTGTCAGAAAATGTTGACTGAACACTACATAACTGCACATGAAAAGTATTTACTACTTATCAGGGCATTTAACAACAGCTTTACTAATGATGATACTGTTTAAGTGGCCTCACTATGGAATAGATGAAGATATTAGAGCTGGTATCACTGGTTTTGTGGTCAAAAAAAATAATTCCTAGCCACTTAGTTATGCAACACATTTTTAAACTAAGTTAATTTTGTTCATTAACAGCTTTTCTTATTTATCTCCTGGAAGAAAGATTTTAAACAAAGTCGGTACCTTTCACATAGAAACTGAATTGCCCCTTCATGCTGAGCTTTGTGTAGGTACACTGGGAGAACCCACAACAATATTTCACCTGATCACAACCTTAGAAAAGAAAAAAAAGTTTCCTTCAGTGCTCAAACACACTCCTGCGATCTCCTGAATTTAATATAGATAGTGTGGAAAATTCATTTGATGCTGAGCATTTGTTGAGCACTGCACAACAGCCTGCATTTTTAAAAGAGCACAGGTTCTCTTTGCTGAACTTAAATGCTTGTGCTGGTTGTGGAGTGTCACGGCAGGGCAACAACTGGCAGTGTCCCCTGAAAACTCCTGCCTGAACTGACAGCATCTTCAGTCATTGGGAAGGGTTACAAATTAGACCCTTGCCTGCTTTGCCCCTTTTTTGCTAGGGTACACTTTCATAAAATGTCATCAGAAACAGAATAAAGAAAGGCACTGTTGCTGCTCCTCCAAGAACTCATAAATGCTAAAAAGGTGGAGTAATAAGCCAAATACTTGCAGCAAGGGGTTTAAGCGGGGAAAAAAGAAACAGCCTGTAATTCTGCATCAACCAGCCTTCTTTAGCACTGGCCACAGAAGAGAGAATCAGCTGAGTGAGTACATATTTCATTGTTTTGGAAAGAAGCTGTGCACAGGAGGGAAGATTCAGATAATTCCATTATACACCCAAAAAGCTCAAGAGCAACTGGAATAAAAATGCCGAAGCAAAGAAACATGTATCTTGCATGCTGACTTCTGTATCCTGCACTAGCTCTGAGAAAGTAGCTGTGTTCACACACAGATGTGTGAACAGCTGAAAATTACGAAAACCATCTCACACCTCAAAAAACGAAATACTGTACCCAGAACTCTCACGTGGTCAAGGCTGTTGGAAACACACATTTGCTACACAAGAAGCTCGCAGACACCTTCACGTCCCTGGCAAAGCTGTGGCTGCAATCCTATTTCTGTGGAAAGCATGCTTGCTCAGAAGGGCTCCAGAGACACCAAGTCAGATCGTTACAACCCAGCAGGGGAAGCTCAAGACCATCAAATCCAAGGTGTCAAGACCTAAACCTAGCAAGTCCAGCGAGGGAAGTCTCAGCCAAAGATGAAGGCTAGTGCAGTTTCATGGGACCAGGATGATTTATAAAAACAAATCAGAAAAGGGGACACACACACATACACACACCATACTACCACTGCTCCCCCCTGACAAGCCTTTAGGGGCCCATGGAGCACTCCTCATGTTGGAGAGATTCCATTAAGTAAGTCTGCAGAAAATTAATCCAGCAGAAGTGATGCCAATTTCCTACAGCACTACTGAGTTGAACCAAATTAGGACAGGACCTGCTTGGTACCAAGGTGGCACAGGGGAGCAGACCTGGCTAAGCCGTGTGAGACAGGCCCAGGAAATGGCAAAACCTCCGGCTCTGGGTGTCAGAGCACCACTTGGTGACTTGGGTCTAACTGCAGGGATCTTTTCCATACATTTCACCACCCTCCACAAGCGAGTGGTTCAGAGTGAAAATAAAGCTTACACTTGGACAGAGTGTGTCGCAAGAAAAAAATCCACAACCCTGTTACACCTGAAACAGTTTCTATGTAAGGCTGGACTGGAAAACAGTTAAAAATTCTATGATCAATTGAAGCCTTCTTTTGTTTCCCTTATAAGTACAAATAAAATTAGACTTCTTTCTAAATCAAATTCTCTCCAAAATGTTTCATGCAGTCAAATTTTTCTATAGATGTAACAATTAATTAAACCGAACTATAGATTTGTGACAAATTAATGAAGTGGAATACTGCAACCTTAAGGAAACCTATGGGGTTTATTAGTTTGTTTTACAAATTAGCTGCCATCCAAAGATATTTCCATTATTAAAAAAAAAAAAATCAACCAAACCCAAAATCTTATTTGGGCTACAGTATTTTTAACTTCATGCAACAACAGAATTGCCATTCCTGACTACACAAGTGTCAAGAAGGATATTATTAGAACAGCTTTAAAAATACAAGATCTTTGAGTTTAAAACAAAATACACAACAAAACACAAATGGGAATAGCATTAGTGGCTTAAGCAACAACATAAATTAACAAAAAAAAAAATCAGTACTAAACATTCTGTGCCCAACCAGTTTGTGGATATCCACAGAGACAAGAAACAAGACTCTCAAGACATCAAAACTTTTCAGAAGGAGCCACTACTCTGTCAAGCAACTTTAGTGTAATCGAACAAGCTACCACAGGACAGAGCTGTTAATCCTATTGCTTTTGGGGTAAAATATCATAAGCAGAAATCTCTTTAATATCCCAAATAAACTCAGGTATTTCAAGGTTGTGTACTAACGTTCTATCTGCCTTGCCACAAATAAATCATAAAAAGCCCAAGGAAAAAAAAGATGAGAAGTTATCAAAGTCATTGTCTTTTCTATACCTGAATCAACTTTCCCCCATCATTCTTGACATATGGTTGCCTGTGGAGGTGATAATCTATTAATGGGCATTTTATGAATAAGTTAAGAAAGTCTATTTTAGTGCTTCCCTGTACCTAGCCATAAGGAAAATTATCTCATAGTAATGTGAAACCATCTCCTCTGCTACCATTCAAACTCGCTACTTCTGGCAGTAGTGGCCACAAGCTGGCAAATGAGTTATTTGGATTCTTCTTTGCAACAGATTTGACAATTTCCATTTCTTTTTTAATCTCAGGTTTTTTTCAGTCTTTCTTCAAAGCTCTGACCTTCTAGACTTCACATCACTTATTATTCTTCTCTAGACTCTCCTCAGCCAGACCATGCACTTCTTGAGGCTGGGACCCAAACTCAGACATAGTATTCAGCTACAGCCTTTCCTGTTCTATGCAAAACAAAAAAATTATTTCAGTTATCTTTTGAGATATACTACTGCAGAATATTATCTACAAGATGCTTTACATCCAGCTCAAGTTTAACTTGTCTTCATAATTAAATAGGATGTCATTCACAGACTGTGAAGTTAGCTCAATCACTGAACACAAATGCCAGTAAACATAATTGAGATCAAACATAAAGTAGTGAAGTAAAAAACCACTCATGTGGTTTCAACTTTCCAAACAAGTAGCATGTTTAACTGCAAACTCTTTGAGAACCAGAAACTTTAAAGGAAAGTTGTTCTAATACCCAACACAATAGGTTCCCTAAACATTACTGTAACAAAACTAGCCCCAGTTTTATATGGTGTATCTATATTATTTTCTGAGAACCGACAACTTACTTCATACTGTAAGGTTAGAGGTGCCTTTTCACTCTATCTTCATCTTATATATCTTTTCACCCACTCTCCATTTTATTCTTCTTCTTAAATCTGTTTCATAGGATTAAGGTTTCTAAATTTATAACTAATATTCATGTAGGATAAATTCCAGCATTGCTGCCTAGAAAATGACCGACCATCCAGCAGCTCAGGCCCTCACTTCACAGCCTTCAAAGTAATTTTGGTCTTACAAAGAGCAGTTCAGGGCACAAAGCTCCGAGTACAGAAAATCCCATTTGAATTATTTAATATCGGTGTAAATAATCTCTAGCAACAAGAGCAGAACCTTTCCTCCCAGCTGTCACACACTCCTTACTATATCAACAACCCTGGAATACTCTGAAAACCTTATATCCAAACAATCTCTTGTCCCAAGAATTCATCCTGGGGAAGAAGCCAACCAATGTGCCTCTGGACGCCAGCTCACATCCAGACCTCCGAGCACCAGCAACCGAATGGTGGGCGGAAGAGGGAAATTTCTGTAAATCCACTTGCCCCTACCCTTTTCAGATCCTTCTGTCTCCAAGTACTCATTTCCTAGATATCCCATGAGTGCACAAGCAACTACTCTTGCCAACCTTGAATGGTAATATACGGGGGGGAAGCTTTAGCAATTACTATCCTCTTTATTATAAGAATTATTATATGATTATTAGAAGACTTTTAGTATCGGCACTTAGGCTAGCGAAGCAATTTCTAAAGCCCTAAATTCACTATTTGATTAAAAACTGGTCATGAGTTGAACAATATGTCTTAAATTTGTTTTTCAAAGCCCCAAAGTATTCATAAGGGACACTGATATAGCTGTAACCAACACAGAGCATTCGATTACAACCTCAATACAGAGCACCCCCTTTACCAGAGGGCTCCAACTTACAAGTGTAAGACAACTTCAACATCCGCCAGAAATTCTTGTTGTCTACTCCCTTTTAAAACTAGAAACTGGGTGTAGAACTGAAGGCTTACCTCCTGGGAATCAGGACTGCATTTCCCTAAAGACTTATAGGAACTGAAACGTTTCCAGGTATGTCCTCAGAATCATTAAGGTTATGCTCCTTGACAGGTTTCCACAGCAAGGTTACTTTCAAAGCTTAGATTACCTTGTCTTGAAGGACTGAGACAAAACACTAGAACATGAATTTGTATTAGAGCCATGAGTCAATTAAAAGCACTTCACTATTTTTCTGACTTATGCCACTTTGAATTTACACTATTCTTTATGTTGACTTGGTTTAGTATTAAGGATAGTTTCCATTTTAACTGTGTCAGCAATTTTTTGGGCTTGACCTTTACTAAAGGTACAGGTCTAAATGAAGTAATAGTTGTACTTATACAGTAAACAAAACTTAATTACTTACAACTCAAGGAAGAACTAGCTAGCTAAAGAACAAAACCACATCAGAAAATAAAAACTCTAGAACAAACTCTGCTTAAGACCTGAGCGTTTCAGTATTTCCAGTGTATAAGAAGTTTGCTTTTAAATAATACGAGAACATCCCCACACACTTCCTAAATACTTGCACCCATACTGGCAATGTACCAACCTTTCTGGCTGGCAGCTGTTCCAGGTGATTGTCCCTCTCCCTCACACAGGGAAGATATTCAGGATGGGGGCAGAAGCAGCCACACTATGTAATTTACCATTTGGAATCAAATCTAACGACTGACACAGGTTAAAACATTTTTGAAGTTCAAATGACTTACAGCAGTTTCACAAACAACCCCCCTTTGGTATGAAAATTGATTTTTTAAAGAAATCCTACCTCTTGCCACTGCTTTTCCCTCTCTTCTCTCCTATATTGCAGTTTATCCAACCAGCTCAGCTGTATTGATGTTATTGTTCCAAGGGCCACAATATAAACTAGTTATTGGAGTAACTCCATAGAGATTTGTTTTTTATGGCAGAAAATAACCGAGACATTAAATTCCATGCACAGCTGCACCAGCACAAACTGGGCAACAGAAGTCAGTGAGAAGCTTCTTAACCTCACTTTGCTGCTGAAAGTGTGTGTTTGTGAAACCCCACTCTTCAGGTATTTCAGTTTCTCAACCAGTTGAGAGTTTCTCCTTACTCAGGGAAGTTGGGACTGGACTCGCATTACTCAAGGCATTTAATCACCCTGCTGGGTGGGTGTAAAATAGATGGTGCCCTGCTCAGTTTTGCCTGCCTTAAGCAAGTAACTCCTTAAGATGAGGGAATCAATCTCACTTCTCCTGAACATCCATAGGGGTGGAATTCTTCCCCATTTCTCCCTTCTGACCATCTCCCCAGCACGAGCTCTAGTACTTGTCAAACTTCTCAACTCGTTAATTCCACTATAACCCACTATGCTATTAATAAATAAAATGGATTAAAAAAAATTGTCTTTGGTGACTTGGGGATCAAACTGGATGCCCCTGAGAGCTGCTGATCAAAGTCAGCTCATTTTCCCTGCTAGAGGCAGAAAGGAGAGGTCAGCAGGCGGGCTTGGTCCCTCACAGGGCCACAGGACCGCTCACAGGTGAGAGGTCCCGTACGGCTTGCACAGACACACCGGGGAAAGCTGAGCTGAGATAATCCCCAGCGAGTTCAGAACAAACCGGCAGAGCTCCTGGTGTCTGCATTTCCCTCCGGAGCAGAGCCGGTGCATGGCATCTGGCAATTTGGTCTGGCTCGGATGCCTACAGTGCCTGGATTTGCAAAACACCTCGCGTTGTTAAGGCGCAGTTTGTTCCTTCCCCCTTCCGAAAAAAAACATCTCAGAAGCGTTCGCAACTCACGCTGCAGCCCCGGCAAAACAGGTAGTGCCGCTCGCCCTCCGTGGGATTGGGAAGTTAAGTAATAAGCCCCAAAAACACAGGAAGTATGTAAGAAAGGCACAAACCAGAGGCCTGACATCCTCCGTGCCCCCACAGTGCCCCGTCCGCCAACATTTCCTCAGACCCCTTGTGCAAAGACGGGGCACGTCCACCGAGGGAACCGAACCCAACCTTGGGGGGTTCAAAATGCATTCCCAGTGTTTCCAAACCCACCGCAGGGAACCGATGGCCAAGCCCCCGCACCAAAGCCCCGCCGGCCGCAGCCTCCGCAGGGGGCACCAGGCCGGGGGTCCCCGCGCCCCGCCCGCGCCCCGCGCCCTGTCCAGGGCGGCCCCGCTCCTGCCTCCGCCGGCTCGGGCCGCCCCCGGCACGGCACGGCACGGCACGGCACGGCCGGGCCCGGGCCCCACGGGCGGGCGCCGCAGCCGCCGCCGTGCGACGGCCTCACCTCCTCCGGGATGGCCGGGTCCCCGCCGCCGCCCCCCGCGCAGCCGGCGCCGAGCGTGGGCGGCTCGGGCTCCATGTCCCCGTTGAAGAGCGAGGCCCCCTCAGCGCTGCCGCCGCTGCTCAGCGCCGCCATCTTGGGCCGGAGCGCCGGGGCGAGGGCGGGGCCGGGGGCGGCCGCGTCCCCGCCGCCGGGGCGGCCCCAGCCGCGACCCGTAGCGCGAGGGGCGGGCGGCGCGCGCGGCCCCGGCCCGCTCCCAGCGCCGCCGCGTCACGGCCCGGCACCGTGACGTCACACACGGCCCCGCCGCGCGCAGCCCCGCCTGACGTCACCGGGAAAGCACCGTGACGTCACGGCGCGGCCGCCCCGCCGCCCTGGGAACTCGGACGTGGGCGCGCGCCCCGCCCCCCCCGAGGCCCCGCCCCCCTGCTGGCGCCGCAGCACCCCCTGGCGGCCCCCGCCGGGCCGGTCCCGGGAGCGGGAAGCGGGAGCGGGAGCGCCGGGGAAGGGTTGGGCATCATGGCAGAGGGGTCTCCAGGTCTTTCCCAGCCGCGGCCTCAGCAGCAGCGGGGAAACCCGAGATAAATGCGGGAGCGCGGTGCTGGCGAGATTAAAGCGAGGAACGAATGGGATGCCGGGCATCCCTCGGCGAACAGCGGCGCGGCGGCTTTGGGGTGAATCCTGGCAAACACGAGCCGTGCGGCAGCGACTGACGCGCTCCCAAAAATCACACGTTAACCTGCTGGCTGTAACTCTGGTTAGAACTGAAATAATCGATTGCCAGGATCGATAAAAATCCATATTTTTCCCACTGACAGGGCTGCCCGAGCTGGCTCTCTCTTCACAAAGGGCGCTCCAAGCGAGGGAAGGGCCGAGTCTGGCTCAGCAGGAATCAGGACCCTTTCCGTCCCCTCGTAACACCTCTCTCCCGTTCTCCGACTGGCTTTGTCCAGTCTGGAGGTCTGAGAGCAGATCCCAGTGGCCGAATGTCCATCTCGTCTTCCCTGTGTGTGCATGACAGGACGTACAGCACTTTCCTCGATAACGGGTGGGCTCACACTGCAGGACCTGCCGTGGCCTCCCGTCCCCTGGTGCGAGTGACAGAGGCACCGAAGCGGTGCTTTGGGAAATGCCGCTCCCTCCTCCAGCTCAGGAGCGAGGAGGAGCTGGACTCGGCTCTTACTGCTGCCCCCAAAGATGCTCCCCACCTTGTCCCCGGTGCTTGTGACCATCTTTCCCCAAAGTGCCAGTGTAAAGTAAAACCTGGAGCCGTGTCGTATCCTTGTGTGCCACACCCACTGAAATGCTGCTTACACACACACACATAAAGCGTTGGCTAAATCAGGGGGTTTGAGCTGCTGTCTCGCTGAAAAGGTCGTTACTACAGACACCGAAATGGTAGCACTATTCTAATGCATTGCGAAGACAAGCTGCTGTACCAGAAGGGCAGCAGGACTTCAGAGAGCACAAACGCTGTTCTAACACAACCTGATGTATTTTATGGTAGCCAATTAAAATATATTAGGTTGAAATATGCAAGTGCAAACATCCTTATCTTTGTTTTGCTTCAGCTGTGAACATGAAAACATACAACCTCTAAATGTAATAATCCCGGTGATAGATTTGAGATTTATATTTCACCTTTCATGCTGGGGCTGTTGGCGTGGAAAAGTCTTTCAAGTTCAGTTCAATATCAGCAGTGCTGCAACTGCTAAATAAACACAACTTCAATTTACTGTGCAGACACAGGAAAAACACGATGAGAGTTGGAATTACCAGACCCTGGTGTTACGGGGGAAAGGAACTTCGGGCATGAATTCAGCTGAGGGTCTCTCCTCTAGAGAGCTATGCAGTATTAAACACCACATGAACACAGAAATAAGCAAAATAATCTGGTTAATATTAGTTAATATTCCAGTGGATTTTAATTGATTATCTGACAGGCTATACTCTCCTAAGAGAGGAGCCTGGGGTTTCCTATGACCTGTGGCCTGCAGCGCAGTCAACAAAAAGACTGCCCAAGTACATAGACTAAGCAGTTCGCCAAGTTTAGAAATTTCTCTCTAATAGCCACAGTAATGAAAAGGATAATTATCAGCAATTCCTGCTATGTGATGGGAAAGTGCGATGGTAGTGAAAAATGCGCACAGACCCTGGAAAATAACACCCACGCTGAGAACTAAACACTGGGACAAATCTCCCTGATCTCTGAAGGAAAAGGCAACAGAGGTAATAGGAGATGGCTCTCCAGGCGCATGGCCTGTTGTGGAAAGGCCAGCTGAGTAATATAAATTAACTAACAGAGCAAGTCCATTCATTTCCATGAAATTTATACCAAGGGATAATTTAGTCTCAATGTACAGAACATAGTCATAGCTCTTGTTTTATTCCCCAAGCAATTTATGTCCAGGGCATAGCCCTAGCAGTGGAATTAGTAGACTAGCAATCTTGTAACTTGTAATACCTTTCTCAATGCTATTAGTACTCTTGAGTGCCTTTCTTCTGAGCTTCTGATTTTTTTTAATAATATTTTCATTCACATAAAATACTAGACTTTCTTATTACATTTGATGTACCACTGAAGAGCTGCAATTCTAAACCATAATACTGAGAACTGGAAACACAGCAGAATTACCACCTGCAATACATGAGATAAAAAAAGCAACACCTAAAGAACTATTTTAAAATATTGCTGTGGAGGAAGGAGACAGAAAATCTACTATTTATGCTATACTTTCCTTTTGATTGGGGAAATCCACACCTAGTAATAAATGGAATTCCCTACTACTTCACATGGTGGCCATTTGGCTCCCTGCCTAATCCATCATGATGAAAGATAAATCATTAATAACTGTAACTATTTCTTGGTGATATGAAATCCTATCTACTGATAATTGATGGCATCGACATCTTTTATAGAGACCAGCTTTCATTACCAACATAGGTCAAAATCAAACTTACAACCTAGAGGTGAAAGGCAGGTTTCTGCTATCAACTCTGTGGGCTGCTGGCTGGTTGGCTCCTACAATGCAGCACAGCCAGTTTATCTGGTATTGCAGCAGGTAATGCATACTTGTAAATGTAAAACCTGCCACCTCCCATCAAACTCTTGGTTAATGCATTGGGGTTTGACCCTCCTCAGAATTTTTTCATTTTAATTTGGGTCAGAAAACAGGTCCAGCTGTTACTTAAAAGACAAAGAGTCTTCATCTAGACTGCCCACGACCAGAACATTTGCCTGATCTAATCAACACCTGCACTTTCAGAGAACAATGTTTTAATAAGCCAGTAAAAAAATTATATGACTACCTCACTGTGAGCATTTGGACACATCTTTTCTGATCTTTATCTCTTCATCCCCAAAAAAAGTGTGAGATACTCCAAAATATGAATGTCCAAAAGAGATACTAGATGAAACTTAATATTGGTCTCATTTATTATATTGTTTCAATAGAAGAGAGTATCTTAAAAGAATCCTAGCCTTCCATTTTCTTATCAAAGACTTACAAAATTTGCATATTGATATGATAATTGGTATGATTTTTTAAAATGGTGTGAAAATTTGATACACATTGAGCACTGGATGTCTGAAGTGCTCTTAAAATTTACCCAAATTTCAAAAAACTGCTTAGCCTTTTCACACACTGAAAAGACAGTGTTTGTCCCATACATGGTAGCATTTGTGCTTGGCCCATGCATGTTTGAAAGTGCTGGGTTAAATTCTCAGTCTTAACAGAAGAAATACGGATCTGCATGATTTGTGAAAGCACAACTTCTAATGACACCAGTCATGTTCCCTGTTATCTTAGACAGAAAATGTGAAGCAGAACAAATATTAGGCTGTTGTCCACAGTTCAGTCATTTTCTGATTACTAGTCAGAATAATACACACTTAAGAAAATTACTTTGCTCTCCAGGAAAAGAATGCTGAAGATATTTTTTGAGGAAATAATCCATATGGTTTTTTCCCCCCTCTCTTTAGCACCTACATCTCACTCAGTTTAAGATATACTATACATATTTTTGTGTTTCTAGGAATCGCTGTCTGATTGATGCAATGTGAGGTAACAGAGAAAACAAGGCTGCTCTTTTTTTTCCCCCTCTTTTTTTCTTTTTTCCCCCCTTTAAACTGTTCCTGTACAGATCGTGTGTATTGTTTCCTTTGGAACTTCCTGAGAACTAGTTCAGGACATTTACCAGTCTGTGACTCTGCTAAACCTGAAAAATTCGTAACTACTGTGAGAAATTAGGTAATATTATGATTATTTGAACTTGCAGCTGAACAGTATCATCTGTATTTTTTTCAGCTGATGGAGACTTCATAGCTCTTTGCCTTTGAGTTAAATACATGAAAAGAAGTGATGAGGTTGGGTAGAGACTACTAATAGAAAGAAGGTGGGTGGGGGGGAAAGTGAATTCTCCAGCTTCTTAGTTCAATTTTCATTCTACCATTAAAAGCAATGTTGATCTAACAAGATTTCTTTTATATATAAATAATAACCTATTCTAGATTTTCTTGTAATAATATTTGGAATATTTACATAGCTTTCATTTGATTCACGTGTAATTTATTTTAGAGTCATTATTTATAAAACTGTTGTTGTTCTTAACCACAGCCTTCAGGAAGTATAAACCAAAACATTTTCCTTTGGAGGCAGGGAGCAGGAAAGGTGATGGGACTGGGAGATGGCAGTGATTTTCATATACGTTGCTCCCATACCATGCCCGTTGTTTGGTGTCACACGAGCACAGGGCTGACCCGTTTCCTTCCTACTCCACCTGAGCAGTGACTTTGGGGTCCCGCAGGGTGTGTGTGCTCAGCGCTCCGCCCCTCCCTCTGCTCCTTCCCGCCTTCGCTCCCATACTCACGTGGGAAGCCGAGAAAGCAAACGTTTCATGGAACAGCAGTGTAAATACCAACAGATGTAGCACATAAGGGACCATCAAGAGAAAGCATGAGCCCCAAAACCACTATTAAGAGAAGTAGCAGCCAGTGGAACAGGAGGGGCAAAGACGGGGTAAAAGATTAGACGGAGGGAGAATGCAGTAGAAGTAGACACTGGAGAAGAAGATGCAGCTCTCCTAGGAAATGAGAAGCAGATGAAAATAGGGAAACAAAGGATTAACAAACACTGGTTTTCCTGCCTGACATACTTAACTAAAACCAGGCCCAAATCTCATGTTTGAGAAGATTAGTCAAGACCCTCCTGTTCCTGTAGCATCCCTGGTCACTGCTTTAACACATTCAGCTTGTTCAGATATCTGATTTCTGAGTCCTTTGTGTTGGATAGTGATAAGCTGATCAGCTTTAAGGACTAAACAGTTTTAGATTCCTCGCATTATTATTGCAGCGTGAATAATCACATTTTATAACTCAAAACCATTCCATTCAAGCATAAAAAACCCCCACTAATGTGATTGAGTGTGTTCCAAGAAAGGGCAGGAAAGGATACCACCTCAATCATTTTGCTGTTCAGAAAATGACTGTTCAATTATGTTTCAGTCTTGAGATTTTTCTTCATAATCTCCAGAGTAGGTGAGCATCCCCTGGCCTGAATACCTGTTGTAATTTGATTCTCCAGCACTTTACAGACATGTTGGTGACTATCTACATCTCTGATCTAATAAAAGTGTAGATAGTAACTGCACCTTGCAGTTTCTAGTCTCTTCTCTGAGCAGAAAAAGTCCATTAGGGTTGGTATTGCCCTGAAGTAAGGAAACTTTAAGAGTCCAAAAAAGCTAAATCAATAATAGGAATCAAATACAGAAACTGCAGTGTTGACGTGGAAGAGAGAGAACATGGTGACCTATCATGGTTTTTCAGGGCAATACCCCACGTCGTTGGATTTTTAAGAGTTATTGTTCTTCAGTGATAGGTCAAATAGTATGGATAAACTTTTAAAATGAATGATTATATTTTAATATACATAGGCACATCTTATGTATTTAAACATAAGTACTTTTTAATGACAGAGTCAGTATCACAGTTCAATAATCCATCTTTGTCTTTTAACCCTCACTACCACTGAGACAACACAAGCCTCACAGTCATTTAGTCTCTCCCATAAAGACAAGCTGCCTGACAAGCAAGTAGGAATTAGGACAGTCTCCCAACTCTGTGCTATATTCTTATCATTCCTGTGAGTATGCACTTGGCCAAAGGCAAAATTTCTGGTGCAGTGGTCAATGGCCTCTCAATGTTTCTGATGCTGTAGATTGTGTGCAGCTTGCAGATATGCTGAAGGCCCTTGGATGTGGGTATTCCTTTGTGATATAATGAGACCTCTCTCTCCAGAAGACACAATCATTTTGGTAAATGAACACAATTTCTGTTACCCCCCTCTGGGGGAATTCTACATGACTCCAGCTCAGATCTTCGTTTTATCTTATTTTTAAGTGGTTTGCATGCCTAGTCAGTACCCTACTATCTGTCCTCAGAGGGCAATAATGTTTATTAATAAACTTGAGGATGCTATCAAACAACTTGAGTCTGAAAATACAGAGACAT
Organism: Chiroxiphia lanceolata; assembly: GCF_009829145.1. Lineage (NCBI taxonomy): Eukaryota > Metazoa > Chordata > Aves > Passeriformes > Pipridae > Chiroxiphia > Chiroxiphia lanceolata. The sequence goes on from NC_045641.1 coordinate 58,177,037, forward strand.
ATCATACTGTTGGCTGTACTGGTGTCAGGCAACAGAGCAATATTTTGGCAAACATCACAGCATATAAGCAGAATGAATAAGTGCGAAAGCAGAAAAATAAAGAGGCTGCAGTGTTACTTTCCAGTTGTCAGTAACAACTCAGATTCTGTAGCCTAATTTTTACTCTCTGGTTTATGCTGTTCATTCAAAAAGCATTTGTGAAGATCAGAGCTTGTGAGCAACGCTTACCTGCACATCAGTTGCACCAAACAGACCCAGTTCAAACAGCCAAACAATACCACGTGCTGCCTCACACACAGCCCGTGCTCTAATCACCTCCCATCCACTCACAGCCAGAGATGTTGTCTCTCTGGGTGGCATCTGCACTGCCTCACTCAGGGGTTTCTCTCCGATATAAATGTGCCAGTTTGGACAAGCCAGCTGAGACCAACTGAGGTTGGAGCCTCCACTTAAATGCTCCTATGCCTACAAACTAAACACAATATTAAATAACATCAGCTGAAATGTAAGTCGTATCTCATTTATTTAAATTAAAAAAAACCAGCATAAATTCTGGCATCTTAGAAATAATTAAAAAAAAATACAGTGAACTTTTCTGCTAACTAGCCAGTTCACTACTGAATGCAATACCCTCACATCTTTCAGATCATCTGTCATTGTCTGTTGCTTCTCCAGAAATATTCTAAGCAGCAGCTTGATGCTGCCTGTAACACACAGGCTCCTTTGCAGGCAAGTACAGAAATTGGAAAAGTCACACCTTGTCCATAGTGGTTGCTGGTTGTAAATAAGGCAGCAACACCCAGGGGCCAGCACAGCCCACCCCAGCTGTATGCTCCACTCTCTCAGAGGATGAGGCACTTCTTAAGCCACCCGAAGCTCTCTGCAGAAACCAATGCATGGTACCCAGACAGCATTACATTATTCTAATCAACACTGAATATCACCAGGGAAGCAGCTATTGCATGCACAGACATGACAGAGTCTCTGGAGAGATGATGTTTCATCAGCCCTGTCCTGAAGAGACCACTGTCAAAGGCTAAAGACTATAGCTCTGTATGCTGGCATAGGATTTAACTACCTGTTATGCAGAGGTAAATCCCATTGATACCAATTGGAGATATTCAGTATTCATATAGCTTCTAAACCACTTCTGGAGATGTGTGAATCTGGAATCACATTTTAGACATCTGCTTTTGAAAGGTGGGGGTCAAGTGATACCATTCACTTTTATTCAGGTGAGACTGTAGAGGAAACTGAGGAATGTGATGCATTTACAATTACATATTTGCAGGAACGCACCACTGTGTGTGGCAGGAGGATGGCTTTTAGACTTTCTGGACCTCAGGTGGTTTCTGCTCCTAATACCATTAAAAGCATATTTACTGAAGCAGCCCACGAGGCAAACATCAGACCCACAGAAACAACAACTGAAGTGGGAGAGACCCTCTGAACTCTATGAAATATTCACAAACAGCTTTAGGAGCCCTGGCATGAAGTGAAGTACTTTCAAGCATAGACAGAAAACCTAATGGATATAAAAATCCTTTTTTAGCTCTTGGTGAGATTTGTTTTCACAGACCTAGCTATGATATGAGAAAATGCATTAGGTCATTCAGTCTGCCTCCTCTTCCAGGAGAGAAGTGGTCCCAGTGCTACTTTTTATAACATTTGTTCTGCCTAGCTCTGCCTGACTCATACAATATAAGACAAACCCACTTCTAGGGGATTTTCTAATTTTTTATAAATATTTGACTTTGTGGAATTTACCCCAGTATTCCACCCAGGACAATTCAACACAATACGTATAAAGACACTGCGATGTCATGATTTGTTATCCTGTTGATTTCATACTTATCCTCTTAGGCAACTCTAAATAATTTCTCAGCCAGTGTGGTGGTGATGTCCCTCTAATATCTGTCTACAGTCATGCTTCTCCCCATTTGAACACATTATAGCTGTGCTCTGCTGTGACTAAGACTTCACGAGCAAATTCTTTCAGATGTTCTCCTGTCTGTCCCTTCCTCTCTGTACTCAACACATTATTATTATTACACTTGAGAAAAAGGACAAGGAAAAGAAAGAAGGAGAAAGAAATTGAATGGAAAGGCAAAAATGCCTTTTTTCATGCTCCCCCAGTTCTGCAGGCACAAAAAGATCCATCCTAAATGGATGGCCCACGCATAATTTAAGTTTTACCTCTAAGATTTATGACAAGGGTATTATTTTTATTTCTGCTTACTCTTACATGCCTCATAAATCCTTTTTTTTCCCAATTATTAGAACATTTGAGTTTTCCATTGTGGTTTGGACAGTTCAGAAAAATGATGCTGCACCTAGAAGAGGTTAAACAGGAAGAGTTTCTGCTCTCACACATCTCAATATCAAGATAATGAACAGAGAACTCCCCCTGAAGGATTTTGTTTCCAGGATCTACTCCCAAGGGATTGTACAAAAAGTGCCACAATCATTTACAGAGGAGAACTGAGTTCAAGAGGATCGTTCTAAGATCCCTGTAACATCTGTTTTCTTTGCATATTATCCTTTCTGCTTCAAAAGAAAGAAAAAAAAACATATAAAACACAGTCATTCCCTCATCAAAGCTGCCTTTCAGATATGTGAAGCTTTTCCAAAACATAGAGACTTTGTTGATTGCTGTTTTTTAAAATTACCCTAAAATGGACTTCAAACTCAAAGTGGTAGAGGAACATGCACAGACACTTTAAAATTTCAAAAATATTTACAGTTTAAGAAATATCTGTCACTTTTTTTTTAATTTTTACAATCTGACCAAATCATAATTTTTTTCAGCATTTGAAGTCTCTAACATGTAAAGCAGAACAGCAAAAACATTAACATAGCACAGCTTATGTATTAAAAATTTCATCAACTGTTGCATACAATCATCTCTCTGAAATAAAGCTCTGAAATACACAGAGCTACAAGTCCTACCACAGCCAGACTAAGCTGCTCTTTACACAAGGTTCTCCTGGGGTAAATTCTCACCCTGGAAGCAGCTTAAATTCATGACGCTATTCACTAAGTGATGATTATTCTAATTTTACTCCAGGGGAAACAAAGGCAAGTAAGAAAAAGCATTTGTCTAAAACCATAGAGTAACTCAGGTGCATTTCACTGACCTGTGTAAACTCAGCATGTTGTTTTAATAAGTAGATTAAACTCTTTCCACATTAGGGGAAACTTTTTTCAAGTTATTACTTTTCTGAGCAGAGGACATATATTTCAATACACTGGTACCTTTGACAGAAAGCAAGACTGCGGGTTTTTTTACCTTCCAGTATTATAAAGTGTGGCAACATGCAAGTGAACTTCTGCCTGTCTGCAGGACTTTCAATAGGAAGAGGTTCTGGCAATAGCTGCATTCCCTGTAGGATATATACAGCAACTGGGTCAGCCTGTTTACAAAACAGCTTGTGATCATCACGGCAGCGCTCAGCAGCTATGAATATATCATACCAGAGTCTAATTAAAGACAGACACAGTTAAAGCACTGCAAAATAAGGAAGCAGTGGCACTTAATAAAAGTGTTCAGGACTGGGAGGAGGCTGGGGTTTTTACTCTCAGTACTTTGAAGGTCAGCTAACCAGGTTTATTCCGATCAAGAATTAAAACATCCATCTAAACATCTGCTGAAGACAGTCAGCTCATACCCTCAGGAGAAGAGTGAAATTTGCAACAAGATGCAGCAGTTTGAACGGTGAAAAGAATCATTGTAAGGGGAAAGCCAAAAATAAACATTAATTGAACTTGGGTATTTGTGCAGAAAATGGATATGTCACTATACCAATAGCTGTACAAAGTGTAAGTGTTACTATCCTTGCCCTTCAGAACACGGCTGGAACTCTACTTTCTCTCCTAAATATACATACTGTGTTAATACCTGGTTAATCCCTGGTGTGATGTGTCAGGACTGACTCCTAATTTGTCTAGACTCTAATTTTGATGCACAAAAAGTAGTCTTTTTCAGGCAATGTCTATTCCTAAATGACAGAGCACAGATTAGAAAGGAGGTAGGAAAGTGCCTATTTCTATCCCAGCTATGGAGAGAAGGCTGTATTTTCTGGAACAAAATAGTTATGCTAATGCTCCCAGCAAGCAATGGATTATCCCAACACTAGGATATACTCCAATAATGGCTGAGTCATTGTTATTTCATGGTGAAGTCTCAGGCAAGGGAAAACAGCCATTTTTGAGAAGACCAAGTTCTAGCAGATGAGTACCACAGAAAAAAAGATATGAAAAATTAGGCAGGGGAACCTCTCTTGTGCTTATACTACTCTTCCAGAAAGGTTGTGTTTTTCTTTTACTCCATCCACTTTGCTTTTGTGAAGCTGCAGAGAAAAGATGAAAATCAACAATCCAGTCCATTTGTTTCATATCTGCTAACTTCACAGGCACTTTCTCTCCCTTTTTGGATATGCTGTGGTAAATAACTTCCCAAAGTATGTTCCCAGAGCAATGCTTTGACTCTAGAGCAGGTTTGCTCTGGCAAGTTGCAGAGAAAGTGGGATCATTATAGCTGAGTAGCCAAGCAAGCCATTCACTTTCCTGTTCATGATATCCGTAATAGCTGGGTGGCTTGGAGTAAGCAAGGAAGAACAGATCCACCTCCCAAGCCTAATTATCTCATACTACACTGCTGAGTCCATATCTGTGTACAGCAAGATGACACACTAAGGTACATAATACCAGTAACACTGACTGCTCCCAGTCCTTTAGTAGGCTAAATGTGGATTCCAAAGCACAGCCATGGCCAATCACACTAAGTATTTTATATATTGTTGTATGTATACTCATAACCAGGTCTCCCTCCACACACAAAGTTTAAGACCATGCATACTTCCTTTACCAGAGTAGAACCATAATTCCCTTTTTGATGCACGCACCGCTTTTGGCCTCTTACATGTTTATAGCATGAGAGCTTCAAGTGTTTCACAGGAACAGAAGAGATGCTGTTGATTTTTCATCAGAGTTAAACAGCAGGGAAAACATTTCTATTGATCTGGGAGTTAATTTTAGAGGACATCAAGAGCTGTGCAGAGCTGCTGCAGTAGGTCTGCTGAAGAGGTTCAGAACTGGTCTTTCTCTCCACCAAAACAGGCAAATAAGCAACTTCACCCCTCACACCTATAGTGAGAAAGAGTGTCAGGCAGCAGCAACCTTTCTACTTAGATAATTCCCTTTCCTACCTAGTAAGTGACTCCATGCTGCTCTTCTTTCTGAAGGGAAATTCAAGGGAACCAGACAGCTTCCCCTCAGCTGCATGCACATGTCCCAGGAACCAAGGACTTCTCAGAGGGCCCAGCACAGGCTCTGGATACTTCACTACCAGACAGGTCACAACCCATAATACTGAAATGCCACAAGCCCATTAGAGTTACCAAGTTCCAAGTTACCAAAAGGATTTTAAATTAGAATAAGAGAGAAACTCACCACTACAGTACAGAGCGATACATATTTTGTATTAACTTCGATAGCATTTTGTTGACTGGTAAGAACTCAGGTGCTTCTCCCACAACACTTCAGATTTCCTAAAATCAGCATGTCTTAGAGCCTGGAAAAGCAGGTAACACTCAGTAAGGATATGGAACAAGAACTACACAGCTGATCAGAAACACCTTTAACAGAATCAGCACTTCCATTAATAACCTTGGTGAAGTCGAGCTGTTCAGCTGTTACAAATTTATATAGATCCACCAATTTCAACGCTCAGATACCTTCAAATACACTTAAATTTGAACAACTAAACAAATTAAACTATTTGGTTTAGAAATGTCAGTAAGTTTAGTACTGAGCCCTACTTCAGAATGCCTCTGTACACAAAACCAAGCATATCCCAAGATAACTGCGCTCCAACTTTCTGCTTCAGTCGCTCCACATCTTCCATAACTCTCATTTACTCCCTCTAGGATGTTCCTCTACACTTATGTCACCTGAAAAATTAAAAGATGCTCTTTCAGGGCACACACAGGCAAGATGCACACATGGCCAGGCAGAGCAGCACAGCTGCATTCTGTACTTTCTATTCCCTGACAGGGACTGCCAGGTAAGAATCGTAGATGTATACAATCATTATTATTAACAACACTGAAGAAGCCTAGTGATAAAACCCCATACTGAATGCTAATGAAAGTGTTCATCATCTTAGGTAGTATTTCATGCATGTCCTCCAGGCAATCAGAGTAAGTTTCCTGTAATAAAATTATTTTAAATTTCATTATTGCATGTAATAATTCCATTATTTATGGATTCAGTTATTTAATTATTAATTAATATTTCAGCCTCTTCTGTTGCAGCAGCTAATCATTCAGGAAACAATGTAAATGCTGTGGGCAGGCAACGGAGTGGGAAGTATTGCCCAGTGAAAAATGCAGAATAACAAACTCTAACAGCAACTTAAAAAAAAAAAATAGCTAAAGCTACCTGAAGTGAAACTCATTAAAACAGGCAAGTTTGACAAGGAGCAGTAGAAGCAGGAATACTTATTTTTTTGTGGCCACAGTGTTGATACTAATACAAGAAAGTAAAACAGACAATGAGAAGCAAACAGATTTCCAGATCAAGAAAAATTGAAACAGCTACAGGTGGTGTCAAGAAAAACACTGAGCACTTTTTTTTTATTACTGTTTTTATTACTTGGGTAAGAGAGGGCTCTGACAAAATAATGTGCTACAATATACAGTATATTTAAAGCACAGAAATTCAAACCCAATAAAACTTCAAAGACCCAACTGCATTTCCAGGGTGGAGTCCACTATTTCACAGTGTGTTTCTTGTGCCCCACAAGCAGCTCACGTGCCAAACCCTCTCCAGCTGTTCTCCAGCATTTCCAGAGTAGTTAATGATACTGTTCAAATAGAACTATTTCTTCTTGAGAGCTCTCTTTCCTTCCCCCTTCTTTGGTTTTTCCTTCCCACGGAGCTTTTTCAATCGCCTCATCTCCTCCTTAAAGTCTTGATGCTCATCCCTAGATTAGGAGGAAAGTAAAAAAGTTTACTCTGTTTCTTGGAATACTGAGATGTGAAAGGCTCTTTGAAGTATGTGATAATGAAAAAAACCCTTTTTTTTAACCACAAAGTCCATACTGAAACTCACTGCAATGTATTCCTTATTACTGCTACAGTATCACTGAAAAATAACGAGAGATTTCCTCTGGTACTTTCAGAACTAACAAGGTTGCCCTTTTCAGCAAAAAATGGTGTGTGCATATTTGTATTATTTCAATTGCATTTATTGATGCACTGTGCTTAAATGAGCAGTAAAATGTAAAAATCAGCAAGAGACAAGAATGAGATTCCCCCCTTCTCATCTGGCCCAGCAGTCTAGCAATAGCACATTGTGTTCCTGTGCTAGATACTAAGTTCAGGTCATTAGCTTCTAAGGAAACAGGGGCATGCTTAGCAGTAATTACAGCCCATGACACTGCTCTCAGGAGACTTCAAGAATGAGTTATGAAGAAACCATGAGTAGTGGTAGAATCTTAACAGGAGAATAAAATAGGAAGGAGGATGAAGGGGCTGGTAGAGATAATTAATCCTCAATAATGATCTAATAAATTTGATTAATCTCTGTCCCTGTATTTTTCAGTGCAAAGCAATTTTCAAAAGTCATAACTGCATCCTACGTGGCCTAGGGTTGCTGCACTGCTATTTTTCTACACAACTTCTCTAAATAGTACCAAAAAGCTTGTGATTTATTATCAGGCCCTGTTAGTCTGTGACTCTTCATTACATATCTCTGAGCTGCAAGCCTGACCCTCCGTAAGCTCTCTGTATACAGACCAGCTAGAGAAGGAACTTGAGATTAATAGGGGAAGAGTAAGGAACATGGACATGTCATTGGGGCTTTCTGTGTAAGCAAACATCTACTCTAGAAAATGTTGGACACCCACCTAAACTAAGAGCATCCTGGACACAATCCTTGATGGCTCGTATTGTGATACTACCAATAGAAATTTATCTAGTTTGATCTCATAGGGTTGGCAGCCTCTCTCTTTTAAAGGATTTCTTTAGTGCTACCTGATTGAAGTGAAAGAAATGCATTTGACTCCTGCTGATGTTCTTTAGTAGTGCAAATTTTTTCTGCTAGAGACTGCGGAAATTCACGTGGAAATTAGACAACTGGTTTGGATGAAGCTGGAATTAACAAGGCTATTTAAACGACATTTGAATTTAATTTAACCTCATTTATTTTAAAGGATGAAAAAGCCCTCTGGCCTAACATAGACTTTCTTTCTCTTCTACATTTCACTTATTAGCTGCTGAATGATTGAGAAATATATCATAAGGCTGACTTGGGGCAATTTTGGCGTTAACATCACCTCTTTGTAGCACATGCATTTGCCATATTCAGAACTACAGCCCCATCTCCTGTCTATGAGAAAGCTCTCTTCCCTTCCCCACAAAGCCAAAGCAGGAACTATTTCTTATGTAACTGGTTGCCCAAAACTGGACCTGAAGTCTTTTTCACAAAAGGTTCCAATTATGGCAAAAGTTAGACAACAGTCACTTATTTTATGCTCCTTGCCCTCAGTGCAACAATCGAGTGTGCATTTCCATATGCACCATATTCAGAACTAAAACTTTTCTCTCTTTCCCTTGAGGAAAACGACTGTCAGCGGACTCACATCCACCCCTTTCCCATCTCCAGTCCTGCTCCCAACCCTATATGCCCAGAGAGTACCTGTAGAGACCAAAGTAGCGGAGTTTCTTCATGAGGGCGTAGTAGGTGTTGTGAGGAGGGTACCAGCTGTGCACCTCCTTCCTCTTGGCCAAGGGCTGCTCACTGAACAACTTCACCACCTTCATAGATTTTGAGTCAGTCGGCCTGACAACATCTCCGAATATCTGAGCACTCAGCCGGGCCATTCGGAGGGCGTAACTGGAAACACTGGACATGTCTCAAGGAAGAGTGGGCACACATAGACAGACAGATGGACTTTCCTGCAAAAGGAAACACAAGAGAGCCACAACTCTAAGATGGTTGAGCATCACAGGCTATCCCAGAATTAAGGCAGATGAAACAACACATCGTACACTGATCACATGTTTGAAGTCTCACCTTCCTCGCATGAAATCAGTCTAATCCTTAGTACATAGTTTTGCACACACAGAACATCAACACCAAGTCAGGTACAATTACCAGCCTAACTAGGACACTACACTATTGCTGTCTATAGAGAGCAATACTGGCTATAGAAGTACCTTCACTGAAGCACAATTTACCATGGCTAATTTATTAGCAGATGCCACTCGGCTTGCTCAAGACTACCTTTAAACTCCCGTCACAGGAACAATTACAGTGTGAGCTCTGCCAAAAATAGCACCTGCTGCAATACTGCTGACTTCTGCACAAGTACCAGGTAAGACACCATTTGAACATATTGAGGAAGCAATCTGGAAGTTTTGCTCGTGAAAATTTCTCACCCAACTTAAAACACTGTTACAGTCTGTCTAACAAGAACGGCCAACCAACTGTAAAAATAAATAAATCATGTTTCTCTATATGAATCACACAGATCCTTCCCATCTCAATTCTCTTCCCTTAATCATCTACGTCATCTTTTTCTTCATTCTCTTTTTAGTCTCCCACAATAGCCATTCTTTTTGAGAGGAAAAAAACTTCCCTGTTCTTTTTTCCAAGAAAATCCATCAGCAGCTTCCCATTCTCTTTTAGCCATCTCCCTCCTAAAGACCTCTGCAACAAAAATGCCTTGAAGACAAAACCATTGTTATCAGGCCACCAGAGACAACATCCATGCTCTTAAAGGAGCACGAAGAAGGGTTTTCTCTCAGCTTTTCTAATCCTCCCCACTTTTCCACTTCTTTACATCTTTACTCTTCCTTTGCAAAATGAGTTGTAATAGACAAGAATGGGAATCCCATAATTCTGTATTTTAAGTTGTATGTGGCCTGTACTGTGCCTTTTTGAATAACTGATGACATAAGTTTCCAGAGACATAAAGTGAGGTTTAAGTGCACTACATTGAGGTTAAAGTTTAAAATTCTCGTTTTAAGTATTGCACAGCTGATTCCAGATGAGCGTAGAAAATTGAAGAGCATGGATAAGAGTAATCAGAAGGACAGTGCTAAGTCCATTTCAGCATGATTACATGGAGCCTGTTGTTTAATAATGCAAATTAGAAGTATTCATAACCTCACTTACAGGACCTGATGTACAACTGTCTGCTTTGATTTACTCCTGTTAGTAGAGCTCTATAAAAGGAAGCAGGAAAAAAACGAAGCATGTAATTACAAGTAATCTGAGTCTGAGAGAGAAATGGAAAAATTAACAAAAAGGAAGGCTAAGTATCACAGACCTCAAGCCAAGGCAGCAGGCCTAGTGTGAGAAGGCAGAAGCTCTTCAGTGACTGCAGGGCAGCACTTCCACCTGAGCATCTATTACGCGGGGCAATGATCACAAAGTGGTGCTAAGCCATCCACTTCAGAACAGCCAAACCTAATTCCTACATTCAGAGACAAAGCAACAAATTTTCCCCCAAAATCTTCATCACATCACTCTGAAAGTATCACTAGACTCAAACAACAAAGCTTGCTTAATCTCTTCTTACTGCAGCTTTAAAATGAAAGCACCTTTAGCTCCTAAACGATGCAAACTTGTGGTCTGATGAACCTGTTTTTCACTTCAGAATTCCTGCTATAGGAATCTAAACAGCCCAAGCCAACACTAGAGACCTCCACTAATCCTCATCAGACTAAGAATGTTTGAGAGAGAAGAAAGGCAAAGACTACGAACTCCCAAGAGCCAGAGCCATCCAAAGGCTGGTTTAGGGCGATCTCTGATTCTGTGAGATGCGACAGAACAGTTTTGTTACTGCCACTTCCAGCGAGGACATTTTAAGGATCGCCCACTGGTAATTAACACACCTAAACCAAAACCAAAACCAAAACCAGCCTCCAGTGCTGCCGCTCCACCTCCTCCCCGCTCCTTACTCCCACTCAAAGCGAGCTTTCCCGCCCTAAGCTGTTTGTTTTTATTTCCCAATCCACCAGCGTGTCTCACACAGCTTCCTTCTCACTCGGAATACAGGAGGAAAACTTTCTGTTTTCGGAGTGACTCCTGATTTCAACCACGAGCACACCGGGAAGAATAGGCCGCCCCGGGGCACGGAGGTCACCGGAGGCAGGCGCGGCGCATCCAGCCCGAGCCGGACCCGCTTCCCTCCGGCAGGGCAGCTCCCGGGGACACAGCCCCGCACCACCCGGGGCCCATTTCCCCTTTTCCCGGCCCCGGCCCTGCTCACCCGGCAGCGCCCGGGCGGACCCGCGGCCGGCGCGGAGCGATGATGCCGAGGGGGCGGTCGGTGATGCCAGGGGGCGGTCGGTGATGCCGAGGGGCGGTCGGTGATGCCGGAGGGGCGGTCGGTGATGCCGAGGGGCGGTCGGTGATGCCGGAGGGGCGGTCGGTGATGCCGAGGGGGCGGTCGGTGATGCCAGGGGGCGGTCGGTGATGCCAGGGGGCGGTCGGTGATGCCGGAATGCGGCGCGGGCGGGTGACGAGCGGGGAGAGGCGGGATCGTCCCCGCCCCGGTCCCGCCTGCACGGGCGGACCTACCTTCTCTTTCCTCGGAATGAATGACGGCTTGTCAGGTGCCGAGCCCCGTCGTCATAGAATCATAGAATATCCTGAGTTGGAAGAGACCCACAAGGATCGTCGAGTCCAACTCCTGGCTCCGCACAGGACAACCCAAACTATCACTCCATAAGAGGGTTACGCGCTCCTATGTTAACAGGCATTTCCAAATAACGTCAGGAACGTTTTCATTGTGCCTTCCTCTCTTTTTCTTTTTCCTGTTATAAGCACCTTTGGAGTTATATGCTTAAATCTAATCGTGAAATTAGCAGACATTCTCATTAGACTCTGATGACAAATCTACATACAACCTTATTCTTTCCTTTTGCCACTACGTACAATCTTACTTCTTTCCTTTTGCCAGTGAAGGCTGGTGTGAGAAGATGTCCACTCAGTCAGCAGCCTTGCTCCGTGAGAATGTCTGCCTGGGTTAATATAACAAAAACAAGTTGGTTTTACTCTTGGGAGAAGGTATGAGTTTACACAAAGAGCTGAAAGCCAGGTGTCTTCACTCACAGCCTTGATCAGGCTGTGAACTGGAACAACTGTTGTCAAAATCTAGTTTTACTGAAAGGTGATGAAAGGAAGAGTTTGGGAGCCCCAAGTGTTTCCCTGTCATTCATCATGTCTCCAAACCACAGAGAAATTGCTTCTCTACTCCCAAGTTAGGGTGCCTGTCTCCTGTGCTCCTCACCAGTCCGTAGCCTCATAACTTTCGCTTCCCTCTGCCTGCTTTTTTTCAAGGATGGATATTCAGCTGCTTATGTATATGTGCTTTGGCAAATCCACCTGCACAGTCTCAGTCTTTCAGCACAAGTGTCATCTCGGTCTCTGGTCACTAACCCTTGTGCCCCCAAACCTGGAGTGGAGCAGGGTGTGTGCCCAGGGGAGCCCCTGAGAGGTGGGGCTGGGCACCTGACCCTGCTAATGCTTCCCTCCAACACCCCTTTGGCCACTGCCAATCCCGCTTCATGTGAGCTTTCCCAGTGCTCGATTTATGCTAATTTTTAATCAGTGCCAGGAGGTGCTAAATCAGACCCTGTGCAAACATCTGACTAAATGACAATTATGTGATTGCATTTACACGCCAAACGTGTAATGCCATTGAAGGGGGAAATTGGGTTTGTCTGCCTGGACCTGTTTTCTAGAAGAGCAGATTCTGCTCAGCTTTGAAGACATTGTTATTCCATCGTCCTTCCTTAAGTAATTTTCTGTCATCTTTTCCATGCTTGTCACGAGCAGAGCAGCCTCATGGCCTGGGCACCCTGGTCACCTTTCTTGTCCTTTTGGAATATTGGCATGATCCTCTGCAATTTCCTTTATGTTCCTGATCTAGTGGAAGGGTGTCCCTGCCCATGGGAGAGAGGAGTTGGAACTGGGTGCTCTTTAAGGTCCCTTCCAAACCAAGCCTTTCTATGATTATTAAGAATTAACATTTATAGAATTTCTTTAGCCAGTTATTCAAAGACTGTCATATAAAAGTTCTCTAGATATCCTAATTTTAAAATGTTAGCTTTAGTAGAAATTGCTTTCTATTTTCATTACTGACTAATGGACTGAAAAGTGCTTATTTCCTTTCTTTTTCTTACTAGATAAGAAAAGTGCCTCTTTTTAAGAAGGGAATATAAGTTTTTAACATTTCTACCACTTCTATGCTGTTTTACCATCTCTATTTAGACATACGCCTTAGGACTGTTGCACTCCCCATTTTACTGTCTGTAATCACATTTCTGTAGTCTTCATTTTTTTGTATGAACAGAACATTTCTTCCCGATATTTTTGCCTTTCCATGTTGTTCTATACTATGCTTTTAGCTTCTGAGTGTTTCCTTCACGCTACTGCTGAGACAAAATTGTCCTTCAGCCAAATTTGGCCATTTTGTTAATCAAGCAATCATGACTTTATGGAGTAAGATCATATGTACTCTCATTTACATTTCTGTCTCTATTTTTGAATCGTAATTTTCTCATCATTTCTCCCATCATGATGGGGATAATCTTTCTGAAGCATCTCCGTGTGTGAGTCAGTCCCTGACTGGGACTGTCCTTTTTCCTTCTTATACCGACTGTCCTTGTTATAATCAAATTACGATAGCTGACTCCTAAGCAACCACCACTTTTTTGTTCCATGATTAAGTAGTTTAAACATTTTGAGTTCAAAAATACTTCTTCCATATAGACTGGAATAACTTCTGTCATGGAAAATAAGTTTTAGAAAATCTGATGAGACATGGCTGCTGGCTATTTGGGGCATTTTCCTCACACAGTTCCAAACACTTTTTGTACATTGGAGGGATAAGCAGCCTGATTCTCTGCAGCCATCCCTGCTCCATTCCACCCCTCCTCAACAGCATTAACTGGAACAAGTTACTGTCTGCATCTCTAAAATAGTGATGGCGGTTTCATATGTACTGTTACCTTCTCAATCTTCAAATTTCTTTATTTGTTTATTTGTTTAAAAGGATTGGGGCAAAATATTATAAGATTCCATTTTACCTTTTCCAGTAATTACATCAGTTTGATCTTGTTTCACCTCATCAATGAAAATATCCAGTTCTTCTGGATATTACCCAAACTTTGAAAATTGCATGTTACCCAAACTTTGAAAATTGGCATATAGACCACTGGAGAGCATCTTCCTCTTTCTCTCAAAGTAGAATTCTGGTTCCATTTCAGTTTTTTGGTGTTTGTTTTTTGTTTGTTTGTTTGTTTGTTTTTTCAGCTTTATCACCCTGGGGTCTGATTGCCTAAGTTACTCTGCTGAGTTTCAGGGCAGAGACATTTAGTGGATTAGGTTGGTGTGAGAATTACAGCTGTTCCTGATCAGGAGAGTAGACAAACTGACTTTCTCCCTCATAGTTACACATCACAGGTCAGGATCAGTAGGAAGGAGTCACAGAATCACAGAATCATTTAGGTTGTAAAAGATCTCTAAGTCACAATACAAAGATTTTTTCTTCAGAGACTCGGTGTTGCTGCCTATATGTTCAGACTCCAGCATGGCTCTTCTGGAGTGATGGAAGCACACATATGAACAGGTCTCCATTGGTTAACTTCTTCTGCCGTTTTTACTCTGAAATCAGTTGTTTCTGGTGTCAGACATTGCTGTTATTAAATCAAAGTAAAAATGTGCACTCCCAAGAGCCTATTTATGTTACTATATCACTGTTGTTGTTGCTGTGGTTCTGAGGAGAATTGCTTGCAGAGCACCCAGCCAGGGTCAGCGTGCCAGTAAGGCAGCGTACAGACACTCAGGATGGAATATCAAGGTCACAACAGTCAACAAAGTGACAACTCAACACATCTGCAAATTTGCAGAGGCAGAGCATGGTCTATTTTGCAATCCATGTAGCCAAAATGTTCTTTCTCACCTCATCTGGAACACTGTCACCCTATATTCTGCCAGGGGGTTCAAGCTCACGGAGTGATGTGGTTCACCATGGAGGACACTGCCCAAGTCACTCTCCCTGAGATGATGCTCATGGTGAGAACAGGTTAGACAGGCCAGTCTGGCTACCTGGCAGTGCTGTCACATGCATCCCTGGGAGCAATCACCATCAGAGATGTGTGTACTCATGGCTGCACTCCTGGTTTAGTTTGCTAGTGCTTAACATTCAGGTCAGTGGCTGAACTGCTCTCTCTTCTTGTTCCAGGGAATGGAAGGAAGCAGCAGAAGCTGGCAACAGGAATGGGTTTGTGACGAGCTGAATTCTATGGACGTGTCGTTAGATGCTCCTGAGCTTTTTTGCTGTAAACAGAGCAAAGTGTTTGGACTTTTTAGCAATTATTTAGAAGAAAATCAGTGACAGACTGGTGAGTGAAAAAGGTGAAACCCTAAAAAAGAAGTCAAAAGACAGTGAATTGACGTGATGCTAGAAGACAACATGGGCATTCTCTGCACAGGGACTGTTGTGAAGGAAAGACATGAGGGGAATGGAGAGACATTCATGAAGCACATGAATGCAAAGCAGCAAGAAAAAAGAGAAAGAGACCTCTTGATAAACTACAAGAAAGACCTTTCCACAAATAGTTGGCAGATTTTTTGTCTGGAATTATTTTATTTGATCAATAATGATCTGGAATTAATTATCTGGTCAATTCCTCTTGTGTATGTGTTTTAGTTTTAACTGAATGTTAAACGGCTTTAAGGCAAAATTTTGACAAAATCTGACACTTGAGCCACTGTGAGTTTGTCCTGAGAAGGCAAAGGTATACCCAGAAATAAAGATCAGGGTGCTAGTTTGCTCATTGATGCTTGTTTATCGACATTTACAAGGAAAAAAGAGTCTGAACTTGTATCAGTTGATCTTGGAAATGAGGCACTTGAGTAGTTCCTGTATGACACAGTGATGGACTTCACTCCTAAGTCTTATTCTCAGAACTATCAAGCTGTAAGATGATCTCTAACATTTTCTTGTTATAAATATTGACATGAGGGAATAAAATCATCTTCAATTGAGTGAAGTCGAAGGACCCTCTGAGCATTTGGTAAAACGGCATTGGCTACATATGTGTTTAGAAATCATTTGTTATTCATTCTTTATGTGATCACGATTAATTGGCAGACTTTAATTGTGTTTTGTTGTGCAGCAATTCATGCTGAGCCACGGAGACAACTGCAGTGCAAAACCCTCTGGAGAGAATGTGTAGTATTAAGAGACTGACAGACTTTGGGTGGGCATTTGAAGGATATTTTGACTTTAAAATGACTCGTCAAACTAATGCCACAGAGTGAAATCTACAAAGATGTAGCTATTAAATACTGCCGCTCCAGCTATCTAACGCTGGAAACACTTGGGAGGGAGATGCAGCAGTAAAGAAAAATAGAAATTATTTTTCAAAGCCAGTTGGCATCTTGAGCTTACGGCTTTCCCCAACAGCCAGGCTGTTGAGGCAGCCTTTCTGCCTCCTGGGGAAAGGGAGAAAGTGCTATTCCTCTTTCACACAATGCTCTCGGACTGATGCCTGAAACTGTATTGACAGTTCTCCATTTTTAATGGAAGATGAGCTGATCAGCATAGCAGGGGGTGCACGAAGCTGAACAGGCAAGTGATGGAGGATGCTGCAGATCTCCACACATTTACATGTTTGTCATTGAGACTGACTAATTTGTAGTTCACAATATGTCAGAATAAATGATCAGTGATAGATTTAAATGAAGTACTTAAGACTGAAGAGAAGGAATACTTCTTAGTGGTTAGGTCAAGGGACTGGGAATGAGAATTGTTGAATCTTGGGTTTTTTGCAGCTCCATTACTAACTCACTGGATGACCTTAAGCAAGTTAATTAACCTATCTGCCATTTCATCCCTCTGTAAACTGGGGATAGTAATGTCTGCTTCAGAAATGCTTTGTGAAGAATAATTGATTCTTAGAAAATGCTTCAGCTTCCCCCAGTGAAAAACATACTACAGAAGTCAAGTATTGTTGTTACTTTACCAACAACATGCACATAAAACTTTTAAAGGCAACAGTAACAAAGACACATCTGTCTTGCCGGGGGATGAAGGGGGGAGGAAAAAAAGGAAAAATATTAAAATAACAGAATCAGTGGAAAGCGAAGAAATAATGGAGACATCTGTCTCACTGCTGATAAAAGCTCCTGTAGTTTCTCTTCCATCATTCCCTGCAGCAATCATCCGAAAGGACATCCACCAAGGTTTTCAAATGGGGTCAAACCAGTTGTTTATCTCTAACTCTATTTGGCCAGGTGTAAAAACGAAGTACAATTAAAAATGTTCCAGCAATAGACTTTTCAGAACAACATCATTCTCTTAAACAGAAAATCCAAGGAGATTCTCTTTGGGTCTGTTTGAGTTCACATTCCTGTTTCTTCCAATTGAACTCTTTTCAAGATGCTGTCTCAGATATAGATCTCTTGGGTTTGTGAGCTGTTGGCTTCCCTGAGTTTCATCAGACTTTGATACTATATATCCCTGTTGATCTCTGTGGTGCATTCCAATGGAGATTTCTCTCCATGTTTTCCTGGTTTAGGTCCCTTCTTGTCTTAGGGTATCTTAACCAATGCTGAGCACAGGATAAATCATCAGGTCTTTGGGAGCACTCTGGGTAGCCACTCTGACCATGTCGACTTGTAAGTCAGCAGATTTTCCGAGATCTGGCTGGACTCCCAGGTTCCCAGTCATTTCAGCAGTGCTCTTTGTAGAGCTAAACATCATTGATCAACCTTTCCCCCTCATACAGTCTTTTGAAGGCAGAGTCGTGGAAACAGATAATTTTTTTTGGTTTTAGTTTGGAGTTCTTCAGTCCTGGTGGGTGACATGAAGCTGCTGTTAATTATGTCAGGGTAGCCCAGTCTGTACTTACATCCAGGAGCAGAATCTGGCACTTCCCCTTGTTGAACTTCATACAGTTGGTGATTGCCCATCCCTCTCATTGTCGAGGTCTCTCTGCAGGGCCCCCCTGCCTCTGAGGGAGTCAACAGCTTCTCTGAGTTCTGTGTCATCTGCAAACTTGCTCAGTATCCCTTCCAGTGTTGACAGAAGAAGAACAGTCCTTAAGCAACTGCTCCCTTCTCTTACAAAATGAGCACTGGTGGCATGAATTGTACAGATTTTTTTTTCCTTCTCTTTGTTTCATTCTTGGTTAAGACTAACAAACCAATGGCAATTGCATGGAAACCAGGTCTTCTTGCTTAGGCATTCAGTTCTTCCTGCTGTGTGTGTCCCATCTGGAGCTCTAATCCTCTTTTTGTGATCTAATCAAATCCTCATTTACCAGTTGTGATTTCACAGTGATAAAGCTTGAGGTGGGGAAATGAACTGCACAAATGGATGAATTCTGAAGAACCAACTACTTTATTTGGATGCAAATATACTTGGTGATAATAAATGAAGAGAAGTAAATTCAAAACTGTTTAGGATAGAAGCATACTTGTGTTTAAATAGAGAGTTTATCATCCTAGATGTCAGCTGCTATTACAGAGGCACAAAATATATATGTATACATTTTTTTTTTTTAAATTTAAATGAATCTACTCTGCTGGGACTTCACAGCCAAATGAAATAGATGAAGACTGAGGTCTTCTGAGTCATGTTCCAAAATGAAGCAGCGCTTTTAGAGAATACAGTTTTTCTAAGCAGGTGCTATTTTTGATTTTGCTTATTGGTTTTCTTTCCAGTTCATTACATCATGATTTCTTATCATCTATGAATTCTGATTTTTAACTAATCCTTTTTCTTCTTTTGTGACTAAAAGAAGCAACCAATTGAACTGGCAGCTGGGATCCAGTCATGGATGTGATACACTCACTACAAGACTCCATGTTATTGGTCTACAGAGACTGTGGCTCTGTCTTTCAGTGGATTAGTTCACAAAGCACTGCTGATAGAAACCATGTCCAAAAGTCTTTCAGGGAATGAACAACATGTTCTGGAATCTGTCAGAGGTTTAGGTAAGGTTGTACAGTGTGACTTGCCACGTCAAGCAAAGTAACAGTGCTGCAGATATTAGACTGCCTATATGAACTACATATCGATGCAGTACAGCAAAATCAGAATTATTCAGGCTTTAATATATTGAAGATCAATGTGTTAGATGTAGCTTTTAGAATAAAAGTCACTTCTTACCAAATATGTTTATTATTGGCAGCCAGAAGTCTGAGTTTTTGCTCTCAGTCATTACTCTTTGGCCCTAATATCTCATCTCTGCCATCCTGGATTCTACTTGCTATTTCTATAAAAGTCACAAGATCTATGAATTTTAATGAAGTAATATCTCCTGTTTTCAGCTGAGCCCAATGACGGTGATGTTGGAGAGCCATCTTCCTTTTGTAGCTGGCTTTAGGCAGCAAGTAACCTTGCTATACAGCTCCTGCATTCAGAGCAATGTCACCTTCATCACTGCAGCAGGCAACGGGTTTTTCCTGCAGCAGGATTTAGGGTAGGAGGCTGGGCTTGATGCATCCATACAGTAAACTGGGGGAGGCACAGAGGGGCTTGTATGAAATAGCAGTCCTCTTAGCAAGGCTTTTGGGAAAACAGGTCTGTTCCTGTGAAACCTAGTCCAGCTCAGAGGAGAAGAAGCTGTAGAATATGAAGATGTTGACTACCAAGCTGGCAAGACAAGAAGCAGGACACAACAGAGTGGCTGCTGTGATCACAGAGTGCATCACATCAGAGCTGAATCTCTGCTTGTGAGAACCAGGGCGAAGATGTGTTTTCTCTTGTAGGGAGATGAATTTGAAAGAGCCCTGAGGGCTAAATATTGCCCTTGTGCTTTGGCTGAGCTGTATCCAAGCAAAACTTTCTCTCAGTAGAGGCTTACACATGCACAGCTTAGGCCTTTTCTTTTTCTTAAATCTCTTCTTGTTGCTCCTCTGGCATTGGAAGCACTCGAGTGTTTACTCAGAACTGAAGGTACAGGGACAGCTGGCTCTCCTAAGTTTTTGGTTTTAGTACTCAACATGTTAAATGTAGCCTGACCTACATTCTACCAACTGGCTGAAAAACCTAAAACTGGTGGCAACAACTTTAAAGGCGGAGCAATAGCTCCCAAGTCACTCTGCAGATTACCACAGTGCCCAAGAACACTCGGTCTGGGTGGAGGCAGTGCAGCAATGCAGAGATAATGTCTTCAGTAGACTAGGTTTGCATAACAGGCCTTGTTTTCAGTAGCTTATAGCTCTGCTAAACTTTATCTGCTTGGACTAATGTTTTCCAGCCGTGATGTCCGTGTTGTGCAGTTTGGGGAAAGGTTCAGTTTATAGTAGTTCATCCTCGTTTTGCCCGAGTTTGAAAATATTCTTGGAGGTGTTCTCATGAGAAACAGTGGTTATCATACGTAGCTGTGTGCACAGTGTAGCCTTAAGTTGTTAACAATGATGCAGTTTTGACAGTTGACAGCTAAATATTAGGGTAAGTTTTCACAGGGGGAAGCAATTTTAGTGGAAAGCCACCAGTCTTTTGCTTCATTTTGTCTTTGGAAAAACAACATTATACTGTGGTTCTTTTTAGCTGGTTACTCTTTTACCTGTCTCTGTGTGAGGCTATTTAGTGTTGGCCATTCCCTCAGCTTTATTGAAAAAGATGATGTAGGACTGCTCACCTTCCTGTCTTCCTGCTTTCTGCCCAGCAATTCGTTTTGCTTCCTCCCAGAATAAACCTGTTCTTTTGATGCTACACTCCATTCAGCTCCTGACCCCCTGACCAATTCTGTCTCACCTCGTGTGTGCTTCCCCTGTTCATCACAACTTCAGGTCACTAAATCAAGACTCTTAGAAAACTCCAGAACAAAGATTGCTCATGGATTGCTATTCACTTGTGTCCTGTGGTCATGAAGTAAGATACATGATCAGATCCTACTTTCTGCCCAGATTCTGTTTCCACTCATGGTAGATGACAGATGAACCAGGACTTTGTCATCCTGACATGGTGGCTGTTTGGTGGAGAGTTTGAAGGCTGTGTAGTGAGCCTAGCAGATGAATACAGGTAGGAAAAATCATGGTCACATGGTGAAGGCATTTGAATTGAAACTGAAAATTGGATTTTATTTCACCCTTTGTAAGAGTTGATGTTATGAAGCTAGGTGACTCAAAAAAATTACATTCTTCCCAACTTCTGTCCAGGTGGTGCCCATTTTCTGTGTATCCAGTTTCAGTCACCTATGCACTAATCTATGAGAATACTGCCCACTGTGTCTAGAGCCAAGGTGACTGGGAGCTGTTCTCTGAGGAAGGAACGTGCTAAGTACTCTAGAAGTTTGGTTCTAAGCTCCTTTAATGGAACACCCAAAATACACTGACATGTTTGAAAATATTGGCTTTTATCTCTGTTCCTCAGCACAGAACTGTGAAGATAAACTCATTGATGATTGTAAAAAAAACCCCAACCCTCCAACACTACAATTAGAGCACCACTATAGAAAAGCCCATGAGGAAATTAATCATTCTGTATGCAGAGCAAGATCTGGATGCTCTGCAGTAAACAGTACATGCACCACACATTGGATGATAAGGATACGAGAAAATTTGAATAGTGTTCATTAAGTGAGCAGCATCCATCCTTTGCACTGTAAAAAGCAGGAGACCCATGGAAACAAAAATCATGTTATTAAAGATTGTATCATTATGTGTTTGCATGCAGGGGGAATTAATGTTGCATGGGTGATCTTAAATCTGATATTCACTAACTTGGTTAACTTTGAAATCCAAATGTTTTTTTTTTTTGAGAGAGCGAAACAAATCTCTTTTGGGAGTGGCTAGTAGGGAGAGCAGAAGATGTCCAGCTAGGTGCTGGTGTGGGCAGCTAGATACCAGTGTGTGCACAGATAAAAACAAGTGTGTTAACAGCTGTCTGCCTAATCTCTGTGTGTGTGTGTGTGTGTGTGTGTGTGTGTGTGTGTGTGTGTGTGTGTATGTATGGCTAGCCAGTGTTTATGCAGCTGGCTGATGTTTACCTCTGAAAATGTCTTTTTCTATTAAAAAGAAAATAGAAGGGACATTAACAAGTGGTTAACTCCTGGGGTTTAGATGGCAAAGTTTTTATACAGTGTTTTTTTTGGTTCAGATCTTCCTTTATAGAGCCTCTGCTTGGTTCTGAGTCACCTGAACACCCAAAGTCTGTTTGACCGATGGGTCAAGTGTTTGTGGGAGTTATCATAAGATGCTTCTATGGCAGCATCTTTTATGTCTGTGTTAATAGAAGGGCTGGCATACTGAGAATTCACGTACACCAGTACCCAAGGTGCATTGGAATGATAAAAAATATTAGCAGATATAATTTGTTATATCTGTGTTTGGTTTGATTACTGTCTTGTATTTGAAATCCTGTAATTAGAGCAGCAAACTGCCTCCAGAGCCAGTGCTGCCCCAGGTAACACTAGTTCGAGTTCCTATGTCTTCAGTAGGTGGTTCATTACAAAGAATGAAGGCTGGAGCCCATGTAAATTAAACGTCACCTCTCAAGAGGTGAAGATCACAGAGAGAGCAGGGAAATACTGAGGATTCTCTCTCCCTGTTGAATAACTGAATTAGCAGTACAGATCCTGTGGAATGGGCAGCTCGATCCCCTCCCCCACTAGATGGCACTGAATTCTTTTTCTTTAAAAGAAAAAAAAAAGGAGGAAGAAGAAGAATATGGTGGAGGTCATTTTGATGTTAAAAAAACCCCACAAACCACCAACAAAAAAAAACACCAACAGAAAAAAAAACATGAAAAAGAGCAAATTGCAAGTGGTTGTCCATTAACTTTACCCTTCCCCCCCCTTCTAGCCCAAGACCCCACCTCTGTGTACCTTGGTAGAGGCGCTCGCTTTGCTTTTGTGTCTGGAGCTTTCCTGAGAGGCGGTGGGCGCTGGTCGCTGGAGGATGCTAAGGAGAGCGGAAACAATCCCGGGAGGGAGTGGAGAGGAGACTGGCCCTATCTGTAAGATAACATCCGTAGTAAGGTGTAGCGGGCAGCGCACGGCTCGTCACAAGGAACTGGCTCTGAACAGACTCACTGGGAGCCGGTTCTCTGTCCCACGCCTTCAGACATTTTTCTGTGCACCCACGAGCTTTAGCTTTCCCTCTGGATCACTGAAATCGTAACCTGCAGAAAAGAAAGCCTCAGCTTTTACCAAAACTGTATTTTCACTCCCTGATTGATTTAAGCCCCATGAATTAGCTGCCTTTGCCGAGGTGCCCTTAATTCACTGTCGGGAGTGGTTTCCGTGTAGCCCAAATGTGCATGCAGGGTTTTTTTCTGAATGTCTTTCTTTCAGCTTACATTCACCTGAAGATTGACAAGGATTGGTTTTTTCCCCATCCTGTGGTGAGGAGGGGGTGGGGTGGGAGGAAGAGAATTTAATAATGATCTGTTTGTGCTGAGAAGGGGCTGTCTGTAATAATCCTGGGAAGAGACAGAGGAAAGGTTCCCAATGCCTACAGCAAGCAATATTCTGCCCCTCCTGAAAAGAAAGGAATAATGATGATATGGGAGAAAAATTTTTAATTCTTGGAGTTCATCTGAAATCCAACAATTTCTCCTACAGTTATATATTTAAGGTGACTTGCAGGAGGATGTAGACTGCCATCTGATAAAGCTACAAATGCAAGCAAAAAAAAAAAAGACATAGAAACTGCCATTGAAATTCCTTTTCAGAGAAAAAGATAAAACCTGGAACTACATGCCAATTTTTGGCTTTCAAATCCCTGTTAAAGAATGAGAAGAGGGAACAAGTTTGGCTTCTCCTGGTACAAAGTCCCCCTGCCCCAAACTATCTTACTGCCTTGGAGTGTGATGGGAAAACCTGGCACCTGGACCTCTCTGGGTCCAACCAAATCTTGGCTCTTTGGACTGTAATCCTAATGTTTAATTAGAAAGAAATGTAGGTGTGATTACATTATATGATTTTCCCATCCCTGAATGTATCTTTGGCCAGTGTCATGAGAAAGACAGCTCTTGTAGCTGGATCCTCCATTTTGCTCGTAGCCCCAGTCTCCCAGTCCTGTGTAAACTGGATATTTAGACAGAAAACAGTTTTGTTTTCCCCTTCACTCTAAATAGAGAGTAAATACTGCAGACTTTTGTGCTTAAATTGAAAAACCAACAATCAACCAAAAAATATGGTTGGTAAAATTAGGTTTGTTCCCTGTTCTCATCCTTCAGCTTGGGACTTGATGCTAAAAATTGACAAAGAAATCCAGGTGCACTCTCATCTCTGTGTGGGTGCAATACCAGAAACCTGTTTGTCATCTTCTTGTAGGAGCCAGCAGCTTTTTGACCACAAACCTCTAAATTTTATCTCTGAACAGACAACAAGTATGGCTGCTCCAAGCCCACTATAAAATGTAGTTCTTTTTTTCTACTGACATGTAGTTGCTTGAAAAATCCAGTTATAGAAGTGGATCCATCTGTGCTGAACTATTTTTAAAGAAACCTTAGATCCTCAAATATTTGTCTTTATTATTAACAACAAAGAGAAGTTACTGCTAAAAAATTTAAAGCAGGGCCTTGTTTCAATAAAACAATTAACTTTTTCTAGAGCTTTCCAGATACAGTTCATATTCATAACATAACATTGAAATCTTGCAATAGAGCTGTTTCAGCAGATACAGATTATTGTAACATCTATGGTTTGGATGATTGACTTTGCCAGTTTCATAAGCATGCAAGGGGGTTAGACAGTATGGTACATTTCAAACCAAAAATGGTTTAATGGGACAGATATCCTTCTGTAGCTGAAAATCCCAGTTGATCTGGGACGTGGCTTTACCAGGTAAAATGGAAGGAGTCATTTTGCCTTTTTTGATAATACAATTTGGTTTGGGGCCAAAACCTGTTATGATCCAGTTATGTGTGGCTTTTTTTCTTTTTTTCTTTTTTTTTTTTTTTTCTTTTTTTTTTTTTCTTTTTTTTCCCCTATTGCAGCTGTATTCCACAGGAAAATCCAGGTATGTATTTCTGATACACAAAGAGCTACTACATTCCACCTCTGCTCTCCCCACTGGAAAGAGCATATAATTTGTGTGGCTAAGGTTAAAAGCTAGTAAAATACCAGGACTCCCCCTCTTGGGTCTGATGGCTGTCACCAGCTCCAGGGCTCCAATAAAGGCTGTGCTTATTTTCAATTCAGATGACACAACTTGGGATCCAGGGGCCAAAAGTTGGTAGGATCCAGCGTGGATGTACATTTTTACAGCACACATCTGTGGAGAGGCATCGGGCTGTGGACTTTTTGGTGCAGTAGGAGCAACTGCATTGTTTCCTGTTCATGCTGAGGAGTCACTGCTGTGTGGAAGCCAAATATTGGATGGGGCTAACTAGGTTCCTCTGCCAGCTCCAGGATGCTGTGGTACTCACAAATCAGGATGTGCCAGGTTCCAGAGCTTTTTGTTGCAAGGGAAATGGCCATTTTTATTTCCTTTTTAAACAGTACAGTTCAGAGTATGAAGGCCTCAGTCTTCTGGATCACACAGAAGGTCTCAAATCCAGGGGTTTTTTTCAAGCTCATGCTCCGTATTATGTAGTAGATTGGGATTTTTTTGGTGCAGTGAGAAACAACTCTGCTTGTCTTGGACTTGGTTGACACAGTGTAAGGGCTTGTAACCAAGAATGAGCAGGATCCAGTTAAATCCAGGTTTTACATTTTCCCCTCTCAAGAAAGTAAGGCTTCGACATTTCCTGCCTGGGAAGTGGTGCAGTTTATCTTTAAGGAGGATAGAGAAATAAGAAATGAGTCTCACGTTGCATGGGTGACATCACTGGCTTTTGGCTCAGCGCTCTGTATGCTCGGTCTGTAGGCTTCGGCCAAGGCTGCAGGGCTCGGTGTTTGAACAAGGAAAGATTCCCAGGTATACAGAAGACTGGATTTGCTTTTATTTGGGTTAAAAACGGTGAAATGAGATTTCTAAAGCTTGGGGACTCCAGCTCGCCTTCTGTTGCACTTGATCTCTACAAAATGGGTGAGTTATTCCCATTAAAGAGAAAGGGAGTGAAAATTTAAGGAGAAAAAAAAAAAATATGTCTGAAAATATAACTGCTGATGCTGGGGATACGATTCGTATGAAGCTGCTGAGCTAAAAATCTCAGCTCCGACGTGGAGATCGGGCCATATGGCAGAGAAATGGTGCAGACCGAAAGCTGTTGACAACAGTTAGGGGCTGCTTTCCTCTCCCCGTGTAAGGTGTGTAGCTCCCCCACCCCACGCCCTCCGTCCCTCCGCCCCGGTTTGTTTTGGTTCGGTTTCCCCCGACCTCCCTCCCCTCCCCGCTCCTCAGCATCCTCTCCGCCAGCCGTAGCCCTGCCCGCCTGCCTTCATCTTGCAGATGGCTAACGTGCCGCCGTGTTAGGAAAACTGTGCACAACACATCCCGGCTCCGGGGACGGAGGAAGCGTTTCAGATCCCGGCGGAAGGGGGGGCAGCAGCGTGTGTGTTGTGTGTGTGTGTGGAAGAAGGATGCCGGGGCCGAGGGCAGCCCCCCGTGCTGCCTAGCGGGCGGAGCGCGGCCGGCGCCGGGTCCTGCCGGGCTGCGGCTGCTCCCGCCGCCTCTCCCCGGCCCGGGAGCCGGGAGGCTGCCGGAGCGCTGTCCAGGACCGCCGGCGGAGGAAGGGAGCGCGGCGTTGGGCTGCCTGGATGAAAGCGCCGGCGAATAAAGCAGGCGAGCGAATGGCAAGGCTGGCAGAGAGAAGCCGAGATGTTTCCGAAGCCAAGATGCCAGTGACTGTCAGCGAAGTCTGCTGAGGGAGAGACCCGTGCGTGCCCGCGTTTCCAGAGCCAGCCGGGGAGGGTATGTTTTAACCGCGGTTTCAAACAGCAGCAGCAGCAGCAGCAGCCAGCAACAACAACAGATTGCTCCCCCCTCTTGCTCCCTCCCCCTCGACCCCGCTTTAAACCCAAGCAAGTGACCGACCATTCAGACGATGATGCTCTTGCTGAGCCGCTGACAAAAGACAAGTCACCCATTCCTGTAAACGGGACAACTGGCTGCTTGCAAGTGGGAGATGTCAAGCTGTTGAACTTTTCTGCTCTATGACGATGCTGTGGTGAGCTTGCTGATCTAAAAGCCATCTCTTCTGGATTTCTGAGCTGGCCGGATTGAAAGAGATTAATGGACTGATCAGCCATCAGGTTTCTTCAGGGGGATACATCCCTTCAGCCCCTGTCACTCGGGTGCTCGTGGTGAGGGGAGCAGGACATCTTTGTGTAGGTGGGTCACTGGCTCGCTCCCATTGGAGGTGCAAGGCTGTGTTTCTCCTCGCCAGGTCTCCTCTGTAGAGGAGGAGAGGCAGATGAAACTCCAGGACTGCCTCCAGGGCAGAACTTTGTAGCGCTCTCAGCATCCCTCTGCAGTGTGGATGTGAGCCACGGGAGTTGGGGATGTTTGAGGCAGACTCTGCCAAGTGACACCTAACAGCTGCTCTGGAGGTTTTTGCGTGGTCTCACACCCAAGGGCTTTGCCTGTTGTGAAGATGTCCATGGTGTTTCTGTGAAGCTGAGGTATGGCTGCTGGAAGGTTACTGCTGTATGCTGGCCTGTCTTTAGCTCTGTGTGCCCTGGGCATGCTGGCTGTGGCAATCTGCTCTGACCATTGGTACGAAACTGATGCCAGGAAGCACAGAGAGAGGTGCAAGAGCATCACCACGAAGAGAAATGATCCTGGCTTCATTTATAACTCCAACAACAACCTGCCTCTCAGGGCCAGCAGGTCTAGGTTGGACCGCTGGGAAGGGAAACTCCTCTTGGCAAGAAACAGGAGGCAGATCTTTGCTATGAGCGCAGTCGACGAGTGCAACAGACAGTACAACTCGACCAACATGGGGCTCTGGAGGAAATGCCACCGACAGGGATTCGACCAGGAGCTGGAGGAGCTGATTGCCAAAGGTAAGGGCTGTTTTTTTACCAAATGAACATGCCAGGCCCTCCTGAGATGAGCAGGGGCTGAGCAGAGCAATTTGGGCTCACAGATGGGAGCTGCTGTTTCCAGCCAAATACCTCTCCTTGCACTGAGTGAACTGGCTGGGCTGGGCATTGCTTCCAGAAGCACTGCCAGGGCAGTTTCCGATGGGGTCTCCACTGCTGAGACATGGGGTTTGGGAGGAAGAAGGCAGTGGGGGTGAGAGCAGACACACCCCAGAATGTCTCTTTCATGTCTTTCTCTCTACGCTTGATACAGTCTGCCCATCACCATGGTATCAGATTATTTTCCAAACACAAATAAAAATATTAATAAAGCAGACACTGGATTTATTTTTTTTAAATTTTGTTTGACCCTGGTGGCTCAGGCAAAGCACAGAATATTTTATTGGAGGCTACATATGCCTGCATTTTCTGATTCCCTTACCAAATACCCCATCAGCCCTGAAATACACCATTTGCAGTGCTCACATGTAGGCTTTTTTAATTCTCAAATGGAGAGTAAACAAAGAGAAATGCTAAAGAGCAGGAGGAAACCCAGCTTGCTGTTTACACTGAGCTATGTTTTGGAATATTTTCAATATCTACAAAACCTTACGTGAATTTATTGGAAAGGAATAATTTTCTCTTGGGGTGGAGATGCATCTGTTCGCCTGTAGCATTTTTTGTGCTGTCTTTTTTTTTTTTTCTCTTTTGGTCCTTCGTCTTAATTTTTCCCCCAAGGTAGTGGTTCAAGGTGATGGTCCCAAACATTTCTTTGATCCGAAGTATAGGAAGGGGACACAGGTGTAAACCCCAGCCTAAACATCCTGTTTACAGAAGATGCATGTTTTTGCAGGATGATGAGGGTTTCAGTAAAGGATGACGGCATCTTTGCTACCCACAGCATGGTTACTCCATACTACAGGATAACATTTCCCTCCCATGGTTCTTTCGTTGCATTCAGAAGATTCCCCATTGGTTTATTTCCATCGTAGTGAAATCACTGTTTCTTACACAGTGCAATCTTTTAAAATACTTGTCTGCTAAGTGTGTCCTCTGTCCCAAACTCCCTTGATAGCCTGTGTTAATTCCCTCTTCAAACATTACAAGTGGAATTATTGCTCAAAGCTAATTATTCACGAGGGTTGATCTTTCACACGTCTTTGCCCATGTATATGTGTTGTTCCTTGTCTTTTGCAAGTGAGCGCTGGAGGTGAGTAGCATGTTACAGGTTTGCACCAAACCAGTACAAACAGATGGCATGCCAGGGAGCCTGGATCACTGTTTGGGATTCTGTCTATGTTGCTAGGGATCCTTGATATCTGTCTGCTGCTTAACAACTCCTATGAAATAGATTGTTGTCTTCAGTCCCATTTGTAATGGGCGAGTGAACATGCCCAAAGCCTGTCAGCACTCAGACACCCCAGACACCTGCTGCTGGTTTCAGTGCCAAGGGAGTCATTCCTATTCCCTGCCTAGGTGAGGATGTGTATGTGCTGGGCTGCTGTAGAGGGCTGGATTGCTCTGCCATGTGTGCTCACTGTGCTTGGGGCATAAACAAATTCAACCTTGACACCAGAGCTCACCTTTGGCAAATGGAGTTGCAGTTATTAGAGAGGTTTTTCATCTTGAAATAAGTGAGACTCGTTCCTCTTTCCCCGCCTGCCTTGTCCTGAGTTCAGGAATGTCCGTTTCTCTTGCCAGAAACAGCTGAAATTGCCTGGCACTGGGTTATCTGTAATGGCAGTTCTGCTAAGTGTTAACCGTAGAGAAAATGTGACAAATCAAGCTGAGGTGGTTAATTGCAGGAGAAGGTGGTCTTTGAAAGATCCTGCTGCAATTTGTGTGTGTTCCTGTGTGTATATGAATGTGTGAATGAGCGTGTGAGTGTGTTTAGTGAACCAACTCAATATCCAGCATTCAGCTGGTAGCAAGGGATTCCCGGGCTCAGGTGCAGTGAGTGTTCCTGCACACACGCTCCTGGACATCCGTGTCTGCAGGTGGCCAGGGAGCCACTTCGAAGAGTCACTGCCCCAAGGTCAGAAGTGCAACTTGTGCACAAAAGGGAGGTATGTGCAAATATGGGAGTGTGTCACTCCTTGCCTTCCTTAAAGGTCTTTTGATGCACATTTAGCAAAGTTCATTGTACACTGAGAGAAATGTTAAAGGAAGGAGGCTCTGAACAGTGAACACCAAAATTTTAGTTCGTTTGATGGCCTTTCTGCAGTGAGGATCTGCCTATACTATGGCTCTCAGCTGTGATGAAGAGTCACACACAAATGCTATAGAGGTGTGTGTTCCTTTGGCACCTCCAGATTAAAACACAGAAAAGCAAATATAATGGCAGTTTGATAAAATAAAGTGTTTGACTTGCTCAGAAATAAAAATGGAGATTTTTTTTTTTTTTACAATCCTCACTTACATGATGAAAGTGAAGTAAGTGTTGTTGCTGTCCAGTGCTGAGAACAGCTGTGAGTTCAAAACAAGGTTCACCCCAACATCATCTCTCATGGAAGTAAAAACTAGAAGTAGTTTTTACTTCCATGACAGATACTTGCCTGGGAGTTAAAGGTTGCAGGGGTGGGTGCTGGGGGAGAGAATGGCCTGTGCAGGTGAAAAGGGCTGCAGATATTCTCTACCTGTAGCAATCAAATAACCTGACTGGGGTACGTATTTCTCCACAGATAAAATCTCTCTTTCTCTCTCTCTCTCTCTCTTTCTCTCTCTCTCTCTCTCTCTCTCTCTCTCTCTCTCTCTCTTTCTCTCTCTCTCTCTCTCTCTCTGAGCTT
This sequence comes from Chiroxiphia lanceolata, assembly GCF_009829145.1. Classification (NCBI taxonomy): domain Eukaryota; kingdom Metazoa; phylum Chordata; class Aves; order Passeriformes; family Pipridae; genus Chiroxiphia; species Chiroxiphia lanceolata. Next base: position 58,207,773 of record NC_045641.1, read on the forward strand.
CAGAGCAAATACCTTATAAAAGAGGATGTTTAAGTCTCCTTCCTCTCTTAATTTAATCTAGCACACCTCTTCCTGAACTAGATAAACTAATGCAGATTCTGGTCCCAAATATTGGGTGTAATGCTATAGGTAAGTGAATGCAAATTTTATTGTGTTTTGGGTTGTGTTTGTTTATTTGTTTTTCAAGCTGGACAGAATCTGTGATCCATTTATTTTAAAACAGATCCTACATTTTTCCCTAGGTAAAACTTTCAGTATTGAGAACGGTAGATTTGTCTATCAAAGGATAACAAAAAATGGTCATTAAGAGCCTAACTAGCTTTGCAAATACCCTGCAGTTATTCTGCTTATGAACTCTGCTGAAATTAATACAAGCTATAGGCAATGGCTTGTGGCAGGATCAGGCACTGTGGTACTTGGTAGTATTCTGATACCAGTGATTTTAAAAACCAATTCTGTTCCTAATAGGCTGTGTCACTTCTGTAATTCTATTCTGTATTTTTTAATTTTTAATTTTTACTTTCTGGGAAATAAATCAAGACCTTTAGGTTGGATTTTGCTAGATAAACTGGAGATCTGTTACTTAAGGTTTCTTTTACATAGATATAATAGACACTACTGCATATAAAAAAATTATAGTTGGTCCTTTTTACATTTCTCCTATCCTTTTTTTACATTTTCATAGAACTCGTGCATACTTCATAATAATACAATTAGGTAAATATGCAGTGAATTAAAGGAGATTGTCACAAGTAAACATAATCAGGGAGAGGCAGGCAAGCATGAGATGAGACCAAAGGCCTGAAGAATATTCTAAAGCTGCATCAAAATTAGACAGTTAATTTGTTCTCTTTGTCATCATGGGAAAAAAAATTTAAACGAGAAACAACAGAAATTACAGTCAATAAAGAAATTATGGGAGTTGAACATGCAAACTGATGTTCTTCCTCACTTGAATAGTCTTTATTTCTGGGAATGGACTACTTGGACTGAGGGAAAACACTCTGGTACAGAAGAACCAGTCAAAAAGAAAGAGCTAACAGAGCTGTTCCTCTGCTTTCGCATCTCATCAAGTTTTTTAGCATCTCAGGACCAGAGTTTCACTCCTGATCCCTAAAGCCTTGCAGAGTCAGGAAATGCTGGCTCTGGGATTGTTCAGCACAATACTTTAAGCTTCTTCCAATTTTCAGGTGTTTGTCCAGGCTTCTCCACAAACTAAATAGCCCTGCTGCTTAACGCCTCTTTGAACACAGTGTTCACTATATCCTATTAGGTCCACTCTTTGCCTGTTAACCACGGAATTTCTAGCAAAAGCAACAATCCCTCACCCTAGCAACCACTCCAACTGCCTCCACCACTAAGCAAGCAGACAGCTGGAATGCAGGTAAGTGTCCACTCGTGGATAGGAGAAGGCAGAGTTTATGTCCTGCTTTGGCAACCAGCAGCTCACCACTCCCTGTATACGACTTGTAGTGACCCAGAAAGAAGAACGAGAAGCCACAGAGACTGTCTGCATCCTGTGGCAATGGTGCTCAGATGCTTTCCTGCAGTAGTTGAGAGGAGAACAAGAAAGCAAAAAAAGGAATTACATCATTTAATTATAAAGGTACAATAAAGTAGATGAAGAAGTTGCACAGTAACCAGAGTCTGTTCCATTTAGACAATTACTACTCAGAGGACCTTTCATCTTGCCTTTGGAAGGCTGCCAGTTAAACCTGACTGGATGAAGCTCTGCTGCCTGCCATTGGAATCCAATTTTATTTAAAAAAAAATAGAATTTACAATGACCTTATTACTTCAACCCTCCTTTTACCTTCCTTCTTCCCCCGAGATCCGTGGAACTTATAGTAAATCCTATTTTTAAAACATTTTATTGTGAGCATACTTAGCCCATGCCACCACTGAAAAAAAAACCCCTAAGTAATTCCTGTGCAGCCTACCTCCACCTCAAATAACATGCAAGATTTCTGGGATGAAAGCATTCTCTGTTTTGGTTTGTCAGATACAACTGAGGAAGACAGGCTTAACAGGACTACTCCAGCCGTCACTAGGGATTATTTATACACAAATGGAAAAGCCTGAAGAGAGGCTACTTGCAGCTATCTCTAGGACTAAAGTGATTTATTTTTGTAAAACTGCTTGCAATAGTTTGTGATGCTCTGGATTGGACTTTTAAAATGAAATGGGTTTGCCAGGTGAATTAGGACAGCCATTTTTTCATGTGTCCTGCATAAACTGAAGAATCCAAATGCTTTGTTTAAAATCTGCGCTTGAAATCCCAACAGTTTTCCAAATGATCACTTTATAACAGGGACTTTATTGAAGTCTTGATTCTGATCCTAGTGAAGTCAATAGTAAATGTTTTATTGAACGCGGTGATGCAGCAAGTTCAGGCCTTTAGTGTTTCCTTTGAGGTTAAAATTGTCCCTGGGTAGGAAGGCCAGTGCAAGGTCTGTGCTCCCTCCTGTCACAGCTGGAGTTCTGCTGGAGGCATCCAGCGAAATTTAAGCAGTAGACAGCATTTTTGTTGAATCTTAGGCTATCTAGGTATTCAGCCTTTGCAGTTTTTTTGATACCATAATTATTCTTATTCTGTTGATGTAAGACTGGAACTCAAATAACTGAGATATGGCAAAAACATCCTCTTGTTCAGAGATTTTCTAAAATCATTTAGTGGATGGAATCACTGGTTCACGTGTGTGAGTTCCAAGAGGATTTGGCCGATCATATTTTGAATAAGCAATTTTAATATTTTAATTGCATCAAATTTAAATAGCAATTTATTAAAAAGTTTCTTTACCACAAGTAATGAGAACCTGACACATTCCTCTGACACATCTGAGATAATTAGTTTGATAATATGTATCTGCTAAAAATACTAAGAACATATATGTAATTTAACAGAGCCTCTACTGTTTTTAATCATGCTTTTTTAAAGGGCAAATTTCAATCAAGCTCTTGGCTTTCAAGCAAAATTGCCAGTGAAGACAAATGGAAATTTTGCCTGAGTAAAAATGATGGGATCATGCCCTTCTCAAGAGAAACTGATATTTGCAGAGCTGCCTTCAGGACTGCATGCTTAATTCCTGTTCATTTAATTGGACATCCAAATCCCTTTGAGAAATCTCAGCATTTTTATCCTTTCTAACTATTGCTAAAAAATTTTCTCAAAGTGTGGAGGAAAGGTTTAGTAAGTGTTCAGATGTGTTCTGTTCACTGTAAAAATAAAAATTTGAAGGATTATTTTGCTTAAATAGAGATGAAACGGTCTGAACTATTTTGTCATCTCCCACAATAAAAAATCAACATTAATATTTCTTTTTTGTATTGAAAAAGTATTTCTGTGCATTCAGAAAAATTTTAAGAGGGTAATGAGTTCATTAACTATTGCAGAACCAGTAAAAAAGAAGCCTTTATATTTTGTAGGTTTTGCAAAAATAATGATGATCGTTTATAATGTGAGTTACTTGATGGCTCATTGCTCACAAAGTGTTGCTGGAACCCTTGACTACACATTCACCTCTTTAAGAGCAAAAGAAAGAAATGAGATGGTGTTTCTTAGTATTTATTAAGGAATAAATAAATAAAAAATGTTGATTCTGGAATCCAAGTGCCCTTAACAGATCATTTGGAATAGGATCCATTTAAAGGAAAAGAATATACTCTAACACGCTTTCTCTGCAGGAGAGGAATCAGACTAAAAAATGGAAATTTCCCCATTTTCTTTCTCATAAAGCCTAATTCTTCCATAAATAAATATTCAGAAATGCCCAGCTGAGCCTGCTGAAATCATAATCCTTTGTAGATAACTACCAGAATAGATGAAAGAAAGGTAGTACTGCAGTTAGGGCAGGGGCTTACAAAGCCAGAATTCAGTCCACAGTCTTTCTTCATGACCTGAGGCAAGTGACTAAATCTCTCATACCTCAGCTCAGTAGCAGTATAATAGGGATTTCGTTCACTGTTATTAATACCAGTTAGCGTCCTACCCTCGGATTTATGAGCCTTAATCATGGATCAGAAATCATGGATCAGAAAAACGTCCCCGTCCTTCTGACATGTGGCTGCGCTTTAAATATTGGCGAGTAACGCAGCCCTATGAGGGAGTACGGGGAGACTACAAAGTAATTATGTTCAGCGTGAGCAGTAGTGGTTTTAGAACACCAGGAGACAAACCACGTTTCTGTAAGCACCACAAAACGTGGGATTCCTACAGGACTTGTAAAGAGGGATAATGAATAAAAAGCGTGGATGTTTACAGGATGGTTTTCCAAAGGTACCTGAAGGATGGTACCAGAAAAATCATGGGTCATGTCTGCTTGAAAAATTGCTAAGTAGGTGATGGGGATTGACCTCTTTGGTTGACTGTAGGAAGAAGTTGACATTTCCTTAATGAAGACAAGTAGGTTACACTAATGAGTAGATATGGGGACAGCAGTCTGCAGCTCCTAAGAGAAATGGCGTGATCAGAGTGATGTGTTAGCAAAATGATATTTCTAGCAGCATCCTAAATGGATATAGGGAGGGCAAGATCACATTTGTAAAGGTCAGAAAAAGAAATATTGAAGTAATAAAGGCATGAGGTGATGAGAGCCTGAATGGTGAAAGAATATGCAAACCTTAGACATCCCCTGGATCTATGTATGTAATGAGAGATACGAGATGATGTTGCTTCAGTTCTTGACCAGAACAACAAGGAAAGTAATAGAATTGTCTGTGATGATCAAGAGGGGGATTGCTGAAGAAAACATATATTAAAGAAGGAAGAAGAGCACTAGGAGCTCTGTTTTAGTTATGATAAGCTGAGTTTGATATATGTATGTCTGTAAGGGAGTATTAGAGATACTGCGGGTATGGACCTAGAGAGACAAGTTTGTATTAGAGGAGTGAGCCTGGAAATTGCTACATGGAGTTCACAGGGGAATCTATGTGTGTGACAGAAATTATCAAGGAATAAACAACAGAAAGAGAAAAGCCCCATGAACTTCCAATAGAGCTGAGAGAAGTATCTTCTGGAGGGCACATGAAAGGAGCAGATTCAAAAGTGGTGCAAGAAAAGTGAGTAATGTCATGGTAACTGAAGAGAGACACCACTTCAGGTTAAAGCAGCATAGGAGAGACTACTGCAGGTAGCTAATATGTTGCAGCAGATGAGAACAGAGCATTCAGACTATGCTGAAAGTTGCTCAGTACGTTAAGTAGAAATTTTGGCAGCAGCAGTTGCAAGGGAGAGGAAGCTGCACTGAACTAGTGGGGTGGACTCCAGGCAGTGTTTGTAGCTGGCATATTCAGAGAGTTTGGTGATGAAAGAGAGGATAGGAGAAGACATGGCATTTATAGAGGAAAATAAATGTTTTAAGATGAATGGTGCTTCTGTTATGAGAGTAAAGAGACAGAGGGGCGTGAGAGGTCAAGGGGAAGACAGCACAAGAGTGTCCATAAGGAAAGGCAGGAGGTAGGGTAAGACTGGCTAAGTGGCAAATAAAAGAAAGGAAGAGAGCCATGTAGGAGGTTTTTCACCTGTAGGAGAGAAGAATGAAGAAGGAGTTGTAGGAGGGGAAGAGGAAGCAAAAGGCAAAGCTGCTGGAAGAAGAAGATCATAGTTTGTCATTTTTCTCCTGGAAAAACTGGGTGGAATCCTGCATAACAGCTGAAGTAGGGACTGAGGAGGCGGAAGGGTCTGAGGAACGAGCCAAATGTGGCAAAGAGGTGATTGTGACTGTGAGTCTGAGATTTAACTGTGCTGAGCTGGAGTAGTAAGCCTAGGACACAAACAGAACTGAATGGGGAAACAATGTGTTTATAGTGGAGAAAGTTAGCCAGGCAGGAGGATTCCCATTAGAGATGCTCTGCTGGGTGAGACGTAGCAGAGACCAACCGGTATGGATCAGCTGGGATTTGGGGTAGCAGGGCAGGAACAGCTAGAGAATGGAGGGCAAGAGGTCTGTGAATGAAAGGATGCAGCGTGGATAACATCAGCATGTGGAGAAAGGAAAGGAAAGATAAAGAGGGTGACAAAAGACCGAGAGCAGGCAAGAAGTACTTAATACTGATCATCTGAGGTGACAAAAAGGCCAAGAAAGCTCAGTGTGAAGGAGGTGGCCAGTGGTTGTTGAAGAAAGAGTCCAGGGAATGGTCTAAGCCGTGGAGTAGAAAGATGGGGGGAAAGCACAGGGTCTAGTATGAAGCCCTGCCTTTTTGGTGACTGATAGGATCAAACAGAGTTTTAGGCTGAACGGAGGAGACATTAAAACATAAAGCTTAAAGGGCAGAGAGATCACTACTACTGACTCTTCTATGATGCAAGTTTATCCTGGGTAACCTTACAGAGATGTCAGCATGGCTCTCCTGAGCAGAATTCAGCAAGTTTGTCCAATGTTTGGAACAACTGTTCTACAGTGTCAGCTTGAACCTCCAGTGAAGATAAACAAATAAAATTTTAAGCATTAGTTCAGGATATTTTCCACAAAGTGGTGTGTCTGTGTGCATGTGTAGAAAGGTATTTGCACAGCTGGGGGCTTTTTTGGAAAAGGTTTTTACATCCCGTTTTACCTCCATTCCAGTGCCCTCCATTCCAGTTACATTCTGCAAGTAAAAGTGTCACAATCTCTCAAATAAATGCTAGACCAGCTAGGAAGCCTTGGGTCAGAAATAACTTAGACCCTGAGGCAATCTGGTGCATGCCAACTACTGCTGTGCTGGGCTCATGGTGAGATTTCTCCTTACTGAGTGGTCTGCTATGGTCTGTGCCCACTTCTGTTTCTGACTTCAGTGAAGATGTAACATCAGAACAAGCTGCAGTAACCTGAAGTGCTTTAGGGGTGACAGAGAAGTGGGAAAACCATCACTCATGTCCTCTTAAAGCAGAGCTGGGAGGATTTTTCCGGTATCCCCATCTGCTTTTTTTCAGCAGCTCTACCTCAGTCGTCTCTGAAGGGACTCTGCACTCAGTGTTGAGAAGGAAACTATTATGTGGGTGATTATCAGCATCTCTTGTCAGATAGTAGGAAATGCACTCAGGCTTTGAAACTGCTTTATCCCACTTTTGTTCCTTGTAAGTAAGTGTCTTGTGCCCTGTGATTCTTTTGTTTCTTACCATAAGCATGCAAGCTGAAACACTGTAAAGGATGGGAGATTCCAAGGATGTCCCATGTATACAGTAGTGTGGATCCTGTTAAGATATCCCACCAGATCGAGTGAAAGACACTGAAAATCTCTTGTCACAGCCTTTATTTAATTCTGAGACCTTTTGTTGGTTTTGAGTCTTAACAGCAGACATTTGAAAAGAGCTTCCTAAGTGTATTTCTAGACTTTCTAATAGGATGAAACAGTTATGCTAATTTTGTTGGATAACAAAAGCTATTTGAAAAGATCTTTCTGCCTCAATATGAATATATGATTCTTGTCTCTGTGTCTTTGTGTCTCCATTAATCAGTGCGTATCTTCGAATATGCAAAAGAGCTTTTATAATGTAGATACCTTTTCTTTCTGCCCAGCGGTCATTTAATGACAAAAATATTATAACAAAACCAAACAAACCAAAGAAACAAAAACATTTTTCAGATGTTAAGGGTACAGATTAGGGTCATGAGACTAACTTTGAAGAGTGATGCTGATGTATGGTAGCTGATGATCCAAGTGCATTGGGTTGTATTAGCTACTTAAGTGGTTCCCATTAAGAGAGTATCCAAGTACATACTTCTTGATCTTTAACCATAAAGGATTTTGAAGAGTGGAATTATCCCTGTTTTACACAGAGGACAGTTGCTCAACAATCCAAATATCCCGCAGGACAAAAGTTCACACTGGAAAAAAATTTCTCTTTTTTAGTCCCTAACCACATGAGCTCGTGTTTTGTGTTAAATTTCATCCCTTTTGTATTCACTAGTCCTCAGGATTGCCCAGTTCTGCTCATACGATGTTTTATAAAGGTTAAAGAGATGGGGAGGAATGTTATGGTGATCAGAGAGACAAAGGAGCCAGCCAACAGGAACAGGGCAAATGGAAAAACTCAAATAGCTTAATGGGCTCAAATTGGGAAGTTGGATAATTTCCATCTCAGACTTCTGAAAGATGTGACATTGCAAATCCAGTAAAAAGGATTTTCAATAAATCTGTCTAATTAGGGTGGTACATTAGGAATGAAAAGTAGCAAATCTATATTTAAAGAAAGGAGCAAAAGTTGTCTGGGCCACAGTGGACCTTTTAGTTTGATCATAATAATACCAATAATACTGTTTAAAGTAAGTTCTAAAGGAAAGATTAATTAAATGCACGGGGGAAAAATGAAATCAACATGCAACGTATGTTTTCCTATTTGAACTGTGCCAGACTACTGTGCCATATTTTGCTAGGAAGATAGCTGGGGTTTGAGATAAGGAAATGCCTTAGACCTAAGTTATCAGGATTTTGGTAAAGGATTTTATATTCTGCCCCTGAGGAAGTGGGTTATTTCAATGTTAAGGTAATTAGTACACAATTTACAGAGTGTTTAAGGAACTGACCAAAGGAAAGCAAAAAGTGCTGAGAGAGGGAGTTTCAAGATAAAGGTCAACAGAAGAGTTCCTGAAGAAGGCGACTGATGTTTTTTAATAATATCATTAGTGATGCTGGAGCAGGGTCTGTAAGAGGAGGCGACAGCTCTCATTGGGCTGGGCACAAAGGAATGAACTTAAGACATTTGCTGCTGCCCCAAGAATGAGACACTGCTAAGAGAAAGAAGTCCTGGAATATATACAAGGAACTGAGTAATGTTGAGGACTGGGTGACAGGAAAGTTGTGAAATTTCTTTCAATGTGAACTTTTGGTCCTGGAGAACATGTTTACATTGTTGACTAAATACCCTCTGTGTTGCAGATTGGAATTCTGGTCCTCCAGACATCCAGGCTATGAGGAGATTTGGGCTCAGATGCCTTCCTCCCTGGGCAGGTACTGCAGAGGGTTTCCTTTCAGGGTGGGAAAGGCTCATACCTGAATCTCACCCTTAGCTCAGTTGGGATGTAGCCACACCTTAGCGGGGACAAGGGGTTCATTAAGGTGCACATATCTTGAAGTGCAGACAGAGAGCAGCAGAACCATGGCCAGAAGAAAGGCAGATGTGATTGAAGAACAGAGCTAGCTGGATATTTCAAGAAGAGAAATGTTAAAGTCATGGGCAAGGTGTAAATCAAGCCTTCTCTGTTACAATCTTTGCAATTCTCGTCAACCACCTGTGATGAAGATGAATTCCAAGCAGGCTTGGAGCGGGATTACTAGTGTGAGAAAAGTAATGAAAGATCTATTTTACAAATAGAATTGTTATCCAGAAGAAAAGGAGTTAAACACAGGAGAGGGGGAAGACGTGCTTAAGCTAAGGTTGACATTAGCAGGGAAAACGGTGTGTGTGAGGGCCATGAATACAGGTAGGCTAGAAGCTGTGCTGAAGTGGGTCTCTGGAAAGAGCAATGAGGCCACAGCACTTAAAACAGGTTTTTGGAACCATTACACATGCCAATGGTTCATCTGGCTTGGAGGTATCACCGAGGTTAAGTCAGCCTACTCCCTGTGTCAAAACTGCTTCTGGAAAGAAAAAAGACAGGTTGTCATAGGAGACTCTCTCCTGAGAGATAAAGAAGTCCCCATATGCAGACTGGACCCAATTCTTAGGAATGCCTGCTGCCTCCCTGGGGCCCAGGTTAAGGGTGTGAAGACAACGCTTCCTGCCCTGTTACAGCCCTCACATGATTATCCATCATGGATTTTTCAGGTGGGCAAGTGAAGAAGTTGCAACATGAAGTCCAAAGAGAGACTTCAGGGCCTTGGAATAACTGGTTAAGGGATTGGGAGCACAAATAGTGTTCTCCTGTATCCTTCCAGTTGACACAAGGGCTAGTGATGTCTTAGAAAGAGAGATTATGACTTTTGGAAAAAGGGGCAGACAACTACTTAGGACTACAAGGATGTCGTGAGGTTATGCAGTGAGGAAATTGGAAGGGCCAAAGCCCAACTAGAATGACTTGAAGATCTTAAAGGTCTTTTCCATCCCAAACTTTTCTATGATTCTATGACACACTTGCCTTGCAATGCTATGCAAGAAAAACGAACACAGTCCTTTGTAGTGCTATGTCCTTGTGAAACATGCCACAGGATGGTGAAGGATTAATTTATTATTACTATTAATTCCTGTTTTTTCTTACCGAAGGAAGAGCATATTCAGCTCTGTATCAAGCAGGACCTGATGGAAGAGTGTTCATCACCAGCCTGCCTGATATCAGCCACAGGTGTCTGGTGAGAAGGAAGAGACCTAAGGCAAATCCAGCTGCACCATGTCTCATTCAGATCTGAGCCTGACTTTGTTCCTTCCTGTGACACCCCCCCACATCCAGGAAGGACTGGGGATGTGGACTCTGGGCACTTAATGCACACTTCAGCCAGCTTTCCTTTAGATAATGTAGTTAATAGGGACTTTGTTTCCTGGCTCCCTCATCTGCTTTCCATTTCAGATTGCCTTAGCTCAACAACAGCAAAGGGCTGTTAGATTCTCAGCTATTTGTATTCGTAAGCCAGGAGAATGTGGAGCCTTCAGCTTCTTCATTAAAATAGTTTATACAAAATAAAAGAGAACTTGCGTACTATATTTAAACATTCGGAATGGCTGGCAGCAGCGGAATTAAACTCTTATTTGCACATATTTAAATTACCATGAGATCTATGTTTCAGTTCACAAAACATTCAGCCATTTGGCTGGTAATGCTGGGTGAATTTTTGTATAGCGAGAAGGATTTTGTCCCAAGATCCACCACCTTATGAATGCTAAAGGCACCTACTCTGGGCTTTGTTCAGTTGTGTGTGCAGCAGCAGACCACAAATCTCAAAAAACTCATTGGGAAAAGTCTTACAGAGAACATAAAGTGCTCCACAGCACTAAAGGTAGGAAAACATCATCTGAGATAGCCTTTTTGGGCTATAGTTAAGCTCTCAGAAAAGGTGGAAGCCTGGTTGCATCAGTGTGGAGCAAGACAAGCGGGGATCTCTGCCTGTCTGGAAGTTCAGAGAACCTTACCTGAGAGTCAAAGTAGCAAAGCTGCCTTCTGCATTATTGGCAGAAACTGTTACCCAGTTCTGTGCCTTGATACCTGGAGAAGGAGGGTTGTATCTATAGTGGATCAGAGAAGGAATTTTCGTTTTTTACTTCTACTGAGGAATGACCCCTGTCTTATGAAAGCATCCCCTCTTCTGCTTGAAGTGAACTGTACAGGATGGTACAAGACCAAGGGAGGGAGACTGGACATTGATGGCATTGCCTCTATGGGCATGTCACATATGTGGGAGCAGCTGGGTGTGAGGTTCTCTGCCTGTGTGCTGAGCTGTGTGACTGTGAGACAGCTGCTCTTTAGAAGACATGGATCTATGGCAGAGGGACTCTACAGTAAGCCACTATACACTGCTTAGGGTTTAGAACAAGGACAGAGGAAAGTGGTTTTCTTTGCTCCTTTATGTAGACTTGAGCCATCCTTTTTCCATGAAATAATATTCTGTGTCTAAGAGGAAAAAGGCATCCTTTTCACCTGGTGTCCTGAGGAGCCTCCAGTTTTCAAATGCTATTCCTTGTAATTCATTGATTGTGGTGGGAAAGGTAGTCACAGACTGCTGGCAGTGGCATCAGCTTTGTGGGGATGAGAGCAGAACACAACTGTCTCACTGGCTACTCTATAAGGTCTGTGTTTCCCAGTGATGAAGTGACTGCAGAGTGGGGTTGTGCACTGTCTTGGCCTCGGGACTTGGAAACTTCTGTGTGGAGAAAGCACGGGGACTTGTTTCATGCAGGTTTTTAACCAGGTTTCATGGGGAAAAGTGTGGCAACAAGTGCCTTAAAGGGAAGGAGGGAGAGGCTACTTGAATGGTTGGAGGGAGGAAAGGTGTCTATCTGTGTAAGTGATGGTGTCTGACAGTGATGGTGCTACAGGGCCATCTGCTTCTTCCTCAATCTTTCCGTCTTGTCCCTGCAGTTGGGAACCCCATTCTGTCCTTACTGGTGTCCCCTGCACTCTGTGCCACACCAGAACCTGTGGCACATCTTTCCCCCAATTGTTCATCAGTTATTGCTAACATCCTGCCTGTGGCACAGCAACTAATTGCACTGTCAATGCCTTCAAATGAAGAAGCAGCAGCAGGGGCAGATGAACTCTTCAGCACCAAAGCCATCTTTGCTTGTGCATCACTCCAAGAGTAGAAGTACAAAGAGAGAGAAAGGGGAAAGAAGTAGGACTTAGTGGACAGTTGCCTACAGTGCTGAGGCATGGGCAAGTCTTCAGGCCCAAGCTCTGCTTCACCTGCATCCATCCTTTCTTTCATCTGAGGGGTCATGGTTTCCATTTGATGGTGTTACTGAGGTGTAGTTTTTGGCAGACAGCATTAGGATGACTGTACTGACATGTCTTCTTTAAAGATTTTTCTTCCTTTGAATGTAGCTCATGGCCTTTTGGGAGTTCCTGAACCTGAAATTTGAGGTTACCTGCACTTGATTGCTGTGGTTGGGTGGTGCATTGTACCTGTCACCTAGAAAATTAAGTTGGTTGAATGTTCATCTTGGGCACATGAGTTAAGCACTGAAATATGTCCTCTGAGGCCTAAGACTTTTCAGGTTGCTTGTGATAATGTTTATTGCATGTCTCAGAGGGCACAAATCGCCCCATTTCTATCCATCCTGGTGGCAATTTACACCATAGCAGGACTTGGTCCTAACACTTAGGGATCAGATATAAGCACTTCTCCATTCATTTCAACATTTTCTTTCCAGAGTTTTGGTCTGTGCTAAGTGCATTTTGACCTGCACACTCCTCTAGAGCAGGAGCTTGTCATTATGCATGGCTTTGGAAGAGGCCACAGGAACTTTATGTTAGATTTGGTGGAACCTGGTTGGTGAATGGGTGTCAGGGTCATGCACCCAGGACCCTGTCAATGTGCCAATGAATTAACCAGGGCCATCAGGGTCCACAGACTGGGCTACCTATAGTGGTGCAATTTCACATCCATAACATTTGTCATAGAACCCACCCCTTCAGGCACCCAGGCAGGTCAGTGTTCCTGAGTTTAAGTTTTAATTTGAGTGAGAAAGTTTCGGTCTCTCTCAGCTATGGCAATGACCTTCAAAGCTGACATCACAATTTAAGCATCTGGTGCACAGATATTTGAACCAGAAGGTAGAGGCAACATGTAAAAATATGGATGTGAATAGAGGACATACGTCAGGAGCACTCCCTATAATCCTTAACAGTTTCTTTTACTGTCAGGCTGTTTGGTTTCAAAGGCTAATATCAATTATTTTTCCTTTGTTTCTAAGGGCCTGGGAGCTGAGAAGTGACTCCTCTGACATTTCAGTATATTGCTGTAAAGAATATGAAGAAAGTTTTCACATGAAACATGTAAGAGCCAGAGTTTACCCATCACAGATGCCAACCTGGTTTCTAAGGATTTAAAAAGGCCTAGTGTCTGTCACGGTGTTTTGTTTGATATTTTTCTGTTGATATCTTGTCATTGTAGCTTTTTCATCTGCTAATTGATATATGGCTGTATATACTGGTCTTTCAGCTGCACTTGAGCTTTATGTTAGATGCAGTACTTTGTTTTTTCATTATTCTTAAATGTTTAGAAAGATAAGTCAGAAATATGTTTGCAGCTCTCATGGCTTAAGGAAACTTTACTGGAGGGAACCAGGGGAAAGCAGAGATGCAGTGGGTGCCTGAGCACCTAGGCAGCCTGAAAAAATCACTTGACAAGGTGATCACTGTCATCCGCCATTCATTTCACTGGAGCATCACATTTCAAACCAGGAGGTGACAATTCAGCTTCAGTGATGAAGGGGAGGTCAGTGTGGGGTTGAAACCACTTGGACTGAAAGTTTGGAGCTGTGGAGAAAAGAAAATGGTGGCAAAAGTAGAGGAAATTTACACAAAGAGAGAAGGGCAAGAGAGGAAGAGAATGGAAGCACCAGTAAGGAGAGACAGCAGTGGTTAGGAGGGGATCAGGTCTTGTTGAGTATGAAGGCCAGGCCTTGAACAAATATTGAAATGACAGAAGGTACATAAAGACCATGTTTTCCCTTTGGCTGTTAGCAAACTGTTCACTGACAGCCTGTTTGTGAAATGTATGGAGAGACTCTGAACTCCAGTCTTGTCTGTGAACCAGATTCGCTGTGAGATTTTTCTGTCAAAGATGCGTTTGGGTCCTTGCTGTAGTAGGGGCAGGACAAGGGTATATCTGTGACCAACCTTTTGAATCTTGAAAGGGTAATTTCATCTGCCACTTACATCCTTGCAGAGCCTCCTTGGGGGCAAGTCTTCCAGGAGAGCACTGTTGACCAACAGTGTAAACAATGATAGTGTAAACAATGAGGAAGACTTGTTTGAGGATAAAAAATTCCCAGAAACTGAAGCAGGAGCCAGAGTCCTTTGGAAAGCCCTACATATAAATATCTTGTTTAGTTAGTCTAATAAAGGTATTACTAACAGTGCTGCTTGGAGGATTTATTGGGGGATTTCACTAAGACAGTGTTAGCAGTGGAATTATAGTCATTCTCTGGTAAGACCTTGTCAATGTGAGAGAAAATAACATTGATCCAATCAGAGATATTTTACAGGATCAATGTAATATTCCTTTGCATAATCACAACTGGAGGATTATGGGCCTGTGCTGGGAGTGATGAAGGATCACTTGACAGATCACAGCCTCATTTGTTCTCATCATTTTAACTGGTGAAGTACGGGCAGTTTTTAAAAGTGTGCATCTATATCCCTGTGCCTTAAATACATCAGCGCTCTTTTGGGGCACAGGCATTATATATTCAGTCTATTGCTTTTAGACAATATTTTGGGCTGCATACATTTTTCATCCCTGAGCCCTGCTGAAGCATCTTGGTATGACCTTGAGACAATTCCCTCTGCAATCCAGGAAACCGATGTAGATGAAATGGGAAATAAGGCCCTGAGGTGGGCAGGGAGGAGGAGAAGACAAATCTATATACAGCATGAGCCTTAAAACCCAGACATCATAAGGGACTCAGAATAAGTTTGTCTGACTGAGTTTTGGATAGTGCAGCAATTCCTCCAAGGCGATAGGAGCATTGCAGATGACAGTGAATTCAGGAGGCTCAAGAGCATACCGTGGTGTGCTGGGAATTTTTTATCCTCAAACAAGTCTTCCTCATTGTTTACACTATTATCTTTGCATTTTTCAAGATCCCAGGGCTGCTCCATTGCTTTAATGACAGCTTTGTCACGCATTGTGGAAGGCCTAAATCCCTCTGCTCCCTGCAGTTTCTCAGATATTCCCTCAGCTTTTAGTGAGGCTTCTTCTGCTGGGGAAGAGAAGCAGTGTGTTTGATAGCTTCACCATATTTGACTGACTGGTTCCTTTGGATCTGTACATACATCTCAGTGAAGGATGGAAGGGGAAAATGGTGGCTGAGGTGCAGAGCAGTGGCTCAGCTCACTGATAATATCAAGTGCCGTTCAAACTCCAATCTTGTGGTTTCAGATGACTTCAACTGCAGGGCTGCAAAAGTTATTTGGGGAAGAAAAAACAGCTATTACAAGTGACATTTAAAATTAGATGGGGGACAGCTCCCGTGAAAATACAGCAGGCATTAGCTTGTTTCCATCGGGGCGAGGACAGATAACTGAACATGTCCCGTCTGCCCTCATGGGCAGAATATAGCCTGTATCAAAGCACACAGCTTTGCTAGGAGGCTGTGACTAGCACAGAACGTGTGTACAGAGCAGTATGTGAGAGGACGCAGGAGCTTTTTGGAATTAACCCCTTCAAACAAGTTCAGGCCAGGGACAAAGCCCTCAGGAGCCTGTGGTCTTTGCAGCTTTGCCTTGCAGCAAGAAGCATGGGAAGGGGAGGAGCCGAGGGGGTTACAGAGCAATACAGACAGGTTGTAGCCTCCAGGCAGCACCAGTGTGCCTGGCAAAGCCACCTTGTTGGCCTTGTCCATGGAGGTTCATGTTTGGTAAGGCAGGTCTTCCACAGCCATCACTGTGGGGCAATTTATGGAGGAAGACTGGTTTGACAGCTCCCCCTTGCTCTGCCTGGTGCCTCCTGCGCCCTGTGGCACGTGGTGGGGAAGCAGCCACCCATCCCCTCCTTGTGCACACTGTGACTCCCTGCACTGCTACACCTGTGTGGGCTCTTGCTGCCCGTGGGGAACTGCTCCTGCTTTGCTTATGGCCATTTCCATAGGACCTGGGTACCTGCCTGTAAGCCCTGGAACGCTGCCACGGGTCTGGCACTGTGGGTGGCACCAACGCGACAAAACAGGCTTGGGTTGCCAAAATCATTAAGTGAGAGTAACTGTTATACCGTTTTATTTTTTTTCCTTGCTACCTGGAATAATCAGTGATCAGATTGCTTCTACAAAATGCAGCACCAGGAAGTAATGGGTGATAATAATCACTTACTGTATCAGCTCTGGCCACTGCAGCCCTTGGATGAATTTATATCCTTGCAATCCACGGCTGCCTGTCTGTTGTTCTTGCAGTGAGCCTGTAGAAAACCCATATTAAAATGAGGTTAGGGATTGAGACTTAAACCAAGAAAAACATGAAAAATCAGAGCAAATCCAGGCTGGTAGTCTGTTCTTCATTGTATAAGTTTAGGATGGACCCTTATACGTGATTTTTACTTTTAACTCTCAGCATCCTGGTGCTGATGAGCCTCCTTAGATCATGGATATTTCTGGACTGTGCATATTTTCATGCTAGTGGATCCATAGGCATATGATGAGCATACCACTGTAATTTGCATTTTAAAGTAGTCTTAAATAAGTTCTCATGTCTGCAGCTGGGCTTTGAGAGGATCGTGTTCCCTGGAGTTAGCCCAGGGCAACGTGCTGAAGATCACACATAGCTTTTACTCTGTTCTTGCTGAAGCAAAACTGCTTTTAAGTCCAGGGGAGCAAAGTCAGCCTTGCTGAAGTCAGAAGCAAACATGCCTTTGACTTCAGTGGGACACAGCTTTTGCCCAGCATTTTTTGCTTGTGAAATGTCTTGAGGAAGAAATGGAGAAAGGCCTTCTAAACCAAACCTCCCAGGGACTTACTAATCACTCCTTTTTGCACAGGTTCACTGCCATGTGAATCCCCTGAAATATTACCTTGAGTGGAGCAGGAGGTTTGCCTAGAGAAAATGACCTACATACAAGGCAAGTGCCATGTAACACTTGCAGTTAACGTTTTATTTGTTAGTGTAATAAAAGCATGTCAACAATTCAGTCTTGCCAAATTCCATTTGCCTCTTTGGCTGGGATATGTATTTTTTTCCTGAGTAGAGAGTAAAATTATGTTCATTTGTATCTTTACTACGCTCCTGGCAAGGAGGAAGATTTTGTGCCTGGGTTGATAAATAAATGTTTGAGTGAATTTTTTGAGGTTGTTATTCTGAACCGCTGCCCAAAAAAAGTTCAAGGAAAAATAATCTGAGACTTTCTATCAATTCTTATAACTACCTTTACAAATAGATATGGTAGATCTTTCCTAGAATAATCCAATATGCCTCTAATATCACTATCTCTGCAGAACTCATTTCTTTTGTGAAAACTGCAAATGTAAACATTCCCTTTCAACCAGTGTCACTCACAAATAAATAACGCAGATCTTCCTTGATGCACGTTGTGTCAAGAAAACAATTTCCATCCTCTTATGCTTGTTACTTTTTCATTTTTCCCAGAGGGATTTGCAGTCATTACGAGTCACTTTCCATTTTGACTTGTAGCCTAAGCAGTTGAACACCAGTGTGAGGCTTCGATAAAAGCTGCTCTCTGCAGTTAAGTGCGACCCCGGTTAATGAGCAGGTAAGGTCGGGCCTTTTGATTTTAACCTCTTTCGGGGGGCTGATCTTCCAGGCTGTTATACAGGCTGGAGAAGCACACCACGACATCCACATCACCCAAATTTTTATACCATCCCATCACAGTAGCATCTGAACACTGATGTGCACATCTCCAGAAGGAAATAGCGGCTCAGAAACTGTCTGGAATAGATATGCCGTGTATTATTAATTACCCAGCTGAAGTATCTGTAGTAATATTCGTACTGCGGGCTCTGCGGCTCTATTCCCCCCACCCTTTTAAGCGCTTCATTTGAATATTGTCATTTATTTTAAGCTGCCTGGTGACGCCCAGGCTCGAGGAGCTTAATTCTGCTGTAGGCAGGGGCAGTTGGGCAGTGGTGCGTGCGCGGTCCCTGCCGTCGTGCGGGCTTATTCAGCAAAATGGCCGGTGCGGGCAGGAGACGTGTAAATCAGCGAGTGCTGCAAGAAGAGCACTTAATTGAAGCTTTATCAAGTGCCTGCAGAGCTGACCTCTGAGCAGCAGCTGAACCACAGTTGGGATGGGAG
Source organism: Chiroxiphia lanceolata (assembly GCF_009829145.1). Taxonomy (NCBI): domain Eukaryota; kingdom Metazoa; phylum Chordata; class Aves; order Passeriformes; family Pipridae; genus Chiroxiphia; species Chiroxiphia lanceolata. Next base: position 58,226,147 of record NC_045641.1, read on the forward strand.
CGAGCCAGCAGCTTTCACTGATGACTAAGCCCGTGTGCTGGGAAAGGATTTGCTTACAAAACTTGCCTGCTTTACCCATGGGTGGCAGAGGACTGCATAGCTGGGGATGACTTAAATCATTCTGCTTAACTCAGTTAAATTGTTCCTTTCAGCACAGATTCATAGCTTTCAGTACACTTTGATGACTCTACAGTCATGTATGGGTGGTTTAAGTTAAAGCCGGGCTGCTGACTGTCAGGGTCAGCACGGTTCTGACAGCACAGGGGGTGTCAGACCACACGGTGACATGACGGCATGTTCAGGCCTGTGAAGTCTTTTCTTGCTGGTCTGGCATTGGAAGAGTAGATCCAGCGTGTTTCCTACCCCTTCTGCATGAGCATCTCCCTGCTCTGCATGTCTACAACTGCATATTCAGAGACAGGTAAATATTGAATAGTTGTAAATATTTGCCTGTTGAGAAATGAATCCCACTGAACCGCACAGGTGTATTATCCAAAATAAAGCCCTGAAGGTTGAAGGCAGAAGGAGGAAGAACTGTGTAACATTTCACAAAGCTGAAAATAATGAAGAACCAAATTAAATTTGAAATAAAATCTAAACAATTTTATCAGGTAATTGGGAACTTACTGACAAGATTCTACTACATGTCTGCAAAAAAACCCGTGGTGCTATATATGAGAAAGAAGACTATATTGTTAAAAATTGCAATAACTTTGCTATGAGGGGAAGTAAAACTGGCAGGAAATAAAAATTGTGAATGGGCCTTTTCTCACATACAGGAAGAAGAAAAACAAACACACTGAAATATCTGGAAATCAGAAACCTGGAACAATAAAAGCTATATAGGAAAAGAAGTACAAGAAGGGCAAGCTGTGTGTTGCTGTGTCAATACAGGAAGCAAAGCCTCAAAAGCTATTAAAAACCAGACTCTTCCAAGTAAATTATTATTATGTATTCTGTAATAGCAAAGCATATTAGTGATGGAAATGCTAATAATAGTATTTGTCTTTTGCCAAATGGAAATGATTAAGAAAACCTGTGGAAATCAAGGATCTCTTTGATAATGTTTAATTAATAATAATTTTTATTCTTCTTTTGGGAAAAAAACTGGATGAGATGTTCTTGCCATGTGATGACAACAAAATACTTCTTTCTCCAGCAGTAACTTAGACTGACAGAGCAGTTAATAAATTCAGTCACTTTAATTTAATTGATCTCAATAATTTGATACTAAGCATTTTAAAAGAGCTGGTTAAGAAATGTCCAGACTTAATTCCTGTAAATGGTGACTTTTAGAATTTGTCAGGATACTGGTGAAATATCAAAGACCTAGAAGAAAGTTGATATTATTCAAACTCTTGAAAAGTGTAAATATAACAATGCTAGAATAAGTAATGTAGCAGCTAATGTAATTAATGAATAAAGTAATAAAGAATGAAATACAGATATGCTAACTAATGCTAATCAACATGGATTTATAACAATAGATCCCATTAAACTAATTTTTGTTGATAAAGGCACTAGCGTTGATTGAATATTCCTTCTCTTCTTTTAGGCACTTGAATGGGCACCAGATGAAATTTTGATTAATAAGCTACAGAAATCAACATGATGCACATTAAATGGATTTAAAAGCTGGGTAAATTATGGAGTTTAAAATGAAATTTTCTATAGACATAAACCAGATTTCACAGGGTGTTACAGGTAACAGCTCTTTGCATTAGGCTAGTTATAATTTTTATTAAAGAACTAGAAAAAAACCATGACAAAGTGGTCCATAAAGTATATTAATAGTAGTTTGGGGAGTAATGCAAACCAGGTAGCTCTGTGGAAATGGTTTAGGAGGGCCTGCTTGGTAATGCAAGGCTTATGGAGCTCAGCCAGCCAAGCTCAACGAAGAGAAGATAGAGGGATGGCTTTATCATAGGCTATAAAACTGCATATGGAAAGGTAACCTGCTCAGAGAGGACTCTCTATCTAGCAGGCAGTTACTGGGTTCATCATGAGTGGAAGGGTGAGGTTAGACCAGCTGAATTTGAATGAGATATAAGGCCAACAACGGTTAATGCCTTCCCCTGGGGAAGGCATTAACCCCAGGAACAGCTTGCTTTCAGAGATGAGAAATTCTCCATTGAAAACACCTTGAAAACTTAGATTGTATCTTCTGAACAGAATTGAATTCAGGACAGTCTCATGGCCTCTACTCTACTGGGCATCTGAATGAATGATCACATTGATGATTTAACATCACACGGAAGTTGTGGCACTGGACAAGGAGTGCCTGACACCCCTTATGTGTCAGCCAAAGGGTTTTCTGCCTTTCCTGGATGTAGATCAAGACTTGGAGTATTTTATGTGTCCAAGTATGCAAAGCCATAAACAAATCCACTTAAAAGCACACATCCCTTCCATACTTTGGGTAACTTGGTGGATCTGGTGTCACAGCAATGCAATAACCTTAGGAATGCTCTCAATGCAGGGCCATATTCTGCTGCTGCTCCAAGATCAAGCCAAAAGGATTTTATCAACTTCAGTAGCATTTTACTGTAACATAACTCAGAACTGAGTTTACCATGGCAAGTCAGCACTGCCAGTTGTCCCACAAGAAGGGATGTGTTGGGTGATGACAGGAGCAGGCAGTACAAGAAGGAAAGAATATAAGGGGAAGTTAGAGAGGAAGGATAAATGCAAGAAAACTATTAGAAGCTTGACAGAGGCTAGAAAGCAGAGAAACAGGAAAGCTGGATTTTAAGCCATGATTTTGTGTACGTAAGAAAAAGAAGGGGGAGAAGTATTGCACAAAAGCAGGGAAATTTGGGAGACCAGAAGAGAAAGAGCATATATATAAAGGATGGAGAGAGAGAAAAGGAGAGGAAACAGAAACATGTATGTTAGTCTTCATGATCTTCTGTTACTTACTGAATTATTTATTCTGATATTTGCTGGTATCTTCCTGGCAGCCATTTATTGTCATGATATAAATATGAGCAGAGCCTGTTTCTACTGTTTCTGGAGGGATTTTGATGTCGAATGGCAATGGGCACCTCCCCCACCACCCTGCCATTAGACGATTATGAATTATATGCCGAGTGCCTCTAATAACTGAAGGGAAAGGGCTGCTCAGCACATTTGGACTGTAAATCTCATTTTTTTCTCTTTTGTAGGTCATGAAATGCAGCCCTCTTCTAAACCCCCGTGCTCAGATCACAAGCTCCCGCTGCACACGAATTCCTCAGCCTATCCTCTGCAAGGGTGACATTTCACCCAACACTGAACCCCTCAGCATCCTGTGGGCTTGAGATAAGATTGTTATTATTATTGTTGTAAACACAGACATGCTGCCTCATGTCTCTTAAAAATTCCCACGTAGATGTTACACCACATGGGAAAGCAGACTATTAAAAAACCATATTTGCTGCATTTCAATTAAAAAGCAAGAACTTAATTTTGGGGTTTTTTTCCCCCCATAGTCCGCAGAAAGACCCAGGGTACAATTTGCAGGGAATCCGCCCTTACTGGCCAAAACTTCATAAGTGTTCACTGCCCAGCCCTTCTCAAGTAACCCATGTAAGAGAACAAGCCCTTTTGGGCCCCATATTTAGTTCCTGAGCTCCTACATCTCCTGCCCCAGGCACCTACATTGCAGAAACAGGTTCTGGGCTGCTGCATGAAGAGCTGGTGGCCTCTGGAGAAGATAATGCCATGGTTGCAAGAAGTGAAAAGAAGGGAAGAATTCCTTAAACATACATTAGCTGAACTTTTTGCTTTATGATTGGAGTTGTTAAGTTATTATTCAGGTCATGGATGGTCAGTTTTTGTTTCCTACTGTACTGACATTATGGGACATGCAAGTCAGACCTTGTTTCATTTTGTGAGAGTGAACAAAGTTATGTAAATTGTTAAAAGGAGAGGACACAGGTAAAAGGGAAAAAGAAATTAAAGTTACTTGGTGTTTGCTTTGATTTTGGGATAGGCCATTTCTCTCTCTGGGGAGAAATTCACTTTTCTAAACAACTTTAATCTCTCTTAAATCCTTAAAATAGAGCTCTGGAAGTGACATGCCACATAGGCCTTGCTACTGGCCAGTTTCACCTTATCATATTTGCTCAGAATATTTCCAGCCCAGCAGAATCACACTGCTGACAGCCCTGCACAAGCTCCAAGATATTTCCTTGCTTGCAAATTAAGTTTTCCCAGCAAGACACCCTGCTACTTCAGTTATCATCAGTGGAGAACGGATGTCCTAAGGGACTCAGAAGGGACTATGCAGTCTCTCACCCATGGGTTTTAACTTGACCTTGCTCGCATCACTAGTGACCAAAAGTCATTACCATAAGTGGCTTACGTGAAATGTATTGGTCTCAGTCAATTATTAGCAGACAGTTGTCTGCATTACCAAACCACCATCACAAACGGAGCTTTTTTTGGGAAATCTTAAGCATAGTCAGGGTCAGTATGGCTGGACTGAAACCTCAGCAAAAGTGCAAGGAGAACAGGCTTTAAGTTTTGTGCTTATTCACTTTCAATAGAATGGAAATAACACAAGCTGTAAAACAGCTGTAAAAGCTATTTCAGGTCTGCATAAATTAGAGCAGTCTCTGGGGTTGCTCTGACTTAACACATGGGATGGTCGCAGTCCCCAGACAGCCTCCATCTTCGGAAGATACCAAGGTGGCAAAAAGCCTCTCTGGCAGCCTCTGCCCCACCTCTGCTGAGGCAGAGCAAAGACTGGCAGCCCAGGCTGTGCTCAGCACATAGATTTTTGGTTTACACAGGGTATCACGCTGTAGACAAATAGGGATGCTGTCTGGTCTTTCCGAGCCATCGAGCATCATCAGACTCGCTGTGACTACCCAGAGGTACTCGGCTCTGTTGGGGTACAGATGGGGTGAGATGCAGAGCCAGAGCTGTGGCCCAGGAGGAGGGAGAGCAGTTGGGCTGTTTTGCTTGGAGCTACAGGCAGCTGATTTTCAGTCTGGGGAAGGCTTGCAAGAACCAATATGGAAAGTCAAAACAGCTGATTTTTCTCAGAACCAAAATACCAGAGTAGACATTGAGTTTGAATCAGCTGAAAGCCCCTGTTTGGTAACTGAGATATTTAATTTTGATTGTGATTTATTTATTCATTTATCTTGGTAAGCAGGTATTGACTACTGCCTGCTGTTAACCCCCCAGAGCCTCCTCTCTTCCAACACTTCCTCTCCCCAAGCCCTGACAGTTGAACTGTGCACAGCAGTGGGAAGTGCCTTCTTGGAGGCCAACTCTTTGCCATTACTTCATCATGTCTTTATGGCTTTCCTTACAGTGGGGGAGAGCTTTGCTCCACACCTGCACTCTGGCTGCTTCTGCAGCTGTGTGTAGTATTATAGTCACGAGTACATTAAAATTCATCTCAAAACATTAAAACTGAACTCCAGCATGAGATTCCTAGCAAGGGTCCCAGCAGAAAGCCTAGTCCCCAGTTATGGACAGTGTATCTCATTTTGAGTTGACTACAGTGGTAAGGAGAAAGACTGCTTCAATGCATAAAATCTAAACAGTGGAAGAATTATGGAGGTATTCTGTTTTCCTTATTTTGCCAAGAAATTCAGATTGCCTTGTCTGCAACTGCACAAAAATCTGAGCTAGAAATGGAAGTGTGTCCAAATATCTTGACCCTTAGACTTATACCTTAGCTATAAAAGCATCCTTCCTTCCTAAATGGCACAATGGTCTACCCAGGGAATGAAGAGAAATGAAGACTCTCATCTCCAGTATTATAATTCTGAATAAAGCCTCCAGTCAATGTGATCAGATAGAAAAAAGAAGGATGATGTCTCTGTGACATCATCTGGTATTGCTGGTATTGCAGAACTGGTCTAATTTTTTCTTTCATAAACAGTAAGCTTATGAATTTGGGGCAAAATCAGAGATTTTTGTGATTTTTTGTCATGTGTAGTGACAAAATAGTCACTACAGAGTTAGAGGCTAAGGAAGAGTGAAGGGAAACATAGAGGTGAAAAATTATTTTTTTTTTCAGCACTACGAATATAATTGCGGAAATTATGACAATTTTTAGTATTTTTAAAATAGACTTTAATTTTTTAGGGAATATTTCTCCAGGAAAAATTGATCCAGATAAAAATATTAAAAACCAGAGCATTTCATTATGGTTTGACCAAAACATTCTGAGTTGACCTAAAATGAATTTCCTGTCTTAGAATTTCACTAAAAAGTTTTAAAAATTTTATTCAGCTTGATTCGAATTTAATTTTTCTTGATTTTTCTATTTAGCCAACTGTATCTGATGCATCATTCTTCACTAAAACAGCATCTTAATTTTTGCTAGTTTGATCTTGCACACTTGAATGTGAAAAGAGACAAAAATTATTTGAAAATTAAATGCATTAAATTTTCATAATGTGTAACTTTATTATGGATACGTAAATATTTCATCCCACTTTGTTTCCTTTAAAACAATCTCCAGCCCATTAACTCTAGCAATGGGTCAGGTAAACATCTTGACCTTTATCTACTCAACTTAGAAACCCTATAAATAACTTTTATTGGTTTCTGTCCTCTGCAGCTATACGTAGTGTCACATCTAAGAATGTCGTTGCCCCAAACTGGCAATTATCTTTTCTAATTTTTTCTTTTGCTTTCTTTTTCACCAGACTCCGTATTTATTCTCTTCAGTGACATCCAGACCAAATTTACTCGGTTTTCAAGGTGATGTTTCTAACCAACCAGCCCTTAAACTCAAATTGGGATCTGAAAGTCAAGCTGTGTCCTTTCTGACTCATGCATAATCATCTCTAATAAAGTTTCTACAGACAGGATTTAGCTGACAAGTTGTTTATCGTACACAAGACAAAAGAGATTAATCCAAGCCATTCATCCATAGCTAGGCTGACTCTTCATCATTAATTGGTTAATATGTGCTATCTGTAAAGCAGGCCAGAACAGGATGATCCAAAGAGCAGATCTCCTAAGATGGAGTTGGTTTTATGTAATGCTTTCCGCCATCACAAATGCATTTAATTTTAACAAAGTATTTCTCAGACAAACCCTCTGGTGAGCCTCTGGGATACTAAGCCTGGGAGAATTCTCTTTTGCCTTCCTTCCTCCCAACTTTTACCCATCCTCTAGCTTGCAAAGCAAAATGTGTTTCTGGGATCAAAAAGGGGAAGGAGGCTATGGGTGGGGCAAGAAAGGAATATGTGGGGATCTGCTCTGCAAAGTGATCAGCTGGCCAATGGAAGATGCAGACAGATTTGGGGTTTCCAGCCCCATAGTTCTCCTTGTTGGGAGAGCTTGTTTCCACGTGGGGTTTGGCACATGATACTGAACACCCTCCCAAGCTCCTTGACATGTGCATTCATGTATTTAATGCACATGTGGCAGCTCGACATGGGCTGTGACAGAAACTACCAGTGATCTGTGCAGGAAGTTGCTATCTTCCATCTCTTCAGGTTGAGGTGAGGATGCAGTTTAAGCTTGCTTTGAGATCTTACCTATTTTTAACGAGTGTTAGGCCTTGTCTTAAATGTTGTTTTAGTCCACTTGTCGTGTATGTAACATGCTGAGTAGCCAGACAAGGAGGAGGGAGCTGGCCAGGGTGCAGAGTAAACAGGATATCTCAGCTTGAGAGGGCTCTAGTCCTTTCCCTTAACCATACCTATCTGATGTCTGATGATGAATGCTGAAGGGAAGAGTGGATGTCACCTGGATTTTATCCTGTCACCAGGGTAGCTGTAAGAAACCAAAGGAAGCATATTCTTCTGTTTGAAGAAGAACTATTCCCAATGAAGTAGAGGGGGGAACAGATCATGTTTATATGAAGCATTGCTTTGCAACTAGTGCACTAGAGCAGGAGAGCAATGGCTGGTCTCTATTTTCTGATTTGTGCTAGGCCACCTTAGGAAGCAACTTCACCCTCCTGAGCCTCAGCCTGTTCACCTTTTAGTGGCAGTGGAGATGCCTCCTTTGTAAGGCATTTGAAATGTGTTAGTAAAGAGTGCACAGTTAAAGGAAAGAATATTACTGTCACAATACTATTCGAGTTACTCAGTTTCTGTCTGGAGAAAGAAGAGATTTCTGTTGACTTTTGTAGCAGATGTGTGGCCAGGTTTTGTCTCAGCAGAAATGGCTGTTGGCTACTGCCTTCAAACACCTACTCACCTACTAGCGGCTCAGTCTGGGGCCCCTCCGTGTTACGTCAGTAGTGTTTGAAATGCAGGGGGTGTCCCTTTGGAAGCTGCCAGGGCTTCCTTTGGATCACATTTTTGTGTGTCACGAAATTATTCTCCTAATGGCCTGACACAGTCTGCCGCCCTGTGGTGTGACAGTCTGGGGCTGTCACAACCTTTCTTCTCAATCTCCATACTGCTATTCTTCCTGCTCCTTTGATCCCTGCTCTTCTCTGCTCCCTTTTTTTCTGTCCCTTTCCCTTGTCCCATTTTGTTATTATTAGTCTTGTCCTTTCAAGTTAGCCTGTTATTTAACCTAGTCTTCATCTCCTGCCTCTTTGCATTGACCCTGTGTCTTCCCATGCAAATTGTAGCATAACTCATGAGGTTCCCTATCTTTGAAGAACCAGAGATGGCCAGCACGCAGCAATCCTGGCCTCTCACATCAGGAACACACAGGTAACTGGTTACTCAGGGAGCCTCAGGACAGTGAGTGGGCAGCAGTCAGTCCAGGGTAAGAGGAGAATTACACCTTACCAACAAGGCAAGGTTGGGGCTTTTTAAGAGGGCTGGGGGGATCCTCTTCTGTGTACTTGTTCATTTGTCCCATGTATGAGTTGAGTGACTTTGAGTCCCTTGCTCCAGTACTGTTTTCTCATTGTCTTCTGAATCTCCTGTCCATCTGTCAGCAAGACTTTGTACCATGTCTCCCTGTGATCCTGTCACAGATTCCTTTACCATGTGAATGCAGCTATACATAATCCAAGGCTATAAAATTCTATATGTTGACAGGGTGGTGTTGGGTCATGGGTTGAACTCAGTGGTCTCAGAGGTCTTTTCCAGCCTGGTTGATTCTGTGATTCTGTGATATATGGTGATGGATGCTGCTCCACAGTGGTCTCAGGACTGTGTGATTGTGGGATTTGGTGGTCCTTTGCTGTCCTAGCAGTAATCTCTGTGCACACAGAGACTAAACAAGAATTTATGCAAACCAATTTTTTCTTTGGAGCAAAATGCCATGTAAACTTCAGAAAATATGTCGGAGCCTTCTTTTCTGATTATTATAGTGTATTCTGATGCTCCTCCTATTGAGATTTTTCTGATAATTTTTTACATGATCTCTGTATCTCTACTAATGGACAAAGCAAGATAAAAATATAATCTGGAACTCATGACTTTCAAAAAGAAGTAAAAGCCTGGAGATCAGTTCAGAAACTCAGGATAGAACATTACACATTAATTTGCAAAGCGGTGTTTGCACTGCATATACAGAAGAAATGTATTGCAGCTCAGGGTGGTAATAGATTAATTCTACACAGTTCTGATGCATACATACCTAAAAGCATCACATCCAGCCTGGCACAAAACTTGAATAGCAGTGTCTCTACAAACTGAGACGAGTTCAGAGAAAAGCAACAAAAATTATCGGGATGGCTTCAGGATTGATTTAGGTGGAAAGATTAGGAGTGCTAAATGTGGGTGTGAGATGATGAAGGCAGGGATGCACTAAGAGACTACAAATATTTGGTGGGTGTTAATGCTAAGATGAGAAGAGCTACTTTGTGTGATTCAAAGGGGTATATCATAAGAAGTGACACAGAAGGAAGTGACAAATTAGTCTGAAAACTACAAAGAACCTTCTGCTGTCAAAGCACGTAGTACTTTGTTGTCAGTGAAGTATCTATAGAGGTAGGTAACAGGCCCTGGAGGCAAAATTTGGGAGGCATGGCGTCAACCTGCACCAGAAGAGAGGCAAACTGGATATTACCTGTTTACTTATCTGAGACAGCTTCCCTCTACAACACATTTTGTTTCTTCCACACTATCAGTTTCTTTTCCATATATTCTGGCAATATGCCAAAGTGTTGACTGGCAGTTATGAGATTATAGATACTGTTCAATTCTAGTTACATTTGCAAAAATGAATATTATGGAAAGTTGTGAAGGTTACAGTCATCTGCTTCATTAGCACCATCAAAGAAGCCCTCTAGTGCCACAGACCTTGTAGGGGCTTGTTATCCTTTTACATTTGTGAACTTCTAGACTGACAGAATACAATAATCAAGAAATACTAAAAATACCCTCTCTGCAAATGCACTATTCATTCAACCTGTCCTCTTCTAACTCAACACATCTAATTTGCATATTAATTTATTGCTACATGGTTATGACTTCCCTATTATGTTCCCAGTGAGTGTACAAATTTCAGGAATCTTGTTAACTTAGCCCAATCTTCCAAACATTTTAGATAAACATTTAGTCTAAACACATTAAAATCTGGCCATCACGTGCCTTGCCACACAGTTAAGAAGAACAAAGGCTGCTTGCTTTGTTCTTCCATTGTGCTGCTTCACAAATCTCTTCATTGCCAGAGGCCCAGCTCTTCTCTGCCTGTGGTGTAGCCTCTAGCAGTAGCCCCCACGAGCTCAGGGGTGAGATTTGTGTCACTGTTAACGTCGGGTTTCTTCCCCAAATAAACTTCAGACTGCTTAAATTTTGTTCATCTTCAGCACAGCGGACTGTTTAGATCCAGGGAAGCAGTTCTGGATCAGACCTTTGAGCAGTGCTTGCTAAATATTTCCAGAGGGCATTTTCAGCGAGCACGACAAGTGCCTGGGCACTGCTGCAGGGTTGCGGGTGGGTGCGGACAAGAACCTGAGGAGATGAGCAGGAGAATGCTCATATTGGCTGTGTGTGCCAGTGGTTTCTGGAGGAGTGAGGCGAGTAAGAGACAGAAGGCACAAGTGTCCTCCAAGGGCCGGTGCAGGGGTGGAAATTTTGGGCACTTTTCTCTTGTTGTTTGCTTGACAACTCATTTATTTCAGTGGCTGTTTACTGCTGGAGGGAGACATACATAAGGCCCCTAGTTGCTAATTGCTTCTGCCAAAAGAACACTGTAAATAATCCTGGGAACATTTATGGGGGGATTTGTTTGCCTTTTATCAGTTAGAAGTTTTCTTGAGGGAAAAGAGATTTACATTTCACTCAAGCCCGGCCGTCGCAGGGTCAGATCCTGACTGGACGCTGGCAGAGCCACTTGCAGTAGCTGCAATCCCTCAGTCCAGTGATCCCCGCTGTGGGCAGCCACCGAGGCGCTGAAGGGGAGCTCCACCCTAGGCAAGGGTCCTGCACGTCTCCGTGGGGAAAACAAGCCCTGCATGAGGCTGGTGGCAGCATGGCAGGTGTAGTGCGCCATCAGCAGAGGCAGTGCCAGCTGTAGGCAATGATAGGCCCTCATGACCATCATTGGCAACACCTGGGGCCCCCCCAAACCCGCCCCCAAGGGGGCATTTCAGCTCAGCCTGGGGTCATCAGCCTTCTTCCGAGCTCTGCTGGGGATGGTTGTCTGCAGCCCCGTCTCTGAGGAGTGCTATGGGCCTGGCTCCCTCCCTGTGCTGATGAACCCTGTTACCAGCCCCCTGCATTCAGTCCTGGGGGCTGCGCCCCCTGTGAGGCACTGCCTGGCATTTGAACAAGGTATGTGCGTGGCTGGGTACGTGTAGGGCCTCGTTTTGTGTGCCTGGAGTTCCCTAAGGCTGGTGGGAGCTGGTGCTGGGCTGTCAATGTGAATTGGGGACCAAAGGTTGCTGTGGCCTCTGCAGGCCAAACCAGCAGTGTGGGCTTTGGTGCCCTCCTGGAGTGGGTGCAGCTCTCCTTGCTGGCAGACCGTGTGAAGAAAAGCAGCATCTGGCTGTGACCCCTCATGTGCCTCAGAGTGAGGCTCTGTGGGTACAGAGGTGGCATCTCCCTGAGGTGGGGAGCTCCCCTGGTCTAGGTGGTGGCATGGGACATTCTGGTGCTGCAGGTACCTCCCCTGTGTCTGCATGGCTTGTGTAGCTGTCAGCTGTGCAGCCCGAGAAAATGAAACACTGCATTACCTTGGGGATGACGTGGCATCTTTTTCTTTCCTGATTCTTTTCTTGCCCTGGGGAGAATTTCCTGTTGGTTTGTGGGATCGTCACCTCTTAGGAGTAGCTGGGTGGGTTTCTTGCCCGAGCCACCTCAGGTGGTGATGTCCCCCTGGGAAGTGCCAGTGCTCGAGCTGGGTGATGCACCTGGGGCACACTTGGCTTGTAAAACAGCTGTGGGTGATCCTGGTAACAAAACCAGCTGCCTGTGAGGTTGTGCCTGTGCAGGCTGGCTGTTCAAGTTCTTTGTTCTTAGTAGGAGGAGGCTGTAGCCTGGGGTCTCCATCTGCCCAAGACCTCCCCCTGAAGCTGTCCCAGTGCTGGCACAGTGTGATGGCTCTGAGCTTGTGGGCCTGAAGGGGAGCAGGGCCTGGTGTGACTGGAGTTGCTGAATGAGCAGTGAGGGAAAAGTGCTTCAAGTATGTCTGGGCTGTGTTTACTTATGAGTAACTGGAAGTAGATTTAAACAAGCAAAGAGTTTATCAGCACTTTCCTAAGAAAAGGTCTTAGTTCAGGAGCCAAATGGCTCAGGAAAAATGGGTTCAATTGAGTTAATGGGACTGATCATGTTCTTTAGTGTGGTGTTTTCAGTTTGGGATTTTTGAATGTGGAGTTGGTGACTTGCAAGGGAGAATGGGAGTTAAAAGCTCTTACGCTGCATCCTTGTTTAGGTATTTACCCAGCAAATACTGCTGTGTTCAATTTACCTCCTGTGTGTAGTTTCATTTATTGTACTGATGCTGCTTATGGGGACAGTTGCTCACACAGGTCCCTGTGTGCTGGCACAGAGCCTTGGACTGGGCAGCCACAGGAGTTTGTGCTTTGCTGCAATATGTGTAATTATTCAGCTTATGACTCAATCAGCAGTACTGTATGTGTCAGCATGTAATTCTTTGCTGCCTTAAAGTAATGGTCTTCGACCAGTGGTCCAGGAACTATTTCTAAGGGTTTGTGAAAGATAATGAGAAAGGTGAGGCTATTGTCATTAGGCTTAAATTCATTATTCAGGGGACTATATGTCTATTTGAAGTGCTTTATAGGTCCATGAGTTTAAATAGGATGAAACCCATGGGTCTAACAGCTTTCTTACCTTCTGATAGTCCCTTACATAGTGCAATAGCAAGACTTCTTTTTTCACCCAGAGTAACAAATAGCAAGAGTACTAGGTTACACTTCTGTAGAGCAAACTATCACCAAGAAGCTATAATGGTAGCAGTCTAATTGAATTGATGTTTTATGTATTATAAGTAATTATATTTACTGAACTCTATTATGGTATGTATTACCTTGTCTGAGATTTTAGGGGGTAACTGCTACTTTGTGCCGGATGTTGCTGAGAGGAATATTATAAATGGCAAAAGTATTAGAAAGGCCATCTGTTTCATGAAGGATTTGCATCTAAAATCAAGATTGTAATACTTTCATTGATATCTGAATTTCATTTTGTGCATTACTTGACAACATCCGCTCCAAAGGTGCAATAAAGTCAATCTAGCTCTAAAAAAAAAAAAAAAAAAGATTTAAAAGCCATACAGGATCGACAAATATCAGCTTAATTTTTATTTTCTCCTGGTTATTGATCAATAACCAGATATTCAGGGTAGGTTTTCAGCTGTCCTTCAAGAGTATAATTGCTTTATTCCTGGAGCTGAGCCTTAAAAGTCAAAATACTGTGGGAAGTATTGGTAAAATATAAAAGGTTACTGCTTTGCAGTTGATGCATAATGTAGAATTTGATGCTATGCTTTGTAAGTGCTATAGTCTTGTCTAAAAAGATCATTTGCCTGGGAAATACTGCTAAAGTTGGGATTGGTGGGACCATCATCTACACTTCGTGGTTTTTCTTCAGAAAATAATCTAATAAATCCTACTCTGAAGAACTGCAATACTTGCTTTTGGATTTCATTTTTTGTGTGACTCTTGTATATCCAAAAGATATGAGGCCCATGAGCCTTTTCAGCTTTATTTTGTGTGTCCACATTTATCTTAAGTGGCACATAGGCACTGTGATGGCAGATTGCACAGGGGTATTTTTATTAGGAAAGCGCAGTAATACGAATAGCTGTAAAATTTGTCTAGACAGAAGAAGAGAAGAGACTAAAATAGCAGTGGAACATGGGCAGGAAGGAACGAAATACAAGTGTGTGTGTTGGCAGGGGGAGTACACAGGGCTGCTTATACCTTCAGGGCAAATCATCAGGAGCACGTTACCGCTGGTAAAGGAAAGTCTTGAGGACAGACAGAGTCCCAGGGGTGAGAGCTGTCTGAAAAATGAGACAGCTGTGGAAAGGTAGTACCAGACTTTTAAAGTAGGGGTTTTTTTTGGCAGTTCAAGGTGCTCATTTTGTTTTGTCTTTCCTCCATGAAATTTCAGTGACATCTTCGTGAAATCTTTCGAGTTGTTATAATGAAATTCGACTTTTCTAACGGTTATATTGAAATTTTCAGAATTTATTCCATGAAAGAGTATGTACAGTAAGGGAAATAGGCAGAAATAAATAAATAAACAAACAAATAAAAACAAACAAACACGGAAGACTTAGTTTGGTTATGAAAGGTATTTTTTTCTTTAAGGCCAGTGTCCTGGGATCCAGTTCACCACTGCCCTCATTGTCTAGAGATGCTTCACAGATGTGATGCCAATGCCCTCATGGGGGGGTCTTGCTGTTGCAAACCTGGACTCTGTTGCTGTTGAGCAGAGTCCTGTCTAGGAATAGTTTCTTTTAGTGAAAAACAGGAGTTGTCTTTGTGAGAACGTCTATTAAACTGATAGAATTTTCAAGTATGTTATAAGTGTAGAAGAGGGCAAAGCGTTAGAGTAACCCAGAACTGTGGATAGCTGTTGCCTGGCTGCAGAGCAATATTTCACTTTGCTATCAGAGTAATACTGAGGGAAATCAAAGAACACTAAAAACTGGGACACTGGGATGATTGGCTTAGAATTTAATTTTTTTTTTTTTCCCAAGCTGAGTCGGCAGGGCCAGATTTCAGAGCTTTATTCATGTTCAGTAGCAGCCCCATTAAAGGCACCTTCTTTCTCCTGACTTTATATACAATTAAAAGGATTACTTCTGAGAGCCAGATCGAAATCTGGCTTGTACCTCGGCAGAAAAAATGGAGGGAAAGACAGATCATCAAATTCTCTGTGGCTCTAGTAAGAGCAAAGTTTAGAGACACACAGAGAGGAAATGATTCCTGATGAGCTGAAGTGTAAAATTTTAGTTCAGTACAAGACAGAATTCTGTGGTGATAAGCTGTGGAATTGGATTCTGAGACAAATGGTAAATGCTGGTTACCTGAAGCTTTTAGTTTGTTTG
The DNA here is from genome assembly GCF_009829145.1 of Chiroxiphia lanceolata. Taxonomy (NCBI): domain Eukaryota; kingdom Metazoa; phylum Chordata; class Aves; order Passeriformes; family Pipridae; genus Chiroxiphia; species Chiroxiphia lanceolata. Next base: position 58,241,540 of record NC_045641.1, read on the forward strand.
AAGAACTGCTTAAAGCCATCTTCTGCAGTGTAGTTTCATATATTTATTTTAATTCCTGAAGTGGAGTACAGCTTCAGGAAGGGAGCAGAGGAGCGCATGGCCCATGTTAGTGTAACCCCAACACTTGATGCAAATCTTTATGGTGCACCCTTTATGGTACTAGGAAGAAGGCAATAGCTTCCTGGTAAGTACTGGGAGTACTATAGGGAATATAGAATAAATTGTCATTTTTTGAATTTCAGAAAATCATGCTTAAATTAGAAGTTTAATACCACTCCTAGAGCGTAAGGATATGTGGAAAAGCGTCTGTAGCTTAAAGGCTTGCCTACTTCATTGGGTGTGGGCAGAGAAAGTGAGTTTCAAAGCATGTTCTCAAGTGGAAGGTTTGGTATTTGCAACTTAAATCACATGGCATTGTGTGTTTCCTGGGAGGGTGATTCCTGTAACCACCCAACTGTTAACTGTGAGAGTGCAATTAAAAATGTATGCTGTGTTTGTCAGCTGTTTAAACTGCTCATGCTGGTTACATAAGGTGAAGAAATTCATTACGTAAGTTACACCATGAATTGCAAATTGTTTACTTAGTTGTGACAGCCATAGCTTAAGATATTTGTAGGCCGAGAGTTAGTCAGTGAAGACATTTATGAATCATTTTGAATAATGAATAAATTTCAGACTTTATTTGCAGCCTGTTAGCAGACAATTAACAAAGAAAAAAGGATAAAACTTGTCAGAGTTGTGTTTAAATTACTCCGTCTGCTCCAGATTACTGATTTAAGCTGAGTAGCTGGGTTTGTACTATTGACTAAATTTGGCAGTTCATATCTTGCTGTAAAATTCCTGAGTCATCTAGACTTTTGAATGTTTTCATGTCTAACTGTATAATTACAGTGAGAAAATAGAGTAAGTACATTAATAAGGCTTAATTAAAACACGCATATGTACAAATACTCATGTATATACAAATGGAAGTACCAAAACTTCTGTGTTCTTCTGACTGAGCATCAGACTCGGTAGTACTCTGCAGTGCAAATTCTCTGTAAACTATGTTTCAAGTATTTTTTCCTACACTGGTACAGCATTCAAACAGCCTGGTGATGTGTTAGCAATTTCTCTAATTGTAAAAAATGTTGGTGTCTGAATTTTCTTATTTAACCTCCAGCTTTTGCAATAGAATAGCTTGTTCCAGTTCTGGGGAAAAAAAAAAAAGCTATATTAGTACTGAGTGGTATGCCTCCAACACAGTATACTGAATTTTCTGCCAGTATGATTTTTTCAGGGGAAATCTTACCTTTATTGCAAAATAATGTGAAAAACCTTTTTTTTTTTTTTTTTTTTTTTTTTTTAATATGGACTACCCCTTGAGTCTGTGTTCTTGGGCTTTTGTTAACTCCAGGAAAGTCTTATGCTGTGGGCTGTTCACTGAAGAACCTTTACTGTGAGGTGTGGGTAGTGGGGGCCACGTGCCACAATGATAAGGGTCTCTGTCCTGTTTTCCTGAGTTGTTGGCTAAATAAACTAATTCTGTGATCCTCTGGCCTGTGGGACAATGTGGGATCTGGTTGTGTCCTTCCTTCCTCACCTCCGGCCCACAAGAACTCATTAGAGGTACCTGAAGGTCACTGGTGCTGACAGTCTGTGGTCTGGCTCAGCTGCTGGCTTAGTTGAGGATTATCAGTTCATGGATGCCTGGATTTCCCCTCTCTTCTCTTGGCTGAAGCTTTTGGGGTGATTGACAAATACAGAGGTGCTGTTGGCTAAAGTATGTTTTCTTGCAAGGAAAGTAATTCTGGGGCTGGAATGGCCACAGCAAGTTAGCTGTGTGTCAGCAGAGCAGCATGAAGTTGTCCTAATATAAAATCACCTCTAGGTCTGGCTCTGGTCACCTGTTTGATGTAGTTCTCATGTAGTCTGGTACTTTAGAGGTAGCTTGTGGTGATTAATGAATGTTTATCATTCTGGAGATCTTCCAGAGGAAAACATTTAATAACTACATGGGAGTGTTATTGAAATGCACCTCACTGCATAGCAGGGACAGATTTATGTGATTGTTTCTGTAATTGCTCATGAATGGATATCCCTGGCAAGGGAATGTCTTAAGAACCTGACCCATTTCAAGACTTCTGATGTTGGCATGTGTGTGGGCCACACCTGCTTTCAAAGGTAGAAGTGACCTCTGCTTCACTCATAGTTCAGAGCCAAAGTCACCCTGTGAAGGAGGCAATGGAAATATTGAGAAAGGTCTACGTGGTAGAGATATGTATGGGGAAAACAAGAAAGAGAAGAAATTGGCTTTAATGATCAGAGTGCTTGAATCCTGCCTCCTAAAATGTAATGGAGGCATTCAGAGATTGAAGACATATACTTGAGCAGCTCCCTACCTGCCAAATGCTTCTTGCCTGTCAGGGAAATAAAGCAGATCAGCACAGAACTTGGATCTCTACTTGTTACCTGGAGTGAGTTGGGCATGGAGAGTACATAGTCTGAGTCAGGTCCTCAGTGTTACCCAGGTTTCACCTGCACTATCCACCTATCAAACATAAGAAGGGAATTTTAAACACAACTGTTGCCTCTCCAAAAGTCAGTTGTTGCTCCAGTCTTACAAGTACTGATGTTTAATGTGAGGGAACAGGGAGCATTTTAACTAACGAAATATATTGATTTTTTTGTTTTGTTTTGTTTTTTACTTCAGTACTTTCTAAATCATACCAATGGATTTTGTTTTCCCCAAAATAAAGTAGTTTGCAGGCTTTGTGTTTCCACCCATCTTGACTAACTTATTTTAGCAAGGTAAGCTGAAACACCATTTCCCTTAATATTGACATTCTGTTCTCCACTGCTTTTTTGTAGTATTTTGTGTAAATTTCATGGTGAATGAAAAAAATCTGTTAAACAAAACAAACAAAACAACAGCAGAAAAATGAAACTGAGGCAAGTGTGTGAATCAGGAATAATTTTCACATCTACAGTAGAGTGAAAGAAGATGCAGTTTGTTACCAGGCAAAGTAATTTCAGAAAATTTTTTTTACCCTTCAGGAGAAAATACTAATTAAAAGTGTTCCCTGCTGCTCTGTTGTAGAAGGCAGCATAGCTCCAATGCTCTTCAGAAGGCTTTGAATGGCTGTGCTGAGCAAGTCTTATGAGTGGGGAATGGTGGCTGTAGTGGAAGGGATGCTAGAGGTGATTGATCCATATTAAAAATGTTGGCTGAGTAGAGAGTACTTCAAATAATGTAGTGTGGTCGTAGTGGCAGAGTATAGAGGAGAATTAAAATATTTAAGTACTCATGTGTTTTTTCCCTGCTCTCATCCAAGAAATTCAGATCATTCTTTTCATATTCTCCCAACACCTCTGTGTAGGAGGACTAGGGAGAGTTGCTGAATCAGTGTAGTCTTTTCGCAAGCAACTGCTATGTATAATCCCAGCCACGAATGTCTTAAGCTACATGCAAAAAAGTAAAATTTTTGCTCTTTTTCCTTGGCTTCCACCAAAAAGTGGGACTTCAGAGGTTTTTTTAGGTTTGGCTTCAGCCTTAACATGTCTTCTCATAGCTGATGGCCTTGCCCTGTTGATGTGAGCCTTCTTTGCAGCTCTTGCCATCTGTATGTGCTTCTTCTCCCTCACCAACTTTCCACCTCATCTCAAAACATGGAAGAGGATGTGCCCTTTGTCCCTTAACTCCTTTCCATACCTGTCATTATTTATTTGCCTCTACAGGGTATTCTGGGGTTTATCATGGGGTGCATGCTACAGCCAAGTGAAGTCATGTTTTGCTCCAGCTGCTGGAGTAGATCTTTGTTTGCCCTTAAAGAGCAAAGAGAAGCAATGGATGTACTTTAGGTATTAAAGTTGTCCATTCCTTTCAGGCGTAACACTTGTGCTAATTAAGATGCTAATATTAACAAATCTCATGAATCCGTTTCCTGTGGCTTTAGCAGGTGTGTTTGCTAACATCTCACATTTGGATTGTGTTGTAGTGAATTTGCCTACTTAGAACTCAAAGTAGACCACTTAGTTGAATTTGGTTACTACAGTGGGACTTGAGTCAGCACAGAGAAACTCTGGTGATGCTGAGAGATGGAGCCTGTGTACCTGTCCTACCCTGTGAGTCAAAGGCAAAATACTCAGATGTTGTCTGGGCACAAATCACAAAGGCTAGAATAGTTTCTGCACTGTTTATCTGGACATTTGCTTCAGTTTAGACTGCTTATGGGAGTGACAGAGTATGTGTGAGTTTCTGGGGCACTCAGAATTCTTTCATATGTGATTTCCCCCTTCTTGATGCTCCTTCACCATTGTCACAACTCACTCACTCCTTAAGTACCTCCAGCTGCAGCTCACTGGCATGGATCAAAAAATTGGGTGGTTTGTAAGCTGAGAAAAACACAAGTATCACACTCTCAAATTGACATTTGACAAGGAAGAGGGCTGAAAAAGGCTCAGTAGTGCTGCTTGTAAATGTATGAAAGAAACAGGCAGCCACCTTGAAAAGAGATTTGTTGTCTTGCCAGGAAGCCACAGGGAAGGAAACCAGCACAAGCTACGTCCAGTCACCTGAACATCACTCAGCCATAGTTAGTTGTGTGATAGCTTTGCAATATAACACTTCAGTTACCTGTGATCTGTGAGCTGCTCTATTCAGAGCTTTAATTCTCAGAGAATGGGATTTTTGTTTTGACTTTATGGTTGATGGTTACTTAAATACAGAGAGTTCTGCCTGAGAAAGAGTGCTAGTCATGCCAGAGACGTGTTGGAAATGGAGAGAGATGCAGAAGGGGGAGACCTTAGTGGTGCTGCATTTTTCTGCTTTCCTTAAAACAAAATGCTTTGATGACCAGATGAAGCAACTAACACAATAGTTCATGTTGGTTGATACCACTCAATCATCAGGCCACTTGGCTTCTGCAAAGAACATCGGTGCAGCAGCACTGGCAGAGCATCGACGGAAGTTAATTTTAACGGTAATTTGGAGTCTGGATTATTTCTCTTTTAAAAGGCTTTTATACATGAAATAAGTTTTTATTGCTAATTCATTTCATTATCATCTAGTGTGGCTTCATGGTTATTAGTGCAGTTCATTCTTCCTTTTCTGGAACAGGGAAAAGCTATTGCCCCTTCCTAAATACTCATGGCTTGTGAGTGTTGTTTGTAGTTCAGAGAGGTGAACTGCAGGGCTAAGGAACCAAAGGCTAAACCAATGAAAGAGAAGTTTGTTTTTCATCTTGCAACAAGCTGCAGTTCTTCCAATTGGGTCATTCATGACATAGGAGTCTGGGCCTCCTTGCCAAGACACTCTGTGGACTCTGGCAAGACTGTACTCGACTTTTCTTGTTGTTCTCCTTCTGAGTAATGGGAACAGTATATAGCCCTAACCCTAATGAAAGATACTGTCAAAACCTTCCATCATGCTTTTAAGTGATGTGGCAGAGCAATACAGCTCATGTGTGAATGTCTCATCTCCCTGCCTGACTGCATCCCTGATGCAGCACAGCTGCACATCCCTGTAAGTATGAGGGTACCTATTTCTGACAAGGCACTCAAGTGATTATCCCTGTCCTTTCTAACTCTAGGCTGAGGATCCAGCAGGCACCAACATTCTCCAGATAGAGATAAGCAATAGACTATATATAGCATAGCTTAAAAAAATAATTAAAAAATCTCCTCATAAATATTCTCCTAATAGGAGTGTCTGTGGTGACGTGAGTCTGCTCTTCTCCTGTTAGAAGTGAGACTGGCATTCTTCAACTATGGTGCACAAAGGCCACATGGTATTACTCAGATTCACTTTATAGGATTAGGAATAACAGTTGAAGGGAAAACATGCTCAGCTTGATGTCCAGAGCAGCATATTTGGGTCTCTGGTTCTGCAGTGTCAGTGGTGAGAAGTTGCAGAGCTGTCTAGTGCTGAAATGCTTCATGTATTTTATTACTGCCATGAGTCCTATGCAATCATTTGAAGTAACCCCCCCTTACTGATTTTGTGGCATGGAATCAGGGCTGCAGAATGATCAAAACCTCAGGCTTAATTTATCCTAATTGGGCAAAAGGCATCTAATTAAATCAGTAGAGCATGTCGAGGCTCAAAGAAGGCCACGGAGGCACTCTGCAGCTTACATGACTATGTACTACTTCCCCATGGGACCTAAAGACTCTACATGTTCTTGCTTCCTTTTAGGGTACAGGATTCTGAGTCTTCTAAATGTCCAGGACCATTTCAGAGTCTTGTTTTCTGCCCTGGTGTAATATGAATAATAAAACTACAGACTTGTCCTCAAGGAACAACTCTCGTGGGTAGGTGAGATGTATGGTTGAGCATCATGAGACCATTCTGCTTGGTTATGTCTTCTCTTGGATCTTGAAAATTAGTAGTATATGCAGCTATTTTCTTTCACTGTTTAGGTACATCTCCCTGCCTCAGCACAAAATGATCTTATTAGGTGTGATGCTGGAGACGTTCAGAAGCACTTGAAATTTTTATAAAACGATAGAGGAATTGGGTCTGGGACACTATTAATTTCACAATCACACAGGGCCTGGCCTCATGGGCACCTGGTCCAAGACTGAAGTTCCTTAGCATTGCCACAGGACTGCTGAAATACAATAAATATGACCAAGTCTGTAGGAAATCTAAATAGATAACCAAAGTATTTTTTCTGGTTCCCTTCTTTTCACGACAACCTAAGTGTTCTTAACTATTATAGTCTATATGTCATGAGTACTTCATGTTTTTCTTTAAAGTAACTTATTGTCATGCAATTTCACAATCAAATCTTTATTTCATAGTTGATTGTCTGTAGAGTAATGGATCAATACTCTTATTTTCCCACTCCTTAAGGTAACTTGGTTATTTTCCTGTAAGAAAGATTTTTACTGGAAGGTGGGAAATACTACCTAAAAATTTCTGGTTTCTGCCTCCTGAAAAATTCTCCACTTCTAGGCCACTTGCTCACTCATTTTGGAAAGATGAATAAACCTTAGAAACTCTGCAAGAGTCAGAGGAGAGGTTGGATGGGACTTTGAGCAACCTGATCCAGTGGAAGGTGTCCCTGCGGGGGGTTAAAATTAGGTAATCTTTAAGGTCCTTTCCAACCCAAACCATTCTATGATTCTGTGTTGCTCAGCTGTCTTTTCTTTAATGCAGTCCATTATGAAGTGTTGACATCCAGTCTGGCCCCTGTGTGTGCTCCTGGCAAAGGCTTCTCTTTTGTGTGGATGAAGTCACATTGATGCACATTTAAGCTGTTCATTTTCTGATATTCCAGGATTGGAGTATTTTACCAAAGCTGTGTCCCTGTACTGAGAATCATTCTCCCTCCTTGCACCCTTTATGTGCTGTGGCTATCTTAAGAAAACCTGTTTAATCCTTAAGGTGTAAAAGCCACCAACTTCGTAAATGAGTTATACAAAGATGTAGGATGATGTTATGATTTTTAGAAATGGGGCTATTTTGTCTTTTATTTTTCCTTTTAGATCTCTGTGCTGGTAGCTCCCTTTTTTTTTTTCCCTCCTATTGCACAGTGGTGTGGCTATAAGCATAAGTACTTGTAAGGGTAACAAACCCTTCCTGTTCACCATATAGGCTTGGATGTTCTTTTCTCCAGGCATGATCGTGCCTATCAGTTGCAGGGGGAGGACATGTTAGTGTTTATTTGATTCCAGTGTCATCATACAGTAGACTTGGTTTTCAGTTTGGGGCATTGATTGTTGTGCCAGTGAGCCTGGCACCTGTATTTCTACTGCAGTATGAGACTAGTGTTTTGCTTCTCCTTCCTGTCCTGGGAGTGCTTCCCCGAATCTCAGCCATATCCATGACACCTTCATCTCTTGTTCCCTTCGAGTTGGGCTGTACTTAGAAATATTTTTGCTGAAAGTGATTTGCTTGTAGTTTGCTCACTGAGTTTGTACTGCAATCCTTTCCTAGTGCTGCATTTGGCTCTTACCCTGGTGGGTGGAATCTCTGGGCAAGATAAGCTTTCAGCTGTTTCTCTTTACTATGATTTTTGTCACAATCGTTGTAATTAAACCTGATATTGCAGAACCCTAGGGGATAAGAATAAAGGTAATGACATATTTTCTTAAAGGTTTGGATGTTCTCCAAAGAATGTGTTTTCTGCTAGGTTGGCATGTTGTCTTTGTACTCTTCATCAGACTGGCTGATGGTCCAGTGGAGGCATGTTAAGAATCATTCTGGGTCTTCTTCACCTGATTGTGCAGTCAGTGAACTGAAGCCTCATGAGAGGCTGAACACATCCCCTGAAAAAATAAGAGGAAAGAAAATGAGGGAGGGTAGGTTAGCATCTGCCCACTCCTAAGCCATGTTGAAATTCCGTGTAGGGAGTGTTCCATATTGTAATGAGATATTGGTCCCTAACTTGGGACAAGCAGTGATTACTTACTATACAAGTTTTTATTGCCTCAATTTTTTATTGGTGTGTTTGGAGGGGTGGAGTAGAGATGTACTGTGTTAAATAACTTAAAGTTAAAAAAATGATGGATTAAAGTCTGCATTTTGACCTACAGCAAAGGGGATTGATTGCACTGTGCATGAATTAGTGTCCACACATTGGTGTACAGAGGTAGGAAACAGAAGACCTGACCTTTGGGTTGGGAATAGTATATAAATTAGTGCTTGGCAATAATTCTGTCTTTAATAAACACTTTCAGCTATTATTGAGAAATATACTGTGCAAGGTATTTTTAGAGTAGTAATTAGAATAGAAAGTAAAGCATTCATAGAATACAACAGTCTATAATAACACTTGGATTTAGAATTAATGGTACAGATAAAAATGTGTCCAGAAGCACATAGGATGCTGAATCATGGAGTTAATAATTTCTAAAATCAAACATTACAGATCAAGATTTATCTTTACATATTATACAAAATGAACAACTAGATGGGGAGGAGAGGTATAAAAGAGGATCAGCAAAAGTCTTTCAGGGCACAGATTCTGTTCACTGTATTTGTACAGCATTTGTCCCATTGAGTGTTATCAGAAGCTGCTGAGACACAGGCTTTTATTACAGCTCAGACTAAGAATAAAGACTAAAAGAAAATAAACCCTGAGCTGACAGTGTCTGTTTCCATAGTCTTTTCTCTCCAAATCTGAAGCCATATTGGAACTGGTGAAATTGCAATGTGGTGTTAAAGGCTATTCTGTACCTTGTGAGTGGTGCTCAGGAATGTGCCCTTCTCTGGGCCCATTTATGATGATGGGTCTTTTGGGATATAGCTGACCCCTCCCCTGTCAGAATGAGGATCATAAAGCAGGCTCTTGAACTGTAAAGGACTGAATAACACTTAGGGCTGTAAACCTCAGTGGGATTCTGCTGGATTTTAGGCACAGGGGTGGTGGAATGCAGAGATGTACAATGCTCACCTTTCAGGCAGTGCTTATTGCTGCCATCCATAGACTTACATTCACTAATGCTGCTCTGTGCACTTTGAATTGTCTTTCAGTCTGTGCATCCTTCTTGACAGGCAGCAGACATATTAAGTCCAACTTGCACCAGCCAGAACATCTTACATTGCAGTGACTGCAGTGGGATATTTTCATTCTATGAGCCTCTAATTTGATTTGACATTTCAGATGGGAAGGTGTAAGAAATGGTAGATGACATTTACTGAATGACAAAAGGGTGTTATAGGGAAAGGAACATCATGTCACAATATCCTCCCAAAGCAAATTCCAATCAACTCCCTAGTTTTCACTGACCCAGCAGTAGACTGGATGAGAAATTCTCATCCCACATCTTACTACATTTAAATATAAACCAACTTTGGGTCTAAGCTAGGGTCACATGATTTTAAAACAATCTGTAACTCTATTTGTCACGCAAAAGAAATAATAGATGCTTTTAGACCTACTTGGGTTTTCCCTACTCTGTTCTGTGCCCTGTTACATAAGCTGGGCTGGCTTCTACCATTTTTTATTTCTGCATTAAACAGTACATCATACACATGTCTAAAAAGAAATGCCATCAATTTTAGCTAAAATGCTTGGAGATTAGACACCTTTGGGGTGTCTAATTCCCAGCTCAATTCCCTGTTCAAGATCACGCTGGCAATAGGGCTTCTCTCTACCACCTTTCCCATAGCTGGCAGCTGTTGGCATACCCTCATCCTTGCAGGTTTGTACTGGGGATAAGCAAAGGGAAGGTTGAGGCTGGAGATAAGTTGTTTCCCTCTACCCCCATGCAAGGGCAGTTTTCCTTTCGATATTTTTGACCGCTCTGAAATACATGTTGCTCATCTGGGGCAGAGTGTCTGCAGCAATGCTGAGATTCTAGCCCAAAGTTGTTGACTGAAGTACATTTGAGTGCAGCCAGAACCTGATGCATCAGAAATAAATTACTGTAGCATTTGTGGAGAGGTGCTCAATGTCTAAGCCTTCTGGACATAAGGGCTTATGATGGTATTGCAAAACTCATCACTGGATAAGTAAGGGCACGGTCCAGTCAATTGGAAAAATATTTTTTGATCACATCCACCAACCTTTCCTATTTCAAATACTTTTTCAAGAATCATTTCCTTCTGAAGGGAGAAACCATTTATGATTTCAGACAGCTGCAGAGAGATTAACAATATCTGTGGTTCATAGGTTTTAGAATGACCAAATTGTGCTTTAACTCGTCTTGGATTTCACAGTACAGTTGTCTGATCTTCTTACCATCATCTTTATCTTCCTTTCCTTTTCCTTCTAGTTGAGTTTTTCAGTTTGACTATTCAAGGGCAACTTTTAAAATATCTACATAGCGTTTAATTTCTTCAGGCCTTTATTTGATTCAATCCCTTACGTACAACAGTAAGTTCAGTTACAATAGTGCAGCAAACAGCCTTGCAAGTAAAGGACAGCCAGCTGTGAAGTCTTTTGTCCCCCTGAATGCATAGTCCTTTCCAAAGGAAGATGGAGTATCCTTGTAACTTAGTGATGGCAACTCACCAGGTAATAATTTGAACAAGGACAATGCAGGGATTGACTTTAAAGGGAAAGAGCACGGTCAAACACAAAACTGCTCCTTACTTTGGAGAGCCATTATACATACTACCTGTATAATTTAATGGTCTCTGCTTACCAGGAAACAATCTCAAGGTTCATTTCAAGGTAGTTTCAGTAGCTGTTGTCCATCATGCTGTGTGACCTAAGTAGATACTCGGTAGAGTTTGAGGCAAGAGACTTGAGCTTGAAGGGAGCAACTCTGCTCACTTAGGGATGATCTCATCTGTTAGCTCTATGCTGCACATACATTTAATAACTGCAGGGGATCTTTGTCTGGGAAATACTTTTTTGTGTATGAAGTGATGTCTTGAAAGTGTCTCTATTCCAGCCACAGTGCCCTATTTTTTTTTCTTAAATAACTAGAATAGGGACAGCATAAAAAAAAGACTAATGAATCTTAGAGAACCCAGATGTACTGAAGAAAGGAATCTTTTCACCAAAGAGAGAATATGTCCAAAGTCTTCCATTTGCACAGTTTTAAAGTCTCAGAGGAGTCCTTGATGGATGGAGATAGCCTGTCTTATCAGCACGGGATGTTACAGTATATTGAGAGAACAGTTTATGAGAATAGCAGGGTGTTTTCTTTCTGGTCTGTCCATGCTGTAGTCTACTCATGGGGGGGAAAACCCAGCCTGGTTGAAAAACTGATGCTGGATTTTCTTCCTCACTTATTTCTTTGATAGGCTAGTTGCCTGCTGGTATTTCCCTATTTTGGAACTGAAATAATTTCAAATCCTGTGATCCTTTGTTCAAATCCTGGTTACCTTTAATTTAAAATGTGCAAAAGAGGGTTCATGCTTAAGGTGTTGTAATTCCCAAATTTAAGGCAAGCCAATTCATCTCTTATGTGTAACATGAGTTAGAACTTCAGCATATAAGAAAAATGCTTCTTGACTTCACCCTATCCTTAAGATAGGGTGAAAACCCAGCTAATTTTCTAAAAATTAGTCTCATTAATTTGATTTCTAAAAATCCCTGATATATGACTCCTGCCAAGAACTTTATCCTTCCCTCTCCTTTCTCCTTACCACAGCTTATGTCCAAGTGAAAGTTGTGAAAGTCTGTCTGCCACTCCCCTCACTCAGCTGTGGGACAAAACCAACATGAAAATAAAGTCATATAGGTCTGTTGCATAGCCCACCTAAATCCTTTCATTTAAGGGCTGCTCTTCAGAGACTGCTGTAGGTGCTGAATGTAAGTCAGTGTAAGATCCCTGGTAAGTGGGATCTTCTGGGAGATTTGTCTGTGTTAGGTCTCAGCCTTAGTTCCCTAATGTGGCATGCCAGCATCTGAATGATTGTCATGTTGTGATTTCTGCTCTTTAAACATGAGGTTGAAGTGCTACAAGAAAGCTAAATGCCTTCTCCAGCTCAGCAATTGGTGGAGCTAGCTGTAAACTAACAGGGGACACAGAGAAGGCCTTATGTTCCTCTCACTTTAAGAAGTAAAGAGGACTAAATGTGTCTAGAAAACCACATTTACATTGCAAAACAGCATATAAAATAGCTTTTCACAGTACAGAGAGGCACCCTTAGACTTCACTGCACGTGATGACAGATCCTCAGCAGAATTAGTGATGTTGGTGGACCCACCCTTATTTTCTTCTTGGCAATCTGGGACCCTGCTTCCTAGACATCTCTTTGAAATAGGTTTCAAAGCTTGTTCATTAAACACCAAGCTTCATGGTAGACTCTTACTATGAGAATCATAAGATGTACATTGATATAAAAGAAACCTGTCCATGGAATAGCCATTGCTGTGCTTTTTCTTTGCCTTGACAGCAGTGCTGAGATATTGCTTTGTTCCATGAGCTACTGGGTCATCAGTGAGTTTTTACTGGTAATTGCTGTCTCAGTGACTTTTTATTGATCATTTAATTTCTGCCTCCAAACATGTAGGAGCAAATATTTTTCAGCCCTTTTAACCTCCTTAACTTTTCATTCCTGCTTGGCTTCCCTCTCCCCTGTGGCCAACCCAAAGCAAATAGGTGGACAAAAAGATTAATAGAAGCAAGGAGATGCCTTCCTCCTCTCTAGTGCCCTGTGGCTTGGAGACTGTTATTAATAGCTGAAGTAAAAAAGTGTTTCATAACCATCCTCTTGCTCCAGCTTCCTTGCCAGCCCCCTTTCCTTGGTCCCTGGAGAGAAAGTGTGAGCTCATCACTTTCCAATGCAAATTCAGCTTTTGGTCTCATACTTGGATTCTTTTCTTATCATGGGTGGAATATTTATGTTCTGCCAGCTGGTTGCTTTAAGCAAGCTGCTATTTGCTGGGATATCCAGAGAGCATGTGAGGAATAGGCCTGGCAAAAGCTGTTCAAGCACTTTATTTTTTCTCTACTCTGAAGATGTTGCTGTCTGCTCAGTACATGCACACACGTCTGCACCTCTATCTTTACTCACACAATAGTTGAAAAGAAAATTTAGATATTTTGGTGTGGAAACAGAAACTGAAATTGAAATGTAGATATGATGGTCTAAAATATGTGGAAGTCCCTCTGTGAAATGTGGTCACCATATAGCCCACACATGACAAAGCTGTTGAATGTGTCTGGAGATCCATTATATTCACAGAATGCTTCCTTTTCATGTGTGCTTTGTATCTGAGTTTTTCTATATCTCTAGGGATCTCATGGGTTAGTACTGAAAGTGAGCTGCCAGGTTTTCATCCCAGATGACCTGGGAAGAATGGGAATGGCACACTCTTGTCTATTACCCCATTTCTGTATGGATAGTACAGTATAGTTACAGTATGTTGGATCCTTTCAACCATCCCCCCTGCTATGTTTTTACAAGACTGCTTTACCAGGCTGAGCATTGTCTAACAAGTTTTACTAAGCTGGAGGCTCTGAGAGAGTCTTTATTTGGAAGTCAAGTGAGATGAGCTGTAAAAGAAAAATGGGAGGAAAAAAGAACAGGAAGGTTCTGCTTCTCACCCTGAAAAATCGTTTGCTCACTTTCCTAATAAAAACCTTTAAGCTGTGCATTCTGTTAATGTATTTGCTGGGTATGTGCCATTTCACGGAGAAAATAATATTTATTTTATAAACGTCTCATCCTTTCAGTGGTTCTCAACTCTGAATACAAGCAGGCTTTTCCTTCAGGTAAAACAGAAGATACGGCTATCTTCTGAGTATGGTTCCCCAAAGCTCTGGGTTCATTGCATTTTCTGGTGGTCAGTAAAGACATCTACACATGAAAAGCAAGTTTAAATGACATTATATATTGAAATATCCCTTTGCCACTGGCAGCCTAGCAGGTTGCACTGCAGGCTTTCTGCATTTTACTCAACAGGGAGTATGTAGGTGCCTAATGTGCTTGTAAGTGCATTTATAGTTGCATTTAAATAGTTAGGAATTTATAATTTATCTTAATGCAGAAAAATGTTTCTGAAGCAAAGAGCATGCAAGGGAGCAAGAACCAGTTGTGAAACTTGATCTAATATGGCTGGTAGTTTCAGCTGGAAAAAAACCTGTGAAATTAAGAAAAATGTCTGTTTTAGAATTTTCAAAGTACATTTTTCAGACTTTCAGTTGAATTACAGTTTTTAAATTATACTTTAAAGGTGTCAGAATAAGTTACAGATGAATGTGGTTTTGTGGCTGTAAAAAACTTTTCCGTTAATCTGAAATTCTTGTTGTTTTTTTCCCTGGTTGTGTCAGTCTCCCCTCTGCCATCCCCCCTAGTTTTTCAAGTTGGCCTTTGAACCCAAAAATTAAACTATTTGCCTGCCTGTGTTTGTGAGCATGGCAGTGTTGGCATAGCAGTGATGACTGGACTGTAGAGCCGTGTTTGTGCTGCGGCTGCTCCATATGCTTCTCCAGTCTTGGAGGTCAACCACCTAGGAGGCTTTCCTGGAGCTCCAGTCACTCAGGGCCAATTCTCCTTTGGCTGGTTTTACTAGGATGGTTGGAACTACAGGGACAGAGCACAGGTTAGACCTACATTTGTAAACAGTGGGATGCAGCACAGTTGAATTTGTAAGAAACAATTGGTGCTGAGTACCTAATGTTCACTCGGTGTTTTCAGGGAGGGGATGTTACTTAAAACTAGCTTTGCTCTTGTATCACTAGTTGAACGAGTGAAATCTTCCAATTTAGCTTTACTTGGGAAAAATCTAGTTGGCATGGTCTTAGAGCATGTTGTGTTATGAACCAAAGCATGGCAACTAGATGTGATCAGGTGACCACTTTCAAAAGTGCACTTGTGTTATCATAGACACAGTCATTGTCTGCCTCAATAGGTGACCCTTGTGTCTGTGAATGGGGAAGGGTACTGTGTCAGATCCCTCTCTCTGACTTTCCACAAACATCTAGGTGGTGAGTAGAAGCTGATAGAGTGCACCTTTACCCACTGGTAGGGGTAGCAGCTAGGGGCTAGCAACCGAATCTTAACCCCAAAAGACAGACACCCCAACCCATCAACTGAGGGGAAGCATCAGGCAAGTTTCCTTGAAGCTCACAGCAAGCAACAACTAGTACCAGGAGTTGTTTCACTTTATCTAGGACAAGTACCAACAAGTCCTGCTGGCAGAGCAGGCTGAACCTCAATTCAGGATGATGCCAGAGCCAGTCAGGAAGAAACATGATCTCTTGTTCTAATAATTTGGCCCATGCTGCAACTGAAAATCTATCTTGAGCTCCATTAATTAGAACATTGGCTTCTATTTATGCATATAAGTTAATGAATATTCACCAGACATGTTGATTAGGGTGATGTTATTTGCATATTCTTCCTAGATTTTTAGCCCTTTACCCTTAGGTATTCTAGTATTCAAAATATTCATGTGGCACCAAAGGAAATTCTGATTAGGTATTGGGGGGAAAAAATTCATAATGAAGGTGGTCAGATGTTGGAACGGGTGTTCAAAGATGTGCACTTCTGTTCTTGGAGGTATTTAAAACTTGGCTGGACAAGGCCCCAAGCAACATGAACTATTTTTGACTTTGATTTTAACTTTGAGGTTGTGCCTCCTTTAGCAGAGTACTGGGCTGGTTGACATCTAGAGGACTCTTTTAACATAAATAATTCTGCCATTAATGCAGAAGAATGGTGTGCCTACACTTCAGGTATTAATTTATTTATAGATCAAAAAAAAGTGTGTAACCAGTACTTTCATGGTTAGTATTACTCCAGAAGTAACAAAATAATCCTGTTAAGTGTGTTGCAATACTTTCTAATGAAGTATCTGCCTTCATTAAGAAGATACTCATCCTGAGTTCATTAGCGAGTCAGTATATCTGATTGCAGTTTTGTCATAGCAGCCGGTCAAGGTAGAACTTAATTTCCCCTTCTATTTTCTTCCAAGGTTTAGTTTGACCAGCTAGTTTGTGCTGAAACTGCAACCAACTTGTCTATATTAAGGTACCTCCAGATGAGTTTTGTTGATTCATATGAAATTATGCACGAAATTGAGGGCAGCACATACACCTGAGTGTAATAATTCTGAAATTGCACTGGCCTGAATGGCCAGGGCTAGTTTGGAGGCTGCATAAAATGCTAACACAATTAAACAATGAAGTTCTCCAGGGCTGACAAGACTTTTAAGACATTAATGAATACATATGCCACATGGAATTGTTTTCATCACCTAATCCTAGCCCTAACTATGATTATAGCCCCTGGAAACATTACTGAAATGTTATGCTAGGGGAAAACCCCCCCAAACCAAACAAACACTATAAACTTCCTCTGCTCTACAGTTTTTTCTGAAGATAATGTGAAACAATTAGGGACCAAATGAGCAATCTACATCTTCTGTCTGCTTGGTATAGTCACCCAATGAGGGAACAGTAACCAAACCGTAGGATTAAGGCAATCTCTCATACAGAAGGCAGTTTCTCATAATGAATAGCAAATATATGAAGTGAGTGCAGTTTGCAAGCTAGAGGCTAAGATTCCTTTTCTTAGGAAATGTTTGTGTAATAATTCTCAAACAGATTTGTAAAAATGAGAGCTAGCACAAAGGGTGAATTTCATGGAATAAATTACTTGCTACAAACAGTTCATCCAGGAATATCTGCAACACAGAAGAAGGAAGAGCTGCCTGGTGGTAACTCAGAACATACCACTCTTTTCAGGGCAGCTCATCATACCAAAAGCTTAGGCAGGAAATGTCATAAAACAAATACTAGTTGGATCCAGCTGTATGCTTCTTAGAAATCAACATGCATACTACAAGAGAAGAATGGGCACCTCCTGGTTTCAGATCTCTGCATGTTACAGGATGGAAGGTGACAGTCGTGTCAGTGCTGGCTGGTGAAGTTTGGAATGGCTACACCATAGCTCATCCTGAGCAAGTGAGCTGCTGGCTCCCTGCTTCTGAGGTTCCTCATTGCTCTTACTCAAGGACTACTATATAGGATCTTAGAGTGGGAGAGGTTCTTATATCTGTACCTGCAAGTTCTCCAGCTACCAAAGAGAATTTATTCACAGGCACTGGGTTAATCTGTACCTGAAGGTTAAGGATGGTTCCAAAGCCTGCAGGCCTGAAAGCTGTGGGGGAAAAGTGTGAAATCAATCCCCTCATTGACAGGAGGGGAGTTTAATCAGATAACCCATGCAAGTAACACTTCTGTGTGCCATCTTGGGCTGGATCTGAAGTAAGATTACTGAGCTTTACCTGATTGCTCTCAGAGATTACAAGTTTCACGAAAGACCTTCACGAGGATTAGTCTCTGTTGCCAGCTCTCAGATGAATTGGTCTGTATTATGCAGAAGACTAACTATATGACCATATTGACAGTGTAAATTCATGGAACTTGGCAACCACCTTTGCAAAAGTCAAATGACCTCACCAAACAAATGCCTCTGGGTGCTTTGGGATCCAAAATTTAGGACAGAGGTTACAAGTATCTTGGTGGCACTTTGAATTTTCATTCTATTTCTTAAATTAAACATGGTAAAGTCTCTTTCTTGGAGCAGTTTGAAAGAGTTTAAATATTATATTTAAGAGGGTGGGAGAGGTCCAGGGTGTTGAAGAAAGGCTGGTCCAAAAGTTCTGAAAAAAGCTTACCCACTAGACAAATAGAGTATGGACACCAGCAATGTAAACTCTCAACCCTCTTCAGTTTAGAGGGGGATAATGGTTCAGTCACCCTCTGCATTACCCAAAAGTTTGAGGCCTCTACCCAGGATAGCGTTTACAGTCCTAGTAGTGCAGCAGGAGCTGAGTTTCCTTTGCAGTTGAACTAACATCAGGATGTCCGTAGTTTTGAAAATTGAATAGAAAAAAAAAAATCAGTGTTTTCAGGTGCTATTTCTGCTGTAGCACAGGTTAAAGACTTTCCTTGCAATGGAGAGAAAAGGAAATATTATATACCAATAAGATGGCAGTTTGGACTGGTGATCAACAGATATGGGAAGGGAACTGAGAAAGTAAGTGGATCAGTAAGAGGAGTGGCATGTTTGATGCTGTGAATGCTTAGCTACTTAGACTGAAGCTATCTCTAGTTTCCTTATCTCAGTTTTGTTTGTAATCTGTCCTTTGCAGGAACAGGGGGTTGCCAGCCGCAGTTAAAGCAGTTAACAGCTGCTGAATCCCCCGAGCATCTGTGCTTATGTGATGATAGTATGGCAGAGGTCTGCTCTGCCTGGTTCTAGTTGCATCTTCCTGCTGATCCTTTTCTTAGCACTCTACTGGAACATGTCAGCTACTTTTCTTTAGAATTTTCAGCAAATTCTGTGACTCTTTGGTCAGAGAAACCTGGAATATACTGCTTGTATCAGTGGAGCAGCTTTGTGGTGGTTTTGTGTTTCTTGTGGCCAGCTATAACTCTTGCTATGGCAGCTGCATATGTGAAAAAACCCACTCACTGGTTTGCTCTATAAATACTGTTCCCAGTTATTTCAGCAAAGTGCAGAGCTCAGCTGCAGTTGCATTTGGTCTTCCTGAGTTAGTGCTGAAGGCTGGAGGTGCTCCATAAATTGCAGTTACCCTAGTAAAGGTATGGAAGGGAAAGTTTGCTTTGCTTCCTATCTCAAAGACTGCAGTGAGCATAGCTATTAATTCTCCTGAAGGGTAAGGATTTCATAGCATTTCTCTGAGAAGACTTTCCAAGAGAGCAGTCATTCTGATCCTTGCTGCACTCACTGCTTCTGCTCTCCCAGGGGCTTCTAGGAACTGGATGTTCGGGCATCTTGAACCTTGTTCTCTCCTCAGTGGGACAAGTAGGAAAACATCAGAAGTATGAAATTATCACTGCCCATAAACTCATCCTTCTTATTATTTTTATTGGCAGGTCCAGGCAAATGAAAGCCTTTTTCTAAGTTTCAGAAGCTAATTCTCACCTCTAGTTAGGTATGTGCTGATATAGCTGCATTGACTCAGCATACTCACTCTCCTACACTTGTGAGAGTGGGTTTAAATAAATGGTTCATGTTTAAATGCAAAGCAATCCCAAACACCATCATTTTGGACCATGAAGAGCTTGAGTTTCCCAGTAAGCTATTGCCTGCTTCTGCCGTGGTTTTCTGCTGGGTGGACACCATTGCTCCCTGCTGGAGGTGGCAGGGCTTCAGTGCCCTTCCTGCACAGCCTTTGTGGACTGCAACACCAAGTGCCCTGTTTGCCCACCCGGTTGACAGCGCTCCTGAAGGTCTTTTTAGATGTACTGAAGTCTCATTAACACCATGGGGAAGTAAGCATAACCCCAAATTTAAAGATACGGTCAAGTGATGACCTGAATTCAGACCGTGATATCTTTCTGCTTTAGGCTTTGGTAAAAGCTATTGAACAGCTCACTGCATTACTCCTAACACAGTATTTGCAGAATTAAGTCTGATGGACCTTGCTAGAAATTAGCCCCTTTGGTTTCAGAGGAGCTGTTTCTGCTCATTACTTTTAGAAATTATAGCAAAGGGAACAGGATTTTTTCTTCCTTCTGTAAGCTTTTATTTTGAATCTTGGCTCTGTGTCTATTTCTGTTATTCTATATAAATCTCTTGCCTGGGCAGGTATCTGATAACTTACAGATTATTTTCTGAAAAATGAGCATTTTTTCATTTTCTTGCTGATGCTTCTGGTCCAGGAAAGCAACTGAACAAAACAGGATACAAAAACCTATAAGAAGGCAAGGTTGTGATTTGGGGATTTTTTTTTTTAAAAGCTCTTTGCACACTAGCTATCTTTTTTTTTAAAATACTATTCTTAGTTTGAAACTTTAATTCTGGGCGTACATTTGGTGCCCAGATGGTGCAGACTCACACAGAAGCCCATCACGCTGTCAGGGCAGGCGGATACATATGTAAATATTTTGCCTTTTTCCCCTATAATATTTGGCTTTGTCTAATCTAATTGCTGTCAAAGGCAGAATGTGAAGAATGCTTAAGAGAAGCAAACAATGAGGACCTCAAATGTTTATATTGCACTAACTTTGGAAGATGCTGATAGACTCTGATGTAACTAATAATTTGTTTCATGGGTTTTCTTATTCATGCTGTGAATTCATGGACTATTATCTAAGTTTATGCCAAGTACTATCTGACAACCTGAAGTAGAAACCTGAGCTTCTGGTGGTATAAAAGCATATTTTACCCCATGGAACTGTCAATATAAGGCTAATGGGTCTGCCTTTTCAGTTCAGGCTGACAGTAAATGTTCTCTACCTACCTCTTTGTGTATAGTGCTCTTTATTATTTATATAATTCATTGTTTCATTTAATTTATTCTATTGAGTGCTTGTCTTAATGTATTTTTAATACATAAAAGCATTTCTAGCATAGCTGCTTCTCTGACCATTGGTAGCTAGCAACCAACAGTGGCCAACAACATTAGGGATACCTATTTAGTTATCAAAGGCCTGATCCAAAATACCATAATATTAATAGAAAAATGGCTTTCATGAGCTTTGAATCTGACTGCGTAGTGAGAAGGTGTAATAAAGCCAGTGATAGCTGAGAATGCTGGCAAAAGGAATGCAGGAAACCTGACTGGCTTTCATCAATGCAAGAACAGTTACGCTGTCCTGTGGTTTCTGATCATATGTGAAATTTGGCTGGCTGTAGATCATGGAAAGCATCAGACTACACCAGACCCATTCCTCTAAGGACACTCACTATGCAGAGACATGCCAGGAGATCAGGGCCTGGAAGTGTGATTATTGTACAGGAAGGAAAATTTCTGTAAAAGGAGCATGTAACAATGTGACCAAAAGGTAACAGAAGCAGCATGTGATGCTTTTTCCCATGGAACATAGATGAAATCCTGACTGCAGGAGAAAAAAATTGCCCATTTCAGCCATTCACGTTGCCATCTGAGGCTCATTGTTCAGGCATGCCAATAAATTCTGTTTCTGAACCTTTTATGAAAGTGTCTGAGTGTCATATTGTCAAGAGACATATTGTCATGTATCCTGCTGTGGGGTGGAAAGGGGTCAGGCAAATTGCTTACTATCTGATGTATTATTTTTTTCTGTGTTGTTTTTCATTGCTTAAGGAAAGATCTAAGATGTTTGCTCTGTGTATCTCCTGGAGTATGGGCACTGAGACCCATGACTGTATAATAAGCTAAGACATGAATTTACAGTTTCAACACAGTAACTGTGTTGCTGCTGCTCACTCATGTTTCAGAGAAAAGACATGAAAGAAGGGGTAATTTGCCCAATAGATATCTGATGGTGAAAGTTGACACTCTGCCAGCTACTATAGGGCCAGACTGGGAGGTTCCTGGAATGTGTGGAAGATCACATCCAAACTCACAATACAGATAGTCAGCTTTCCCTACAGACAAGCTTCTCATGGGCCACAGACAGTGCTGATTGTCACAGTGGGCCGATGGTAGCGATTGCTTTGCTCCTAAGCTTTGTTTTTGGTTGTCAAACCCATCTGGTCTACAACTGGGAGGCCACATTGCATTCACTTAACAGCACTTTTTTCTCTTCTGCATTTTGCCTTTCCCAGGAGCAATTGAGCGGTGCTCGTACATCAAGTACCACTACTCCTCAGCGACCATTCCCAAGAACCTCACCTACAACATCACCAAGACAATCCGCCAGGATGAGTGGCACGCCTTGCGTAAGTGTTGCTGGCTTTCTTCTCCGTTCTCCTCGCGCGCAGGCTGAGGGAGGTGCTCGCTGATGAGTGAGAGCAGAGGCTTTGACTGACGGCCCACTCAGAGCCCTCATCTCACATACAGTTTGTCTTCGTAGCAGACAAATCGATTTGTTCTCAGGACCTACATCTCTGTTTCTGCTGCTGACTGGGAATTCTGCTGAGGCATGAGAAAGTGGCAGCGGGGAAAAGGCATCTGTATGCAGGGATTAATATTGAGTTAAACACAAAAAATGAATAACAAAATCAATGCCCTATTTTTTAATTCAGTAGAATGCTCTGTACGTGAGTGGATTCTCATGCAGTTGATGCTGCTGCTGAGTTTCCTGCTTCCAGGAGAATTCATTACTGGCTTTTATTGTAGAATATGTCCTGCTGCCAGAAGCTGCTGGGTGGCAACACTCCTTTGAAGATCTAGGGAGAGAATTGCTGCACCCTTTAAGGCAGAGGGAAGGAGCTTAGTACTCAGTGATAATTGTAGCCAGTGGTCACCAACTCGTAACATTTGCTGAAGCAACAAGATCTGACAGGGATGGAATTGCCTTGAGATGTATTGGCTGACCTTAAATCTTGTCTCGCTCTCATCTTGGAGATGGAAAACCGTTTTCACTGATAAAATGCAAGAGGTAGGATTTCACAAGGAAAGAGGCCACTGAAACTTGCTTTTGTTACTATATAGTCATGAGGACTGATGAACATTGTGAGCAGCTCTGTTTTGGTGGAAGCAGTTAACTCCTTGAAGGTGGCAGGGGTTAAGGAAATGCTGACTGATGAAAACCTTGAAAGGTGGTAGTGAGCTTCCACTGTCCGGACTGTGTCAGTTTGAGAACTGTGCTAGACCTCTGGTGTTCTCAGGACTTTCAGCCTCTGTTTCACTCCTGCCTAATGTGGCTGTTGCTTTGGAAGGGTCCTTTTAAGCTCTGGGGAGGAGAAGGTGCAATGTTATAATTGATTTCCTGCATTGGTGAGGTCAGGCATGGTTTGAGATCCATGGGTGCTTGTAGGCTTGCCTGGTCAAATCTGGTAAAGAATTAAGAATGCTCTAGAAGGTCTTGCTTAAATGCCAATTTTTTATTTTACTTTATTTTTAATTGTGTTTGTGTGGATAAATACATATTTTGATTGAGATATGACAAAGAAAAGGAATAACTGAACTTATGCCTGTCAGAAGGTTGTAAGACACTGGTATGGCAAAATACTGTTCTGTGCTCATTTGACCCTGAAATCAGAAGATCAGGTGGTTCAGTTCCCTTCAGGTTTTCTTCTACCACGTCTTCTCTGCTGGTGTTAGTTTTATGTTAACATTGCTCATCTGTGGACAAAAAAAAAATGTACCCCCCCCTGACATCTTCTGTCAGGGTTCATAGGGCTGTAGGGAGGGCCTTTGTTTGGTTTTTTTGGTGTACGTGTGGTTTTGCCACTGTTGTGAGCAGCAATGACTTCTCTCCAACCATCCACTGGGAATCTCACTGTTTAATGTAAGAATTATTATCTAAAACTAATCTTCATCTCAGCAATGGCTCAAGTAAAGGCTTATATACCCGGTCATGTGCACCTTGGTGTGTGCATCCCTTGGTGGGATCAGCAAGTTCCCAAGCCTGGTGTGTTGGCAGCTGATGAGAGTGTTCAGTAGGGCATTTGTCAGTCTCCAAAGTGGCAGTCTAGACACTCTGTGCTCACACATTTACATATCTGAGTTGGTCTGAGGCACTCTCAGGGTGAGGCTACTTGTGCCCTCTCTCAGGAGGGTACATGGAGTGTTGTGGGTGTTCCTGTATATTTCTGACCCAAATTTTCTTGCCAGTTCATGATTCAGATGAGTGTAGGTAGGTGTAGATAGAGCTGAAGTTTGAATCTACTTATCTAAAGACAGAGAAGAAGAGAAATATTTCGCTGAAGCTCTTGCTTCTCCAGAGCAGCTATGGGCAAGTGAAGAGTGCTCGATATATGGAGTCAGCCAATGAAGGTTCTGGAGGTCACTGCATTGAAGAGTGAACTGATTCTATATGACTAGTTCCCGTGTAGGAACAGCAACCTGTTTTACAAAACTAGGGCAATACGAATCTTTTCAAGTTGTGATTTGGTTGAGGGGAATGTTGTCCCTTTGCAGTGCAGTAGACACTTAGACTCTTCAGAGAGTCCCAGTGATTTTAGTCCCTGCTTTAGCAGCTGACTCTGTTCTATGCCCCTGGACTAGTTTAATCCAGGTCACAGCTACTTCATTTCACCACTGCTTATCCTGATACATCCAAGTCAACCTGGCCATTATTTTCCTCTGAACAATTTCCTGTTCAGCATTTTCCTTTCAGTGAGTGTTGTGACAAACTGCAAAAGGAGCTGGAAGGCTGGCGATCTTCCTTCTCTTGCCATGGATTATTTTTCAGATCTGTAGGATGAGAGAGGAAAAAAAGTATTTCCATGAAACACTGGGGCAAAGCAGCATCCTGGAGAATTTCAGAGGAACTGGAAAGTGAAATCAGGGTGTCTGGTCACCCTGCAAAAAAGAAAAAAAAAAATTGCCTCTACCAGGCTGAAGCCACTGTTGTCCTTTGCCATATTTGTATTTCAGTAGTGATTATTTTCCTTCCCTAGTATCTAGGTAGCAAACTGTTTTTCCTGGGAAGGAAACCTGTGGGTTTGCATGTTTACTGGGTTGGGAATCAGGGAAGAGGCCTCCAGCCGTGCACCACAGACTGCATTTTTTAGACTGACAGGCAGGACTGACAGTCCAGCAGTTTCTCTCAAATTGCAGGAGCAGGTGAGGGGCAACTAATTTGAGGCTGAGGACCTCATGGCACCAGTCGGCACAGAAAGCAGATACTCCTCTGGCTGTGCTCTCAGCTATGCTGGAAGAACCCGGGAGAGCAGCTGGTCCGAGAGGAATGGTTGGAGCTGACTTTATCATTTTTGATTTTTATCTTCTTTCATTCTGTTTGACATTTTCAAGATGGAACCTTTGCTCCAAATTGATTGCCTATGGCAGCATGAGCCGGGGAAATAGGACTTGTCTTCTCTGCAATCACTTCCTCTCAACTATCTCTAGTTAAACAGGGATAGAGGGAAGGATGATTGTAGTATTGCCAGCTCTTGCCTGTCAGGAGATAAATGTTCATCTAATTAGACAAAACAAGTATCTATATGAGCTGGGAGGGGAAGGAAGAGGAAAAGAAAATTTGTCCGACAACTTTGAGCATGAATAACTGTCTCTTTGTGGAACATGCCAGTGTAATATGACTGATTTGCTATTAGGCATTTACCCTGTCACTTTTTGGCCCTAGGCTTGTGCACAAAACTTGATCCATAGTTCTTTTATCTGAAAAACTGTAGCAGCATCATTGATGCTCTTAGAAATGGAGGTATATTATTGCAGTAAAAACTGGAGAAAATCTGAGCAGTTCTGTATTTATTCATGCATTGTTCTATGTGGTTTATGCTGTTCTTGTAAGTTCACTTTCATTACACCATAGGTATGTGTTCACACAGGGAAGTGCTCATGGCAGCAGTTTGAGCTGTAGAATATGGTGCAGGCTTTGGGAAGGGTAAGAGGCGTTTTCAGGTGATGGAATAAGCACTTCAAGATGGATGCTTGTACTTTAAGAAAGTTGACCATAAAAAGGAGGCCGTGTCGATGTTAAATTTTTTCTTGTCCCAAAAGCTTCATGAAACCATTATCTGGTGTATTATGGCAAAGCAGGCGAAAGGCTGTGTTTGCTTGGAAAATGGTAGTACCACCAAGGCAATGATGTGCTATATTCAGTTTGGCATCGTCCGGGAGCCAACAGTGCTGTTCCCTAAGTCACTGTGAAAGATAAGGCAGTCAAAGCCCAGGGAGTATTTAGTCTACTGGCTAACTCTTCAGAGCAGGACAAGCACCTGTTGGGTTGATGCTGAGTTTTTTTTTATCATCAGAAGGATTGTAGTAAGGTTATTTCTGTTTCATTCCTGTTTGGTTTTGTGTCGGTGTGTTTGGTTTTGGTTTTGTTTTTTTATGTAGACTGTAGACAACTCAGGCTCTATATTCATCTTATGCTGCAGTCTTTTAAGAATCAACTGTTTTGTGTGAAAGGGTAACCACAGCATAGAAGATGGGGGCAGAGAGGAATTTCTAAGTATGCTTATGCCAACTGTGTCTACACTTCATTGTCTTGCTGGGAGAGTTAGGATTAGAAACGTATTCTGAGGAAGCCAAATAGTGCAGAAAAGGGAGGAAGATGCAGATAAGAGGAGAGATTGTCTTCAAATGTTCTTCTAGCATGATGATGTTTTTGCCTCTAGCTTTTGTTTAGATTTTATGCTTCCTTCCTCATTTTTACCTTTGAAGATACTTGTATTTGCCATGGGTCGTCTTTGTGTCCTTGAACTATTTCAACAAGAACAACTGCGTAGGTACTACAGGATTGTGGATTAGCCTGCAGTGGGCTCAGACCTGCCTGGGGCCTCACAGGGTTGATGCTCATGGGTGTCTCTCAGTCTTGCTCACTGTGGTCTTGGCAAGGGAAGGTTAAAAGGAGGCTTTTCCAGAGCCACCTTCTCTCCAAGGCAGGTGAAGAAATTATTGTGGCTTTAAAGTACTGAAAACAAACTGCTGATGTGATTTCTTGAAGAGTAAGATCTCTTTTTCTTGGAGAATAAGTGGAACCACTCCCTCTTCCCTTTTTCCTGCCTTGGTAGCTGAAAATGGGACAATTGCTGCATGGCACTCAGAGCCTTTGGCAGACCTCCCACTGGCCTGCATGAAAGTTTCCACATCAGAAGAGAGATGAAAAATTCTTTCTTCTGTCCAAAAGCTTTTGTTTTGCTGACTCACAGAGCCTATCATGTGAGGTAGATAGTTGGGTCTTTAAGTCTGTTACTTTTTCTTCCTCCCTATATGTCACAAATCTGATTCTGTACTTCGGATTACACATGGTAATGAAAGAGGGAATTTGTCTATCTGCTCTTCTCCAGCCTTCCATTGCCACCTGGGCCTGTCTTCTACAGCGGCTGTGTTTTGTGTCCAGGAATGTGAAGAGTGCTGCATCTGGGCAGAGAGTGGCTGGAATTGCTATGGAAACTGATCTTTTGCTGCACAGCTTAGAAACTGTGTCACCAGACTGCTCTAGAGAGAACCAGTTCATAAGCAGGTAGCTGATGCTTCTTAGGAAGTGTTTAGAATTTCCTGGGCTTTCTGAAAATGCTTCTTGCCTGGCACTGTGGGATCTTCTTTGCCTGTCACCTGCCCCTGCATTTTTACTGCAGGACCAACCCCAGAATATGGGCTCTGAATTTAGAGCATCAGCATGGGGAGCTGCATTGTCAGAGCAACAGTCATAATGCCTTGTATTAATTGGAATGATAACGTTCATCTGCACTGCTGAAAAGCTGCAATAATCCTGTGTTTGTGATGGTCTGAAAGCCATTTGCATAAAAAATGAACTCCAAAGTCAAAAGTAATAGCCTGACACATTCTGAGCGGAGAAGGTACTGGAGGAAATGAGGGATTTTTACTGGATGTAGCGAGTGGTAGTATTTTAATTCATACAGCATCTATGCCGAAAGTCAAGTGAATTTTATCAGCCTTAATGCTCCAAACTTTGCAGGAAATTAAGGCTTCCTCATTTAGGCCTACAAAGCACTCATGTAACTCCTTATAACCAGTAAAAACTACTGGCGAGGTGGATGGAAAAATATCCAACAACAATTGTGGAGATTGTTGGCAACAATTAACACTCTGAAAAAGACTGCCATGTCTACACTTGGTAATTTCTACAGATTTCCCAAGCCTTCTCATTCCATGGAACAAGATGTTGAGATTTGCACAGCAGCTCAGCTGATGGCTTGACAGTGCATTAGTAACACCAGTAGGCTCATGGGCTTGACCCTGTCTGCTTTTATAAGCAACAATAAATATTTCATTGTTGTATCTGTATTAAGTGCTGACCCCAGAGAATTTTTTCCCCCCCCTAGGTATTACTGAAAGCAATGTTTGAAATAAATAGGCAGCATCCCACTTTTCTTGCTCCTTTCTTCTACTCTCTCCTGTACTCTCTTGGGTCTCCTTCCATTCCTATCTTCCTCTACAAGGAAAAGCTGTTTCATTTTTAATTAGCCACCTTGACCCCCAGATGGAGGTACACCCTGAAGTATGGCACCATCCTGCTGGTCAGTGCCATTTGGCTGATGACATGATGTCATTCCTTAATGCATTGGTTACTAAAACAGCCGGGGCAGCCATCCTGGAGGTCAGGCAGGCAGCAGGTGCTCACATGCCTGGAGGTCTAGTGTTGTTGGATCTTCACTGTGCTCATTGTTCCCATAGCTAATGACCAGGTGGTAGTGACAGACCTTCTCATTTCCCTCTCTCTGCTGTAGGGTTTTCTTCCTATCCTGCTATTTCCAGTTAAGATATATTTTTTTTTTTTTTGGCATCAAAGCCTAAGACCTATTTTGAAATCTGTAAGGGATTTTATCGCCTTCTGCTAGGCTTCATCTTAGGATCTGCTAATATGGCTGTGACCTTAATACCTACACTGATGAATAACTTTCCCAACTGCATGCTACTCTTTATTTTGCTTCTTAGAGACAGAAGAGCAGAGCAGGAGTAAGGGAGAGGGTCAATAGACCCTCCAGTCCTGAGCCAACAGAAGTGCCTGAATAGAAAACATGGCCAAGACGTAGGCAGGGAGGAAAGGAGGACAAGTAAAGGGGTGGAACTTAGTGCTGGAGATTTGGGAGAGGTTAAGATAAGGGATTGCTAAGCATTGCAACTGGGATAATGGTTGGAGTGGTGGACTGGAACAATTTGGGAGGGAAGGTGCAAAAAATGGCCAAGTTCTTGGTGTTGGAGTGAAGTGGGGAACAAACTGGGAAGGATCCCCTCCAAAGTCCTGTTGAAAGAGCAGTCAGAAGTCTTACTGTGCATCTACTGCTAATGCAACTGTGAAACACTGGCAGAGGGGAGGTCTCGTCCTGCTCTCTCAGCCAGCAGGTTCTTCCTGCAGCTCACTTAACACGGGGTTGAGAGGTAAATCAAAAGAGTATTCTGCTGACAAACCACTTACCAGTATTCTGAATCAGTAAGAAACCCCACACTAGAATTTCTGGTTTTGCAGTTGGTTGTTTGTTTTAAAGTTCACTTAAAATCTGATGAGCATTTTTAAGGTTGCAAACAGAAGCATGCAAAGTTAGGAGATGACACAGTTCAGGCTGCATACTTGGTCTTAATTTATCTCCTCTCAGCACACTCATTATCAAGTCCTTAATAACTGTAATCACGTACCCCTGCCTTGTTCCATACATTTGGGATATTCTGCTTCCATTCAATGATGTCTTCAATGTTTGGTTTCTTTTTCATTGCTTAATGTATGGTTGCTGGCCTTTTTAATTGCAGGTTACACAACTGCTGATCCTATGACAGAGTTAACCACTTCATGAACTTTTTCATATTTCCATTTATTGTACTGAAGCATGGCATGTAAAGATAATTATATTAATATCTAGTAACACCTTGTGATGGGCTGTAATTCCCATTCTAGGCCTGACAATCAAAGATAACTGGTTTGGGATTTTTGGGTGTCTAGATGGAGATACTGATGACTTGGGTTTCACAGTACTTGTCATTAAATAGCCTTCTGAATTTCCAGAGCACAGCTCCCGTTGACTTTCAGTGCAACTATAAGTGCTCCACTCTCTGTAATGAAACTTCAAGTTGCCACCCAACTCACACTGTGTTGTAGTGAATGAGGAAAATGCAGATAGGGACCACATCTGAAGAGGTTTCTTAGGCTAACTGACCTATCAGCACCAAGGACTTTTAGGGCAGGTCCTCCAGGTAGAGGAAAGTGCTTGTTTGAGAGGGAGGAGGGGCTGTTGTCAGCTGGCTGATCTTTGCTCTGACTGCTCTTTGCTAGAGGGGTTGCATGTGTTCTCACCTTTCACACTGACCCTTTCAAAGGGTCATGTTCTTGTGTTTCCTGGCTCTGGCACGCTTGACTCAGTAGCCTTCATATTGATAGGTTTTGGTATTTTTTTTTGTTTGGTTTTGTTTTTTGTTATATTTGTAAGTGCAGGCACTTGGATTCACCTTGGCTTAAGTGGTATTTCACTTTGTTCCCCACTGTTATATAGGAAAAAAAATTACATTTTTATCTTCACCATCGAAAAGAGTCTTAGGTATTTATGGAGCTGTTCTGAGTGCAGGAGAATCAAAAGTACTCTCTAGTCTTACTAGTGATTTTTTGCAAAAGGAGCATTAGAGACTCTTTGCCTGTTGCAGCATGGAGATGTTGACAGGTAAAACACACTGTTGCTAATCATTTCCAGTCATTCAGCCAGTCAAAATATAGCTTTATTAATATGCATACAGAGCTCTCTGTTTCCCTTCTCTTCCTCTGGAGAGACACAGAGGGGGAGAGATGGGCGTTTTTCTGTCTCTTGGCTAATCAAGAATGATGCCTCGTGCATTCTTAGGGTGCGAACAGAGTAAAGAACAAACAGGATGATCTAATGGGTCTCATCCATCTGACTTCTATAATTTTTGATTTATATACCAATTTAATGCCTGGTTTATGATGATTTATATCCCAGTTGTTTTATACCCCAGTCTGATGCCCCACCCCACAATGTTAGTGAGGTGAAATCCAGGTGGTTAAACATTTCAAGGTGATTACAAGCCATGTGCCACACACAGAGTCAGTAATGAGGAGTTAAGGGCTTCCTTACTTCAGTGCAAGGAGAAGGACGTAAGTGGAACATTTCAGAATTGAACTTACTGTGGTTTATTCACAAAGCCATGCACCATCCACAGGGAAACATCATAGCAGCCAGGATCAGATAGATGCCAACAAACTTTGAATCAAACAACCTGGCTCTGACCCGACAGAAGCTGAAACATGGAGGTGATATTTATATGTTGATAGCTGCTAGACAGTGGTTGCCATTTTAATTACTGTTTTGCAGTGATGCTCTTTATACATGGAATTATAGAATACACCCCCAGTCCTCATGTACAACCCGAATATCCTCCCACTTGCTACTTTGGAAAGGTCTAAAATATGTCAGTATTAATGTGTGAAAACCATAATGCAGCTTTACATCCTCAGAGTCTTAGTATTAACTGGGCCATGATGATTTTGGCCACGTGGTCAGAGGTGAATGTAGTTCTGGATCAGGAAGACTGGATGAAGTTAAAGGATTTGTCTTAGGGCCCATCCCAAGACTCCTTAATTGGCTGGGTGAATCACAGTTTAGCTGTTCAATTATTCCCTGCCCACCTCCAGGAACTGATTGCACAGTTGGTGAGGGAATAAGAAATCAGGAATATAAATCAGCTGCAGGTATTTCCTATGGGCATTCAGAGTTCAGTCTCACAAATCTCATCTGGCTGCTCTGGATGTAGGTTATATTTAATGGAGCTTGAGCCTGCATGTCCCTGTGCATCACTGGAATTATGACAGCTAATTTGAGTCTATCTGCCGCTGGTGCGTGCAGTTGATCGATATCTCTTTCATAAATACAAACTCTCTCTCATCTCTGCCTGCATCAACTCAGTCTTTCCTGGCTTGCCCTTTTGCAACCTTGTATATTTTGGTTTTTTTCCCCCCAAACTTGAGTCTCGCCTAGATATTCTGAGAGAAGAAAATCAATGGAGGAATATCAGTTGCTCACCTAAGAGGGGCTTCTTTGCCATACACAACTAAGGCTATAAATAATTCAGTAGGGTCCCTGTCTTTTCTTTCCTCCTATGAGATTGGGTTTATTAAAATTTTATGGGTGAGGACATGGAGGTGGCTGAGTTACTGGTTTAATCTGGTACAATCTTTAGCAATGCATTAGCTCAGTACTAGCTGCTCTTTACTCATCATAGGCACACACTAAATCAGTCTTCCTTGTAGAATCCATTTTGTGGCATGTTATAATCATGTATTTGAACATGATGTAATGCCATTTCTTATAACTTTCTCTCATGCCTGATTGTGTTGCCATGGGAAGAAAAGTGTTAAACTGCCAAGGCAAGACTTAATCTTTTTTCTTTCAGTATCAGGAGGAAGTCAGTAGTGGCATGAATCCATATAGACAAAGAGCCTAATCAAAAGGGAGCAATAGACTGGGGACTAAGAGTTTGGGTTTGCTTATATTCATACCAAAATAATAATTGTACAGAAACAAGAATAGATATTCTGAAAATAAAAATAGTATGAAATCAGCATCTGGGTGCTAAATACTCAATGGATTTCAGAAGAAGAAAAGGACTCCTGGGGATCTGGGTCTTTCTGGTATTTCAGTGAAAATGAAGAGATTCCACAGTTAAACTTTTCTCTTAATGCTGCTGCTGACAGTGTGTAGGGGACTTTCCATCCCAGCATTTGAAACACTTGGGCAATGGTTTTTCACTCAGTATCCTTCTGACTTAAACAGGGTGCTGAAGGAGGAATATGACCCAAGTACACCCATTTCACAGAAAGAGTTACAGAGAAGTTAATTGACCTGCTAAATGTCATGCAGAGAGTGAGTGGGAGAGCCAGAAACAGAACTCAGGTCTTTGGACTCCCACTGCTGTAAGTGCTAGACAATGCTGTCTCCTGTAGTGCCAGGGATTATGCAGTATATCTCCTAGAAAAGATTTGCAAAACCATATATCAAGAAGAATGGGGTTTTTTTCTGAAGATATTAAAAAAAACCCCTGAAACTTTCAAATGAAAACTTAGTGGCCAAAGCCCATTAGATACATTGGTGCCTATTTTCTCCTAGAAATAATAGCAAAACAAAGACTGCTAATGGATTAAGGTATGACAAAATACCTTAATCCTGCTGAAAACCAGGTCCTTGGAGATATCTATGGGTGAGAAACTAGAATGGATAATTTTCAAAAAATTTTCCACAAAAACATGTGTAGGTGCTGTGGAATTTCTGCTGTGTATGACTCTAAGCCAGTGTCCTTGCTGATTGTCAGAAGGACTGATAAAAGCACAAGTGACATATTGGTACTCAATTTTACCTGCAAGTAATCTTAACTGTCATGTTATTTGAAAAGTAATCAAATTACTACATTTTGAGAAATAATAATTGTCAGTCCTATTACAGAACCATAAAATAATCTGGAAGAAATGCACACTGAACGGAAAACTGTAGGTATATAATTTCAAAATTGCCTTTCTGATATGGCCTGGGGAGAACCTGTTGTGTATGGTGAATCCTCCCTGGCCAGTAGCTTGGCCACAGCCATCTCTGCATCTCTGCATCCCAAAGTGGCAGGGCTCAGGAAATAATTAATTGCCAGGTATAGTCCTGCACCGTGATTAGTAGCTGTGAACCATCAGCTACCAGGCTGTATTGGAGCTTACCTGTGATTTATTCCACAAAAACCTAGGCTGAACTGGTCTTCAGCTGCTTTCAAAAATATCTTGATCCCTCATGGAACTCAGCATACCAGGACCTATGTGTTGATTATTTCTGCTGTATTTTATTGCACTTTGGGTCTTTGCATGAAAGCAGGATTTTTTATTCAGTAAATAAGCCTTGGCTCTCACACTTAACCCCTAACACCAGCCCTCTGTACTGACTTCAGTTGATGAAGCAGAAAACTCTGTGATGACATCACTTCCAGGGAGGACCAGATCTTTCACATGGAAGGAGTTGAGAATTAGAGGCTTTTGTAACAAGGAACCAGGTAGAGAAATGCAAAAATCCCACTTGATATGGCAATTGGATGAGCTTCTCAGAGTAGTCCTCCCTGTTTTCTGGGAGGAATCAATGCTTCTCTGAAAAGCTGAATTGACAGCTCTGCTAGGTGAAGCTTCTTGACAAGACAAAGTGTTGCACAGGCAGGAGCATTTTGTGAATCTGTGTGATGCATGGATGGATTAGATGGCTCGATGTATCTCTTTGGCTACTAGCTCCTAGGATTCCCTGATTGGCAGTTCTGGCACTGGCTTTCAGTGGGAAGCCATCCTCTATGCAAGTAAGAGAGCAGAGTTCTAGAGGTAAATGAATCCCCATTTTATGGCAGTCAGATGCCAACAAATTAAATTTAAGGATATTATTTTATTTTTTTATCACAGCTAGGGAGCCTCAGTATTTTACTAGCCAGAAAAGAGAGGCCATTTGTCACCAGCTTATTGGATTCACAATGAGTGTTTTGCAGTTCTTTTCTCATAGAGCAGAGCAGTTGATCTGTAGCTGTACCAAAGCAATGCTTGGAGAAGACACAGTAGATACTGTTGTAGGGGCTAAGACCTGTTACTAAGGCCTGGGAGGTCCCTAAACCTGATGGTGCAGTCCTTAGAAGAGATGCATTAGCTGAAAGGGTCCCACCTGAGTGGGGGACCACAGAGAGCTAATTCCCAGGCAGTGATGGCCTATAAGAATTGCAAACTTGTTTGTGAAGTTGAGTTGGCAGAAGGAACTGCAGTCAAGGAGAGGATATAGGTAGGATGGTGGTGTTGACTGCAGAGGGCTCTGACCCACACAACAATCTCATCTTGGTGGAAATGGGGGGAACTAGTTTGGGCCAGAAAGCCATCTGCTTTGACAGCTGCCTTCATTTTGATGTTGATAAAAAGGGAAAAACATCTGGTGGTGGCTGTTCAGTGATGTGGTTGGCAGTTGGAGGAACACTGCTGCTTTCCAAATCTCTTATTCCTGTGCTGTAGGCACGAGTAGAGAAAGCACTCCCAGGTGGAGGAGCAGGAGTCTTACAGTCTTGGGGAGTGGTGAGCTCAGAGAGGAACTCTTTGTATGCCTGGGAGGCTGTGTGGGTTTTTTTTTTTGTTTTGCTTTTCCTTCTGAGATTTGAGAATGCAAGTGGATGAGCTTTTAGTGGTGCCTTAAAGAATATGAATTAGGAATCCAAGGTGATGTGTGTAAACACCTGGGGAGAAGCTAAAAAGAAAACAGAGCATGATGGAAAATCTGCTGGGGGAAATAAAAATGCAATGCCTAGATGCTCTTCTGTGTATAGAGAGAACTTCTCTCCTCTGTTTATTATTCATTGATGTGGATGCATTAGGTTCATGTGACAATCAAACAAATTCCTGACATTGCTGGCAGTGCTGAGACAATAACCAGAAGCTGTTGCCTCTGTCGCTTTCCTTTTGCAGCCAAGTGTGATGGTGAACGAGGCTGGCAGGAGTTTGCCATCACTCACTCATTACTTTTTGAAATTTGCTTCTGTCTGTGTGTGTCAAGCTCTTGGCACAACTCTGATAAGCAACAGAAAGGTTGAGCCTTTCCACAGATCAATAGAGATCAATCTCTTTGTTTTGACCAAATGACAAAACAAAACCAGCTATTAAAAGTATGTTTTTACCTTTCCTTAACACCTTCTTACTGACAGCTAGTAGGCACCTCCCAAAACCAAAGCACCAAGGGACATAGAGGAGAGCTCTTGCCTGCACATTACTTACATTGATACCATCAGGGGGATGATGTTAGCACAGAGCTGGGCATCACATGACAGGTAGGTGTGACTTGAGGCCTATGTACAGAGAATCCTGGCCAAAATATTTGGCTAGGGCTAGGTTTGTTATTTTGCTATTGACCACTTGTCCATGACACTGGCTGTGGTGCCACAGAGCTTTGGGCATACATATGTCCTAGACCACAGGGCAGAGCTGCAGGTGACATGAAGATGGGACTATGCTTGGTGTTAGTCACCATTTTATCAGATACATCGGTACCAGATCACGTGCAGCTGTCCAGTAATACAGCACATCTGGTGCACTGACCTCCACAGAAGTCTGGGAGTGGGATGATGAGTTCATTTGGGTGTCATAAGATCATTCAGTCAGCTATGTGGGACGTAGCCACACCAGTGCACTGAACCTCAACAAGCCTTACAGGTGTAGTTTGAGGGCAGCATGAGTAGGCAGAGTATGGGATTCACTGGACTTGGTTTCCTGAGTGCTGTGCACTGGAAGTCTCACTCACTATTGCATTCAAGTATCAAAACAGGTCTCGGTGAAGTAGTTTTAAAAGGTCTGTCAGTACACAATATTGTCGAGAAAATAGTTTTTCTGGTAATTGTTCCAGCTACTTAGAGCATCAGGTTATAAAAGTTTTACTGTAGACAGTGCTGCACATACCCATCTCATATACCCACCTGTATGTGAACGTCTGGGGTGGATGTACAACCAGTGACACAGGACAGTAAGCAGTGTAAGTGAAATATTACTGCTAGTAAATATCAACAGCTGATACTTGAATCCTTTTTTTTCTTTTATGAAGGAGTGTAAAACAGATTTTTCATTTGTCCTGAATTCAATGTGTTGTTTTGTTCCTCCTGCTACAATGCTGGCATCATCAGTAAAAGTAAATGAGACTTGTTTGGACGTTACTGCTCTGGTGGGCCTCCGGTGAGAGTGAAGAGACAGAAGGAGCCAGAACATTGGCTCCTGCAAGAAGATGAGTTTTCTCTTTATTTGGGGCTCTGTGTGTGGGGGACGGATGAAATAATGTATTGCTGGTGAAAGCAAGAGACTTGACAGCACCAGCTAAAACCAGGCGTACTGCAGGCAAGTACTGGGCACTTTTCCCAGCAACAGCCATGCAAGTGTGCTTAATCACCACGTACAAACTGTTGCTCTAGCAAGAGTTGATCCCTTGTTGGTGCAGTCTTCTCTCTGGACTTCAGACAGCTTTGCTGCTGTCTCGAACCCTCCCCTGCAGTGTTGCCCTGCTTTTCCCTGAGTGCAGCACTGTCATAGCTGCAGCCATGCAGTTCTGCTCCCAGGGCTGCACTCAGGTCAGAATGTGTCTTGCTTCAGTGTCTTGTTTTCCTGGTCCTGATCTTTAGGTTCTTGGCTTTATCTAGTTACTGGTTTTGGGGCAAAGACTGTCTGTGTGATGTACTTATATGCCTCTCATCACAGACCTATCTAGAAGCACTTTGGCCCCTGATGCAAGTGTGTTGCAACTGGGCCTGGCAGACATGGACCCAAGAACCTATTGCACCAGTAGATTTTATTGGAGAACAAGAGCTTTCTGGAGGGAGCTCTTATTCAGTTCTGAGGAGGGAGAAATGGAGTTGGCATAGAACCAGTGATTTTGGCTTTCTGTGAGCTGAAGGGATATGTCCTACCCAAGGAGTGGGCTGAAGGTGGAGCTGGAGTGGTGCAGAGGAGTCATGGGTCTTCCTCCAGCCCCTGGGAGGGGAAGGCAGAATTTTGAGGGCTGGTTGCATCCCTGTTCTCCCCTGTGTGGGTCATTTTGGAGGTTTTACCGAACTGAAAGCCTCTGTCAGGAAGGTGTATTGCTGCTGAGTGGAGAACAAAAGAGCTGTAGAAAGGGAGGTCTAAAAGCCTATGGAGCAACATCACATGGAAACCAGAGGAGGTGGGTATTTTTCACTGTAGCATGAAGTGAGACAAAATCCCGGCACCTCAGGCAAACAGTAACAAGCCCTGAATTGATGGACCCGCCCTCCTGTGAAGCCTTATCCATTGTGGCTGTCCTGCTCTGCTAAAGCTGCTCTAAGGCTGCTCAGAAACGATTACCTCTCCTCCCTCTTTAGAGAAATGACAAGGGGTGGGCTGCAGAAAACGTGCCAGCAAGCACAGAAGGGAAGAGAAAAGAGAGAAAATTTGATATTGAATGTATTCATCACTATCTATTTTAGGGTCAGTTGTTGTCTTTTTTTTTTTTTAAATGTTAAATGAGGTGCTATTTTTAGATTTCCAAATCCATACATGGAAATTATTCTCAAGTATTCCAGCTTTCACCCTGCATAAAAAAAAAAAAAACAAAAAACAAAAAACCAAAAACAAACCGAAAACCAACCAACCAAAAAACTCCCAAACCCAGTCTCATCTCGATGGCACATTCAGTGCATTAATTTTGTGTGATTTCTTTTATCCTTTCTTCTTCCGGCTCAAAACCCCAAAATATCCTTTCCTTCTTTCCTACTTTGTCTAACATTCCTGGAAATGCAGCAAGATAACTATTTAACATTTTCACCTGTTGCTTTACTCTTAGAGTTAGGAGGGAAGTGCTGGTGGGTTAAGAGGAGCCTTAGCCAGCAGCCCACCCGCTTCCTTGTGATTTTTCTTCAAAGACGAGTCTGACAGAGAAGTTGTTCTGTTGCAGATTTGCTGAGTTCAAAGCGAGTACCCTACAGATACAATTCTGTGATTAATCGTCAGAACTGGCACATAAAGCTTATGCTGTGCCACTGCTACTAATGTTAATGGGAGTCAGGCAGCTTACTCACAGTGCACTGCTTTAAAGAGTAATAATTTACCCAAAAAGTCCTGAGGCAAGAGAAGTGATAGTCATTTATTAATTCTTTTGTAAGTCCTTTTGTCTATAGCACTGGTATTGCTTTCCATCCATTTCTAAGTCATCACATTTTGGTAAGCCCAGGGCCTTGAAGCAGGAAGGAAGCAGGATGGTATTTTTGACATGTCCTTGAACTCTTTGATGCCAAGAGCTTGTGCTAGAGTTCCAGGCTATATTTACAAAGAAGAGAGGAAAACCTCATAAGCATATTTTATACCCTCTGTTGCACATGCCAAATCAGTAGAGAAAAATGTGACCTTTAGGAAACCATTGAAAAGCACATGGAGAGAGCTACCCTGTTAGCTTTGATAGAAAGCACTTCTGCCTGGTGCATAGTTGTGACATCAGTGAGATAGTTACTTATAAAAACATGTGCTTTCTCAGAGGGAAATGAATTGGGGTACACGACTTTGAGGTGTCTGACCTGAAGTACTCTTGAAAGGTACTGATGGTCAGTGGGAAGGGCTCAGCATTCCTCAGGAGGCTGAGGAAGATTGTCAGCATCTGAATATGGTTATGTGCTGCATTACCTCTTAGTGTAGGCAGTCACCCAGCAAAGGTATCTCTGGGGCAGATTTGGCTGTATTTGTTATTTCTGTGTTAGTTAGATCTGAGATTTCTAGTGATGCTGTTGCTTTCTGACTGGAGGAGAGAGTTTTGGCTAGGAACCAACTCATGGGGAATAGGCTGCATGCAAAATTGCACCATAGTGCTGGATATATACTGGATATTTTTTGCTATGTGTGGAAAGTTTCCTCCACACATACAGTGAGTACTGGTGTTCCAAAAGCAAGAGAATTACAATTCTGAAATAAATTACCATATTGTGTTGATTTCTAAAAGCAATTGGACTACTTGGGATCCCAAATGACCCTGAAAGCTACAAGTGAATCTTGAAAAACACGTTTTGTTCCCAGAGCATATGAACCAGTACAAAATGTGACGGATGCAAACTGTCTTGGCAATCCTGGTGTGAGCTGGCTTTGGAAGGCATGTGGCAAGTGGCAGCATAAGTCCAAGGACCTCCTGAGTACTAAGTTTCTGTCTTGAGTAGTCATAATTACAGCTACATCAATATTTTGCATTGCAAAACTTGAATCCTTCAGGAACGCTATTTGAAATAATGATCTTGCAGCAGGAGCCTGAGTGTCAGTTTGGGGGAGTGGATCATTCATTAGTCAGAATTCCCTTTCCCTCCCACCTTTAAATAAATATTTTGAATTGTGTTTCTTCACCTTTTCTGCTTTTTACCAGCATTCCCAAATGCATAAATTTTGTATTCTTTCTCACTTTAAGTTATCTAGTATCCATAAGCATATCCCTGTTGTTCCTGTATGTAACTGTGGGATGATTTCCCAGCTGATTTCTCTTTGGATTTTTTTTTTCGATAGCAGTGAGGCTGGTGCCAGGTACCTCTACATAAGAGAATTTTAAGTTATTTGAACAGTGGTATCTCAGATTGAGGATTCATTTCCCTGCCTTTGCCTGTGGTAACAGCAAACAGATAGAGAAGGGATATTTTCCGTGGATCTGAGGGAGGTGAGAGGTGGCAAATGACTTCTTGGCAAGATGAATGGGCAAAGAGCTCTAGCTAATTCTTGATATGAGCCATTGAAACTACTAGCTGGATATGGGTAGACCATGCTCAACTAGAAGCACGTAGACCCTTCTCTATTCACTTGCTAGCATGTCTCACAGAGGACTATGGGAGACAATCTGAAATACTGCATCCAGCTCCAGGTTCCTCAGCACAGGAAGGACATGGATCTATTGGAATGAGTCCAGAGGAAAGTGACCAAGATGATTAGAGAGATGGAACACCTTTTCTATGAGAGAGTTGGGGTTATTCAGCCTGGAGAAGAGAAAGCTTTTGGGAGACCTTACTGTGCCCTGTATGTACTTAATGGGGGCGTAAAAAACTGGTGACAAACTTTTTAGCAGGTCCTGTTGTGACAGGAGAGGGGGTAATGGTTTTAAATGAAAAGAAGGTCCATTTAGACGAGATATGAGGAGGAAGTTTTTTACAGTGAGGGTGGTAAAACACTGGCACAGGTTGCCCAGAGAGGTGGTGGATGCCCCATCCCTGGAAACATTCAAGGCTGGGTTGGACGGGGCTCTGAGCAACCTGACATAGTTGAAGAGATCCCTACCCATTGCAGGGGGTTGGATTACCTTTAAAGATAGTTTTGGCCTTCCAGCCCAAACTATTCTATGCTTCTAAGAATCTACAGTATTGTGGTGGCCTGCAGTGGGGCTGACAGAGAGATTTGGAGCAACATTTGGTGGCAGCAGTTGCTGCTGGAGTGTGTGACTGCTGCTCCAGGTAACAGCCTGCCTGGTATCCACTCTTAGCCAGTTTAGGAGGACTAACAGTCTGTAATATTTCCTGTTGGGCCATAAAATATCCTTTTGTCTCCTTTCCCCATTTTCAGTCCTGAAACAGCCTCTCGCAGTCCACCATGTTGATTAGCAAGGCCCGTTTCAAACTGAGTTAGTAATACAAAACTCTAGTTTAGCTACAAATGGAACATGATTATACTGCAGGCAAAGTCTTGTTTATTCAGACAACACAGACTTTACTGTCGTGTCGAGTTCACGTGGATGTTTTATGTGCCCTAGCAAAATGTTTGACAGTGTTACCATCAAGTCATACCATTATTGTACAAAAATATTATTCTGGAGTTTCATTTTTATGAGCACATTAGAGAAATCTGGGATAATCCAGAATTTTTAGAAAAAGATTACTTCTTATTTTCAGAACTCCCTGTAGACCAAACATGGGAAAAACAGCTTGTCTTTCAGGAGAAGATTGAGGACTGTAATTACAGAAAATAGCATATACTTGCAATGAGTTGAATTTTCAAATTTATACATTTAAAAAGAAATTATACTCATCTGTTGTCTTTTCTCTAAACTGTGACATGAACTACCACTCAGAGCTTGTTTCTTTTTCCATTATTGACTTCTAATCCATAGCAATTAAAGAAACAAACAAATTCCTCTATAACTCCTTAAAAGGATTTAGAAGTTACTGTGCAAAAGTCCCAGCAGCCAGACTCTAAAATCCTTTCCTTAAAAAGTCATTGTGAATCACTTCTATAAGAGTCAATATGGTTATTAAACTCTCATATTGCTTTCTGACATCCCTGTTCCTGTACTTTCATTGACTTCATCATCCACTGTCATTCAGATATTGGGTATTTATCCATCAGATAT
Source organism: Chiroxiphia lanceolata (assembly GCF_009829145.1). NCBI lineage: Eukaryota > Metazoa > Chordata > Aves > Passeriformes > Pipridae > Chiroxiphia > Chiroxiphia lanceolata. The sequence continues at coordinate 58,283,055 of NC_045641.1, forward strand.
GGGTATTTTTTGACTGAACAAGTTTCCCTAAGGGAAACAGTCAGCAATTTGCTCCTAGAAATAGTAATAGGGCAGTTCTTGTGCACTGTTTCTATTGTGTAGATGAAGCATGTCTGTACAGCTCATCTTTGCTCTGTTTCCCTTACATCCTCTCTCCGTGTCCGTTTCCGCGGTAGAAGGGCAGACTAGCACTTTGCTGATAGGAATTGCAGCATGTGGGCTGGGGCATTCTCCAGGAGATGCATTTGCCCAGGATGAGCCCTGGCTGTCTCAGGGAGGGAGCAGGACCCGTAGGTCAGTTGGGATCAGCTGTCCTGGCCGTGTCCCCTTCCAGCTTCTTGCGCACCAGTAACTTGCTGGTGGGGTGGTGTGAGGAGTAGAAAAGGCTCTGTGTAAGCACTGCAATAACTAAAACATTTCCAGCACAAATCCAAAACAGAGCCCCATAATAGCTATCATGGAGAAAATGAACTCTACCCAAGCCAAACCCAGCAGAATTTGGCTTCTGTTTTCTTAGCAGCCAAGCTCCAGGGCACACCTATGACAGGTTTGTTCTCCTACAGTTTGATTAAATCTCGTTCAAAAAATTATTTGGATTGTTGCATGCAACGTAATGCCAACATCCTGCCCCATCCCCATGCTTCCATCCTCAAGAAGTTGCTCTGCCCATGCTCCTGCCCAGGGCTGCTCAGGTCCCTCACGTGCTGCTTTGGCAGCTCTCAGGCTCTGACTGCACAACTCTATCTTTAGAGCTGCAGAAACTCCAGTACCGCAGTGTCACCACATCCTACAGAGCAGGTGCTACAGCAAGCCATGGTTTGAATTTTAATCTTTTCAAATTATTTCTCACTTAGGAAAATTCATCTGAGTTCATGAACCTCAGTTTTAGAGGTGTATTAACTGTAGAGAGCTTTTGACATGTGCTTGCTGCAAAATCTAGCAGTGAGGAGGCTGTCTGCACGATGGAATTACTTTTGTAATATTTTGATGTCATTTCCTTAACCTTGTGCTGGTTTTATCACAGGGATATCTTTTGTTACATTCTACTTACAAAAGAGAAGAAAATAACTAGTTAGTTATTATTCTGGTTGAATCACAGAATAAAATTCAGACACAGCTGTCACACAGTTCTAGTATCTGAGGAATATCAACATTATGAGCTGAATGCTATTACCATATTTATTATTAACAGTGCATAGAATTTATTAACAGTAATGCACAGATAATTCACTCTTTATGTGCTTGCACTTATGTTTCGATGTAGTTAATATTGAAAAAAGCTTGTATTTTTCAGTTTACGTTCAAAATATTGATGATAAAGATCGAGTTAGTTTGCTGTTACTGTGTCGTGTGCCACCTCACACTCCCTTAGGGACAAATTTAAGGCTTCACTTTCTTAGCATCCTTTAAGTATGTGACAAGGTGGATGTTCTCAGCTAGTATTGATCATCACTGTTGATTGTTGCAAATTTCAAAATCTCTGTAGTAAACATTTGATATAAAATTTAGATAAACTTGTAAATGCTAAATTCAACAAAAAATTTTTCACCTTCACATTTTCAGTAACGAACATACACTCCCTAGTGCAAAGTAAATAGCATGTGCTGTGCTTTATGAATTTACATCACAAAACCAAATTATTTTCTTAATCACTGTGGATTTTATCCACTACCAGGATTATGACATAATGGCCCAAGCCACGCAAATGCCCCTGGTTCCAGCTGTGACTGCTCACAAATAAACAAGACTATTTTGGGCAGCAGCAGAACCAAACTGATGGGTGAATATGCTGATGCAATATGTCTTTGGGAAGCCCTCAGCAGGAGTGAGCCATGGATCTCTGGTTGGAAAAAGGCCCCCGTGTTTGCTTTCTCTGGGCAAAGAGGCAGCTGCCCTCCTCCTCTGGGACTGCATCCTGCTATGTCCTAAATAGCCTGACACATTTGACTGGCATTGTGGTTGCTCAGGATGCAGTGCAGTTCCCTTAATTGTTGGTAAGGAATGTCTTGGTGGTGTTGCTCACTAAATGCTGTACTGGGTTCTTGTCATGGGTGCCTCCCCAACACCCATGTGACTCTCTTGAAAGCTCTGTTTCCTGACTTAGGGCATTCCTTTAAGGAGAATCAGAAAAAGACACATCATCATCCAAAGAGAAGTTTCGTGGCTGATTTAACCTTGTGGTGGTTATTGCCACTTCTAGAGCCTTAAGTGGCATTTTAACACATGGAGAAGGGAGGGATGCTCTCTGTTTGGTTAGAAAGAACAGCGACCATTTGAGAGAGACTGTCCCAGCAATTTGACTTGTAGGGAATGCTGAAAAGAAAGCATTTGTCAGGGGTGAGGATTTTTGAAAGCTGTTCTCGGTGCTCTCCTGACCTCACTTGTATGTTCTAATTTTTTGGGACCAGTATGTATTTTGGATCTTTTGAAACACATTGTTAAGTCTCACTTTCTAACCACTTGGCTGCTGTTGTCCTGTTACACCAGATTCAGCCTTGGAGAAAGCAGAAAAAACACAAGTGAGTTGTCCCATTATATAAAATGTCATATCTGCCACACGGAGCTGGAGTCATGCTGTTGGAGGAAGGAGAGAGATGGGGCAGTACAAGTACACACTTGTTAGCCTGTTAACCACAGCCCTGTGGGGGGCAGTTGGAAGTTTGCTTGCCTGGTCCATTATCCTGCAGGAGAAAAGGAATTGATGTGTACTAGACTTTGCACTGGGGAGCTCCTTAGCTGCTTGCTGTTAATTTTAATTATTAGAGTTTTTGTTAACCCTTTGGTAAATGAAGACAGACCTTGTTTTACATTAAAATTCCATGAAGAATGCATAAGCATAAAAACCAACAACTCACAGCCAGGAAGTGCCCGAGGGATCAATCTGTAGTCAGGGGTTTCTTCAGGACACTTGATTTAAACAGGCTGCTTGCACAAAATATCAGAGGTGTTTTATTTGGAATTAGTTAAGTGGCTAGAGATAAATTTAGAAGTACAGCTCCTTATCCACAGACATCAGTTCAAGTTCGGAAGTGTGTGTGGGGGTTGAGTGTTCTTAAAAAACAGTCTGGCTGAGGCATTTCTGGTCTATTCAGGCAGAAATTTTTAGCTACCATCTCAGGGGTTCTGGGAACAGACTGATGTTGCCCCTTTCACAGTGACAAGAGCCTTATAATATCAGGGTAAGCTCTTCTTCAGTTTCCAGTGATCTCCTTATGTTGCAATTGTCTACTATTCCCCATATTCTACAGGAGAACTTCCCTTTCTTTTTTTGTTCTTTCATACTCTCTTTTTATCCTACAAGTAATTGAATACAGTTTCACGTAGGGCAGTTCAGAGCACAACAGTACTGACATCTAAGCATATTAACTTGGGTTTTTCTCCTCACAGTTCATGTCCCATTTCTCCAGAGGAGGGGTTTGTCATTCCTGCTGAACTTACCTGAACTAGTTGATGCAGAATGAGGCTGCCTCTCTTCCTGCATTTCTGCTGTATCAGATTGTCTTGAGTCCTAAATCTCTTCTAGTTTGAGAGCTGACAGTCATACCAAGGGGATTCTTGAAGTTTGATTCTCAGTGCTCTGCTCATCACAGGACTCTGGTATTTTGTTGTTTCAAACAACAACTTAAAATGCGCCAACTTTTCCTTCCATGTGCTGTGATTGCCTGAGTTGAAATGTAGATAATAAATGTTCCCTCTGCTCCAAGGACTACAACCTTCTGTTTTCCTTCCTGATAGAATCTGTCTCTTTGTAGTTACCTGTGATTACTGTCTCCCTTGTGTCTGTGGCACATACATACACTTGCATATATGTGGGACTGAGGGTGAACTCCCCATATTGCCTTTAAGTCCCACATGTGCAAGAAGTGAATATAAACATTTGGTTGTTATGCAGTTATTAATGCTAACTATGGACACTGTTTTCTGCACTGAAAAACTATCGAAGTCAATGCAACTGGATATTCTGAGAGCTTGACAGTATCTGTAGCTTTCATTACATGTGTGCTGACACCTTTCACATTTTCTCTATGCCTTCTCAAGGTTTAGTGCCCTTAAATGGGTGTCTTAACACTGATATACAAATACTGTTAGTGAGAATACATCTGAGTTTTACCCTGTGCCCAGAACAGGAAGAACAAGTGCCTCAGTGTGGAGAGACAGGTGCTCTCCCTCCTTTTTCCATGAGCTTCCCAACTCTTTCACACAACTACCTATGCAGTTGGCACCTTGTAGCAGTCTGAGAAGAGAGGCCAGGAGCTGAATCAATCAGAAGACTGTGCTGGTCTCAGTCTGGCAGGTAAGCTCCCTCCTGGTCACAGCTGAGATGAGTTCTTGTTCATTTTGACTGTGCTTGCAAGCTGCCACTCTGGGAGCTGTTTCTGCTGTGTAAATAAACTGGGGACTTGAATACAGCAAATTTTCACTCACACTAAACTTCACAAACTTGTCATTGTCACTTGACAATGTTCTTCACCATCATCCTGTACTTTCTGCAGGTATTTACACTGATAGGACACGTTATTTTGATTCTACTGGCTTGTGAAAGGGGGAGACTTTTAATATAATTACAGAGAGCGGTCTTGGGATATCTTTACCTGGGATCACAGAATATGCTGAGTTGGAAGGGACCCACAAGGGTCATCGAGTCCAACCCTTAACCCTACACCCATTCCCAAGTGTCATACCATGTGCCCAAGAGTATCACCCAAAAGATTGAACTCTGTTAGGCTTGATGCCATGACCACTTCCCTATGGAGCCTGTTCCAGTGCCCAGCCACCCTCTGGGTGAAGAACCTTTTTCTAATATCCAACTTAACTTCCCCTGACACAACTTCAGGCCATTCCCTTGGGTCCTGTCACTGGTCACCAGAGATCAGTGCCTGCCCCTCCTCTTCCCCTCACAAGGAAGTTGTAACTGCAATGAGGTGTCCCCTCAGTCTCCTCTTGTCCAGACTGAACAGACCAAGTGCCCTCAGTCGCTCCTCATATGGCTTCCCCTCAAGGCCCTTCACTATCTTTGTTGCCCTTCCTTGAACACTCTCCAGTAGCTTAATATATTTCTTCTGTTGTGGTGTCCGAAACTCCACACAATATTCAAGGTGGGGCCACAAGAGAGCAGAGCAGGACAGTCCCCTCCCTCACCTGGCTGGTAATACTTTGCCTGATGCTCCCCAGGACACAGTTGGTCCTCCTGGCTGTCAGGGCACTGCTGACTCATATTCAACTTGCCATCGACCTGGATCCCCAGGTCCCTTTCCGTGGTGCTGCTTTCCAACATCTCATTCCCCAGTCTGTGTGTACCTCTGGGGTTGCTGCATCCCAGGTGCAGAATCCGTCACTTCCCCTTGTTGAACTTCATATGGTTGGTGATTACTCAGCCCTCTAATTTGTCAAGGTCTCTCTGCAGGGCCTCCCTGCCTTTGAGGGAGGCAACAGCTCCTCTGAGTTTTGCATCATCTGCAGACTTCCTCAGTATCCCTTTCAGTCCTGTGTCCAAATCATTTATGAAGATGTTGAAGAGCACAGGGCCCAAGATGGAGCCCTGTGGAACCACCAGTGACAGGTCACCAGTTACCCCATTCGCTATTACCCTGTGTGCTTGACTTGTGAGCCAATTACTCGCCCACCCCATGATGTGTTTATCCAGCTGTGGGCTGGACATTTTGTCCAGAAGGATCATGTGAGAGACAGTATCAAAAGCTTTATGGAAATCCAAAAAGTTTACATAAGCTGGCTTCCCTTGATCAACTGGGTGGGTTACCTTGTCATAGAAGGAAATCAGGTTTGATAAGCAGGACTTTCCTGTCATGAAGCTGTGCTGGCTGTGACCAATGACTGCGTTGGTTTACAGGTGTTTTTCAATACTTCTAGGAATAATCTTCTCCACAACTTTAGCAGACACTAAAGTGAGACTGATGGTCCTGTAGTCTCTGGGGTCCTCTTTGAAAATTGGGACAACATTCACCAGCGTCCAGTCAGCTCGGACCTCTCCAGATTCCCAAGACTGCTCAAAAACCATCGAGAGAGGTGTTGCAATAACATCAGCAGCTCTTTGAGGATTCTGAGATGAATCCCATCAGGCCTCATAGATTTGGGAGCTGGAGCAGTAGGTCCTGCACAGTGTCAGGGTCGGCTAAGAGTTGATCATTCTCAAACCCCAGAAACTGGTGTTCTGAAGATGGTTCCCAAGCCTTTTCCTGAAATGCAGAGAGGAGGTTTAAGCTGAACTTCTATGTGATGTTGAGGTTTTACCCCTCTCCTCAGCAGATTTCAGGAGGGAAGAGTGACTCTACACAGTGTTTTTGAGCAAGTTGGGAAAGAGAACTGGTAATAAAACTGTGCCGCCTGAGTCACGAGGCACCCATCATGTATCCATATATAAAGGATGTTTTGTGCAAATCAGATTTTTTTTTTCCCCACATTCTTTTTTAAACCTCTTAAAATACAGTTTGACTGGTGAAAACAGGCTTGGGCACGTGTATGCCATGCATATTGGATTTGGCTCATGAGTACTTGTACGCAGGATCCTGGAATGGCTGCAGTTTTTGAGACTTTTAAATTATGAGTCAGCAGTACTGGAGGAACTACTTAAGGGATAAAAGTGTCATGTTATGAAGGCATCATCCATCTTTTTACTTGTTTGCGACTAGAAAGCATCTCATCTGTCTGAAAGTTTTTTGGCAGGTGTTCTGGTTAGTGCTGTTGAAAAAAAACATGTGCAAGGAATGACTTTAAAAGGTAAAATTATGTTTTTCATTCAAGCCTATTGATTGTTAACTGTTTCTGGGCCTTTATAATAACATGAGAGATCATTGCTGCCTTTCCCCAGCCATTGAAAACAGACACAGCTCACCAAGGAGGGGAGGAAAGCAGCACAGAATGGTCTTTTGCTGCTCTGTAAACCCTGCCTTACTCTCTGCAACCTTGCTGAGACTCAGGCTGTCTCGTGGAAGACAGAAAGCTGCCTTGCATTTTTGTCATGGTATGGATGAGGGTGTTTGTTACTGACGTATTTGTAGAGAAGGTGCCTCCAGTTTTGACACACATACTCTTTGATGGAGGATACCAGTTTCTGGTATGTTATCACTTCCCTATTAATTTATTTATTGCTAGTTTTGGTGTGGTTTCTTTTTTCCAAATGGGCTTTTTTAATCACAGAGCTTCATTCCTTCCCTCTGGACTTCAGTGTTTCCTGCTGTGATTTCACAGCTAAACCTAGTTTACTGTTGTTAAATGTCAGTACATATGTATAAAAAATACACAGAGACAGAGCAGGTGAGTGTAGAAATTCCAGATGAGCAGGGTGGTGATTTTATGTTGAACCAGATTTGTTTTGAGGACCAAGGGAAGTGAATATCTTCTATTGAAGGCTTGTCTCCCTGTTGTCAACTGCAGACTTAGAATGCTACTAATGCTTGGGAATTCTTATGGAGGAACTTGAGTTCCTAGATGACCATACTATTTCTTCTGCTTTTTTAAGGTGCATACACCAGAAAGAGCAGTAGAATATCTTCTTGGTTTGTATGTACACCTGCTTTGTATAAAAACCCCAGCAACTCAGGAACTGCATACAGCTTTGGAATTGTGAAGAGTGAAAGACTGATACTTCTATCTTCACGGGGAGGTTGAGCCTCAAGGTAAATCATCAGGCCAAAAATTAATGAAAGCCTTTACAGCGTGATGCCTCTTTAAAGATTTGACATGCAAATGTAGTTCCCAGGAGTTAGATGTCCATAGCACAATTAAACAGACATCTTTGCTAGCAGCTGAGCACAGAAAACTGGCATCACTGAATCTGTACAAGCTACAGTGCCTTCTTGGCTGAGATGTGTGTGTGGGAAAGTGTTTGCTTCAATGACTATTTTTGACCTATTTCGTGAATAAATAGGATTTGCGCCTCTAGAGCTTTCAATCTGGCAACTTCCAGCAGCACTACGTGAGCAAGGAGAAGAAAACAATTATTAATAAATACACTTGAACGGAAAAATTTTCCTTCTGCAGCTTCCTAAATTTCATATTTAAGCTGATTTTGTGTGAAATGCACCTCTAAGATTACCTTTTTTAAAAAAAATGAAATGCTTATTATTCATAAAAATCTGATACTACGCTTTTGTTCCTCAGTTCCACACAGGCAACCAGATAGGGGATGAAGGAGCTGTAAAGAGGGACTCTGCAAACAGAAAAGTATCTGTGGAAGTAGCAGCAGTGTTCCCTACCTGCTTTGGTTTTCCTATTGAATTTATTTAAAATACAATCCAATTGCACAATCCTTTAAAACAAACCTTTGTTCTGAAATAAAAGGTCGGTGCTTTTTGCAGAAAGATATGAAGGAAAGTTATCAGAAATAGATTAGCTCATAGTTGCTTTGATGTGTAAGGCAGAATACAGTTCAGTTTATCCATTTTTGTGTTAGTGTAGTAGAACAGAACTTGTTTGCATGAATAAAACAAGTGGGTAGTATAATGTCATGTACAAGAGAAAAATATGAACTGGGGCCGCTTGTTTAAATGAATCAAGTTATAACTGCTCCAACTATGAATAATAAGAGTGATTGCATAATGTTTTTTCATTAAAAGTCCTGGGAAAAAAAAAAAAAGAGCTTGTTTTGAGAGGAGAATGTTGGTGTTTCCCAGCAATTCCTTTTATAGTGTTCAGGCAAAACTCTTTCAGGTCTTGATCTTTTATAACTACAGACTCCTGAAACCTTCCAAACTTCAGATAAATGATGAAAAGCCTTCAGCATTTATTTCTCCAACAAAACCCTTTTTTTTTTTTTGAGGAATGAGAATTCTTTCCACATCGCTCAAAAATCTAATTATCTATTTAAAAAGATGTTTCAACAGAAAATTTCTGACAATCTGAGTAATATTAAAAGGCTTCCATTTTAAAACATAATAATTTTTTGACAGTACTTTCCAGCAAGCTGTAGTGGCATGTATAAACAACCAGATGCTCTGAGGAGCTAACAGGGGGCTGCATGGATTTGTGTCGAAGATTTATTTTTGTAACTTCTTGGGGGACTTGATATTGAGATGGTCAAGATAATAGAGCACCAGCCTGAATCCAAGATCACATGTGCACTGTACAGTGGTGTACAGTGCAGGATCCCCCGAGCAATACCAGTGCTATTTATTCCGTGTGGTACAGAGCAAGGAAAAACCCAGTGGATGCATCACTTTGCACCTGGAAGCAGCAGAACTTGCCCCCCTGTGGCACCGTGCCTGTACTAAAGAGCTCATAAACACCAGGACCTGAGCTAGCCTGTGTCCTGCTACCTTCAGTCCCTCTGTGTGTGATGCTCCACAGTGTTTCTATTTCTGAGTTTAATGTTGAGTCTCAGCTTCTCCCTATCCCTGGGATGGATTTACCCCTAAGCCTTCTCCTCCAATTAGGCTGTTTCTAGATTGCCATGTATCAGGCCTGTCAGAGCCTTTAAATCCCTCTTCTAGGTCACCTCCTTGCCTTTCCCCAGGGGAGTGTAGCAAACCATACCTCCCACTGAGCTTTCCTACACATATGCTAATAAGATGCTATTAGTGCCACCTTCTTCCCCAGAGAGTAGGGTGGAATAATGGTTTTGGGAAGTAGGCATTTCTGGCTTCTCCTCTGGCTCTGACTCTGCTCTTCCAGTGGTTTTTACCAGCTCAGTTGCTGTCTCTGAGTGTCTGTAATGTTAAAATTGAAATGATAACACTTCCCTACCTGACAGGCTGGAGGCGAGAAGTGGTTGTAAGGATTAGTTAGCTAAGGGCTATAGCATGCCAAATGTTATTAATAATGCAAAGCAAGAAACCTTCTGAAACAGAAATGAAATTCTTGCTTTTTTGCTTTCTTGCTCAAAGGAGAGGTTTACCAGAACACCATAAAATTCTAATCACCCTGCTTTTTAGTCAGGTGGATTAGTTGATGTCTTATGGTATTACATTAGTACATGAAATAGTGGGAGAGTGGCAGGCCTTGAAGTGTCTCCCACACCTGGGTCACTCTGCACATTAGTGAATGACTATTAGACTCCTGCCCATGAGATCCACCTGCCAGGAGGTTCCCAGGTTGTTTCCTTAATTTAGCATGTCAAGGTTTTGCTCCTTCACTTTTAACAACATCTCCTATAAGGGCCAATGGAAGCATGAGAATGGAAAAGACCTTTATCTCTCTGTGCAGTATAGGGGTAAGCAGAGCTAAGAGGAGGGAAGGACGTCAAAGGACAGAAAAGGAGCCACTGAGTGTGTGGAGTGAAACAGAGGAGAAAGGAGAGTGCAAAAAAGAGAAGTAAAGACAGATTCAGTAGCACAGGCTAAAAATAATCAGTGAAGGGAGTGCAAATTGGCTGCAAAGGATGGAATGTCAAAGTGCAGGAGACAGCAAGGAAGAGTGAGTCAGGGAATAAAGAGAAGAGAAAGAAAATGCCTTTATTATCTCTTTTATCTGACAGCACTGAAAGTGGTGTAAAACAGCAATTACCTTGCTCCATGCAAGTCTCTGCTTAAAAAATGGTAAGGAAATGAATCTGATTTCTGATGAGAGATAGCCCTCTGTTCTGCCATGGGTTGTGTGCTTGTAACAGTTCCTTCTTCTCTTCTCTGCTGGTTTTCCACTTTCCTAGCTGAGCTGCCTGTGTGTCCATCACCTGCCTGCTATTATTATACAATGGTCAGAGAGGGTCTCATCCATGCCAAAAGGGGCAGCACAGCAAGCACTGGAAATGCTCTTAGGAAGCACCTAGGAGTGTATTGCTTGATTAATTGATTTTATTCATTCACAAGCCTCAAAAACCTACATGCTGCATATCACATCTCTGTTCAGGCAACATCTGGAGGCCCAAGGTGTTGGGTTCATGCCTCCAAGCTACTTCCTTCGATGCTGACACCTGTGGACAGTGAGGGATTTCTCTGGACAAACTCTCATTTTGCTCTGCTGCAGTCACGCTCCCTGTCACACTCGTTAACACTCTCTGCAAGAGGTACCTGGGGCTGCCATGTCCCTGCTGGAGTTACCACAGTCATCTGTGCTCTTTGTGTTTGCTTCCAGATGTAAGGAGGCAAAGCAGTGTCAGCAACCACCTCCACTCCTGCCAAAGTCACTGGTGGGTGCAGCACCCAAGCTTCAACCAGGAAACAGCAGAGAAAGGTGACTTTGTAGCCTGGCAAGATTTAGGGTAGCCTTAGGAGCTAGAGCTTAGGATTTCTTTCACCCCAGAAGCCCCTTCCAGTGCAGTTCCTTGTATTCCTGGTTCATTCTTTATGATGGGACTAGAAAGAGTTGATTCCTCTGCCAACCCACTGGTCTAGCACTGGGCAATCAGCCTCTGGCTCCTTTATTTCTCATCTATGGCTCCAGCAAAGCAGTGCAGCAACTGGGAATTCTGAAAGTGTGTCCCTGTTCCTTTTTCTTTGGTGGGATAGGCTTTGATATTTATATGGAGATAGTGGTGTAGTAGAAGTATAGGGTCAGCTGCTGATTCCATCATTTTATTTAATTTTCAAGGATGAGGAACTTCCATCTCTAAGTCTTTAGCTTATGTCCAGCCCTGAGGTAATGGGTGTCAGCCACTACCACTCGATAATCTGGACAGATATCGCTGCTATCAGATCCACTGCATTTTTAACCATGCTGATAACATACCTTGCTGACAATCAGGATGGAAACCAGGTAACCAGGAGCATAAAAAAGAATTACTTTCAAAGAAATAAAGGAGAGGCAGTGTGCAGGCTTGATTTTAGCCTCGAGTTCCAGATTTCATCACTGATGCCTGGTGATGTGGCTGTGTGCAAGCCATATAACTGCAGCACCTCAGCTGTTATCTGTAGAGCTGGGATAAATATTGCTTCTTGATTGATGTTATAAATTATAAGGTACTTAAATACAGTGTAAATGAAGGTCTTGTAAATAATGCAGAAGTTTAGATGAGCATAACTGGGGAAAGATGAGTAGAATGAAAAAAAGTTCAACCTGAAGCAGAATTCCAGTCTACTGAGTGAATATATATGGGAAAGTTCTTAAACTGTACTTACTTTCTGAGTAGAGCTGGTTGATTAGACATAAATCTCTAGCACTGAATAATTTAAAATATTTACTTAGTTGGTTCAGTTTAATTTTCTGACATTTGAGTTATTACCACAGAAATATATCTGTAAGAGTATGCCTTAGGTTCAAACCCTCTATTTTACGTAGGCCTGCTTGTAAATTTTTGGGACTAAATTCTGCTGTCAGATAAATAGGCACAGCTCTCTGGGATGTTGGTGAGAACTGGAACTGGAGAGCTAAATTTGCTACTTAGTGTATTTTTCACGGTGGCAGACTTGTAAAAATAACATTTAAATAGTCTGTTCTTATTTTATTGAATGGAAACAGTATTTGGTGATAATGCACTCTTTCCTGCCAAGGGAACTCAAAGAACTTAAATACTCTCTAGTTTCCAGGACTGCACTAACTTCAAGTTGAAGCTGTGGCTCTGCTTTTGAGGTGGATGGGGGTGGTGTGATGAGCCTTGTCCTGTGTGGAAGGGGGAGCTGTACGATCTCAAAGCCTGCCAGGACTTGGCAAAACAGCGGCAGTTGTTCAGCGTTTTGCAGCAGATAGAGCCCAGTTATAAACTCGCAAGAGATAAACATAGTCCATCATGTAGATGCAGTACATGAAGCGTGACAGTGGGAAGCATCCTCTGTGAAAGCTTCCAGTGGTACAGCAAGAAGAGATCCAAGTTTTTCTGCTTTCATGTTTCGCTGCAGGACTTGCCATTTCACTGAAAACTTCCCTAAAGGGAAGCTGGAAAAATCTAGCTGCGAATATAAAGGCAGAACTAAGTGCTTAACCCAGGGCAGTCCTAAGTGAACATGATCTGAGTATAATCTATGAATAGCACCCAAATAGTCTTGATAGTGTTGTTTTAGGCATGATGATTTCATGATATAATTGTATTGAGTCTTGCAAGAAGAGATAATGTCTTTAGGAAGAGGTAAATGTCTCCCCCTTGGAGAAGGCCTTGTGGGCCTGACTGTATTTTGGTGTTTCTATCAGTTGCTCTAACAAAAAACCCTGCCTTTTCCTTCCGAGTACCTATTGCTCTTTTACTGTCACAAGTGCTTCAGAAAGTCCAGGGAACAGCTGGATAGATCAGTATTACTTAGGTATGGGTGTAGCAGAAACCAAACTGGAATTACATTATCATCTAAGGCTTTGGGAGAGCAGGGAAATGGAGCTGTGTTTATCAACTGTTCAAAGGGAAAACCCCATAGAGGCAGGAACACTGTTTCTTTTTTTCCCCTGCAAGCTGCACAGTCTTGAAAGAACAAAAATAAAAGAGTCAGTTTAATCCCAGTGGTAAATTGCTAGCATATTCTCCAGTTTGGTTTCTTACCTACATGAATGTAATACACAGCGACGGTACAAATGCAGCACTTGAGACTGAATTTTGGATTATGGCTGGACAGCTGGAGAGAAAAGCTCTAAAGAGCAGTTTTATGGGCCCCAGTGAAATTCTGGCTCTTGGATGGAAAGGGAGCTTTGAAACACCTGTATAACTAACTGTGAAAGAGCTAATTTATGAAGTGGAGCCAGATTTTTGGCAGGAAAATTAAGATTTCACTTTGCTTTTTATTTTGAGGTGTTTATATTTTCTCATATTTGTGAACTTTCTCAAGGGATATAAGTAACATTTCCATCCTTTGCCATTATGCCATGAGGTATATGTGGGATAGAGACACGTTATACGAGTGTAATTTAAAATCTATTCCATAATCCTTTGTTTCCAATAGGTGTAAAATTAACCTGGCTTTAGTGCATTATTGAAACACCTGCACAATGTTGGATAATGTCTCCTCTGCCCTGGGAATTGGTTGGGGTGTTTTTTCAGTTAACAGATGCTCCCTCTGCTTGTTTTGGAGCTAGACGAGATAACACAACATAGGACCTACATAAACAGAGAAAATTACTCTTTCAACGTTTCTTGGCAGGAGTTGTGGATTAGATACACATGAATGTCCCCTCACAGATGTAGAGGTGATATTAAACTGAGAAGTCATGTGATACCAATTAAATACGTATGTCAACTGGCTTCTGTTCAGTAATTTATTTTTCCTGAGTGTATTCCAGCATCTTTAAAAAAATTAATGTCTGACACTAAATAAAAAATGATCAACCTGGCAGAGTAATGTTTCTTCTCCTACCTTGGTCTTATATTTTTCCTGCAGGGTTGCTAACATGGCCTAGAATGGTCATTGTTTTGTGTTTGATCCTTTGGACATAATGATACGAAACGGTGCAAGTCAGGTAACTTGCAACTGTGCAGAGCTTGAGATGGGAGTTTTGTGCCACTGGGAAGCCACCCTCTTTTCCCAGTGGGACAAACTCTCTCCTACAGCTTTCAGAAGGTCTGAGATAAGAGTTAAGATATTTTTAGATGTAAGAAAGGTATTTATAAGTCCCCTTCTTTTTTTCTTTTCCCCCTAGTTTTAATGGCTCCCTCTGAGCCCTCTGTGGTTCGGGTTGTTGTAGCTAAGGCACCTGGTGCTTAAGCTGAAAAAACGAGTAACACAGTCCTAGCAGCACTTTAGAAAGCTCTTTGTATTCTAAAAAGACCTTTTTTATCGTGTAGCATATAAAGAATATATGATAGTATAAAGTTTTGGAAGTAGGCTATGAAGTCTGCTTGATATGGAACAGACACACTGTGCAGTTCGTGGGTTTGTCACTTAAGAAGTCCTGTGAGGTGCATATTTCCACCTCTAGTGTGCTGTTCCCTGCCACTTGTTCCCACCTCTGTGCCATCTCCTCGATGGGGCCAGAGCAAAACCTTGGGTACCTGTACAGTGGGCTGGATCAGGGAATCGATTCCCCTTCAGAAGGACCCATGGAGGGGAAAAGGCTCATTTTGCTTCTGAATCAGTTCCCCAATTCTTGCGGAGTCCCCCAGTATGAGATGGGCAGTGGGGGGAGAGCTGGGAAAGTGGCTTTGTGGTGTTGATGCAGGGGGGTTCATGCACGCAGGCCTCTGAACTGGCACTGTTTTGCCATGTCTGCACACAGTTTTTCACTGGGATATATAATCAGATGAAAAAGGGAGAAGGTATAAAGACCCAAACTAGAACGTGACAGTTTTGAATTAAATGAAATGTTGAGCCCACATAATGGAACCACTTTCAGTAAAGGATTACAACCACTTATTCCCCCTAAACCAAGACATTTAGTTTCATGCCCATGAGCCAGTAGGACACAAAAAAATTCAGTTTAGCCTTCTGTGTAACCTCTGCCAGGCAGACAATAAATTCATTTAATCTTCTCCTTGAAGCTATGTCTGTTCCACACTTTCCTTTGTGTCTATTAAATACGAAGGGACATATTTACCTGAGGTGTTTTCCAGTCCATATCCTCCAACCTTTACAAGGGGCAAAGCTGCAGAGCCTGCTAGGGCAAGGCACTGCCCTCACCCCAGCATCGCGTCCTTCCTCTGTGACATGAGCAAAAGGCTGTTGCAAGTTGCAGAAGAGGAACAGCATTCTGTAGATCTTGCACGTGTCTGGGTTGTTTGTGGCTAATCTGTGTCTTATAGGTCATCAGGAGACTTGGTCCATAAATCTGAGTCATGTTTAGGATAAACTGGCAAAACCTGTAGATATTTCATACTGCCTGTTTTCTGTAGGGAATCATTTGAACTATTTTTCTCTGGTGGGAGATATTGAAATAAGCTCTGAGTTAACGTCATAGTGTTCTCACTGTTTACAGTGCTTCTCAGTAAAGCTTTGAAATAATTTCAGAAGTATGTATACATGTGTCTATTTAACTTTATGCATATATAAGTATTCATTAATATAACATGCATGTAAGTATATATAACATGCTAATGTAAGTAGAGGGACAATGAATAATATAATAAAGGATCAGATTGTGCAGTACATCGAGAAGATCTATTTAATATTTCTTTATTTTTTGCTCTTTATTGCACTCTATAGATTTTTAAGTTATTGCTGAGAGGTGCTAGAGCTTTGAGCCTGATTTAGGCACCTTCTGAAACTGCTGTAAACTTTGGCAGTCTTTGCCCCCATCCTCATCCTGCCTTTGGTGTTCTTTTTATAACTTTCAATAAGGAAGAGAATAACTGTAATGGAAGTCATTACAGTTTCTTTTCTCCCTCCTCTGCCTGCAAACCTGCTGAGGCTCAGAGGCTGTATGGATTTTTTTTCTAACCTGTTGCTGATTGTTTGCACCTTTGAGGTACATGAGGTTTTGCATCTCTTCCCAGCAGAATTCCCACAAAATGTGGGGAATCCTTACCTTTGAAGCCTATTGTACATGAGAGCTGGTGTAGGGTTTTCTCTCTGGTGAGCTCAAGATCATGTGGAGACCCCCTCACACAGTGTGTGAGGGAGTGCAGGTGTGTTCCTGTGTGCATTGAGGTAATTTTGTCAATCCCATTCCTCCAGCAATTTTGAGATTCTTGTTTTCTCTCTCATCTCTGTCTCTTATAAAAGGGACAAAAAATTTACGAGTCATGAGCTGTTTGACATTTTCTTTAGAAGGTCCTTTAAAATGTTAGTTTAGGATTTTTCTTTTTAACCACACGCCTGTGCCGCTGCCGTTATTTCATGTTTATTGTCTTTTTTGAGATTTTCCAAATCTGACTTTAATGCATCTTGTCTGGTGACTGTTTCACTAACACGTTGATATTTATGATATTGAAGCAACAGGTATATGAATATATTAACAAGAGAGTTAAGAGTGGATAATGTGGGGGGGTGTGAAGAGACAAACAGTGCATCTGTACAGCTTTTTGTAGAGTCAAGTGGACTCACTCTTCCTATCCCTAAAGCGTGCTTGGAGCCATGTTTGTGCTGAGCTTGGGGGAAAGAAAAAAGTAGTATCTACCTAGGAAAGATTATTTAGTCATATGCAGGAAGAGGAGGAAATATGAGGACATAATTTATGTTTCTTGTTTTCTGGAGAATTAATAGCAGTTGCAGATAACTGAAGAAAACTTTTCCTGCTTTTGAGGCTTTGCTGTCTGCCTTCACTGATCACAGAACTGGAGTTAATGTTACCTTTGCTCTTTGGTAGGGAGGTCTGCTGGCCCACAGAAGGGCTGAGGCTGGAGGGGTTGGTGCTGAGAAGGCAGGTGTGTTTTCACAGAAGCAGGACTGGACACCGTGCAGGCAGTAAAGGTCTGTGAGGCTTTCCCCTTAGGGGCAGCAATGTTAGTTGTGAGATTCAGAATTCAGGTTGCTGTATGGAGGTGAAAAGGAGTCTCTAAGGCCATGTTAATTTGGGATTTAATAGCATTCTAGGAGCTTAAAATAACAGAACACAACCAAAGTATATGTGTATCCTTTCATCCAGTGTTGATCTTGAGGAGGAAAAGTAGTTCTAGGAAATATTTGGAATCACCACTATATCCTAAAACTACTTTTTGCTGAATTAAATTTAATAAGGTATATAAGGCTGCTTGCTTTGCATAGCTGTCTTTTCTATGTATTGATGAGATATTTATATGCAAGGTCTTTGTTCCCTGTTTGCTGCTGGTTTATATTAACTCCCTGAATCTTCAGAACCTCAGATAAGGAAGTTGATGGTCCAAAAAAAAAAAAAAATTTCTTCACAGTATGGATACAGTTCTAGGGTAGTAGGTGGGCAGTGAGAAGAGCACTGCTTGCTACTTGGGATAAATACAACCTGCCCTATGCTGCCAGATATTTTCACCTCATGTTGCTGCCCAAATTCACGTCATTTCCTGGTCCGTGTGGGATCTGTGTGAAATGGAAGCTATGTTTGCTTGGGTGCATGTCTGGTTAATTGTGTGAACAGGGGAACAAGATCTTTTTGAAACCAGTCATCTCCGGAGCCTTGAGCCACTGCTTATGGGAATGGCAGGGGTTGTCTTGCCGTTCACCCAGAGTGGGGCATTCTGCGTCCTTGGTGTGACTGCTTAGGCCCCAGGACAACTACCGTGTGACGAGCCCTGTGTTGATATTTGTTGATTAGACTGGCTTTTTACCTAGCGTGAGTCATTCAGAAGTACCACGAGATGGCAGTGCACTAGCTCTGCTGCAGGCAACGACACAAAACCTCTTCTGAAGGGAAAATCAGTGCACTTCACTCACAGGGACTACCTATGTACCCCATGGTCACAGTATTACTCCTTCAGAGCCAAGTGAAAATCTATCTTCTTGCTTCCCCTGGGCGCTGGTGATGAATCTGTGTCCTGGCAGGGCTTGTTGTGCTCGGTTGTTCTGCTGGAGTAAAGGTAGAGAGGACGGGAGGCTTTGCAGAGGGAAATTGAGAAGTGGCAAAGGCTGCTTTGAATATTTGTTTGTTGTACTGCCAGGCCACCATGCCATCCTGGCTAGAGAGAAGGTGCTCCCTTCCCCTAGCACTCTGTTTCTTCCAGGGCTGCCTGAACAATATACAGACAGTGTCTTCTCAACAGATGTTTTGGAAAATTGTCTGCAGTCCCCTTTCTAAGGGATTTTGTGCTCTTTTCTTTGTATGGTTGCAACCCTTTAATGATGACTTAAGTTGTTCTCTTCTTCCTTGCCTTTCTGACTGGCCTTTTTCATTGCTCCTTGTCTCTTTAAGTTTCTTTGCTGCTTCTGGTATTAATTGATTTCACTTTACAGTCCCTTTAGCAGGAACCATAACAAGGTGTCCCAGAGTGGCTTTTGAGATGTGTTATTTTGCTTGACAGCACAGGGCTTCATTCTTTCCCAGCTATTCCCAGGCAAAGATGACTTTGCCAGTGGAACAAACTGGGGACTGTGCCCATTGCTGAACACAACTTTGGAGCACCACAAATTTAACAGCAGAGCAGGGAGATGACCAAGTGGTGCCTGCCTGCTGTGCCATGTGTGTGCCCTGCCATGCCATCTGTTAACATTACCCAGGGCTAATCTGTTAAATTTTCAGGCCATCTAATTGTATGACTGTATTGGGTCTGGGAAATGTAGGTCCCTTGATTTTTAGTACAGGTCAACTCATTTTCACTGTTCTGAAAGAAGGTTAAAGTCAAGAACTGGCCTCCAGGTTCCTGGGAAACAAAAAGTTGAATCTGGGCTCCCCACTCCCTTGTGAAGATAATGAAATTTTCTCCATGTCCTGCAAAGGATGCAAAGGTTGAGGTACAAAAGTTACGTGCTTAGCTCAGGGGCATCCAGAAACTAGTACTGAGACTGTGAATCCTTTTTGGTCTTGTTCTCAGTCCTTTAAGACATGTATCCCTTTAAGGGGAATACCATCCATATTAAAAATGACCTGCACACACTCCACAGATGTTCACTGGTAAATGTACTGACACAGGGAGTAGGACAGTCGCTGATGCTTTCAATTCAATAGATAACTGCCCTTCTCTATTGTCTCTTTTTCCTCATCCTCTTTATGGTTCTTTTATCTTTTGACACCTGTCTTAAATCTTCTCTCCTCTTTTTCTTTGGTTTCCTTCTCCTCTTCCACTGCTTATTTTCTCTCTCCTTAAAAGTGGTCACCCATGGGCCGGGAACAGTGGAAGTATCTCCCAGACTGGCTCACTTTGCAAGCATCTGCTTTCTCATTTTTTCCACCCCCTCTTCCCTTCTTGGCAATAGCAGCATGGACAGAAGTCTGAACCTTCATCAGAGGGTAGCAGTTAGCAGTGAGCTGCCGTGTGTGGTCATTAGAGTAAAGCTGGAGGGACAGGCTACAGTGAAAAGGCAACTACAGATGTCATTTTTCACCGCTGATCTTTTGGTCTGAGGGAAGGAAGGAAGGGTGTTAAAACCCCTCTTCTTCGCTTAGCCTCTCTCTACTCACCCAGCTATGGGCAGGTTGGCTCCAGGAAGCTGATCTAGTACAGTAGTTGTCACCATGTCCACGGGCTGCCCCCCAGCCTGTGCTTTTGTTTCCTGTGCTCTGCTTTTTAAGCCGCTGCTTCTGCTTCCCCTTGGGCGATCCACAGAGTGTTTGTTGCACTTTGTGACCTAAGCTTTAAAGGCCGTAAGAGGCCTTTCTCCTTCTCATCGAAGTCAGTTGCAGGAAACAAAGGCAGATTAATCAAGTGGGAAGGGATTGGGAAGGGGTTTTGCTGGTTTAGAAATGGGCTGTGGGCCCTTCCAAGCAAGCACCTTCCAGACCTGCTGGGAGCTTTCCAGCCACATTGCATTCCCCTTCCAACTTCTGTGGTTTAAATAAAGGCCAGGGACGGTAGGAACCTCTCCTAGCTTATATGAACTCAAACAAACCCAGGTATTTTTTGTTTTCCAGGCATTTTTTTTTAACAAACATCCAGAGACTGTGGATTTTGCAGAGTAATTCACAGTGTACCTGACTTTACAACCTTCCTCTTGGATTTTTCAAGGACTATGCCTTTGCAACCCCAAGTTGGCCTCTGCATACCTTAGCAAAAGAATGTATGGCAAAGAAGCCCTTTTAACAGCTCATTGTTCTGGACAGACAAGAAAGTACAACCTTTCCCCCAGATTAGTGGCTTTAGCCAAGGAGAGAAAGGCCTGCTAAGCAATGAAAAAAAAGTCCTGACGAACATACTACACGGTTCTCTCTGCCTGATCCCTTGGTTGTAGTTTCACCATCAGTGGGAATGTTTTTCTCTTGAGTATGTTTGCAGAGAGTACGAGCAGTTAGCACTTACATTTCCAAAGCAGTTTGCAAACACTAATTCAAAAATCTCAAGGAAGAAGAGAAACAAAATATGTATTTTGGAGCCCGGGAAACTGAGCCACATATAGTTTAGGCATTTTGCACAATCTCACAAAACAGTTGTAGAGTGAGAAGAAACAGTTAAAGCTAATGTGTGCCAGCATGGCTGGTGCCAGCTACTCTATGGTTATGGCAAGATGGCATCTGATCCCCAGCTCTGGAATATGGCACTTGATATTTTCTCCCTACCCACTAAAAAAACTTGGAAGAGCTTCTGGAAAAGTTGCCGATCTTTCTACCCTTTCTTGCCTTTTAATTTCTCACAGCAAGCTCTCTGCTTACATATCTTTTTCTCAAACAGGGATTGCTTCACAGCACTGTTTGGCCAGGCTCGTTCAGAGCAGCTAATAGCTGTTTTCCAGTAGGTTCCTTGTAGTCCAGCTGCAATTTGTTGGATTTATTCTGTTTCAGTGTGTTGCCCATTTATCTCCTGCACTGTGCAGTCCCCATTGTGGAGATGCCTCTGGTTTGGCACTCTGTCACGATTTGTTACTTCTTGAGCCTGGTGGTTGGAATTTGCATGTGGATCTGTGCTTGGCATTTGGCCCACCCAGCACCATGGGGTGCTTTGCAGAAGCAGCATTTCCCTCAAAGCCAGAGTGTTATGAAATCCATATTGAACCAGGCTGTCCAGAGTCAGCCTGTCCAGAGCTGACCCAAGGCGAAGGACAAGCTGGCTGAGATGGCAGCTGGCCTGGTTTCCTGGAGAAATGGCGAGGAACTCTTCCATCCTGTTCCTGCCTCTGCTTTGCAGTGCCTTTCAGGAGATCCTCCTGGCTCTGTGCCTCCAGCCCCTACCTTGCCTTGCTTCATTCCAGAGACATCTTCTAGCCCTCTCTGTCACCAGGCTGGTCCCCTTCCTGGCAGTCTGCTCCAGCCCCAAAGCAGAGCAGACCCTAAGAAGCCACCCCATAAGCAGAGCTGTGCTGATTGGGGCAGGCTGTTGAGGAAGCCAGGGAAGGAACAGTGGGAGTTGGGATGATAACTGCTTGAGATGTCACATCTCCTAGTAGCAAAAAAATCACACTCCCCACCTCTGCTCCTGCCCCATTCCTGGCGTGAGGGGAGCAGATTCCCTGCAGTGGGGAAGGAGGAGAGAGTGAAAAGAGATTTGTGTGAGGGGAAAAAGGTTGGAGGAAGAGACTTTATGGCAGAAGTGGGTTGGAAGCAGCAGGTTAGGGGTCTCAGGTTAGATTTAAAGAAGTGCTGTGCCCTAGAGGATGGGGACGGGGAAGAGGGCCAAGAGGAAGAGCAGACTTTGTTCAAATAAAGGGATTTCCTAAAGCTCTTTTCTTCTCTCTTGGTCCCTGCCTAGGTTTACCATCTCCACAGGGCCTTCAGCTCATTCCCAGCCTTCTTCACTCTGGTGTCCACTGCTTCTCACTCTCCAGCCCAGAATTTGCTCTGTGTCTGCTCCAAATGTACATTTTACCTATAAAGCCAAAAACCTTTGAACAAGCTCTGTCCTATTGTGTATCCGAACATCATTCTTTATATTCTACGTTGTGTACCTGTGATGCATCACAGAGCTGTGCTGTTTAGAAAGTTGTAGTCATGGACTTGCTTCCTCTACTAAATGCTGAGCCGTGTGTAAGGTCTCTGGTGGGGAAAGCAAGGTCATTAGCAAACTGCTGTTTAGAAAAGATAAAGTTTATTTAAACCTGTGCCTTGCAAGGGCCTAAGGTTGTAATGCTGGGTAAGCAAGACAGATCCAAAACAAAAAGCTTCCTTCAATTGGTTTAAGGCTTGAGAAGATGTGTTTCCTGCATTGCAGACAAAATGCAGGCATTCAGAAGGAAGCAGGTTTTAAGATTTTGGAAAGTAGTGATGGCCTAAATCCCTTGCTGTAGCATAGATGCTTCTTGTTACTACCTGGTCAAGTTTTGCACCAGAAAATGTAATATCTGTTATCTTGGGCGATATATTAAACTTTTGGCACCTCTTATGTTGGCAATGTTAAGGTAAATGTTTAAGGGATGTTAAGTCTTTGCTGTGCAGTGCTGCTTTTTGACTGTCCTACTAACCTTTTGGGTCTACTGGTAATAGAGTGTTCAAGCTTACCTGTCATAGTTCAAGCAGTTGTGAAAATATGAGAAATGTAATTTCTGATCTGCTCGAAGGACAGTGGTGCATGTCCAGAGTTCAGCCTGTGCAGGATCAAGTACATGATCTGGTGGGCCAGCAGCACGTTAGCTGCTTTTTACAACTGATTAGAGAAAGATGCAGAACATCTGAAAATGGGTTACTCTACCTCAAATGATATATAACTGATAATAAGGTAAGATAACAAGCAAGCAACCTTCTTCACGCAACTGAACACACATATCACAGTCACAACCCCCCACATCCCCAAACTTTTAAATAGCTTGATTACAATCCCATCCACTAATCACCTTTACAATTTCCCTGGCTTTAGATTTGTGATAAATAACATTTCACATTTTCTCAAGTCATTATAACATCTTCCAGAAAATAACCAGACTTCACGTGTAAGATACCAGCTGAAAAATACCTTGCAAAATGTAAATGCATTAAAAAAAAGTCATAGTTCATAAAGAAATAAAAACAGAGCTCAAACCTCAGGTGGTTGTCCCTTTACATGTCGCCTTCAGGGTTACTGAGCTATAATGAAGGGAACTTCTTCCCTGTTAATAAGAATCATGTGTTTATTGCATGGGGACAATGCAGTTTATGAACTCTTAGAGCTTGAATTGAGCTGGGCCATATTTGTTCTCCAGTTTCACACCCTTGTTTTTTTCAAAGGAAATCACTGATCTTCCTATCCGTGAAGAAAATTATGCAAACGAGTCATCAGCTCCCACCTGAGTATGCAGGCATCCTGAAACCATAGCTTGTGGATGTGTCAGGAGCTGTCTTGGTGACATGCAAGTCTGATGCCTGGTTATTAAAATTGCATTGGTAATATCATGAGTTACTGCACTGCTGATCAGCAAGTGGTGCGACAAAGGGGTGAACGTATTACAAACAGATGCTTTTTTGTCATTGCTATTTTTTTTCCCTCTGCAATGAGGATTGGAAGTTGTTTATTTCAACTGGCATATCAGGATCACCTGGCACCCTGGGGAGGAATTTTCCTACACACAGGCCACCTTTAAATATTCCTTAATTTTGGTCCTGTCTCTGAAACTCTCCCAGGCGATGCCTGAGAGAACATGGATGCAAGCAGTTACAACAGCTGCAGAATTTGTGGGTGATGCTTTGGTTCATTGTGTCAAGTACATTAGTACTTAGTTCCAAGTTAGATGAGTATTGTACTTTGTGACTGATGCCTGAGAAAATATTGCTGCTTGTATGTCCCAAGTTCAACCCTTGTTATTCATGTTTTATAGATGAATATATACTTTGTTGTCACTTAGCAATGTTAACTGTTGCTTAAGTCAAAATGTCTTTTTTCGTATGATTTGACAAGGCTTTAAATATTTTATAAAGCATTTAATGTCATTTTCGTCAGTATGTAAATAAAGAGACAGTGGTGCTTTAACAATTATTAAATAATAATTCAGTTTAAGAATTGAGTCTTTCAGTCCAAACTGGTAATTTCTGGAGCGGACTTTGCACCTGTAATGACTTTGAAGTTGTCGCAGGAAAACTACCTTTTAGTGACAGCATATTTTGTAAAAGATCCACTACCTCAGTACTTTTCTCTTGGTCTAAAGAAGGGATTTGTGAGTGATAATGGCTCTCAAAAGTTTATGCTTTGTCTTTCTTACATCGGGTTCTGTTTTAGAGAACTATGTTAGGTTTTCAGACACTGGTGATTTGCTGAATGTTTTGCTGTTCCTTATCCTTGAAAAGTGCCTGTTACACTAGCAAGTGTCAAAATCCATAGATTCTATTTATTGCCCTTTAAGAAGCACTTATCATTATGATATTCAGGGAATGTACATGGATTAAAAAAACAGCAAGGCATCTATCTTGAAGGAGTTGGTGTGACTTGTTATGTTGGACGTGTTATAATGCTATATAACTGTGGGGAATGGACACAATTAATCAAGAAAATTCTTTGCAGGAAGATGTAAGATATAACTACTTTAAACTGAGCAACTTAGGGCTGAAACCACAACAGATGTTGCTGGGACTTGTAGCTGTGCCCTCATGTCTTAATTCCCTCTGCCCCCATTTCATGTATCCCTGACAGATATCCCCACCCATTTTGCAGAGATGAGCACAGCAATACTGGATCCTCTTGTCCTTCAAGTGAAAAGAATACTGGTATCATCTCCAACATGAAGAAAAAGGGCTTATTTTATTACTTAGGGGAATAACCATCTGGTGCCCATTGGGTGTCTGCAGACATGGGTGTCTATCACTCACCTCAGCTTTGGGTGGTTTCTTTGCAATTGGAAGGCTTTAGTATTTTCTGCTTCTTACAAACCCAAGTGTACCTTCTCCCAAAATTACACGATCAGGAGAGGATTTCCTGGGGAATAAGTGGGCAGTGGTCACACTGGTGGGCATCTTCCCAGGTGGTCCCTTCAATGAGATAAAGTTCCAGTGCTGGGATGTGGTGCAGGGCTGTGCTCTAACTTAAGCATAATAAAAAGCTCCTGTCATTTGTAATAGAACTTCATGAAGTGTTTTTTAGCTTGTTCTGTCAGTGACATTTTGCTATGGAAAATCGAAACCACTTTTTTAAACAAGCGAGTTCAAGTACAGTTTTTGATAAGATACTGGTTGCACCAGTTGTGAGTTTGAGATCTGCAACCCAGGCCAGGGCTGGAGCACAGGGTCAGCAGCTCAAGGTGCAACTTCAGCTTCTGAACCCAAAGCGAAGTACTCCTCTCTGATGGCTGGCTCATGTAAAAGGTTTATGGACAGCCAGCCACCAAAGCTGCTGCTTCTGCCTGTGCCACAGCATCTTACAGTCTTGTCCTGGACATTTGACTGCCAGCTTTTTTGGGGAAAAAGTCAAACAAAAAAAGTCAAAAAAAAATCTACATTAAAAGATGCCCTGGTGAGCAAAATAAGCAAGTTTAATGTCACCATACATTGGTGGGAATTCCTGCAACTGTTGCTTTTTAAATTACAAGGTTTTGTTTTCTTTTTTTCTCAAAGAAATCTTGAAGAAAACTTCATCTCTAAATGAAAAGTTCCTTTTAAAACTTTACACCTGATTTTGGAATGATTTTAAATGTTGATGTTAAAGCTATCAGTAAAATTAGGTGTAAACGTCATCGAGTTTTAAAAATACTGATGTCTGTGTACGTTTGCAACTTTAACAGAGAGTGTCACATGTTTACCTTTTATGAAGCTGAATGTAGTGATTGGAATTTCTTCCAGTTTAATATTCCTGAGATGAAAATAATGAGGGCACTAATGTTATCTGGATGGGTGGTTAAGATTCTAAATATTAGATTGTCCTTTTTAGTTCACACCATCCTATTTTATTGCCACTGTAGAACAGTAGTCCAGTTTGCTATAGAAATACCAGCAGTGAAATAGTTTAAAAAAAATAATCCAGTACAGTGGGAAGGTTCTCTGAAATAATGTCAGCTTGACATAGTTTCTGATTTTATGCCTTTGCTTTCCTTCCTTCCTTCCTTCCTTCCCCCCTCCTCCTCCTCAGTCCAGTTTTTCATTAAGATGTAGGAGCTGGACAATGGGCTGAGAGCAGGTGAATGCTTAGGTCCCATAGTCGTGGGTGGAACTGACTGTGATGATGAAGTGGACCTTCATTTTGTATTAAAGGCTGATGCTAATCCCTCTTCCCCATTAAGAAACTGCCACTAAAGAGCAAACTTATTTCTTTGTATTTTGACAGAAGATGAACAATTGCATTTGCAGAAGCAATTTGGGAGAGCGTCAAAGCTGTCAGCACAACTAGAGGTGTCTTTCAGTATGTGTGTTCACATACAGAAGCTTTGTCTTTTGAAGGTATCAGCTTTTTCCTGACCACGTATGTCCACGTGATTGCAAGTCACTAACCAGACTCTTTCTTTTGGTAGCTTAAAGTGTGAGGATTCTCAATGGCTGACAGCAGATTTATCTTCTTCAGTGAAATGTCTGGGGGATAGATTCTGATTCCTTGCTGCCTTGTGCCATGTATGGTCCTGTACATCACTGCAAAAGGAACTTCAAAGTGCTACACTTTTGATCTGATGGCATTTTGCAGTGCCCATGGTGCTAGAAGACAGTCTGTTTTTCTTTTTGAATAAACTGCTTTACCCTTGTGCTGTACAAGAAGGAGCTTCACCAGGATTGCTGGGGCCATGGGTTCAGCTTGGTCTGCCTTTTGACACATGGTACAGGACACCTTTGCTGTGCAGTCTGAGAGGCCAGAAGTGGTCCTATCTCCCTGCCTTTGCTGTAGATGATGGTGTAGCTGCTTGGTGCTTTCACTTGTCCTAGGGAAGTTCTCAGCAAGTGGTTGTGCACAAGGGAAGGCGGATGTGTACTTGCACAATACGATGTTTCATGGTATGTGAGTGCCCAAGGCGAGCTGGCCTTGCACTGGAAGTGGCATATTTGTGGCAGCAGACTGAGCTGGGGGATGTGATTGATTTGGGCTAAACACATGGAAGATGAGGTCCTGTTTTTTCATGGCTCTGGGAGTCAGCTTACTTGGATTCCACTCCCAATCCTCTTAACTGTCCTCTGTGACCATAACCCAGAGGCACAACATCTTTGTGACTCAGTTATGCTGTTGATGAAAAGGGACTGCAGCTTTTTGCTGTATTGTGCTGATACCAAATTCTTCTTACTATTTGCAAATGGTCTTGAGATGCCAGGCTGAAAGCTCTTATGTAAGTGTAAAATATATTATGTTTTGTTGAAAAACAAAAGAAATTGTTTTTAATTTTGTGTTGTTTAAGCAATCAGTTTCTTGCAGGAATACAAATAAAGATCACAGCTTTTAACATCATTTGAAAGAGGTGGTTGGTAGCAGCGTGACAGAAGAAATACTTCAGAAAATTCAAGTGCAGTCATCTCCACAGAAAATACTTCAGTCTTTGCCCTTCTATCTCTCCTTTTCAGTTGAGTTTCTTTCCCACATGCCCTGCAGATAGTATCCCTGCCTGGAGAGATGCCCCCCTTCCCAATACCCAAATCTTCATTTTCTCACATCAGTGGCTGTATATTAAAGAGTGGGTGGTAGAGGGAAGGATATTATTTGACAGCTAATATTGTAAATGCTGTCTAATATGGTTTGTATATGGGAACAGTAATAGCTACCACTGCTGTTGTTTTGTTGCTGCAGGGAAAATGCAATAAATAGGAATTTCAAAGAAAGATCTGCCCATGAAGAAAGGTCTTGGGTATGTGTTCCTACTGTGCTGGCACTTAAATCTCCCTTCTCATTTTACTGAACTAAAATATAAATCTAAACAGATCCTGGCAGGCTAGGGATGTACCACATGAAGATAATGTACATACCTGTTCCCATTCAAATTAATCTGTACGATCCTCTGTGCAAAACACTGACCTTGTGTTTCATAATAACTTCATTTCAAGATCTCAAAGCACTCTCCAAAGAGAGATGAGATCTCGTCTTAATTCTGCCTAGTGGTAAGTCAGCATTATTGTTCGCCTTTAAGAAGCCAAGAAAGTGGGATGTTCCATAACAACTTTCTAAGCCAGTAGCAAAGCAGAGAAGAATGCACACTTCTGACCTTGTTTGCTTTATCCACAGGGCTGTACTTTTTCCTTGCAACCTCAGCAGTGTCTGCCACTGCACATCAGTTATTGGTTCCCTTGCTCACAGCTCCATGTTTCCCTTCTTTGCTCTTTGCTTTCATCAAGGCACTCGTGCATTCAAAGACTTCAGAGCACATATTAAGGAACAAGACTGTAAGGGAATAAGATGCAGCTCCATGGCTTATTAAAACAAAGGAATTCATTTATTGCATGTCTGGCAGTAGAAGAAGGAAACAATTTAGTGCTCTTGCTCTCCCTCCTTTGCATATATAGGTTGTGTTCCTCGGGACCTTTGGAGGAAGCTGCTGCCTGACTTCCTAAGCTCTGCCTGCAGAGAGGGCAGTGGGCTCTGTCACCTGGTTCAGAGCTCTTTGTGCTTTTCACGTCTCATTTTCCGCAGGGATACCTGTGTTTTTGTGCAGTGCCAAGGTGCTTCTACATACTTTTCAGTGAACCATTTTTGAGGGTGAAGCAGAAGGTTTTTCCTTAAGCCTTAACACTGTTTTGATTCAGGCAGGGCTTAAGAGATGGTTTTCTTATGTGGGTTCATCTGTTACTGCTGGAACAAACTGTGGTATTTGCACATTTAAGGACAGTTCACATCACATCATGCTCGGAAGAGTTTTCTGCCAAAACTTAATCATCTTCTCAATCCTGAATATTACCTATATATTGTTTAGTCTTTCCATAGTCTCTTGACATGACCCATGTCATATCCTCAGTCCTGAATCTCTGCATAATCTGATAAGTACAGCATCTCTGATTGCCTTCTCCACTTTCTTTAATCCAGTCATTCTGAAAATCTCACAGACATTTTTGTGTGAACAAATGCATATATTTTAGGAAAAAAAATCTTTCAACACTTCTGATCTTCTCTCTAGCTAAGTTTTTCCTGATGACCACCTGTATTATCTGGGTGATGCTATGCTGCTGCTTCTGAAAGGGCTAACTGAAGTTTGGCCCTTTAGGACTTCATTCCTATTAGGACGGGAAGTCAGTAGATAAATCGAGAGGAGACTTGGTATAACCTCATTTATATTAAAGATGATTAAATCAAATTCTACTTTTCTGACTAGAGTGAAACAAAATACAGTCATAGTTTTCAATGCTTTTTCAGAAGCCCCTAAAATTTTTCTTTTGATGAGCTCTGTGTCCAAGGAAGCCCATTTGCTGCCTTCACTCAGCGTTTCTCTTGTGAGGACTTCTGCTGCTTTCTGTCTGCAGTACACCATCTGGACACTGGCTCACCTCCTGACTTTCAACATTTGAACCTGGGAAACCCTTCAGGAGGGACAGGTGTGATCTGGCCAGTCCCCAGCTCTTGCTGATGCGGTCCCTTCTGTTATTTTTTATTTAATTTCACTTTATGGAAGAAGTCGACTGCCTCTGCTGACAAATCTGCAAGACCACGACCATTGTTTTGAGCATTGTGACTGATCATTTTCAGATGGTACCCTGTCCATCCTTGGATCATTTGCTCCTTCCCATAATTGAATTGAAGAGTGTCTAATTCGGCCTGGCGGTGCTGGGTGCACCTGTGTAAGGCTCTGCAGCTGTGCCCCTTATGCCTACTCCAAATTTCTGTTCATCCTAGTGCATAAGTTATCTCAGTGTATGACTGTGGTTGCAGAAGGGTTAACTGGATGCAGGCTTAGTCTATTCGTACATGAGATTCAGCAGCCCAGATGGTGTGCTTAATTACTCTGGCCAGCTCTGGCACCATCCCACTCCTGAGGGAACTAAATGAGGAATGGTGTGTCAGAGACTGTTCCTTTCCTTTCTCCCCAGAGCACTTCAGCGTTACAAGCTCCACAACACATTAGGCCTAGATCAAACATCCCCAAGACAAAGTGGCTTTGGGGTGGTAGCTACCCCTGAGGTTCCCAGCTGGGCTTTTACACATTCCATGAGCCATCAGGGCTGCACTGGGACTACCTCATTACAAGTGACTCCAGGACACCATTTTCTTTGCAAAAGCAGTCAAATTCTGATCATGAGCATGGCTATAATGCTCACAGCTCCTAGAGCCTCAAACGCATGGTGAGAGCTTGCTCTACAGGTTATATAGTTAATTCAGAGTCCCTGCTGCTTGGTATCCCATGCTTGGGAACACAGTATCTTGGTAGCTTCCTTGCCAATATACCTGCCCCTGGACAGAGCTTACAGGGCTGATCCCCGGTGGCTGTCAGGAGGGAAAACCCAAACCTCATCCACAGGATGTGTAGTCTCTATTTTTGCTGCTTGTGTATGTCTCTGCAGAGTCAGGCTGAACATCAGAGGAACGCAGATACCATGGCAAGGGATGAGCCAACCCCAGATGGTTCAGCTCAGCTTTTCCCAAGGAGTTGTGGCCTGGCTGCAGTGGTTGAGTCCCAAGTTGGATCTGCACTTGCCTGCAGCGCCAAGTCTGGTAACCAGCTGTTAGGAGGAAGCTGGTTCTTGGCTTAGCAGAGAGGTGACCAACACACATATGCCTTGATGTACTTCCCACATTCACCCTTGCCATATCCACCAGGAGTTTTAAGTGACAGAAATGCTGGAGAATTAACATTTTTAGCAGGGGCTGGTGCAGCTAGTTTTGCCCTAAAGGTTATCAAGGTAGTCTAAATTTTGAAATCCTGTTTTGTTTTTATTTTTAACTTCCTATCCCATTGTTTCAAAAAAACCCAAAGTTAATTTATTTATTCCTGAGAAAAATAAAAGCTGAGAATATGTCTTTTAGGTGGTCATGGTTTTCTTAAGCTGTTTTTCAGCAGGAATGGCAGATGTTTGAAAGTTGTGATTTAAGGTGGTAATGCTGCTGGAGAGCATCACTGGAGAGTGATGTGTGGCCTTTTTCCAAAGGAAATTGGGTTTGATTTTACCGCACTATTAGCGCTGAAAATCACATACTGAGCCTGCACTGTAGAGTGGTTTCCCTGGGCTTAAGTGTACATCTCAGAAATGAAGCACTGTACGTGAGTGAATTAACTTCACTCTGCAGTCAACTGGGTAGGCCTCAAAAGGGCTTTAAAAGCACAGGCTGTTTTTCACATGGCTTGAAAAACTTAGGGTAGGAAAAGCGTGTCCCACAGTGCCTGCCGTTCCACCAGTCAAAATGCCCTTGTTGCCTGGGGAAATGCACTCAGCTCTAGAAGTTGAGAGGGTATGAATCCTATTTCCAAGTCTGTGCTTCAGAACTTTCTGTGCTTCACAACTCCTGTTTAGCGTGTCTGACTGGTGCTGAGCTGGCTGGAACTTGAGAGATGCAGTTTGTTATGGAAACAGGCGCCACTGGGGAACAGCATATGGCCCTGATCCAATGACAACCTGTTTTTATTTGGCCACTTTAAGGGGTTTTAAAAAGCCCACACTGAATGTGTAGAGCAGGGATTTTAGTAGGCACAGTAACACAGACCCTGTGGATGGTTGTGCTCCACAAAAGTGCCTCAACCGAGGTCAGATGCAGACTGAAGTCCCTGATCTCCTCAAAGTGCTACTAAAGAGTCTGCACACACTTTTCAAACAAAATTTGGTGAGAAATAGCACCATTCTGGTGTTTAGCCAATTAGCTTCTGTATTTTTGGATGCTTTATATCCCTATGGCTTTAAGGTGTTATCTCTTGATATTCTGCTTCTTTCTTATAAAGCAAACAGATATAAACACTGTAAGAAAATAAATGGAGAAACTCACTGCATTTGAGTATGAATGTGTACATTGTCTTGAGTCATGCACACCCTTGTAACTCTGGTCCTCGCTGCCCTGGGGGTGTCCTGGTTTGTTAGAAGGATGTGAGAGGGGAATGCTTTTTAGGAGCTGTAAGGTGCCATTGCTGGCCCTTGGACGATAGTGGCAAAGGGGCACATGTGTCACTTCAACACAGAGTGCTGGTCTTGTCCTCTGCAGGTTGGTCAGCTGGATCCACCTGCACCCTCAGTGGGCAGGCACAGTGGCTCTGAGGGGCAAGTAAAAGCCAGCAGCCTCCTTCCCTGGCTGATGGAGCCTGGGAGCACTTTGCAGCCAACCCTGGAAGGCGATAATCATGAGAGGGGATAATGGCTTGTTTTGGGTTAATAGATCCTGACAGCCTAATTTCCCCTGGTGAAAATAAAAGGGAATAAATCTTACAAATACTGTAAAATCAATAGCTAGCAGTGAAGGGGCTGACAACAAGATCCTATATCCACAGCACATTTTTCTGTGAATTGTTCATTTCACATTTCAAGCGGATGGGTTCCCTGTGGCTTTGCAAGAGCCATGTAATCCTCCATTCTCCTTTCTGTCATGCCCATCTCTTCAGTGCTTGTGCTTTACTTGGTCGCCTTTGAGTAAGGAATCTGAAGCCTTGAGCTCATTGGAGGAGAATGCTGCCTTGCCCAGGGAAGACTCACAGCACTCTCACTTCTCAGGGACCTCGGAGCCTCTTCTCCTTGGTATGCACGGCTAACCTGGTTACAGGTTAGATAACTTTATCCTGACCCTCCAAAATAACCCAGCCATGGAGCCTATGCTCACTGCTCTGTGGCTGTGTTCCCCAGGGGAAGACCACAATCTTTGTTATGTTATTGACAGGGTTACCACTGGACTATTTTGCATTCCCAAGGTCAGGGCACCAAGCAGCCAGAAGCTTCTCCAGATAAATCTGCAAATCCACCGAGGACAGTCTGCAGTGAGTGGGGATTGGCAGCATTACAAAATAGAAGATCATGAAATAGGAAGTAGTTAAACAGGGCTGCTGGATCCTTGCTGACACACATGTTGCAGGCAGAGGCACTAATTTCTCCCTGCACAGAGTAAGCTTGAGGAGGACCTCAAGCTCCGACATTGAGAGGAACTCCTGGCTCCTTGGGCTGTCATGAGCATGGACTGAGCAGTCCTCCTACAGGATTGTGCATGTAATCTTGTGGATAAGGCTTGGGCTGGAGTGAGTGTTTTCTTGCTATTGGAATCCCTGTGAATGAAGATCAGTGGGATGAATGGTCTCTATTCTGTACTCGTGGACATTACTTTAAAACCAAGGTGGAGGAAGTACATTTCATACTTTTCAAATAACAAAGATTATGTAGATTGGTAAAAACTGTGGAAAAACTTTACTATCCTCTCCGAGATAAGAATCACATAACAAAAACTTAAGAGAAACCTGTGTGAGTGATTAATCCAACCTTTCAATTACAGGATTCTGGCTCTTTCCTGTCAAGGTATTTGCCCTTGAGCTTTTGCTTGAAGTTATGTCCTTCATTAAAGGAAAAGAAAAGTCTCACTTTCTTTGTTTTCTGGATGCAGACGTTCTTAGACAAAGCCAGGTGAACTCTTTTCCTCTTCTTCCTCGCTGCTGAAGGACTCTTAGAGACAATCTGCTTCTCCAATGTTAGGGCACTGTCCAGGTGAGGGCACTGTCCTGGGACTCAAACTCCTGTCTCTGAAACAGGCTTCCTCTGTAATCTTGAGCTTGTTATCTCGACTTCAGTTTTTCTTCTGTCAGGTGGCTCTTTCCTTCTGTTTCCTCTTTCTGTCTCTCCTCTGTGTGGTTTTCAGACTTTTCAGGCTCACTGTCCTCACTTTCTAAGTAGGGTACCCATTCAGTGACATCCTTTCATTTGCTGGCATTTCCGTTATTACATGTAGAACAAAAGTACTGCTGGGAGAAGCCTCTGAGGGTTTTTCCACTGACAGCTGATGTTCCCTTTGAGATTTTCTTCCCCTGCCCAGTGTTCTGTTATCCCCTCCCTCCCCCTCTGTATTTGCCATTTATAGTGCTGATGACCTAGTGCAATGTTATTTTTCTCTCTTGTTACCGTCCAGGGGCTGTGGGGAGACACTTTGCGTAAAGTAATTTAAACTGAAGTGTGTTTTTAAGAAGCAGATGTATCACTCTTGTTATTGTATCATGCATGCAGAGACTAAAATTGCTTTCAGAAAGGGCTGATCATCCTGCTGCTTTCTGTGGGCTCTTTCTCCCCTCAGAAAAAGAGAGAATCTCCATCCCCTCTCTACCACTAGGAATTCTGCTGATTTTGAAGTGATATGAAGTGCAAAGCAACATTAATGAATTTATGCACAGGAGTTTAATTTAAATTGTATAGGTAGCTATGTTTCCTCATAGTGCTTTTTGGTGGAAAAAAAATAAAGAAACTGAGTTTCTTTCTTTCTCAATTGAGAAAGGTAAACAAAAATCAACATGCTGTAGGCAGTCCATGTTTACAGAGAAGAGGCTGATATCAGACTGGGCAGAGAATCCCCTAGTGACTCCTATTCAGAGTACATATTTTCCTTTCCTGCTCCTTAGTTGGTGCAACTAAGGAAAATATTCAAAATATTTAACAATAATGATAATAGGTGGTTTGCATGTAGGATTTTTTGTGTCAAAGATTACAGCACTCCCTTCTTACTGGTATATTTGTGTTTAGAAGATACATAAGCCCAGGAGAGTAAAATACTTTCCAAATGTCATCCAGCAGATAATCAGTGCCAGCCCTGGGACATGGGATAGCTAGTGATGTACTTCGGTGGTTACAGAGATGGTTTTGTGCAGGAAGGGTCTACTGGGTGGAAAAATTAATCTGTAGTCACAAAGGCACAAAAGCACTTGGTGTCCTTGGGAGAGCTGGAGCCTCTTTGTGCTGTGCAGACCGTGGGAAATGGAAGTGTTATCCTTGTGCCAAACGATTTTTCATGTTAGTGGAAGTGGCAGAAGGAAAAATAGAAGCACATAATTGGAATTGGACCTCTTGACTTCCCACATATCTATGAGATGTATGCAGGTGAACACTGAGCGTGTGCCGCTGATGGTAGTCCATGAGTTGTGTTCCATGAAGGAAGCCTTCCTGGACACATCTGGCTTTGAAACATGGTGAGAAAGCTGAGGTAGGTGCTTTTGGCAAATGTGTCTTGTAGCACTGAACTCATCCTTCTACTCTGGGGTTTTATACCCCAGACACAGCAGGCTGGCACGTCCGGAGGGGGTTGATAAGCTGTGCTTTGTATAAGGTATCATGAGGCATAATAGAGGCCACAACTGCTGCAAATGTGTGGGATGCTGGGGCTGCAAAGGGACAGCTTGGGGAGAATGGGATAGTGTGAATCTCACACTTGCTCTCTGAAATGGGCAGATGTGTTGAAGTCACTTCTCTTGAGTCATTCACCAGGTCAGTGGCAGAGCCAGATATAGAATCCAGGCCTCCTGATTGCCAGGGCCACCACTGTATCTCCAAAACCGTATTGCTTCTTCAAAGGTATTTCAGAAGTATGCAAAGTGCCAAGGGATCTTGCACTTTTCTACCTAACCAGCCCTTTGACGTGGCCAGGCAGGTGTTCTTTGATCATGGCTGTATATTTAAAATCCATGGCCAGTCCATTTTGCACAAGAGTTAAAAATGAGTTTTTCATGTGCTGAGGATCTTTTGTCTTCTGAGAGCAGAGGCAGGACTGTGATGCTAGAGATAAAATGAATTAGCTCTTTTCACTGCACCTTTCAAGGTGACCTTCACATTGAAAAAACCCCACCTTGCACGTAAATCAGAAACCCTTACATATTTACTTATGATATAAGAAATGCATTTTAAATATGTGCTTTACAGACACCGAAGAGAGAACCTTAGAAAGCTTCTGCACGTGTTCTGACTCATACACTACTCAGCATAACGAGGTAGAATCATGCAGACTTCACTGCCGTGGAAATCAAGCCTGAGAGATTTGTTAAGAAAGACTTTGAGCCTAAGTCCTCTGAATTCAATCCTCTGGGGTTTCAGTCAGACCCTGCATGCGTTATTCCCTCTCCTTGGGAGGAGGAACACAACCCCAATGTTGTGTTCTAACTGCAGCTGGGACCTGAGTCTCACCATGGATCCTCCAGCAATTTTTTTAGGCTGTGTGCCAACCATATTCCTCTTCCAGAAAGACTGCCTTCATAGAAGGTTCTTCCTCTGGTGTAAAACTTTTCTATACAGCACCTTATCCTTTTAGGCCTCCCTTACCTTCCCAAGGAAACCTAGCTGCAGGTGAGTGCTAGGTATGGCACGAATAATCATAGTTGCAATTTAAGGGGTCTCATAGCTTTGCCATATTGAACAGTGCAACAGTGGGGAGAGCAGGTACCACGAGCCTGCCACTACAGGCAAAGTAATACAGAAAGTGTTGATTTTTCTTTCAGCAATGAACACTGTGCTCAGCAACATTTTCACATCAGCTCTGGGGTGTTCAGTGCTGCCTGGTATCGACCGCATCCGTCACGAGGTGGCAGAGGCTGAGCGGAGCCTGCAGGCAGCCTCCTGCCATGCTACATCACATCTGGGGCTGGCAGTAGTAGGGCAAAACCTGTCCATTCCAGTGCTCCCCTGCTGCACCCTGTGCATCCATGAAATACTAGACATTCAAAGATTTTGGCTTGAGATTACTTATATGCTATATTTCTAAATCCCCTCAGGACCTGGAGGGTGAAATGCATTTTGTGTGTGTGCCGTTCTCTTGCAATTTTTTTTCCTAAAGGAAGGTAAACTTGGGGCTGCAATCAAAACAAAAACCATAAAGAAATCCTAAAGTGCTAAGAGAAGTTGAAACAGTGCTTCTGGGATGGGACATCTGTTCTGATGCTGTCAGGCCAGTGCATTCTCCTGAGTGGGAGCTTGTGTATCATTGGCTTTTGCTGACTCGAAACCTTTTATTTTTTTACATTTTAAAGGAATATTTTTCTTGATTTGGTATTTATTGACTATTTGATATTTAAATATACTTAGTAAATCCTGACATGAAACCACTGTCATGTGAACATGGGACTTCTAGTCTCAGCAAGGGCAGGCATCAGCAGTAAAAAGATAAAAAACCAAAGAAGGAACAGTGTTAGTACAAAAAACACAGTTCCCTGTCTCAGTAAATGTGTTGTGGGCTTGTCTCCGCACTGGCAGCAGCAGGGCAAAGGCTCCTCTGGGAATGCAGTGCTGCAGTCAGCTCTGGTGTCAGAGGGCTGGTTACAGTCCTGGTGCCACCCCCTCATCTAGGGCAGTGAGGAGGGCCAGGCAGGGATGGCTCCCTGTCCCTCTGTCCCCGTCCCTGAGGAAATCGATGCCATCTCTGCCAGGGCACTGGTCGTGCCCCCTTTGCAGGGGTGTGGTAGAAGATGACGATGACATGGCCTCTGGCATGGCAGTTCTTGTCACTTCACAGGCTCCTCACAGATTTCACTTCCTGACCTGACAGTCTTAGCGTTTCCTTCAACTCTCTCCAAGTTGTTATTTATCTGTCACTGTAAGGTGCCAGCTCTTTTCTCCGGCTGCTCTCTGCTCTCTTTGGGTAGAGGATTTTCTGAAGGTAAATTCCTTGAACCCCCATGTCCTGCTGCAGGTGCTTCCAGCATGAATTTTCTAGCCTCTCACTCACCCTGCAAAGATGGGCTGTCCTGGGAACTGTCTTATGCAGAAGCTTCCTCTCAATCTAGTTCCCCTAGATGGTGTGAAAAAAATCCCTACAACTTTCCTCCTGCTGTCTGTTGATGTTTGTCCCAGTGCTCACATGGCAATAAATGGAAATTCAGTTTAAAAACATCATGTTCTAGAAAATAATGTGTTTCTGTGCTAAAGCAGTCTTGAGAAATTTTAAAACAAAACAAAACAAACAAAAAACCACAAGGAAAAAACATTCTATAGGATCATTCTGCCAGTAGTAAGTTAGTTCTGTGTCATGCAAATTTACTTAGTGGGACATGAAAGATTCTCAAAATTTAGTGTAAGTACCAAAGAACTCCTCTTTATTAATAAAGACCTTGAAATAAGGAAGCAGCTCTGAGCTGTACAGCCACAGTGTGTCCTAGTCATCATCTTTGTTTTCCACCTGTGCTTTCAATGTACTCAGTGGATTCAGGTGTTTGGTTGTGAATCTTAGGAGTCAAGATGTGCAGTTGGCAGTTTGGAATGGCCAATTTCAGGCCTCTAGGGCGCAGATGAAGAACTCAATATAAAAATAATAAGATGTGGTCCCATATATTTAAACAGTGGGATTGGGAATCCTTCATAGCTGTTTGCAGTGAGTGCTTTGTTGGTATTAAAATTACCTGTCAAGGTAGAGCCTGAGCAGATGTAATTTCCCAACTTATTCCTGTTTCCTTGGGCAGTAAACCTGCAGATGGGAATGACAGGACTGTAGTGAGTCTGCTTAGATGGACCCCAGGACTTGGAGGTGTGCTGCAGAATGCACCTTCCCTGCAGTGAAGATAAAACCAGAGAGAACTAACTCAAATGTGGGTTTCTACCTTTTTTTTTTTTATTTACTCTTTTGCATAGCTACTAGAAAGTATTTTTAAGAGCAACATGTGTCCTTGCTCAAATCCAGTGATAAGTATTTTCCACCTAGTGAATGTTTTCACTTTACGATATCTCTTGCTCCACTTGGCTATTTGGTGGAGCCTAATAAGCCCTATCCTGAGAGCTATTTATCTATGTCCTGATGCTGGGAACACTGACAGTCAGACTAGAGACTGTGTTCTGCATGCTGAGCCATGTGCTAAAACACCACGCTGCAAAATATACATCCTGTCTTTGTGCAGGCACACGGTGAGTATGCATAAAAGAAAAGATGAGGAAAAGCCCACAGGATAATAATCAATTGTTTAGCAGCCAGTGCTCAAGAAGCTCTGTGGCTTATCTAAGAGCAAGGAATGAGAAACTACTCCCTGCTCAGGGAGAAAATGTGGTTGTGATTATGGAAATGTTATTGGTAACGTTTCAGACTATTCAGCGCGACAAGGAAACTTCTACCAGTTTTGAAGTTCATATGCCTAAATACAAACATGAAGTCTAAAACAATCCTTGGAGGTTTTGGAGAAGTTTAGATGATGAATTTGAAGCTAAATTTTACAGATTCAAATCCCTCTGCATTTGGAAGGGTCTGAAACTTGGACTGAACCTTGTAGCTTTGAAGCTTCCTTACACACTTGCTAATTTTTTCCTGTTTCTGCCCCTTCCCCCCTTATTTTTCATCCCCTGTGATCCATCAGTAATTCTTTTTCTTTGGTATGGTTCTGCAGCAGGCTCTGCTACATGCTTTGCACTGTGTTTGCTGTAAGTCAGAATAACATTCTGGACTATGATAGCTCTGGAAAAGAACTTGGTGGTATATTAAGAGGGAGCTCATTGGACTTTCCCCACTTAATAGCTACAGTGAGAAAACAGAAGTTATGAAGGCAGTGGAGATGGGTATTGGCTAGCTCCAATGCTTAGTCAGAATTACTATTATTGTAGCAAAATACAGTAGTGATGGTGTGTGTGAATTCAAGGTAAAGGAGCGCTGACACCAAGAACAAGTGTATAGGTCCATCCTTATTCTCCACTGAGATTTTTTTTCAATGTGTGAATCTGAGCTAAGTATGTTAGAAGACTCCAAAACAAATACTTTCAACGTGTGAACTTGGATTGTATGCAGAAGCTCAGGTGTCATTTTACCCCCATTCCATACTACAGCTGATTATTTGGTTGGCCATGTACACTGTTACCTTCTGGAGCATTGCTCAGCAGTGGGGTTCAAGACTCAGAGAATCAGCGACCTGAGAGATACCAAATCATGAAGGAGGAGTCATTAATTCCTGTGCTAATAACAGAGAACAGTGACAGGTTGGTTTTATTAATCATGCATCTTCATTTTCCTGATCATCCTTACTTCTGTCAGTAATTTTCTTTTCAGAGACTGTCTCCAATTTGTCCTTCTCTCTGGGGTCCTGAACCCTTGTTTAAAGACCACTGCACCTGGGGGGATGCTGTTTAATTCCATGCTATTCCAATGCCTGGTCTGGATGATTATTATGAAAATTTATTATAATCTAAAATGACAGGAATCAAAACATGTCATATTAATATTCAAAGACTTTAAAATGCTCTTTCTCTAAATGCATGCTGCATATAATGGTGGTACCTTTTAAGGATACTCTTCAAAATATTTTGTTCTTTTTTGAATTGGTCTGGGAATTGTACTGCTACTAATATATGATCATAAGTAGTTGAGTAGTAGTAAAAAGTATTCAGAAACAATTTGCCAGATTGAATTTTGGTTCATATTTATTCCCCTTCCATCCTTTACACATATTTTGGTTTTTTTCCTTGTAAGTATGATGTTGGTACCAGTTGACAAAATTTGTTTTATGGTGAAAGACAATGCAATCTGTGAGTAGGTGAACTTCTAGAATGACAGACTTCCTGCTCTCTTCAGTCTCTGTCATTAAAACTCTCTTGTTTCTTCTTAGAATTTATGTTCATAGAACTGAGGCAGCTTGTGGGGATAAAGCAATCAGTCATCTAAGTGCAACAATTGTCCAGGAAAAGCATTTAAT
This sequence comes from Chiroxiphia lanceolata, assembly GCF_009829145.1. Taxonomy (NCBI): domain Eukaryota; kingdom Metazoa; phylum Chordata; class Aves; order Passeriformes; family Pipridae; genus Chiroxiphia; species Chiroxiphia lanceolata. The sequence continues at coordinate 58,323,671 of NC_045641.1, forward strand.
AAGCATAGGTCAGATTTGTTGGCACTGAACCTTTGCTTTTCAGTATTGACTAGGAAACATATTTGTAGGAGTTAATCTGTTCACAAAATAAAGGAAAAACTCAGAATGTGAACCTCTGAATAAATTATTTACTTTCAGTAATTCACATAACTCTCTAAAAACCTAATCCAGCATCCATTGGAGTCAATGCAAATGTCCAGTGATGTCAAAGATCATTGGTTAATCTTGTTAGTGATTTCAGTGGATTTTTTTGTATTTTTCCATTGTTTGGGCTTTGTGAAAAAAACCTGTTCTGGAACTTCTGTGTCCTTTATTAAAGAGGGAATAGACCAGTTGTGATGGTGTTTGTTGCATATATAGACTTTGTAAGCCTTAATATTGTCACAAGAAATAGAATTTTTGTATTTTTAGCTGGTGCCATTTAAAATTGTATTTAATATTTTTTTTCTTTTCATCCATCTGAGACGTGATAACTGAGATACCTGGGTACCCACATACTAAACCTGTAAAGTCATGGGAGTTGCAGTTGCCACACATCTGTTTTTCATTCAAACCTACCAGGCCTGGGGAATCTTCGGTGTGTATGCTGATGGGTGACTTGAATGCCAAATCTCTGCTGGGCAGGGAAGGGCTGGGCATGCAGGGAAAGAGTTAAAAATGGAGAAAGGTTGGATTTTACATTCTTTGTCCATTGTACCACTAGAGCTTTGTGGTTGCTTCTTTCATGGTTGAACACGTGATGTGCAAAACACCACCAATGAGTGGCACCTCTCGGCCCCACACTCCTCTTGGGCACACGTGAGGGGCTGTGCGGTGGCCTGCAGACCATCATTCCCAAGCGAGGGATTCAGCCCTGAACTAAAGGGTCCCTGGATGTCCCTTGTTCCTCCTGGCACTGAAGAAGGGAGGGAGGCCAAGGGACTGGCAACAACAGCTTCGGCAGCAGTAGCAAACACAGTGGGGTGGGGGAGCTCTGCGAAGCTTAACAACTTAATTAATGTGAGTTGGTTCTTTTCACAGGCCTGAATCTTGTGAATTCTCCCACTTGCCTTTGCTCAGTTTCCACAAGCTGAGCTGATGTGATTTTAAACCCTTTCCTCTGCATAGATTTCTGTACTGTTCCTTTCTTTGACTCCCCTGGCACATAATCACTTCCAAGATTCCTAGGTCTTCAGGGACAGTTTGGGTCCTCACAGAATATACCATGTAAACCCATCTTTTCCCAAATCTTCAGCTTTATGATTGCTCCAGCTGATGGCTTATTGGCCTGGGACATTTGAAATACTTAATACAGTGGCTGAGGGATTCCAAGCCAGTTACCCTTGAGCTCACACATCACAAGGTGTGACAAAAATCAATAAAATACTAAAACATTCCTCTGCTTCAGTTTTTTCCTTCCTCTGATGTGTTACCCGTCCGTGTTTTAGGTTCTCTTGTAAGACCAGGATACTTCCTGGTTTTCTGTATGTGACTTCTCCTTGGCAGTGGAGTATCTGTGGTATCTTCTGTCTTTCTTTTAAGTAGGTAATAAGCAAAATTTGACTTTAAAACTTGCTGTCCCACTTTACAGTAAGATCTTGGCCAGCATGGTTCACTGATCACATTGCCTCACCAACTTCTATTTAATTACCAGCTTATCAAAGAGCATGTTTTTTCTTGATCTGACTGTCATTTTGGTTTAAATTGTTTCTTCTGGCAGAAAATTATTGTGGTTTAATGGTTCTTTTTTTCAGTCCAGTCCTGCCAGCCTTACAACTGCATTTAAAGACAGAGATCTAGAAGAAAAGATGCAAGCAACCTTCTTGCACAAAAGCTGTTTGGAGTTTGAAAGCAAGTCTCCAATATCAAGCAGAGCTCTGAGACAGAGGAAACAGATATCACTGGTACTGTTAATAAGACAAGAAAACAATTCAGAGAGGCCACAACAGTCTGAATGAGTCTGGAGGCCTAGGGGAAGTGCTGTGTGAGAGTTTTTTCTGTTTTAGAGCCAGTTAGACAGTGAGGATTTTTTAAGAATAATGCCTTCCAACATTATTCTCCTGTCCTGTTTTATTGGAATTTTAGTCAGTGATGGCTAATGAAATCAAGCATTGGCCCTTTTCTTTGGAGCAGTCCAACTGGGCATGTAGTGGTTAATGTGATAGGATGTAACAGGAGAAATAAATTGCCTAATTTTTGCTGATGGCTGCCAGGATGCTCCAAGAACCCAGAACGCAGTGTGTGCCTGAGTGCTCTCATTTCTTCAGGGATAGCTGGCTTCATTTGTTGGCTATTTCATATCTGGTGAAATGAAGAGATTCTCGAAGAATACACACCTCAAATAGGCTGTGAGATGTGAGGCAATATTTTTGCTTCAAGGCCTTCTTTAGGCGATGAGGAGTCAAAAAATAACAGCGAGCAGGGTTAGCGGAACAGCTAACCTCTGTTCTACATTTTTAGGAGCAAAAAGAAGGTCATTGCCCTTATCTCCTGTTTCTAGCCATGGTTTTTTTGTTAACTCTTAACATTTTCAGTGTGCAATTGTCACAGCATTCATTTTCCTTGGAATGCTTTTTTTTAGAGTCAGTGAAATAAAAAAAAAGAGAGAAAAAAGATGTTTTAATTTCTAGTCAGAGGGGAAAGTGTTATCTCTAAAATGAGTTTGGAGAATATAAAAGTGTGAAATGAGCTAACTTTGTAGGGGTGCTGGGTGCATATAAATTACTCCTTTTGGTTCTGGTGCTTTTTGGCACGTAAGGAGCTTTGCCCTAGAAGTGTGTGCGTCCATCTGGTAATGAGACCATACTAAGTCGGCAGGAGCTGGTGTTACAGGGAAGTGTGCTCTGCTCCTCCTTGGGCTGCAACTGTGTGAGGAGCAAACAGATAATCTCTCTTGCTGGTATGCTGCATTCCCAGCATCTCTTCCCTTGTCGTGTGGTGAGCTTTACATTCCCAGACACCGAGTCCTGTGCTTTACTTCTGAACGAGGGCAACACAGGCAACAGAAATCATTGTTTCTGCCTCCCACCAGGGCACCTGCATCCTTAACTAGAAGATAAAAGATGAGAAGCTAGTTTGGTTTTCAGACCTGATTTCATTATTGTGTGGCAGCACTGGCATCATGTGAGCACTCTGTTTTCTCTTTATGTGTTGTACTTATTTATTTTCTCTGTGACATTTCAGCCAGTTGTGAAACTACTTAACTCCTTCTTCACAGTTGACCAAAAAGGCATTAAAGCGGAACAACTTTCATTTTGCTTTCACTTTGTGTTGAGATGATTTGGATTCTTGCCTGTGGCCTCAGATGAAGTGCTTACTGTCCCATTGCCACTCACCTGACCTGTGCGGCCTCTCATTCTTACGTCATCTTTGTGGCTACATAAAGGTTTTCTTTGTGTAAAGTGATGCTGTGGATGCAAAACAGTTACAGGGAAAACACTGAGGGTTGGCTCGTCTTCTGTTGTGTATAACAGAGAAACACTGTAAAAGCTATAAACTTAAACAATAGGGGTGAACAGGAAAGCCTGGGAATGGTTTTTGGGTATTCCAGATCCTTGTGGGACTTAGAACAGGGTTTTGTTATGAACTTTTCTCTACTTCATTTTAAGAATAAGCATTAATATCAGGACAACTGCAAATAAGAAGGGCTCAATATCCACAAAGAACGTGTATTTTGAGTTCTGGGGAGTGAATTTTTTCCACTTTACCTTGTAGGATGCTTTAATACCTACTAAGTTCAGGGCAGCGTGTGTATAAAATGCCCTTAAATCAGCATTCCCTATTCCTCCGCTGCAGGCATTTTACACCTGCTTGATACTCACAGTGTGTGAGTGCAAATCACTGTACAAGGCAATCAAGCCCTGTACAGCTTGAGAATGACTTCAGTAATTCAGAGTTTATTTCAGCCGCTTTCATGGAAGTTTACTGGTTTTTACGTAACACCTTAAGGTCCTCTAATCAGAGTGTGCAACTTCCTGGATGAATTGTCTGACTTTAACCTGTAGATGCTGTGAGTTCACATCCTTCTTTGGGGTTGTCTTTCAGTGAGAATATGGCACAAAGTCTGTTTTCCTCTGTGAGAAATGAAGGACTGAATTCCCCACATGCTGTTATTCTTATCAGCCCCAAACATGCTGCACAGGACTACAGCAGTTCAGTGGTGCTTTGTACTGAGGAAGAAAAACATATGAAGTCGAGACTGATTTTCCAGAATTGGTGCATGCATGAAGAGAGCTTTGCTCCACATGAAGGAAAGGGATATACTTTGAACTCTCTATCCCTTAGTCTGTGGAGCACTCATCCCCTCATACTGCTGTTCCCCCTATGCTTCTGTGCAGACCTTTTAAGCAGCTATTGTGCTGAGTTCCATGGAATGAGGGTATTTCCCGGTATGCCTGCAGAGCCCAGGAGGTGCTGAGCACGGGCCTGCATCTAGTGTGCAACTGGCAGAAAGGAAGCAGTTAATTAGCCTTTTTTATGCTGGTGTCAATATGTTTTTATTACAGTCATGGGTCCATGTTGGTACCCTCGGGTGGCTAATTTACATGAAATTTCTCGTGTGCGTTGAGCTTTAAACAACGTCCCAGGTAGCCTTGTCAATGGCTTCTATACAAAAGATTGGAAATTCAGTCCCTGTTGGGGCTGTGCTTTCAGCCACAGCACAAAAATATTAATACCTGTCTTTCTTTCCCTGTTCATAAACAAATTCTTATCGCTGTTTTTTCCCCCTAAACAAAAGAAATGGTCCAAAGCATTTAAGACATGCAAAGCCAAGACATGCTATTTATAAAAAGAGCCAAGGCAGATAAAGGATGATTTATGATACTCATAGAGCACCTTTCAGCCAGCTAGGTCACATGACATTTTACAAACTGATTGTATACACCCTGAGTGTCTGTGTGTGTTGTGAGATAAATGAAAAAAGTGTAACTTCTTCCAGAAGTAAGAAAAGGCAAGGTACATTACTGCAACAATAGCTTAACAAATCTGCACATTAATTTCAGGGAGACAGAGAACAACTGAACAGCAGGAAAGATAAATGTACTGTAGTTGGGTGGGTCTTGAAGCAGCACTAACACCTTTACTTCAGTGAGCAGTGATGTGTTATGTCAGTAATGATGAATGTCTGGCACTTTGGGTGTACCCTGTGCTGAGTTTTGGCTACCCAGCAGTCAGGGGAGCTGCACCAATTTACATCGCCCCAAGCATCTGGCCAATTCTCCATTCAGTTTATTCAGATTAAACGAATTCCTGAGAAACACAACCTCTGTAGTTGTTTTGGCAGGAATAGGAAAGTTTTACTGGAGAGGACTCCCATGCTGTCCTTGCTGCTCTCTGTTTATTATACAATTTTCCTAGAAATGAACCACACTTAAACTCTTTCCTGTGGTGTCTCTCCTCACTGATCTTACTACCAACTTAAAGAATTAGCAGTTTCTGTTGTAAGGAACTTTGTCATTAAAGGTTTTCACCTGAAACATGGTAAACCTCTTTCACCATGGACCTTCCACTCTGAATGACGTGGTTAGAAATCCAAATATGATGGATGAACCTACTGCCACTTCTCCATGTTTCTCTTTTCTTTTGGCATTGGAGAAGTGCCAGTGTCTGTCCCAAGTGCTCCTCTTTCACTGTGAATTAAGGATCTTATATCACTGTCTGTGGTAACACCTCCTGCTACTCAGCACCCTTGGCCTTTGCAGATCCTCCTGTTTCCTGCCTCTGTGAGCTTCCCCAGAACATGTCTTCAGAAAGTAGTATTCAAATTGTGCCTTTGCTTTGTCATCCCTATGTTGCAGTTCTCCAGGATCAGGACCCTTCGTAGCTACAGAAGACTGTAGGAGCTTTGAATTTTTTGTGCCAGGGTGGGGTGCATTCTGTCTCTGTGCCTACTTTGGGTGAGATGGCAGTACAGGTGACCTCTTGTCTTCCTGAAGTTGGAAGGATTAATGCCGTCAGTACTTGCAAGACCTTTGCTCCGTTTCTGCTCTAAACCGGACGTGAGGTTTTCCCATGCAGGCTGCTGCATCCTGCATTTCACTGATGCTGGTTAGCACTGCCTGCCATGCCCAGTGTGCTTTAACACATCCATTCTGTAAGCTGAGTGACTGGGACAGAGGAAGGCTGGATTCTTTTCCCAAAGTTGTATGGCAAGCAATTGTATAAAAAAGAGGAGGACCTGAGAGTCTAGAACCTGTTTTGTAATTGCTGGGCTGACTCATGGTTGAAGAGATATGAGATAGTTTATGAAGCATCAGTGTTTGATGATTGCTTTCTGGTCAAGTAACCCAGCTGAAGAACTCAGTTTACCACATGAACTACAAGAACAAGCAATAAGACATGAGTTGAGCATCATTCACAGACCTTAAGTGTGGCTTCATTCAAGTCCTTGGTATCTGTAGTGAACAATGTGAATGCGTATATTTCCATACAGTGACTGAATGTGCTGCTAGAAATCACAAGATGCTAGAAATCACAAGTAGAGGCTTACAAGGATCCTGTGATCATTAATACTGATTTAGTCCGGAGAAACAGCTGAGACATTTGGGTTTTTTGTAAGGTATTTGAAGGATCTATCTGTCTTTTGTCTTAAGAGGTATAATCCTGAAAGAATTAAAGGTGACAGACTATCAGTAGAGCTATTGATCTGTTGATTGATCAAGCTATCACATGAATTGCTTATATGACCTCATACACAAAGTGTGTGAACTTCTGCTAAGGTATTAAAAGTGAAATAATATTAATAATCCCATTTCCTATTCCACAGGCTATGCATGTATATGCATATATATCTCGGTGTACTGCAGCAGTTAAAAGCACGACTTGCAATTCCGTAGAGAAAAAGGCAGTAACAGAGATGTGTTTTGTGTTCAGCTCTAAATATGGGTAGACCTGCACTTTTAAGGAATACGTGAGTGATGGCTCTGGTGTGTAAAAGTTGCATCCTATGAGTCTCCCACTGCTACTCAGTGGTGTAATTGCGTAGGTGTGGTGCTGTTATCTTGGAGATTACAGTGAGGTCCCTTGAGTAGCTGCTGTCAGCACCGTGAAAAAAACCCAGACTTGAGCAGACGACAGAGAAATTGAAATGGCCTCAGACTTAATGAGGAGTCTTCAACGTGTACAATGGCTTGATATAGCTAGTAATAAGTAAGTAGGTTCATTTTACATGCTCTGAAGCTTATTCTAGTTAAGTGACTGGATAACTAAGGGCCACTAGTTGTCACAAGCTGTGCTGGTTTTGGCTGGAGTAGAGTTAATTTTCCTCAGAATGGCTAATACTGGGGCTGTGTTTTGAATATGTGCTGAACACAGGGTTGGTAATATAGAGATGTTTTTGTCATTGCTGAGCAGGGCTTACACAGAGCCAAGGCCTTTTCTACTTTTCTTACTGCCATGCTGCTGAGGAATTTGGAGGCTGGGGGGAGACACAGTTGGGACAGGTGACCCAAACTCACCAAAGGGATGTTCCATACCATATGATATGCTCAGTATAAAGTGGAGGGAAGAAGGAGGAAGAGAGGAGGCGTTTGGAGCGATGGCATTTGTCTTCCCAAGTAACCATTACGCGTGATGGGGCTCTGCTTTCCTGGCCCTGCCTGCCCATGGGGAGCAGTGACCTTGTTTTGCCTTGCTTGTGTGCATGGCTTTTCCTTTCCCTATCAAACTGTCTTTACCTCAACCCACAAGTTTTCAAGCTTTTACCCTTCCGATTCTCTCCCTGATCCCACTGGTGGGGGAGCGAGTGAGCGAGCAGCTGCTTAGGGCTTGGCTGCTGGCTGGGGTTAAACCACCACACAGGCAAATATTGACATCATGGATAAATGCACCATAATAGTCAGATATGTATGATAAGACAGGATGTAATCCTTGTAGTGACAAGAGGATACAGGTTCCATTTTTTCTGGCTTCATTATTTTGGTATTCAGTGGCCCGAAGATATACTAAATACATCTGGCTTTGGTTCTCAGTCTTGTCTCCTGCCATCCAGGGAGAGGTCAGCGAAGGGGATGAATGGCTGGAGGACAGGAAGGCTACCTCTAGTGGAGGTGGGTTGCAAGATCATGTGGGTTTAACATGTTGGTAGAAGGCTTGCAGTGTTAGCAGAAGGTCTTTGTGTTTCCTTCCTTCTGCAAACCTTTGTTGGGAACAATGCTATTTACTTTGGGTTTAAGGGAGAGAAACACTGGAGTCATCTACATGCTGTGTAGTTTTATCACTAACACCAACAGCCTGGGTAGGAGGAACAGACCCAGATGGGCTGTGGAGGTTGAAGACAAAATTAACCATAGTTAATTCTTGGTCTAAGAGGAAGGCCATTTTAGAGTGGTTAAAATAAACAGTGGTAGGATTCCTGTGGTCATGATTGTCTAAAGTACATAAGTAAGGCAAGTTTTATAGGGAGAAAATATCTTTTATTAGATCAATTGTCATACCTGGAAAATAAAACAAAAAACTGTATCAGTTGGTCTACTAAAAGATATTATCTCCCTCTGTAGGCTTTGCTTCAAGGATGGCACTGCACACTCCTGCAGCCTCTCACAGGACACTAGAACAGCGATACACTGTGCCTGTCTTTCTCCTATTGTGCAACAGGTCTTGTCTTCGAGCTGTACATTGGTCCGAAGGTGACCAAACAGCATCCAGCACCCTGCCATGAGTCTGGGTTTGTGCCATGTTCTCAGCTGACTTGCTTTGAAAAGGGAGGCTGGTGGCTTGAGAGGTCACTAGTGTGGTCTATGGTTTCTGTGGTACCCAGCTGCCTAATGGTTAATACAAGATTCTGCAGTTGCTAAATCAGGTATCCATGATCTCCTTTGAGGGAGACCTCTAACACATTCTCCATTCCCATCCAGCTAGGAGAAGTCATAGTTGGTGATGATGGTTAGCCCCTCTCCCCTAGACTGGTCCATGAAGCCCTTCCAGGTGCCGTGACCCTCTTGATGAAGTACAACAGCTACTGGCAATGGCACTTTGGAGCTTCTGGAGCTGAAAGGCTTCAGGTCAGGTTTATAGAAGGGTTTGTGAATAAAAAGCTAAATAGTGAAATGCTTCTCCTGCACTTTTGTCTAGATTACACAGACTTCTAAAGGACCTAATAGGAACAATCTCTGATAAAGTTAAGAAGTTCTCAAAGGAAATTCAGACATCTATTTGGGGAGTGCCTTTGATACACCATCTAGTAATCTCTGATGGAAACTTTTGACCTTAGATTTCCCACAGACAGTTTCTGGATCTTCAAACAATTTATTTCTTGAAGTCTGTCCTAGGGAGAATCCCAAAAAAATACATACACTTTCAGGCTAAAAAGGGTCTCAGTTCTGTCAAAATTAGGGCAGAATTTTCCTACAGAGAAGTTAAAAGGATCTGATCAGGGAAAAAATCATGGAGCTGCTATTACACCACATAGCTGTTCTAGCAAATAATAGCTCTGTATTTAAAAGTAATAATAAAGCAAATGCACTTACTTTGTTACTTAAAATAACCTTAGGAGATTAAAACTGAAGATTAAAATGATAGTTTTCATTTGTCAGTATTCATATTTTTTGACCACGATGCAGTTTCCTCTGTTAACGAGGTGTTAGCGATTTTCATTTTTGCCTATATAGTAATTTTCTACTCAGTTTCAATTTTAGATTTTATGCCCTAGCACAGAGATACAATCGCCAGAGCGGATTGTTAGTTTATATTTAAAATTCCTCCACTGTTATGGTTTTGGGGTTTTTTAATTAACATATAAGCCCATGGAAACAATTCTGTTAGGCTTGATCATTGTAGAAGTCCTTCAGAAATTAAATTGTAGGAGTGTGACATCTAGTATTCTATTAATTTTGGAAATAATTTGTTTCCTACAGTACTGTCAGTAGATGAAACCCAAAAGTTGTGCCACCACAAGTCAAAAGGAAATCTTGATATTTTTCTTTGTACATTGAAAATTTACAAAGCATCCATCTGAATGTATTGAGCAAAACGTTTCACTTTTATTAAAGGCATTAAAAGATTCTGGGCATTTTGAGATCAATACAGACAATTGCACAAATACCTGAGAAGCCACTGCTGCTTGCAACTAGGTGTCACTGGGAGCAAACTGGAATTGAGAGCTTAGAAGTGACTAATAACCTTCACTTTTACTTGACCCCAAATATTTCTAGCCATGGGGAGCATAACTTTATGGATGAACTCTGGTTTAGACCATGTGTATATATTTCAGAATCCATTAATGACTTAAGTACACTTTGCAATATTGCAGTATTGAGTGTAGTGTAACAGATGTGAACTGCGAATGCCAAATCTATTCCAATTTACACTGAAGCAAAGGTTGCTTATTCCTCTTGTCTTGGCAAAAAGTTGCATGTTAGACAAATAAGTGATATAATCTGATTACCAGGATTGCATTGGCTTTCAGGAGTGATGAATATGTGGAAAAAATATCTCCTGTGTATGGAAATAAGTGCAGAATGAGAACCTAGTTGCCTTTTTTATTGGAATAAATTAAAAATAGCTGCACAGATATCACAGGAGTGTCACGCTTATTATGTTAATTCAAGACAAAGATAAAATTAATTGTTTCAAACAAAAAAAAATCACATTTAGCAAATGTGATGTACTAAAGGGTGTTTTAATGAAAGGGTTGTTATCCTACTTCAAGGACAATTTTGGTTCTACCATACAGGATCCTATGGGATTTTTGAGGATATACATCTTGCTGAGGCATTGCACATTTAACAGCAGGGGAGTAAAATGATGTAGACTTGCTGATCCATACTTAATTCTGGAATATTCATTAACTGTCTACTCTTTGCTAGAAATCTCCAGAATTAATGTGTTTTACATGCACAGGTAAAGACAAGAGATCAAGAAGCTGTTAAAAGGGCTGGGTACATTTGTGGCAAAGTAATAAATGATTATAAATAAATAAATAAAACACTGATAATTTGGGAGCAATCAAGACTGAAAGATTTACAAACAGAACGTGTGAACAGGAGGGTACATGGCTGTGGATGCTGAAATTTGCTTGAGAAAGTGCTAAAAAGATGTACCATTTTATCCCTACTTGGAAGAGGTGCCAAAAGTGCTCATCTGTTGCATACAATTTTGGGTAGAGCTGGGTAACAAAATACCTGTCAATGGTATTCTTTGATGTCAAATTTGATTTTGGCCTAAACTATGCTTTTGTTCTTTTCAACACTTTCTTATAAGAACATATTTATGCTTACAAATCATTAGCCAGAAACCTAGAACATGTAGACTAGCATTTCATTCAAACCTAACTTTTCCAAGTCTTATTTTTTCATGGAAGTTTGCATTACTTTATAAGTTTCTGATGACAAAAATGTATACTTCTTTTTGTAGTTAAAAGCATCCATAGGAAAAAAACCCAAGCAAACCATGTTTCAGCCTCCTGCAATGTTGTAGAGCTTGGAGGCTAAAGAACTCACTGAGGAGCTTTGCCTTGATCTGATCAATGTGTCTGTGGGGCACCATGGTTTTGGGAGCTTTTGAAGGCTTGGTGTATGGGGCAACTGTCAGACTGTGTCAGTACACTGGGTGTGCATATACTGCTGAGCTATGAAAAAATCAGCATCTTCTCAGGATGCCATTTCAGACCTTCTGCATCACTAACACTCCAGTCTAGGCAACACTTTTTAGGGAAATGTGCATAAATATTCCCCTTTTGGACTTCATCATGGTAACCAAGACACTGAAAGACACCAAGAGACAAGATGCTATGGTCTTTGCCTCCTTTTCTGTCTTCCTCTATACTTTCTTTCATAGAACAGAGTTGGTAGGACTAACAGTGCCAGGTCAGGATGTGGGGATTTTGTATGGCCACTACAATCATCTTGCTTGTTTTGAGAGCCTCCTGACTCAGCTCATCCACAACTTTAAAAGTCTGCAATCCGACCCAAGTAAGACTTATTTGCAAAGCTCAAGATACAGAGGCTTTTGGTACTGTTGAATGTCCTGTGTTGAATGTCCTTGGGGCTTGCAAGGACGTGGCTGGGTATAGGGAGCTCATGTTACCGTCTTCCTTCCACAGGTTTTCAGGATCAAGACTGTGAAAAACTGCTTGGGAGGCAGAGAAGGGCTGGTTGGAAGACCAGGCTTCATTTCCCAAGGTCTTGCCATTGAACTTCAGCCAGGGGAATGTTCTCTGTATCAATTTGATTGTTTCGATTACTGTGTCTGGGTATTATTCTTTGAGGTTTTCCAACAATTTGCTTTTGCTGAGCCATTCCTGCCGAGCGTGGTCGAGAGCAGGAGAGAGGGCAAGATGCACATTGCAGTTACAATCACCACAAATCTGTTTGCGCTGCGGTTTGAATTTAGGTACCTCTGTGTGTCTTGCGGTGGTGCATGGAGAATGTTTTCTGCGTGTACACTCATCTGACAGCCTGTGGCCCGCCTGCGAGAGCTGCAGGGTGAGTCTCAAGGACCTGGGAGGGAACTCGGAGCTTCATGCCCCGATTTGATGGGTTTGCAGTTTCTGCCAACAGCCTGTGGTGAACCACAACACACAGAGGGCCCATCCACTGCTATACCCATCACTTCCTGCCTTCCAGCGTGCTGATGGCTGCCTGGCATCACACCTAGGTAAAGGGAGTCCTCCTGTAACCTGTGACATTAAGGGACTTGTGCCAAGGTTAGAAAGTCAAATTCTAGAATAGCTTGTTAGTGTTAGCCTACTGCTCCAAACAAGTAGGTTGGTATGGTTCCAGGCAACTCCAACCTGCTGAGAGTAGTAAAACATTGCTATTGATAGGCAAATATAATAAGGGTCAGTAGGCCTTGTTCTCACTAGGTTTTTACATGCCTATAGACATTTAAGCCTATTCCCATCAGTTCTCTCACCAGACCCATTAAGGAGCAACAAAGGCTGACCTTTGAGCAGCAAAGGAATTACCCTTCTATTAGAATTTAGCCATGCTGACCAAGAGCATGGACACAAGTCACGTTGGTAAGGCCTTCCTAGACTCTCTCTGATAGTCAAGGAAGATAGTCAAGGTTTGAGGCTGAAGGGAGCAATCTTGCAAACTCCTGAACATCTTCCAGAAAGGCTCAGCACTCATCTTCCATTCACAGCTCTGAGAAGGCTCAAGTGTTTTCGGGAGACACTCAGCAGCTTGTAGAATTCGGCACAGAAGAGGGCTGTCTGTCAATCTGGTCCTGTCCTCAAGCAACAAAATTGTTCAAAAAGAATAGAGTGTGTCGGATTCTTCCAGTTTCCATTTGTAAATATAAATATATGTATGTTCAAATGATTTTATGAATCTGATTGTGAGTAGCAGCTGAGAAACACTCAAATGCCTGGATTTTAATGCAATTACTTCATCAGGAGAGTGGAAGAAGAAGTAATGAAGCCTGTTAAAAGGGAATATCTCTGCTTCTTGTTTTGCTTCATAAATATTCATGAACACCCCCTCTCCTTTCTTTGCCCTTTGACTGGATCTATTAACTGGGAGCCATTAGCTGTGGATGAGGCTTGAACCTCATAAAACATTTTGTGGTCATCAGATGCATTATTGGAGGAATTTGCAGACACAGATACTCTTGACATTCACATCTGTTCCATCTAATTATTCCTAAATTGAAATGGTAAGCCCCTCTTTGTGACCATGCAGTATATTCCTGAGGAGTTGATTGCATTATTAGAAGAAGGGGTTTACAACTTCAGCCAGGGAATGAGTGAGACACTGATGAAATTTTGGTTTTTCTTTGCAGTATTCCTAGCAATGTCAAATAACTTTGAGAGATTGTATATGATGTACATGCAAACTTACGTGCTATGCAAAAATGCATTATTCTTATGTGAATATTTTATTGGGAAGGTCAGAAGGCAGTAGCAGAGAGATTATTCATTGCTTGAATAAGGGATGAGTACCCCTCAATCATTCATTGGTAGTAGAAAGTGTTTTTCTGTCAGGATTGAGGATGCCATGGGGAAGGTCTAGGCTTTGAAGTAGCTTCATGCTCGGAGACTCCCGAGTTGGTATGCCAGGCAGTGCAGTCTTCACTCCCTTGGTGTGGCCCAGGAGCCCTATCAGAGGAGACTGCACCAGTGCTTAGGGCTCCATATTTCGGGTGACCAAACAGTCATGAGAAGGACAGGGACACAGCCATAAGCATTTTAGCTATTTGGATCTTTAGTGGGAAAAGTAGTTTTTTGAATCACTAGTTCTGGTTTTTTCCTTTTTTTTTTTTTTTCCTTTGACCCACTACCCTTGTCTCCACCCATTTCAGTGAGTTTTTATTTTGGCATGTCTCTCTGGCCTGATAAATAATACCTGCTGTAAAGATTGCTTTTGTGAGGTAAATACCTGTCCAGCAGGAACCAGATGAAATCTGATGTGAATTCGTTTCACAAAGAACACCAGATGACTGGTAAATTTTTGATCAGCTCTTTACTGGAGAAGAAACATTAAATTAGAGGTGAATGTTTTTTTAAATGGCACATTATTTTATTATGCTCTCACTTTCTCTGCATCCATTCTTTGCTTCATCCCCAGACTATGGGGATGGATCTTCAAAATCAGACGTGTCATCCCATAATGTCAAAAATAGCTGGAAAATGATGTTATTCTTTGTTTCAGCAGGTTGATTTGGAGATTTAAGAATGGAGCAATAAAATGCTTTCCTGAAAGGAATATCCAGTCCATGTCTCATTAAAAAAAAAAAGTTTATTTTTCGCAATTATTTACTGACTGCCGATTCAGAGCCATGTTTTAAATTTTATTCTCCACGCACACACCCACCCACCCCACTGCAAATACGTTATAGAAAAGCTGCAAATTACAGGATGTCTAATTAGAAAGCTTTGAGGAAAAGATGACAAAGAATCATTCACCATGGAGACAGAACTTGCTTGCTGGTTTATAGCCAGCTAAACAATGCCGGGGACTCTGATAAGCTATTCCTGGGGAGAGTAGGAGTTAGCCTGTGTGAAAAGCAGGGAGCTGGTACACAGCATGTTATGGAAGAGCAAAGCCCTCTTCTCTTAAAGAGAGATCAGAGACAAGGACGCAAGAGTGCAGAGTAGTGTAAATGGACTGGCTACATCTTAGATCTGTTTTATAAGCTAATATAATGCCTGATTCAGACCTCTTAAGACAGCAGAAAACCAGTCTTTGCTTTCGGTGACTGTTGTTAGGTCACAAGCAAAACAAATCTGTAGTTTCTCCTTAGACCTGGTCGTCAGAGATGATCTGGAGACAACAGATCTGAATCTCGCTTACCAGAGTACTGAATTGTCACAGTGCACAGATTGGAGGATTTTTTAACTTCATCTGCAGAATCCAAATGTTTGTTCTCAATCTGTATTCTCTCAGCCCTGTGGAATTGGCCAGAAAAAGGATATTTGGTCCAGGGCTATTTTTACATGCGAGATGTTTGTCACTAGCAGAAAATTTGGCGTGATAGGCAGCCTCTGCGTAAGGCAGTCTGGGGACAAGAATAGCAGAAAGCGCCGCAGATGGAGAGTGAGGTTCACTGTTGAGAGCGATCTATTATTGCGTGTAGACAAATTGCACGGTGCATGACTGGGGAGAGCATGCAACATAAGCTTCTCTACCCATTTCAGAGATATGCCATTCTGTGAAGGCTTCAGACCGTTTTTAGCAGGAGGGGTTCCAAACTCCTTCACATTCCTTGCGTCTCAAGAGCTCCGTAGTGACTCCCGTTCACAGCTTTGTGAGCTGTGGGCACGCGTGCTGTCGCCACCACGGGATGTCCTGCGTGGCAGCCTTACACCCAGCACAGCATCACAGCAGCTCTGCACACGAGGTGTCAGAGCCACCACGGCGCTGTGCGAGACACTCTGCTTCCCTCAGACAAAGAGGGAGGCAGGGAGACTTTTACTACCACTTTGATTTAGACCTTGTTCAAGCTAACGACCAATCTGATCAACCAAGACCTGCCTTGCTGACAAAACCCCTAAATCAACCAAGCCAAAAAAAAAAAATCAAACGTTGCCAAGAATATACCTGCATTATCGAGAGAGGGAGCAAATTTGTCAGCAAATCTGACAAAACTCCTCCTGTGAAAACATTTGGGGTCTAAATTTGTACCTTTCTGCTCAAAGTACATCTGCCTCTTTAGAAGTACATTTTAATTGGCTTTTGGAAGTGATCATCGAGCCTTAACTGAGAGAAATCAGAAGTCACTTAGGGTTAGTTAAAAGGATTTTTATGAGAACTAGGTGAAATTTAGGTTCTGTTTCAAATAGGGGAATCAGGTTAGCTGAAGGAATAAGTTGAATGCATTTTCAAAAAAAACCCCAATCCAGGATATTTTACCATTTTGAATTATTGAACAAGCATCACTAACATACAAAAGAACAGGTTTGAAGAAATCTACACTCAATTTTTTCATTTCAAATACCTGTACCCCTGCATTGCTTGTTCCTGGCAACTGTAGAGAAAATTTTACTCAGTATAGCAATAAGTTTTAGAGAAATATTTTGTAATTAAAAAATACACAAATATTTCAACTTATGTAAATGAAACTAGGGCAGTGATGTTCCTTGATCACTGGGGCCTCCTCATGACAATGTGAGAGAAACCTAGTAGAACTGGGATATTCATATTTCTCAAGAAATCTTTACTGATATGTATCATGCAGGGGAAAAAGGACAACATCTTTGAACATACCAAGGCAAAGCTTCAGCTGACTTTGCTTCTGTCTTTTGATGCAGAGCTGTAGTTTCATCGGTCATCACAGGGAAAGAGTTGGCAGAGGTCACTAAGAAATTCTCAGCAGCGTATGCAAAATGGGATATTTTCATTCCCAAAAATCTGAATGAGAGTTAATTTATGTCTGTGTGCACTGGTGAGTTTTCCTAAGTTTTTGAGCTTTTGGATATTCAGAAGTCAAAGTCTGCACAAAGCCTGTGTGAACTGAACTTGTTAAGACTCCTACATGTGACCTTTACGTATCTGTATTTGGCAGTCCTTACCTGGTTCCTAATGCACCTTCAGAGTGGGATGCACTGAGGTAATGGAATTTAGAGCAGCCAGCATGGAATAAGTGATCAAAGAGCCTGACGTGGAAAATAAAACTCCCCAGTTGGGCTGTGTGTTTGGAAGAAGACTGCAGAAAGGCTAAACCAAAGCCCCAGTTACTGGTGGTAGTCTCTGTGTTGGCATCCCAAGCGCAGGAGAGGCAGCATTGCATTTGACATTGATGCCACATTTGACAAATGGCAGTATGTACATGCCGAGATGGAAGATAAAAAACAAAGGAAAAATGAGGTTTTAAATACCAAAAAAATTGTTTTCATACAGAACTACAGTCTAAAAGCTGTGAGGAAAAAATGGTGGATTGCTTCCACGTGATTAGGATGCCCTATGAACAGAGGTCTGGATGCTTGTAGCTACAAAGCAGTAGTGGGTGATACAACTCTGCCAGTGCTTTTTGGTCAGGAAGTCCCTCCGGGGTAAATAGTCCTACCATCAAATCAATGGTAACGGGAATCTGCTGAGCTGATTAAGAGATGGGCTTTCTTTTCAGCGCCTCTTCCTTTCATGAAAACCCTTCAGGTATTGGTAAGGCAGAGCCTATTCAAGCTATGTAGGCAGGATGCTGCTCCCTCCTCAGGTCAAACCCAAACTCACCCTAGGATTGGGAGGACACTGTCAGAGAATAGCCTCTAGACTGAAATTTCTCCCACTCCAAGCTCCAACAGATTAAAAATTTGCTATGTGTTTGTCCGCATTCCTGGCTGGGTTAGTATTCTTCTACAGTATTCTGTAAAAGAAAGACACTTGGAGCCAGGTAATTAAACATGTCAGCTCTTTATCCAAGAGAGTATTATATTAAATTATGTACAGTAAATATTTTTGGAAGGTAGAATTCTAAAGAGAACTTATTGATTTATGGCAAGGGGCCAAGCAGCTGATGGGTTTGGCAGACGTGTTCAGCATCCAGGGCGAACCTGGGTATGGTGCGTGCTCGGGAACCACAGCAAGTGAGGCATATCGGCACAGAGGGAGACAGCTCCGTGCTCTGCAACTCTCCCTGCTTTTCCCAAGTACACAGAAAAATTGTGAGCACCCCTTGGCTTTTTGTATGCCTGTTGAATCGATAATGGCAATGCAGGAATGCTTTATCAGCACTACTGTCTCAGCTGTTCTTGTAAATGGCAACATTAGCGGGACTACCCGGCCATAGCAAGCGAGGGTGGCAGTGAGGTGAGGGCGGAGACAAGTGTCAGCAGTATGGATGGCCTTGCCAGTGCTGTCAAGGACTGGAGGCGATAAACGGGCAACTAGAGACGTCATTTCAGCTCCCCAGGGAGACCAGGGTCAGACGTTCATCATATCTCTTTATTCCAGGGGGAAATGCTTCATGTGAGACAATACAAGGTGTACTTCTGTATGTTGCCTTCTGGGAAGGCCGATAGGTGCGCTTGGCTTTTTGATGTGTTTGGGCTCTCAGTGCTGCTTAGAAGTGCTTTGCATCTCTGTGCATGGTCAGGTGTGCCTGATGGTCGTCTGCAATATAAGTAGGAAGTAATCTGGGGGAAGTCATGCTATATTAGCAGAGAAGGGGTTAGGAGTATTTTTTTTGTTTGTAATATCTTTCTTTTAGTCCCTGGGGACTGTTTGCATGTGTGTGTTTTAGCAAAGGGCACAGAATCCTTGCATGGCATTATAGGAATGTAATGCTACATCTGCACATGGCTGCAGTGCACATGGCATGATGCTAACTCACAGCTGTGGGATCACAATGCAGTGTACTATAGGGGTGTGTGGGGGTTAGGCAGGAGTGCAAATATATTACTGAATAAGCATGTCAAACATTTCCTGTCATATTAAGTGGTTGTTCATGTGAGAAATGCCCAAGTCTGTTCTTGTAGGGGTCTGAGTTATAGATAAAACTTTGAGTGTTTGTGTTGAGTACATGTGTGTCTTTGTGTGTTCTTGTTTTTCAAAGATAAGTGCTTAGGCACTGCTGTATATTGTGGAGTTATAAAAGATATTATGCATACAGGTGCATTTTCAATGTAAAATACAGAGACATATATTTTCCTAAGGTCATTTTCTTTTCTGCTGGGAAGTTGATAATGTTTGTGATAGATTCTCAAAGGAAGAGAAAGATCCGGTGCAGTACAGTGTATGGTATTATGTTCTCTGCAGGGAGCCATCAGTTCATTATTTAAAGATGGCTCTTCATTTTGCAGTATAAGGTCATTTCATGTCTAAGTGATGAAAGTCCATTTCACTCATAAAGATTTTAATTTAGAGTGCCCAATGCCTCTCCTCAGCTGGAAAAGAGCTATCATTGGATCTTTCTGTAGCTATCATAAGAAAAAAAATTAACCTGGACAAGCAAAGCATCTTCTATACTGCCCTTTTGTGGATATCATGTGTCTCCAAGGGGACTCTTCTCCACTTGATATATTCAGAGATCTGGTGCAAAGAAGTCATACTGTTTTTGCAACATTTTTAATTTTGCCAGAACTAAGGTGAAGTTTCACAAAGCACACTTTTGAAGAGTGTGTCAGTATTACCTGCTTGTAGTTGAAAAAATGAGCGAAAGCAAACTAGGCTTGAAAGGTAATGAATGCAAATTTGTAGCACGCTTCACTTGCATAAATAAATGACACCTGAATATGCAATCACTTCAAAGTTTGGATGCCCAAATACCAGTTTGCAGCAGCAAAGGAACATGCATGAAAATTCTGCAGTTTGGAGCACAGCATGAAATTATCAACTTGTGAAGTTTGCCCTGAAGAGCACGTCCGATTCTCCCACCCCATGGCACAAGAGCATACAGTTTACTGAGTATCTTTTTCCAAAATACTTGCTGAAATCCTTTCTGCAGTTTGATTGAACATTCTTGGATGCTGCCAAACAACCCAGATAAGATTTGCATTTCCACTCTCCCTCTTCCACAGCACAGTAGGTGAATGAGTCTTGAGGTCATATTTAATCTGTTGACTTCAGTGGAGTCATGCCAGGTTAGGCCAGCTGTGAAAATTTGGCCCCAGGTCACTAATGAGAGCTCTGTCACTGGAGCTCCAACCTTGCAGTGGTCTTCCTGACACTGCTGGCACTTCTCTAATGCAAAAAAGCATAAGAAAAATTTTGGTTATGATGCAGTTAAACCCTCTTTAATTTGAAAGTGATTATAATCAGTGGAGAAAATCCTCTTAATTAGGCAATTATATACTCCACTTCTCTTCCAGCCTCCCTCTTTCTTCACTCTCCACCTTGTTTTCTACTTTGGAAATCGGAAGAACAGACATATTATTCTTGGCTTCTAATTCTAAATTCATCTCCTGGGTCAAGCTCATTCCAGTTCATTGCACCTCTCCCTTCAGCAGCAGGACGATTTAAAACCACCATGACGCCAATGTGGTTATTTAAAAGCAAAAGGTGACAATGTGTGTGTTTGTGTGCATTCCTGTCTTTCAGTACACCCTCTCAGGACAACTCAAGTGTCTCTTACAATAAAACCTTCCCAGATAAATTGACATCTGTTTCCATTACAGCTCGAGGATGCCTACGAGTGAAAGCTTTACTCACCAAATACCCAAGGCTTTCCTATCTTGGAGGTTATTAAGTGGTATGCCAGATGTCAGTCAAAATCCACGCTCATGAAAAGGTGTACCTTTCATGGGCTACCTCAGTGTAGCGTGCACAAATGTAGCTGTATAGAGAAGGAATAATGCCCTGTCGGCTCATCACAGTCCTTCTTATCCTTCATATCCCCTTTCATCCCACCTTGGCTTTGTTTGATATTGGTTGTCTTGGGGAAACAAAGCTATGTTTTACTTTCTCTGGCAGTACCACTGCCCTTACCCAAAACCTGAAAACCTAAGCTAGCTCTGGGGTTGTCTGTCTTTAGTGCTGTAAAGGTACCTCTGGAGCTCCATGCAGTGACCTCTGGACTAAGAAAAGACTGGCACTTTTAAAGCTTTTCCAAAATGTTCTCACAGTCTCTGCCATAAGGGTTGTTTGTGAAGCAGAGACCAGGTGGGTAATCAGAATCAGTAGTTATGCATGTTTGTTAGCGAAACAGGCCATCAAGGCAGTACTTAAGGGGAGATTAAAGTATATCATCAATCTAAATAGGTTCAAGGTTGAAAAGAGGGAAGGGAGGGGAGCGGGGAGAGCCTGTAATAGCTCAGCATTAAGGTTGTCAACCCTTCCCCATGCCAGAAGTGGGATGACGCACAGAAGTGGAACAGGAGTGGGTCGGATGAGTGGAGATGGAGAGGAAGCAAGAGGAAGGCAGGTGGAAGCAAAGGAAGACTACACAGGACCTGTGGAAGTGGAGTAGGAGGAGTTTTGACATGTGAAAACGAGTTTTGGAGCTGGTGGAATGAGTGGGAATGGAGTAAGAGTATGTAGCCCACAGCCACTTAAAGACCACATTCATACTTCCCACAGTTTTCTTCTCTTTCTGGTGTGGGAGAGAAGTGTCCTCTCTGAGACACATCTGGAGATAATGAGAGGATGGAGAGAAGCAGCTGGTGGCACCAGAGGGTGGGAGACATTTCAGAAGCATTAAAACACTTTGCTCTCCAGCAAGGAACCAAACGCCAGGATGCTGACAGGTACCACACTTCTTGGCAGCAGAGCCTCACAGCCTCGTGTGTGTTGACAGCATTAAAAATGTTTGTTTCACAGTTTTTAGTCTCCTGTTGCCCAGGGGTGGTTCCCCATCATGCAGATGGGTGACAGTTAGTTGGCCTGAGGTGCTCCTGACTCCCAGCAGCAACACAAGGTCCTCCTGCCCATCCCTGCCACGGAAGCAGGGATCGAGGGTGGGACAGACAACAGCTCAGCCTTGGAGCCAGGGCAGACCTAGAAATATCTTCTCACTCCAGCCTTCTCCATAACACCAACTCAAAATTTGCAAGAGGCTTTGGTAGGGATTAAGAGGGCTGGTGACTTTATAAAAGGCAAGGTAAGAGGGAAGGGGCAGAGGAGCAAGGGTGCAGTTTATCCACCCTCCTCTATCCCAGGAGTCTTTCAGATAAAGCAAGATGTTGAACAGCACACAGCACAGGGTGATATGTTTTGGATGTAGAACCAATGTTGTTCCCTTATATTTATATTCATGAGTGCCCTGTGGTAACAGAGGTGTTCAGAAAACACTGAGCCATTTAGGAATTTATCTTTATGTCTCTGCAGCCTTACACAAAGCTTATTGTCAAACCCAAAGAAAACAGAAAAAAGAACTGGGAGAATTTTTAGCTTCAGATAAAATATTCAACGAAAATCGTTCATTTCTGTACCAAACTGATTCTGATTATGGCTAGTGCTTTCTTTCTGAGTATTGTCCCTGTAGTGTGGGACTTTTCTCTCAATGAAGGTTGCTGCTATCTGCTGCACTACTGACTCCTCCCTGGAATAGTGGGTGCTATTGCTCTTTAACTAGATGTCTGAAACATTATAAGTAGAAGAAAGGCAGAATAGAGAGTAACAGATTTCTCTTGTCAATTTAGACAATGTCAACTGAGCTTCTTTGGTTTTCAAAGAAGGTATTTAAGTAACAAGGCAACAAATAGCAATGCAGCAATTATTAATGGCTCAGCAGTGCACACCCTGCTTTTATTCATAAATGCAGTGTGGGGGCTGCTTGGGCAGCCCTCCCACAGTGTGTCTCATGGCACATGTGTCCAGCAGCTGGGCTGGAACCCCCTGTCCCGACCTGGCTTTCCGTTGGCATGTCTGTTCCACAAATATCCTGACTTTTCACGCAATATGGCTGATTGGGCTGTCTGGGGAGATGCCTGAAAAGAACACACATTTCTCTTCATTGTTTTCTGAAGAAAAACAAGTGTGGTAGGTCAGCCCCCGCCCCAATGCGCCAAAAAGAACAAAACAATTGGGAAAGAGGATGGCAGGGGAAAGGAAGAGGAAGGAAGGCAGCACGTTTTCTTACTTCCCTGAAAGCAGGGGCTGCTTTTGACCCCTGGTTGAATTTGTCTGTGTTGGAGCCAGCAAGAGAAGGATGCTTCTGCTGGGCTGCTGTTGCCATGGAGACCAGCAGAGACAAGAGAGGCAAAAGACTGCCGGAGACGACTTCTGAATTAAAAACAGGGTATTCCTGCCGTTCACACTCCCATATCCCAATTCCCACTGCTTTCTGCTCTTCACAGGCTGTGGGTGTAGTAGCTTTGATGGAAGGGGGAGGCAGCTCTTTACTTATCTTATAGAATGGATATTTTCACACCTTTCACAACGCAACAAAACAAATACAGCTTTTTTTTTTTGTCTCACACTTGGTCAGAGGAAAAAAAAAAGAAAGAAAGGAAAAGGAAAAAAACCCCTAAAAATAATGAAAAGACTGTGTAAAATTGCTCTTCCCACCCCCAAAACTCTCCACCCCCACGGAGACTAAAAGGAAGTATCATCGTTTTAATTTGAACTATCACTTTCAACTCCAGTAGGTGGGTGGAGGTGGGTGAGAACTGAATTTCTAATTTCTCTCACTTCCATCAAAAATGAATGTGTGGATCAGGAGCTGACAAAGTCTGTTACCTGCGTCTTCCTGTCGGATGTGTTTGGGGGTAGAGGAGGGAGGTGGAACAGGGTGTGTTCATCCTTTATCTCTAGATTTCCAATTATTCTAGAGGTGTGGGGTTTGTTTTGTTTGTTTTGGATTGTTTGGGGTTTTTTTCAACCACATGTATTTTACGTGTATACTTCTATTTTGTGCTATCAGGGGGTAAGGAGGAACTAGGAGTTCAAAAAAAACAAGCAAAAGGGCAAAGTGACCTTTCAGTGTTCTGTGCAAAGGATTTTTTATTTTTCCATTTAGGCTTCTCTACTGTTAGATCTTTCTGTATTTACTCTTTTGTCACAGAATATCCCAGGTTGGTTTTTGATGCTTGAATGCCACAGGTGGGTGGAGAGACTCAGTTACTGGCTTGTGACCAGGGTCCCCCCAAATACCACACTCTGCCATCATTTCTTCAGTATGCAGCATCCTGTGAAAAAGGACTTTTAGTTTGAACCTTCAGCCCTCCTGAAGCTGCACTCTGCTGAGACCCAGGCCCGCACTCCCCACCAATTGCTTCAGCCAAATGCGTCCTCCAAACCTGCTTCTCCTGTTTCGCTCTCCACACCTACACATCTTTGAATGGATATTTCAAGTAGCTGATTGGTAGCATAAAGAGTAAATTCTGCATTAATACACATTGTTTTAATCACTGTGTAGGCCCTGGATCTAAAAGACCAAGGAGACAAGATAATTTCTGTACAAGAAGGTGAAATACAGAAGGTCAGAAACATAAGTATTCAAAGTTTTGCTCTGTTTTACCATTCCCTTCAATGACTCTAATTTTCCATTTTCACCATTTCTGATGGGACTAGCTCCAGTCCTAACAAAATATGCTACTTGGGTTGAGGAAAGATTTCCTTAATCTGTTTGGGATTTTTGTTTTTGCATTCCCTAGTTGCCTTTTCCTACCCAGCCCTGGGAACCCCAGTCCCAACCTTCTCTCTGAAAACTCTCTGTGGCAGTTGGTGGTGGGGAGATAGTCAGAGCTGGTGACATTTGGTATCTAGTCCTCCCCAAGGCCTTCCTCTGAGCTTCACAGTCCAGTAGCAGTTGAGAACATTTGTTAGCTCCCAGGCTCAGGGCCCAAGAAGGAAATAAGTATTTTTACAAGATAGAGATGAATTTGTTATTGACATCTGTTCTTGTTTTAATGAGGAGAATTAGAAAGGAGGAGGACTGGTTTCACATGAATTAAGGTTCCCTTTTCTCCAGCAGGAGACCCTGTTACAAGTTCTTCCGAAGGCACAGGTGAATCTTTAGTAAAGAAAAAGGAAATAATTTTACACACCAATAAAAATCCAAAGAGCAGCTAAGCACTGCTCCCCTCACCACCCCACTCTCCCACCTCTCCTTCTGCCTAGGTTAGTCAGTAATTCCTCCTGAGTGAAATGAGCAGTTCTCTGGTGAATCACAGGTATAATTTCTCCACCTTGACTCGCTCACTCCCTTGAAATGCAGGTCTTTTTCTGTCTTCTTCACAGAGGTCCTTCTATAACTGTTTCTCTGTAACGAAGACTGACCAAGGAGTGAGATTGATGTCTGATGCGAAAATTCAATTGGTGGCCTTCGACGATCTATTAAATCAGCCTGTGATGTCTTCTGATCTGCCTCTTGCTGGAAAGAGCCCTTGCAGCAGTGGAATTGCTTGCTGCCTCCATTAGTTTGTAAATAACCTGTACATTTGGAGGTCAGTTTGGCATGAAGTTCTCTGGCTCAGCAGGTGGCCCGCACCATTGAGCCCATTCGATTTTTGATTTTTGAAGGCTCTAAGTCAGAAAGAATAATTGATAGAAGACTTAAAAAAAAAAAGTTTCTCTCCACCTTTTTGTCCTTCCAAATGGGCAGTGGGGTAGAGAAATGAGTCCCTGCCTGCTCTCCTTGCACTTTCACTTGCCTTTTTCGCTCTGTTTCTCCTACTCATTTCCTTTCTGTAGAATGGGGCATATTTTTTTGCAAAAAGCTATCATCCAAAGATAGGCTACTGGACTGTATTTGTAACTGTGAGATAAATGCCTTTGGGTAGCAGTTCTGGAACAGATACCTTTCCAGTGCTGATGAATTTGACAGCAAGGAACTCATTGTGCTGATTTTTCCCCTTTCCAAGAGATAAATTCCACCTTTGCTTCAATGTCATTTTTACTCCTTTCTGGCACTTCTGAGAAAAGTTTGGACTTGGCTTTGCTTGTTGGTGGGTGCTGTCTGGGGTCTGTCAGAATAGGTGGAGTAGTTTGGGAAATGTCCTGTTTCCCCTTGTGAGTTCAGTGACTGAGAGCCCAGCCTTCCCTCTGTTGCTGCATGATGCAGTGTGAACATGTAGGAGGGTATTTCCTGGCTTAATGGTCATCCATGGTTTGGATGTAAGGGCAGCCTCAAGGGCTTAATAACCCAGAAAGGTTATTGAGGCACAGTGCTTTGTGTGTGAAGCTGCTTTACATGCAAGGCTGCATCATCTCCACCAAGAGTGCAATGCCTTGGGTCTCTGGGGAGTTCTTGTATATGGGGGTAGTGGGGAAGAGTGCAGTGGCAGGAGAGTGATTCTGCATGGAGCAGTTGTGGATGCAGCTGGTTTTAGAAGCTCCAGCCACTTCAGAACCTCTAGGCTCCACACATAGCCAACGCTTGCACGTGTGAAGAGTCTCTGTCTGGGGTAACCCAGCCTACCTCCCATTACTTCTAATGGTAGAACACTGACTGTAGTTCAATTTCCATGAGGGATCACAGACATGGAATGGCCTCATCACCAGTTAGGGATGAAAGGCATTTCTTCTATTGTGAGTAAATCATGACTGTATTTAGTTCTCATTAAATTGACAAGGGAACAGAGGTGATACCACTGATATGCTGCCATGCGGTGGACAGGTGAAGGATCCCATTGAAAATACATAAATCTGCCAGGCAGTTTCACTTGCAGTAACTGCTTCTGTGCTCCACTCCTAGGTCTTGAGGAGAAGTTGCCATTCACACTGGATAAGGATGTGAGATGTATTGATGGGTTTTTTTTTTCATCTGAGAATTAAATTATCAAAAGCATTGTGCTCAGTTAAAGTGTGAATTCAGACTCCCAGAGGCCAGTGTCCTTACTCATGGGGTCATCACTTTTCTGTAAAATAGCTGTTGATGAAAATTCTCCACTAAAATCTGTCCTCAAAGAAATATAGTTCTCAACTTGTACTGAAATATTTAACTTGTCAAGTAAATAGGTTGTATTGAATGGCAAATAGTTAGATGCTATTTTTTAGTGGTTATGTTGTGCCATGAGAAATAACCTCCCTTCCACTTGTGATGCCTCCTGCAATACTGCTAGAAATACGGAAACCCCTGTGATATTAATCCTGCAGATCTGACAATGGCTGTGCTGCAAAGCAAAAATGGTAAACTTACAGGATTCTTCATGTGGTTAGAAAAGTCCTTTGCCTATACAGTATCTGGTTTGTTTAGTCTTTCTGAACAAAACGTTGTTAAGACGAATTTTAAAGCTATGCATTATGGATTTGCATCAGTGCAAATAGGACAGAATTTGCTCTGCTATTTCTATCCCCCTCCTTCTTTCACTATGTTGCCAATTAGGGCTAATTACAAAGGACTGACTCACCACTCCATTACTGCTCAGGTTTTATGCCACTGTAGCTGTCATTGAAATGAATCAGTCTGTGTGGCTGCATTCGCCCTGCCCTTTTTCTCCTGCCTCCTACCCAACTCTTTTCTTATTAATTTTCAGATGCCACGTGCCTTCCTTCCCTCTTTCCACCCAACTCACCTGCCCCATCCAGCTCTCTGAGCGTGGTCTTCTCTGTTTGCCTTCATTTTGTGAAGCCCTTTTCCCTGTTAGTGCTGCCTACCACTCTTTGCAGGAATTTAGCATTTCACTGCTTCCTCTGGGTTGCAGTTGTTTTTCATTTGTCATTATTTTTGCAAGGCTATCATAAAGATCATTTTTCAGACTCTAGGAGAGAGCTGTGCAGGCAGTTGGATGGAAATCACCCAGCTTGGGTTGGTCCCTACCGAGCCCCCATCACAGGGCAAGACAGAGAGGTCTCACAGTGGGAAGCTGAAAACTTTTCTTATTTCACACTCAGTCTTTCAGCATGTTTTCAAAGAGCCTTGCCTTGCATAGCATCCTCTCATGTTTCCTTTTGATATTCTCACTTCCCGCCTCATATTTTATTCTCCCTTCATATCAAGGCTGTGTGTGGTGCCAGCTCATTCTGAGCTGTCATTACAGTAGCTGGAGAGCTGACACCACAGGCCAGTATTTGCTGTTCTGACTGTGGATTTTAGGTAACAGAGGTATGTTAACAATATTGGGTAGTAGGCCTGCTGCCAGTCTGTGAGATGCAGTTTCTTAAGGAAGCTTCTCAAGTGGGCTCAGGCTGTCTTCAGGACAGCTGAAGAAAGGGGTAGGACAGACCGCCTTTTGCCTTGGCTCTTTTGGGGGCTAATTGTTAGGGTTGCAAGATGCACGTGGAAACTGTGGCTGCTCATGGTTTCTTTGGCAAAGTCAAACAAGGAAAACAGTGTATTTCAGTTACATAAATAGGAGGCAGGATAGGGAAAGCAACATGAAGGTGACTTTGTATTTCCTACCTACCAGCCTAGAAAGCACACAGTACTATGTTCTCATCCAAACACTCAGAGCGAAAATGGCATTCAGCCTCTTATGATACATCTTCTGTAGTGGGCCACTTGAGCTGGACTACAGTAAGACTTGTTTTTCATCTTGGACTAGATGTAATTCACATCAACCTTTTCTCAGCTACAGGTCTTCTCAGTCTCCTTCTCAACTGCAATCCATATTTTAATATAAAGAGAGTTGATTGTGCACTCTTCCTTCTAATTTGCCATCCTGAACAAACTCCCCCAGATGTTGAAAAACGCATTATTTCCCTGTGACAGCAGCAGCAACTGCCTACTGAGGGAAAATGTAATTTTAAGAGGGCACATAATGTATTTTTAGATGGGGAACTGTGAACAGGCAGCTCTTTGCAAACAAACAGCTGATGCTCAGCAAGACACATGTGGTTTGTGGCACATCTCTGGAGAACCCGTGCTCCAGAGTTTGCCACCCTGTACAGTCGTGTCACTGTTGGAATTCAGTGTTTTTGGGAGACTCACTCAAAAGCCAGAAATAGAAGCAATATTCACTCTAGCACTGAGAAATGGAGCACTACAGTGCAAAGGGAGTCCCCGGGCCAGAGTTAGAAATGCAATAACTGCTATTTTTAACCACTTAAAATCAGCAAGATCCAAGGACCAGACTTCAAGAGAAATCCCTACATTGAAGGGCCTGATTCTCTTTTGAATTGTTTTGGCCTGAAAAATAACTCTTTTGGGATGGATGCAGCTAAAATAGTCAGAACAGTACTGAAAGCTTACTCTACTAATTGCACTGATGCATCAATGCTGACTGTATACTGAAAAGCCCCTGATATTTCGTTTAACATGAATTCCAGATATAGAAACCACATACCATATTACAGTTTTCACTCTCAAAAGCAAACTAGTAGTAGAACTAGCTTGGGTGTCTTTGATGAAGCTTGTTGGTCTGTCCTGCCCAGTACCTACTCCTCATGGGTGAACCAGTACTTAGAGGTGCACAGACCCAGCCAAACAGGAAGCTTGTTGGTGGATAACACAGAATATGCTGAGTTGGAAGGGACCCACAAGGATCATCGAGTCCAACCCGTGGTCCTGCACAAGACAATCCCCCAGAGTCACAGTGAGTGCTCCAGAGTGTTGTCCAAATGCTTCTTGAACTCTGTCAGGTGTGGTGGCATGACCTGAGGAGCCTGTTCCAATGCCCAACCACCCTCTGGGTGAAGAACTGGGCAGGACTTTCCAGAACAGGCAGGCTGGAACAGTTGCCTAAAAAGGGCATAGTGAGTCTTGGGAAGGCAATTAGGGCTGGCCTCATCCTGCAGGGTGAACTTCTGTGCTTAAACATTTCTTGGCTGCTCCACCAGCAGATATATCTTCTGTACAGAAAAGGAGGATCCTCTACACAACTGACAGGACAGAGGAAACCTTGTTTTGAGCTACGTACGTAACAAATGGGTGCTGAGCATGCACTCTGAGCCTTGGTCTGGAAGCAGGACAGTGTGTTTGTGTCATGGTTACCCTTGCTGGTAAGCTGATAGATCTATTCAGAGCTAAACAGAGCTAACTCATGTCTCTGCACCACTGTCTGGTGTGTTCACAAACCAAGCAGTCTGCTTATGGGTAATATTAAAGTGGACCGTGTCTTTCTAATGACTTTGGCATTAGAACTGGCCCTGGAACTCCTTCCCCAGTTGTATGATGTAGGGTATTTCCATAGCATTGGTTCCTTCTGTAAGCAGGGAACACTGTGTAGGAGGGATCCTCACATTCATGCACCGAGGTGAGGGAATTCCTACTCTTTGCAAAAAATTAATGACAACGTGTGTGCATAATATGTAGCTATTCAGCAACTGAAAATCGCTTATTTGGAACTTACTCTCTTACCGTTGTGTACAAGAATAATTTCAGTTTGCATCTTAGGCAGTTTACAAAATGCAAGACCAACCACTTATATACTGTCTTTTTCTGTGTGCAAGTCACTGTAACTAACTAGATTATCACTTTGTGATAGAATGTATTTACAGAACTGAAAAGCCAAGGTAGCCATAAACGTGTTAACATTTTACGAGAGCTAGGACATGCTGGATCTTTTTGGTATTATCTAAAGAAAATCACAAATTTGGTCCTTTGAGTTTGGTTCATCCTAATAAGATACAGCAGGATAACTTCAATGAGACTTTTGAGAGCAGTTTCACAACCAGAGGCTTCAATCTCTGAAGACCTAAACTGGAATGATAAAAGCAGTTGTTTTAATGCCCCCACAGGGTGTGATGCCGTTATGCTAATTTGCACCACAATGCCAAAGACTCTTCAATAATGTCTCCGTTAGACCAGTGGCTTAGTAACTGCCTTTTAAGATGTAGTGAATAAATCAGGGATTTGGGAGCAAGTAAAGCAAATTAGGTTTGTCAGCGTATCTTTGAGTGGAGAGTAACACTTCACACTCATAGCCAATTTCAGAGGTGGGGGAACTTGGAAGAGGAGAAATGGTCAAAATGGAAAATGGAGTGCTACTTACATGTGCTTTACAAACTCCTTTTGTCATGCCTGTCAGTGACAGAAGACTTATTTATTCCCTCATCTATTTAACTCCAGGCAATATAATCATCACAGCAGTCATGACGTGTCAATACCATAATGCCATCTTCTTTATTTTTCATCATTCTCAGCAAGGAGACCATTTGCACTGACACCAACATCTTTCTGATTTCCTCCTGTTTCACCCAACACATTGTGGTCAAAAGGCAGAACATGTCTGGGAGCCAGAGGAATTTGGGCCAGAGATCACAGAGATTATTCCTACCACTCTGCTTCCAGGAGCACTGAGTCCCAGTGACAATTACAGCATGGATTATGGTGAAAATAGAGCCATTTTTTCCTTTTTGAGACCGATGTAGCTTTTCTGGAATCAAATGGGAACTCTAACAAATTGGGGGTTTGGGTGTTCTCTTCATTTTTCTTTCTATTAAACACTCCACAATCCATGGGTAGGTGTACCCAATTTTTCCACTGCTGAATCTCCAACTACTACTGTAGAGGATGGAGGCCAGCAAGTCTTTGTAACAAAGTGACTGGGATGAAGTTAAATTGCTGGCTTGTAGGTACTTGCACCTCATATTTTAGGCACCAGGGACATAACCAAAAGGGAAGGACTATGGTCCATAGTGACCAAGTGCAGTTCAGAGCTATTTGGAGTAGTCAGGATTGTCATAAGGTTATAGACATATTCAGAGAGGTCCTTGGAATGTTTCTCTCTCAGCTGTGCACAGCAATTTTGTTGGGCCAAACTGTGGATTGAATGCCCCTGGAGTCCAGGTGTCCTTTAATACTCCCTTGTTGCATCATGAGCCATTTTTTGTAAGCTATTCCTTTCCCTTCTGGTTTCTTTCAGTCTTTTTTTTAATGATCACTTGAAATATTGTGCATTAGGTGATCTCAGCAAACAGACTGTTGCCAGCAACACCAAAGTGCAGATTGCACTGACTAACATTTCTGCCAGCACTTTGAGTGGTAATGACCACCCACTGAATGGTAGGGACAGGGAGATAGCCCATAAACTTTGGCATCTCCAGCTGAGAATACAAGTGCCTTAGCAATGCCAATGCTGAGAGTCACCGGAAAAAGGCCTGGATCCCACCTCTGCTGGCCAGGCAGACCATGGCCCTGCATGGAGGCAAAACCAGCCCCACTCACATCTGTTCTGCCAGATGTTTGCATGCCTTGTTCTGCCCCAGTAGCTCTGCAGTCAGCCTAGACTGTCTGTTCCCATGCTGAGCTCCCACTGGAGACAGTTTCCTGAGATCTAACCTGCATCTTGCTCACTACAAGCAATTCAAACTTTTTTCTTGACCTGTTCCCTCTGAACAAGGAGAACTACTTATTGCTTGACTTTCTGCAGTTACTTTAGCATGTCTGAAAACTGCTGTATCTCCTTTCAGCTTCCTGGAAACTAAACACCCTGAATTCTCCTCAAACTCTGACTGCCTTGGTCATGTTTTTCAGATGTTTTGTCAGCGCTGTTGCTTTCCTGTGTTACCTGTGATATGCAGATGGTGGGCTTCCATCTCTAAGCTGTCAGCATAGCCTTTTTATCAGCATTATCTCATTTGAAATAAAAGACATGAGGAAAGCAACAGCCAGACCCACAGCATCTGTCCAATTGTATTGAAGGAGTGAGGGTCATTATTGTCACCTAATGAATACTGGTTTTTATCCCAGATTGCATCGGTCCCTCCTTGTTATGCATTGCTCACCCTGTTAATCATCAGAACTGGAGATAAACAAGATCTCAAGTGAATAAGCTTCTTGGCTCTGTTCATGTGGACTCCCGGGAGATGATGATTTATCTTCCATATGATATTAAGGACTAGGATTTGTGAAAGATGGAATGACATGAACAACAAAAGGACAAATTTGTCATTGCATAGTTACTTCTTCCTATGTAAGTGTATTTGGGAATACTGAGCTGGGTGGTTAGAATTAAAGAAAGAAAAATCTTAGTTGTAGGGCTGCTAGGTGTATAAAGCTAGTTAGTTAAAAAAGAGGAATGAAGGATTCAAAACCAGAATCCAGAGGAAAACAGTGGGGGATTTAGACCTCACCTAGGCTGCTGGTCCTGTCTTTTGTCTCCTTGGCAAATGTTACCTGTTATTTGAGGTTGTGACATTATAGCTTAATGCAAACAGCAGTGTTAATAAAAGGTGCTCAAATGTTTCTTTGCAGAGACTAAACCTTTGCTGGAATTTGTCTGAGTGTGACCTATGGCTGCCTGTCCCTTGTCAGCCATATGGTACAGTTAGGAAGTGTTGTTATTTTGGAACTACCTAGAGAAAAGCTACATGAAAGCTACATGCTTTAGGACAAGAGAGTAGCGTTAGGGTAAGAGCTGGAGTAGGAATTCACTTAGAATTCAGGCTGCTTTCACAAAATGTTGCTTTCATACAGAAGGGTGCTGTGCCGTGCTGTGTGCATGTGTGGAAGCAGAGAGCAAGAGCTCGACTCACGGAGGGAAAGAAACAGGAGGAAATGAGGAAATTGGCACTCAGTGCCAGTTGTATTTCTGCTGCAGCCTTCTGTTTTGCAGTCAGAGGATTTTATAGTAGACAAGAATGTGGTCCACACAGGCACACAATAGCCACTGATGGGAAGAAAAAGAGAAGTGGAAAGGAAGAGAGAAAAGAAAAAAAACCTTGTTTCTCCTTATGGAAAGGGGGAATGATAAGCTTACTTTCTTAAAAAAAGGATACAATCTGTGAAATTGTTCAGTTGCAGGACAGATTTTATTCCTCACATGCATGGATGGTTTCTGCCCCCTCATTAACCCAGTCCTCATGTTCCAGTTGGCCATATTCAGTGCCCTGTATTTTGGTTCCTTCACTACATTCAGAGGCAGCTGCGGGTTAATATTTCCCCTAGAAAATAATGCCCTTTTCCCGTATCTGCAGCTTGTTTCTCAGTAAGTTCAGCAAGACAAGTTTTGCAGAGTACTCCCATGCCAGTGGAGAGCTCAACAGTACCAGGATTTGCAGGTAATGAAACTGCATCAGAGAGAAAGCACCACGATAAAAAGGAGACAGGATAAATGACTCCCGTCCTTTCTCAGTCATCCAGTGTTAGTGCCACTGTTATGGC
Organism: Chiroxiphia lanceolata; assembly: GCF_009829145.1. NCBI lineage: Eukaryota > Metazoa > Chordata > Aves > Passeriformes > Pipridae > Chiroxiphia > Chiroxiphia lanceolata. The sequence goes on from NC_045641.1 coordinate 58,357,391, forward strand.
AGTACTGACTATAGCCACATGTGGCACTTCACAGAGTTAGCAGAAAAGGCCCCTGCTATGAGGGGTGTGCACATGCAGTGGTCCCGTCAGGGATTTCACGGAGGAGACAAAGCCCCCCCGGTGAAACAGTGCATGTCCCAGAGCGTCGTGGGGATGGGGCTCCTCCTGGTGCCACATCGCAGGGAGTGTGGCTGGTCCAACTGGGGGAGCAGGCAGAGTCCAAGAAGGAATAAGGGACAGTTTGCCTCTCCATTGTGTTGTGTCCTCAGCAGCCTTTGGCTCTCCCACTGCAATTCCCTCTGACACTTCTGGTGATGGGAAGGTCCCGCAGCCCAGGGCGATAAAACGGTGTGCTTGTCTCAGCTTCTCACCGTTTTACAACCGATACTGCATTTGTAATAAAGTGCCAGTAGGAGCCACTAACCACTGTAGAGATGTTAAACTGCTTGTCTGTGGGTTTGTAGGTCTCACTGGGGGAAAGCTGCTTAGGCTCTGTTTGCAAGGGGCTGTGCTTCTGGAATCTGGTGGTCCTGGGCTCTGTCCTCAGGGATTTTGCACAGTTATGTGTAGTGTTGGTGATAATGGTGACATCCCATGAAGATGTAGGTTGTTGGGGAGGGGTACCCTGTGCTCACACGTGAAGTTTTTTACAGACCATGAAGGTCCTCCTTATCTGGTGTAAAGTCAGTGCTTGTTCTTGTGTGTTCAGCTCTGGTTTGTGAAGAGGTGGGATCTGTGACCATCTGGTTCAAAAGGCACTATAGCAGCAAGCTCTGCCATATTGTTTGTGTTGTTGCTCTGACAAGTGTGCTCATGCTGTCTGTCAACCTGGGAGCCAACAGAAGCAGCTTAAAGGCAGAATTCTGTGGGTGAGCTTGCACAGTTTCAATCTGATCAATTTTTCTGTGTGGAAAGGCCAGTGGATCAATGCAGAGTACATGAGGTCAAGTTCCTCCATCATGGGAAGTCTGAAGGACCTCTGGTTTCCTGGACTTGCACACCCATATCTCATAGCTGTCTCCCCCGACCTTCACCTTCCAAGAAAAACCTTTCATTATCATCCTGACAGATGCAAGGAAGGGCAAAATATTATTCTAATTTTTTTTCTATTTTCTTTATCCCTTTCACCCCTTCTCTTCCCCAGGGTTAAAAAGAGAACAGAAGACATCTAAGAGATGGCTAGTAACTAATTTGTGTGGGGTATTTTGTTCTTAAAATCCCTCCCTATTTGCTGCCTTGATTTCAAATTACTCAAGGGGGTGTTTTTTGTTACTTAGCAGCTATGTCTTGAAGAGAGCTCACAGAAGCCTTACTCATTTTTTTAATCAGGAAATAAATTGAAGCAACCCACCAAATTATTTTTGAAACAAATACAATGATATTTTAAAATAAAATATTCTGTAGCTGTTTCTCTCTTGTGTCTTCTTTCTCCTCTGCAGTTTATCAATTCTTCATACAATCTCTTTCGTCCTGATTTTTTGCAGGCACCTAAGAGAGCCCCAACTACGCAGTGTTTTTATTTTCATTTGAAGGCCTCTATAAAATTGCACGTTGCAATATATGGTGTTGCTCTTGTGTAACTCTTTATAATCTACTTTATGGACCTTAACACCATCCAGTCCTTGGATCCTGAGTCAGGTGTTGAAATTAAATTGCCTGCAAAGGCTTCTTTATTTTTGAAGCTTTTTTAGAGAGAGCTTATTTATTTTTTGCATTTGCATGACTTTTGTTTTGCTGTTTATTTTCCTTCACATTCATGTGGTGTAAACCAATTGCTCTATTCCTCCAGGTTTCCAGCTTTCAGTCACATCCAGGGGGAAGCGAGACAGAGGCAGACAGCTGGATAAGTCAGGGGAGAGTGTGTGATTCTTGTTTTGTTTGTACAGCAAGGTATTGTCCATGAAAAGTCAGTAGCCATCTACTCACTGGGAATGATGTACAGCCTCCTCACTGCGTGAGACAGCTCCTACCACCCTGTTCAGCAGACACTCAACAAAATGTGGGCTCCATCTCCTGTCACAGGCTGCAAGCTAAACAAAAGGTCTCTGGGTCCCAGCTATGCTGGAGGTGTCTCTATAATGACTTTTTAAGGATGTGTAATGAATGGGAATGAAATCTGCTTAACTCCTTAGCTCCTGGAAAGCTCCCTAATCCTGTTTTCTGCTCCTGTCTTTTGAGATGGTTTACAGCATGTAGGTCTATGTGTTGCTGTTGTTCTTGCGGCTGCTTGGGCTGGGAAATGGTTCCTAGTTTATTGCACTGCAAGAGGCAATATCTTCAAAGTCCTTTAAAAATGTACTCCTTTTCTTCTTCAGGTCTCCAGTTAGGTATGAGAGACTCCAATGCTTTTTACTAGGTTTTTCTTTCCTCCAATGTCTCTGCAGGTGGGCTTGCAGACTTTTATGTCAAAATAGCAGGATTTTTTCTCAGTTCTGAGTTGCGACAAGAGCACGCCTGTATGTTGAAACACTGGGCCGAGAGTAAGAGAGTTGGATTTTACTTCAGACTTTGCCCATGCTTTGTTCTTAAATGCATTGTTTGCCCTTTCTACAGGCGCAGTTCAACACTGCAGCATGTAATAGGAATTTAGCTGCGTTGAATACTCACTTATACTGTAGCCAGGTTTAGTGCTGCCTTGTAATTTTCTGATCTGCCAGCTAGGGATAAGAGTACTTGCCTATTAATGGAGAAATGTTCCAATTTACCAGCCCAAGAATTAGAAATCAGAAGCCAGCCATGCAATAAGAGAATTTACTTAAGAAGCAAGACTTTCTTTTTCCTTAAGAAGACACTGTTTTTCAATTACCTTCAGATTTTTGAATCATAAGACTTGATTTTTGCTGACTCCTGCCTAATTGTATAGCTATGGATCTTGCATATCAGTTGACTTCTGAGAATTAGGGCTTCACATAAAGTAGTTGAGTAAAGTTGTGAGACTTGTGATACAATCAAGAGAGATGATAACCCTGATGTTGTAGAGACAGGCCTTCATTTGTTAGTATTTGTAAACGGTTTTGCAGTCCTTGTATGGCTTGAGCTACAGAAAGAAGCATCACTGTGTCGTGTACATCACCAAAGGATGCACCACATGCCTCTTCAAAGTTCATGTGAAGTGTAAGCATGGGATAGTGAAGTATTTCCATCTCTATTCACTAATCATCCCTGAGCAGGTGCTCATCTCCTAGGCTGCACACACACAGCTTTGTTGACAGAATGACTCTGTGTTCTGCTGTGTGTTTTTACTTTAGTAAATGCAACAAGATTAAGATTACTTAAAAAAAAAGAAGAAATATGAGAGATAAATAGTCTCTGTTGCTGTTTCAAGTCTTATATTGACATTTGAATCCAAGATGAGTAACAGTGATTTTCAGCACTGTAGCACTCTAAAGGTGCAGGTTGTAACTTGGGATGTGTCTCCCCAGCTTCCACTACTACCAGTGAGATTTACAGAGTTAAAAACGGAGTGTTCATTGAACTGCAGGAACTGAATCTTCTTTCCACTCACAGTAACACTGGCTCCTATAATTCCTAATGTGGAAAAACTTCTTCAGATATTTTGCCCGTTTCAGACTAAAGAATTTGTGAGCCCACATCTCCTGTATGGGAATTTCTTGAGTGCTGGGGGAAGCCTGTCTGTTATCTGCTGAGCAAAAGGATACGTGGAAGGGCAATGAGCAGTAGGCTTCAAAAGACTTAGGGTCAGGCATTTCTTCTAGGCTGACACTGCTGCAGTTCAGACAGATGTGGCCACGCTAGTTTAACATAGCCAGATAGGTCCTTCTTAGCGTGGCACCTGCCCTGGAGGTCAGAGGGACTGCAAAGCCTAGCCAGGAGCCCGAGTCAACATTTTTTAGTTAATATGCATTGAACTGCTGTAGGTAGGTACTACCATTACCCAAGTTAAATTCGGTATGTCTACCCAAATATAGATATACCAGGCCCTTACAGAAGGAAACTGGCTTGTGTTGATGTGCACAGGTGGCTTCTGATAATTCCTTATGCGACTGTAGATTGGAATGTGGTATCAGCAGAGAAGATAAATCTCTTTTCCTCCATTATTTTAAATGAGAAGCTTCAGGCAGTTCCCCCTCCCCTCTAGTACTCTCCTCCTCTGTTCATTTTCGTGCCAGGTCACTTCTTGCCAAAAATCCCATCTGCTCATCAGTGGCATTCCAGAGCAGGAGGTGCTCTGGGGACTTGATGCTGATTAATAACCTCAGCATCATTCATGAGCCTGTGTATGAAAGGAGGAGGAGAGGGAGATGGTGCCAATCAGAGATGAACTAGCAAGATCTTGGATGTTCCTCTCAAAAGGCCAGTTACCACCACATATCCCTTCCCTAGGTAGTATATGTTTCACTATTGTTTCCTCAAATATAGTCTTCAGTCTAGTTTAAATGTCCACATGGAAGCAAGGGAGCTTTTGCCTGGTTCAGAGGCAGGCTTCAGACTCAGAACAGCTTCCATGGAAATCACTCTTTTACTATGGTAGTTTTCATCCTATTTTTCCTAAATATTTGCTGAAGTATACAGGGTAGGAAAAAAAAATCATGCAGATTGATGTCCACACATTTGTGTCCATCTGTGGAATTTCTCTTATCCATCACCACCCGTTGCTTGCCCTTTGCACTCCCTATGTGCTTTTTAGGTGGCCACCTTTGAGGACTGTGTCTCACAGTCATGGTCATAGAATGGTTTGGGCTGGAAGGGACCTTAAAAATCAACCAGTTCCAACACCATTTCCATGGGCAGAGACACTTTTCACTAGACCAGGTTACTTAAAGCCCCATCCAACCTGGCCTTGAGCATTTCCAGAGATGAGGCATCCACAACTTCTCTAGACGACCCATTCCAGTGCCTCACCACCCTCACAGTAAAAGATTTCTTCCTAATATCTAACCTAAATCTCTCCTCTTTTAGTTTAATGATACTGTACAGGGGGCTCCAGGTACCTGACTAGTGTCCCCTGTGATCCAGCTGTACAAAGGATACCTTATGCACATATCTTTTTGATTTTCCTTATTTAGCCATCCTATTTAGCTGTTTCAGTTTTCCCAATTAAATTAGATTAGGTAAGAGTTCTTATCTTTCCTTAATCATTCTACTGAAAAGCCCCAAATTGCCTACTTTCCTGAGGGTGAGGTGCTCTATACCTGAGTATAATAGCTTTGTCACTCTATTATCCTGTTTTCTGTCTTTGCCATTTTCCCATCTCTGCTCCATTTTCTGTGTCACCTCTTCCCTTTCTATCTCCTCACATTCCTCCCCCTGATCTGAATGAGGACTGAGGAGACGTCTTGTTCAGCCATGTCAGTGCATCCGTGACAAGAGACTGGAGAGCTTGGCCCACAACCAATAATTTTTATTGGAAGGAAAGGCACAGCTGGAAGTAGAGCCAAATGGGCTGCACCAAGGGGGGTTTAGACTGGATATTAGCAAAAATTTCTTCCCTGAAAGGAAGGATTGTCAAGCACTGGAACAGGCTGCCCAGGGAAGCGGTGAGTCACCATCCTTGGAGGTATTTAAAAGCTGTGTAGATTTGGCACTTAGGGACATGGTTTAGTGGTGGACTTGTCAGTGCTGGGTTAATGGTTGGACTTGATATCTTAGAGGTCTTTTCCAACCTAAACAATTCTATGATTCCAGATGTCTCTTGGCTTGTGCATGTGTGTCCTTCTGCGTGTGCCCACTTCTTGTGAGGCAAATCTTTACTGTCCCATCCTTGTTCCTTCCTTTGGGGCATTTTCCAGACGGTAAATCCTGATTCTTCTTAACCAAGACTAACTTATTAACACTGTGTTTAAAGAAATAGATGTCCTATTAATGTTCCAAATGTTTACAGGAACATATAAGGTTACATTAACGTAATAGATTATATGTGATCATAGAGTAGAGACTCCATGACTCTCAAATAGCATAATTGTGGGGTTTTTTTCTGAAGTATCTCCAATGCAAATTCTTTTATGGCAGAAAAATGATAAGATAATAAAATTACTAGTTGGGATTAATAAACAATTAGAGAAAAGTCACATATTTTTGATGAATAAGGCTATGGTAGGAATAGCACAGAGTTATACACACTAAGTGGTATTAGAAAATGGAAACAACCTTCTCATTAGGGTAAAATCAGATTTCCAGAATTCCTTATAGATCATGTAAATTACTATTCTTCAAATTCAGGGCAGAGCCAAGGAAGAAGATGAACTCCAGGATTGGCTCCCACTAAGCATGGGAACCAAACCAAAATGCTCCTGGGCAAAGGAAAGGGCTATATTGATTTATTAGCCTATTTTGAAGATGCTTTATAGAAGTGAAGTAAAAAAAAAGACAACAAAAAACCCCCAAGCAACAAAACCCTCCAGAAAAGTAAAAAAACCCCCACACTATATTGACTCCATTTTGTATTTTTTGGCCCTTTTCTTCATGAAAACGTTCCGAAAACTGCTTGCTTTTCTCTCTGTAGATACATTTTGTACTTCACAAGAGGCTTGATTCTTAAACCCTGGGTACTGTGCAGCAAATACTCTGCAGACTAAAACAGCTGAAGGAGTTTTCTCTGTTGAGCTCTCATCCCAGCAATCCTCAAGCCAGCATCTGGGGTTTTTAGGCTGTAGGCTGCATGTTTGTGTATCCAAAAAGCTTGATACAATCAGCATGTAGACATGCTGTTTCTGAGTCAGAGTCAACTTTTTTAGCACCATGTTACTTTTACTGCCTTTGGTCCCTTACTTCCAAAAAGCAAGTGAAAATCCTATGCACTGGTTTTAGACTAAGCCATTTATAAACTCCCAACATTTTGCAATGGTTTGGGACGAGCTGCACATAGATTGATTATTCATAGAAGTGTTAATAATCTATGTTGTAGGTTTATGTTTGCCTCCTCCTTTCTTAATTTCATTGAAATTTCCATTTCCTACTTGTCACTCTGTCTCCTACATGCTTCTCATGCACCCTGCCTGGCAGAGAAGCTTCGAATAGGAACCTTAGCAGACTATACCACTGGCAAAGCAGCACTGCACTCAGCTTCGCTCCATGTTTGATGATTTAAATCCTGTATCTTCACCCACAGTGGATAAACACATGACATGGCCAATGCCCACCAGCTGCAGAAGGCAGCACTGATTCCCCTCTCCAAAAGGGGAAAAAAAAAAAAGGGACCATGCACTTCCCAGTTTTGGCAAGAGGCAGTTTGCTGTGTACATCTCTGTAGAGCTGAACCGCCGATGCTTCAGCTGCCAGACGCACCAGCATGTGTGTGCACACACGCACTCCCTTCCGGGAGCTGACAGCCCGTGCTGTCAGGAGATTAAATTATACTAGTGGAAAATGGTGTGAGGGAAACAGCCTGAGACAGATTTCTCAGTTATTGACCAATTTTCTGCGAGACACGTTGGTGTTAATTCTCTGTTCCTTCACTCCGCTGTTTCCCGCAGTAGCAGTTAGGTGCAAAATGTAATGAAGTCAGCGTTTGGGGGGTGACGTGCCCAGAGCATTAGCCGTGAAAGGCAAGTCTCTTAGACTAGTTCCCAGCTCAGGAGAGGTGTTAGGGTTCTGGCTTCTAGAATTGCTGAGCAGTTAAAATGTGGGAGAAATCAATGAGGGCTGTGGGGGTCTGCAAATCTGGTCCTCAATGTACTGATGATTTGGCATAGCCTTTTTTTTTTCTGTCTTGTCTACTAGTAAACAAGGTAGCTTTCCCATCTTTCTTGATTGTCCTCCACTTTCTACTGTTTTTCTGCCCCCCTGCAGATATCCCTTTCTATTTTCTCCTCTGTCTTGGGTGTTTCATGTTACATAGCTTTTACTTTCTGAAAGTTACGCTATTAATTTAAGCTGGTTTTGAGGTTATCTTGACAGCCACCCTGAGATGACTGTTTATTATGGAATAATTAATTCTTTGGAAGTGCCCCTCCTCTCTTCCCATTGACTGTAGCACAAACATCCAGCAGGGTTAAACAAGACACCTACTGAAGTTAAGGGCAATGCATCCTGCCCAATCTCTTCTTTCCATATGTGTTTCAAAGCCTGTAGCATTGCATAGTCCCAGCCAGATTTGTGCATTAGGTCCTCAAAGGGGCTGAACACCTGTTTCCAGAGGGTGCTGGGTTGTATTCCGGTTCCCTTATGGCTGTGGGAGTTGAAATTACCAGCCTGTAGAAGAGCATGCCATGCTGGAGGTTCTATAGGACTGGATGGCCGGGTTTCTAAATAGGGTGGCTGACTCTTCTTATGACTCTGTGGCTACAGAACTACCTAGAAAGTTATTCTCATGCACTTCTCTGGGTGCAGGTTGTAGGGAATGGGACAGGACAGGTAGCAAGCAAAAATGGCAAAATAGAAAAATAAGGAAAAAGTAAAAGAAGGAAAGTATAGAATGGGAAAATCGGAGAAAAGAGGTAGGATGAAAGAAGTAGTGAAGAAAAAGAATAAAGGTAGGAATAAGAAAGATGGAAGTGGGATATAAAGATCGGTGAGTGAAAAGGATGAGGAAGGCAGATGGAAGGAGTATATGAGGGAAACTGAAGAAGAGAAAGAACAGGAATCTGACAGTGCAGGAAAAATGCTTATTAAGAGTTAATTTTCTTCCCAGCGGAATAGGCCTGTTAGGAAAAAACAGTCATCTAATAGACAGCATGTCAGCTTGAAGTAACACAGAAAAATTAATATTACACTGCATATGATTTGTAAAATTCCATCCCCTGGGGGACATCTTCTGGTGGAAACAAACTTTGGGTGTGTCAGAATGAGGCTTTGTGTCTGATGGTAAATTGTTCTGTCTGTGCGTCGCGTACCTGGCAGAGGTTCATAAGCGGACAAAAGCTCACGCTGGGGAGAAGTAGAGGTGAGAGGTCTTTTCTCTTATCAAGCTTGTGTGCTGGGGTGGCAGAGAAGCGGAGGGGCAGGGGCACAGTGAGGGATTCTGTGCAGAATAATGCTTCTAAAGGGAAACATCTATAAGGAACTGGTAAGAATAAAAGAAAGTGTATGAGAGAGAATAAAAGACATGAGACGTAATGGGGAAGTATAACCAGTGAGCAGGGAGGGAAAGATAACCTCTTCCCTTCCCATCTTTTAATCAATGGATTTCCTTCTCATGTTAGTTGTTTTGCTTCTCTGGCATTTCTTTATGTTCAGCTCCTTTTGTACTTTCCTTTTGCCTTTCTTTCCTCGTGTTCTGCAGCAGCCAAAAGCCCTTTTTCAAAGCCTTTCCCCTTATATATCCCTCCTGCCTTTTCACAGGCTCTCTGACACATAACCAGTGTCTCCCTTTCTCCCTTACTCCTTTTTTTCCTCTTTCACCCTTCTCTTTTTTACCCATTTGTGCACTTCTCCTGGACTTTTCTTCACTGTCCAGCTGTTAGAGTTTCTTGCTTTGGTGTTCTCCATAGCAAGGGCTCCAGTGTTATACATATTTATTTATATGTACACACAGGCAGACATATAAATATATATATAATAATCATGTAATATATACAATATTTATATAACACACACACATATGTATGTTTTATACATATATTTCAAACCAGAATTACTTAATTTGAGTGTAAGATGAAGCCTAGGTGCTGTTGTTACTGTAGTTGACAATCTGCCTGCTTTGATGTGATGATTCAGACTCAAAGATGTGATTATATTTCTCTAGTGTCTTCTCACAATACCCCTTTCATGCCCAGAAATGGCCCATGACTTGGCAGGATATGGCCATGGGGATGGCTTGGTTTACTTCAGCACTAACATCATAAGATAGGACTCCTGAAACCCAGCTGCCTCATGGTGATGAGAACAATACCACCCTAAAGGTTGTCAGGTGGATCTAGTGGACTAGGATAGGGCAGTGCAAGTTGTCATGATGAAGCAAACCAGCTTGAGACTCATTGCAGCCCCACTCCTCCCTCTTGCCCATCCCTCTTCATTCTAACCTTTTTGCCTTCACACCCAACGAGAGAGAGAACTGTTATCTCTGTTGTTAGGTGTGAGGGCAAACAAGACATCTTTTTAGCATGTGTGCTAAAGGCCTGCATGTCTCAGTGCTTTATACCTTGAATTCTCCATGTCAAAGCTGCATGTAAATAGCTTAATTTGGGCTTGAGGTGATTCTATTTACTGTATGTTGACAGAGGTTGTTTCTAGGCATTTACAGGAAGAGTAAATTACATCTATGCTCACTTCTGGGCCACTTTACTCTGTTGGGGCCTTAGCCATAGGCATGGGGCAAGGCTGTAAATACTGAATCTTTTCTACTATAGTTTTCTAAGGAAACAGGGTTTACAAACACACTGGGAGAGTGTGAGTCAGAGCCTCTTCTTCCTCACCTGAACCTCTCTGGCCAAATTGGTTACAGAACCCCCTTCGGGGACCATTCCTTCTAGAACATCAGCAAATCTGTATGGGAAAGTTGACCTGAGGTGTATATCCACTGCCAGACAGAGTCCATTAGTTCCTTTAGTTGTGGAATTATGTCGGGCATCCTGCTGAGCATTCTGGGAGACAGATGTGCTCTCCCAGTAGCCCCATGGCTCCTGTTTCCCACTCATCTACATCAGGTGGCTCATAATCTTAGCACATTTCCAAAGGCCAGGCAGCTGTCAGGGCACAGACTCAGTCACTTGACTAGCAGTGATTATCCTGTGCTTTCCCATTACACTTCTTTCTCACCCAAAACCAACCAACCAACCAAGCCCAAGTTCTGTTATGGTATCTCAAAAAGGCTCAGTTTACCTCAGTCTTGAGTCCAGAGTCATGGCAGGTGTCATGGTTTGAGATAGCCCAAAATCCAATTCCCTAGCTCCATCCCCCTCCCACATCTCAACCCAATGTGAGATGGGTTTTTCCAGACAAAACACAACCAGACTCAGAATGGGGGAAAGGGAATATATTACAATGACTGTACAAATAAATATCATAATACATTATACACACGATTACAACTATCTCTACCATGACATATAGTATTTACAATGGATCAGATCTCTTCTCCCCTCCAAATAAAAGTCCAGGAGGGAAAGAAGGACAGATCCCTTCTTCAGAGCAGCAATGTCTCTAAGGCAGCAGTCATCTGTCCTTTTCTCATGCAGCAGCTGATGGCTGGATCTCTGTCAGCACTCACAAGGGAGGCCTCCAAGCTCCTCTCGGCCCCTTGACACAGGTAAAGGGGTCTTCCGTGGGCTGCGTTCACCCCAGACAAGGTCGTTTCACCACGTCATATCACGAAGACGCAGGGGATCTTCATGACGGTCTGGTATCTTCAAGAGATTCAAGCTCCTTGCAGGGCCTCTGTGCCCTGTCTCTCAGGCTGCGAGCTTCTTTGTAGCTTGCAGCAAGGGAGGGCCCCCAAGGCCAACCTCCCACACCGTCCTGGCTGAGCTCTCAGGACAACCGAGCTTCTTACCTCCTTTACTCCATCTAGGACTTCTAATCAGTAAGAGTCCACCCCCCTCCATTTTTGGAGGGATCTCCAAGGAAGTTTAGGGGAGTTTTGCAGTTCTTACCCCCAAGCTTTCTCTCTGTAGAAACTTAGTTCTGTTCTCTGCTGCCGGTTCTCTACCTTGGCTTGAGCAACTCTGAGTCTTCCTTGGCTGCATGCTGTTTCTGCTGCTTCCCTGGTTCAGGTCTTATCAGTTGGCTTTTAGCCATAACCTCTGGACGCTGCCGCCGCTTCTGCTCTGTCTCTGCTCACTCATGATGGAAAACATCCCCCAGCTCACAGCTACAGACACACAGTCCAGCTTAACACTGTTCCAAGTCTCTGTAGCCCCCGGCTGCGGGAAGGGGGGCAGAGGCCCCCCCCAGAGGGCTCCTGCCCTCTCCTCGTGGCTTTCTCAACATGGCTACTTCTTCTAACCTAAAACTACCACTCTTCTCTTCCAGTCTGGTTGTGATATGTTTACATTTTTGCAGGAGCGCTCATTGGACAGGATTTCAAAACTTCCAGGGGTTTCCACCCCTTGGGGTCTACCACTTTTCTTATCCTCTGGGGAAAACAAACTCCAAACCACTACAGCAGGTTACAGACAGTCAGGATTTTCACAGAGCCAGCAGTTTTTCTGGAAGCCCAGAAAGAGATCAGCACTGATTTGTAGAGACCAGAACACAGAAGCTTATAGCATAGTCAGCCAACAGTGTGTGGAAAAAAAGTTTCCACATTCTGAGTTTGAAAATCTCTGCTATTTGCATTTTTTATGTTACTATCCTTCTGGTTCACTGAAAAGCCTTCTCTTGCAAAGTCAAAGACCTCAAGGCCAGAAGATTAAAGACATTGTAATGGAGAGACCTTCTGTAGGACACAGGCTATTTCATTTCATTGACTTCCACTCTCATGGAGGCTGATAATTTGTGTTTGGTGAAGGTATATCTTCAAAAAAGGCATCAACTCTTGAAATGAGGAGACTGAGAGATGGAGAAGTTACTGCTTCTCTTTGTAGTTTGTTCCAGTAGTTAAACACTTGCTGTGTAATTTGTGCCTCATTTCTCATTTGAAGATGCTTCACTTTACAGGCTTGCGTTCACCCATCTTTTTCTGTAGTTCTGCTTATTCACAGTGAACCTTAATCTTCTTCAAGGTCCCTGCTTTCCCAGTTGCAGTGTCTTGCTTTGTAGATATGGTCTGCGTTCCTTGGTCCTTGACATCTTACTCTCTATTTGGCTGAACTAAAATATATTCAGTTTGAACAAGTATAATTTAGAAGGGATCCACTTTATTTCATATTTCTGCTTGTCTAGCAATCTCTGCAAACTTCACCTCAAGTATTTTGCATTTATTTCCACATCAGCGATGAGATGTAAAATCATGTTCTGTTTACTCATGATCTATGCAGAACCTCACACCAAATCCTCCTACTGAATGATGATTGTTCTTTGTTCCTTTTTGAGATTCCTCAGACAGCCTCAATTCATCGAATAGGTACTTTATTGTTAATGTATAATGCAATTTAAATCACAGTGCTATGAGATAATAAGTCACAAACTCTATAAAAGCCAAAATTTCTGTGGGATTTAATTTACCTGTGTCAATTGAGTTTGTAATTTGATTAGAGTATGAAACCCTATTGCTTTAAAAATACTTTTTCCCCACAATCCTGTGTATCTTGGAATGAATTTTATTGATACTGTTTAAGTATTTAATACTGACTCAGCAATTCTGTGTTCTTTACTGGGAGTATTGTCAGGTTGAGAACCTTTCCTTCTTTCCCTGCCCTTTTTGACTGTTGACTCAACACTAGGAGTCCTCCAGTCCTACCAAGCTCCTCAGTATTCTACAGTGTATTAAAAATTAACATCAGGATGCCAAGGGATGTCTGTAAACCAGCTTTTCAAGAATTGTGGGTATTGGCTGTCTGCCCTGCAGAACTTGTCCCTGGTTCCCAATATGTTTATTTGCTAATGGAATTAATTATTGCCAACTCAGTAAATATTAAATATATATATATAGTATGTTAAATAGCCACAGTAATGGTTATAAGACATTTTGCTACCTCAGTGTTAACAATTTTGCCACTTTTATCTAGTCTCACACTTCCACTTATTTTCAGATTTCTTTTGTTCCCAGAGTGTTTTCAGATACTCACAGCATTCTCCTGGAGAAGCTGGCAGCCCATGGCTTAGTCAGGTGCACTCTTTAAGACATAAAAACCTGGCTGGATGGCCAGGCCCAGAGAGTGATGGGGAATGGAGTTACATCCAGCTGGCAGCTGGTCACTAGTGGGTTTCCCAGGACTCAGTATTAGGGCCAGTTTTGTTTAACATTTTTATCAGTGGTGTGGATGAGGGGATCAAGTGGTCCCTCGGTCAGTTTGCAGATGACACCAATCTGGGCAGGATCGTTGATCTGCTGGAGGGCAGGAAGGCTCTGCAGAGGGATCTGGATAGATGGGCCAAGGCCAATTGTATGAGGTTCAACAAGGCAAAGTGCTGGGTCCTGCACTTGGGTCACAACAAGGTAGCACTACAGGCTGGGGGAAGAGTGGCTGGAAAGCGTGGCTGGAAAGCAGCCCAGTGGAAAAGGACCTGGGGTTGTTGGTTGACAACAGCTGAACATGAGCCAGCGTGTGTCCAGGTGGCCAAGAAGGCCAACGCATCCTGGTCTGTATCAGAAGAAGTGTGGCCAGCAGGACTAGGGAAGATTGGGATTGGCCTCTTCTCCCAGGCAACTGGTGACAGGACAACAAGATGACATAGTTTCTAGCTACACCAGGAGGGGTTCAGGTTGGACATCAGGAAGAATTTTTTCACTTAAAAGGGTGTTTAAGCATTGGAATGGGCTGCCCAGGAGGTGGTGGAGTCACCATCCCTGGAAGTGTTGAAGAAACAGCTGGACGTGGCAATTAGTGCTCTTGTTTAGTTGGTACGGTGATGTTCCATCAAGGGTTGAACTCAAAGATCATGGAGATCTTTTCAAACCTTAATGATCCTATGATTTTATTCTTAACTCTGTCAACTGGCATTTTCCCTAATGCCTTCAGCTTCCCTTATCAGTTCCTTATGCCCCATAACTTCCATTTATATTGACTGCCACCTGTAACTACTGCCTTACATTTTACCATATGTTGCTTTTATTTCTAATTACTGCTATATTTGCCATCAAACCAAGCATTGTTTTCTTATCCAAGGCTGTAAGCTTTCATGGCTGTGAGACTAGCATTTTCACTAGTTAATTAACTCTTATATAAAGTACTTCCACTTTTCGGTCATTTTACCTGTCTAATCTTTAGTCCCCCTTAGTTTCACTCAAACTTTCTTCAAGTATCTTCTCTTGAAGCCTTAGGAATATCTGTTGGTACCTGTCTACTCATATGCATGTGGGATTGTCTATGTAAGTATTGCTCACAGGTGCTGAACTTTTGTTGCCCTTATTGATTGTGATCTGGCATGATAGTTGGTTTCCAGGCAACTGTCATTTTTCAAGCCAGTGATTAATTTATCTTCTTCTTGTAGGACAAAAAGAAATATAATCTCTCAATTTAACTTTTCTTCACCATTTCTTGTTTTCATGCTGCTCCTCCCTTTGGAGTGGGGTTTGTTCTTCTGAACAGTCATTATAATCTTTTTTCCACCTCAGTGTTTCCAGTCTTCTAACAATTGCTCCTACTGTAACTGACTCCCCTGATTTTTTCCCTTCTAGCCATACCCTTCAATTTTTTTTTAACTGAATTCTTCCCCTGCATGGATGTCATGGATTACTACTATAACGAAGCTATCATATTTCAGTGTTCTTCTTTGCTCTTTTTTTCATACAGCTTGATATTTAATTTGTCCTGAAGATTGCCTTTGTTGCACAGTGAACTGTCCATGGAGTTCATGGATAATTTAGAAGCCAGTAATGTGTGCAATGAGTTCAAATGATTCCTTCTGGTACCTCGCATTTATCAGCACCAAGTTCTACTTCTCATCTTTGTGCTCATTCACATACTTTTACCAGGTCCAGATGAAAGTCTTTATCATCTTCTTCAGTCTTGATCAAACAAAATAAATGACATTGTTTGGATGTTTAATTACTTTCCTCTTCACTCATTTTCATAGATCCCCACTAAACCTATTTATGTGAAGTACTAAACAAATACTGCAACTCTCAGATCTTTTACTATGCAACGTTCCTGCTACTTCAAAGACAGAAGAGAATTTTTTTGAGATTCTAAATCTATTTTGGAGCAGTGTAAACTCTATTTTAAAATCCAGAGTTAGGAACCATTCAGCTGACCTCTTGTTCATTGGCTGGTTAGTACTGAAATCCCCTTCTCCTCAGCCATGGAAAAATTGTCTCCATTTTGGCTTTGGAGAGATGTCCTCCTTTCTCCCAACAGTTAATTTTGGAGGAATTTTGATAACAGTGATATAAGCAGTGTCAGATCAACCTCAAGCACCTTGCTGTTCATAAACTGAATGGACATTCTCACAGGAGATCAGCAAATACCATTTCTCATTACGGACAATACGGACCAAATTCAGCTCTCAGTCACCTGGCTTCAGCAAAGCTGTACTAAGATAATAGGACTAGAATTTAGATGAAGGTGCAGTTTTTATTTTTGTATGTGGCTGCCTTCAGCTAAGTGATGAGTAAGGAGCCTATGTGAAAAAGTCCTGGTGATCCTTGGTGTTGAGTGCTCTTCCCTGCCCTACTCTCCCCTTCCCACAGTGGCTGTGGTGATTGGCTAAGTGGAGCTAAAGTGATGGATGTCATCTTTTGCTGGAAGTGGGAATTGTCATTCCTGTCAGACAGGAAAGCACTTGGGTTTGGTTTTCATTCTTTCCTTGCTTGGATTTATGTGGGCAATTGTCAGTAGGACACTTTTTGGATCCGAAATCAGATCTGCAGATGATTTTCACTGCTGAAAGCCATGACGAGTGTTCAACCAATCACTGTTATAAACAAAGGATATCTATATAAGCTAGGCCTTGCAGCTCAGTATAATGGACATTAAAAGGAACTTCTAAAATGTTTAATTTGAGAGGAGTGGGCTGTTTACGGGAATGAAACCTGAATGCAAATTAATACTCTGTGGAGTATCACTGTTGTTTGTTCCCCACACTGGGTGGGCAAAGATAAGGAGAAGAAAGTCAGAAAAGTACCCCGTGGCACATCTCTGCCAGCTTTCAATTGCAGCCAGGCAGTAAGTCCGTGCATGCATCAGTTCTGATGAGCTGATAAACAAATCTATCAAATTTGCCAAGTCTGTGGGAATCCCAGGCTGTCTAATGGTAGATGGAGGTAGGGGTTACAGCAGGATGGAATTTTCTATAGCTGGGAGCTGAAATACAACAATAATACAGTAATAAAGATATTGCTGCTCCAGCAGAGAGAGCAGAACTACTGGGGCTGCATGAAATTTGGGTATAAAAGTGGCAACAGTGGGAGAACTGGAGGATATTTAGCATAGGGCAGCAGGAGATATCCAGGAGCTTACAAGATGTGGCAAATGGAGGAGGTTGCAGTCTGTGAAGCACAGTAGTCCAAAACTCAGATCATCCATTAGATTTAAAATGACAGTCATACACATTTTAGATAATGTTATAGTTCTATCATGGTGTTTAGTGACTGGATGAAATATTTGGTCTCTCTGTGGAGTAATACCCTCTTTAATTTATCATCTGCTCAATATGTAAGCGTGTACACACGTTTTACCAACTGTTCTCTTGTTGTCTCCAAGGGGAATTAATTTTGAGTCACGGACATTTTAGGTGTTGTTGTGTCACCTTAAAATTTTGGTAAGATGTACTTTAAGTTATTAATTGTCTGTGCGCGCAGTCTGTGTACTGTGTGGCAAAGCCTGAACCGACAAGCTTATCTGCATGGGAACTGAAATCACACCGCACAGAGGCCAGGGTGAGGGGATTCAGTTCAATTAGTGGATGAGGGAAAGGCTGTGGATGGTGACTACCTAGACTTTAGTCAAGTTTTTGACACAATTTCCCACAGAATTCCTCTGGGGAAACTGGCTGCTTATGACTTGGACAGGTGCAGTCTTTGAGGGGCAAAGAACGCGCTGGGTGGCTGGGCCCAGAGAGTGTTGGGGAATGGAGTTGCATCCAGCTGGTGGCCAATCATAAATGATGTTCCCCAGGGCTCAGTGTTGGGGCTGGTCCTTTAATACATTTATCAATTATTTGGATGAGGGAATTGAGTGCTCCCTCAGTCAGTTTGCAGGTGACAGCAAGATGAGTGAGTGTGTTGATCTGCTTGAGGGTAGGAAGGCTCTACAGAGGGATCTGGACAGGCTGGATTGATGGGCCTAGGCCAACTGATGAGGCTCAGAAGGTGAGATCACCTTATTGATCTCTACAGCTACCTGAAAAGAGGTCAGAGCCAGGTGGGGTTCAGTCTCTTCCCCCATGTAACAACTGATGAGAGGAAATGGCCTCAAGTTGTGCTAGGGGATGTTTAGATTGGATATTAGGAAAAATTTCTTCACTGAAAGAGTTGTCAAGCATCAGAAGAGGCTGCCCAGGGAAGCACTGGAGTCATCATTCCTGGAGTATTTAAAGGTAGCATTTAGGAACATGGTTTAATGGTGCACTTGGTGGTGCTGGGCTAACAGTTGGGCTCAATGATCATAGAGGTCTTTTCCAACCTAAACAATTCTCTTATTCTAAGAGTGTTTGACTCCAAAGTGTTTTTGTCCTTCTCTCTAAATACATATTAACTTAAACACAGGCATAAACAGCTGAGGAAGGATGTGACACGAGCTTTCAACGCTTAGTAAGTCTGCCAGGAAGGATCAGCAGCAGCTCCTGTGTGCACAGAATTGTGGAGACAATTTCACTGATATGAGCAAACTCATGTTGATGACTTGGGTGAGAAGACAGAGAAAGAGAGGAACAGACAATGTGACATTTCAATTAAATCAGTGTTTAAGAAAAATATTTAAGGAAGTAGATGAAAAAGGATAGGGAAAACAAAAATAAAACAAACAAAAGTCCCCAGGAGCTCTGTGGCATTAATCTAACCTTCAGCATGACTGAAAACTGCACAGGCAGGTGAGCAGAATTATTGATGTTTGAAGTAATTACTTCAGCAGGCGCTGCTATCAAAATTCATAGTGATTGATTTCCCACTAGTCAGCTTATCTGTCTGAGAACAAGTTCACTGGAAAGCAGCTTATAACCCCATCCTAATAAGCCATGGCACATCACTGGAGAAAATGGCGTCAGGCTCATTTTGTTTTGCATTCACCGCTGTTAAAGGATGAATCATTCAAAATTTTCAGATGCAAGGCTGTTTTCTTTTCCAGACAGCCTAAGAATACAGAAATCTGTGCTTCCCAAGCAACCTACCCTTGTCCTCCTAGGTACAGTGTGAATTGAAGGAGACTTTCAAACTGAGTATCTTTCAGTAGCAATAGGAGGAAGTTATATCTGAACACACATGCCACACATGTACCATAACTTTATTTTTAAAGGGGATTCTTAAATATGGAATACTTTCCACTGGCTGACTGAGAGCTAGTTAATCAAAACACTGGAGGGTATCATTGAGGTGCCTTAGGCCGCACCAACAATGTTGCTGTATATGCACTTGGTAGCATCAGCTTAGGTCCATGTTCCCTCAAGCTGTGGATCTGGGTCTGAATCTAAGGTAAAGTCTTTAAGGTGAGGTTGGATGAAGATACAGGCTCTGTTAGTGCTGATTTCACCAGAAGACCTAGAAGATAAGATCCATGTCATCACAGCTGCAGTGAAGGACCACAGTGTTGTGACTAGAATGTGATTAAACATCTCTCATGTCCCAGATATCCTGAGTGAAGTTAGGGAACAAGGAATTACTGTCCATGACATTGCAACAAATATTCAGGTAAATGCAACCTCCATCCTACCTCTGGACGTTGGCACATGACTTAACAGAGAAAGCTTATCTAGCTGGAGTGGCAAGGGCTCTCTTTTTCTCCATCCATTTTTTGAAACAGGCATGGGATGGAAAGCTGAAGCAAAGACATGGAGCTCTAGCACTAGTTCAGCATCTGGAAGAGCTTGGACCTTTACTTCTCTCCGGTCTCCGTTGGTTGGCAGTCCTCTATTGCCACAGATCAAAGCACAAGAAAAAATGAAATTAAGGACAAGTACGAGAGGCTGAACTATCAGTTTCCTGGACTTTTATCAGTCAGGAGGCCTATCATCTGAAAGTGTTTTTCCTTTTCCTTTTGGCTTGTTTCCTGTACATAGAGAGCCAGAACACTTCCTTGTGCAGATAGTTGTTTCCCCCTGCCATCTGGCAGGGTGCACACACTCAGGAAGCAAATGGTGCTATTTGTCAGGAACCAAAAGGATTATTTGCCAGATCAGAGCGAAGAAGAGGGTGCAGGAAAAATCTTTGGTACAATTGACAGGACAAAGACAGGAGCTGAGCAAGATAATTTCTTTCGGCAGAGGTGTGCTGCTCCTTCCAGGACCTCTCTGCTCAGAAGCTGTACATGACAGAGGTGAAGGCAGGAGGGGAGTTACCAGCTGAACTTCTGCAGAGGATTTAGATGGCAACTGTTTTGGATTTGTGGGAATATGTGTGCAGCAGTATCCAGGGCTCCTTCTGCTGCTCATCTACACTGTTCTGGCAACCACGAGGGAATGAAAAGTTCTATGAGCTTCTTTGCTAGAAAAGCCCTCAGCATGTGGCAGTCCTATTAGGGGAGCTCCTGCTTGTACAACCAACACATCCCAGCAGTCCTGGGTGGTCTGTGACTCTTCAGGTGCTGTGACAGAGCTGTGACATGGCAACCTTTTCTTCTCTCAGCTGTACCCAGGAGCCTCTGGAGATATCAGAGGGTCCAGTAATTCCCATCATGGTCTACAAACCAATATGTTGACCCTGGGTCTCGGCCCACTTTCCCTGCAGGCTTCTGTGTTCTTTTTATCCTTCTGTGTTTCCAGTGCAGTGAGCTACAGCAGAAACCGAATTTCTGCATCACCCTTCTGGCTCGTAACACTCTGCTTCTATTTCAGTGCCTGACTCCCTGGTCAGCGTACGGCAATCCTCTTGATCCATGGGAGCCTGGCAAGGGTGGGGGAGCAGATGGTCACAGTAACACAATGAGGTTATATGAAAACTGCCTCTGCTGGGGGCACATTTGTCTCAGATGGACAGAGATGACTGCATCTTGTCACAGCTAAAGAGGAAGCAAGATGGGGATCCAACTGGTTTCCCTTGCGGGACACAGACCCCTTTACCCTCCCCAAACCTGCAACATCTTCCCTGTGTGTTTGTATGTCTTTCCACTTGTCTCTCTGGATGGGTGCTGCAGCAGCTCAGCTCTCTGATTCCCGCAGAGTCAGGAGGTGAAGCGCAGAATGCCAGACCGGATGGTTCCCCCGTGGGGCTGCAAAGTCTCTCTCTTTCTGTAATTGTTTCTGACGTTTCACCTGACACATCCTGAGTGAGCACATCACCCCTGCTTCTGGGGGGTGATAAAATGTTTGGATCTCTGAATGTGTAGCTGTGTTCTTTGTCGACAAGAGATCAAAGATGTCAGAACTCTGGGAAAAAAAAAAAAACGCCACAAAAAAGAGAGACTGAAAAGCAAAATAAATGAGAGAGATGGAGAAGGAGAAGAAAGTCAAGTAGAAATAGGAACAATTGCCTAGAGACAGGTGGACAGATGTCTAGCAAACCAGATAGACAGACGGCTGTGGCAGAAAGACAGCACGCCCCTTGCTGTTCTTGGGCTGTAATTATCAGCTATTTAGGCAGTAAACCCAGGCAAACCAGTTATTATCAGTATTCAACAGCTCTGAGGTGAAGCCCAAAGCAATTAATGCCCTTTGAGATCGGGGGACTTAGTACAATGAGCACTGATTTTAAACAGAGTTGTTTGTGAGGAGGGAGGGATTAGGACTTTTTCGTTATGTAAGGAAGTGGGGGAGGGGGAATCTCCTGCAGAGAAGGTCCCTGCAGATGAGCAAAACAGGTATGAACTCCAACAGAGCTGGAAGCTGTGAGCAGGGAGTGACTGTTGATCACACCTTCTCTACAAGCAACCCCTATTCTTTAGAGAAAAAATTGCTGTGTGAACTAATAGGGTTCTTCTGAGAAAGCAGAAGCACTCAGAAATATATCTCTAGGAGAGCAGAAAAAAACCATGGTCTGTGAAGGGTGGGGGCATGTCAGTCCTCTTGTTTTCATTTGGTTTGATGTAACTGTGCAATCTGAAAAGGTGGTAAGACTCATACTATAGGATGGAAGAAAGGAAAGAAGAAGGGTTGAATGAAAGGAAGGAGGGATGTGCATTTTCCTGGGTGGAGGGTTCACCCCTCCCAGGTATTCATTTTTTGTCTTAACTAGAAAACCATCCTCTAGCTGATCCGGATCTGTAGTGGTGGAGGGCACTTGGCATGGCATTACAAGACTCTGGTCACTTAGGTTTTTCAGGGAAATACAGGAGAGTATCCCAAAAGGAAACCTTCCAAAGAAACTTCTGAAAGACTGCGTAGTCTGCAGACCCATATTACAGCATAAATAGCTATATAGTGGCCATATACACAGGCATATGCACACATTTAGCTGTGTGCCATGGGTCTGATGTGTGAGTGTTGTAAATCACTCCAGCTCCCCTGGGTCAGTGAAACTCTGCTGACCTGCCCTTACACAGTGTCTAACCAGCCACATGCAGCAGCCTGGCTTGTGAGATTGCTCAGCAGCTGGGCACTCTTGAGTCAGAAACCTTAAGAAAACATGAAGTCCCAGGCACAGGGAATTCTGTCAAGGCAGCCTGAAGCTCAGGTTTTCTCCTGATGCTGAGCAGCCACCCGCTGCTCTTTGGCTCAGAAAATAGTGTGAGCAACTGAGAACTTGGTGGAGTTGTTATGCTGGGATACTTTTCTCTAGATCTCAAGCATACTTGGGGGTGAGCAGAGCCAGCAGTTTATGACTGAAGATACACAAATTAGTAGTGTATTTTGGTGCTTCCAATTAGCCCCTCAAGCACAGCACAGAACCTACTTGGAAAACCTAAGCTTGTGAATTGCTGTTTCACTGTGAAGCCTGTTCTGATAGTGAGAAGGAAAGTGTTTTGAAGAAGCCACATATGTGAATATCACAACCGATCCATTTTTTGTTATATACACTGCTGGAAAACACCTCCCTTTATACTTTGAGCTGTGTTTTTTATATAAACTTGCTCTGCAGAATTTTCAAGTACAGGAACAGCTGGCATGCAGTAAGAGTGGCAGGGGAGAGGGAAAAGAGGCAAGAGAGAAAATCCATTTCACCGAGATCTGAGAAGTTTCCAAAGTGAGAAGGTGATTGAGTGAAAGGGAGCTGGTGGCCGCAGCTGAGGTGAAGGAGGCTCTTTCATCCCACAGTGGTGAGGCTCTGCAGAGAGGAGCCTGATGATAGCACGAGTTGTGGGGGGAAAAGCAGTGAGGGAAATGCAAGGTTCAGAAGTTCTTCCCCCACTGCAAGCAAAGCATGTGTGCCTAGGAGGTCCATTTCTGATTTGTGGCATTTTCAACTAGGCTCAAGAAGTGGATGTTCTGCAGCCACTGCATAGCTAACCACACCTTGCTAAATAAATGGGGTGACTGACAATTACTGAGTGGGGCATGAGGGGAGACAAGTATCGGAAAAAGGTAATTAAGGTTAAATATTTCAGTTCTCTGACCCACTTATTTATTTGTTCAACCCGCAGCTTTTCTCAAGGGCTACACAGTCCCAAAGCAGAGCTTTATAGCTGACTCAGGGAATGGTGCTGAGATTTGTTTTCCTTTTAGATCTAGCAGCATTAGTAAGAACCAAGCAAACTGGGGAGCAGTGAAGGCACCATATTCCTTACACCAGTGGCTAGGATAAGAGCTGCATTCTGTGCTGTGTAGCCACTTGTCAGATACCCTTATGCTTTTTGCTACACAAATTGGTGGCGGTACTTGAAAATGGAATATTTCCTCTCACTGTTTTAATCTTTATTTTACTATTTTTATTTTACTGCATCCATTGCTTTCTTCCAGATATTTTGAACACAGAATTTGATAGGGCTTGATTGCTTATTTTCTCTCTTACTTTAGATTCTGGCATGGCATCAGTACACCAATTGTGATTTATGAGGTTCATGCTGCCTGACCAGTAATACAGCCCAGTGTGTTTACTTGGGATTATTCCTCCAGTAAATGGAATCCTGCCCTGCACAGCAGGTGCATATGGGTGGGTTATTTCTTCCTTTAAAACACTTGCTTTAGTCATTTTTGAGGAAGATGGCATGGCAAGCTGACAGTTGGCTTCTTCTGATATAATAGTTTCTGTAATCACTGCATTGGGCTTTAGTCTGGCAATGAGAGCCCTTTTAAAAAACACATATTTAAATGTCAGAGGAGAGAATCCCGTGTAAGATGTTTGGAAACGTGGTGTCCTCTGGATGCCTTGCTAGACCTTTAGAAACAGAGCTGAGGCTGTCCTGAGCTAATCCCTTGTAGCTTTGTACTGAGTCTGCTGTGTGAGGAGATGGGATTTGGAAAGCTTATTGAGTGCTGTGGGAATGCTTATGTGGCACAGATGTGATAAATGAAGCTGGTAGATTGCGTCTCTTCTCTCAACTTTGTGTCTTGATTTACAAAGCTTTAGTGGTTTAGGACCCCACAGCATTATAATTCCAGTTTGTACAGGATTTGCCTACTTTGGAACTTGATCCAAAACTCTTCCCATGTACACTGAAAAGCTTGATTTTGGAGCAGATAGTTTGAAGCATTTCTTATTGATTCATTCCTTTGCAAGAAAATGGAGGGAAATATGTTGTGTTGCTGTAAAAAACCCAAAAAGACAAACAGGAATGTGTCTTTATTCACTGGGCTGTGTGATGATTTTAGATGCTGACTCCGCTGGCAGTTTGGCATCATTTTTTCTCCAGCCTGCCCCTCTCTACATTTGTTTGGAGGGAGGGAATGGAGGCTCCCAGTAGCATCACTTGGAGCTCCACTCTGCTCCCCATCCCTTCCTCCCTCCCTCCCTTCTCCTTTCCACCTCCTCCCCTCTCTCTCTGCCTCTTTGTGCTGCATGTTCCCTTTTCAAAAAGTAATTTCATGGCTCATGCACTTAAGATTCCATCAGAAAGTCGAGTCTTTGATCAGGCAGACAGACGCCCTGCTGGGATTTCATTGGCAAATCACAATTCCCTTAATTAAGACTATGTGTCTTTATATCACTAAACTGATT
The DNA here is from genome assembly GCF_009829145.1 of Chiroxiphia lanceolata. Lineage (NCBI taxonomy): Eukaryota > Metazoa > Chordata > Aves > Passeriformes > Pipridae > Chiroxiphia > Chiroxiphia lanceolata. Next base: position 58,382,010 of record NC_045641.1, read on the forward strand.
CCAGCTGGGTCCCTGCTCGTTTTACATCCAGATTTACCTAGACTATGGATTCTCACCCCCTGCGACTCTGGAGGAGCAAAAACCATTTAAAGACTTTTCATTCCCAGCTTCTTCCCCCAGCTGCTTCTCCCCAGTGGTGAGCAGTCAGTGTGGGCTGGGAACTAAATCTCTCCCTCAGTCTTGTTTGCACTCTCCTTCGAATCAGGAAGTATAGTTGTGTGAGGGATTTGCTCTGTTTCTTTCCAGTGCTTGGAAGCTTAGAATCAGTAGTACAAAGGGAATTGAAGTTGCTTGATGCTTTTTTTTTTTTTTCCTTTTCAGAAACCATGTTTTTACCGAGAGTCAAGAAGATGCTAAAAATTCAGCATAGTTTTCTCCATCTTCCCATTTTTCCTTAGCTATCTATTAAAGGTGAAGCAGGTTAAGAGTGCTCACTTATGGTAATCACAGGTGCCGTGTGGGAGGGACTTTGGTGGCATTTCTGCTGTTCTAGATTTGCTCTTTGTATTAGTCATGCCAAGGCAAACATTTCTCTGGAGACAAAATACACAGTCCTGTCTATAAAGTGTGTGGTCTGCTCTGGCCAAGGAAATAACGCTCTGGGGGCCATTTCCACAGACAATGTTTTTCCACCAGTCATCTGCATTTTCCCTTCCTCCTCTCTAATGTCCTCACCTTCTCCAGGGGGTGCCCTGACTCCTTCTCCAGGAAGAGAAAACTTCCATAGCAACCTGCTAATGGCACTGATTACAGGGATGGCAGCTAGCAGGGAGCCTGGCCAGTCTCCTCTGTCACGATGCCTGTTGAGAGGAGTTGAAGGAGATTCAGGGATAGGGATTCTCAGTGCACCAATCCCAGTCATACAAGTGCATTTGCCATGCGCCAGAGAGAGGAGTCTGGCTCCTCTGGAGCAAATCCTTTAGGGTTTTTCAAAATCACCTGTGGGGAGATGGGATGGCCTAACAAACGTGCCCCCCTAGGCCCCCATAAATGTATTTGCAGGTGGGTGCAGTCAGACACTGCCCTACCTGTGGGCATTTGCTGTCCCTGTGCGGGGCCCTCGAGATGCCACCGTTGGGCTCTGAGCATCCCTGCAAGTGACAGCTCTGAGGACAGGAAAACTGGCTGCTGGCTGAATTGTGGCACATGGGAGGCTGTTGGCTGCTTATGCAGTCATGCTTAAAATTAAAAAATAGCCAGCAAACAGGGCAGCTTTAATGGCTAGCAAACCCTGACCCGGCATTTCCTAAGCCGAGCTGCCTGCTTAATAAATTAATCCAAAGTCTCAACTCAGGACACATCCTCTCCTACAAAGTGATGCATCTTCAGATTTATCGTATGGAATTCTTCACTTGAAAATGCCTACTTAATCATGTGCCAGCAGAACTTCAAACTCTGTCCTGGGAATGTGGTGACTTTGTAATGGGCCAGAGCACAGCTTGACTTTAAAATAGCTTCATTTTAAGGGTCTGGCATATTTCCAGCTGTGACTCCCAGCAAGAAGAGTTTTGGTACAGTCAAACAGGCTACAGCTTGAGTTAAACCTTATTTTGCTCTTCACATGCTAATAAAAATGTTCACTGGAAACACTAATAGGACTTTGCACTTAGATGGATTTTTGATTTGAGGATTCCAAAGCCCTTTTTAATAAGAATTGCTGATTATGCTCCATGGTAAGACCAGATTAGATCAAAAGGGATTCAGAATCTCTGTTTTGTTTGAGAGGCAGAATAAACCTATCCCAAATGTACAGAAAGTACATTCTGTGAGTAGAAAACGAGTTTTATGAGCCTTTATAAATAACCTGCTAATTAATTTTTTTGTTAAAATTAATTAAAAATCTCACGCTTTATAGAATGTTAACATCTATGTTTATCTTTGTCTTGTCCCAGATCATCTTAATGGAATGATAGAGACAAGTTAAACTTATATATAGTTAAAGTTAATTGAAATCTTGCTCATAGGCTCTGTGTAAAGAAATTACGATGTAATTAAGCTAAGTTGTTAATGATGTCTAGATGCTGTGGTTATCAGGGTCTGTGCCAGTGCCGGGTCACTTGGAGTTGCAGACAAAGGAGCCCAAGCAGTTGCTGTGTTTCCTCTGTGGCTTGCTGAACACAGCAGGACAGCAGACTGCAGGAACTTGGAGGCCCTGGGAATGTCCCTTCCCTGAAGGAAGAGATCTCAGCTGGCAGCCCCAGGGCCGGAGCACGGCCTCTGGGAGAATGGAGCTTGGAGCACAGAGACACTGGGACTCATCTGAGAATCCTCTGCACCCCTCGCTGCAGCAACAGGCTCCTATGTAGAGCCCCTAGATGAGAGCATGAAAAGCCAAAGTCACTAGTGTACTTAGGAGGTGTGAAACCACAGCAACAGTGAACATATCCTAAAAAAGTTAAATTAGGAATGAGAAGTTGGTCCTTCAGGTCATCAAGCCATTAGAAATACCAGAAGGTAGGATTCTCTGTGGCTGTTCCTAAACAGCTCTCTAGGTGTGATTTAAAAAAAAAAACAACAACAACAACAAAACCAATAAAAACAGGAACAGTAAGAAAATTGCTAAGCAAAACATAAAGTGCTGTTACAGTTAATAGTATCAGTTACTTAGGAGTAAAAATAGTAGAGGACAATATCAAACTGCAGGAATTCAGGATATTTGTAGATGAATTACATGTAAGAGAAAGCAACTGCGTTGAGATAAGAAATGCAGAGATAAGGTACCCAAACTCTCTTACCTCAGACTTGGAGAGATACCACAAAAGGAGGAAGTGGAAAATCAATCATGATGCATTTTACCAACAATTTAAATCTCATCTGGGACCATAAAGACTGATGTCACTCTTGTCCACACTGCACCATAATCATTGCATCCGGCCACTGACTTCCCTAATATTTTCTTTTGACCTGATAAGGAATCTGATACCTGACTACAGCTTTTCACATGTCATGAAAGTCACTGGGAAGGTATTAAGATGTGTCAACCTAGTGAGAGAGAGAAAGGAGATGAGAGGAAATTATAGGGGGATGTTTGAAAGGGAAGCAAGGTGTGCATTAAGAAAGGAGGAGCGGAAGACGATGCAAAACCAGGACAGTAAGAGGCAGAGAAGAGCAGGTAGAGGAAAACAGGAGTTTGTGCCAGAGACAGGGATAGAAGCACAGATAGAAGGAAAGGTGGGGAGATGGCTGGAGGGGGCAGGTTGGCAGCTGTAAAGAGAAGGATGGTATATTTTCTTAAAATACGCATAATTGCATGCATTGGACATGTGTTTCCCCTCTCTAGGTGGACAGGTCTCAGTTAAAGAAAAGGATAATAGGATTCTGGACCCTGATAATACGTGTCTCACCTTTAGGTGCCTGATCTTTTGGCAGAACAGGCTCTTTTAAGGGATGTGTCATTGTTGTCTGAGGCATAGCAGCCTGCCTTCTGCTAATAACTAAGGGAGAAAGGGAGATAAATCCTGCCTGTAGCCTAGGGGAGTGCAGCAGAAGTGAATCCCGGCCCCAGTCTGCATCGCTTCCTGATACAGTGTGGATTTTTTTTTTCTTATTGCACATATATGAGCACTACACGACCAAGAAGAAAGCTCTTCTTTCCCAATCAAAAGATAGGTTTTTTCCATCTAACACAAGTGTACTGTATCTGTCTCCTCCTTTTTACTGGTCTGAGGCTCGTGTTTTGATATGCAAACGCAGTAGACCTGCCTGCAGTCTCTTCATTCCCTTTCAGCATTTTGTACTGCATGATGAGATCAAAGAGGTTAACTGAATCAGGGATCTCCTAATCACAGCTTTTTGGAAGTGTGTGACTGCTAGCAATGCACAGAGGGCATTTCCCTCCATTTGTTCCCCCTCCTTCACATATGTACCCATCACAGCTTCAAATGCTGTATCAGATCTGGAGAGACCTATTAGGAAGTGAGCAAACCAGCCAATGCAGGTGAACCAAAAAGCTTCTTGAAAGTGAGAAGACGGGCTGCAAGGATTTCAGATCCCAAATCAATTGAATCACTCGTGTAGGCACAAAAATGGAACCGTATGTCGTCTCAGAAACAAAATATTTGAGAATCAATTCTGGTTTTACCACCACTGTCAAAGCTTGGCTTCCCAATTTAGCCTTCACATTCTTGCCAGTGATATTATTAGCCCTCTGCCACTGCCTCTGCTGCACTGATGGACAGAGCTGTTGAAATAAAAAGGCTTTCTGGCTGGAAAGGCAAAGTGAATAAAACAGCATGGTGGAAGGGCTGCAGGTGGCTTTTAGAAGTTTTTCAGCAAAATGAACAACAGTTTATTTTGGAGCAGCCAGCAGAATTTTGGCTGAACTGAGATACTTTGATTGTCTGTCTTAACCCTTTCAAATCCTTTTTCTTTTAAATGTTAGTGCAGTTTTAAAAAAAGGCTGTTTAACATGAAAAGTCAGAAGCTTTATTATAAGAAAATGCCCATATGAGACATTTGGGGTTTTTTATATGGAACGCAGTAACATTTTTAAGTGATACTTAAATCTTTCTCTTTTGTAACATCTCAAAACCAGTAGGAAAACAGATAACTACACAGACACTTTGGTGTGCTGCTTTTGGGGCGCTCTGCTGACAGGAAGATGTGAGGCTGCCCCTCAGGGGGAACAGCATCCAATCAGGCCCACATATGTGCATGTGTCTACATGCAGCACCACAGCACCTGGGCAGCGTAAGGAAAACATCAAGGTAGTTTGCCAGTCAGCTTCCAACTTGTATTAGAAACATCTTTGACCTACATCAGTATCACAGACTCGGCCTTTAAGGTGAATGGATGAAGCAAGTCATGTAGTATGATGAGCTTTCTGACTTTGGAGTGCAGGCACTGGATCATCACCCAGGGAAAGAAACAGGATAACTGTGCCTTCCATGAAAAAAAAAAAAACAACTAAGCAAAACCCTGAGGTGGAGATGTCATAACTCCTACATTGGTATTTCTAGACTTGGAAGCTTATAAAGCTCTCTTCTGGGGCACAGAAACAAAGCATAGGTTTTATGGAGCAGGCTTTTATCACTTATCTGGTCATTTCAATACGGTTGTAATTAAACTTTATATAGAGCTCATTGATACTGCTCTAGATTTCTACTAAGTCAAGGATCTGACTGAGCACAGTGATATTTCTTCTTTCTCGGTAAAACCAGAAAGTCTGTCTCATGGCAAGTTTTTCTAGATCATTGAGTGGTTTTGTGAAACTGCTGTCAAACATGGTATTTATTAGGGTTGTGCACAAATACCTAATGTTGTGAACACACCGCATACACATATTAATGTCACATTCAGGTTGCAAAACATTTATAACTGTCACCACTTTCCCTGTCACTCTTCTTGCCTGTCTCCAAGCACATAATCAGCCCTGCTCCTGCCTGATTGATGAGGGAGGTGGGGTACGGTCAGAGAGCACCCTTTGTCCTCACGTTGCTGTGCAGCCTGCAGACTTCAGAGGCAGAGGTGCACGGAGACTTTGGTTTGTGAGATGTTGTGTATATGGCAACAACAATAATCCACTTGGATGGATTACATACAATGGATTATAAATAATCCATTTGGATGATAGTTGAAAAATACATGGTATGAAGGAACACTACTATGCTCTGCTGGTGGTGTTGAGGGAGTTTTGTTGGTTTTAGGTGATTTTAAATAATTTTTTAGGATATATACTGATATTCTGAGGAGTTGAGGCCCTTCTATCCTGTTTACCATGCAAGCATCAGTCCCTTCAGAGATGTCAGGCCACATCTCATGGCCTCACACCACTCTGCCAGACTCAGGCAGAGTGCTGCCTGCAGGAGTCTGTTGCATTAGCAGCACTCCCTGTTCTCCTTAGCAAAGCTCAAGGGGTGCTTTCCATGAAAAGGTAACAGGTCCTAGGAGGCCACATACAGCTCCAAGATTTTTCAGCCTTCTACCCTGCCGGTGAGCGTGCGGGGGCTGCTCAAACTGGCCGACTTCCATTCGCATGCGGTCACTTCTCAGAAAATCTCCCACAGTTGCGCCGGTTTGGTGTAGGCTTGTGAAATTATATCAGCAGCAGGAGTGCTAACATGCACTGAAGGAAAATCTGCCACTAACCAGTGCTTCCACTGCGGCTGCCATCAGGGGAGCAAGGATAGGTTTTTCCTGAAAAAGTGTGAATAGCAGCACAGCTCATTAGTGGCTCGGGAAGTCAGGGAAGCAAATGAGGCCCTCTGGGAAGTGGAAACTGGGTCCTGGGACAGGGAGGCCCTCTGCAAAACTGCAGATGACTTTAGGGGAAAGCTTTGGATAAACATCTATGGACTATTCTGTGTCACCAGCATTGCTAGAACAAGGCAGGGGCTCACTCTGTCCCATGCCATGTGTGGAAACCCTACCTGCTTGCAGAGCTGTGGCCAAATAATGACTAAGTTCCCACTTTTTTTATTTGATGAGGCCAGGTAGTCTCAGATGCCAAGTTGGATCCTACTAGTGATATTAGATGAAAGAATGTGTTGCCAGAAGCAGTTAGAGCCAAGTAATGTTTACTGGCTTTGGAAGCACCTTCATGCTGCTTCCTGAAGTCTGACAGGTGAATGACTTCAGATCAAGCACACCACAGTGAAATCCAGCATGCTCTCTGTGCTGGACACCCTGCACCTCTGACCTCCATCATCATCCTGATCCCATCAAGTGTAACCCCTTACAAATGTCACACTGGAAGCAGTCATCTGTATTCTGCAGTCGCATGAAACACCCACGCAGTGGTCCAGCCTTGGCCACAGTCCCCTGCCTATCAAGTGACATTGCTTCAGAAAGGTCTTACACTTCACACTCCCCACTAGCGTGCTTAATACAGTGATCCAGAAGCTACCCTACTGTTATTTCTTCAACACAAAAACACTCCAAGGAAAATGTTTTGAAAATAGTAAATCTGACTTTTTCATCAGGCTTACTGTTCCCAGCCTGTGCAAAGACCCGGCTTTCTTGAAGTTGTGCTCTCAGTGTCAGCCCACCTCCATCAGCAGCTGCTGATCAGTGGGTTCCACTGCCCTTGCTTAGTAAGTATTTTGGGCTCCACATTTGACTCTGTGTTTCTGGATATGAGAAGAGCATGCTCCATTGCCTCTCATGTGAAAGCTGGGTTATGTTTACCTAGACCCTTGTGATGCTTCTCTGCCTGGTCTTCCTGTATCTTCTTCCCAGAAGACCCACAGTGTCATAAAGTAAATTCGATAAACCATTATATTTTAATAGTAATTTTGCATCACTGGTTAGCCATGTACAGCAGCTATACCATTACAACACCTGACTATTTACATACACATATACAGCAAACATACCTCCACATTTTCCACAAAGGCATCAGTAAACCATCATAAAAGCCACAGTCCTCTAATTTCAGGAAAAAAGTGATTTCAGTCTTGCTGAAATGGGGATCAGAAGGAAGGGATCACAGCATTTCTTAACCTCACCGTGTAGCAGTAACGGCCTGGAAGAAGAAACTGGACATATCCTTCTGAAAGTACAGATTGTCCAGCAGTGGGGGTTAATTACCCATCTGAACAAACTGTCAAGTGCAACGTTTTTCTTTTCCTCATTTTGTCACACGATGATTGGACCTCTTTCTGGAAGTTAGTTTTTAGCCAAATATTATGGGATTCAATATAGATGTAATTTGAGGAAGATATATGGTGTGTGATACAATCTGTGAGCTGTCAGTGATGTTTTGTGAAGAGATACTCTGAAAAGTAAATTCAGTGACACTCCACGAAACAGTGTTAGAAAATAGTTGTTTCCCTACAGCTGATCACATTGGCAAAAATACTGAAGATTCCTTGTTGGAGCAGCTGCTGAGTCCTGTGAGATCTGATGTTAACCAGATAGTTTGCACAGACTGACCGCCATGTCCCATTTCCCTTCTGCTAGGAAAGACTTCTCCTAAATTTGCCACGTGAGGAGAATCTACTGAGAGGCATATCAAGCTACACTGGCCTTAATAGGTGCCTAAGGCTTTTTTTCCAAGCGCATGTTTGCTGGGGTACTCCAGCTGTGGATGCGCGTAACATCTGTGTAGTGGGCTTTTGTTTGGCTGGTTGGAGGTTTTCTCCTCCTTCCCCCAAGCTGCTTTGGCTGCTCACCCAGCTTTTTACCAAATTGCAAATTTATATTCCTTCAGCTTTTGGCAGGCCCATATGTGAAACTGTCAAAATGTCACTGGCATCAATTGCGAAAGGTTAGTGCCACATTATAGTCAGCGAGCTTATTAACACAGAAATGATTGGGTTTTGGAGAGGGGCAGAGAAGGACAAATGGGAATCTATTTTCCAGGCACCTGCTATTTCTACTGAACATTTCTTCTTGTCACATATATATTTTCAGAAAGTGTTTGTCATCTGCATAGGAAAAAAATCAGCTAGAGATCCCAGGAAGAATGAGGCTGTTCTTTGTGAGTTCCCAGCAAGCTGGGAGAGGGGGATGGAGAGGTAACAAGAGCGAGTTGGCCAAATTAATTCCAGTCTTGAGTGGCAGTAGATGTTCATTTTCACCAACCCAGTGACTACAGACAGGATCGTGCTGCAAAAATTCGGTCTGATGAAAACCCGATGTCAAAGTGGGAGATTGTGGGTCTGGGTTCCATGATACCACCTTGGCCAAAAAAAGAGTCATGATTTCCAGTTGCTCTCCCCAAGTTTGCAGGTGCCTGTACACAGGTGAGAGCTACTGTTTTGCTTATTTACATCTCTGTGCTTTTTTGGATTTAATCAGATTGAATTCCAAATCAGCACTGAAAAAAATTCCCATATCCTACTGCAGTTTTTATCTGTCCAAGGCATTTTTAGGGCTTCTGGTACCATCACTGCAGAGAACCTATCACAGTCTTTAATGTATTAATCTTCAAAATGACCTGGTGCGATGAGATTATCCCGGTTTATGAGAACTGAGGCACAGAAAGCCTGACTTTTCTTGCCATGCAAGTCTGTGAGACAGCAAAGAGTAGTATCTGCATCTTTACAGACGCTCTGCTAGTACCTGGATCACTGAGCTATCCTTCTCATGCCTCATTTTTTTCCCTTGGTTTTTCCACACTGATGTTTTTTGAAGTAAGCCCAGTCTCCAGCTGGAAGCACTGGAGCCATCTGTCATAGACACAGGAGGAGGAAGGAGAGAAGTGCCCAGACCCCACCAAAAGTTTAAATCTGAGTTGCGCTGTTACTCTCTAAAGAGAGCCAAGGCACAGTATAGGTACTTGTCCTTTGGGTTTGTATGGAGCTGCTACTTCCCAGGAACCACTGCCCTGGCTTTTGGACCATAACTCACAGCCACCACCAGCTTGACCTAGATTCAGCCCAGTGACCTAAAGGTGAAAGTCACCAGAGTCCATAGCTGAGCCTCTGGGACACCAACCCTCTTTGCTCCTCACTGACACAGCAGAAAAGGCCATCAAGGTGCCCAATAATGCACTGCTGGGGGTAGTATGTGTCTGACCTTTTCTGTAGGAATAAGCTCTAAGATGTGGTGGAGAAAAAAATTAATATTTTAGGATTGGGGATTCTTGAGTGCCCCAATGTACCCTGGAATTAGAGAAAGCACCATGCACAGCTGGCTCATTGCTGCTCCCTGAATGCTGCTGGTAGGTGAAATTTCATTTCACTACTTGTGACAAAAACATGTAATGGGGACACAGCCAGTGAAAAACCCGTGTCACGAGGCAGGAAATCCCCTTCTCCCCTCCTTGCTCCTGTTCATCCCTCTGTATGTGAGCTGAAGGGCAACACATGGGGTGTGAGACCCCGGCATGTGGCAAGGATGAGCTTGGCCACTCCGGGCAGAGAGGAGGCAGGGACGGACAGGTGAGTGAAAGAGTTATGGAGTACATATGTGACATGGGGATATTGGGATATTGCCTTTATCCAGTCCCACCTTTCCACCTCTCTGTGTGTTTATTAGGCATTTCAGCTCTCCCCCGCTCAGGAGGCTGTTTTTACTTTTTTTTCCTGCTGCTTTTGTTGCAGGAGAGGAGGTAGCACTGCACAAAACACCAGATCCAAGTCTCATACGAGGTTTCTGGGATTGTGGTGGATTGTGCAGAGCCCCAGGTGCCAATGCACATGATGAGAGCATGGTGTGAAATATGACTCAACTTGTGAACATTTCCTTTTGCCCCAGGACTTCTTTCCAAACCCTCTGAGCACAGCCTCCCAAAACCCCACAGACTTCTCAGTTATGAGCTTTCCTCCTATGACAGACAGCCTGCTCAACACCACATGAAAGAGCCATGGTAGTTTTCAGGGAGGTGTATGTCCCTGCTTTCTAGATGGTTCCCTGGAGCCACAAGGGTGTCTAAAAGAACCTGCAGAAAATCTGATTCTCCTGCTGGGAATGGGGGGGACCTGGTGACATCCCCAGTGAGATGGGCATTGCAGTGGGAATGTGCAGCCCCTTGGGCATGGGCATCATGCCCCCAGGACCAGGCAGGAGAGGCCCCTCTTGGCCCTGACCCTGGCAGCAGGCTCGACTGCCTCCTGCAGGCTCCAGATGCCTTCCTGTAGAAAAACTGAGCTCAAAATCAGGGTTTTGGTCAATTAAGCAACCATCCCCCCATCTCTTTCTTGTGCCAAGCAGAATTTTAATGTACTTCCAATTTCTCTTTTTAGCACACACAAAGAAAAAAGAAAAAAAATTAATAATCATCTATAAGAGAAGTTCTTTTCAGTCAAATGGGGAAACATTCAATGCTGATATATATTTTTCCCCACATTTAAATGGTATCTATTTAAATGCAGATTTTCTGGTTTCCTATGTGGAGCTTGGAAGAAACGCCTTTCAATTTAAATGTTAATAGAAGAGTAAACTTCAAAATCAAAATTTCTCCATAAAGGACAGTGTTTTTTTCACAGCTGTAAATGTCTTTCTGTACTTCCTCCCTCCTTCTCCTCCCTCCTTCCTCCTTTTTTTCCTAGACCTCAGCCCAACCTCACTTGCATTAAACGATCTTTTTAAAAAAACAAGGCTCCATCTTTCAGAGTTCCTGAATGAAAATGTTTAATGCTGAGATCTGTGGGATGAGTATGTTTGAGCAGAGTGCTGGGGCACTGATAAAGCAGAGACGCCATCCCTCCACCTCCAGCCTTTTTCATACTGACCGTTTATCAAACGTGCTGCTTGGAATGCTTTGTGCCAGGATTATGCTCAGGCTTGTGCAGTGGTTGGGGCAGGGGCTGGAAGGAAATAAAAACCTTTACAATAATGCATTAGTTGCTCCTGAATGTGAGCAGGGCTTTGGTGCTGGGATGGGCAGCAGAGGAGGCAAGTCAAATGCAGAGGGAGAAAGGTAAAACAAAGGGGCTGTTACCAAGTCTACCTTTTTCTGTATTACCCCGGCTCCTCCTCTGCTCCATTCCTGCATATCTCCACCTTCATTTTTCTTTGGGAAAAGCTTAGAGTAAATCTGCTTTTTACAAAAGATACTTAACACTGCCTGATACTGGAGTTTTACATACAGCTCTGTTTCTTGCTCGTCACACTCCATTTGTCTTCTTTAATGCAAGCTTTTCTTTAATTTTTCTCATCACTCTCTTCAATTACCTATCTGTTTTTGTCCTTTTTTCTTTCCTCACTGAAAGAAAATAAGTGGTTCTTTTTTTTTCTGCTTCTTTCTGGCCCTGATGAGCCCTGGCCACCTTTGCAAGAAATGGTTCAAGAGATACTAACTGAAGACTAAATCTTAATAAACTTCCATGTATTTGGTGGATATGTAGATACTGCAATGTTGACCGGCATATACAAAGCAGAGTGTAACAGGGCAAAGTCTGCTCGCTATGGAAGGAGAATTTTGTAAACTGAATAATAAAAGACATTACTATATAGAATAGGTTATAGGGCTTTCTGTATCCAGACTATTTTCATACAACTGTTACTGTATGTCATTATTATCTGAATGCTTCAGAAGAAAAAGTGGTGAACTGGCTTCCACAGCACCTCTGGGAGACAGGAGAAAGTCTGTTTTTTGGAGGAAAACCTTGGAGCACCCAACCCTCCTGCTGATTTCAGGGAAAGCAGAGCTTGCTGGGCTCCTTGCTCCAGATGCTCAGTCCCTTGACCCCAAGGCATCTTTAGGTGTCACAGGACACCCTGGCAGCAGGGCTGTGTGGTGGAGCTGGCCCTGATGCCCTGCCCTGTATTTCCTTCTGTGCACTGTACCTCGTGGGGGGACAAATGGAGTAGTTCAGTCTTAGTGGTGTCAGAGCTGTGCTTCTCACCAGCACTGAAAGCGCTTCACCACAAAGGGTGTCACCTTCGCCCTAAACCCAGAGCCCATTGCAGATTCCTTCCAGATCATTGGAGAATGCAGGGAAACTTCCATTTAGACAGCTGGGCTTTCCACCTGGCCTCTCCCACTACCACCAGTGCTGGAGGTGCTGGGAACAGGGAGATGACGCCTCACACCCTCCAGGAATGATCCCTCTGGTCAGGCTAATGTGGTGCTGAGGGACTGATTGTACCTGTGGTGTGGTGGCTCCAAGTAGAGATCACTCATAGTAAGAGGTGACCAGCATAAAGAAGTGTGTACTATCTGAGTTTTTCAAAAGTACAGAAAGGGAGAAAGATGAAAAAACCACAGCTTTGATGTCATGAAGTCCCAAAGTCTACACTGAAATTGAACAGAAGACATTTTATTGGATGTGCCTCGGATTTTTTAAAACCTGCATAATCTGTGAAAGCTGTGTAAGGAAAAGCCTCTTAGCTTGGTTACAACTGAGAAATGTTTGCTTTGTGTGGCCTCACCTAGCAGCAGCAGGAAGGATTAAAGCTGTGAATATGAAGAAGGATGGCCAAAAATGGAAGAGCCTCAGTCTTTCTTCCCTGTTTCTGGAGAATGAGAGAGTGAAAGGAGGGATGATAGGGTTGACTGGGCAAATTACAAGTGTACTCTGCTGGGACTGAAGCTCAGAAATGTTCACAGGTGATCACATATTGCAGTGTTAAAAGCACGGATAGTAAATCTGTAGAAAGACTCTTCAAGAGCAGCTCTTGAACATCACAAAAGAAATATAAATTATCAACTTCAGGTACTTTCTGAGAAAAAAAAAATCTCCTCTCCAGAACCAGAGAAAGCGAGGAAATGATGTGGAATAGGGGAGAGGAGAGGAGACTAGAACCAAATGATGCTTTGGCATAGGCTCAGCTACTCTGGCCCACTACATCAGGGGTTGTAAGGGCAAAGCTTTTTTCTTTCCTTCCTAGCCTGCTGCCACTCAGAGCTGAGTAACTGTTGTTACCAACAGTAACTGTTGTTACCAGATAATAATAAAATTCTTTTGCTTCTCTAGCCAAAGTTTCTTTTTAAGCAGAAGGGGAAGTAGGATTGGAGCAAAAGGTTGAACCCTTCTGTGGGATGGTATTCACAGCCATCTTCTTCCCAAGGCACAACATAAGTCTTCTGCCTTCTGCAGTAGAACTGCTTCTAATATGTTAAATTTCTGCCTTGCAAATTCCTCCTTTATGCATTGAACTCTCTAATATCCATATCATGAAGTCTCTCGAAAACAAATCTGTCTTTTCACCCTCATGAGACACTTTTTCTCACCCTTTTCTGCCATACATTTAAACAATCTTTGTTTCCTTCCTTCTCCAGTGCCTCCTTAAATCACTCTCTTATTATCTAGGGGTCCTCTCTGTTCTACATGAGCAAAAGGCAAGAATAAAATCAGAACTTGGTATGTGAGCTCCAGATAGTGCTTTCAGTCACTGCAAAATTTCTTAGGCCCCTGTAATGTTCCCAAATACTGGAGGAATTGCTTTCAGACAGTAACACACCAGTGTGTGGCCTGGTCTGGGACATCCTCTTTCCTCTTTGGTGCTTTATGAAAATTCACCAGAGACAAGAAATTGCAGCATCATGTGGAGTTTTCTGTTTGTCAGCATGAATCTCTAAAGGTGTCAGCCTTTGTAGAAGACAAGACTTCTTTTCTCCCTGGTGAACTGCTCACCTGAAGTTGTGGAGTTTCTTATGAAGTACCAGCAGTCCATAACTGGCACCTTTTTTTTGTGATTGTTTCTGGTTTAAATAACTGTGATAAAATTTAAGAATTCTGACAGAGGAAATCTATGTAGATGGGCTTGTCCTGACAAGAATAAATCATGTGTCAGGATGTCCATTCTACAAAAACCTCATCCCGAGGGACTTGTTGACTGGCACAGACCACAACCAGCTTGAGAAGCTTCCTATCAGCATTTCCTTATAGGCAAGTTCACACGTGCTGGCAACCAAACACTTGATACTTTGTCACACAAACAACAAACTCTTGTCAAGAGAAGGTGATGGGATTTTTTGGTTTAGGAGATCTTATGCATGTATCTTATAAACTCCACTGCACCTCTGGAGATATGAAGGCTCACCTACGTCCTTGAGAGAGCCAGTTTCTCTTTTTGTAAGGGTTTTCTGTTGCTCTTTCTCTCAGCTTTGAGAGAGTTGTGTTTTAGAGTATGTTTGTGAGTGCGTATTTCTGAGTCACTTCCATATAAATATAACCCACTGTTACTTTTGTTGGAGTGGGTTGTACTCACTGCGATTGCATTAGAGTAATCTTTAAACTGAAGACTGGTTTGCCACATGATTCAGTAAAAGGCACTCAGAGATTTTAACTGCATCTCGGGTAGACTAATACATATTTCTTTTCTTATCTCTCCATACCTGAAGCCGAAAGAAAAGATTAAAAACCTCACCCTCTATTTGCCAACCTCATCCAAAACACAGTCTTGAGCTCTGCAGAGAGAATAGTGAGAGCCAGAAGATGCCACTCAAAATCACCTGCATTAACACTCACTTGTTTATTGTACCTGGGAGCTGCTAGGGCTGGCTTTCAATAAAACACACGTCTGTCCAATTTTGTCTTACTCCCCTGAAGTTTTGAGGTGAGATAAGAGAACAGATGATGTTAGTGAAAGATACCTCTGTGCTGCTGATTCCTTGTAAGAGAAGTAATTTAAACAAAGCTCAGTGAAATCTGGTAAACTGTGCTCTAGGACTGTGTGCTGTTCTTGAACAATTTCCAATGCATATATTTGTTGGGAAAAAGGAAAAGAGTGATTTAGATCTTTTTAAGTACAAGTGATCTTAATCCCTGCTAAAGACAAATCAGAGGGAATCTAGTACAGGAAGGTATAGATTGAAGTGACCTGCAATGAGGGATTATGCGAAAGAATTATGTCATCCCAGTCTATTTGTGCTTGTGACGTTACTGTATCCTAACATTTGGTCCTAGAGTGGTACAGAAATCCATCTGTGAGTTCTTTTTGTTTTCCCTTTTTGTTGGGACCCCTCAGGAAAGAGAGGTGCTGCACCCAGAATGTCTAGCTGTTCTAGATATTCTGCATACAGACTTCAGGGTCCTTACTCCCTATGGACCTTTCAGTATTGGGAGAAGAAAGGAGGACATGTAGGATGGATATCTGAAATACTATTTGCAGCAGTTTTGCACTTTCTGATGGTCTGATAACAAGCACTGTAGTTTGATCTGCTACCAAATGCTTGAGAACAAGCAATTCTGAAAGCAAAAGCACTGCTATGTGGCAAAAGGGCTGGCCAGAAAGCCTGATAATATAGATTCAATTATATACTCCTCCACAAACTTTTCATGTAGCTGCAGGCATGTTGACTATTCTTGACTTGGTTTCCCTGTCTTTCACAAAAGGCTCATATATTCCTTGCTGTATGCATTGTGAGGAAAGAAATCTCTAGTATTTCGGAAGTATTATTAAACTCTGTGGAAAGGAAGATAAAGATACCAAGAGGAAGACCAAGCCCTTGCTTTAGAAAGATGACTTGCAATTTCAAGGAAGTGGACAGAACATCAGAAGTCAAAAAGGCATATTGAATTTTTCAAGAAGCAAAGCTGATTCAGAACATGTTATGTTTGCAGCTGCTGGGGTGTGAAACTTCTTCCATGATGTGATAACCAGCATGAATTACTTTAGTGCTCATAACAAATACAGATGGACAGATGTCAGGGTGAAAGAAAGGGCAAACTGACAGAGAGAACCTTCCACCACATGTTGCTTGGAAATAAACGGATCTTAATCAGCTTTTCTGCCTTTATTTATCTTCAGAAAACCTCTAGAGTTAATATTCTCCAGCAGAAAACTAAAATGCTTTTAGGAAATGCACACTGTTGTATGAGAATCTGCCTCTATTTTAAGGAGGTTGTCTAAAATGCTAATATTTCTCTTTTTATCACGATTCACAAAGCTTGTGGCTTTCAAATTTACCATTTCAGTTTTAGTCACAGGAATTGGATTACTTCATTCCCTGTCCCTTCTCCATTGTAAACAGTCAAGAGATTTGTTGTTTACAGAGTTCATGAATGCTGTATTCCTTGCCTGGTGATCCATATTGATTTTGAGTCAGGATTGAGTTTCCTGCCTTTTACATGCAGCAGCACCTGTAGCAGCACTAGGCATGAAAAGGACTCCCGAATACAAGATATTCACCCATAGCTTTTAGTCAACATCAAAAAGAAAAAGGGATGTAGAAAGTGTCTCTAAAACATGTGGGGAAAGATAATATTGCACTTTCACCCACAAGTGATGGTGGTATCTATGTCCATACAGCAAATAACTGAAACTAGTGGTCATATAGGCAAAGCATTAAAACTCAACTTCTATATTGTAGGTGTTACAGAAAAAGCAATGTAACACCCTCCTTATTTGCACCTTGTAACTACATTTCTGAAGGTTCGGTTTCCTAGATAGTGGAGAAGGGGAATTCAAAGTGTCCCTGCAGTCTGTGCACTTTGCTGCAGTGTGAGGACATGGAATGGGTATCCAGGAGAGGATCAGCTTTATAACCAGCTAAGAAATGCACATGAATGCACTGAGATAAGGTGTGTTTGCTGTTGCATTTGGCTGTATAAGATACAACAGTGCATTTTGCTGGCACAGCCACTCATTCAGTTGATTGAGATCATCATGCCATGACCCTGAGGTGCTGTAGTTACTGAGAGAGGTTTTCAAAGAAAGAATGTAGAGAACTATTCATTTCATAGTCTAAAAATAAGAGCAATTTCAGAAAAATAAAGCCAAACAAACTCAGGATATGCTCAAATGACATCAAGTGGTGTTACATGACAGCATGACCCTTTTTACCTTTGCAGGATGCATTCAGGAAGGGTCTTATCAGTGCCAATCAAACTCAGACAAAACCCCATCAATTTGTACTGATGAGCTATTGTTTATTCATATGTCAGCCCTCCGTCCTAAATTAGCAGAACAAATTTAAAAATTGCCTCGAGTACACAATGCAAATCTTTGCTTTTCTTCTGTCCTTTCCATGTGGAGCCCACACCAACAAAACAGTGATCATAAAAAGTACCACTAATAGGGATTGAGTCCAGGGAATACAGGCTCCTGTTCCCTGGCCTTCACTAAATACCCTGAGGGTGATGATTCGTTTACATACAATAAGTACTTTTCTGCAAAAGAATCACTTTGAATAGACTTGAACCGAGCACTGACCTCAGCTTCCTGTGGGCAGGTGAGGAGCACCAGGAAGATGCTGTTGGACAAGTGCAGGCTATTACTTGAAAGCAACTTTGAAACCCCCTTTCCCAGCACTGCCTTTTGCAAGGGCTCCCATTGGGGAGTGCTATGGCAGGACAAAAGCCAAGATTGTTTTGAATAGAAAAGAAAGTTTGTATTTTAGTTGTTTCAGATAAGCCCTAACCAACGGACTTGTGAGGAGCAGATTTGCAACTGGCCTAAGCAGTGGCAATCTTAAACTAAGCTCACTGAACTTGTGACAACTAAGATTTCATAAAGAAGTTCAATTTTGAAGTTTTTAACATGTGGTATTGAGTGTCTGCCAGAAGTTAGCTTTCTGGCTTTTTTCAAGAGATAATGTAAGCCCAGAGTTAAGATGATGAATTTTGCTGTGTTGTTAGAAAGGGAATTTCAGGCTCCATCAGGAGGAGAGGTCAAGTGAAACAAACATTAAAATTTGGCCTAGAAATCTTGGTCCTGGTCCTTTAACTCTTCAGTTCAGGGGCAAAACTCACACTGGTTTTAGTGGGATAAAAAAACATTCCTTAGTTTGGTGTACAGGATGTGGGAATGCTTGTGATCCACTCTGGGACCTATGAAAACTGGCTCCATCAGCTAGGCGTTGGGGTAGGTCGAGGAGTTATAGACATCTTGCAGCTGAATAAGGCTATTTAAATTCAGCTCATTAAAAGCAGGTTGTTAGGGTATGTTTCCATTAGGAAGAACAAGTGCTGTTGTTACCCAGAGTCAGCAGTCACTACTTATAATGGAAGGAGTTTGTAGGGCTGACACAGACAGCTGTGCAGCACCTCCGAGAGACATGTTGTGCTGTTATTGAAGATGACACAGGAAACAGTAAACATTTTATGTTTTCATTCATCTTTCAAACTGAGCCTTCATGGGCTGAAAAAGCAGGGAGACATTCGGCCGTCAAACATGCTTACCAACATTGCTGCTTGTTTTAGAAAGCACTCAAATTCCCAAGGAGCAGAGGCTAGCATTGCCTGTGGGAAGTACAAGTTGCTGCAGGAAATGCTTTTTTTCTTTTTTCTGCACTAAAACTCCTTGAACATACTCAAATGTGGTGGGACAGTCACAAAACCTAAGAAAAAAGTACAGATTTTAAGATGTGTATCTTATTTAAAGGGCCTGATCACTGGTGGCCTGAAGACCTGGTTATCTGTTGTCAGAGAGACTCCTTGAAAAATCAGTGGCAGCCTACAGGAACCTGTTATAGTTTCAAGGGAGGGGTTACATTCTGCAACTTGATCTTGCATAAGAAGGGCTATAATGAACATGAATCTGAGTAAACTGCCTTCCATTAAATCAAATCATTCTGTCCCAACATACCTATAGACCTTGTGGACACAGCATTTTGGATACATAAATCTCTGATGGCGGGATTTTATCACTGTTCAGAAATTCCATTGAATCTGCACTGCTGGTGTTGGTGGTCCTTTTATCCACTGTGAGAAGAACATAAAAAATTACAGAAATTGAGAAATAGTCCAAGGCCAGCCAAGGAGAAAAGCTGCCATAGAGATTGGAGGATGATTCACAGTTTTCAAATCTTCCTTCTCTGTCATAAGCATTCTGTTTCTTGAAAAAAATAAAAATAAAATCATTGCTATGCAAAAAAAAAAAAAAAAAGTTTCAAGAAGAAAACAAATGTTTGGAGAGCTGACTTGGCTGGAATTTTCCCCGTACATATACTCTTGACATATCAGTGCTTAAACTTTTTATGTGTGCATGAGGGGGGACAGGGAACAATCAAATGTTAGTGAAGATAACCCCATCTGTTTCATTATCTGAGGGTGTGAAAATGCTCTTTAGCTCACATAGTCCTTGCTCTTTCGGTTGCCAGGTGGTCTCACTGCCCAGATTTCAAATCAAAACCAACTGTGAAGAATTTTATTTTTTTTCCCAGCACATGCAGGGAGAGGGATCCCAGCAGTCCCATCCTTTTTGCAGAAGGCAAATATGCAACACAGCCAGGCCTTAATTTAAGTATTCCTTGCATTAGGTCTTGGGGGTCCTTTTCCTTTATTTGTGAAACAAATGCATGTCAATCCCTTTCACCCGTATCAGAAGTGGTACTCAGTCCACACTTGAAAAGCACAAAATGTTTCACTCCAACCCCCTGCCCTCCTCTTACTCTTAGTGCTCCCTGGAGCACTCGAAAATGTCCTCACCAAAAACCATCCGGCAAGGTCACCATCTGGATACAAGAGAGGGCAATGAAGTGTCCTGTGTCGCAGCCGTGCATCTGCAGCGCATTTATTATGTGTGACACCAGAATACCCGTGTGCCTCCCTGGTCTGAACGTCCCGGGTTTCACTCATCCCACTCATCTGCTGGACACCAAGGCACTATGGCCCAACTCACATGTGGGAAGCTGCAGCCCAGAGGGGCTCAGTGACTTGCCCAAGATCACACAGCGGGTCAGAATCGAGGTGAATCCTCTGTCATGTCCTTTTGCCCGGCACAAAGCACAGAAACCGCTTTGCCGATCAGTTTGAGCAGGTGCATCCACTGAATGCATTGGAGTAATGGGCAGAGATGAGAAGGCAGGATGTAAACAGATGTTGTGCTAGTACCCAGAGACTACAGCTATTAGATACAACGTTGCACTGAGGCCATTTTACAACTTCTAACTCCTGAGCAAGTTGTCACAAGTCACTTGAGTGCATCTGTGCTGAGCCTTATTGTGTGGTAAAATGGTCACCTGCTCTCCCTCCCCAGCCCAAGTTAGTATCTTAATTTAGGGCTTGTCCTCTATTTGAATTATCCTTACTCAAATCATCCCATGCCAACACACACTGGTGACCCTGCAGGATCAGTAGCATTTTGGATTAAGACTGTTATGAACCCGTGATCATGTTGATTTATCACTGTTCACACTCACATTGATTTTCTGTCTTCCCCACTGCAGATCTGCGCAGGATGACAGCTGGCTTCATGGGCATGGCCGTGGCCATCATCCTCTTTGGATGGATTATCGGGGTGCTGGGGTGCTGTTGGGATCGAGGCCTTATGCAGTATGTGGCGGGGCTTCTCTTCCTCATGGGAGGTAAGAATGTTGGTGTTTGAAGAAATTTATTTGTCTTCTTGTTTTTGTGTTCCCTCTTTCCACATGTCCTTTCTTTTCTAAGTCACTGAAAACATGTTTTCAGGGTTGTTTTGAGTGATCTGGACTTGGTTTCATTCTGAGTGCCTTCTGGGGTACATCAAGGATCACCCAACCATAGCTACATGTTACTTCTATCACAAAACAGTGTCTGTAACTCACAGAACTAGAAAGGGCCCTCTGAGTTGTTTAATCCAATACTCTGTGGTTGCAAGTAACACTGTCACCCTTAAATTTAATAAGCTCAGTAAAAAAATCTGAAGATTATGCAGATATTATTCCCACCACTGTCCCACAGTGGGACACTTTGATAACTAGAAACTGTGCTGCAAGTTGTAACATGTACTTATTACTCGTCAGTTGTTCTTGAGACAGATGTAACCTTTAGTTTATGTGTCTCCCTCTTTCTCTGATATACATAATGAAGAGCAATGGTATCCTTTGTTTTCTTTTTCCCACTCTACATATACTTTCTTGTAGACTTCTCTGTGTAAGACCTGTTATCAGTGTAGCAGCCCTTTCTGCAACCTGTTCTTGTTTGTACCTGCCTTTCTCACATATGGATGAGAAGGACCATTCCCTAACAAGGTCTGATCAATGCTTTGTATAAGTGGGGCGATGGTTCCCTTTCTCTGATGGAAATTCCTTGCCAGAAGTATTTTGTGGTTGTATTTGCTTTTTTCATGCTGCATCACACCAGAGACCCACAGTCATCCTTCAGTTGGATGATGCATCCAGGCCTTTCTCCTCCTTTGTGATTTCCTACTGGTTCTATCACAATTTACAGCAGAGGTTCTGTTTATTACTCCCCAGGTACATGCCCTGGCACTCTGTGCTTTTGAGCTTCTTCCCATTTCTACTACACCAGCTCTCAAGGTCATCCAACATTTGCCATGTTGGATGTTCCAGCCTTCCTTACTAGAGATGCCATCCAGCTTTCTGTTAGCAAAAATTTCAAGGCACACAGTTAATTGAAATGAAGGGTGTGAGAGTCAAGTCTAACATAAACAATGGTGGGTGAATGTCTCAAAGTGAACACCACTCCTTCTGTTCTCTCTTATTTTCTCTGGTGGTTTTTGTTTAGCTGGGCTTTTGCCCTCCAGGCAGATCATCACTTCAGTGCATTTTATCATCTGTTTATCTGTACTGTGGTGTGATACAGATAAGTGTGTGACAAACAGAAAAGCTTCCCCAGTCCCAGAAGAGGAGTTAAGTGCTCAAGTAACAAGTATTTATGTTCCAGGGATGTTGTACTGGTGACATTAGACATCAGCTCTCTCTGTGCCCACAAACACATTTGAAGTCACTTGCACCTTGTGCAAGCACACACTGATCTTTGTGGGGATTCTGTAAATGGTTTGTTTTGGGTGTCAAAGTGTTATGGGCAATGGGCCTGCTGAATTAACTTGATATTTCTTATATAATTAATTTGCATTTAATTAGTTTGCATGGGGATTATTTTGTTTTACTGTGCTTAGATATCTGTGTGATATTTAACTTGCTACAGCACAACATTCAGATTAAAACATTAAGAGTATACAAAATAAATACAGAAAAATCTGTTAGAAACTAGCTATGTCTTGTTTGCTAATTGAAATTTATTATATATGGGGTGGTTTCTAGTGCAGCTGCAGGGATTTCTTTTTGGCTCAGTGTTATTTGGCAGTGATTTGAAAGTTTTCAGGTGAAAGGAGATTCAGTGTAACCATGTGTCATGGGAGGGGTCACTCATAGCTTACAAAGCCATCTTTTGGTGTGCTCGAACAATACACATTTCAGTGGAGACACGTCCAAGGTCATGCAGCTGGGAACAAAAGGTGTCAGTCATCCTCGCAGAACAAGAGGCCCCCTCAGAAAGCAGCAGCTCTGAAAAGGTCTCTCAGATCATGATTGCTGGGACCATCCAGCTGCACAGGAGCTTTCAGTGCAGTGCAGCTGCTAAATGTGTTAGTTTTTATGGGAATATGCAATGAAAGCATGAGGTGGGGTTATCTCTGGGCAAAGCAAAACTGTTTCTGGACATCCTAATCTGGTGTCAATGCTAAAGAAGGATGTGGAAAGATTGGGAGAGGTTTGCAGAAGAGCTACAAGAACGACTCAAGGTTTGAAAAACAAGAAAAAGACAGCATGCCACAAAAAGCCAATTGCTTGTAACTGTTTAACAGAAGGTTTATAAATTACTTGAACACATTGTGTAAGTACCTATGCAGTGAGAAGCCATCTGATAGTAGAACGCTCTTTGCATAGACAAAATAATAACAAGATCCAGCAGTTGGAATCTGAAACTAATTGAAATGAGAGGGACCAGATTATTCTATCTGCCAAATTCTGTCAGGATGTGTAATATTTTAAATAAAGATGTTTTGGGAGGAGATGAAAATTGTTCTCTGCTTCAGCACATACACGTGGATCAGCGTTACCCAAAGGTTACTCTCTTTCTTGTTTTGCACAAGTCAGTAGCAACTGCTATACTGATTTCTTTTAACAGCAAATGTGTGTAAAGTAACATCTACAAACTGAAGCAGTCAGTTAATAAAATACACAACTAGAGCCATCTAATCTAAAAGTCAGTATCTATCAATGTTCTGAGACTGTCATATGTTACAGCCAATGAACCTTTGAACTTAAACTATTTTATTGCTGGATGGTGTTTGAATCCAAAGCTGGTTCTTCTGTCATGACATAAATTCTGTCAACATAGTTTTGTATTGGTCCTTAAAATGCATGGAGCCAGAGTGCTTAACCAGTTTTACTTAACTGTTTCTCTGGTCCAATAATGAGAAAAATGCCTTGGAAGGCTTATGTCATCTGACTTCATTGCAGCTGAGAGGAGACTGTGTTCAATTGGTAGCTATAAAATCACCCTGAAATCTAGCTTTCCCTTCCATTTGCAACGCCACTTGTCTTGGCTGTGTTTGTAGCATTCCCTCTGTTTGTGTTATAGACAAATAGCTCTTTTATAATGCTTAAATGTTGCTGGCTTAACACATCTATGGGGTTTGTCCCTTATTGACCATAATTCTTTGAACAGGAAATCTCAACAGAGCACTAAGAAGTGTGCTATAATAATCTAACAAGGCCAGACGTGGCTTGCCTGGACCTCTGGTTCTTTATTATATTTACCAAACAGTCTTCTTGCTTGCCCATGTGGCAGTGCCTCCTAAGGACTTGCTATAGTCTGGTTGATCTGATTTCTCAAGCAAATTGCTGAAACAAGTCATTTGTGAAATGCAGGCCGTTATCTGGTATTGGTTCATCTGGAATCCAGGACATGTAAACTGTGATTTAGAGTGTGTTTTACAGTGTTATTCAGCATGTTTTGTAACAAGTTAAAATTATTAATAATTCATCTTTTATGTTTAGTCCAAATGTATCTGTATCAACAGCAATCACAGGTCTCTTATGGCTTTGAAAGGGGTTTTTTTGCATAATTTTCTGAATTTATTGTAGAATTTATACTTTGATCCCTTATCTTGAACGACAGCATTTGCCTGACCACAGTAGGATTTTTTTCGGTCCCTCATCTTGTACGGAGCCAGATGGATACTGCAAATTATGTTTACTATTTTTTATCTCATTGTGCACAATGGTGTTGTTACATTGCCTTCTGTACCCACAATTGCACTATCTCTTGTAGTTCCATTTCAGTATTGTCAGTATCATTTTATCCTGCAAGGTGGGAGAGTTTCTCCTTTTGAGAGTTTCTCCATTTGGAACTGTGCTTCTAAATTTCACTGATCAGTTCATTTTATTCATCTTACTTGAGACTGTTTAATTCTATTACAGAAGTGGGTCACACTCAAATTATACATGACTCGGAGCACATCCTCTTGCAGCTTCTTGTGTTTTCTTTTCATGCAAATTACTGAAAATCTGTGCACCAGTAAAAGCTCCATCCAGTAATTTTGTAATTTTATAATTTTATAATAATTTCTGGAGCCTTAGAAGCATCTGTGACACTACTTCCAAATGTTAGAGTCCTGTGGCAAACCTGATGCTTTCATGCTCATCAAGGACCTACTTGTAGTCTAACAGGAATTCAGTTAAACATCTACCTGAGGAAATGCATGGGGGGCATTTTATATGCTGTGTTTTTAACAAAGAAAATTTACTAGCACTAAAACTATGCTTTAGCTTTTTGAAGTCTAGATGTGACCTGCTTATCAGTTGCCAAGAAGTGGTGCTCACATTTTCTGGCTTTGAGAAGTTCTTTTGGATGTATTCAAATCCTGGACTTGTTTGGGTTTACTATCATGGCAAACCTGTCAATTAATTTGGTTGGTGTCCCTCAACAGCAGTATTGTCAAGGTCAAATTTCAGTTTTACTTACAGCTCCAAAGAGTTGAGATATTGTGAACTGGCACACTGGTAACTCTACCAGGGCAAATTCTGTTGTCTTCAGGAATCCCTTCTTTCCTGTATCATGACAAGCAAACAAGCTTATATCTATCTAACTCTTGGTTTTTCTAACTGCTCTCCAGCACATTCATTCATAGGAGTTTCTTACTTCAGCATCTCAGATTCTGCTAGGTTGCTTGTTCTTCCACAACCATGCAAAGCCAATCTCACCACACCTTCTGTTATTCTACATGCTTTATAAAATCATCTTTTAAAGACAATCTCTGATAGCCTGTTGTTATCCCAGTTCAGCTGATTTCAGTCAGCTGTTTTGACATATCACGTGGCTTGCATTACTTCTAATTTGAGGGTAGGGCTGACTTTGTACCTAAATGCTCCAAACCCCTTTTCCTCCTCATCAGTGCCTGCTGTGGGGAAGGTGGAGCTGCCCCATGGTGGCGTGGTCCACTGTTTTGGCAGTGGTTGCATCCTCCCCTTCCCTGCCTCTGCACCTCCCTGCCGAACTGCTGTCTGTTGTCCCAGCTGGAAATACAAAATGGCACTTCCAGTATCTTGTTCTGGTACTTGCTTTAGCACACAATTATCCCTGGTCAAAGCTACATCACTTGCCATCGTAAATGTATTAGAAGACAGACAAAGAATAATGTTTTATCGTCCTTATCAGAGCTCTGTCCTTCAGCTGCACATTCATGTATTTTCCTTTTGTAAGCCTGTAATTTGTTCTGAGAACACATTTCAGTGAAATAGTTTGGGGTTTTACTGCACGCCTAACAAGGCAGCCCTTCAGGGAGAGACTTCTGTGTTGTCTTATTTTGTTCCAAATTTACTGCAAATAAATGCAATAAATAATCTCTGCACTTGTTTACTGTTTTACCTGTTCTCTTCGCTCTTATCAGGACTCTGCCAGTTTTGTCCTGTGACATGTACTTTAGGATCACTTCAGGGTTTTTTCCCCATTTGCTAACAATTTCCTTAGAGAAGCATGTAATTTTACTAGCCTTGCAAATATTCCTTATTCTTTGCAAAGTCACGTGTATTTCTTGCTGTAACCTTGCTTCGAGCCAATTAAAAATTTTACCATTAAAAATTCAGTCTCTAATTAGACTATTTGGAAATTATTCCAGCTGTTAAATGCCCTTATTCATGTGATTTAACACCATGAAGATCTGTAATAAAATGATCTGGAGTCTCACATAGTAGCTCATTTCTTGTCTTTGCCTAGTGACATTTTTGCATGAAGTGCTGGGCTTGGAGCTTTGCTTGGGGGTCTGAAATTCCCTTTTCTCCTGGCACTTAAAGGCCTCAAAGTCTTGCTGTACACATACAGTAGTAGTATGGAGTTTTTCCTGTCTGATTTTTTGTCCTAGCAATTGCTCTCAGAAACATCAGGAATTTCTTTCATCCTCTCCTCCTCCCTCCCCTCCAATGATGATCTGCCAGTCTAGGGGATTCAAGTGCCATTTGCCAGCTCCAGTTCTGCCACTGATTTGGGTTTCTCCTCGCCCTCTTAAGAGTAGTGCAGAGACATTGCTCTTTGTAGCCCATCCATACTCAAAGGACTTAGGTCAGGGTTAGAAAAGCTTTAAATCTTTTCCCAGAGCAGAGGTGAACACCTATTCTTGCCAGTGCTGACTGCTGCAGCAGAGATAAGCAGGCAGGAAAGATGTGTAAGAGGGAAGAAAAAATGAAGTTATGCCAGCGTGTTGGCACAATTTAATGCTTTATTTCAGATATGCAAGAAAGGATGTCTATTAAAGAAATAAAGAAAAAACCCCTTACATATGTATGAGTGCATTCTTCTTTTATATTTTAATCTAGGGAGAAACAGCTTTTTATAAGTAATTTCCAGACCTTCTCAGAAATACTTCCAAAATATTCCTTCTCGCAGTCCAGGGGTAAGTCAACAAAATGCTTTATTATCCTCGCAGCTAGAGGATGGACTGACCATTTACACCGAGTCACCCTCTCTTGCCCCAGCCATGCCACGCTGTCGCGAGGTCACACTCGGGGCTTTGTGCCAGTGCCTGCCAGAGCCCAGCAGCTGCCACAGGAGCTGTGTCCAGGAGCTGATGACCAGGCTGATACTGAGGGAAAGTGGCATTCCAAAACTTGGCTTGTGAGCCCATGCAGCACAGTCGTTGGTATCGATGCACTGCACACGTCTGGATCCTCTTTCGCTCCCCACCTCTGCAGAGAGTCTTGTCTTCCAAATCCCTGAGCCTCTGTGCTGTGCTTCCTCCTCCTGTGCTGTGCATATGTTAGTAGCTGACAACTGAGGCATCTGTGTATTTGCAGCCACGGATCGTTACCAGCTGTTGAGTCATTTGAGTCCCAAATTTAACTCACTGTACTTTGAAAATAGCACATAATGGTAGAAAATAAGAGTGTTTATTCTACAAGACTGTGGTCCTGCCATCTCAAAATAATCATTCCGCTGCTGAATAATTTAAGAAACAAAAATGGAGCAATTTAATACAGCACGTGTAAGGGAAAGCTCTGTGACTGACAGTTCCCAGGCAGTTATGAAGTACCTTCATAGCAGCTGCCAAGAGAAAACAAAGAGAAAGATAAACAAAGAGAGAAAGTAAAAGCTATTCTTTGGAGTTCATCAGGAAATATGGTAGGTTCCACAGAGCACCTAGGATTTCTATTTCTTATTAATAATCAAGACCTCTACCCACCCTGCAGAATGTTCACTTGTGGTGAAATGATCAATCACAACATTGAAGATGGAATGTATTTCCTGTGGTCATATTTATTTCTTCTTTTCCACAACATTATTCTTTGAAAGTCCAGTTTCTCGTGCTTCTTTCCAGAAAGGAATAGTTTTAGAAAGTTTGCATAAAATATTTTTTTCCCTATGGAAAGGCAAGTGTAAATACACATGTGTGTGCATAAGTGTATGCATACAGATCTTAAACAGCAGCATGTGATCTTTACAAAAACTGAGGTCTACAATAATTCACTGGAATCTAAGCTGTGAAGCTTGGCATAAATATAGTTTTCACAATGTCAAAATACTTTTGGCCACTTTGAAGAGTATTTATAATTCAAAAAATGTTGGAACGCTGGAAAAACAATGAGATACCAACCATGTTTTAATTCTGTGGGAGGCCCTAAATTAGTGAAGACTGCAGAGGGGCTTAGGAACTTTGCAAAACTCCTTGCAGATCACTGGGAGAACTTATTTATGTGGATTGACCTCCAGATGGAGACAAAGGCTGGTTTGTATCAAGAGATGCCATAAATTGGTTATGAAAGTCTTTGAGGCAAGTCTCAGCACAACAAAGCCAGTCCCCCCCCTACTAGGCCTCCCCCACCACACTCATGTATACTCTGGCTTCCGCGTGTGCTTTTGTTTAAATTTTGCATTATGCTCTAAAGTGATTTAAGGCCTCAAGTTGGAATGAACTTGAGTTAATGTACAGCGTTAATAGGCTTTAAATGTTTAAACCTCTCTAAGGCTCTTGATTGTTTAAAGCCCTCAAACATATTACAAGGGTGTTGTAGGAAACAAGGGGATGAGGCTCTTTATGGACCTGTGAGGAGACGCAGAGCTCGGAGCAGTCATGCAGGCTTTGTGCCCATCAGGCAGTACTGTAACAAGGCCAAGAACATGCATATTCAGGAAATAAGAGTCAACCTGTTTCTGAAAATGTCCGTTTTTATCACTTTAAGGATCTAACAGTCTGTCTTTATAGGGACTGGCCGAGGGAGCCAGGGTTGTTAATCCTGGAGAAAAGGAGGTTCAGTGTTTCTTCTCCCAAGTAACAAATGATGAGACAAGAGGAAACTGCCTCAAATTGTGCCAAATTTCTTCACCAAAAGGGTGGCCAAGCACTGGAACAGGATGTCCAGGGAAGTGGCAGAGCCACTATCCCTTGAGGTATTTACAAGATGTGTAGATGTGGCAACTGGGGACATGGTTTAGTGTTGGATTTGTCAGCGCTGGTTTAACGGTTGGTCTTGATGATCTTAGAGGTCTTTTCCAACCTAAACAGTTCTATGATTCTATTAAAACATTTCTTCCTTGCACGGTTTGTGGTGTCTCTCACAGACCTGGTTGCAGGTCATGTTTCTTGATCCCATTTTAGGCTATGTTTCTGAGGTATAGAAAGCGGCCCTTCTTTTCTTATGTATTTCAAAACAGGGACACTGGTGAATACACATCCAGACACATATTATGGACATGTCCAGTCCTCATACATGGGTAGGACTGGAAGTGCTTCTTCATCCAGACCAACTAACCATTAGTAATCAGCTTTTAGAAACTGGTTATCACTTTCCCTTTGAAAGTTAGCAAATTTCCTATTTTCACTCAAAAAATAAATATTTGGGAAATCATCCATACAGATATACATCCCCTTTGCCATTTTTTGGGGTTCATACAATGCCAAGGTGGCCTCCTTAGTGTTTCCAAGCTAGAAAGAAGTTGTTCAGCTGATGGCATCACAAGGCTCACAATATGTTATGCTTTAAAGGCAGAGCTGGGGGAGCATGTTATATCTTTTCTTCTTGTACTTCTCTCTGCTCTCTGATGCACCAACAACATATTTTGCATTTATTTATTAATGCTGGCACTCATTTTGAAAAGGAAATAGGGGACTCTCTGGAAATACAAAAGGTCACTTCCTTTCGCAGTAGAGACATCTGTATGTCACTGCATATCAGCCACTGAAATGCTCTTTTATAATTTCTTGTTATAATACTCCTCAGGGGGAATCATGACTCCCATTTTTGCATCTCCTACAACATAAGTTCAAATGCAGAGTTATGTCCTTCTTCTAACAGAGAATTATTTTCAGTAGACGCTATTTTTTCCCAATACCTCAGGAATATAGCTGATTCTCTAGGCCAGTACTGGCAGAGCTAGCACTGAAATGTTGAGACCTAAGAGTTAACACCTTCATAAGAAAATGGGGGTGGGATATAGAAATGTTTTTTTCAAGTCAGTAACACAACTGTACTGCAGGGTGTAGTCATTTAGGGGTATTGTTGTGCCTTTTTTTTTTTCCCCTCTGGAAAGAAAGGCTCAACAAGAGAATTCATTGTCAACTCCATAGCATTTGATCTCCATGGAAACATTATCAGCTGACTTCAAAGGCAACCTTCAAATGTGGTTTGCTTCTTTTTTTTCCTGTAGCTTGTTTCTGATGCTCCTAGATGTGCACTTGCATGCTGTGAGGGAAGAAACACCAACACAAGCAATTCTGCCAGCCTTGTATCTGATCATGGAAGAGCACTGGCACTTAGGAGGAAACGAAAGGCTTCTTTAATGAGGTGTAGAGCAAAAGACAGGGCAAGTACTGTATATGCACCTATATACAGTAGGTATATAGGTTCTTCAGTCTTAGCTCAAATCTGTCTCCCTGAACTTGGCGGTCAGTAAATTTAGGAAGCAGCTCAGTCTGGCTTTTCAGCCAGAAAACCGGTTCATATTCCTCTGTGTGTTTATTTTAAGTCAGCTATACTGACTTGTAATTTCTCCCTCACCAGCATAGGAGGTACTGGCAGAAGCATCAGTACCTTCCAGAGTTACAAGAACAGACAACTGAATGTAGTCAGTGAAGGGCATGCAATCTAGTTTGCTTCTCAGAGATGTCAGTAGGTCTTTGGGGGGCTGACAGAAGGTGAAATAAAGTAGAAGCAAAGTGGGAGAGACAGATTCCATAGAAATACAAAAGACTTTCCCACCCACAGCCCTGGAAAACAAGTTCTGTGTATTTTAAGATTCAGTGGTTGTTCCCTAGCCTTTAATAATGTCACCAGGTCTTTGATCTGTTGCTGGCTTCTGAATTCCAATGGCAAGATGCATCAAGGCCAAAGGAAGACAATGAAAACAAAACTGGCATTTATTATTGGGTTGGTTTTTAGTTAAAGAAAAGTTTGCTGAGTTGTTTGCCTGCCTGGTATCAAAGAGGAAAGAAAACTGCGCACGCAACAGAAGGAAGAGTAACACTGGTATGATTTTCTGGACAGAAAGAAATCCTTACGGGGGAATGGGGAGCAAATTTCTGTGTGTGGCAGAACTTTTTGTTAAACACAGAGGACAAAGCAAGGTTTAGATTTACCTTCTTGGCTTCTCAAGTTGTCAACTTAGAAAAACAACATTCCCCTTAGACAAATCACTGCTGTGCTTGCTTGGTCTGATCTGTCTGGACAGGGCCCAACTGGAAAGTGGAAATTCCACTCAAAAAGCAGCTGGACCTGGTAAAAACTAGATGAGAAACCTCCTCATTTCTGGCCAACCTGGCTCTTTCAGAGCATACAGAGATGTCTTGGTTTAATGACAGTATGTTCAGGGGGGTGAGACCTCTAATGAGATGGAGCCTCTCTTTTCTTTTATTTCCCTTCCCCCAATATAGACAAGGTAAAAAATTACAGGGATTCCAAATGAAGAAGGAACAATAACAATTTTACTAAAAATTGAAAGAAACAAAAAAACCTCAGCAATAGCAGAAAAATATTACCTAACCATCCCCCTCCCCCCTAGGTTAAAACAAAACCTGGAAGGATATTTCCAAAGGAGAGTCTCATGCCACCAAGATGGTAGCGTGGGTTCTGGCGTAGCAAAACCATGTGGAGTGACAGCGATGGGACTGGGATGACCCAGCACAGTGCTGGAGCATGCTTGCTTTTATTTCCTGTCTCCTCAGTTCCTGGGATGCTTCACTCCAGGGACCCACTTTTCTGGCAGGTCCCGAGATGCTGGGGACAGTCTTTCTCTGATCCAGCTCACATGGGAAGGGGGCAAGGGGGGGAGCAGTCCCCCACGCTCCAAATTACGTGGTGGTATGAAAAAAAAAATCACTAAAAATCTTTCCCATTTAATTAAAACTACAACAAGAGATTATGAAGCCCTGAAAGTGTTCCCTCTAGGAGTATTTTTAGTGTCACACACCAGGCAACACGGAAGAAGACTGCACTGAATTTATTTGTGCTGTATCTGTTCTCCAGTCTCACTTGTCTTGAAGAACATCTGTCTGTAGACTTTTCAACAATTTAGTGTTTCCTACAAAGGAAAGATTCCATAAATCCTCTGAGTCTCCTTCTGAGGTTCCTTCTGAGAGAAGTTCAATTTTTTGACTGGGAGACAAAGATCTTAGGAGAGAGGTGGAATGACCTCACTGCTAAAAGGCCAAATGCAACGTGTTCCACAGATTTCCTATGCTACACAGTAGCATGGCCTGTGACAAGGCAAACCCAAACTGGCTCAACAACTGGCACAATTTTTTTTCATTTCAGCTCTGACAAATGCTTAGGCTGGGAAGCACCTGCCTGAACTACAGCTTGATACTAAACCTATATGTCTTGTCATCTGGCAAATCTGAGGTCTGTTGGAGTCACTTGAGTCCAGTGACCCTTTCTGTTTAATCTTTTAAACCTCTGCCTGGGTCATCCTGTGGAGTCCATATGTAAGAGATGAAAGAAACCTGCCAGTAGCCTCTGTTGTTGCCAAGGATGATGCTTGCCAGCACACGGATTGAATAATTTCACTAACCTTTGATTAGGATGTTTCTTCATTTTAATATTTAGAGATTCTCTTTTGCTTCTGCTCCCGGTAAAATATGGAATCATATCCCACTCCTACAGCTGGCACAATTTTTGCTTCCTCCTCTGTTGTGACTGCAAGTTCACGAGCCCTAATGTTTGCTTAATGGCTGTAGTCAACTCTCTTTATTATTTCTGGGTTATTTTGAGTTGGTCATAGGAATTACCATTGCTAAAGTAATCAGAGGGTTATTCACTCAGGCCTTGATCTGAAAGCTTTCTTTTCTCCCTCATCTGTTCTATCAAAATCATGTCCCTTTAGCTAAGTAGTGTTGCCTTTGCTTCAGTGCCAACTCATGACTTCAGAGGGTGCTTGCTCATAGCTGGAGCTCACTGGCTGCTGCAGTGCACAGCACTGCAGTCCCATGCCCCGAGGGAGACGGTCACAGAAATGTCACCCTGTGCAAATCTGCGATGTGCAGTATGGGCTGACTGGAGCAGAGCAAACTGGAGCTCAGCCCTCAGCTGCTGTAGCATTGTTCCTGGTATGACACTGATTTACACGAGCCTAAGGATGGCACCCAGTAAGTATTTGCAGTCATGACAGAGGATGCACAATCCTCTGGTGCCGTAACAGATGGCCTGTGCAGCGGCAGACAATGGGCAGGCGCTGCTGCTGAGGTGACACGCTGCAGGCACAGAGCTCTGCGTGGTGTGGGCGCCGCTGGTACGTTGTGAGGCAGGAGGCCAAAGGCCAAATGCAAACTGCATTCTGAGAGTGGATATAATGCAATATCAGAGCACCAAGACAGACCCTGCGGTTTACTCTGGCCCATGGTATAAATTAAAAATGCATTAAGTCCCAACCCATGTGAGTATATATTCTCACAAGGACACTTTGCTGAATCTCCATCACCCAGTCAGACTTATCCTTCCATCTCGGCTTTTTTCATAAGGGTAATTTTCCAGTAAACCCCTTGCTATTCTGCAACCTATTGGTGATGCTGCAAGCTGCTTCTGCTGGAACAGTACATAATTAATGAATAATTTATATTCTATGCGTGTATGCACAAAGCAATAAAGTGTTCTCAAGAGCTGCGTGCTGCTGAGGCATTTAATCCGTGCACAGAAGGAGTTTACTGCAAATCTACTCTCTCCAAAAGGCTTTTGTCATCACTGTGTTGGGAGGGAATTCAGTTTATTCTTTAATAATTTCCTTGGATTGTGATATAATTTAAATAGTTAATGCTACACATTCCACTTTAGGATCAGACTTCATTTTATTTGTTTGTTTGATGTACCTTGAAAATAGTGAAAGCAAGTAGGGCAGAGACAAAGTAAAGATAATGCTGTTTCACTTCTGAGATTTTTTTTCTCCCATAATACCATAACAAAAGAAAGAGATGATAATTAAATAAACAGCACTCCTTCCAAAAACATTAGTGGCCACAAGAAGCTACTAGAAATACTTTAAAGGCAGAGATTTACATTTATTTGAAAGCTGTCTGGTTTCAAAGGACATCTTAAAATCCATACCTTTGTGTTTCTCTTTTTATCTAATAGTTTATAAGCAATACTTCAGATTTCTCTATTAAAAAAAAACAAACAAACAAAAAAAACAAACCACAAACCAAAAACAGAAGGTGAGAAGAATCAGGTTTTGGGTTTATTTACTTTGTACATCTGACAGCACAGTTTGTGAGTCATTTCTGTCTGTTGTGGGGAGAAGGGAAAGAACGAGCGTCATTCTGCCAGATGCAGAAGAAGTGTTTTCCAAATCATGAGACAGGTGATCTCTATAGAGGAGTGTCTCAGAGGTAGGCTTGGTGCCCAGATCATTTTAATTATTCACTTTTTGGATTTCCCTTGACTTCAAATTGGTGATGTCTCCTTCAGGTTTCAGTCAGACATCTCACCCCTAATATTAGAGCTAAGGATGTTCAGACGAAACTCCTGCCAACAGGGACTGTTTGTGCCCCAGCACCAGGAAGGCTCACCTTCATTTGCAGCAGATCTAAGAAAGGCGGCAGTTCTTGCCTCACAAAACACCACAGACCCTGGGAAATTCCTCAAGGTCTTTTGCTGTGGAAGTCGAGCCATGTCTATGGGTGAAGGATGTGGCTTCTGACATGGTTCAGGGGGGCACTAGCATCAGGGAAAATTAAAACATATTTGGTATGGATTATTTGAGCCTGTCTATGTTTAAATCAGTTCACAGAGAGAAGTTCTGCTCTCCCCTGGAGGTGAGTTTTAAAAACTGCAGAGGCGCTGCAGCCCCTCACAGAGCTGGGCTGATCAGAAAGAAAAGGGATATTTACCTATAAAAATATTAATTCCTCTCAGCACAGGCCCATAGCTCTGCTTGGTGTAATCATGCTTAAAAACAGCTACAGCAAAGAGCCCTAACTCATAATCCACACAGAATTAGGCTTTGACCAACAGTGACATTACCTTCTCCTGTCATCCCTCTTCTGACTGTGTCTGCCCCTGCAGCAAGGATGGCAGGACCCCAATCTTATACACATATATAGCAAATAAATTCATATCTGTCCTAAAAAAACTTCCAATCTAAATGGAAGGGACATTCAATGTAATGTTTAATATTCTTCTGTAATATATAAGAAGGAAAAGCACAAGGTAGCCAAGAAGTACTTAATAGCTCATGTTCTCAAACTACTGTTAATTATCAGCCCATTAGCAGGACAGGGACTGTCAAAACCAGCCCAAGGAGAAGAGAGGCTACCTGATAAGGAGTCAGGATGGAGGTTTGACTACATGTCAAACAGCAGTTTCTGTGGCACAGGCACAACTTTATATAAAATTTCATCTCTCAGCTGACTGAAGCATTTTGCAGTGACACGTGAATTATTTGTCAAAAATGCCACTGTTGCTTTGTCTCATTCATTAGTGTTTTACTTAGGATGAAAATGTGTAAATCCCAGCACAAAGAACTTTGTGTGTTCTGCTTCCCCCAGCTGCTGAAGGAGATGGCCTTTATCTCCCCTGTCCAGCTCATGTTCCAGCAAGCTCCTATTACCACCTGTCATTCACATTCTGTGTGTCAGTGCCACAGCTGGACCACCAGCCTTCAGCTCTGGTTATCTGCTGGGCCACAGTTACAGGGAGTGTTTTTCCCAAAGAAATTAGAGTTTGTGTTGCTGCGGCTGCCAGGGGTTCTGAGGCGTTAGAGCACAT
Source organism: Chiroxiphia lanceolata (assembly GCF_009829145.1). Classification (NCBI taxonomy): domain Eukaryota; kingdom Metazoa; phylum Chordata; class Aves; order Passeriformes; family Pipridae; genus Chiroxiphia; species Chiroxiphia lanceolata. The sequence goes on from NC_045641.1 coordinate 58,417,693, forward strand.
GTAGGGGGGCACCTCACTGACAGCAAGAACTTGACGACAGGAAAGTGAGTAAGGGTTCAGTTTAACTTCTAGAGAGAAAAAGAATTGTAGGGGTGGGGATGCTCATGACTTCCTGCAGTCCTGCTGCCTCTGAAGCACCATGTCCATAATGCAGACAGTCATGGGCAGGAGCGACAGCCTCCCTCCTCCTGCCACCTTGGCTCCATGTCTTACCTGGACTAGCAGAGGCTTCATTTCCATATGTAAACTCAGTTTCTGCATCCCTTTTATCCATGACTGTGGCCAACAGTCAAGCAATTTGTGTTGTGGTTGCCATGAGGAAAAGCTACTGAACAGTCATGAGGAAGTAACCTTACTCAGTTTCCATCAGCAGTCCTCCTGGTGAGTGAGAACTTGCTTGGCTGAATACAAGCAACACACAGGACTCATAAAATGGCCATAAAGATTCTTCCAGGTGGTATAAAATGACATTTTTTGTGTCTGCAATGAATAGCACTGGAGAGGCTGATAACCCTGTGCTGTACAAGACATCCTGCAGAAGCACAGGGTGGTGACCAGCTGAGGACCATTCTATGTACTCTGTGACATTGTGCTTGGCAGTCATTGTTTGTCATTGTGGGGTTAGCACATTCTCCAGTGAAGGGGCAGGATGGGGGCAGCCTTTTTTTAAAGAAGTCTCATTCTCTAGTGTTTTTACTTGCTCTTTGTTGTTCCTTCGTTAAGGGACAGAACACCCTCAAGCAAGGTGGAGTGCCAACATATTGGGCACTGTTCAAATACAAAGAATAAGCAACATTTGTTGCACTGAAGAGCTTGTGATCAAAACAGCCAAGACAAAGCGTGAAAGCACAGGGAGTATTTGAAATCCAAAGTTATTTCCTTCCCTTTTGTACTTAGCAAATGCGGCTTCAGTCTGGCCACACAGATTTTCCCACCCACCTCTCTTATTTTAAGAGAGCTGAAATTACCATGTTCTTACTAGCAAAGAAGGGCCTTCCCTGTCATTTTCTAACCACAACTATTTGGAATGAACCACAGAGCTTGGTTCAGAGCACAGTGCTTCTGATGCATCCTTTTTCCCCAATCCCACAATGTAGTGCTAGTCATTCTGACATGTCACACGGGGAACAACCGCATTCTTGACAGACACCTTCATATTACTGGATAACCTAAGTCACATGGATAACCTAAAACATGGAAAGGGTGTGTGGTTTCTAATCAAACAACCTGATTTTTGAGTAAGAAATTGTGGGAGGGAGACCTCCCCATTTATCCGGCTCTGTGCTTTGAAGTAGTATAGGACACCTTCAAAAGACAGTTCCAGAGCCTGGGATCTCACAAGGCTTTTGCAAGAATCCAGAGCCCTGATTGCAGACTAAGAGGGTGCTGGTGAGAGGCAAGAAGGCTGTTTCGATTTAAACAGGCATAGTACTTACTGCAGCAGCTCACTGGCCCTCACTGGTACCTGGTGGAACTATCATAATATGAGTCCTTATGAATACCCTGGGTCATCTGGCAGCTACTTATGGTGTTAGGGGAGGCACTCAGAGTTCCCATATCCCCGACTTTAACAATAGAGACTATCTACAAGTGATACTTCAAAAATACACTGGAGAAAAGACAGTCCAAATAGACACAGCAGTGACCAGAAGAAGCAACAGAGAGAGGGCCAGGATGGTGATCTCACAGCAGGTCCGTGACAGAGATTTGCCTGTAGATTATGGACCTCTGTGATGTTCCTACTAAGTAAAGGAGGTGGGTACGGTGGAAAGTTCACGTATTTTTGGTGGTGTATATATATGCCTGCAAATGTCCCCAGTTTCTGAACCAAATTCCAGGTGAATTCACCAAATAATCTTACCTCTGTCTTCAGAGTGGGGAGTGTCAAATCCATTTTTTTTAATGCAGCTGCAATTAAAAAGAGAAAAGCAGCAGAGAAAGAACAGAAAAACTGCTGCAGAAGAGAAGCAGGAGCAGGGGCAGGAAGGAGTAGAAGGGGGCAAGGGCACCTGAAAACTGGAACATGTCACTGAAACCAGGCTGGCTGTGACTGCTTTGGAAGATTGTGCTATCTTAGGGATGGGACCAGGAAGAATAGGAGATTCCTCACACGCAGCTGCTAGTGCACAGATGCAGGACGTGCTGTGCAGGTAGCACACATCACACACTCCTGATCTGGGCGTGAACAGCGGGATGACACACGGCACTGACCGTGTGCGTACTACAGCATATGTCCTGTAGGCTACCTTCCATGCCCAGGGCTCTCCAGGCAATTCAGAGAGGCCCACAAAGAGAGGAATTAGAGAGGAAAAATAAACTACCAACTTTATGTTGACTTGAGTTGTTATCTCTTGAGGCAGGCGTGTAGCATCTGTAGCTATCCATTATTCGGTGTGTGGGTGGCAATTGTGACATTTCAGGAGCTCAGAGTCTAGCTGTGATGAAGCTGGAGGCCAAAGATCAAAATTAGACTCATCTGGGTGGGATAAAGTTCAGCCTCATCTGATACTTGTGTCTTTCCATAACACCACCTGACAGAGTTATGAAGTTTGTCCTCGCAGTGTTCTCAGGAAGAAATAAGAAATGAAATATTGCTGCAGAAATTGAAAACAAGAACAGGATATTTTGAAGATTTTACCAACACTGCACAGGGCATCTAGATTGGAACTGGAGTCATGCAGAGGGCAGAATCTGAATTTTGTGAAGGATTTAGAGATTTTTACAGTGATATTTAAAAGGAGGCTGTATAATGAAAAATTCTGTATTTTGATATAAGAAACGTGTGAAGAAAATCTCCCAAGTAATTTCAAATGTACACTTCAACAGAGCCAGAATATGTCAAGTATTTTGTAGTATTCTATGAAATGCATCACTGAAAAACTGGAATTAAACAAAAAATTCAAGCTTCTTTTCCCCTCAAAAAAATTTGAAACATGATTATTCACTCTGTGTTTGTCTAAAGCAAAGTTTCAGAAAAATCAATGGTTTCATGAAGCATTCGGGTTCAGCAAGGGAGTGCCCGTAATGAAAAACTGTTCCTATTGAAGTTTCTCCATTGAACTCAGTTCAGCATCAGATCAATATTCAAGGCTCTGATGGCACTCTGTTCTTTCCCCGTGGAGCCACTAGACTAAGCCGCTTTCTGCACAGACATCTTCCTTTAGGCACTTCCTCACTGCTTGCACCCGCTCCTCTCGGGCAGCTTGGAAATTGATATGTCTGTCACTCTTCTAACTTCTCTTTTGTTTTTCTCCTCCCTCCTTCTCCCCTCCCTGCTCTCCTCCAGGAACCTTCTGCATCATTTCACTGTGCACGTGCGTGGCTGGAATCAACTTTGAGCTCTCCCGCTACCCCCGCTACCTGTATGGACTTCCCGACGACATCAGCCATGGCTATGGCTGGTCCATGTTCTGTGCGTGGGGGGGCCTGGGCCTCACTCTTATCTCTGGCTTCTTCTGCACTCTGGCCCCTTCTGTCCAACCTGTCCCCAGGACCAACCACCCCAAATCTAGACCTGAGAATGGGACAGTGTGCTAAAACAAATAGCAAACAAATACACACACACACAATACATACATATATATATATATATATATGTCTGCGTATGCCTATACATGCATATATATGTATATATAATTATAAATATATATAAAATCTCAAATTAATGCCAGTGCCAAGGTAGAGCTGAGTCCAACACGGCACTCACATCTCCACTGGACTCTGTGTTGCTTCATTCTTTCTCACAGCGATGGGAAAGCTTTTCTCTCACATGGCTCTTCCATCCAACTTTTAACTTCAGCATCATACCTTAGAGGTCAAATGAACCTACAGTTGCACCTACCTACTGCCATTTGGGAAGGGGAAGAGGGAATCCATATGGGGAATCTGGAACCAGAATCTGTACAGGACATGGTGGGAGTGGGAAATGGCGGGGGGGAAAATGACACAAAAAGCGTGTCCATTGCAGCCAGAAGGGAAAATACAAACAGCAAGCAAAGGAGCAAATGAAGCATTTGAGCCACCTCAACAACGTACCTCCTCAAGGCCACTGTCAGAAACCCACCCACTTTCTTTTTCTTTCTTAAAACAAAATGACAGAAAGCCTGTCCTGTCACTGGTTTTGGGGTTTTGTTGGGTTTTTTTCCCTTAAAACACAGAAAACAAAACGGACAAAACATGTGAGGAAAAGCAGACAAGCATTTTCTCTTTGCCTGCCAAACTTTAGAGAGAAGCAAACAAGTAAAAAAAAATAAATAATAAACCCCCACAGATTTAAGAAAATAAAACCAGAAACAGCAACAGCAACAAAAAACTCCAAGAGGACATCTCAGCGGACTTTCCAACAATGCGGTTTTAATCTTCCAGCTGCCTTACATCCAGGCTTACAACTGAGGCTGAACTGCTAATGTAAATGCAGCAGAAGGCCTTTTGAAAATGCTGTGATACATGTGTGTAGAACTTTTTCTTCCCTCTTCCTTTATTTATTTTTTTTAACAAAAAGAAAAATTTAAAACATTGCAATGTGATTGTCCACCAAACCATCCATGCTGTGTTTGTGGCCCAAGACTGAGGCACCGCAAAGGCAGAAACGTGAAGAAATCCATCAGGTCTGAGACAGCACATCTTCTCTGATGGATCTTGGGATGTTTTTTTTGTTTTCATGGAGCATCTGAGGGTTCAGGATGGTGGATCCAGAGGAAAACCGACTAAGGAGAAGGGAGGTGGGGGGAGCCCTGGCAGTTGTTCTTCCCAGATATTTGCTGGAATGGGATTTCATCAAGTTTCCATTTTGGATGTTTAAGACAACTGGGCAAAAGCCATTGCTGAGGAGGTAAAGGGAGCTAATTTCAGTAAGAGAGAAGTAAGAGATGCCTCTCATTGTGTTCATGTATGCCAAATAAGACCTTCCTACATCTTGTCTTTGGAAACTGGATCACTGGATATCTCCACTCTCCATCTGGGAGAACTGTGTACAGATGGACGTGAAAGGGTCAGATGCAGAGAACAGAGATCCATTTCCCATGAGCTTAAGCATTGTATGATATAACTGTGAATCTGCAAATGGAACTCTCTCTCTTTTTTGGTCTTTCTCTTTTTCCTGCTACTCCTCTCCCTATTGTCTCCTTTTTCCTTCACTCTGCTCTTCCCATTGTTCAGGTCATAGGTCCCAGAAGATCTAAATGAACAGCTAAGTCTAGAGAGGTGGGTGAATGCCATTAGAGGAAGGAAAGCATTTTGGCTATGAGGACATTGAGTCCTTGCAGGGGACCAGTGGCTCAGGGGAATGTGGGGAAGAAGGGTCAAGGGTGTAACCAAAGGGACTGAAGAAGGATGACTGAATTGCCATATGCAGGAGTGAGGGCACTGACAAATATACAGACAAAGGGAGACAGGACAAAGAAAAAAGGTCTCCACTAAACCAACCCAACCCAACATGCTCTTAATTCAGGGATAGTACCAGCAATCCTTTTGTACGTGATAGCTGCATGCCATCATGAGTCAATAAAAAGTCATCCTCTGCGTCTAAAAAATCTCACAAGGAGAAGGAGGCAACATATTGAGGCTGTACCTGCTGCACAGAAATGCAGGCATATTAATTTCCAGGTCATACCATTTACTCAAGCTGGCAAGAAACAGTATTGCTTGGTTTAAAAAAATATGGCTAACAAATAATTCTTACACAATAAAATTCCATAGCCAGCTATTCTCCCTGCAGCCCCTCTTCCCCATTACACCTTGTGTGATGATGTTGCTGTATTAACAATACCCTGAGAAATGAAGTTTCTGAAGGGCATGTTGGAGTAGGGTAGATTTGGGTTTCTTTCCTTCTTTCTCAACTACCTAGCTTTTGCTTTTCGTTGTCTACAAATTCCCCAAATATGCCAATGCCAGCTGCTAAGTCAGTGTGTTGCCACTGAAGTGCCATCCCTGTCAACTGAAGTTTCATAATTTCATTTTCCATTAGATGTGACCAGAGAAATTATTTATTTATTCATGTTGAAAATACAAGCCTTGAAGAAACTTCCTTTATAAAGTAGATTGGTTTATTTATTTTTTTTCTGGCAAGGTTTTCAAATAGAGTGGTTTTGAAAAGTTTTGAAACCATTTGACTGTGCAAGTGCCTACTCGGTAAGGAGGATGATAAATTACCATTGAACAGAAGAAGGAAATTTAAAATAAAAACAGCCTTGGAAAGCTAAATGAAAGCTGAAAGCAGAAAACCAATAACTGGAAACCAAGAGAGACCTCATTTCTTTGAGATATGAAAAATTTTGCAAAAAAACAACTTCCCATTAAGATATTATTAGGAAAATTATAGCTGTTTCATTAAAACAGCTTTGAATGCAGACTTTCTTCCTCCTCTGTAGGGCTGAGTGTGATAGGGAAGGTGTTTCATGTGAATACAGATATCTGGAGTGACCCAGGTAAACCAAAGTGCACAGAGGTATCTAGCTGGAGTCCACCATCAGGCCCTGTGGCATGGAAAGCAGTACAGCAGCTCCTGTGATGATGTATCCTTGTGTGGTCCATGAGTGCTCATAGGGTGTATTTTTCTACAGATACAGTTTTGAAAGAGGTATAGCAGTAAGATTTAAAGAAATGGAAGTAATTTTGCTGTTTCACAGATTTTCAAAGCTTTGCTTTCTTTCTGCAGCTGGCACGAAAACAGTTTTGCCTTGATGGAGTATTCTGTGATAGTGTTGGTTTACAAGCTATATATGAGCCTGTGTGTCCATCTGTGTGTGGCAATGGTGGAAGAGGGTTATGATTATTTTCATTGTCAACAGAAAAGTGTTAACCCCGGATCATTGGGCCAGTTCTGTGATTTTCCACTTGCTATAGCACAGGGTCTGTAAGGCCTTTGTGGCTATGGAGCATCTTAAAAACTATGGGAATGTCTGAAGCAGCAGGTGATCATATCACCTTAATCTCCAACTGGATCCCCCAAAACAGTTTGGACTGGTTGTCCAAGCACCAGTTTTCTCATCAATGCTTTAAGTAAGGGCAAAACCCCCTTGGGATATTGTGAATTTTCCTCCGTGCTACTCACAGAACTGGGAGGAGTCCCACGTGCTTCCATACCCTTGAATGGGGCTCACAGCCCCACCACACTTTCTGTTGGCTCCGACTCGTCTTTAGAGCAGGGTTGACTCAAAATACACCTAATTTGTGATGGTTAGTGTCTCCATCTATCCTGAGCCAAAGCACACTCATATCTAGTCTGAGCTTCTGCATTTTGGGGAGGCTTTGAAATATCCTTCTGAACAGAGATTCAAGCTTTTTGACTAGTGCGTGGTTTCTTAGTTGGAGGAGTAGCTAATTAGAAATCTGTTATCTGTTATCCCAGCGTTAAGGGCCTTGACCCCATCCCTCAGAACTGCTCTGGCCAAGTGCCTAGGCATGTGCTTTACTTGGAGCATGTGACTAATCCCCTTAACTTTGGTAGACTATTCATATGCTTCAAGTTAAGAATGTGCTTTCCTGGGTGACATTCAGCTTCCTGCAGAGTCCAGCCCCCGCTCTTCTTTTCCTATCCTCCCCCTGCAGATAAAGTGACACTCTTGTCCTAGCCTGAGGTATCAGCACGTGCTTGGCCTCCCTTTCCATGAGGTGGAAAGGCAGGGTCCATACCTGGCAGGTTCTTTCCTGCATGTGGCCTTTCATGTTGCACTGCTGGGACAACACTTCTCTGTTCTCCAGAGATCATGGAGTCACTTGACTGCAGTGAACACAGATATCACAAAACGCCCATCCCAAGGATGCAGGATGAATTGTCTCAACCCACTGCATTCTGCAGGCTGAGGTTTTGTGTAGGTGACCCTCAGTTATTGTACAGTGACGTTGCCCTGTGACTGCAGCGAGTCAGCTCCAGGGGTTCTGCCGTCCATCCCTGCCAGGGACACTGGATATGAGAGGGGGCTACATGGCAGGAGAACATGTGACATGTGTCCTGCATCTTATGAACTGTATAGGACACCTTCTTCTTCAAGCTAAAGCTGTTTGTGTGTTACATTTCCTGACTCATATTGGCCGCCTGTGTATATCATCTCTCTCTTCTCCCTCTCTGCAAACACACAACTGATCTTCCCTCATCTAAATAAATAGTACAGTCCCTCCAGTTCTTTTTCTAGTTAAGCTTTTTTTCCTTTCATTCCACCCCAGGGACAGTAACAAGTGGATCACAAACCACCAGTGACCAGAGTAATTTCTTTGAAATATTGCTTTTGAAAAGTTACCATTACTTTTTAAAATGTTATTTCGGCTGCAATAACAAATGAAAGGGAAAAAAACCCCACCCTGAGTCTTCTAAACAGAGGATCCTCATCCTCCCAGGATTGAATCTCGAGAGTGCAGGTATTCTGCTGTCCTGTAGATGCAAGTCACTTGGGACCATTTTTAGGTACGGCACATTAGCTGTACAGTTCATTAGATGGTGAATAAAACAATGTTGGTGAGGGAGAGGATTGATATGCAGGGATTCCCAAGCATTCCTGAAAGAACTGTGTCTCCATGGCTGTCCATTTACCCACCATGCAGCGCCGCTGAATCAGGCTCATCCCTGGAGCCCCACTGATAAGCAGAGCTCAGAAGAAAATCACTGTAATCTGTCCTTAATTCTTGAGTGCCAAGCTAACTGCCAGCAGTGAAATGGAGGGAAAATAATATGTTACCAAGTATAGCTTAACTAAAGACATACATTATTTGGGCTCTTTCTTCTGTGTGTCTCTACGTAGGCCTAGAAGAGCTACAGGAATGCTCAGGCACATCACAGGAACCAACCCTGTTGGTTTCCTTGCCCCCAGGTTTCACACTCTTTCATGGCCCAAACCGCTGTGCTCATCCAGCCAGGAAGGGAAGACTCAAGGTGAAAGACTGAGGCAGCTCTGAACGATTGCCAGGTACCACTGAGAGGCAAAGAGTAAAAAGTGTGCATGAAGCACAAGCAGCATGTAAAGATCAGCGATGGATGAATTTCCAAGGTCAGGAACCGAAGTTCAAAAAAGCCTGAAGTTTGATAGCAAACTCCAGGCCAGATCCATAAAATCTTGATTTGGCCAGTCTAAGCTGAAAACTCAAAGCCCAGGGCTCAGCTCAAAACTTACAGCCCCACTGTTTGCAGTTATAGCCAGGAATATAATGCATCTATTCCATAGTCCCTTGAAGTCCATACAAAGATCAGGTGCCTTAGAAAATATTTTAGTGCTGTCTTAGTTAAAAGCGGAAATCAAGCACTTTCACACTCAATATCTATTCTTTGGCTTTAGAAAGAAAGTCATCAGATGTTACCTCCCCCCTCTTTATCCTCCTTCCCCTCCCCAGTTTAGGGTTTCCATTCTGTCTACCCCACTAACACCCCAATCCTACAGCCCTCTTTGGAGCCATAGTTAGAGACTGCAACATTTTTAAAACAAATTCAGGTGGTACCAGGGGACTCTGACAAGCTCGTTGTTGACATCAGTGGGAGAACTGGAGCCTGATACAATGCTGTCAGTCTAACTGCTGTGTGCCTTGCACTAGAGTTTAGGAGTTGGAGACAGAGCATAGACAACTGCCTCAATATAGGCCACAAGAGGGAAATGAAATGCTGGTCACCTCTTTTAAAGCACTCCAGAGTCACAGATCAATTGTCCTTCGTTGTTCAGGGAAGACTTGAAATGAAGATATCAGTCTCAGATAGGTTACCTCCAGGGGAAGGTGGGGGAGTGAAAAAAAGGAAACCCAACAGTAGTCGCTATAGGTAAAAACCGATGGGCATTGGTAGAATTCTGTGAGGACAATCCAATGTCACCTGCAGCATCAGCATCAGTCCCTTCTAGGACTGCATTTTTGTATTTTTCCTTCACTGATTAACACTCCCTCACAGTGGCAGAAAGTGACTTCAAAAATTTTCTTGTATAAGGCGTGTACACATGTGCACCCTCACTCCCCTCCTTCCTTAAACACACACACATGTACATCCCACGTGATGTGGGTGCCAGAGACCTGTAAAAGTGTTCTATGTGGAGAGAAAACACATAGCAAAACGCAGCATAATTGTTTTCCATTCTTTAATACTTAGCTCTGGAGTTGCAGTGCAATTCAGATGCCATCTGTGTCCGTGTTAGGTTGTGTGTGCAGATCACATGGAAACCATCTGCTGAAGATATGCGGGGAAGCACAATACAACTGGGATGAATTTGGTTTTCTCCATCAAAATATGTTTGGAAATTTAGGAAAGAGTTGCCAATGTATCACCTCCAAAGCAGAAACATTTATGATGCCCATAAATTCCACCATGCCCAGAGGCAGTGCCATGGCAGGGCACCACCTAAGTCTTATTTCTGTCCCCAGAGGGTTTGTGCAGGTTGTTGGCTGCACGAGAACCATGGTTAACACTGCTTGGCACAGCAGGGAGCTTCGTATCCTGTGAGTCTAAGTTCTGCCTGTGGCAGCAGGACACAGGAATATCTCTGTAAAGGCAATTCCTTCAAGTGGCCTTGTTATTTTGCCAGCTGGTCAGAAATACCCGATTCTGCAGTAGATGAGATAAAGAGTCAAGCCTTCAAAAACCTGTGGGTTTTTCCCCAGTTTCAAAGTGATATAGACTCCAAGGAGTGTGAGTCAGACATGGCTTAGTCTCCTGGGACCAGATACACAAAAAAGCCTAAACATCCAATTCCTCCCTAGACAGTGAAAACACTAAATGCCTTTGGTGCCTACATATAGTTTTTTAAAAAATCATATATGCTTCTAATTTGCTTAAGCTCTTGTGATGTTTTATCTCAAGAAGAATTTTTTTCTGGCTCTAGAGCATAAGGCTGTATTTTTTTTACAAAGGGTTATTCATTAACAATACAGATCATAAGAAAAAGGTTTGAGTAATCAGAACAATAAAAGTGCAGCCTTAGACTATTCAGTTAGAATGTACTGAATTATTTATAACTCCTGGGCACCAACAGCAATCACAGATATCTAATTTAAACTGTTACTATTTTTATTTGGCCATTTCCATCACTTAGAGTGTTTATAGCTATGTATTTGTGGTTTGATCTTTTGTGGAACAAAATTTCCCCTGTTTACATGGAAAAGCATATTTGGGAACTTCTGGAGGTATTTTTTTGCGGTAACTTTAATTATTTTAAAGCATTTTGAGGCCTAGTATGACAAATGTTACAACTTTCAAAACTGTAAACTGTACCTAAAATGGGCTTGAACTTTCAGTTCTTTCTCTAGTAAAATTCCCTTTGATTACAGGTCATTGGAATCAAAGGGAAATTTGCTTCATTAACAGCTGTAAGACTGGGTCCTATTTATATGTACATGTGATGATGGGACTTATGTAGCGGGAATGTACTTAAATGTCAGCCCACTTGAGGATCTTTTGGATAGACACAGGAACAGTCACTGCTAAGTCACTCCAACTATATACCGATCTCTTTTGTAAAAAACAACCATTATACTTGTGTGTGGCTGAAATAAAGCAGTAGTAAATCTAGCCCTTAGGCTGACACACATATACATGTATATATGTGTATATCTGTATATATATTTGTAAATTTCTGAAAAATGTCCATAGCTTCATGATTGCCTGAAATAACCTGAGGCTGATGTACAGAATTTCAGGCAAAGGACTGTTTCTTTTTCACAATCCTCATTTATCTCAGATTTCAATCAAAACAAACTAAAAAAATACTATTTCCCAGGAAAATCCTCATTTTGCCATTGCACCAGCTGAGGAGGGGTACCACGCTCAAGTCAGCGGCACGCACATCCACACATGTACATCCAGTCCAAGGACTGGGTCTCAAGGGCTTTTTTAAGGAAAAGAAATGGGCTGAAAAAGCAATGGCAGAATTTCTGTTCAGCAGTAGCTCCCTCAATTGACTCACTTGTCCTTTATTTAGAGGCCCTTTGTAGGGATGCTGTTCTGCACTAGGTGTATGTTCATGAGGAGCACCTTTGGGGGTGACCTCAAGCTACACAAAGGCTGGGATTTTCTGACCTGCATTTGTCCCCCCTAACCTTAGGCACTTAACTGAGCTCTTTGTGCTGATGGGCTCATTTCTCTTGGTTTCTTGTACAGGTGGTGAAGAGACACAGTCACTTACAGATGGTGACCCAGAAAAACTCACACCTAATTCAGCTGTAGGAGCTCCTTCTCGCTTCATGCAGTGACCACTCACCTCTCTTGGGTGGTCCCAAAATCTTAAAAGATCTTAAATCCTGGTGAGATGAATCGGGTACCTAGTGCAGAAAAGCATCCATATGGAGATCAGCCATGTCCCTGTGCTTCAGGTGCATGGCCTGGGCTCACCATGTAAAACACAGGTTTAATTGTGAAAGGCTGCTGGAACAATAGGAGGTGTTCACTACAGCCTTCCCCTCCCAAACTGCAATATGACTGCAAAGGACAGGGCTTGCCCCAAACCCGGGGTGTAGTATTTGAGGTGAGTTCCTTGTCCTGTTCTCCAGGCACAGACGACTGGGTGGTCCCAGTGCTGGAGGTCAGAGATCTTTGGTCTGAACTCTTCACCTTTCTCTGTCAGTCATAGGCATTGCTGAAGCAGTTCAAAGAGTGAATTTACATCTTAAAAGTTTGAATGGCTGAGCTGTTCAAAGGTTAATTTCTTGCTCTGCCCCCCAACTGGCCTGAAAAAGTCATCTAGCTGGTAGTGATAATCAAAAAATTCTCCTCCAAGGTACAGTTTGGGTAGTTTCATATTCTTTCTTTCAATGTTAATAACTGCTTTACAAACAGCTTACATGGAGATTAAAGAGATTGCAATTTCATCCCTTATTGTTGGGATTATAGTTGTCCTCAGAAAAACCAAACTGAGGACTCAACAAGAGAATGAACTGTGACTGTATTATTCAGAAAGCTGCTCTGACAAGGCTGAACATACGTCTCCATCTCATGGTGAGAGTCTCTCAGAGCCAAAATTTGGAATTGCATATTGATAGGCAGCCTGGCTGGAAGGATCAGCAATTTAATCTAGTACAAGAACTCTGGAACTCTTGTATATTCCCATATTTTACCTGAATAACGCAAACACAGAGGAGTGGGAAACGTAAACTGATTTCTGAAAACTCTAGGGCTAAGGGAACTTTGGATCTTGTGTCAATGTATGGTCACTACTATTTGTTTCTACAGCTAAATTTAAGTCAGTGACTCGACAATTTTCACCCATCTCTCAGACCAACTTAATTTTTAAAAATACTGTTAAGACAAGAAGGACTTCAGCTGGCCTGCAGGGACCTGTAAAGTACTGTGTACCAGTGCTTAAGGAAAGACTTTAGCTAGAATGTGGAAGATAAAGCTGAGTTCCAGGGATCAAATGTTGTTTTCAACATGGTACCACCCTGCCCAAGCTGTAGTGTATCATTCTGACATTCTTCTCCTGTTCTCCCTTTCCCTTTTTTGAGGAGTAAGATATGTATCTCTCTCTCCCTCTCTTCTTTTTCCTCCCCATGTGTGAGAATATAGACATACTTCCTGTAAAGACATTTTTCTCTGAATCCCATTCCATACCAGCTCTTGCATATGTGACTGTTTTGTTATTTGAGATGTCTGTGAAAAAGAAATAAAGGCTTTAAGAGTGAACTCTGGAAATGAGGAGGAGCTTGAGAATAAACCAAGTTTAAGGATGCAGCACCATTTTCTGCAAGACTTTTCAGAATGTTCTTAAATTCTCGTCATCACCCTCCTGCCCTCCCTCTCTGTGAGAGGAATGAGGAGGGTTCTGGAATGTGGGACTCTCAAAGTTTGCTCTTTCAACTGTTGACTCACGGTATCCCACAAGGGTTTTGCAGAGTTTTCGGAGTTTTACTGTCAAAGAAAACCTCCTTTTAAAAGGTGATGAAGTCAATGCCCAACATCACGTGGGAGGAGGCTCTAAAAGGTGATTCTGTCCCAGTTTATCTTTCTTTCCCATTCTTTACAACAGCCCTGTGTGTCCAGCCATGCACATTCTCCTCCCTGCTGGGTTCACTTTGCCAAGAGTGTATCTTGCCAAGAGGGGCCTGCCCTGACCCCTCACCTCCCTGATGCACTTGGATTATCTTCTTGGATAATTTTCCACTTACTCTTATAAAAACCTGTCTCACCTCCTAGTGAAAGCCATAACCACTCCTGTGACCCTGCTGCAGAGAGGGAATGCACAGGCTCCTGTGGGACAGCAGCAAGGCCTGGCACCAGGATGATCCTGGGGCTAAGGCAGGGGGACAAGTGGAGCTCCCACGGCCACCTGACATCAGAGAGCTACAGTGTCACCCCCGTGCTGCTCTTGAGCCACTCGGCCAGTTCAGCATGTGGGTCTGACTCCTCGCTCTCTCCCACTTGTGCCCATGGCAAATGGCTGCAGATGTGGCAAAACACTCCTGTGTGAAGGCATGAGCATTTCACACAAGAGTCAGTGAGAAATTAGACTCACTGGACTCCCCTCTGTCCACAGTATGTGCATCTCATGCAGATACTTGCTCTTTAGGATTTCTTCTGCCCCAAGTAATATTCACCCTAACCATGAGATACCACATTGCCAAAAGTTTTTGGAGGGTTCCCCTCTCCTGACTTCCTCATTGGTCCTTTTTTCCTCATGAATTTTTTTTTCTTGCTCAGAAATGAAACAACTCCCATAATCATCCTTTGATGAGGAGAAAAGTAGCAATCATCACTGTCTCTAATTGACAGCTTGGGAAGCTTAGGATAATAATTCACTTAAATGCCTGCAAATTGAAGTATGTCAGCACTTTCCTAGGACATTCCCGAGTACAATAATATGACTGGTACAAGACATTTGTCATGTGGGTATGTCTTGGCCAGATGTTTATGTTTCCTCTAAGTGCAGTACGCACACATCAAAGCTGGATTAGAAAAGATCTAATATGCCACAATACTCAGGCGTATTCAGAGAAATGCAGTGATACATTGCATTTATCTGGCATATTTTCTCTTTAGAAAATTTTACAAGTATGAGTCACATCAGACCTGTCTGAGGCAGGTAGGTATTTTAGCCATTTTGGAGATGGGAAGCCAAAAGCCTGGGAAAAGACCAGATGTTTAGTGATTTGATGCCCCCTCACAACTTCTACCAGCTGCAGGTGGAGCCTTCTGTTTTCAGCACTTTTGAAAATCCAGACTGTAGCCGGTTTATTCAAATCTGCAGTGGCTGTAAATATGAAACCCAGGATTAGGACGCTCAGGATCCTGACTTCTTCAGAGCACTGCTACAGAGCTTTGATCCCACAAAGCACTTGCCTAATTTCAAACATAAAGGTCCCATTAAGGATGCCGTGCTCAAAGCTAGGCACATGCCTAAGTGCTTTGCTAGATTGGGAATTACATTGAAATATATTAAACTTCAGCATATTTTGAAAAATCCGAAACAGTGTCCATTTCTGATTATGTTTTGGGCACTGTCGAGGACATTTGAACTGTGTATGCAGCTGCTCAACCAAGTGGAGCACTTTTTAGCCAATACATGCAGAGTTTAATGAGTTTCGGGTAGTAGCATCCATTTGTCAGAAGTAATTGAGAGTGACATGTCCTGCAAGGTTGGGACTTTTGTGCTGCTGCAAGAGGCAAAGTGGCTCCTGTGGCCATCGGTGCTAACAATACATCAACAACCACTGACTATTGCGTTAGGTCCTTCTGGTGAGATGTGAGTGTGGTGGCTAATTTCACAAGTAATGTGACATCTTATCAAGTGTGTTGTACTTTTCCATTTCTTCCTGTAATCTGTTGCAGCAGAGGTGAACAGAAGTTGTTTAAACGTGGAACAACCCCAAATTTCTTGTTCTGTTAATCCAAGGTGCTAATCTGCAGACACACGGGTGTTTGTGTACATGCATCGGTGTTTGCAGGACTGTAGCCCTGAAGGAACATTTTAGTGGCAGGGTTGAGATCAGGGAACTAACAGGGGGAATGAACAAACCCCCATAACTTTGAAAGACAAAAGTTGCAGAAAGCATCACAGGACTTTGCCAAAAAACTGGCTACATCTTACAATTTTCCTTTCGTTTTGATTTTGTTTGGTTTTGGTTTTATCCAGATTGGCACAGAATATTGTATTTCCATCAATTAAAAACTTTTCTGGTAACTAACTAAACAACTTGTTCATGGAAAATTAAAAAATAAATAAGTAAACTGTCAGTTGTGGAATGTAAACTGATTAAACAAATAAAAAAAATCATGTTGTGTGTTTTAAGCGGCTGTGTCTGCTTGTGTCAGGAGCGGAGCTGGGCGCCTTTCACCAATGCCCACGCTCGGCTGAAGGATGGAGGACAAAGAGCATAACTGGAAGGTGGGTGGTCTCTGAGCAATAGGGTAGTGGAAATGCTCTTTTAAAACCAGCAGTAATGAAGATTAGATGGCTTCTGATCAGAAACAGCATACGAAACATTACAAACACAACCAGTATCTCAACCTGACTATTTATGAGGAGGTTTTCTGCCTGCCATAGAAAAGATTGATTCCTGCTGGAGCCTTAGTGTTAGAGTATTGCATGTACTCTAAGTACTCTAACACCATTAATCTCTTTGTGTGTTGAAGTCTGTGATTTGATTGAAATGTATAAAGACATCACAGTAGTTCAGCTCCCACCTTCCCCCAGTAAATAAACAACTAAAACCAAATATGGAATACAGCCTGTCGGGTTTCTAGAGCTCAGCTGTGAGGGCTTTGGGAAACCTGGCAGGCACAGCTCTGCACTGATATTAGTGCTTCCTCATTGCACTTGTATCCTCAGGCCAACAACAGCACATCGGACACACATTTTCTGTACGGCTTGGAGTGTGCAACTAGAGTCGGGCTGCAGGTGTCCCAGACTGAACACCCAAAGGTCAGGGTATTCATAACAAATGGAAAGGTACAAAAACTACCCCAAATGTATAAAAAAAGAAATGAAAAGAAATAAACAAAAGTGCTTGCAACTGTCCTAGCAGAAGAAAAGCAAGAGAGTAGATAGGAGAGAAAACCACAACTTCATTTCTTTTTTAATCAGTGAGTTTAAAATGAATTAACCTAGAACTAAACTATTACAAAAAATGATGGCAAGGCATTTTTAGTACACGATTATTTTGTGGGTTATGGTGTTAAATATTAAAACTGTCTGTGTTGGCTCTTTTTACCTGATTTAGGCATTGTACCTCTCAAGACCTGACAGTCAAAAATAAGGAGGCACCTAAAACATCCTGACAGGTGGCTGATGGTTCTTCCCAAGCTGACTGTTTTTTTAGTGACAGACTTTGGGTTGTAGCAACTGCAAACACTCCCCTGCAGTTCCCAGGATGGAGTCCTTCCTGCCCCAAAGAAGTTCTGTCTAAAATATCAGCTGCAGTAAGGAAATGACAGGTCAGAATGGAGAAGCATAAAAGGAAATTCTCTGTCAAAAATCTCATCAGTACTGGCATAAATTCCTTGACATCTTCCCTGCCAGAAATGGCTGAAGAAGGGAGAAATCTTGGTGATATACTAAACACAGAACTCAAAGAATGTGCCTATTTTTGCCACATTTCAAGAGAACACACTTGTCTTACTTATGCTTATGCCCTGCCTGCTCCTCTGAATAAAATCCATGGGACAAAGTGGAGAGCAGGAGTGGGGAAGAGCTGGACGGGGGGTGCAGAAGCTGGCAACCCCCAAAAGGCAAATGAAGGGACCAAAGGTTTTATAGTGGCATATCCAGCACCATGAGGTATTAAAACCCTTTTGATTAAAAGTCTGCTCTCCTTGCCTACTCCTGCCTGTGCCAGCAGGCACAGCCACCCACCCAGAACGAAACCTCTCCAGTTTAGCAGCCAACACCAGTGGTCGGGGCTGCTCAGGTCTTTGCCCTCTGCCATCAGCAGAGGCAACATGATTCATCAGTGCTAAAAATGGAAGTCAGCAGAGCTTGCTTTGTGGCAAGGGGGAAAGCAGGTGCCCTCTCTCATGGTAGTGATGGCACGGAAGGCCTCAGGAGTGTGGCCGCCGGGGCAGAGGGCTCAGCTGCTCAGTGCTTGTACGGGAAAGAGGGAAGAAGAACATGAATGTAAGGAGCCAGCTGCTCCTTCAAGGTTGAGCTAGAGATGCTGTTGTGGAAAGGCCTGCATTGCAGAAACAGAGTGGCCTGACTTCAAGAAAAAATTGTGCATAAACTGCCAGGTTTGCATTAGCCACTTGAGGGCTGAATTTTAACCCCCCAGTGCACAGTTACTCCCTGCAGTGCCTGGGTTGCTCAGCCCTGCTGCTGCCAGCTCTGTGGTGCTTTGCAGGCTGCTGCTCATGTCCTGGGGTCTGGCTCTCTGTCCGGAGAGGATATATCAGGCAGAGCCATAGGATCACACAGAAGCCTGCAATCCAGCTAAACAAAGCAGACAGCGAGTGAGACAAGGGAAGATTCATTAACTGTAGTTCACCACAGACGGAACAGAGAATAGAGGGATTTGAATAACCCAACATCACCCAAGCTGCCCATGGCAGAGCAGGGGCTTGCTGTGCCCTTGTTAGGCTGTCTCAGGCAGGAAGACAAGGGCTGAGGTTGCCTTACACAGACACTTCCCCCCTGCCATGCTGGGCAGCTGGACTTGGCAGCTCACAGTTTGGGAAGTGTAGCAGGAGCGCTCATCTCTCATGGTCCAGTTCCTGCTTTGGATTAGCACCATCTATTCAAGATTCCAGCTGTAACTACTGAATTAGAAAGGAAAGTAGTGAAAATTTTGAGAATTGCATTTAGGAGAAAGAAATTCTCTTGTCAGCTTCTTCTGCAACACCGTGGGGCCTTGGTAGGTCAAACAGAGGGAGAGGGGGCAACAACTCCAGTTCTTCAGAGCAGAGAAATCCCTCGCTATGTCACTGAGCAGCACCCCAAAGTGCAGCTTTCCCTTGAGTATCTGCTAATGTTTTGTGCCCACCCAGGAGCGAGGACCCCCTCACTGAAATGCAACTGTTCTGTTTCAGAGGCAGGATGATCTCAGGGTGACCTTTCTTGTCAGACACACGTGATAACTGCAGCAGGCTGGGGCTGCGTGGGGTGAGGATGCTGGTAATGAAATGCATTCATAGGTCGACACTCATTATTCTGTTACATTATTGGGCTCTTCCCCAGGGGCCCTCTAAAGAGTCATGGTTGAGCTCTTCTTCTGCAGAGACGAAAACCAGACCACCTAACAAGCTACATTTACTAAAATTTTTGCTCCTTCCCTGCTCAGAGGGAGTATGGTCTTATTCATTTTCATGAGACAGAAGTGGAAGAACTATGCCAGCTCAACAATGATTTTATCAGCCTGCTAACCTATGCCAAACAAAGCAGTGAGCCTGTCTCCAGCCAGCAGTGACAGAGGCTGCTGCCACCCCAGAGGTCACCACGCAGGCCACTGGCTTGGCCCAGCGTCCCCAGCATGCCTCAAACACCCTCTCTCTGCTACTCTGCAGCTTCTATTGACCAGCAAATGTTGACCACTGACCGCTTCTTTGTAAAAAACCGCACTTTTCCTTTGTCTGCTTAATTCCCTGCTATTTCTTCCCATCCTCAGATAAACCCTTGGTCTTCTCAGTTCTGAAATTCAAAGTGGATGTCACGGGGAGCAAGGATGTCACCTGGAGCTGGCTGCTCAGAGTGAAGCCTGCATTGGCTGTGATAGCAAAGCCCTCTGACAGAGCTCAGCTCTTTACCAGGAAATGAGCTGGTGGCCCAAGGGCATGCCCAGCGGCGTGAGAGCTCTACTGCCAGCAGATAGGGTCAGAAAGAGGTCACAGTCTCTAAGCTTTGGGCCATCATCTCTCCACTGCTAAGCTCCCCAGAGACAACCCTTTCAGCCAAAGATGATGGTGGGTGTTTCAGGAAGTATTAGACAGGAGAACTGAAGGCACTAAGGATCCTGCTTAGGCTTTTGCTATCTGTTCACAGCAATACTCAAAATGCATGCCAGGAACATAAAGGGAGAAATAATAAACCCTGATATAGGGAGCATTTAGAAAGGCAGAGGCAGCCAAAGGGGGAGAGAAGGGAATAAAACACAAAAGCAAGGTCTTCATAGTGACAGTCGGTACTTGGAGCTGGCCATACATATTTGAAACCACTGTGCACAGAAAGCCATTTAGTACTTCCATGCCTTCTAATGACTCATAAATAGAAGACACACACACAGGGACACACACACGCCCTCAATGGGTAGGTAAAACATGAAACAAAAACGAATATCCACCTTCACGGCAAGGCAGATTTCCTTCTGTTATGGTTTCTTACAAGCTTCCTGCAAACCTGTCAGAGAAAAGGAGGCTGAGAGTGAAACGTGTTGCTCTGTGCAGTGAACAAAGCCTTGACTTCTCAGACTTTTTACATCTGGGGTGTCTCTGACAGGCTGCAGCTTCTGCTTCATTTAACATAGTTTGTTTCCTTTGGGAATTCTCTACTCACAATGTTTGCAGCAAGAAACACCATGTGCTGAGGTTTATGAAGAGCTTTCAAACAGAAGGGGTGACTGGTGAGTCCTTCCTTCCTTCCCTTCTGTCACATGGAGATTCATGCATTACCTTGCACTTTTTGTCTCTTCCCAGCTACCAACTTTCACAAACAGAAATTTAAATATTTTTGAGAATTCTAGTGCTCCATCAAACTTGTTTGCAAATAGCCAGTGGATTCAAGGTTTGATGGGGACAGATGGACAGACATGAAGCGACAGAACCTTCATTTCCTTAGGAAACCAGTCTAAAAATACTACGTTCAGAGCTCAGCTTTTTCCTTGAAGATGTGCAGTGTCCCAGGAGGCCCAGCCAAGCCAGGGGACACAGGTGGTGGCAGCAGCTCTGTGTCCTGGGTGACACCTTTGCCCATCACAGCTGGCATTGCCGCTCCTGCCAAAGGTGCGGCGCATTGGCTCTTCCTTTCATCCGGGAGGCTCTGTCGTTGTTGAGATCTTTGCTCCGGGACTGAGTCCCCAAGAGGAGCCCACCAGGGAGGATGATATGGGAACATTCATGGTTGCAATGGAGATCCACGTTATCTGAGACAGGATCTGAATGCTTCCAAAATACACCTGGCAAGTTGAAACACATCTGCAGAGAGGGGAAGATGCCCAGAGGGAAGACGTATTTCAGGTCAGGCAGTCAGCCAGGCTTTCCTTCCTCCTCCAGCTGTAACAGCACCACCCAGAATGGCCTCGCAGGAAACCTTGCAACCCACCTGCCTGCCTTACTTTGCCCACCAGTAAGCAGGAATAGAGGCTAACATCTGCAAGAGCTTATTGTGAAATCTACTGAGGTAGTGCTGCACAAATGTTGCCAGGTGGCACAGTCCCAGACTGTAAAAAAAGAGTCCCTTTTTGCCATTTTGCCAGTAACAACAAATTAATTTTCACCAGCCCCACAACTTCTCTGCAGAGCTAGATCTGAGCTGCACATTTATTAGGAACGTGCTCATCTATTTGTGAACACAGAGCGTGCTCCTGTGGCCCAGGGTCTCACAGGACTTGGTAATGGGAGTGCAGGAGGTCATGCACCAGGTTCACTGCCTGGCCTGCCTGGGGAGAGGGGAAAAGGAGGAGGGGAGCAGTGCTCTACCTCCAGGCAGTGCTGAGGTGGCTGCCAGTGCTTGGCCCCTGGGAAATGTTCCCAGCTGGCACTGAGGATGGCTCTTGATTGTCCTGTCAGACCTTTGCTGACAAGTACTTAAATTGAGCGAGTTCATCCCATAAAATTTAAGGAAGAAGTGAGAGGACAGAAGAATGAAAAGCAAGGTATTTTTCTTTTAGCACCTCTCTTTTTCTCATTTTCTCCTGAGGTGTCAGCACCTTAAATAAAAGGCCGTTTACTGCCTCACTGTTGTCTGCATCCAGCCACAAATAGCACCACTGGTGCAAACAGACCAAGGTCTCAGCTAGCCAGCTCTGCCCTCAAGGATGTCACCTCTGTGCAGAGCCCTTTGTTCTCCTTCCCCTCATTTCTCCTTTGCTGTCACATTCACTCCTGCCAGTTTGGAAAACACCCGCCTTTTGCTTGCAGAGAGCAGAGGAGGTTGAGGGTAAACCCGCTTCCCAAGGTCTGCAGCTTAGCTTCCATCTCACCAAGAGAATGGCCAGGAAGGGAACCACGCTACTGATTTCCAGTTTCTCATGGTTCATTCCAAATTTGCGAGCCACAGTGAGAGCTGGCAAAGTATTGCTCTGTCCCAGCTCCCTCCTGCAGCCCCAAGAAGGGTTGGCTGGAAAGAGATCTCCTACAAATTCTGCATTCTGGGGAGCCCCCATTAAGCAAGTGTGAGGGTGTTGGAGATCAGAAGCCCCCCTCTCAGCAGTGCCAGGCAGAGTAAGGAGACAGGAAGAGGATGAAACAGGGTCCTGAGTGGAACGTGCAGCCAGGCAGAGCACTGGGCTTGCAGATCGCTCCCAACCACATCACAAACACTGAACCAGGGGCACACGTTGCTTTTTTCCCTAAGTTGATTGCATTTTTGCATTTCCTGACTGAGCCCAGACAGGACTGCAGCAGAACAAATACTGTCAGCATGCAATTCAGGACAGAGGGGGAGCTTTGACCTCTTGTTCCTCCTCACATACCAGAAGACTTGCACCACTTTGAACAGCATAGTGGGAGCACCTGTGGCCTGGGACCTGCCTCATTTCTCCTAAAACTGGTAGCATACATCTTCTGTGATGTATTTCTCTACAGGAGCACAGTCACAGGCCAGGGTAGCCCAGACAAGAGGGTCACACAACATGAATGAGAAAAGGACAAGAGATTTACAGGCCGTCATACCAGCAGGGGTGTGATATTATCCTTCAACTTCCCATTTTATTCTTTCTTTAAAGATCTAGGAGAGTTTTATATTTTTAAACCCCCTTATTTGTTATCCCTTTGCCCATTTTGCTAAAAGATGTACCTGGGTATCTCTGTATTTCTTTTTTATTATATTTGCAGTAGTAGTACTGAATTATTGAGCTAAATGCCAACTTGCATATTAAAACAAAGAGAGATGTCAAGTATTTGTAGGAATACAGACTAGGAAGGTGCCAGGCCAGCACAGAAAGGCAATGACCAGCAGCCTCTCCAGAGTCCAAACTACATCCAGGCTCCTCTCTCTGCCTTGGTCTTCTCTCACACAGCAATTTGCACATACA
The DNA here is from genome assembly GCF_009829145.1 of Chiroxiphia lanceolata. Taxonomy (NCBI): domain Eukaryota; kingdom Metazoa; phylum Chordata; class Aves; order Passeriformes; family Pipridae; genus Chiroxiphia; species Chiroxiphia lanceolata. Next base: position 58,440,766 of record NC_045641.1, read on the forward strand.
CAGATGTATACAACATCCCATCCCCTCACTGATTTAATGGGATCTACTGTACTTCAGGGGCTGGATTTCTTCTTTGGCCATTTGGCTAAGCATACCAAAGAGGTCACAAACTCATCTGTGATACACAGGAAAAAAACCCAACAAACAGGTCAGAATGAACATAAAATAAAGAGTTGATAAAAATAGTGAAGTTGGCTGAGGATATTTTTGATGTACCCAGAGAGGAGCAGTCATAGATGTTTCTATCAGGTGTGCAATGTACCCATAAAATGTTCCAAATATATTTTGATGCATTTGCAGCTGGAAAAAAAATCCCTTACATTCGTCAGCTGTTATTTTTCCAGTGAGACAAATGATGATCTGTTGTTGGACTAGACACTATGGATCAAAGCTAGGAATGGGAATTGTTTTGATACATGTTCAAATGGCTCTGTGCAGGTGTAACAGCTGAATATAACCTGGCACAGCTGATAGGCAAGAACAGCTTCAAATCTACCCATCTGTGCTTCATGAATCCATTTCCATTTACTCCCACGAGCTGAGGATGAAGCCCCAAATCTTTTAAATACAGATGGCTCAGAAAAAATCTGCGATTTTGCTTTGCTCATCTGGAGCCACTACATGTCAAGGAGAAAGGGATGGCTTTCCAGTCCAATGCAAGACCATTCAGTATGTCACCTGGAAGCATCTGACATACTCAAGAGATGTTGGATCACTGTCACAGAGTTCAGCTGGCCTGGGCAGGGACTGGTGTTTGCCATGGGAATCCAGCAATGTTGTCTCTGCTGAGAGGTCTCCCTTCTCACAAGGGGAAGGCTCTGAAACCATTTCTGGTGCTGACTGTGCCATTTTGTGGTAACCGGGTCACATAAAATGGCCAGACTCTAGAGGAGAACCTGGTAATTGAAATAGGATTTTCTTGAGCTATTTAAACCTTTTTTAGAAAATAATGGGAAAAAGTCTATGAGAACAATCTGATCCAGAATTATCCATCACTCACTGTGAGATTCAAACTTAATTTTATTGCTATTATTGTATGTATTTTTATTGTCCTCCATTTGCTTAATGAATGTTGCAGTTGTAGTAATAAGATTATTGGTAATATGAAACAGATTTGCAGAATGATGATAAGATAATTAGATGATACCTTGAGGGTGATTTCTGTTTAACACACAGGAATTGTGTCATGGAGTAAATAAACTTGTTGAGGGAAGATATCAAATGCTATTAACCTAAGATACAATTATTCCCAAATTACCAGGATACACATTTCATTACAGTGAGATTCCTGGTAACTGATGCTTGGTCCAGGCTCTCCCATCCACTCGTGAGGCTGTGGGACAAAGCCTTGCCCGGGGTGTGAGCAGGTGAGCAGCTGTGGTTCCCCACAGCCCAGGATGTGTCAGCTGAGGCAGGACTCAGCAGGACTCCCATAAATACATCGGGTTATGAACTCTGAGGTTTTGACAGGTCCAAGAGATCAAACTGTGCCTGGTTTTCAGGAGCTCTGCCTTATGCCTTGTCCAGCTCCCATTGCTCTTGTGTGACAGCAACAAAAGCCTGACAGCACAGTAGTGACAGGGATGCTGGGCCATCAAAGCCCTAATGTTAAGACCACGTGTTCCTTTCTAAATCGATGTCTAGCGACATTTCAAGCTCAGCATTAGAGCAAGGAATCTGCTGCTGCTTGGATCTGTGAGGCTGACTTGGGACAAGCATTCCCATATCCACAAACCTGCAGATCCTGAGGCCACCCACTTCTCCTGGATGAAACAACAGGCTCATTGTCCCCTTCCTCCCTCCCCCTTCTTGTATCTGGAGATGTTCCCACAGCTAACTGTGTGCTGCAGGTGACAAACCCCACGGAATACGCAGCTACTTGAGTCCCACTGTTTTAATAAAGTGAGGGAAACTACAGTGCACACAGAGAAACAGATACAGCTCTGCAGCTTCTCCTCCCTCACACAGCTGAAGCATTTAAATCTCTTGCAGTTTCAGTATAACTGGTGAGTTTGACCAGCTTCCCCAGTGCCTTTAATGGTCTATGGAATATTTTCCTGGACCTTTAATTTTTCAGTCCCTGAAGGACTTTCACACATCCATTTTGATCTTAACTAATGAGAGTTTCTACATAATTTTTAATAGTAATTCTGCTAATAATGTTATTTATTTTCTCTATAGTCTCTCTCCCTCTGCTATATCTCTGGCAATCTCAGTCTTCTTTCGTTCAAGGTTGAACAAAACTTTGGGTATTGGTTGGTTGTTTTGCTAAGTCAGATCAATATATATTAAATGTAATTCTAAGCTGCACCCACTGCATTTTCATGCAGGTTGCTGGAAGTGTGTCTGGGCCCCCAAAATGCCTGCCAACTGTGCATTTAACTGCATGAAGGAATTTCCCAGAGGAACTGGCTTGACAATCTCAGTAGTGTGACATGGCCAATTTCAGCAAACACTGTTTTCTGTGAATTAAACCAAAATCTCCTTATTTACTAGAACACACGGATATCACATTTCATTGGTGTCTGTGGCACAGAAGTCATTGTTTTGCAGCTTTGAGCATAGCTTTGCAGCACCACTAATAATGTCCTTGGAGAAATAAGTGAATTACTTAACTCTTGTGCTGTGAACCATTGGAATAGAGTCCCCTAATCAACTCCTTCAGTTTCTCAGACTCTGTATTAATATTGACACTGCACATCCATTAAACATCACCGTGCAGCAGTGCTCCAGGTGGTTGCTGCAAGCAGCTAGATTAGGGGCAAATGTTACCAACCTTCCCAATGAATCTTTATATATTTTCCTCGTCTACAGGGACAAGCTCTCCTCTGTCATCTCACCTGTGACATACTCATTCAACCTTTTATGTTAATGTAATCTATCCAAGCATTATTTGCATTATCTAGAATTTTCTGGTTTGCTTGCAGCTAAGCTGGCAGTTCTGGCACTAGAAGAAACTGTGCTTTGTCCCTACAAAAATGAATGTGATGGTACCTGTTCTAACATCCTCCGTTCAGTGATCCTACCAACATCCCCTCTTTGCCTCTGACGTGAGAGTATCTTTCCCGAAGACAAGAACTGCAGGGAGCACGTAGTAGCATGATGCTAAGGGAGTTGAGATCTTTTCTGGGTTAGCATTATAAATTATGCCTTTTCCAATATATTTTTCATTTATTTTCCAGTTTTGTTCACATACTTCTTTGTGCTTAATAAGCTTATCACTGTCCATTCTGTTTTCCACATTTACTTTCTGCTATGTGTGACTCTCCTACAAGGGTCTTCCAGAAGTATTTCTGGCAACACATTAATGTCCTATTTATTTCCAGTTAGACCATTTCATCTTTGGCTGCTGTGTTGTACATTTTCACTATGTATAATTTTAATGTAAGCAAGTGGTGCTATCCCTGTTTTTGTTACCCATCCTATATATTCCTTCTGTTGGTATTCAGGTCTTTTTGTGAAGCAAAGTAAAGTTTGGTGTTCCTTGCCTCTTTCATCATATGATGGACATTATCCCAACTTATGTTACCTGCTGCAGTGTGCATAAATCCATAAACTGTTTTACATGTTTGACATCTTGAGTCTCCTCTTTCCTGTGACTGGGGATTCTCCATGCATTTGTCACGTCAGAGGCCCGTCCATCCTCTGCAAGATTCACTCTGGACTGAGTGATTTCTGTCTCTTGGCAAAGCTTTTCTTCTTTGTTAATTCTTAATTGTAAATCTCCTGTTAGCGGTTTAATGCTTCATTCTTTCACTTATGGTATTTCCTTAACTTACTTTACTTCAGGTACCTTATGGTACTCAGTATTTAAATTACCCTTCCCATCTGTTCTTAGCAAGGGAAAGCAAAAAACAAAGAAGCAAAGATGTCATATAAATAGAGTCAATAATGCCTGTGCATTTGGAGAGCGGGGATAACAAGCACTGGCTTGTTACTGTGCTTCAAACCACTTTCATTTAATGTAAAATACAAGGCTGTTCCAATCTAGCCTAGCCAAATCCTAGAGTTTTACACTGCCCCAGCAACATCTTATTATAGAAACTTAAAGCAGCATATGAAGTTAAAAGAAGGTCTAAACAGCCTGAAAGCAAAGCCAGCCTTTGAACTGACACCAGATCACAATGTGATAGGAATTCAAGGCAAATGCACTGTATGCAGTGAAAGAAATTACATGGGATTTAAAAGCAATGTCTGTGTCATAATTAGCATGCCAATTAACAACGTGAAAATAATATAAAAAAAATTTAAAACCATATTACTTAGCAACTTTCTGGAAGATAAATACAATGTGAAACTGTACAAAACCAAACTGGCCACAGAGCTTGTTGAAATACATTTGCTGAAAATGCTACGGAGTTTGTAGAGAACACATTTTTGGAAGAGCTCTCTAATGTCTTCCCAAACCTAAGGAAGCAGTATGTGTGACCAGATCTGTAACTTCAGCAACATTTTTTCTCACGGGAAGAGCAAACTCTTAGTCGAAAGCTGGGAGGCACTGAAAAAGCAGAATATCAGATTTTATTCTAGTTAAACTAATTACGTTAGAGAAAAGAAAAAAAAAAACCACAAAGAGCACTTATGCATTCACTGGTACCTGAAAACATTAAGATCTTTATTTCACAGACCGATGAAATGGTTCGGCTTAGGAATTGTTACTGGCCATTATTACACGGGAGTGTATCTTTTGGCAGGGACCAAACTGGACCAAGTTATAGTAACTTGGTGGGATTATACTTGTTCTAAGTGGCCATATTCTGTGCTCCAGCATCCAAGACAAATTAAGCTTCTAGCTTCAACAGTGGCAAAGATACTTTGCTGGTGAAGAGGAATGGATGTGGTTCATCATTACAGTGATGGATTTTCTCAGCCCGCCTTTGCCTGCAACTGATTCTGTTGTTTCCCCAGCTCCACCTAAGGACAAGTATAAAACAAGTTGTCATCACAGAGCACTGCCACTGACTTTGGAAGGAGTGAAACTGAGCAAACACAGCAATGTGCTGGGTATGTGATCTAAGATGTCAGCCAGATGTGTTCAGTGGGCCATGGTGATGCACACAATTGAGTCAAAACAAAATGAAAATAGAAGCATTTAATAGGAAACCAACTGGGAATCTCTTTCCTTCAAACTGTGGCTGTTGCTCTTTGATTACAATTGCCCAAGGCCCCACTCCATCTGGTCCATAGATTAGTATGTCACTGCCTCAGTGAAAAATGAATCATTGCTGCAGATGTATTAGTAGTTTTCAGGAGCTCTTCTGAATACAAGATCATCTGGCTATGGAATATAACCAGGATGGTATATAGCAGCAGCTGGATTTTCTGGTAGGCAATATCTCAATGTGAATATAGGTAAGCAGTATATAATATTTCTGGATGCACTGGAATCAAGAAACAGCATAAAAGGCTTAATTTCCTACCTCTTCTCTCACTCAGCTGTACAACAGAGATAAAAGGAGAGAATATGACTTTGTTGTTGTTGTTGTTTTGTTAAACAATGAGCACTAATCTCAGCCAAAAGCAAAATGCCTGAGTGAAGAGTCTCATGGTTTACATCCCTCCCTCAGATTCCGTCGGCAGAAGTGACAATACTTGCCTGCAGATGGAAGTCCAGGAGAGGTTAGGCACTCCCAGCCTGCTGGGTGACAGCTACCTCCCTTCCAAACAGGCACTGCTTACAGGGGCACACACATCCTGTGAGCAGGACTGCACTGTGCATTTGATCTCTCTCCTCCTCTCTCCCTCCCTGCATCATACTATTTTCTACGCAGTTCTCTAATATGCATCACCACCATATTAACAGCATAAGCTCAGAGGTGAGTGACCTTAGCCTGGGTCAGCAAGACTTTCTTAAGGGTAGGAACCTGTACCAGCAACAAAACTAATGTCCTCAGTGTAGCTCTTGCTGAGACCTTTAATGAAAAGTAGAGTATAGAGCAGACAGTATGAGCACAGGAGCTGCTACAGACTTTTCTGTGCAGAGGGTTGTGCTGCTGGATGAACGGATAAATCCCAGTCCCAGGGTACTGTCCTTGTTCCTTCATTTGGAGGAGATCCAGAGGAGATCTAACTGGTGCTATGCTCAAAGCTTAGGGTCCAAGCCTGCTCACCCTAATGCCTCAGTGGCTCCTGCATTTGCTGAATGCAAATGGTTTGGGAGTGAGTGTAGAGCCTTCTGAAATGAGTCTCTGCTAAAGGAACAAGTTCCTGACAAGACTGCCACAGAGCAATTTAATGGGTTTCTGCCGCTGTTCAAAAGCTGTGATTCTCTCTCTTCATTCCCTTGGAAAAAAGGTTAATAAACTCTGAGAATCAGAGAATATTTCTGTATAATAGCTCAGCTGTGGGAAGAGGGGGCAGGGTGTAAAGGTGGTGGGGCTTGCCATACAAATACACTAGGCACACTCCTGAATTTCCTTCTAGGGAGAATGAAGCTCAGGTCATGTTCTGCTTACAGAAGAGCCAAGGAAGAGTGAGGAGGGGAAGCAAGGGGAGAGATTATTCTTGTGCAGAGCTTCCCTGAGTTACCCAACCAAAAACCCTGCCAGTATGATTCAGTTCCTTCTCCAAGCCAGTGGAGCAGGCACTGACTGCAGACATGACTACTCCAGGGAATCACACCTCCAGGCAGAGCTGGAAATGAGGGCAAGAGAATCCATCATGAACTTTCTCTGCTCTCACAGGCAGGAACTTTCTCCGATTAGCTTCAGTGGCTGCAGTGCTCCTCTCTCTTACACGAGTCATTGGCCAGGGTGGAACGGGGGGGGGGGGCCTGGGACACTCAGTGGAAGAACAGCTTCAGGCACTGGATGCAAAACCTGGAGAACAGAAGCAGAGAAACACAGAGTGGGAAGCCCACCAGAGATTTTAGCTAGCACAAGAACCACCCCAGACAGGGAGAGAAAGAGCTCTGTCTGCAGCCAAGCCTATACCCATGGCTTGTGGGGACAGAAAAGTTGGAGGAGGATGTGCCTGAAAGTCTGGAGCTCCCATTGCATGGTCTGACCTGGAGAGACACCCAGTCAGTCCTGCTCCCATCCACCAAGGAAAAGGGCTCTCCCTCACTTTAAATCATGCTTGCTGTTCGGTGTTGTGGAATTAAAACAAAGCAAATTATAATCTCCCTCTCTGGTCAGAGGCATGGAAAGATTGAGATTCTGTGTCTTTTCTCATCAGCTGCACAAAAGCCCAAAGGTTGTGTGAAGACACTCACAGTCTTCCCTGTCACGCTGGCTTCAGTGATATTAATCATGTGTAAAAAACAGGGGGATGTGGGTAGACTATAACCAGACAACACTGCCTCGGTCTGGCAGGAACACGGACTTACATCGATGTGGTAAACACACAGCTCCTACAGAGCAATACATTTGCTCTCCTTGCAATACAAGCAGCTATTTGCATTTTACTTGTAAGGAAGCACCTGAAGAGATATGATCACCATGGTGGCTGACAGCACTGCTGTTCCACACCCTCAGACCATCCAGAGGTGAGTCACAAATGCCAGGATAACCAGCGGGCAGAGGAGTCTCAATTCTCCATTCCTGTAAGGATGACAGAATGACTACAATGGACCAGGAAGGTCCCTTTTTTATGCAAACATAGGCACAGACTGTGCTAGACAGAAATGGATACTAAATAATTCTCTGCCCTTATCAATTGTAGGTCATTGCCAAGTAATAGAGAAAAATCTCTCCACTGTTTTCCCCACATTCTGTGGCTAAGAAGAGAACAGAGATGATTGTGGATGTGACTTTCCTAAAGTCACAAACAAGTTTGTGCCTGAAGCTTCTTCTGCTAACAGGCTTGGAACTGATGGTAGAGACAGGAATATAAAAAAACTGCTCTTCAAAAAAGGGTCAGACATGAGTAACTGGGATGAGGCATTCACCTGTCTTCACGCACAACTTGTGTGATAATTTTAAGTGACATATCCCCGGAGTTGCAGAGCAGCTTTTTGAAACATTCTTTTTTACACCATCCATCTAGCAATCATAAGAAAACAAAACCACACATTCCAGCCTCCCCTGAACAGTTTTCTGAAAAAAAGAGCAGGAATTTTACTTGGCCTAAAAAAGTACTACAGCACATGATCTAGAGGATGTTTGAGATCAACCCTTTATCCTCTCATTTTCCATTGCACATACTCTAATACCTACTTCTATTGATCTGACATGCAGAAAACTAGGACAGATAAAAGAGAAGTATGTGGTACATGCAGCAGCATGGCAGGTGTGATCTACCTTGAGGGTGATCAGACGGCCAGGACCAAAAAACTAGGACGTACATGTTTGCCAGGAGGGATTTCAGAATGGACACTGCATTCTAAGTAAAGTCAAGTAAAAAGACAAGTGCAAAATCTGTCATTGTTGGCTGCACTGTCTCTAAGGGTATTTCTCTTCAAAAAGCCCCATCTAAAAACCCACCAACCCAAATTCTCAAGTAGCATCACACAGTCCCAATAGTGGGGATAGGATGGGACCTCTGGAGCTCACCCAGTTCAGCCACCCTGCCCAAAGCAGGGTCAAGTCCCTCTGCTAGGGATGCTGAAGACCACTAGTATTTGAGCTAAAATTTCTCACTTATACTAGCCCTGATGTGTTTTCATGATTATGAACTCAGGAAAATTTCCATTCAGCCATCTTAGAGATATTCAGGTCTTTCATACATTTAAGCATTTTTTCTGACTGCTCCGAACGTGTATTAGCATGCTAAAGAGGCTTTATTTTAAAAATTCAAGCTTGTTTTGGAAACATCGTTAATAAACATAACTGTACTCAGAAGACTTGGTTGCAAAATAGGAAGTTACAGATGCTTGTGAATTATTTGTGGCACCACATGAGAGTTATGAATTTGAAAAGCATTTATCAGCGCAGTCTTTTTATAAGTGAAGGAAAGCAGGATGAGAGTACTAATATCTGTGGCTATCATTGCTGTTAGCAGTTGGCCATACTACCTGAATCCTCAAATAAAGTAGGACAACACAAAAAGAAAAGTAGGACATTTAATCACTCCATGCCACCTGGAACACTCAGCACTGCATCAAGTGCATGCACTCAGTACACTGAGGTGCACTGGACAGATGAACCTGGAATACTGAAGTGGGAAGCAATGGTTACTGGATGAGGTTATGCCTGAAATATTCATCAGGAGAAGATAATTTAATGTTTTCTTTGAAAAAACAATTCCCAGATCATCTGCTTTACAAAAAGAAGTGAAAAGAAAACCCAAAACATAGTAGGGAAAATAATCCATAGGGTTTAGTCTGCTTTTCTTATCACTAACAGCAGTGTGTCTTCTGGACCATCTTCTGCGTCAACGTGATTTTTGTAGAACAGACTTTTGCATACCCAGAATCCCAAATTTGGCCTCAAGCAGCCACCTTATGTTACTATTCACATCCCATCCTGACATTCTTAAGCAGAAGGATTTGGGGAAGCTTTTGACAAAAAAAAAAGTTATTTTATTGACTTTGACATGTTTGTATCGCTGCAAATGGCATTTTAGAAAAGGGAAAAAACATAATGGAAAAAAATTTGTGTCTGGTGTTAAGTTCATTACCCTGACCCACAGGTCCCTGCCAGACTGCCAGACTTGTTCTTCTGAGTACTCAAGCTCAGGCCCCTGTCAAAAGGAGGGCTGTGGTCTACAAAAGCAGCATTGCGTCCTCACACCATTTAGCCAATGGTTTGTTGTGAATGGCCAACACCTCTCTTCCTTTCTTATAGGATGGGGTCTCTTGGCACTTTTATGAAATCTCTGAGGCTGTTCACCATCTTTCAGACATCATGAGAGACCATGGCCTGAGTCAGAATAATAGAATATCCTGAGTTGGAAGAGACCTACAGGAATCATTGAGTCCAACTCCCGGCCCTGCACAGGACAGCTCCAAGAATCACACCATGTGCCTCAGAGCATTGTTGAAACACTTCCTGAAATCCATCAGGCTTGGTGCTGTGACCACTTCCCTGGGGAGCCTGTTCCAGTGCTCAATCACACTCTAGGTTAAAAATCTTTCCCTAATATCCAGTCTAAACCTCTTTCTGACACAACTTCAGCCCATTCCCTTGAGTCCTGTCACTGGTCACCGCAGAGAATCGATCAGTGCTCTTCCCCTCATGAGGAAGTTGTAGACTGCCATGAAGTCTCTCCTCCAGGTTGAACAGACCAAGTGACCTCAGCCACTCCTTGTATGGCTTCCCCTCTAGATCCTTCACTATCTTCGTTGCCCTCCTTTGGACACTCTCTAATAGCTTAATGGCTTTCTTATATTGCAGTGACCAAAACTGCACACAGCATTACAGGTGAGGCTGCCCCAGAGCAGAGCAGGACAATCCCCTCCCTCAACCAGCTGGCAGTGCTTTGCTTGATGCCCCCCAGGACATGGTTGGCCCTCCTGGCTGCCAGGGCACTGCCGACTCATATTCAGTTTGTCATTGACCAGGACTCCCAGGTCCCTTTCCCGGCACTGCTTTCCAGTGTCTTATTCCTCAGTCTGTACTTACATCCAGGGTTGCCCCATCCCAGCTGCAGAATCCAGCACTTGTCTTTGTTAAGCTGTTGGTGATTGCCCATCTCTCTAATTTGTCGAGGTGTCTCTGCCCTGGAAGGAGTCGACAGCTCCTCCTAATTTTGTATCATCGACAAACTTGCTTAGTACCCCCTCCAGTCCTGCGTCCAAGACATTTCTGAAGATGATGAAGAGCACAGGGCCCAAGATGGAGCCCTGTGGAACCCCACTAGCGACAGGTCACCACCACTAGTTTGTCCCAAAGCACTTTCCACGCTGAGGTCAGACCCACCTTTCCCTGGCAGGATGTTCATGCTGTTCATGGCGGCGTGGCATCCTTCCGAGGCTGGTGTTTTCCGTGCGTGATGGGAGACATTTCTCCTGGTGCCTATGGTCATCCTGTTGGTTCGGCTTAAACAGCAAACCCCGGGTCCTTCCTGGACAACGTTTCTTCTGGCTGGAATATTCTGGAGTACTTTCAGGTTTTACTATTATTATTATTGTTATTTGTTTTGAGAGTTGTGTTTGGGGGTGGTGGTGTTTTTGTTTGTTTGTTTTTGCTCGTTTTGTCGTTGTTGTTGTTTTTTGTTTGTTGGTTTGGTTTTTGGTTTTGGCGGGGCGGTGGGCACCGTGTGTATTTTTATTGGTGTGAAAAAAACCCCCCTGTTCACTTTCTCCCTCTGCCACACAACATCTCCTGCTCCCCGTGCCCCGGCAGCGTCAGCGCTGGCGGCCAAGCGCCCGCGGCAGTGGGTCACCTCGGGGGCAGGAGGGCGACTCCGCAGCGAGGGCCGGGACACGGGGGTGGGGGTGTGAAAACACTTTTCCTCGGAATTTCTGAGGGTTTTTTTTGTTGTTTGTCTCTTCCAATCGCGGCCGGGCGCCGGCGCGGAACGCCGGGGCCGCGGGAGCCGTTTCCAGCCGAGCCGGGCCGGGCGGCGGCAGCGGCGGCGCATCCCGAGGGCGGGATGGCGAAAGTGGTGGCGGCCCTCAGGAACCACTGGAAGAAATCCACGGTCGGCGCCTGCCTGCTGGGCTGGGGCGGGCACTGGCTCTATGGGAGGCACTGGTAATGCCGGCTGGGGCCGGGCAGGGAGGCGGGAGGGACGGGGAGCTCCTAAGATGGGGGTGTCTCCTCGGAGGGCCCCGGCACCCTCAGGGCTGGGTCTCCATCCCGCTCCAGCAGCCGTGGGGAGGCTCAGTGGCTTCTGTCCTTCCCACCTTGGCCGTGTTGTGCGCCTGGCGCTGGTTCAGGCGGGAGGTTTAAACACGGGGGGTGTCTGGGTGGCTTGAGCGATTTTGGGGCCTCTTGGAGAGCAGAGAGTTTTCTCTCTTCTGACTTAAAAAAATGCCCTTGTCCGTGTGCGTGCCATCAGCCTGCCTGCTTTTAGCCCGTGCTGTAAGGATGAATGGAACCAGGCTGGCAGGGTTCCGTGTGCCGAGGACAGCCATCCCAGCGCGGTGGTCGTGTGCCCGTGGGTTTTCCCAGCTCCTTTTTACTTTCAGTAGTGCCATACACCACATGAGGGATGCCAGGCTGCTGTTGCAGGAGCCCCTGTTCCTTTCTGGAGGCCGGCCGTGGGCAGCAGCCCTGTGCTGTCCTTGCTGGTGTTACCCACCCAGCTGCAAGGAGCCCGTCACTGCTGCTCACTTAATTTGTACGTAATAGTGTCATTCCCACTGTTAACCTGTGGAGCAAATGTCCCTTATGGTGAACAGAATCCTCATTTGTGATTTTTAAATAGCTGCGTTTGTGTTTTAGTCCCTGTCCATTAATATGACCACAAATGCATCTGACTAAAATGCAAGTGTAGCCAAATTATTTTTAAAAATTGTTACTTTTGGTACTGCTGTTTATCCTGTCCCTGTCTGGATGCCTTTTTTCTTGTTAAGTCGGGATTTTAGCAGTGTTCTTTTCTACTTGCATTGAAATGCTGCCAAAGCCTCGAGGGAAAAGTTAGGAAAATAAATCTGTTTATGTTGTTTGTTATACCTTCCTTTTGCCTCAGGACTTTTGCATTAAATCCGTCTTTGTTTTGCATGGTACATCTGCTTTAGTTGCTTGCTTCTTACCTGAAGCAGCTAAGGCTCAGTTGACTTTCAGAGAAGTATCTGGGGGTCCTGGTGGACAACAAGCTGTCCATGAGCCAGCAGTGTGTCCTTGTGGCCAGGAAGGCCAGTGGTATCCTGGGATGCCTTAGGAAGAGCATTGCCAGGAGGTCGAGGGAGGTGATCCTGTCCCTCTGCTCAGCACCCTGGGGAGGCACATGTGGAGTGCCATGTCCAGCTCTGGGCTCCTCAGTACAAGAGAGATTTGGAGCTCCCAGAATGGGTTCAGTGGAGGGCAAGGAGGATGATGAGGGGACTGGAGCATCTCTCTTAAGAGGAAAGGCTGAGAGAGCTGGGCCAGTTCAGCCTTGAGAAAAGATGACTGAGGTGGAACCTCATCACTGTCTGTAAGTATCTGAAGGGAGGGTGTCAAGAGGATGGACCAGGCTCTTCTCGATGGTGCCAAACAACGGGACAAGAGGCAATGGGCAGAAACTGATGCACAGGAACTTCCACCTGAACATTCTCACTTTCACTGTGGACTGGAACAGGTTACTCAGGAAGATTGTGGAGTCTCCCTCACTGGAGATACACAGGAACTGTCTGGACACAGTCCTGTGCTGTGTGCTCTGGGATGACGCTGCTTGAGCAGGGAGGTTGGACCAGATACACATAGCTTACCCTGTTGTGAGCAGAAGTGTTTGTACTAAATAGGTTGGGTTTTTTGATGTCTCCATGTAAACTCAGTGACCCTGCATTCAACTTTCTCCTCTTACGACTCGAACTTTGAATTTTGATGAGATAACAAAATGTAAAAGAGCAATTATTTGAAGTTCTATCATTCTAAATACCTCTTAGCCAAAAGGCTACTTAATGTACAAAATGAGGAGGAAGAAATTGCTCAGTGGCATTCCTGTGAGGGGCTGGCTGGTGGGGCAGAGCAGCCTGTGACCTTCACAGGTACCCAGCTTACGTAAGTGGCCTCTTCACCAGTCTTCTGGTGCCACAGATACTAATGACAGCAGAGTGCACACTACAGAGAGCCACTGGAGTAGACTTTAAGGAAAAGACTACGCTCCTTGTGCATATGGAGAGTGGGCACTTGAGAAGGCCTGGGAAAGGTGACAGGCACAACCAGTCTTCCCTTTGTGTCCCTTGTTTCCGGGAGATCATGTGCCTGTTTGTGTGCTGTCGGTTTCAGCTGTATTGATTTCCTGTGTGGTAACTGTGAAATCACATTCTCATCACAGAGAACGTGAATAAAGAGGAAAATATGAAAGGCAAACAAAAAAAAAAAGGGAACCTTTGGTATCTAAATTTCAGTGCTTTGGAGGTTATTTGCACTAAGTGTAGGCATGGTGCTTTAACCCAGATGATATATTGGGGGGAAAAAAATACGTTCACATATCCCATTCTTCAGTCTCCCCTTTTATCTTTAAAGGAAAGTAAAAAGAAAAATTTCCTTACCAGACACTGGAAATACAAGGTAGGAAGTCCTGTGATGACAAGCAGCTGTGTGAGACTTTGATGCAGGCTGAAGCACAGCTGTGAAGTACAGCTTTCAGAGATTTAAACACTGTTTGGAAACAGTGACAACCGTTTAGCCATTTCTGTGCTAGTCTCTGTGGAAGATTGTTTTAGCCAGGGAACAGAAAAATGAGGAGTGACAGAAGAACCTGATGGCAAGAGTGTAAAAAGGTGGTCTCAGCAGCCCTTTCATAGTACTCTGTGCACAGTGAGTGCCTTACCTTGGTGCTGCTGGACAGGATCCCTTTCTGCAGCTTGTTTTGCTTTCGAATGCAATGGCTTTTGGTGTCTTTTTGTACATTCCCTCTTCCCAGTGTCTTTGTCTATGTACAAGTTACGCTCGGGAGCAGGAGAGCTGCCTTTTTCCCCACACACAGACTGCCACAGGCAGCACTGGGAGAGGCTAGTCAAGGATCCATGTATGGGCTGTGTTGGCCCCGAGGCTTGCTGTTACCAACATCAGAGGCTAAATTGCTATGCATGAGACATACCTGACTAGACTTAGATTTGCCCTTTTAGAACAGATTAAAGGTTTAGTGAAGTCTCGTGCTTCGGTTTCTGGCATCACGAGTTTCTGATGATGGGGTGTTTTGCTTTAGCACAGGATCAGTTCAGATTAGCCTCTGACTTCTTGGAAGGAGCTCTCTGAGATGTTGCTCATTTGTTTGCAGCTGAAGAAAATTTTTGTTTCCCATCCTGCATCCCTCTTTCCGTCCTTGTGGATTTTCTAAAATATTTCTCTTGCAAGGAGCAGATAATTTTCTTTTTTGACTTCTCAAGGTTCATTCCTCTTTTGGATGCAGTGGTTATGATGCCTGCATTAAGTGGAGCTATTGTAAATAACAATCTATCCTGCAAATAAATGGCAACTCTTCTGTAGTCAATCTCTACATGCTCACAGGGACAGAAGAGCTCTGGAGTATTTCCTTAAGATTTTGGAGGGTGCTACATGGACAAATCTGGACAAAAACAATGTTGCCTTTTCCAGACTTGTTCCCAGTACCACTTCCCTGCCTAGAAGTGGACCTGGGTGTCCCCCTCCTGCACCCTGAAGACTGTGCTGTGGGTCTGATGTGGATGCCGTTGTGCTCCCTCGGGCGTAAAGGAAAGAGGGGCACTGGAGTGCGATGGATCATTGCTGAGTTAGTCTAAAGGCTGTGGATGACAATAACTGTAAAGGTCGAGGAGCTGCTTAGTCTGGCCTGGTGTGGTACTTTGTTCATGCAGGGTTTAGTTTCTGGATCAGAGTATTGGCCTTCCGACTTTGGGGCCTTTGTTCAAATACTGACTGATTTAAAACTAATGAGTTTTTGGGTGAATAGGAAGAGCAAAGAGGAAACCTTGTGCTGATTCCTCCTCCCCTGTTTGTAATTCAGCCCTTCTGAGTGTGTGATATAACAGAAGGTACCTCTTCAGCAGAGGCATCGATCAGGAGGTGGCAAAGGTTTTTCATGTGTAAAATGATAGGTATTATGTCTGGTTGAACTGATGTTAACTAAAACCCTGTTACCATTTTTACAAAACCTCAGTGAGTCTTAAAACTCCTTTTGTTCTCATAACAAGGATATTTTTTAAAAATCCATTGTCTTGCATTTAGGATAGTAAATACTCTTATAGTGTTGGAGAATTAAGAAGATAACTCAGTGTTGCTACATGTGAGGTTGTCTTTAATTTCTCTGGATTGCATAAATTTACATATTACGCTCATTTTAATCTATAGCATATCATGCTGCAGGTACAAGTGACATTGAATTTAGTATCCTAGATCAAAGCTTAGAAGGTATTCAGATTGTCAGGTGTGTGCTCATACACAGTAACATACTTCTCTTTAATGTATACACATGAGATCGATTACAAACAAAGATACCACATGATTGTTTTAAAATGTCCACCAAGTTTGGAAGCCCCTCTCACCTTTATGTCCTGGGTCACCTTTCCTGAGTTGAGCTGCTGCTGTTCTTTGTACGTCCAGGTGGTGCAGTGAGTCACCAGCTATGCCAAATCAGCAGAAATTTAATCTCTGGCGTGATGGACATCAGTTTAACTGATTGTCAGATTTGACCAGACTGTTACAGTGATGTCCCTGCCTAAGTGATCATCACTTGGTCAGGATGGGGACCCTCGGTGTTGTACTGAGGCAGTGGACTCATCAGACTCTTGGTTTTACTCTGTATATGTTAAAGTATTGACTTTCTCCTTAGAAAATGCTGGCAAAGCACCTCAGCCTTTGACTGCCTGCCAGTAATCTTCAGTGTTATTGTTATCTACAATTTGAATGTTAGTCTCTGCGTGTTTGCCAACTGATAACTCACTTTGTCACCTTTCTGCATATACTTCCTGAGTGGCTGACTTTATTTCATCAGAACTTAGTCAAAAAAACAGAGTATAAATTCTGAGTCTTGGGTAAAGCTGATGAAAACTGAGATTGTCTTTCATGCCCTTCCAAAGCCAAGATGGAAGTAAATGCTAATATCCAGCAGAGAGGATGCTGTGCTCTTGCTGTATTAGAAGCAGCCAAAAAAGCTCTCTTCTAAGATAAAATCTCTTTTAGGAGTTCTGTTATAACTCCTGAGGAGTAATCCTATATGCACAGCTTTGGTCAAGTTTCTCCTCACACAACTCTTGTGTTTTAATGCAGACACTGAAATGGAGAGTTTTTAGGCTTCTTCTTTCTTCAGTATACTTAATAGTCTTAGATTTAATACCGATAACCCTTTTGGAAATGGGATCTCACACCTGAGCTTCTTTATGCATTTGTAGTGTGGTCACTTCTAAGGGAGTTGCTTTGGTTGGCTCTCAGACAAAGGCTTACCCTTGCTGCTGCTGTGGGCCTCAGACAGCCTTGGTTTGACTTTGTTGTTCTGCTTATTGCCTTCATTTCTGCCCTGGCTGACCCTTCATCATGGGAACTGTCCTTTCTGCCCTGGCCTCCGCTGGAGGAGCATCCATATTAAATTGTGTGGATCTGTGTGCTTACGTGTGAGAGTGCTAATTCCCTACTCTAGCTGAAAACACTCGGGACAGGAGCAGTGGCCACCAGTCGTGCACTGAGGATGTTACCAAGAAGTCAGAACAGCCCAAGGTTCAAGGGGGTCGTACGGATGTTGTGCTCTCCCAGCGCTGGTGTGTGTGGAGCTCTGGACAGTTGCTCTTGTGTTCTCTCTGCCTTGGTTCCTTGCTTTGGTGTAAGCCCTCTCTACCCTCTGCAGTGGCTGCTGGCCTTGAGGGTTGACTGGAAATGTTCTGTTCGTGGGTTCAGCTTAGGACATCCTCTCTCTTCCATACCCCACTGCCTCTGTTTGTTCCTCTCCGTCTCCCAATTTTTTACTGCTTAAGCAAGTTGGCCCAGCTGTAAGCTGTGTGATGCTTAATTCTCACAGCGGGAAGACAGCCCTGAGTTGGCCAGCAGATGCAACACTGCTTGTCTCTTTTGCTTTAAGCTCGAATTGTGTAGATAAGCCCTTGGGGGAAATGTAAAGTAAAAATTGATTTTCGGTTTGCTGTGGATATGGTGCAAGTCAGAAGAAATCTCTGCATGTTCTTTAAGGCAATGCAGCAATTTCCCTCAGCCTCCACCTGCTCGTGTTTGAGGGTTGTTGAAAAGGCTTTGTTACTGCCTAATAGTGGATGATAAAGTACAAAAAAATCAACAAAATCTTGTGTGTGTTGTTAAAGTCTCTTTTTCTCTAGGAGCTGGTGTGCAGACATATTTAGAGAATTAATACATACTGAGACACAAGACTTTAAGAAAGTACCTTTCTGCTGTTTTTAACATTTTTCTAGCAATGTTTATTAATTGGTATGACTCACAGAGGGCTTCCAGACCACTTGTGGTACTGTGTGTGAGCGACATGAGGGGAGTAGAGGAAAGAGCTGTGATGAAGGAGGAGAACTGCTGTTCTTAGGGGTGCACTCCTGTGAGGGCACTTGTGCTTTTTAAACTTGAGTTTGAAGTCAATTAAGTGTTGACATCACATTTTAAGGAAATAAAACATTTCCTGTTACCTGGCATCCTTAAGCCAAACTTGGGGCGTCCTTAAGACTCAGATGACTCTGAAATACATGTCCCAGTTGAGTCAGTGGGAATCCTATGACTATGGCTGGGATGGTATGAGATTCTGGGTACTGCGCTGCTGGAGAGGTGAGACAAATCACATATAAATTGCTGAATGGTAAACGGTTCTTCTGGTCTCCAAGTTTTTCTTTTGACACAAAAATATTAAGTGTCAGAATAGACTTTTTCTGTTTCTGTAAGTGCTTCACTGCAGGAGAAAATGAACATAAATGTTGACATCTAAATTGTCAAGCTTAATTTTTATGGTTGAGACTCCATTGAGCTGAATCGGGCTTGCATTCTTGACAGTTGTTTTGAGGGTCTTTGCAGGTTGGGAAACAGAGCAAAATATCTTTTGCTTACATTTGGAAAGTATTGCTGGGCTCCATTTTAGAGGCAACTAACACTGCAGCATAAGGTTGTGGGCACCAGGAGAACATGCAGGCTGATGGTGTGACACAGCTTGACTCCTGGACAAAACAGCATCAATGTGAAGTAAACAGATAACGTGGGTTTGACCAGGATTTGTGAATAAGGTCAGGGCAGCAGTTCTCAAAGACATCAACTGTGCTGCCATCATTTGATAGCACGGTTTGCTTGATATCCCATAATATTTCAACTTTATGGGTAGAAATTGCAGTTGCTTTGTGTTTGCTCTGGTCACACATAGTCACACAGGGGGGTAAAAGTCCCTTTGTGAGGGCTCATGCTCTCAGCGGTGCAGTGTGGGCTTAGCCTGTCATGCTGTCTTGACTGAGCTGGAATTAGCTGTGACAACGTTGCTTAGCTTGGAACACAAACCTTTTCAGAGGCAGTTACTTTAACTGGTGTGCTTTCATCATATTACTGCAATCAAACCAAAGTCTGTCGCTTCCCTAAGTAATATTGCCGGTGCTTAGTACAAATTATTTACTCCTTTAGTTTTAAGGAGCAAATATGACAGCATGCCTCTGAGGAAATTTTTTCTTAGACATTTCAGTTTCTTGTTATCCCGATGAGGTATTACTCACATATTTTCTTTTTCCATGCTTGACTCTTCCTTTGTCCTTTCGTTATTACCAGGAATAGTAATGTGGCTTTTTTACTGTGGAATTATTTTCTCGGAACCCAGTTTGATATCTCACCTGAAGTCACCCTACTTCTCATTTTATGGCGTTGCAGCATCTCTTGTTAAGCCAAAAAGAGCAGCTTCTATAGCTCCAGTGAGAGATAAATACTGTAAACTCATGGAATCGAATAGATGGCACTCGTGTTTGGGCCTTGCCCTCTCTTCTGCCATTTCCATCGCAGGGTTTGGCCTGATGAGCCACTCTTCGGGGCACAAGTGTGCTGGTTTCTTAGTCACTTGTTTTTTTCTGGTTGGCTTTTAATCCTTTCAGTGTAATGTTCATTTTGGTATGCTGACTGTAATTGGGGTTTTTTGTACTTAATATTTTGAGACAGTAATATACAGTCTTGCCAGGTATTGGCAGGGACAAGCTGAAAGGAATGTTTTGGTTTTAGCAACGAGGGGCAGTATCTGGTATCTAGAGGACAGGTGAGACTCTGGACACTGCAGAACAGTACTCCCCATTTTATCTGCAAGGGGAAATAGGGAATTTTTTGGTCTGGGAAAGAGCAGACTTCTGTTCCTCACTCAGTAGCTCTGTCTCCTGTGTGCTTGCCAGCTATACCCTGCTTGTCACCTTGCTAATGCTGTCACCAATGACAAGCACAAGGATTAGTCAGGAATTTATGTCTGAAACAAATGTCCGGGACATATCTGATATTTTCTCCTTTGTTTTTAAACTTCACTTATGTGAGTTGAGTGTTTTTCACCTCTGTGAGTTACTGCTTTAGGCCATGCTCAGACGTAGGTGGGTGGTAGGTGCTGCATGAACACGTGTTCGGTTCACAAACTGATGGAGAGGGGAGTTTACAATTATAACGCATAAAAATTGAAGTCTGTGGAAGTTACACTTAAGTCTACTCTAAATCCCTTCTATACTGCCAGGTAAGTACCTTCAGTGTAAATAACAGGCAGCATGAACGCTGGAAAAACCCTCACCTTAGCTCTGGAGTACAGTTATTTAAAAATAAATTACAGTTATACAGTGTGTCAGAGCTTATGTAATCTCAGCACACTTGGCATCTTGGTCTTTGTTTCCTGCTTTTCTTTATTTTACAAAGAATGTTTGTGTGCACAGGCAGAAAAAGATTATGTTTGTGTGCTTAAATGGGTGCATTTCATCCTTAAATTTTTTTTTGTTTTGTTTCAGTGTTGTCAAACTGTGTGTAAAGGGGGTATGTACCTACATTTTAAAAATGAGCAAATTGTTTTAAACTTACACAACATAATGCCTCCTCTCTCTTCTGTCTCACCTGATAGCGATAACCTGCTACGAAGAGCTGCATGCCAAGAAGCCCAGGTAATACCGTTTAAAGTCATAAAATTAGATTAAAATCTCCCTCTTATCTTGGTTGTGCAGGGCTCCTGAGATTTTCCCAGCGGGCCCTTTCTGCGTGACAAGCCTTGTAATGGTGCCATCTGTGTTCCTTTGCTGAAGTGCCAAAGGGTGTCGGAGGCCCCGCCTGCAGCCGGGGCACTGCACCTTCCGTGCCCTCGCTGCTGCTGCGGGGGACGGCACAGCCTTATCGCCGGGGTGATCTTAGCTACTGCTGGAGCTGCAGGACCCACAGTACTGCAGCTCTAATTGCTCTGTGCCTGTGAAGTTCTGGTAGGAAGAGGATTTGTCGATAACACTGAAATCGCAGACCCACCGCCAGGGGTGTAGTCTGGGCAGGAGCATCGCAAACTGCTTCATGTCAGTGCTCAGCTGGAGAGACCCTGGCTCTTGTCTGTTCAATCCTGTGAGGAGGGACTGACCCAGCTCTTTTGAGAACTGGAGTCAACCTGTTTGCTGATCACTGACAAGAAAACAAGTGTTGAGGGGGAGATAGTTATCTCTGAGGGTACTGACTATTGCATTTCCTAGTTTGTGGCCTGTCTGGGCAAACAGCAATCAAAAAAATTCTCATACCGTAGTATTCCTATAAAGAAATCTTGTCCTTAGTAAACAGTCTTTCAGAGGTGTAAGTGCTGCTGCCCATGAATGACATCACTTCTGTAGGATTTTAAGAGTCTTTCCACGTCCCACAGATAAAGTTTACTTTAAACCTGCTTCCCCGTGACAGATCTTTGCGATTTTGAAGGATGTAACACTGTTTCCATCATTGCTACATACTGGGGCCTGAGAAGAATAGGGAAAATGATTTTTCTCAGTAGAGAACTTTTCTTCAGGTTACCCTGCTTCTGTGGTGCACCTGAATAATTGCAATTTTTAGCCTGCCTGCTGGTGAGAGGAAGATTTTCACAGCAACTCATCTTGTGTAGTGGATCTTCATGCCAGAATAGACGTAAGGGAGCTCAAGTCTCAGGAAAGAACAAGAAAAATCTTTCCCTGAAAATAGTGCTTTCATAAACCATACTTACAGCCTCAGAGTCAAGTGCATTTACAACTCAGAGTATCAGTTGTTCTTGATTTTTATGTTTTCAATATTCATTTTTACTGCATAGTAACGAAGTGATAGAAGTTTTTTATATCACCAGAAATAGCTGTTAATACCTCATTATTTGAAGCATGCTGGCCAAATTAAAACAGTTTTTTAAAAGGCACTGATGAAATGGTGAGTGTGTGCTGTCCAAAAGGTGTAACTGCTAAGGAAAGACTGGTACAAGAAGATAGTTAAGTTGTGTGGAAATTCTGAATTTCCTGTTTCTTAATTCCAGTCATTAAGTGACAGGTTCTGTTCCATTATGGCTTATTCTTATAAATGAAAATACAAAAGCACTGCCAATAGAGCTTCCTACGGTTTCAAAGGTTAAAGCCTGGGAAAATATCCTGCAGAAGACTCCTGCATTCGAATGGAATGAACCAGAAAGCCTAGTAATCAATTCTTACTGTAATTTCCATTCTTACTGATGTGTCAGTGCCAAATAGTTCTTGAAAACACACAGCAATACAGCAGTAAGGCTTTAAGTGTCTGATATGTTCTTCAGAGTAACAACAATCTGAAATTGTTTGAAAAATGCTACTTGCATTTATAGTGCTGTATAAGTATGGGGAAAAAAATAGCGGCAGACTCATCCAAGAAAAGGTTTAGTCTGAATGAAGTGGTGTGTAGAGGTCCCTACTATTTTGGATTTTTTTGAGATTTTAAGCCTGTTACAATATCAAATTGATGAGGCAGCTGCCATTCTGCCAAAGTGTCCACTACAGCAGCACTTCATGGAGAAGTTCCACCAAGCGCGTCTGAATTTAAATATAATTTTAAGATGACAGCCTTGGTGTGGCAAATGATTATAGGAAGATTCTATAATAAAGAACTCATTTATCATATTTTAACATTTTACACTTCCTTCTCTAGAATAAAACAGTATCAGCTGACTTGGACTTTCCAAATCAGTCTTGCTGATTAACCTTGTTGCTGAACTCGGGGCATATGTTAAAGGTGCCGTCTATCTGGCAAACAATTCACTCAAGGATAGTTTTCTGTAAAAGAATGTAGTTTCTTTGTTAGTATTCATAAAGCACTATAAAGGCTTTGTATAAAGGGTTTTTTATAGTTGCAGAATAGTGATTGTCAGAAATGCAGAAAAACAATACCTGGAAATGTGCATTTGACAAGAAAGTGAAAAAGGCATTGGCTTGCCTAAATTATACCTTCACATATATATTTAATAACCATTTTTACTGTCTGACTTTAAATTGTCTTATGTTCTGCTCTGAAAGACTTCTAGAATGTTGCATTATTATTTTTATATTTCCTGTCTTACAAATCAGCATTTGCTTTAGAAATGCCCCTGTACATAACATAAATGTCTAAGTATATTACATAAAGTAATTATTTCTTCAGTGATAAATTCTTTATGAGTCTTGTAAGGTTGTTTGGAGCCTTGTTATATTGTTTAGAGCATGTAAATAACTGACATTGTGTTGCCCAGACAAACAGTTAGTTCTTTCTAACAGCTGTAACATGCTAGAGGTCCCCTATTCCCCAATTCCTGCCCAACAACTGCAATAAAATAAGTTGGTGTGTTTTCCAGCTGATCTTTGAGTAAAGCTTAAGAGCTATTGATATTTTTCCATTTCTTTGAAGATTTCTTCACTCTCAGCATCTTCTCTCATCCTTTTCCTTTCTTGAAGAAGAAATGTGAATGTTTTAAGCAGCATAGCAGCTGCACCCTTCTTTTAATTGAGGTTTCCTGAGCAAAATTGGCAAGTGGAATTAATTATAAATTTGAACCACCTAATGACCACTAAAATGTACTGTTCTTTGTGGGAAAATATCACCTTCTTCAAGTTAAAAATTCCTGCTAGGGGGATTAGCTTTCAAGATAAAGGGGAAAAGAAGCCAGGGACAGTTGACTGTCAGCTCAGTAGTCTTTTGTTCCTACTTTATTTCTGTGGCTTCTGAATAGTATTGCTGAATACGTTGTCATGCTTGTACTCAAAACCAGTTTGATTTGGTGTGTTAGTGAGGATGCCTTTAAGTGACCTTAAAGAGGTTTACAGAGTTGGATATATGCATGGAAGCCTTGCCTTTTCTTGCCCCTGCTGTGCTGAAAAGCTATGGAAATAGGTACAAGAAGCTGTATATGGAATGACTCTCGGAGAATTTAAAATAGAGGCGCTTCTTCGAAATTGGATTAAAAATTGAAGAGGAGTTAAGTGATTTTTATATAGAGACATTAGGGAAAAAAATGTGAGAAACAGTGAACTTGCTCTGGTAATTCTTTCATATCTCCAAAAACTGAAGCACAGAAAATACTAAAATGAGTAGAAGAGACTGAGGAATTGAAGTTCAGAAGCGAGAAAGGATGCAGAAAGAAGGTGGGAGGCAGGTGTATGAGAATTACATAAGGAAAGAAAATCAAGTAACCTTGGAGTCAAGGATAGCTCCCTGGATCTCTGCCCATGGCAGAAAACCAGAGGTTGACAAAAACGAAATGGTGGTGGAATTGTAAAAATGAGCTAAAGAGTACTTATGACAGTGATGTGAGCTGTTGCTAAGAGTGCAGTCTTTGAATAGGAGACCTGTACAATGGCTGAAGATGGAAGTCATTTGAATGTCATGAGACTTGAAAGCCCATTGACATTTGTAGAGGAGCATTATTTTGAACTGTTTTAGCAGCGTGCTTAAAAGATAAACTGAGCTCTGCTCTTTTTCTCTTACTTAGGCTTTTGGCAACGAGCTGATCCCTCCCACTATGCCATTGAAGAAAGCAACAGTGTTCCTCAACCCAGCAGCTTGCAAAGGGTAAAATTCCCCCTTCCCAACACTCTCATTTGAGGCATTCTTTCTTCATTTTTGCTCTGCCATCCACTACAAAAGCCAGCCAGATTTTTGAGCTCATTTTTGCCTCCCTCTGATACCAAGCTGGCACTATATAACTATGCCAAACTTTATTTCACCAAATATATTGGGATGAGAAATAGAATTAGTGGCTTGAGGTGAAAGAATGATTTCTAAACATATGTATATTTTGAATTTTTTTTCTTTTATCCTGTGTTTTGGCCTTTGTCATTCCTTCGTATGTGGCATTCCTCTGTATTCCCTCCAGACTTTTGCATGTGATATGTTTCTGCCTCAAAAGCTGTAGAAACAAGAGATGACCTTGATTGCTTCAAGACTTGACATTAGCCAGCAGTGATCTTACTTCTGTGGGAACCTGTCCTTGAAAGGGATGTGCCCACAAACTGAGAGGCTAAATATGGGCTCAGAGCAAGACTCCTGGAAGAGGTCTGCTATTTTTACCTGCTCATTAGCAGAAAACCTGTAATCTTGGATATGATGTGTGTCTGTTTCTGCTGATCAGCTAAGCTTTTTATCAGTTGCATTTTGGGAAGGGGCAGGGAGTTGTTAGTACCAGTATAAAGGGAATAATATATCTGATGTGGAAGTGCTTGGACTTGTGTGCTTTTGTTCAAAACACACGTGACTGGAAAATGCCAAGTATTAATAAAGCCTCATGCTTCTACTTGTAAGCAATTTATAGTTAGTGACATAATTATTTTATTATGCAATTAGAGGCAGAAAATGTATCAGTCCTATAACAAAAGGTCAGATAAAGTTTTGGTTCTAAACTTACCTAGTAATATGTTGTAGTAAATAGTTGGGGTTTTCTGATGTTTCTGAAAACCTACATGGGCCTTCTTTATGGTCATAAAGCCTGGTGCTCTTTAAGTTATTAATTTTCTAATAAATTTCTTTTTGGAGATCTTATTTTGTTTTGATGGATTTTTTAAATTGTTTTTGGAGAAAGCTAGATAACGTCTTCTGCATTTATTAAAACTGCAACAAAAACCCTGACATCTGAGATATGAGACTAGAAATGTAATACATTTGAACCACATGAAATCTCATCTTTCCTGACTGGCAGGTTGAGTGACCGATTGTGTAGATTGTATGCTTGGTTTTAAGTAGATTTCTTCTTGCTATTCGTTTATTTCTTTCCTTTTTTAATTTCTTTTTAGCTGCCAGACTAATTAAATAGTTTTTACTCCATTATTTCTAGCAAAGCCAGGAACCTTTTTGAAAAGAACGCGGCACCAATTTTGCACTTATCTGGCTTGGATGTAACTGTGGTTAAGGTAAGAACTGATAGGTTCTGCTAATACAGAGACATTGTCTGCTCTGCTTTCTCCTCTTGAAGAATTGAAATTAAAATCTGTATGCATTTGAAATACTCAGTTGTCCTGTAGACATCTCATGGGAAGAAATAAATACTGAGATATTAAGCTGGTACTTAATCTTTTTCTTTTTTAATTCACAACTAATTTACAAACAGTATAGTGAGATTTTAATTTTCAGCTAAAGCACTTCATATGCTTGTTTGTCTGTCTAAAGCAGCCCTTCTGTAATTCCTATTTGAGAGAAAACTCTCCAAATACTTGAGTGCTGGCTAGTGGTGTGTGCCCAGTGCTGTTGAAATTGTCATTTCTGCCTGAACTTGCAGAATTCAGAAGTGAGGAACTTTGATGTGCGGTGGAACTGTTCAGATTAATTAAAAATAACCTTTTATTTTTCAGTGGAAATATCTCAGTGTCTTTCCAAATAATTCAACATTCCCATTGCAAAAGCAGAACACTGAGATATAAATGCTGTGAATTAACAGACAGGTTTTCTTTGGAAAGAGAAGAACAAATAAACATGAAGGAATTCTGATCTTTTTGCAGGTTTTTGAGGTTGCGATATGAGGATTGCTTAATAGTCAGTGAGTTCTAGCAGTGAAGTACTCTAATATGCATCTTTCTGTCTTTGAATCCTTTTCACAAGGTTTAGTCTTAAAATGCTGTTTCTATTAATGCCTCTCTCTTATCATTCAAAATACATAGTCCTACCCTAAGAGGAAAAAATTATTTTGCAAGACTTAAAACTGATGCTTGGTAGCAACTGATGAGTTGGCAAAACAGGGCTGGGCCAGCAGGTGAGGCTGAGATATCTTCATAAAAGACAGTAATTTTTCGGAAAACAGTTTTCATGGTTTAGAAAGTCAGTGTACTCTTCACTATTAAACCCCCAGTCAGCAGCTTGCTGTCGGGCCTTTCATGTAGCTGATGCTGTTTCAAGAGATGCACTTGAGCACTTTGGCTGCTAAAGGTGTTGGGAGTTTTTCTGCAAGAGCATGGTTGGCTTCAGTTTCACTGTAAATTTATCTGGAAATAAAATTGTTGCTGTGATATGGTAGATGTGTTGAGTAAGATATACTCTGATATTTCATTTAACCTTTGTGTGTGTGTCTGTGTGTTTACTGCACATATTCTATTAGGCAGCAGCCTGATTTTGAAGAAATCTCCATGAGTGTAAGTAATATACAGTACTGTGTACCTGTATGAAAATAACTATTAAGCAGACGGATAGATGATTCTTTTTGCTCTAAGAGAGATATACTAGAAATAGCTGCCTGAGTTCTCACGTTTGGATTTCTGCTTCTTCAGACTGATTATGAGGGACAAGCAAAAAAGCTGCTGGAATTAATGGAAAACACGGATCTGATCATTATTGCAGGAGGAGATGGCACAGTACAAGAGGTACTGCAGGAGCCTGGCTTGCTGAGAATCGTAGTGGGGCTGCGAGTGAGAAGGTTGAGTCTGTGCAATGTAGCAGCACCATAACAACTATTACTAGAGATTTGTCAAGTTTAATGTCTGTGTTTTCAGTCAGTGTTATAATCTTCTGGGAACAGGGACACTCTGCTAGTTGGTATTAATCTAAAAGTGGTGATGGGAGTGGGGGCAAAAAGAGCATGTGACGTGTCTTCCAGAGTTTTATTCAAGAATGAGCAAACTGTCTGGAGAGACACGATTCTAACTTTTTCTTTCTGTGTGATTTAGTTGTAATGGTTTAATTTTCCAAGTTCAATCCTATCTGTATGCTCCCCAAGAGGAATGCATATTTTGCTAAGTGGGAATCAGATAATTTAAAAGTTATGTGGGAATGATAACAAAGCATGGTACGTATTTAATAAATGCCTCTTGTCAAGATGATTAATGACAGGAACAAACTACCAGCAGAACTGGGGTATACTCTGTTTTTCAAGTAAGACTGCATTTTATTCAAGCATTTCCTGGAATGCTAACTACTGGTTTCATAAGACAATGGCTAAATGAAATGCAGTGACCTTAAGAGAAAGTGGTCAGAGTACATCTGCAAGTTCCTCCTGGCCTTAGAGTTGATTACTGTTAATTGAACTGGCCAGTGCTATTTTTGCATTATGCAGAGCATTATTCAGTGTTAAAACATCTACACTGGCATTGGTTATGGTGCCAGCATATGCTCAGGCACACTCATAACCCTGCTGTTTCCACCATGTTTGCACACTGAACATGCCTCCTTTCCCGTGTAAACAGCCATAGCACCTTCCATGAAAGAGTAGCTGCTCCTTAAATCTTTCCAAAGAGTAAATGTGGTTAAGAATTTCATAGCTTTCTACTGTAACTGAAAAATAAAATCCCTGGAACTGAGCATTTCCCATGTTTTTCAGGTCATAACTGGACTTCTCCGCAGGGCAGATGAGGTGAGAAAGTGTAATTTTAAAAATTTTGTGCATTTCTTAGAGTGTCTTGTGCATCCACTGTGGTCTCTTGGCCTCAGCTGTCTTCTGCAGATACGTTGCTTCCTAATCTGGAGCCAGCTTGCTGCGTACCACGTCAGCCCTGCTGGTGTCCTGCAATGCTGCCTGTTCTTCATTCCCATTCTAAGGGATGCAATGGCTCCCATACCATGGCTTTGGGAAGTTTCCAGCATCAGAGCAGGGATTGTGGAGAAGCCAAATGCTCAACTTTCAAAGACCCATGGACCAGCTGTGCATGCCACTTTGTTTGGCACAAGCATTGGAAGAAAGTACATGTTTTTCCTGTATTTGTACAGGCTTGAAAACTAATTCAGTTTTGGTCACACTCCCACTGCTTTGGGATTGCTCTGCTGTTTTTTCAAGCAGTCAATATCTACCTATGCAGATGGCTGCACTAAGCAAATTTTAACCTCTCAAGGTGGATCGCTCCAAATGGAAGTGAGGGAGATTTTTCTTTTTAAAGTGGGAGGACAGTGTTATTGAAGAAAGGAGGGAATCGTTGTTCCCAAAACCTTCTGACAGGAACTGGCAAAAACTCAATTAAATGATCCAGACAAGATTATGATGATACCCTTGGCAGCTAGAATTGTATCTGTTTAGGCATTTGCTTTGTCTGAATGTGACAAGAGGAACTTTGCAACCAAGCCAGCATTTTTAGAGGAGGGCTGCCTGTATCAATTCTGAGAAATCAGTTTTTTAAGTTTAATATTATTATAGGTGGCTCCTGAGACCTCTATAATCTGAAGATCGTGGAAGAAAAGTTTTAGAGGCTTTACTGGCTAGTTTCTTTTCTCTATTTTCTGACTTACTATCTCAATGTAGCTTGAGTCGTTTTGCAGCAGTGTAGGAAATTCTGCATCCAGCACAATTACAGGTGGAATACTGCATTGTAGTATTGCCACTGTGTCACTTTGTGTCTTTGGCCAGGGAATTCTACTTGTCCTTCATATCACTGTGTCCTAGGAGTAGAGATCTGCACTTCAGCCCCCTCTCTCTGTGCTCTGCTTCCCTTTCCACTCGGGTGTGTCATACCTCTGTTGCCTGGATAAGAAGAACCTCTGCAAGGTATTCCAGAAACGTTGTTCCTGGCAGCCAGGGGAGCAGAGCTTGACTGCATGAGCTGCAGACAGCCTCTGATCTGCACACTGTAATACAAACAGCTCTGAGGAATATGAGAGAAGGGTGTTTGAGGTGCATTAAGACTTGCAGGTGACATGGAGATAGCAAGGGAGAATGGTGGGGCAGTGAGATGGGAATTACTGAGTCGGTGCGGATTGGCACTATCCCGGTGCTGCTGGCAGCAGTGCCCAGGAGGGAGATGGTACAACTGTGATATATGGTAGTTTACAATGATTTGCTGACATGCTTCAAGAAGCACAGTTTATTACGAGGCACAGTGTAATAACTTGCTCCTTCAACAAGCCCTTTTGCTGAACTGTGGTATAGAAAAACAACATCGTCAATGACTTTCAAAAATTAGACCTTCTGCTGCTTCATGATTTGGGTGCCAGAGGAATCAATTGATTTCCTTTCCTTAAGTGAGAAAATCTCTTTGTTATGCAAGGTTACTCTGTCAGAGGGGCATTTCTGCAATAGTAATGAGATTCAGAGCTTGTGATGCCACTGTCAGTATTAAGAAAGATGGCAGATTGCTGACAGAATCCGTGCATTAGCTGGGATGTGGCTGCCAACCTGCATGTAACAATGCTCTTAATGATTATAGAGGGCTCCTTTGTACCCGGTTGGCAGTGGTAGATTCACAGATTTGGATGCCATGTTCTGAGTCATTATGTGTTACTGCCTCGTTTAAGGAAGTGCCTGGCTGCTCAGTGCCAAAGAGGTGATACCAGACACAGCTGTGATCTCCACACAGGAACTTCCTTCAGCTGATGCAAATGTTAATTTACTCTCCTCATGTGTCCAGGCTGCCTTCAGTAAGATTCCTATAGGATTCATACCTCTTGGAAAAACCTGCACTCTGAGCCACACGCTGTACCCTGAGAGCACAAACCAAGTCCAGTAAGTATTACATGTTTCTGAAACATATTTTTTGTTTTCAAGGAGCAGTGCTTCTTGGTAGCTTGATACTTCTGTTTTTCTTCTGTGTTACATAGAAGTTGGCAGTCTCTGGGCAGAGCCTGACAGTTCTCTGAACTTGCCTGAGTTAATGACTTCCAAAAACTGACTAAAAATTAAAAGAAGGAAATGTATGTATTATTAGAACATGATATAATTTGCTGGGGCTAATTTCTCTGTGATCGTGTGATGCTCAGGTTTTTTTTTTAAAAAAGGATTAAAAGGATCAGCCTCTTAGGAATAGCAGAAAGGGTATGACAAGGATATAGCAAGGATATGACAAAGTAAAACAAAAATAAGTCCTCTTTCTGTCCCTTCTCCAGTCTAAGAATTCTAGAAACCAGTCTGCATATAACTGGGTTAGCACCTGCAAAGTAAGGATTAGTACAAGAATGTGGGAAAGGCTGGATCCTATTACTGAATTTTGCAGAGTGGGACTGGCTTTTCCCTGTGGTGGGACTGATGCTGGCAACGGTACAACAACCTGATTCTTATGTTTAGCATCCTGGATATGATCCAACCTGGTGGTATCTGTTGCCTGCATTTCAGTTTGTTTGCAAGATCATTTTGTCCACTTCTAAAGTAAAAAGCCTGGTCAACTAATCTTTCTTTTTCCCACTTCATTTCTTTTCGACTGTTCCCTTCCTCTTCTCTCATACTAATAATATTTCTTCTTGCTGCTGAAATCTCTTCACTCTTGCTCTCCCACTAACTCATTAACATTTTTCTTTCTGGAACCCTTGCTGGTATCCATCATCCATAAAACCCACGAGTCAACTGGCATAACATCCTTCATTAAAACTACCAGAGTGCTTTGAAGCTCAGCAAGATGGACAAGGCTGTAATCAGCAGCTAAGATTAAAATAATAATTTATGTTTGGGTTCTAAAGAAGCTGTTTGAAATGAATGATCTTCTTGTCCCAAGGTAATGAACTGTGCAGGTGAGACTGCAGCATGTTGGTAAAGTTGAAGGTAGTTTGGTCAACAGGCTGCTTAACAGTCTACACCAGTAACACAGCCTGACTTAAAAAGTGCAAAAGTGATATTTTTAAAGGAAGTATTTGGGCTTTGGTTCCTTCAGCAGTCTTACTTTGGAGTGTAGGAATTGTAAAGGTCTTACAGAAAGATAAGAGTTAGGAGAGAAGAAGGGCTGTGGGAAGAACAGCTTCCTTAACTGTCTCAGTATTGTAATCCTGATGGAGCCAAGGGCAATTTCTCCCACTGATTCACAGGAGTATTGGGCTGGATCTGAAAACTGCATTTTTTCCTTGTCCAGCTGAGACACTGGAAATGTATGCAATGTGGAATCTGAATTTTACCCAGCTTTGAAAACAAAGAAGGAGTTTTAATCAAGTATATGCTTCAAGGTTTGAACATAAACTATTTAATGGACTTAAACACTTTGATTACAAAATCTTTACAGGTTGAAATGACAAAGTGCCTTAGCTACTGCCCACAACTTAATGGAGACCAAAAGGACAGGAGCATGGCTGATAAGTAGATTTATGTTGATTAAAAACTTCAAAACAAATTAGCATACTAATGCAGTTCAGTCCCAGACACATGAGCTGAGACCAGTCTTGTGCCGTCCCCTACCACTAAAATAAAACGATTATTTGGGTCCTTAGTGTGTTAAGTATCTGAAACAGCAGGTAACACAGTTGGCATATGATCTGCCAGGTTAGCTGAAGAGGGAGGAATCTGTGAAAAGCTCAGGCTGAGAATTTCCTTTTGCTTTTTGTCTATTTTGCTGTTTGTTAGGACTCAGGCTTTGTCATGTGTTGCAGCCACCCATTTTGCTCTCTAATTTCAGTGAAGTGCAGCACTTTTCCCCAGGGTTATTATGTTTGCTGAAAAAAGGCCCCACCCGGACTTGTACTGGAATTTTCTAGAAAAAAAATGTAATTTTAAAGCTTACTCATTTCTTTCCTTCCTGTTTGTTTTCCTTTGCTTTTTTTTCCCCTGTTTGTTTTGCAGACATATTACTAATGCTACACTGGCCATTTTGAAGGGAGAGACAGTTCCACTTGATGTCTTACAGATCAAGGTAAAAGCATCTGCTTTTTTGGAACTCAACATTCCTAAAACTTTCCTATTCTCATGTTTTTGTGTTTATATGGACTGCTTTTTCCTCTGTGTAATGCTGTTACAAATTTTGGTTTATGGTATCAGCAGTTCTGATGGCAGTCATTTCTCCACTGTGACATCAGATAGTCTAACTGGGAGAAAACAGCAGAATGCCTGAACATCAGCTTTTCTGAGGTTCAGAGAGTATTGATGAATACAAAACTTAGTAACAGCGATGTCTCTGTAGCAATGTTGAGAGACAGCAACAGCTATCTGAGCTGATTTGGTGCATTCATATGTATTGTGCCGTTAATGGCTTTCTTTGACAAACTGGAAACTGTAAAACAGGAAAACCTTTGGCTGTGCCCTGCGTGGTTTTTGAATATTGTTTTTCTGTTACGTTGTAGAATGGGCGTGTCTGCAGTGAGAGCACAGTGTTGCTGTGCAGAGCTCCTTGCTTTTGGCTGGCAATATCCACAGAATGAAACGGCCACTGCAGGGGGTGCAGTCAAACTCAGTCTACTTCTTCAAAAGTTCACCTCTTATATTCCTCTCCAGAGCAGACAGGATGTACAGTGCTTAAATTCTGCTAAGCTTTATTGCTGTTAGGTGTTTATCATACCACTTCTGTTAAATGTCACTTTTGGGATTAATGAGAAATCAGTTTTTATTTAGAAATGCTGTTTTTCCAACTGCAGAAAATAAATTTGGAAACAAGGTAAGAGAAAGTAATTTTGCAATCCTTATTTTTCTTCACAGGGAGAAAAGGAACAGCCTGTATTTGCAGTCTCTAGTTTGAGATGGGGATCTTACAGAGATGCAGGAGTTAAAGCTAGCAAGTAAGAAAATACCATTTTTGAAATCGTGCCTCTTTTAGCATCTGTTGCCAAAAAGATATAACTCCCTCTCTTAAGTAAGTCTTTTTTTGAGTGTAGGCATTTGACAGACAGAGGCACCCACTCTTGTTAGGCCTGGCATTACACACATGGGAGTGTAAGATGTATCAGCATTTTTGTAATTCAAAATAAACACTTATCTGGTGCTCGCCTGTTCTTTTAAGTATTTACTTTCTTCTTACCTTGTGATATCCGCTTCTGGAACTTGATTCAGATCGTAGCAGGGGGAAAAATCTCTCCCTTGAGTAAAGTCTAAGTAAAGTAATTGGCCATTGTTTTTCATCACTGCCAATGAAAAGGTGCATGTGGACTCTGTAACTCAATTCCAACAAGGGACATCAGATAGATGTAGAAATGCCCTGAAGTTCCTGCTGGAAATGGCGTGGACTGTGCTGTCTGATGACTGTTCTCTGGATGCTAAACTAATAATTATTGGGCTTTCTCCAAAAGGACATTTAACATGCCATGTCTGTGTATCAAATGACAAGCATTGTCTGGTGAAGGAGCAGCAGTGCCAAAGCAGCTCACTTCCCAAACTCTTGTGGAGGGAACGCAGCACGTGCCTTGGGGGTGCAGCTCTAAGGAAATACAATGTGCTTTGTGAAGGAGCCGTCTTTGTCAGGAAGGAAGAGGTAGCTGACCTCTGGAGTCTGTCTGGCAAATATTTGAGAGGTTTCAGAGGGGATGGGAGAGATGCAGTAAACGGTCAGATCCCTGGGAAACAAGGAGCATTCTTAGTAGGCTGTGTAGGTGCTGACTCGGTTTTGCTGCATTCTCTCCTGCAGCCCCAAGTTCAAGGAAGTGCACTTCTCTTTGCTCTGCACTCTGACTAGGCTTCCTGCCCATGCCCTGTTTTTTGCCTAGTGCCAGCCTTCACATCTTTTCCTGCAGCAGTTCCCTTTTTTAAGAGTCTTTTGGACTGAGTGCTGGAGGCATAACAGCACCTCTTGTACGTGAGGCAAGAATGTTTTCTAATGCAGATAAAATGTAGAGAAAATGTGCCCAGCTTAGAAAGCCCTTCAGCCACAAATGAATGGGTGCTCAGAGTCTGCTTGGAACAAGAATCATGTGTGCTTGTTCTGTTTTTATAATTCTCCGCTTCATCTGCTTTTGGTCCCCATGAGGGATGAGTTATTGGTCTAAAATAAACATTTGGTGTATTCCAGTACAACTGATCTTATACTGAAAAGAAGGCACCTATTTAAAGGGAGTTAAGCTGTAAGACAAAGTTCCAGAAATTTATCTGACTATCCCTCTGCTAAGCACTGTCCTACTGGAGACTTGGTGCTGATTTATGTCATTATTTTACAGACAACTTCATGGCTTGATGGGAGTGGTGGACAGTTGCACACTTAGTAGTTAGTGATAGACTTAGATCTGCAGTACTCTTGACTTGATGGTGTTTAGTGTGCTTTGCTGACCCTGTTTGCTGGAAGACAGTGATCAAAATGTGCACCAAGCCTGCCTACCTATAGTCACATCTTTGGATTCTATGCAGTGTGTAGATTCTACCAGCTGTGTGGCTGATCGGATTTTTATTTTGTAAAACACTGATGTTGATGTGAGAATCCCCTGGGACAAATGAATGTTTTCTGGCTCTGTTCTTTTGTCTCTGAAGCTTTTGATTTTTGTTTGTTTCCTCCAGCATAATGCTTTATTGCATATTGTGGAGGTGCAAACCACCAGCTGTTGGACCACAGGCCTTTAAATCACCCCCAGTTGTGTCACATAACTAGGTAAAATTCTGCTAGTGAGAGGTCCTGCTGCCTGTAGTGAAGATTATACACTGCATTTTGGTGATCTGTAAATCAGGAAAGGGATGTCACTGCTAAGCTGCTGGTGATGTGTAGAAACTGTCTTACAGTATCAAAAAGCTAAAAGTTATCAGGGAGCACTAACTCAGTGGCAGACAAGTCTGTGTGCTCTGATGGCATGCAAGGTTTCTTCCTTTCCTGGTATTAACCCCTGGATATCTTAGAAGGTCTGTTTGTGTTCTCTTTTCAGGTACTGGTACCTTGGGCCTCTGAAAACCAAAGCAGCTCACTTTTTCAGTACAATTAAGGTAAAAATTAATTGTGAGGAAAGTGTACGGGAAATGAAAAGGCTGACTTTGCTTTGTATAGTTTATCTGCTAGTTTTTGTGAAGGATTCTGGTAACAATATAAAATAGGAGTGAAGCTGGACTTGTTAAAAAACCTATCAATTGATAGGCTTACTTCAAAAGAGATGAACGGGAAGAGAAATGCTTTTTTAAAAATTCCCTTCACTGAAGATCTTTTGCTGCAAGATCACCAGGGGGAGCCAGTAACCCCCTGTGAAACTGGTGAGCAGCAGTGGTGGTGAAGATAAGCACCAAAGTGCTCAGTCACCTTTTCTCAACAGCCTTTCTTGTGATAACATTTCACTCTGATTTATTCACCTGGCAGAAGGGTCTATAATTAGACTGCTCATGCACATTGATAAGGCTTCTTTGTGTGGTAAAATGAACATGAAGATTAATAGCTTATATCTCACCTTAAACTTTTCTGTTGCTTAAAATCCTGGAAAGATTAAAATTTGATCTGCGTGAAAGGTGAGACAGTTTCATACACATGCTTTTCCTGTTCTCTGAACATATGAGGATCCTAATGAAAGGCTGTGGAAATACCCAGGAGCTGGTACAGTAGATCAGACTGTGCAGTCTAGTCATGCTGTCTGTGATAGTGCCAATGATTCTTTTATAGGAAGCTCCTGTAAAAGGGAGTTTAATGGTAATGTATCCATGAAAGTTGGGTTGGTTGCTTTTTTTTTTTACCCCCCCATCCCCAGGAAATTGGAGATGATGATTGTGTGCTGGCATTCTAGGTAGAAACCTCCTCTTGATTTCTCTCCAGCCCCTTTCTAACTTTTGTTGAGTCCTTAGCCTCAGCTATGGGCAGTGATAGTGGATTTCACTGGTGAGCTATTCATTGTGCATTAAGAAGATCTGTTTAACCTGCTGAAGGTTGAAGTGGCCACTTTTTCTGATATTACAATAGAAAAGTTTCTACCTGATCTCTCCTAATTGTCGTATTTATTGCTTTATATGCTTCTTATGTTATCATTCTGTTAATTTCTATACGAAGTGGCTCCAGCCTGTTGAGCTTAATCTCTTCCTGACTTGTCTTTGCTGCTGCACACTTCATATTTTCTGGTTTTGCTGCAGCTGTCTATTAAAACAGGATGACCTGTAGCTGAAAAAAGTGTAATGGGAAAGGGCTCACCTCTGGTATGGTAGGGGCACTGTTGTTAGTGTTATCATCTCTTCTAAAATACACAGGCTTAAATTATCAAACCATTGCTGCTTTTCCCTTTAATCCTTAATATTTATTATTTGTATTGCCCTACTGATACAACCTCTGTTTATTCTCTTTATTGTGTAAGTATGATAGTAGACTCCTTCCTTGCTTCCAGAGGTGTGAAGTGAATTAGCTTAACAACCTGTGCTGTATGATCCAAAACTAATTTTAAAGTTTTGTGCATAGAAAAATAATTGTATTGAGTTCATGTGGGCTCTTGGCTGTTTTGTTTTACTATATACATTTAAAAACCTATTAAGTGATTCCCTGCCTTAGTCCTGTGTTTGGAGCATTTCAGAAATTATTTTCAAAATGAGAAAAAATACCATGAAGAATAATGTGTTAGTACTTTTTCCTGGGTTTTTTCCCCCTAAAGTACAGGTGACTTGCCTTAAGACCTGTTGTACTGCTGTCTATAAGCACCTGACTATCAGATCAGATCTGGATTATTTGAGTTGTTGGAGAACAAAGGCCTGCCAGGTTTCAGTGCCCCTCGGCTGCACACAGCACTGTCTTTGTCTGTTTGCTCTGGATCCCGCTGTGCAGTTGCTCTTTGAGGTTCCCTTGTGCCATGCAGAGACCAATTGTACTTTCAGACATTAATGTTGACCTTGCTGGTTTTGGTTGTTCCCTCCAGCCAGAAGCAGCCGTGTCACCCTGCCACACAGTCAGAGCAGCAAAGAAAACATCCCTTTACCCTCTGCTCCTAGAGGGAAAAATGCCTCACTTTGTGCAGGGAAGGAGTAGGTTAGTGGACTTGGGGACTGTGGGTAATCTCTTTGAAGCTGCAGAAAATGTCATCTCAGGTATGAATCTGGAGGCTGGAGACCACAAAGTAGGCTGAGGCAGTGGTGGGGCCTGGGTAGATCTCAGGAGTACTTGGGAGCAGAGAATAAATAGGCTAGAGGACAAAACGGGTAGGTGCTGAAATACCTTTATGTTCTGTCTTTCCTTTTCATGTAAACTCAAGGAGTGGCCTCAGAAACATCAAGCTGCTCTCATGTATGTGGGTCCAACTGAGAGACCTCCAGAAGAGCCAGAGGAGAAACTGTCGAGACCTCCTTTGTATGTGAGGCTTTACAGACGGCTTCGCTCATACTGGTCACCTCCAAAAGGTGAGATGTTTGTATTTTGGCATAAACTCACAGGCAGGTTCTACTCCTCTAATACACTGGGGTAGGGGGGATGTCTGCTTTACTTTTGTGCTCTTTTTTAGTTACTATTATTTATTAATTTATTTTTATTAATTTTTTAAACTGTGACTTTTGTCAAGATACTTAACAGTGGGGAAATGGAACAGAGTAGTCCTGCCGGTGCTTGTGGTCCTATAAACAAAGATCCATTTGCAAAGAACCCAGGGCATTCCCTAGACTCACAGTTGCTTGCCATTGCTGTGGAGGCCTCCTTAGGGAATACTTGGCACTTTTGGGTGAGCTTCTGGAAATCTTCCAGTGGAATGGCTTCTTAGTGAGCTGGTGAGAGAGGAGCAGCCCTTGTTTTCCAGGGTGGGGAGAGTTGCTGACACACACCAATTAATGTTACTTAAAATAGAACAGTAAAATTTGGGCCATGCAGAAGCCCTAAGTTTCTCATAGTACATTAAATTTCTTTCTGTGTCATAAACTTTCTTCTCTGTGAGCCTCTCTTGGGTGGGCTGTTGGCTGGGCAGTGCACCTGGCAGAGCACAGAAGGAAGGAGAGTGTGTATGTTGTGCAATCTGCTGTGATGCAAAGACCTCATTTCTTCTTGGCTGGCAGAGGTGATTCATACAGAAGCATGAATTTAAGTGACCTCTATATGAGAACTGAACCGGGGAGTTCCCTCCTATAGAAAATACACGTTACTACAGCATCCTGAATGTCAGATTCCTGGTTTTTTGGTAGCAGCACTTCATGTGTTTTCTAAATGTTCCTGTAACTAGCCCAGGAGATCTGTTAATCCCTGGACATAAGGACTCACAGGGCTGTCGTGTACTGTGCCTGACACTCTTTTCTGCTACTGTGTGAATGCTGATGCTATTTTTTTCTTCAGTACTCCCAAGCTTCCTTTTTTAAGATTAGGATTTTGACATTTTTAAGAAACAAAACTAGTGGCCGCAAAGGCTCAGAGTGATTTTTGTGTCTGGCATTGATGTTTCATGGTTCATAATGATCAGTGCAGTTGAATTCCACTTAATGACTGATATCTTCTCCTTTCGATATGCAGAATTTCCCCGGGAGCTAACCCCTGAGGACTGGGAAGAACTGAAGCTCTCCACCATTGAGCTTTCCATTGCAACTCGGAACAGGCAGCTTGATCTAACAGTAAGACCATAATATAACTGAATTCCAAATGCTGGCTGACCACAGAGTTTTCCTTTCTTGTTAAACTCCTGTTCTTGTGTCTACATAAATAAAACTTACTGCCTCGTGCAAGGAGAGGCCCATGACTGAATCCAGGAATGGGCAAGTTTCAGAGCCAGTGTAAAAGCACTGGAGATGGATGTAAAACTGGGATGCAGTGGGATCAGGAGGACTCTGTACAAGGTTTTCACTAGCCAAACAAGTTTTAGGATTGCCCATGAGAAAACAAAGCATCAAAATAGGCATTCCATTCCTTCTTCACCATGTGAGAGTGATTCTGTTTGATCAACTGATGCTAGAAGGAAGTTGAACCTGAATGTCTGGCTGGAATTTTGCCTTTTTCTTTCTTCTTTTGACTTGCAGAGCAAAGAGTTAAAAAGAACTGGGACTAGGGAAATGACAGGGGCTACACCGATTTGAAGGAAAGGAAATGCAGGTTGTTGTGGAAGAGTAGAACCAAGGTAGCAAAGGAACTGTACCTGTCGTAACCTTCTCAGCTTGTTCATGCTGTTCATTCATTGTTTTAAAACCTGTCTTTAACTTATGCCTGTGTTTTGGTGCAATTTTACTGCTGTGGAAGCCATTTGAGTAGATGTCAGTCTTTAATTTTACTGGAAAACACTAACACAGGTGAGCTTCCCTTCATGTCCTCCTCGTGGCTGCAGGAAACTGTAGCCACTACACCCAGATTAACAGGAGGTGTTGAACTTCCTGCAACGTATTTCTTGCTCAGAATTTAAGTCTTTAAGAACATGAAAATCTGAGTTACGTTGATATGTTATTTTGTAGGATCAGAAAAAAAATAAAGCAGGCAAACGTAGTCTTTAAAATGTTCTCCTGTTTTCTCCTTATAATGTACCACATGAACTTTAGTTTCTCATTCCTCAGTGGCTTATGATTTGCACTGTCAGTGTCTTAGTAATGGTAGAAGCTAGACAGAGACTAGTATTTGGGTATTTGGGGTTTTAGTGGTTTCTAGATGGCACTTGAACACAAGAGTTTTGGTTGCTGAACTGGATTGGAGTCAGTGATGTAAAGTAAAAACAGACCTACCAAGAACTGAAAAAGTATCTGGTTGCCACAAACTAGCCCTTATGTCTCTTATGTTGTTTCATTGGTTTTGGGTTGTTTGTTTTGTCTCCTTTATGCCTTCAAGATGCACTTGAATACTCACTGGTACTTAAAAAAAACAGTGATGTTGGGTACTCAGGTCTCTTGCATGGTTTAGAAAAGTGAACAAGTTTATGTAAGGCGAGTTGTACTTCTCTGTTTCTAGATCTGGAAGTATCTTGATGCTGCATCTTTTTTTTTCCTACACCTGTGGACCCCTTTCATCTGTTTATAACTCCCAGTCTTGAAGCCGTTGTCCCTGCAGCCATCAAAGCTGAAGAGCAGCTCTCTCAAGTCAATACCAGGCCGTATCTGCTGACTACTGTCAGCCACTCCTGTCTCACCTCAGATTCATGCCTAGGCTGCCCTCATGAAGAGAGCTGATAAAGCCATACAGATGCAGTTCAGACAGTGCCAAGACTACCTCTGCAGAACAGCAAATAAACCGAGTTATACTAATAGATGCATTTATTTTTACTTTTGTCATTTTGATTGCATCTGCACTAGGACTTCTGCCAGGACAGAAATGTTAAAAGAAATAAAAAGGATAAATTGCATCTTAATCAAAGTTGCTTTCCTGGAAAAAGCTTTACTGTATACTCAGTTTAAGAGCAGGCTGTAAATATGAAAGAAGCTAAGTAAGGAGTTTAAAGGATTGATACCAAGGACACTTTGATTTCCAAATTGTATTGTTTAAAATTCTCATACTGTAGTATTTGGTGGCCAAATGTTGTATCATTTTACTATTACTGAAATTCATGAAAGACCCATTGAATAGAAATAAATTAGTAAACCTAAGGGGTCTGCTATTGTCTTTAAATGTAACAAGAAGCCAAATGTGTGACTCGTTATTTTACTTCTTGTGGTATTTCTTTGAATATTCATCAATTGGAAAATACTGTCTGTAATTTATAATTCAGATCTCAAATTGAGATTTGAAAAAAAAGCATGAAATGCAGAAATGCATCTTCTGAGTCCTTTTGTGGGACAAAGGACTGGGCATTGTGTGAACATATTGCAGTCTCATGGGTGTGGCATTTTCAAATGTTAACTGCTTGATTTCTGAATCCTTTTTTGCACAGCGCACTGAGGACTTCATGGACATTTGCATTGAAGCAGATACTGTCAGCAAAGGAGAGTTTGTTCACAGAGGGTGAGTGTGGGAAGGCTGCGGAAAGGTGACAGAATCACTGTGTGAGTGGGAACACAAATCCTGAAAAGCTGGTTTTCTCTAATCTTGTGCTGCAAAGTTCAGAAGCAGAAGACAGCAAAGGACACCAGTCAGTAGTGCTTCATGAAGATTAATGGTTTTGTTCTTTAAAATTCTTACTCATTTTCTGTAAACAAGGCAGAACTCCAGAACCTGGAGTGTCAGAATCCAGGACCTGGAGTTCTTCGTAGCTTCTGAGTTTACTGTACCTTTCATCTTTTCCCCTGTTGCTCTAAGTCAGTACTAGTTGTATATTACTGTCATAACCAAGTTTTATAGACAGCCATGCAGACTTTTCCCCGGAATCTTTTAGCCCTGGCTGCTCAGTGGATTGAGAAGTGGGTCACAGAGCTGATAACATTTGTACTAGTGATACCTGGAATTTTTGAACTGTGATTAGACAGGCCCTGCTGTCTAAGGGAAAAGCTTCCTTAACTCAATGACTCTTGGGAGAAATTAGGTTTGAGCTGGATGAACTTTTGGAAGATGTGCACTGAAACAGGGACTTAAGGCAAATGTCTTGGTACTGCTTATATGTGGAGTAAGAAGGCTGCAGGTATGAAGAAGAAGCATATAGAGAAAAAATGAATGTTGTCTTGTTCCTCCTGCTCTCACCAGATGCAAATCACAGCTGTCTTTTTCCAGTTTCTTCATACAGTCCCACTCACAAATACATTGTGTCTTCAGTGCAGTTTTCACCAGCAACAGATTTTCCTGCTAAATCCAAGAGTGCTTTTTATTTGGTTTTTTTTTTTTACTTGCTGTTTTTTAAGTCTTAGAGCTCCCTCTAGTGAAATCAGTGGGAGGATTTTAGCACCTGTTTGTCTTTCAGCATCTTAATAATTCCTGCTTGTATCTCTTGTTTATGATACCAATGGCAGCTGCAGGCCCATTTTTTGGGCATCCCACAAGCCTCAGTGGGAATAGAATCTTCTTACCTATGCATACACTGTAGGTCAGGTTACCCTCCTGCAACTGCTTTTAAGTTGCATGAGCCATGTGGACCATAGGTTGCTCTCAGGACTGAAATCTTTGCTTTGAAGGCTACAGAGGGAAAGGAGGAGGAGAGTCTCCTATTAGAAACCAGAGGAATCTGGTCTCCTAAAGGAGGGAGACAAAGGAGATGCTATACTGGGTTCTCAAACACTTTGCTAGTGGAAAAAATGTAGATGAACTTATGTGATTTAAGGGAGGCCTATCCAAGTGTATTCCCACTGTAAATAATGTCTCCCATGTCGACTGGACATGCTCCATGCAGTATTATGGCATATTTTTGGACTGCAATTACAGTGTCATGCAGAAAAAGTCTCTCATGAGCATTAACATTGCCCTGCTGTCTAGAGCTAATTAGAGGCAGTACCCAAAGCTTTGAGCTGCTGTTCAAGCAAAGTTCAGAGAAAGAAACTCTTTTGATTAAATAGTGCCCAAAAGTCTACAGGTGACAAAGAAAGAGGGGTGTGTGGGGTGGGGGAACAGCAGGAGGGACTGGTTAGTTGTACAGAGAGGAGTCAGATCAGAAAAAATGTGCCCTGTTTGTGCAAGGCAGAATCAGGGTGTTCAGAGATCCCACAGGGCCTTTGGCAGCATGCTTTGAGTCAAGCCCATTATTACCAGAGGCTCCCCATTGCACAGCACCAACAGGGTTTGTCTTTGGAAATGTGTGAAGAAGCTCCTTCTTTTTTCTTCTCTTTTTAATGCATAGTTTAAACTCCACCAGAATTTTGGAGGGGGTGAAAAGGTGTTTAGGGAAAATACCTTATTAGTGCAGATATCAAGGGTTTTTTATATTGAAGAGGGCACTGACATGAGCTGATGAGAACTGATGGATCACACAGAGGAAATTACACATCCAGCAGGAAACTACCATGGAGGTTCAGGCAGTGTGTGTGTGTGGGGATGCATCAGTGTGCTGGAGGGCAACTGCTGATAGATTTCAAAGAAAAGAATAGGTCATCCCAGGTGTATAGATGTGCCCTCTGGCTGTGGATCAGATTTGTGTGAACAAGAGCGTTTGCAGCAAGGGTAGAGCTGATATTTAAGATAAGGTGGTGGAAGAAAAGGTGGTTACAATGGTGTGCTTGCTGAGAAGTGCTGGAGGGGAGGAAAGCAGGGATGGAAAGTGTAGCATCAGTAATCCACATTTTGTTAGCCAGCTTAGATTCTGTATATGAAAGTTTTGAGAGCTGTCACTCCAGGGCATGAGTATAGTTACCAGCTACA
The DNA here is from genome assembly GCF_009829145.1 of Chiroxiphia lanceolata. Taxonomy (NCBI): domain Eukaryota; kingdom Metazoa; phylum Chordata; class Aves; order Passeriformes; family Pipridae; genus Chiroxiphia; species Chiroxiphia lanceolata. The sequence continues at coordinate 58,484,258 of NC_045641.1, forward strand.
GTGCAGAAGACTGGACTGTTTTGGGGGTTTTTTTGTTAGAGGACTTACTCTGAATCGTTAATCATTTAACATTGGCCACTTCTGGACATGAAAACTAGGTTACAATTGGGTGTTACATGCAGTAGGTGTTGTGGTTCTCTCTCTGCCTGTATTTTTGTGATTCAGCATATGGAGTGGGATGCAACAATCAATGGAAACCGTTGCTGTTAGACTTTTCAGTCTTGTTCCTAGTTTACATTGCTGTCATCTTGAGTAAGGAGCAGAGTCTAAGGGAAATGAATTCTGATCCTTTTGTACTGGGCCACCAGAGGGGCAGTCACTGCAAGTGGAGTTGTGTCTATTTGTTTCTGCCAGTGTTCTCCTTTGACTGATCTTTATTTCCATGTCTTGGCTCTTTTGTCTTGACCCCATAATTGCATCTCTATAGAGTTTCATTTGCTTTCATTGACCAAAAAAATCTGCTTGCTCACCAGAGTGCCATATCTAGGACCTTATATGTTAAACTCCAGGCAGGTTAAACTTTAACTGGGTGATCTTGCTGCTTGTTTGTACAGCACTGTATAAACTGACAATATTGCATGCCATCAATGATTTATGATTTATATTGCTGGAGGATGTTTAATTCCCTCACAGTCACTCATCAATCTTTTATTCTATACATATTTGATTAAACCCAAATTTTCCACAGTTAATATTGCTTCCGTCCTTCCCTGCCCTTTCCTTTGGTATCTTTGCTTTTCTTCCTTTGTCTTTGATTATCATTTCCTGTTTCAACCCTTGCTTGTCATGCTCTTTCTCTGGGATTTTCTGTGATTTTAAGAATCAATTGCATTCCTCTGGGCATAGAAGACTTGGTGTATAGGAGATTCTGACATGTTTTTGTGAGTTCTTTTCTTTGGGCAATATTTAAATAGACTCTTTCATGTCAATCTACGAATAGATGCAAAAGCTGGGGACAGCTGGCATTGCCTGTCAGAGGAATATCTGTGATAATTCTGCCATGCTTGAGAGCTGTGACGTATTAACACTGTTATTCTCTGCTGTCTTTGCTATTTGTGTGGCTGAGGAGGGGCCCAAACTGAGAGGTTACTGCCTGGGGTGCAGTGACCCTTTGTCAGTGGTCAGTCAGAAGGTGATGTGTGTTAGTCAGGAGGCCAGAGGCAGGTCAGCACACCCAAGAGCTTGTGCTCACTCTGCAGCAGCACACGTGGGGAGAGGCAATCACAGTGCCCTGTTCCTGTAACAGCTGATGCAGTGACAGGACAGCATCCTGAGTCTTGGAAAAGACCCTGTGGCACTTGCACCACCAGCTTTCTAAGGCAGGCAGCTGCCTTCTATGTGCTCCCATTTGATATCCACAGAAGTAGGAAAGAAAGCAGCACTTCTCTAAATACAGTACATAAGTAAGAATCTTACAGGCACCATGAGAGATACTGACAATACTGGATATGCTATTTAGCATGGATAAAATGATGAGTTTCTGGGGGTTTCTTCACAAGAATTATATAAAAGCAGCTGTTAAGAAATGTCATTCTGATTGGTGCTGATGTTAAGAGTGGGGGTTTTGTTTGGTTTTAGATGGTAATTTAGTGGTTCAGTATAACTATAATTCTATCATTTTTTTGGCTTAGGGTTGTTTAGGTTGCTGGTAAGTTATGTGGGTGCATGGGATGTGAGGAGACAGTATTCACTGCAGGAATTGAACAGTTCAGCATGTAAGTGATAAGCACAAAACTCTGCTCCTTTTTCAAATATGCAAAACTATGTTCAGATATATTCAGTGAGCTGAGAGCAGAAGCTGGGTGCAGGCTGTCAGTGCATACTGATATGTATTGACTGCAGCAGAAGAGGGAAGGTTTATTTTACTTTCTCACAGTTAAACCCACAAATATTTGTATATATACGTAATCTCTAAGTTTATCAAATGCATTGTGTTTTATCACCCCACAATGAAATGTCATCCCTAAAGAAGGCTGTTTCCTTTCTCTCTGAGAGAAACACATCCTTACCTTACCTCTCTTTTGGATTGAACAGAAGTCAAAAGATGCGTGACCCACACACGTGTCCTGAAGGGAGTCAGTGCATCCAAGCCAGCAGATGCATCTTGCAACTTCCAGAGGTGAGACAAAGACTTGGAAAACTTTGTCACTTTATTTCCTTGTACCCATTGATGCTGCACATTAAGAAATCCCTATTCCAAACCTGGGAGATGGATTACACTGCCAGTGAGACACGCAGTTCCACAATGCAGCAACTGAGTCCCTGGCCAGGAAACACATACTGGAGTTCCCCAGCTGCTCATTAAACCTGAGGGAGAGCTTCATTCTGCCAGTAAATAGTGGCAGATCTTTTATGAAGACAGTGATGATGGTTGTAGAGGATATTGCATACACACAGGAAATTCCACCTGAATATGAGGAAGAACTTCTTTACTCTGTGGGTGACCACAACTGGAACAAGTTGCCCAGACAGGTTGTCGAGTCTTCCTCCCAGAAGATACTAAAGAACTGTCACGATGTAATCCTGTGCTTTAGGACGAGCCTGCTTAAGCCAGGAGGTTGGACCAGATGATGCACTGTGGTCTCTTCCAACCTGACCCATTCTGTGATTCTGTGATATGCAGATCTTCTGCTTAGCACTGAAGACATGTACATTTTGCCCTAAAAGGGATTGTGCTGTAGAGAAGAATATAAATATTAGAAGCTTTATGGAGACCAAGGAGGGGGAGACAAGGCAAGGGGGCTCAGATCAGTATAAGGAAGTGCCTCAAAACTTTGAATTGATGAGCCTGAGAAAGAAGACAAAACTGTGCCTGCCTGTGTAATTTAGATTTGTCTTTTTCTGCCTCTGGGACAGAAGAAGCTGTTATTGCAGCCCTGGAGAGGATAGTTTCTTGTTTTACAAGGACATGAAATCAATCTCCTAGATAATTTCTATCTTCAAGTGATCTATCATTTGGCAAAATAATTCCATATTAAGGGCGAATAGAATGTGCCAAAAGGTGAAAAAAATCTGTTGCTACCGAGTGAAAATCATGAATTATGATTAGCCAGCAGTGAATGTAAATATTTGCATCAAATTCATATCGTGGCAGTTTTGTGATTCTGAAAGAATACTCTGGAGAGCTGGGCTAAGTATGGCTGAGCCATAAAAAAGGATTGAGATATAAAATGAGCTGTTCATCCTGCGGCTGCTGCTCAGAGTGTGCGTGCGTGGCACAAAGCAGTGCTGTTCTACTCCATGACCCAGCTCTGATGAAGGAACTGGAGGCAGCTCAGAGGAGTCTCACCAGCTTTGCAGAGAAGTGGAATATGTTGGACTGCTTTGCTGTACCTGTGACTTCCAGAACCTATCCTAGTTTCTCTAGTCGGTGCTGTTCTGGTGTATGAGTTCACCTGGAGTTAGTTTGAGGATCCACGTAACACAGCCCTCCCCTGAGTCCAGTGCATGCAAAGCAGTCACTGAATTTGTTTTTAGGTAAAGTCAGCCTGCCATTTTGATGAATGGTTTTAATCACTGGTGACTTTATCAGTGTTAAAGAAAACACTTAAGAAAATTCTACTGATGAGTAATTCCTGACCAGTGAATTACTTTGCTTCTCATGTTTCAGATCAATATAGTGAAACAATACCAAAAGGGGTTTGTAATATGGATTTAATAGGAGTTACTTAACAGGCACTTCTGCAGATTAGGTTGTGTCACCACTGGCAGACTAAGATCTAAGTGCGTGTAATTGAGGTTCCAATAGCAGAGAATCCTTCAGTATAAACAATGTGGGTCATTAAAGCTTCCTAGCATTTAATTATCACTAATTAGTAACTAAGTGAGGCAACATCTTACGCAACAGACTCTTAATATAGTGAAGGATAGCTCTCCCTGTGTTGTGGAGAGCAGATGGGCTGGAAGGCACAGGGATGGGGGTCATCCTGGTTGAGACTCAGCTAAATATTCAGTTGTAATCTGTTGGTAAAATCGGGTATCAGCATTACAGCATTGCTGAAATAACATGCTTGATGTTTAACTGTTCTGTGCACACAGGGCACTGAGGGATCCTTTGGCATTGATAACGAGGAGTATGAAGCTATGCCTGTGGAGGTGAAGCTATTACCCCGGAAACTCCGCTTCTTCTGTGATCCCAGAATGAGAGAGCAGATGCTCCATGCAGCAATACAATGAGAATTCATGTCAAAGGGGCCAGTGTTTACTAGTCTTACCAGGGTCTCTTCAAAGTGCATGAGACCTCACTAACTTGATTAACCCCAGCAGACTAATAAGCCTTTTGGCTATTTTTACGCACAAGGTACTTCCATTGGAAGTGGATGATTTGACCGGTCTCAAAGGGGTTAAAAATGCAAATGAAAATTCTGAGAAATGCATGTTAACTTGATGGCATCTTTTTTTCCCCCCCTCCCTCCGAGAAGTCATCAGTGTTCCATTTACAGCACTGCAGGCTGAGTGCTGTGTGCCAGATGCTACTGCTGTAATGCCATTGTATATGAAAGTAAAACGAAAGCACACTTGTTCTGTGTGTTCTAAGAGTTTAGGTCTACTTTACCCATGTATAAATCTGGAAAAAAATTATTTTGGGGGGAGTGATGCTAAGGAATTCTATGAAGTGTTGGAATTGCCACATTAAACAGGTGGTTTGTTATCTGCTCCATCACAAAATAAACTGGAGATGGGTGATACCAAGCTTTTGAGCAAGTTTCAAAACTCCCGATGTGTATCTGGATAAGATATTTATGTCAGTCTTTTTCATCTTGCCAGATTCAACAGCACAGAGTTCCAGTAATAATATAGTAGAAATATATTCATTTGATCAAGTTTAGGCATATTACACAGAAGCAAATTGGAAAACATCATTGACCCAAAGCTGTATGAGGTACGTGTGGAAAGACTCTTTTAACAAGCTGAACGAGTCTTTTTTTGTAAGTATTCCTTTTATTCCTGTAGTAATATAACACAAGTAAGGGCATCCAAATAATTTTTATTATTCGTCGTGTCTGGTTGCTCTCCTCTAATGTAAACAGTGCTCACCACTCCTTATGCAATCTATATCCCCTTGAGCCTCAGTACCTTAATTAGTTTTGTTGCTTTTCTGAGCTTTTGTTTATAGCTTTGCTTTAATTGCTGAAAGGAAATATTATTGACTTAGGCAAGGTTATGTGTTGCCCTTCTTATTGTAGCTTATAAACTCACATGATTCTGCCTTGCTTACTGGAAGAAAAATCATCTTTATTTTTCTGATGTGATTGTTGCTTGTCTGTAGTCCCTGTGTTACACTGTGATGTAGTCTAAGTTCATCTGTTGACTCCTTGCTGTAATCAAAATACGAACATTAGTGAATTGACTTCCAGCTGCTTTTTTAAGGACTGCATCCTGGCTACATGCTGCTTCACTAGCATCCTCTGCTGGAGACTTCATAAAGGAAAAATGCCTTGAAAGGGAAAGCAGGGTTGGGTTTCTGCATAATGCTGGAACTACACTGAATGCTCTCCTTCCATGGACTATTCTGTGGAGAAACTAATTACCTAAACTAGATGATCTTTAAAGCCCCTTCTAGCCCTAACCATTCTTCACTAAGATCTCAGGGAGTAGAAGCCTGCTACTTCTTTTTCACAGTTATGCTGGTGATAGGTCCTGTTTTGTGCTGTCTTTCTTTTGGTTTGCAGCAATTAAGAGTGCCCAATGGACCCCTGGGTCACTCTCCAAGGAACATGTTGGCTGTGCTCTGCTCTTTTTGCTTGCCACAGAGACACCTGGGATGTTGCTCTGCAGCCACTGGCTCGTTCAGAGTCAGGGGCAGTTCTCACCAACAGAGTTTTTCCTCAAGCTGATATTTCTGGAATAAAATGTGTTTTTTCTCAAGTGGCAGGAAAGACAAGGCAGCAGCCATTTCAAAAAGGTAAGCTTTAATTGTATTAAAAAATACCCATGTTTTTAGTAAGCAGTTTCTCTACAGAGCCACAGGCCTATGGGAGCAACCACACATCTGCAAGATGCAAACAACATCAGAGCTGTTAGAATTACAACCAGCCTGCTGCAAGGGGGGAGATGATGAGAACTAGCTCCTTGTTCACCTGTACCATTTTACAGGGAAAACAACTAGTTCTCTTCCATAGCATCAGATACACAGCTCCCATTGCAATGTGATTCCTTGCTTGAGGGTAACCAAGAGCTCCCTTCAGAATTGGTGTTGTTAATGTTGTTCTGATGTTAAAGTACCAAGAATCATCTGAGACACAGGCTGATATTTAAATATTCATATCAGCATAAGTTGAGTACCTTGTATAAATACTCTTCAAGTAATTTTCCTCCTTCTGCAGTTCAGAGTTCTTCCAGTAAGGGGTGGTTCTAAACCTCTAAACTGCAATGTTCAGAGGGGAGGTGTGAGGCAAACATTACATAAAATAAGCCAGGGCTGAACCCGCTATCTACAGTGTTGAGGAAAGGACTCAGTTCTCATGTTTCTGTCTGACAGCAACACAAAAAAACTTTCTTTGTACAAACTCCCAAGACAGGATGGAGGAGTAGAATCCTAGGTCCCACTAATGAAAACACTTACCCTGGCTTAAACCTACAGTCCATTCTAGAAGGGCTTAAAATACTGTAACATAAATAAAAAGGAAGGATAACAACCTAATAATGGACCAGCCCAAGGCACCTGTTTATTTTGACCACAATTAAACATTCCCATTTGAATAGCATGTTGCATTAGCCAAGACCTGAAATCTTAGTTCACAGGTATTTAGTACCACCTGTTTTAGACAGACAGATCACACTGTTTAGTCAGTACATTTGACTCCCTCACAAGGGGCATTTATGTTGTCTTCTCCCATAGTCACTACACCATTGGCTTCAGGGAGGTGGAAAGAAGACAGCAGCTAACTTAGAAGTAAGGGCTAAGACGAGTTTGGGTTAGTGTGCATGCTTTGTACCTAGACTTTTGTGTTAGGACAGAGTGCTCTTGCCCTGCTATTCCAGAAACCCCTGCCTTTCCACCTCCCAGAGTGAAGCTTGCCTGTCCCTTGCATAGTCTGTCACCAAGAGGGCCACAGCTACTCCCAGCTTTTTGTCCATTAACTTCGACAGTTCTTAAAAAGGAGGAAGTATCCCGATAACCCTGCTTTACAGAATAACCTGTACACTAAGATATTTTCTCTTGAAAAGGTGGTACAACTTTCTTCTGCCCCTAAGGGTGCTGGACAGGTGAGCTCACCTCCTGAGACAGATGACCATTAGCTCCTAAGATACACTGCAGTAACTTCTTCATATATGCTGGAAAAGAAGGGCTGTAAGACAAATCTGAATTCTGATTCCATAAAGTGCCTTTCTTCTAGTATCCATTATAGTTCTTAATTGGCTCTAGGCAGCTTGGCCTAACCTTGCAGTGAGAAGACTTTTGGCTGATTTAAATGTCTGGCATGGTATCCCTTCTTCAGATTGCAAACCTAGCTTTTACTTCTCTCCCAAGCTTTACACTTCCATCTAGATAGGACAAGTAGTAATAATTCATTGCTCAGTGATACATTTCTAGTGCAACTTGAGTTAAAATACAGTTATGAAGCTCTTATTCTCCTGGTTAAACTCCAGGAAGTACCAGCTGAGAACCTGCAATGGCTATACCATGACTCGAGTTTTGGAAAAGAACACACGGGACTGTCTGCCAGGGCACAGGATACACCTGGTTACTGTAACCACCATTCAGCCTGGGCTCTGATCACAGCAACTAACCAGAGGTGTTACACCAAAGAAACAAAAGGCACCACTGTAAAGGCAAAGTACTTTGAATGGATGATTTTATACTAATCAGCAAGTTTTGCCACACTTTCCTCCCTCTTTTAATTCAAAATACACCAGATAACTCTCTCCCTTCCAGCTGCTAGTGTTCAGCAGAGCAACTATTGAGCTGTATTTTAAATGTGTGCACTTAACTGTTTTACCTTGAATTATGCTATCTCCTAGAACCACTTAAACTGGTTCCACGCAAAACCAGCCTCATGAACAGGCCTTCATGTCCTAAGCTATAACCATTTGTTCGTATAATGTACCCACTTATCAAGCATTTTCCACGTGCAACAACAGTAAAAGCAGTGTCTTTTAGAAAAGGAGTGCAGGTGGAAAGTACTTTTGCAGCAAATCAAATAAGGAAGTGTTAGGAGAGAAAAGTCTTTTTGTTGTGTCAGGCAACTTCCTGACTTCTGTAGCAGTCACCTGGCAAGAGAGGCTTGGTAGAAAAGCAAAATTACAAGGAAAAGCAGAATAGGCTATAGCCATCCAGCTGGATGTAGCATGTGTGCTACTTCTACAGTAATCTGCCTGCTTTGATGCTTTTGCACCCATACTATTGCTAACAACTGAAGACCCAATTTCTGGCAAGCAGAGGTTTAATAAATGTCAAATAGTAATTTCTGGAGGTTCTGCTCAGTGGGGTCTAGCAGTGCTGTCTACTTCACCTCATGTTCTAACAGCTTGTGAACATGGTGCCCTAATGCAGGCTTGTTAGAAAACCTCTGACTGCAGTGGCTGTAAAATTTCAACAAGTTTAAGGTTTGTGTCTATTTAGTTTAGCAAAAGAACTACTGACAAAGAGAATAGAAAGTCATTAACAGTTGACCACAGCTAAACTATGTAGCAAACCTTCAAGAAAGCGAGACGAAAAATTGCTAGAGACTAGTTTCAGTTCCTTTTTTTTTTGGTATCTGAAGGAAGTGACAGCAATGCACTGTCAGCTATATTTCCTCAGGGATTGTTACTGCAGGCAGCAGGTTAAACCTAAAGTGGAAGTTAGAGAACAAAAGCTTGGAGATTGTTGGTCACTTTTATACTTGAGGTGTCAATTTAAAAACAAAGCCATTTCTTAAGGAAAAGAGACTGGTCTTTCCATTAAGTGATACTCAGCTGTTTTTACCTCTCTCCCCATTTTTTCTCTGCAACCTCCTAAGGATGATGATGTTACAGTTGTGAGCAATTGACAAGCAACAGCATGTTTTCTTCTGTATAAAAACATCCAAAGCCTTGAAAAAGCAGGCAGGGGAGTGGCTGCCCAGAGACAGGCAGATCACAGGAACATAATATGCTGAAGCTCATACCAATGAACTGTGCAATAAGCCTTGTGAGGCCCCTAATCCCACACCTCACTAGAACTCCACAGCAAACAAAACTACCCCCTTGGTTCAGACAGCCTTCAAGGAAAAACAGGACACACCAGCCTCTTCCTTTCCAGAGGGAAACAATCCACAGCAGTCTACTTGGGGAACATTTGCTCTACCTGTTTTAAAAGATGCTCACTGGCTTTAAAGTGGGTGAGACTTTGGTGGTTCAGGCTCTGCCTCATCCTATAAATTGCAAGGACAAATAGATACATCAGCTACAGTTTGCATTTCTACAAACTGCAGAAAGCCTCCAACGGTGCTGAACTCCATAATGGTGGAAGCAGCAACTAATCAGCCACAGTTCAGGAAGAACAGTTAGCTTAAAGGTGATGCTACTACTGGCTGAAGGATTTGGGACAAAGCAGTATGTCACACCTGGAACCCACAGTACCATTCTTGGATTTTGCATGGCGATGGGATTACTCTTTACTGGGACAGCCTTCCTGGAGGTAATGACTAGTCCTTCATGAACTGAATCTTATTCTTTCCACAGCATAAAAATAAGAAAACACTGTTCATCTGGTTCTACAGTTCTGCCCAGGAAAAAGAAAGACTTGCTGTTAGACATTGCTTCTAGAGGCTGTGCCAGTTAAGAACACCAGAATCCAAGGGAACCTCCTGCAAACTTCAAAGCTGTTCCAGCTAAAAGGTCACAGACTGCTCTCTGCCTCATACCAAAAGCCAAGGACAGCAGCAGGCAGTGCTGAAGGCTCAACAAAAGGAGGATCAGCAGACAATGTTACAGCAAAGGAGTGGCAAGTACCATCAGCTACAAAGGAAGGGCTGGTGACATTAGTTAAAGCATACTTATTCTACCCAATCCAGCCAGCACCATCTGAGGTGAGGCCAGAGAACATGGTAACTGCAAAGTGGCTCAGTGATGTTGGTCCCTGTTAAATGGGAGACTGTCTTGCTGGTTTGAAGATTTTAAACCAAAGCAGCAGGAGTGATGCAACTAAAACCCAAAGGAAGTGGTAGGGTGGATTAAGTGGAGATGGTGTTCTTCTCCAGCTGTGAGATAGGCAGGTGCAGTCTTTGCCAGTTTTTACCACCTCGGGTGCTGGAAGTGAAACGATGCTGCTCCGGTAGGCAAAGTCATGAGATCCTGAAGCACCCCCAATCCCAAACTTGCTTCTGCCACTGAGGAGGAAGGGTGGCTTTATTCCAGTTCAGCTGCTAGAAGTTGGGTGAGGAATGATTAAAGGAGTCTTGGTTTTTATCATTGGTTTAACTGTCCCCACCAATAAACTTGGTAGGGGACCATGAGACTGGGCCATTAACAGCCTGTGCCCTCTTCAGTCCCCAGGTGGAAGGGGGAGTTGATAGAACGGTTTTCCAGTCAAGTCTGAAAGCTCAGCTATAGCATTTCACATTGGTTGTCATCAGACAAAGTGCTTTCCTGAAGTGTTCAGTCCTCAGGTATCCAGGCTAGGGCAAAACCTAGCTATCACTGCCAACAGTGAGGATTGGTGCAAAGGTGCCACTGGTCCTAACTAAACAAAATGAAAAAACACAAATGAAAGAGAAAGGGAGACAAAACAAACAAACAAACAAAAGCCCTAGAACAAGTATTCACTGGGAAGTTGAGGGGGAGAAAATAAAATCACATTTTGTTTTAAAATTATAAATACTCTCCATATAAAGTTATTAAATAACTGTGGCTGTGGTGAGTTCCAGTGATCCTCCTAAGCAGTGTCTGGTAGTCTTAAAAAAGTGATCTTTGCTCCCCATCTTTCTTGCCCTTGGTTTAAGTGCAGCAGGGGTTGTCAATGACTAGCATAACATCAATGCCATACACTTCCAGCAAGTCCATAAGGAAACTTCGATCCCCTTGGGGATCCAGGCCCATGCCTCGTGCGTGGTCAGCTGTCAGTGTCTTGTCCTGGCTGGCTGACACCTCCATCAGCGTCTGAAATATGCGGTTGTTCTGCTCCATGAAAAACCTGTAGGATAAAGTCAGTGAAGGTGATAGCATTGGACCTCCAGAAATACAGCATATTTACCAAACAGGCTGCAGAGCCCCAGAACTGCATTTAACCCCCTTTAATCAGAGGTCCCACCTTCTTGGGTGATGCTGAAGTTTTCCACTCCCCTATGGATGACCCAGAATAAACAAAGATAAAGTAGTAACTTTTCCTTTACAGTGGTGTTTCCATCTGGTTTATGGGAGGCATTTCCCTCCTCAGCATCAAGCCATGTTGTCAGCTAACATGTGCCTTGTGGTCACCAACTGGGTGAATAAGACTTATAGCTCCCATAATGTAAATGAGGAAACAGTGTTGTCACCCATCTAGTAAGCCAGTGAGTAAATGAATTCTCCTGGTGAAAAACACACCACTGAGAGCTACTTCTTACCTCCTGCTTTCCTAGAAACATGCAGGGCTATTCAGAAATCACTCTGTGTCCCTGCAGCTCAATGATCAGAGGCCTGCCCCGACAGCCCTTCACACAGTTTCATCCCATTACTTCTCACCTGCTGCAGACTATGAATAGCAACAGGCAGTGAAGGGCTTCAGAGGTGGTAGATGTGTGGTCTTCATCTAATTCCATACCTCCTGCTCTACACCCAGTTCTGGTTCCTCTATTTGCCAGGTACAATACCAGCCACATCAGTGGGCCAATCCTTCACATGCAGGTCTTATCTCCACACTGTACCGCCCCCAGCATGGTACAGTGCCTGCTTCCCATGAACACTGTCCTTTCCTGAATGTTCTGGCAAGAAAAGTCCTATAGTGCTTGTTTTCAAAAATGGGAGGGGATTCTTATATTTCTGATTGTGTTTTTAAAATTCACTTCTCCCTCTCAGCACTTAAGAGACCCTAGTAAATACTAATACAGCTGCAACTGGCTTCTCAAAAGGAAAGGAAGATGATCTGAAGAGGAACAACCGGTTTGGTTCTCAGAGGAAGAATGCTGACTATGGAATTACGTTAAACATGATGTTTCATAATATGGCAAACCAGTGCAACATGAAATCACTGCAAGAGGCTCCCTAAACTTAACAGAGACCAAGTATCAAGAGGTAACCACTCACAAGATGAAAAGGTCCTCTTCACAGGAGCTGCAATCCTCACCCACTTCTTGAGAATACATTAACATCTGCCTGAGAGAAGGGAGACAGATTCATTGCACAAGTGAACCTCAGAGCATTATGTGAAGACCAGAATCTCCAAGAGATGAGCTGAAGCAGTGGAATACTTTGAAAATACTATGACAAGGAAGAGAGTACAAAGGACCAGTGTCCTCTTTATCCCACGTCACACAGCTCTCCTTTCAGGATCGGGACCACCCAGACTTCTGTTATTACCTCTGGTCGTTGAGCCGTCGGTACTTCTCCTTGTCAGCATTGTTAATTTTCAGGAGTGGCTGCAGATGCTCATGATGCGTCTTCACATTCTGGTTGTCCACATAGACATCATAGAGATCCCGTTTCTGCTCAAAGATCTTTTCTGTTGTACCTGCCAAAATCAGAGGAGATTTTCAGAGCAGCACGTTGCTTTCCCAGCAGACCAACTGTTCTTGCCTGCTTTCATAGTTAGTCATTCCATGCACAACCTATTTCTCACCAGTTTTATTCCACAGTCTGGTGTCTCAAGACATTTTTGCAGCCTGAAGTTAAAAACATCACACCTAATCCATCATACTTACAGGCCACGTATGATACTTCTGTCTCCAGCATTTCTATGTCTGCCACATTCACATAGAAGAATGGTTTGGACTCTGGGACAGTTCCTCCAAGGCCAGGCAGAGAAACATTTGCAAGGCAACAGCAGCAATACACTGTGGACAAGAGAAGTACATCCTGAGATGCTTTTGGTTTTCCCTCAAGGGCAATCTGAACCCCACTTACCCAGCCCTCCTGCACACTTCTATGAAAACAATGGTTAGAGCTCTGAAATGCCCCTGAACACCAGAATTTCTCAAGTGACAACATCCTGTTTTAGATAGAAAATAATTGGTTCTCCCATAGGAATCTCATGTTCTGGATTCCACAAATTCAGTCAGTGCTCCTATTGTCCTGTGCTAATAGGAACTGTGTTTGACAGTGCCAAATATGTTCTTACTCAAGAGGCCTGAAGAAAAGCATTTTGTAGGAAAGGCTTAAATGCAGAGTGAATGGTATCTTTGTGAGGAATGGTCGCAATGCATTTTGAAGACCTGCATGATGTCTACCCCCTTGGTACCCACAGGTATTTCTGCAAAGCTTCAGCCTACCAGATCAGAGCTCTGCAGTGTCCCTGGAAACATACCTCTATAGCAGACAACTCCAACTGGGGGTGGTGAAAATATCAATATGCGCTTGCGCAGCAGGGCAAATTTCCAGAGGACAAGGATCTGCTCACCGAAGAATTTGATGAACTGAGACATACAGCCAGCAGGGTGTGTGATCTGCAGGTGGAGAGAAAGGGAAGAAAACAGCTCAGAGGTGAAACAGGGACACATGCACAGATGCTAAGTCTAAATGTGGGAGCAAGACCAGCACACAGCTTGTAACAGTCCAAGTAACAAAATCTTATCTAAGGCAGCCTAAAAAGGGCAGGAGTGACTGCTTACATAAAGACATATGAGACGCCAGCAAGGAGCAGCAGCACTCTGACCACCCCTGCAGGCCTCAGAGCACCTGCCTCACCTTCATCTCTGGGTACATGTATCTGTGGATGGAAGGCAGCCAGTGGACAGGTTGCTGAGAGCCGGGGGTGCCCTTGCTGTCAGGGAGAACTCCTTTCTTGTCATCGTAGAACGCCTCTAGATGGGAGTAGTGCCCTGGCATCTCCAGCTGGTGTCTGGAAAAGAGAGGAAAAAAGGGGAGATCTGTAGTGTCTCCAGACTATTTATTTAGTGCCTTGCCCTCAGCCAACATCTGATCTCCCAGCCAGAAGGGGTCCTGGGTGCCTCAGTTGCACAGACTCATCCAGGAGGGCAGACAAAGAGTCAGGATTAACCAGCAGCTTTCAGTGCAGCCAGAGAACACGGGCAGGACTGATGCCAGCAGCAAGCTGGTGTATGCACAGCACTGATCCTGTTTTAAATACACTCAGGTAGGAACAGCTTTCTTTTCTACCATCACCATTTTCCCTGCTAGATCCACTCAACACAGCTGAAGTACACACCTAGCCAGGATCACCATCATAGGTTTAGAAGCCTTTTCTAAGCCCTTAGTAAAATGGTTTTCAGAAGGAGAAAAGGGGAAGAACTTTTTGTCCTCTCACCTCTCCCTGGGACAATTATGTCCACATAAAATAAGTAGGGCTTGGGTAGCATTTGACAGCCTGTTAGCAAAGAACAGACTGCTGCTAATTGCTTCCTTATGTCCTTCACCTTGTGAACCTGTAGCACTTTCTGGAGAAATAGTCATTCAAGGCAATCACAGCACAGCGTTGTAGCCGAGTCTCACTCAACGCCTAAAACCACTCTCCACGGAGGCTATGTTACCTCTCCCAGGCCAGTCCCATTCCCAAGGGAACTTACCTGACCTGGTTCTCCAGGAAGTGCATGTACCTATACAGCAGGGTGTAGGAAGGGGAGAGAATCCCCACGGACTTCATGCGGGCACCACGCTCTAACTCACTCTCCACAGGCATGTTGGCAAAGCAGGCCAGGCCAAAACAGAGCCCTTTCCGGAAATAACTGGAGACAGATGTTTGACAGAAGGGTTAATGTTAAAAAGAGGAAAAAAAGGAGAAAGAAAGGTAACTGACTGCTAAAAATACTGATTTGGGAACACAGTTTCTTCTTTAAGGATTCCCCTGAAATCCCACCCTGCTATCTGAAGGGCTGAGGACAGGTGCCCCAGTCTTCTCAGGAACAAGACAGGATATTTAAGGCAAGAGTGCACTAAAGCCTCTACCACACCCCACAGGCCAGTAAGGAATGCAAGTAAGGAAATAACTTGGAATGAAGACTAAAAGAGGATGCACAACTCAGTCAATGCAGTGCCCTTCCTCCAAGGAAGAAGCCTGCAGTCATGCAGTTCTGAGTACAGTCTAGCTACCTACTCATATTTTGGGTGCCAGCACATTGAAACACACTGTAGTTGACTGCAAGGGTTCAGTTCATGCGCCTTTGAGAAAGTAACTGTTCTTCCTGCTCAAAAGGAATTGTGACACTGCAGTTCATTGCAAAACATTGCTGCATTGCAACACTGGGTTAGCAAAATGCACAAAGTTCCTATGCCTTTCTGCTGAAGGAAGGAGCTAGCAAAGAAGAAAGTAAGCAAGAACTGTTTATCAGAACATTTAAAGGATCCACAAGCACTGGCAGAATTAAGAACCTTTTTCTAAGACCTGTTTCTGCAAAATCCTTCCCATTCCAGTTCTGCTGTTCTTTCTCCTTCTCCTAGGCCTCTGCTGACAGTCCCAATAGTGCCAGTGAAGTGTAATTTGCCCCATACACATTAAAATTTGCACCCCACTGAGAAGCTGGCCCGTCCCATTCACCACTTGGCCTCCACAGCCAGAGCTGTCACACAGCAGATCCCTGCATCTAGCTGGTACTTAATACGGTGCTGAAAGGGTCTGAAAAGTACCTTTGGCTCAGCTAGAAACAGTTTAGCAGCACATTTATGCAGGATGTATATTCCTGGATGGTATTTTTTCTTGCATTTTCTGAATTAAGGGATGGTGGTGTAGATGTACAACTAAGAAAAGGAAGTAGTAACATAACATAGCTCAAACATACTCACATAAAATCTGACTGGATTTTGTGGGACCCGCTTGCCATGGATTTGAATTCCACGCCTTCCAAATCTATATCTTGGGGTAAACACCACTCCACCATGTTACCTGCAGAGAAGCAAAGTTATTTGGGTAAGCTTGAATACAGTACTCATTTCTAAAGTGCAAAGAGCATCAACAGCAGGTTGTTGCTTTTATAACACTGGGATGCCAGCAGTGTGCCCTAACACAGCTCCTGAACTCCTAAATTGACACAGACAGTAGCTGACATACAGTACTCCACGCATCTCGTGCAAACTTGTTACTGTTGTAACTCAGATATTGCAGGACTTTTGGGGCCATTTCTGAAGCTGGTGCTAGACCAGGGGCTATACTTGATAAGCTTAATCACAGAGCAGCTACAATTTTACCTGACAGTGGATAAGCTTTGGTCTACATGAGTATCCCATACAGAAAGAACCCAAACTATAGACTGCTGCTCTTTAGGATGAGTTTCTGTGACAGCTCACACCACCACCAATACTGTCCTTTGGCTGTGCTTGGCAGGGCTGGTCAAAGAGGAACCCCTAAGCCATCATCCCAGTCATCACTACTTCCCTGAAATCTCTCCTACTTTCTTTAGGATAGGAGATGTTAGTTGAAGCTTTATATGGAGGCCGAGGCGATGCAGGTGCTGCAATGTGTTTGTGTATGCTAGAATAACCAAAGAAAACAGCACATAAACTACAACCAAGATCAAGATTAGCAAACATCTGTCACCTGCCAAGCCAGCCAGAAAGCATGCAGTTGTTCTGGGGAAAAGGCCACCTGAGGAGTCTGATCCTGGAACAGATGATATCAGAGAAGTCACAAAATGTCCCTAAAGCAAATGAAGTCCAGCAGCGAGTTTACCACAGGCAAAAAAAGGGGTGAATTCTCACGGTTTCCCATGCCAGCCTTTCAGAGCCTCACCCGCTTACCTGGGCACTCCCACTGCACCGAGCTGTGCTCCAGGGTTACCCACTGAG
Source organism: Chiroxiphia lanceolata (assembly GCF_009829145.1). NCBI lineage: Eukaryota > Metazoa > Chordata > Aves > Passeriformes > Pipridae > Chiroxiphia > Chiroxiphia lanceolata. The sequence continues at coordinate 58,501,094 of NC_045641.1, forward strand.
TTTCTGTTCTCTGTCAGTCTGCCCACAGCATTTGAAATAATGTGGCTTAGTTTTAAAAACAAGGCAAACAAACATTCTTCAGTATAATGCAATGGCAGATGCAGCACAAAGGTGCTTCCTACAGGTACAGTCCTTCCCCTGCCCTTTGGGGTGAGCATCCCAGCTGTGCTTACACCAACAGCACACATTTGGAAGGGCCTTACACTCAGCTGAGACTCTTGGAGATATTTGAATATGAGGCCTCATTTCTGAAGCCTGTCTTTTGTCTCATTACTCATACTGCACAAGTACATGCCTGCATTCTCACACAGGAATTGGGCTTAGCTACTGACATTTAAATAGGCTATTTTTCTTCACACATAGATGCTGTATTCAGCAGACCTCCCCCAGCCCTGCCTGGCAAGGACTTCAAAAAAAACCCAGCAGCGTTAGGCATGGCAACAGGAGAAGTTTGCATCCAACTAACCACTTCTAGTGCACAAGGAGACCTCTCCCGCAGAGCCGGGCTGGCCGGGGAGCAGCAGGAGCCTCGTGACCCCGAGCCCAGCTCTGTGCGATCACACGCGAAACCACAGAGCTCTGCTGCGAAGCGCCTTCGCCTCTGAGGCGTGTGAAAGGCTGGCAGGGAAAGCCAATGACATCATGTCAGCCTGCGCGGTCCCCTGTAGGTTTTGCATATTATATATAGATGGTGGCTTTTGTTGTTTGGGGTTTTGTCTGTGGGTGGGTTTGGCTTTCTTTTTAAAGGCACAAGACACTTCCTTGAAAGAGTGAGGAACTCAACCTTCGAGACTGACTGTTGCCTCTTAGCCACAAAATTGTGGTTAAGGCCAAGATCTACTTTTAAGCCTTGCACCAGAGAGGATCACTTACTGGTAGATTACCTGTAGATTAACAGATCGATATACAAGAGTGCCATCAGCAGCAAAAGAAATTGGCTTTGCTCAGTTTAGTCACAAACACTGTCAGGTGTCATATCCACTGCAGAGGTGTCCAAGTGGACATGGCTCAAACAATGTTCTGTAGCAGTTATAAGGAAAGGACGCCTTGAAACAGATCTTTGTCCTACATGTGACCACAAAACCAACTCACATATCATGCAGCTTTTTTTTTTTTTTTCTAGGATCTGTCAGGAGCAACCTGCACCTGCACTCCTGGCTGTTCCTCACGCCACCTTGCCCTGGGAACATACGGGCGACGTGGCAGTCGGAGAACAAACGTGGAGATAAAAAAATAAGAAAGTTGGTCTGGTGAAACAGCAGAGCAAACAAAGGAGAGACTTCAGATGCGATAGCGACTGCCGGCCTGCCTGAGAAACTGGAGGAGGGAGCAATGTTGTAGAAAAACAGGAAGCATTGCCCTTCCCCGTGGAGAAAGCAGGTCTCGTGCGCACAGGAAACTTTCCAAGTGAGAGTGACCCAGTGTCAGAGAGCAGGTGAGTCATTTTGCTGAGAGTCAAATCTGCGGATCTGATCTCTTGGGAGCAATCTCCCAGCTTCAGGTCAGGTCAGAACCAAAACAGTTTCTAGTGTGCAAAGTTTTGGATGTTCTTCCTCTTTCTCTTGTATTTTCTTTCCACTGTATTTGCACATCCTTACAAAAAAGATAGTTGCACTAGCATTTGGGGATCATCACCTGGCCCTCCTCAGCATTAGATGTTTCCCAAGAGCTTCAGGGTACCCAGCTGTGCAGTGCTACCATGTTGTGCCAGGACAGGAGAAGCATAAAGTGTGACCTAGCCATACAGAAGGTTCACCATGCTGGAGCTGAGGACAGCACCACTGATTTAGAAGCTGCCTCTGGCTCTTATGTTCAGTCACTCACACGAGCACTGACACAGTCACAGGGACACCGAAACTGTAACAGTGACCTGGCAACCCAACAACCCACCTTGTGAACTCATTGCATGCAACTGCTATACACTGAGCTCGTCTGCTTCAAGCCCCTCTAAATTCAGGAGAAAAGCCGTTACATTCTTTATTGGCATAGACACCACTTCATCCTTCTACAGTAAAACATCTCCTGCCCAATTGCTCGCCTAGTTGAGCAGACACTACCTGGCATAACTACCAGCCCAGCCACCACCAGAAATTTTGCCTTTCATATGCAAGCTGCCAAAGGAGGTCTGCTGTGCTCATCCTGGGCAGGATCAAGCAGGTTTCCAGCTCAGACACTAACTGGATGATTTTCTTTAAGTCACACACACAAGGACCAGATACCCTTATGAACATTACAGAAGTCCTTCACACCATCTGATGTGGTTGACCCAGGAATTGCCATATCCTCTTTCTGACTCTAGCAAGTTCAGACCACTCAAGATCTTTTTTCCAGGTCCACATCTTTCATAGGGCACTTTGCTCTCCACCTGTGAAGCTGACATGTACCTCACAGTCCTGTCATGCTCCTTACATTCATCATCCATGCTGAGTAGCAGCTGGAGGATGAATCTTCCTGGACTTGACAGACTACTCCAAGGCTGATGACACCCAGCATTAATTGCACATCACATGTGAGAAGAGCTGTTTCCCAACTTTCCCTGGACTTCATTCAAAGCAACAGCTGGCTCAGACAAACTCCTGAGAAAGCTCAGCTTTCTGCCAACCAAGAAAATCTCACCATTTCATAGAAGGCATATGCTCTCAGATTGAAAGACAACCTGCTGTTGCTGCAATCATCCAGACTCTTTCATGTTTTGGATATTTAGGAGAAACACCTCCCCTTCCCATCTCCTGTTGGAAAGATGACATCTAATTTCATTTTGGATTTTGAAAAGTCAAGAGCCTCTGACCTCTAGACTGAAGACACCTCTCTCTCTCTGGTCAGTATGGAAGGGGTATGAAAGCCCTTGGGTGTTTGAGGACACAGCAGCCATGCTGTCTGGCAGAGTGCATTTCTGACAGCACATCACACCTGGGGCTTCCTTCTCTTCACTAATTCCTTAGGATTTTCTGTTCAAGATCAGCATCCAGACTTTACTATCAGGACCCCCTTGTGAGCATGATGTCTGTTATTTTCCCTTTCCACTGAAGAACAAACCCCACTATGCTTCACAGAACTCTTTCCTGTCTCTAGTACTTTTGCTATGGATTTGCTAAGGAAGTGCCTGTCTACAGAGGAAGGAGGAGCTTGCTCCCACACCTGGATGCAAACGGGCTCCTGAATCTCCCAAGCTGATTCCTAAACTTTCTGACTGTACCAAGTCTTTCAGCTATGCACCACTCTTGCCTTTTTACCCCAGGCTGGCACCTGGCAGCCAAAAGACCCAACTATTTGTCTCAGGACATCAGACCCCTGCACACCTCTGCTCACAGGTGCCAGGCAGGTGCTAACTTCCTAACTGTGTCCTAACATCCTGTTTGTGGATACCGCTGGAGCACATGACTAGGAAAACAAAGTTAAGATGTTTTCTGAAATGCTGATTTACAGATTTGAAATAAATAACCTCTGTCAGTAAAAGAAATGATAGAACATTGAGGTCCAACAGCACTGAGGGAGATGGATATGGCAGCAAAAAGTGGAAAATACATTCCCTTGCTGTTCTCCTGTGCCCTCCTGGATTGCAGCACTCCTTCAAAGCACTAAGTCCGAGAGATCCTACCAGAGGCCAGCTTCTAAACACACCAGTCACTAAGAAATACACAGCCGAGCTGCTGCTGCTGCTGCCGCCGGGGATCATGCCCTGCGAGCCTGCCGGATTCACGCCTGCCACAACCACCATCCGTCACCCATAGCTGCGGGCAGGTCTGCGCCACGCCACGGAGACAGAAGGATGCTCTCAAGATGCTCTAACAGGTTGGTGCCCTCCGGGCAGCGCTGACCAGAGGCTCGGCCTGAACCTGTGCGTGGCACAGCGGGTGCCCCAGCGCCGTTCCCAAAATCCCTGTGCCGTGACCCGCTGTGGGGTAGAGTCACCTGTCCCTCTCCTCGGAGCGGCGCCAGGCGCGGCGCCTTCCTCCCGCCAGAACTTCTTCTCGGCGGGATGGAGACCGAACGCAATCTCTCTTGTGCTCCGTCTCCGCAAACGCCCCCGGCCCCCGCGGTCCCCCGTGGGGGCAGGGGGTAGCCCGGCTCCCGCCGCCCGCTCTCCGCTGGCTCCAGCGGCGCTGGGGGGAGCGGTCCTCGGGAGGCGATGCGGGGGGAGCGGTCCCCAAGGGATGCCCGGCCGCGGCCGCATCCATCTTACTCCGGCGGCAGCGGGAGCCCCAGGCCCGGCCCGCCCGCGCCGCGGCGCCGCTCACCCGTGCGGGGGTCGAAGGTGACCACGAAGACGGCCACGATCTGGTCCTCCTCCGCCTCCGCCCGCGGCGGCCCCGCCGCCCCCGCCGGCCCCTCGCCGTCCCACGGAGCCGCGCTCCAGCCCCCGACGAGCCGCCGCCCGCCGCTGCTGCTGCTGCCGCTGCTGCCCGGCTCGGCCGCGGGCGGCGGCGCCGACACCGCGGGGCCCTCGGCCCAGAACAGCAGCGGCGCCTCGTCCGAGCGCTCCACCATGGCCGGGCCGGGCCGGGGCGAGCCGAGAGGAGCTGAGCCGAGCCGAGCCGAGCCGAGTCGAGATGAACCGAGTGGAGCCGAGCCGAGCCGGGCCGGACCAAGCCGAGATGAGCCGAGTGGAACCGAGCAGAGCACAGGTGAGCCGAGATAAAGCGAGTGGAGTCGAGCTGAGCCGAACCCAGCTGAGCCGAGCCGGGCCGCGCCAAACCGAGCCGCACCCCCCGCGCCGCACCGGCGGGGGGCGGGGCCGCGGCTGGACACGCCCCCGATGGGCGGGGAGGGCGGGGCGTAACTGATGGTACGGGGCGGTGGGCGGGGCTTGGACCAGAGGGCGGGGCCTGAGGCGTGGCGCTCCAGGGCGGAGCTTCCCGGGGAGATCCCGGCGGAAATCCCAGCTCTGCTCCCAGGTGGCAGCTCCCGGAGGAGCACGGGAGGAGCGGGGGTAGCTCGCCTGCCCGTGCTGCACCTCCTCTCGCTGTCCGCCTTCTGTCCCCCCCAGGCTGTGTCCTCAGAGCAGGAAGGTTCTAGTGGGACCCTGTCGGGACCATCCTACCGGGGGAGCCAAGGGAGTTGGGAAGAGCAGCCTCAGGGCCAGGAAGGGGGCAGGCTCACACACGCCCTGCAAGCCCCAAATCTGAAGGAGTCAGGGATACTGATCCAGTATATATTGATATGTATATCTATCATATATCATCATCATCATGGCTGGGCTTCGTCAACGAAGATTTGGGAAGGGCTCTACCCATGTTTGCTACAAGCGCGTTGGTGGCTAAAAAGGCCAATACGAGACAGGCATGTCCGGCTGGAAAAGGCACAGCAGAAAGACTCCTTAGATGGTATATTCTGCAAGGCATGACTCTTTCTGCATTGTCTTTTCTCCTCAAGGGTGATCCTGCATGCTTTCTCAAAAGCATCAGCAGCGTTATAGATGGTGTGTCTCCAGACCTCCTGACTGGAGGCCAGAGTAGACCAGTTATGATGGTCAGTATGGCCAAGGCTGAGAAGTTGTTTCAGGGAGTCCTTGTATCTTCTCTTTGGGGCTCCTCTCTTGCGGCAGCCGGTGGCAAGTTCACCATAGAGCAAGATCTTAGGGAGGTGGTGATCTTTCTCAGCAGGGTCAGCTTGGAGAGATCTATCATATATATGTGATATGTATATCTATACACAAACGTGGTACAGAAGGATGTGAAACATTTTTAGGAGGAACAGGCACAATCATCTTGAGGTTGAAAGATGGAGACACAAGCATGACCAAGGCATCCACAGGCAGCCAACTTTTTGTAATTACTGTCCTCGTTATGCTACCACCAATGTCATTAAGTGTCATTAGGTTTAATTTGGTTCCTTAGGTCTTCCTGATTAATTCAATTACCCAATTAAGCAGGCCACAATTAAAAGGAAGATATTGTAATAAAAGCCTTAGTTGTCCAACTTTTTTCCTGTTGAGCAGCTCTGAGTGTTCAATACGCCATTAAGAAACCCATCATCCAGTTTCCTCTGCAGTGGGATTTGGTTTTTTCCTTTTTTTTTTTTGGTATCATTAGCATCCATTTGCTGCGAGCTTCATTTCATCCAGCTCCAACACTGAGTGGGCATTTTGTTTCACAAAGTCCATGCACAAGTTTACTGTGCAGAGCTATACACCAGAGTAGGTGGTGTTTAGCAGATGGAGTTTTTCATAGAAGGTGACTGGTAAAGGAAAAAAAAAAACAAACCCTGCACAATATTTTGTTACTGTATAAAGAAAAGCCAGATTTTGCAAATACTTGGCTACATGCTTTGCTTTAACCATACAGACAGTGCCAAGCTTCATTTGGATAAATATATTTTTGCATGTTGGTGATGCTAAAGTGACAGCTCATTTCTCTCTTCTCCTTCATGCTCATAAATGTCAGTCCCCAGTGATCCAGGCAGGAAACAAATACCAAATAAAAATTCCTCCATTATCCACACGAGCTGTTTGTGATACAGAGCTGTTCCTGGTCCTCTTTGCAGTGCAGTCACACCAGTGTTATCCCAGCTTGAGGGAGAGGATGCAGTGGGAAGAGCAGCCAGTGACAGGGAGCAGAGGCTGCCAGTGCTGGCCCCGAGATATGTGAAATGTCATAACGCTCTGAGCTCTCGGATTTTGGTGAAAAAACCCTATGGGACAAGAGACCTGGAGGCACCACAGCTATTGATACTGTTTTGGCCAGCAGTCTGGGCCTACTGAGGGCACACCGTTTGCTGGGTACGTGCAAAAATCAAAGACCACATTTTCTCCTTTATTATTTCACCAAAATTGAAAAGACCAGGCCAGGGGATAATATTACCCTTTCAGAAGAAAAAACAAAATGAACACCTTTTCACTTGAACCGAGGGCTAAAAAAAATTGTCATCAGATCTTTGGGTAGTCCTCCAGAAAACATATGAAATGAAAATGTGGTGGCTTTTATTTTGAAGATGCAAGGTGAACAAGTTGGGCCTTCTATAAACAGCAACTTTTCTCCTTTATATATCACATCCCCCCTTAGAAAAATGGATGTTGCCTATAAATCCCAAGGGAAAGAAGAAAGAAAAAAAAATTTTTTTTCAAGTGGGATTAAAAACTGTGGTCTGAAGGAGTTTCATTGCTGGGTTATTAATGAACATATAGTTATGGGGACTAAAAACGTTATTTCTTCAGATTTAAAATAACACATTCCAACCCAACACTCCAAGTACCGAACATCGGATTAGTACAGTCAGCTCACAGCAGTACTAAAGTGGTCCTGGATCTCAGCTGGCCAGATGCTGCAGGGACAGCTTGTCATAGCAAAAAGCAGCTAGTGCTGGCACTCCCAGGCTTTTGGACCTCGCTCAGGGTAAGGCACAGGGAGACACAGCAGCTGCATTTCAGGCTCAGAGAGGCTGCACAGCAGCAGCAGGCTCTGTGCCTGCAAGAAATACTAGGAATACAAGAAATACTGGCTCTCTGAGCCAGTTGTGACCAGTGCTGAGTTCTTGGCATGTCCTCCTGGTACCATTTTGGGAGCCTGTATCAAATGAATTGTTCATCACAGTCTTAACAGGCAACTTCAGAGACCCATATGGCCATACTTTTCATTCAAAGAGTGGGTTAGGAGAGCTGAGACACCTCAGGCCATTATGTCCCTTTATGTTCTGGTGGGAATTTTCCTTGATGTGTGCACAGGAAAGCAGGTGCTGGTTCTGACAAACCCCCATCTCGTCTGGGCTGCAGCCACTTCCAATTTCTGCATGTCCCTCTAGCAGTTCTCCTGGATGCTGAAAAAAAGGCTGCTGTAGCCTCATTCCTAGTTAGTTAAAACTCCCTCTAGTCCCTCTTTGAAGCTCAGACTCACAAAGACATGGATCACAAAGACATGGAAGATCCCTGTTTTTTAGAGAGAAGTGCAATGGGAGGAGACATTGACCTGCTCCCAGTGAGTGGCCCTACCTGAAGGGCTGCCTTCACTGACACAGCCAGCTTCTCCCTCCTCTCCCTTGAAACCTCAAGATGGGAACCCATACAAAGACCTGTGTATGGCTCCTAACTCTCTCCTGAAGTCTTATAAATTATACAGCTATAAATTTCTACATTATAAATTACTGACCCCTCCTTGCAGCCTGCAACTCTTGCCCAAATTAACACACATCTGAATGCAGGAAGTGAAATTCAGACCTAAATAAGGAAGTGCAGTGCCCCATCACCAAAAGACTAATAACTTAAACATGTAAAGCCCACAAAGACTGGATCTCTGGTGGGATTATCATGGAGCAGACTGGCTGTCAGCAAACATCATCCCCCTCACAGGCCCCAGGAAGCTGGAGAAGGGAAGAGTGTGCAGAAGCAAGGGGATGACTTAGAGGGAGCTCCCTGCAGAGTTGATTGCAGGCACAGCAAACCCACATCCACAGCAAAACCCCTCATCCACCAGGCAACTGTGGGCAGGTGCTGCCAAGCTCCAGATGTTTCCCATTAGCATTGGCTCAGGTGTTTGGGGTGGTTATAAATGTTCCAGAGGAAGAGAAGGGGTCTCTGTGGGGTATCTGGTAACTCCTCAGGGCACCCTCTGCTTTTTCAGCTGTATGTACCATGGGTTCTTTTTCTCTGGTTGAGAAATTTAATGTAGAAAAGGGTGAGGGGAGGATTGGTGTGTGTTGTTTTTTAGGATGGGATAGCTTTGTTTCTTTGTGTGATGAGAACAGTGATTAAGTATTAGTGGAGGGAAGAGTTCTCTTGGAGCCTTACTGACAAAGGTAGCGGCTTCTGAGTTGTATCTGACTTGCACCAATAAGACAAAAGGCAAAATCTGCTGTTACATGAGCAGTAGCTGAATGGATTTGTACTTAGTAATTCTGGGATACTCTTCATTAACCAAGGCTGTCTAATGACACCTATGAGTGATTAAAGCTTCTGTGCCTGTGGGATTGGGGTGGGGGAGTGCAGTCAGCAGAACTGATGTCCTTGATGAAGCAAGGAAGAAGATAGTTAATCTGTGTAAATAATGCTGTCTTCCTCTCCCTCTAACCTTCTCCCTCTAACAAAACAGGCCAGTATCAGCTATACCTGTTCTGTTTCATGTGGTGACATGGGTGACTGGGACAACAGTGATGAATTTGTTCAGCGGCTGGATTTTTCCAGTTGTGGTGAAGAGAGTGAAGACAGAAGTGTAAATGAGGAGGACTCCCTAAGCTTGAGCCCTCCCAGGAGGTCTGAGTTCCAGAAGTGGCAAGAGAGCAGTCCTCTTCCAGCAACCCCCCCTCAGAGCAAGTTTAGTGAGATTTTCCTGAGCAGGACGAAAGCCTGGGTGAGTCCCACCTTGAAGGCTTCCCCAGCTGTGAACAAGACCTGGGGCAGTGCCGAGACACCACTGCACATCACCTGGAAAAAGCTGCAGCTGTGTGACACCCCCCACACTCCCAAGGTAAGGGCATGTATCGATGCTCTGCCTGAGCAGGCAAGGTCTCTGGTGTTGCTGTGGCATCACTGTGTGGGTGGTGAGGGGATCTGTTTCCAGCTCTGTGGAAAGCTTTTTTTAATGTTACTGTTGATAGCTTGTACTCTTCCCTTAGAAACCTGGACAATGAGCTAAGGAAGGGCTATTCTGTGGGTGTGAGTAGAAACCTGTGTGTGGGAGCAATTGTCTTGACTCTTTTAAAGATGTTGTTAAAACCAATTAGCTGGTATTGGGTCAGTCTGAGTTAGAAAACCTGAAGCAACCATATGCTTTGGCTTCCCATGTGCACTTGACACTCTGCTTAAGGAAGTGGATGTCTGTCACATCTCTGTAGGAGATAAATGGATCTCCCTTCAGTAAGCTCATCATTCCAGGGGGAGCTTGGAGATAGGCAGCTACCCTTACTGTTCTGTTCAGCACAATTTTGGGTGCAAGTGGGTTTTCTCTTGAAAGTTGGAAATGCTGTGGCTGGGTATATCCTTTATACTAAGGCTCACTTATCTACAGAGCTAGTTTCTTAGGAGAATGATCCCAGACTCTGTTTTCTGTGAAACTTCTTGCATAGAATATAATACAACTCATTTTTTGTCTTCTGTAATCACAGATAGAGACTTAGCACCACCTTCTCTGTTCCTAGATAATTTCTGGTGTGTGCACTGGGTCCTTGCTGTCAAAACTGGCAATGAAGTGTAGCTCTTGGTCCCTCTCTCAATATTCCTGCTCTACTGATGGACTGGTTGTTCCTTTGCTCAGGTGATACACAGCCTATCAGACTTTTTAATACTTCTGAGCTAGGATTTGACTTCCATCCTCCTCCAGAAACCTGATTATGTGGATAAAAGGATGATCCTCTGGCCATATATGATCAACTGTGTGGCAATATTTGCTGAGGAGTGGCCTGCCACTCCTTAGGGAAGGAGCAGCTCTAAATGGCATCACTCCAAGAATTTCCTGCAGTGACCCTTTATAAAAAAATCTCCCTAAATCTCACCTTAACATACGTGAGAGGTTGTCCTGGTTTTGCCTGGAGTTAATTTTCTCCCTAATAGCTAGTGCTGTACTGTGTTTTTTTGATCTAGTGTGAGAACAATCTTGCTAACACACTGATGTTGTAGTTGTTGCTAAGTAGTGCTTACCCAAAGTCAAGGACCTTTCAATTTCCCATGCTCTGCCAGTGAGCAGAAGCACAAGAGCTGTGTGGGAGCATAGCCAGGACAGCTGCCAGGAACCAGCCAAAGGATATTTCCTACCAGGGAATGTTGTGCTCAATGTAGAAACAGGGAGGAATTAGCCAGGAGGGGCCGATCAGTGCTCAGGGATGGGCTGGGCACCAGTCAGTGGGTGGTGAGCAAGTGTACTGTGCATCACTTCTCTATCCTGGGTTTTATTTGTCTCGTTTTGTTACCTCTTTTCATTGCAATGATAATAATTATTATATTTTAATCATTAAACTGTTCTTTTCTCAATCCACAGGTTTTACCTACTTCCCCCCCCACACACAGCCCCATTTCTTCTCCCCATCCTACTGGGGGAAGGGGTGGGGTTGGGAGCAAAGGGCTTAGTCACTGGCTGGAGCTAAACCATAACAAGGGTCTAGAACCTTTTCCAGACAAGATGGGCTGCTGAAAGGGGAAGGGTGTTTTCAGTGTGTGCTCTTGTGTAGCTAATATGTTGGCTGGATGCTTCAAGATACGCTGCTTTATAGTTTGTCACCTTGTAGCTCACGAGCAGCAATCGCACCAAATCAACAATTTCTTTTCCTTTGCTGTCATCTGGGAGAAAGGTCTTGGTTTCCAAGCATGCTGCAAAAGGTGGGCTCTAAAGGGCCCAAATCTTATCAACAAGGCTGGGAGCATTGATTTTGGAACATTTGAAGGTGATAGAAAGGGTAAGAGAGCAGAGCCACATCTAACTGCAGACAGATGAGCACCAGAGCCCCAGCTGGGATGCATGGCAGGAAGCAGATGATTGCATTTTGTAGGTTTGCTCAATCCTGGAACAGATTGCTAGAGCTGGTTATGGTAGCTGCCCTACACTGCATAGCAGCAGCTACTCTCAGATGATGTTACAGGGAGACAAGTCTGCTGGATTGTGAAATAAAAATAAAGCCCCTGTAGAGCAGACAGGAATTGCGTACGTGCACACATCAACAGGCTGGAATGGTATTTGACATCCCTTCCTTGGCTTGTGGTTAGACTGGAATTTAGCCACAATCCTACACAGCTTCTAGGCTGCTGAGTAAATTGGGCCTGGATATATACTGCTTTTAATACATCCATAAGCAGGATTTTCCTATTCAGGAGCAATGAGATGCAGAGCTTGAAAAAGAGATCAAGAGTCATTTTCAGGGTCACAGTAAACAAGGAGCCAAATTTTTAAGCACAATATAGAAATAAAGGAATGTCCCAGAAGTAGCTATATCTATGAGTGCAGCACCAGTTAGGTGGATGTGGAATACTGTATGCAGCTTTAGGTTTTTTATCTTCAAAAACTTTTGTTGAGAGAAAAGAGCAACTCTAGGTGTGAGTGAAGATGTGGCTCTGGGATCATAATAGTGAGACTACTGCTGGACTGGAAAGATATCGGAGTACCTTCATCATCAACAGGGAGAGTTCTTGAAGAGCTTTTAAAACTAGAGGAAAGCAGTATATTAAAAACCCTCTAGAGCTAATATTGTTCTCTTGAAGCTGAAACAAGTCAAAACCAAACTGATGTTTTTAAAAAGCTGATGGTTACTGAAGAGGTTAAGTCAGACTGAGTAGATTTTTATGTCTCCAACTCAAGAGTGATGTGCTTCTCTGAAGGTTTTGGAATAGTAGGTGAAACCCAATAGTCTGTCTTCTCTGGGAAGCTGAAGTATAGAAGATCCAGAGGCTTCTTTTGAACTTAAATTTCTGAAACTCTGTTTTTTATTCATGAGGAGAAATGGGATTTGGTTGCTTTACCAGTGGCCATACAAAAAATATTTCTACCAACTTACCATGTCCTAAAACTGCTTATTGTTGGAGAACCACAAGGAAACTTGGGTGGTGTTCCAACTCATCTCCTGACAAACCTGTTCTGACCAAACTGATGCAACAGTCCATGCCTGACAGAACTAGGTCTTCCATGTTAATGTAACATACAATGCAATTTCTATGTTTCTCTAGGTGAGAAAGAGGAGCAGCTGGCACCTCTTGAGGACTGTGCTTGCCAAAATGGCTCTGCGGGCCTCACCCAAGTGAGCAGGGAATAGAATCTGAAAGGGCTAACAAAGAATGAAATGCTTTGTGGAAGAAGAAAACCATCAGGACTAAACTAGGGACACGGGGATTTAGGAGTCAGCGGTCCCAAGGAAGGGAGCTGAGTTCTCTGAGGAGAACAGAAATTTTGTTCTGACATAGCAGACACAAAAACATTTTTGCTGTTTATTTTCCACTTCTTTTTCCTCTCTCAATACAGAGCCTGTTATCAAAGACAGCTTTTCCTTCATCTGGGATGAAGGTCCCAGCCAAAGGCTATCGACAGCCAAGATACGCTCCTGGTGCTGCCTCAGATGACTCTACCCAAGCTTCTCTTGTCAACATTAATCCCTTTACACCAGAGTCGTATCGACAAATGCTCTTTCTTTCTAATGGCAAGAGGAAGACCAGAGAAGAGCTGTAAGTGAGCTCATCTTAAACAGCAGACTGGAAGCAGACTGTTTGAAGGAGATAAGTAATGGAGACATTCAGTATCTGCGCTTATTTGCTAACAGTGAATCATTCACTTCTGTAGTATTCATTGGTGCAGAGCAAACATTACTAGACATGTAAAGGTAATGAAAATGTGAATAAAAATCAATCACTTCCTTTGTTCAGGAATGTAAGTGGAGGATCAACAGCTAACCTCAGTTCTGTGACTGTAGCTTTACCAGTAATAGGGTGTCCAGGAGAATGATGCCTCTGGACAATGCCACTCTGTCGTGTGGGCAGTACTGAAGTTGCTTTGTGGAGGCTTTCTAGATGGAAACAAAGATTTTCTAACCTAGGACTGCAGTCTTTTAAGGCCTTGACTAAAAACTTGTGTGTTAACTCTAAAAAATACATTTTAAGCTGTGAAGCAAAGTTGGAGGTTCTTTTGAAGGATGTTTTCATGTCAAATCTCAGTTGCATTGCTTCACTGAAATGATAACACCAGACTTTCCTAAACTTCTGTTGTAGGAAGGATCCTCGTCCAAGAAGCCAGATTAAACAGGAGCTACCTCCACAGGTGAGTGTCTCTGTATTTCCCTCCTGCAGAGTGGATATGATGCTAGCAGAGACTTAGTGTTTAAAATTTATTCTGTTATTGAAGTATAAATCTTGACGTCATGCCAGAGGATGAATACTTATGTCAGAATCATTCCAAGGTTAAAGTTTTGTTAACATTTGTTTGAGATGACAAACTTGGTAGTGATTCCTATCTCTAAAGGAAACTTGTACTAAAGCAGATCTGAAACTTTGACAAGTAATACTATAAAACTCATTGATTTTGGTCAGGAGGTCTTCCTGGGAAATATAATTTGGGTTCCTCAGAGGGAACTGTATTACTAAACTACTGAGTTAGCATAAATAGGGATTGTACCTTTGTGGTTCGAAAAAGCAGGTATATTGCTGTTCCTATGAATTGGTGTACTGAGCATTTTTGGATGTTAAAGGAATATGGCTTCTATATTGCAAATAGCATATGGACCTGCACTGCAAAACCACAAAGACTCAGCTGTGGATAAGTACTGAGGGCACAGTTTGAGTTGCAGTAGTACTGATGACAAATCTCCGAAGCAAGGTGGCAAATTCTGTACTCTGTGGGAAAATGTCCAGCTGGGGGGGTGTATGTGTGCCTTGGGGTCCAAGGGAAGGCCCCACCACACCTTAAATAGCTACAGGACAGCAAACTCTATCTTAGAGCTCCAAACAGAGTCCTCTTGCTGTTGCTGACCACTGTACTTCGCTGGCAAACCTCAGCTTTAGCCTTGGTGTGAGGTCCCATCTACTCCCAGCTGTGATGGCAGAGTTGGGCAGTGGTGTGGGAACCCATGTCCCACAGTCTTCTTCCTTCTTCCCAGTTTTATCTGGAGGGATGCTGCCTATCCAGCTGGCTTTTGGAAAACAAGGCAAGCCTCAATTAAATTTCTTCATTTTGATGAGGTAAAAATCTCAATTTTCCTGAGCAGCCCCTTGAAGGAAGTACTTTGACTTATGCAAGTCTGTAGTTGCGAGTTAGGCTTACAGAAGAATAACGGTACCCTCTAGCCGAGCAGACTGGTATTGCAGGAAAACTGGTCTCCATGGAAAAACTACACCTGCAGAGCCAATCTGCTACCAGGCAACATCCGGGGCTGCCACAATTATTGTTTTCCCTAGAAGAAAGCCTTGAGTAGCTTGTGATTTACTGAAATATTATTCTGCTCGAGTGCTGATTAGATTATGTAATATAGATATAAAATTGTGTACTATGAGGTATCTTTATTCCCAAGCTTTTTAAGATAGTGTAAAATACAGCTGCCTTATGCCTTCACCTGTTGTGAAGGGCTGCTGTTTCATGTGAGCCACATCTTGCTGGCTGTGAGGACCAACTCTTACCCCCTCCTCTTTAAGGTCATATACCACATACCACCATAATCACAGCAGTGGTTTCTGTGGAAACCACTCTGCCACATGAGCTACTGTCCCTGTGAGGGATGCAGGAGCATGGAGAAAAATCACTTAGTTCGCTCTCTTGTTGTTCACTTCATGCTCCGCTGCTTATCTTTTTTTACTCATCTCCCCTGCCAGTAGGCATCACTCTACAAGCAGTACCAGCAGTTCCTATTTCCCTGGTGGCCATTATTGTAGCAATAATGATGTTCCAACTGTTCTGCAGGCTTTCAACCCTTTGTGGAAAAGTGTCTCTGGGTGAGAAATCAGTGGGGATACAAACAAATACACAGAGACCAGCTAATCTGCCATTAGTCAACAGCTGGTGCTTCAAACTTGAAGAGCCTGAACTGATGCAGAATGGCCTTGCTGCAGGCAACCTCAGCTGCCAGAGTAAAGCATCTCTTACATAGCTGGAGCCACATGAAGCCAACATTCAGGCCACAAAACTTCTCTCCTGTATTCAAAATAGGCAATAACTCTTACTTAAACACAAATTCAGTACGTGAGTCTGGCTAATTCAGAGGTACTGGATTTCTACCTACCAAATTTGGTAACAGGTCTTCTCAAGCCTTGTCTTTAGGCCAGTTATTTCAGTATTTTGTTGTTGCCTGCTGTTCTTCCCTGACTGACTCCATCAGCTATGGGTCTAGAAACTGGTCTGGGCTGCCAAGAGAAGAGATGGAGTGGCAGTAACCCAAGAAGGCTTAGGCACATACACCAAACTAGACTAAAATTCTCCTTAGCTGCAGTTTCTACACCTATGGCTAGCAAGTCATGATTTTATAAAAAACAAAACAAACACAGCCCCATAACTTGGCCTTTGGTAGGTGGTCAGAAAAAACACAGTGTGGTTAAGTGAAAGGTAGTATTTCAAGGAGAACAGGCAGTGCACCTGCACACATGCCTGTGTGCATCCAGATGAGCATCCAGAATGGGAGCGAGAGCAACATGGGTAGTCTGAGAGCAAGTGCTACACACCTCTAAAAACACGACAGATATTATTTTTTAAGCCTTTGTTTAAATCTTTCAACTTGTACTTGTCTTTGTTTTTGTGACCTTTTAGAGATATCCTCTGAAAGAGAGCAATATGGTTTCCCGCTACAAGAAGGAGTTCCTGGAACTAGAAAAAATTGGTGTGGGGGAATTTGGCTCTGTCTACAAGTGCATCAAACGCCTTGATGGATGTGTTTATGCCATCAAACGCTCCAAAAGGCCTCTGGCAGGATCCTCGGATGAGTGAGTGTGTAGCTAGAAACTGCCAGTTGAAATGATGGGCATGTTCTTGAGAGGTGTGATGGGGAAGGAGGGAGTGTGGATCTCAAGGTATCTGAGGGATGGCATGAGCAAAAATTGGCTGCTGTTGCACTTGAAAGTAACAGAAGAGTGGGGGAAGACAGCACTGTAGAACTATTGGATATAAATGTCTAAGGAAGAAGTCCTATGCATTGCAAAGTGAGATAATGGCTTACCTGAATTCCTTGGGTCCATCCAGACATTTTCTTTAAAGTAATAACTGTCAAGTAGTTTGTTTGTGGAAAGTCCCTGCCCTGCTTTATGGCCAGCATTGCTCACATCTGTATTGACCAGCTCATGGTGTCCTGCATGTTAAAGCAAAGTCTTTGAAGTTGCTGCTGCTTTTGCCTCTTTAACAAAAGACTTCCTCAGTGATTATTTTATTTGGACAGCTGCTTAGCACACTTGAGCAAGGGCAGGTTTTTTTTCAGCAGCTGTGAGAGCCAGTCTGTCTGTCAAAACTCAAGAGATAAGTCCTGATCACCTCTGTTCCCCCTTTCTCAAGCCAGGCTGCAATCTGGGCTCTCAAGCAGGCTCTGCCACTCTGTAACCTGTGCTTTTTCTGTGTGTGCTTCTCTAGGCAGCTGGCACTGCGTGAGGTTTATGCTCATGCTGTCCTTGGACACCACCCCCATGTTGTGCGCTACTACTCGGCCTGGGCAGAGGACGATCACATGATTATCCAAAATGAGCACTGCAATGGTAAGAGCTGGGACATTGTCAAAGGTTGAGATCTCAGGATGGGTGCAGTTGCCCTCTTAAATATGGGACATTTTGGCTTACAACAAAGCAAACTGCACCAGGGCTACATATCCATAGAGAATCCAGTAAGGGCTCATAAGATCTAGATGAAGCTCTGAATGGTGCCAGTGTGTTAGAGGCAGTGAATACCCTCTAATTTCTGGGATTTTAAAACTGTTCCTCTGTGTTGGCTGACCTGGAGGAGCATTCCCCATGCTGATGCTTAGAGCTCTGTGTGGGACTGTCCAGGTAACATCTGATATAAGTGACTCAAGAGCAGATAACTTAAAGGCCATGTACCTCAGCAACAAACTTGTCTTAATGAAGGTGGATAACAATTAGAAGAGTGGCTACCTGGTTGAGAGGAAGGCATCTTGACTAGGAGAAAAGTGTTGACAACTGCAGAGGAATGGAGCAAATAATGAGGCAAAGTGTAAATGGGGTGCTGCAGACAGGGTGGTACACTCTTACTTGAGTTTGCCCTTGGCCACAGCACTGTTTGAGAGAAATTTAAAAGGACCCATCTGGCTACCAGGGGAGCTGAAGGCAAATATGTAATGCTCATCTTTCAGCTGCACCTGCAGTCCTGGGGCTCAGTGAAGAGTGGTGATAGCTGTTTGGAGTAATGCTTTCAAATGTGGTGGAGGGAACCATGAAATATGGTGCTTGTTGCTGCAGCACTGACGTATTGCTTGTGTTCTAGTGGATGAGTATCTGATATTAAAGGAGAAGTGGTGACAAGTGGGCTGATGGAGAGAGGAGCCATGATATTTATTAGTGCTAAAATAGCCAGAGTGCCTCAATGGAGACCCACAAAACTCTGTGTCTGTGTTAAATGTTACATTCTTCAGTCAAAAATCTTCTAGGAGGAACTTAATTTCCTTGCTCCAGCATTCATATACCTGCTTCCTGCTTGTAAGCATGGCAGAAGTAATTAATTTTTCCACTGTTCACTTGAAGCACCATCAGTGTCACTACCAGGCCAGCCCTCCTGGTGCTGCAGTTGCTCAGTCCTTGGTGAGCAGGAGGAAGGGCATTCTGAGGCAATTGAAAGGCTGAAGTTAAATGGTGATGTCTAGAGCATATATAGGGCATATATTAGCTGGTCTGGTTTGGGTTTGCCAGTGCATCCTTGCAAGCCTGCAAGTGTTCTAGGTAGTAGTTTCTACTAAGCTGTTACAAACATGCTGCTCTGTAAAAACCTTTGTGAGGTCTCAGACTGCCTGTTTTCACCCAGGTGGGAGTCTCCAAGATGTGCTGTTGGAAAATGCAAAGCTAGGGCAGTATTTCCTGGAAGCAGAGCTGAAGGAAATATTGTTACAAGTCTCCATGGGGCTAAAATACATCCACAACTCTGGCCTTGTGCACCTGGATATCAAACCTAGTAAGTATAGTGCACTTTGTGGAAGGTCTTCCTAGTGACCCTTCAGGGGTAGGATCTGTAACAGATCCTTCTGCTTGGACCTATCATAATGCTTCAAAGGAAAGAAGACTTGCCCTAAAAGGTAAATGTCTTGTGGTTTGTGTGTGGGGGTTTTGTGTGTTGGGGTTTTTTTTGTTTCTTTGTTTTTGTTTGGTGGTTTTGTTGTTGTGGTGGTTATTTATTTATTTTATTTGTGCCACTACTGCTGCTTTAAAAGTGCTTCTCTGGTAGTCAGCAGCATTTTACTTTTGCCTCCTGATCTCTGTAATCCTGGCTCATGGGAATCACCTTCATACCAGTGGAGCAAGTAGGGCTGCTAATGAACACGGGGACTTCCTTATTTGCTTCTGCCTTGTTGCACAACACTTGACTTTTGTATGTGGAGTTACCCTGAGGGATTAAGTTCCTGCAAAAATAGTAACAAGGTTTCCTTTCTGCAGCTGAGGATGGGCACCTCCTGGGCAGTGCTCCCCCCGGTCGCAGAGTTAATATTCTTATAGTGGAGCTCCTTTTTCCTGCTGAAATCATGCTTTTAGCTTAGAGGGCAGAGGGAGGGGAAGTTGATTTCACTAGGATATTTTCTGCACAAGATGCAGCTGTCTTCTACCAGCTGTGTTGCTGAATACGTGAGCTGGGCAGAAAGCAGACTAACTGGTGGGAAGCATGTGCACAGTTTCTCTGGCTGCAAAGCTTAACTAGTGTGACAGGCAGGATTTTTGGAAAGTTGTCAGGCTGATGCAGTCTGACTACTGATATCACACTTGCAAAACTTTTCTGTCCTGCAGGTAATATCTTCATCTGTCACAAGCTGGCAGTTGCAGGTCCCGCTGGGCAGGAGAGTGACAGTGAAGATGAATTCTCTTCTGGTGTGGTGTATAAGATTGGTAGGTTTTAGCCAGGTTTACAACTGGTTTAAGATTAGGGCTGCCCATTAATGCTCGATACTGCTCTGTCCTGCTGGCTGAAGAGACTCGCATACAAAACTGACAGCAAAGTCCTGAATGCCCCAGTTACCTACCAGAATTAATTCCTCTGAGGAGACAGCTCCTAGAAAACTCATGAGCTTCTTTCCAAGCCCAGATTCTTGAGTAGGAGCAAGCTTGCTCTTTTACTTAGTATTTTGTTGTTGCTCTTACTGGTGCCTATAAGATGCAGGCTTTTATTGATGGAGAACTACATCAGTTTCTTCATTACATTCCAGTTGCTTGTTCTTTGTCCCAGGTGACCTTGGACATGTGACATCAATAACAAACCCTCAGGTGGAGGAAGGAGACAGACGGTTCTTGGCCAATGAGATTTTGCAAGAGGTACAGCTGCTGGCAGGGCAGTGGGGAGCAAGTGGAGAGAGATCAACTGCAGTGCAGTCATTAGTATAGTGTGTTCCTCACCTTATCTCCTGTTTCTTCTGTCTGGTCTGGCTGTGAAATCAGCAAAATTAATGCTTTATTATGAACAGTATAGGTATGGGTCTTATCATGTAAATATTTACAATACCTTATAAATTACTATCATTGGATTATTGCAACTATTGCCTGTGAGGAATTAATGAGACAAAACCTTATTGGTTTGGAGTAATTTAATTTGCACACTCAGCTGATATTAAACTGCTGGATGTGATTACTGAGGAATATATTTAGCCAGACAGATGCCTTGTACAACAAACACTGAACAGGTAGTGGGGAGAGGTGAGAGGCACAACATACCTCTTAAACTTGACTGCAGTCTTGTCACTGGCCAGTGGAAAAAAAGGAAATCTGTATTGAACAACCAGGTTGGATGTGTTCATCAGCTCAGGTACTTAAGTGACAGTATCTGTTTGTGTTGCAAGTGGCTTTGGGAACTGCTGGGTCAATGTGTCAGATGCAGCCTTGAGTTGGGCTTATTGCCTTTTGGTGAAGGGTGGAGGTACACATCTGTTAGGCCACCCTCTGGAGCTGCTGCAGTGATCATAAAGTGGGCTGCAAGTTCACCTTCATGGTGAAAGCCAACATGCTGTTAGTTACAGTACTATCTGCTGACAATGTTTTTGTCCTAAAGAGAAGGAAGCGGCTCACTGGAATGGTGAAGCCAGTGCCATAAACATACTTGCTTGGCTGTTTCTTTTTGAGCTTGAACCCCAACCACCTTTGTTTAGTACAGCAAGATGTTCCCTTTCTACAACCTTTCACCTTCTCTCTGCAGCAATACTGCAACCTGCCCAAGGCAGACATCTTTGCCCTGGCACTCACGGTAGCTCTGGCAGCTGGTGCAGCACCGCTGCCTCACAACGGGACCATGTGGCACCACATCCGCAAAGGCAACATCCCACCGATCCCCCAGAACCTTCCCCGGACCTTTCTTGAGCTCCTTAAGGTGAGGAAGTAGTCTCTGACAGAAAGGTGGCTTTTGCAGTTGTTATGTGGCAGGAGTGTTAAACTCTGAACTCCTTTGCCTTCTAGCTCATGATCCATCCTGACCCAGTGGAAAGACCTTCTGCCACAGCTCTGACTAAACACCCTGTTCTCCGTCCTTCATGTGGAAAAGCTCTCCAGCTCCAGGAAGAGCTAAATGTGGAGAAATGCAAGACGGCCATGCTGGAAAGGTAGGACTGGCTTGGGCATGAAGGGGAGAAGGCATGGGCATAACAAGTGCTGGTCACTAGCCTTGAATGGAGGGTGGTAGTCCTGAGAGAACACATGCAGAAATACCCAGGCGGGTCCTGTGCCTGGAGCTGGGAGGATGGTGAGGCTGTAGCAGGGACTTGCAGTGCCCAAACAGCTGTACTTCAGTTCTGGCTCTGAGGAGCTGGCTGAGTTAGAACAGTGAACTTGTGCACTTCCTGCAACCACTGGTGATGGAAAATATTGATACAGGAAGCAGCCGGGGGCAGATGAGGAATTGATAATGCACTGAGATAGTGGTCTGGCACAGAAGGAAGGGAATATTCAGGTGGTGGCAGACATCCTTTTTCCCCTTGTTCCCTCTCACTGGTGTTGGCAATAATGTTTTAAGGTGCTGGGACCTAGGAACTGCCCCACCACCCCTCTTAGTGCAGTAGTCAGCTGGAGAGTAGGTTTTTTTGTGTAGACAGAAGAGTGTATTCTCTGGAAGAACAGCAAGGGAAGAAAGGTGCTATGGAAAAGAAGCATGTGCCTTTATAAGTTTTGCCATTCACAAATTTCCGAAACAATGGGAGAAAAACTGAGCTAGGGGCTCGTCACGCTGGTGCCAGTGTGTTGCTGACCTGATACATAGTTTTCTTTTGGTAAATCTCTAAAGACAGTTACAGTAATCTTCATGTCACCCTCTTGGGTGGAAAGCTGCCCCCCCTCCTACAATGCTGGAGTACTACAGTAACCCTCTTGTGCAAGATTGTTCATAGCTTGCTTCTGTAGCTGATGGGGATTCATGCATGACCCGGTTTTCTTCCTCTCCTCTTCCTTCCATCTCCCCCCTGCAGGGAACTTAAAGCAGCTCGCCTTGCCCAGACCCTCATGAAGGACCAAACCTTAGGAAGTGCCAAGTTGCAAGAGTCTGAAACCTCTTCTAAGCAGAAGAGCAAGCGCCTGGTGGGAGGGAAAAGCTGTCGCTCATTTAGCTTTACTCTGGGTTACTGAATTTTTGTGTTGTCCAAAAAGCTCTGTTTGCTGAAGGGCCCTGTGAAAGCTGAGGGTCTGCACTGACCAGTGCCCCATATTATCTCTCCCTCTCGTATTCTTTTTTTTTTTTTGTAACCTCCTTAGTTATGATGAGGTGTTGGCTGAGGGAAGAATGACTGGCTTACAAGTGTTGGATCAGGGAATTTAAGGTTATTGTCCCCAGTCTTTTAACTGTTAAATTTCTTGTGTAATTGCTCTTGATACAGACTAATTGTAGCTCTGCCAAACAAGGGAAAAGATGGCATTTTCTCTCCTTACTTCCCTCTTTCTTTAGTTGGGCCCTGTTACTGATGATTTTGTGGTCTTAATGCTCTGGCTGAGTGTATCTTTAAAGGGGCAACAGTGGCTGTACATGGAGACAGCATTAACAGCAGGGCCCTTCTAGGAGTGAGTAGGCAGAGACTATGGCTGTGTTAACTACACATCAGGAGACAGGCTGGTTACATAGCAGTCCTGGTGGACTTGGGATGCAGTTAGAGTGGCGTTTCACTGATGGGGGACAAAGAGTAAAAGGAAACACTGAGTTAAGGAGTGGAAGCTGAAGAAAAACTTTCCCTCCCTTAGCTTTCAGCAACAAAATTCCTATAGCTGGGTAAGCTTAGTCCCTGATGCCTGGCTTGCCTTCTGTCGATCAGCAAGGACTCCTTGTTCAAGTGGGGGAGGTGACTGTGGTGTGCTGGTAGCTGGGTCTGGTACCCGCTTCTCTTCCAGTATCTCACACTTGGTGCAGCTGCCTGCCTGCAAACTGCACCCTTTCAGCAAAGATGTGGGGAATCAGAGAGGGCTTTTCCAGGTTTTTGGAGTTGCCCATGTAAATTGCGGTATGTATTTCGTATTTATTAGACCTCACACTACACCACCCTCCCCTTCCCCTCTAAATGTATATTTGTGGATCCTGGTCGGCTGTGTCCTGGTCGGACAGAGCGCGCTGCACTGTTACGAGGGAGAGTGTAAACTTGGTAACTCGCTTATTTCCAGTTTTTACTGAAGTTCGTTTTATGATGCTGGCTTTTAACTGTTAGATCCTATATTTTCAGAACTGAAAAGTGCAAATAAAGATTTTATCTTAATTTTTTTTAACCGATGACGGTGTGACTTTTTTTTTTCCCTCCTCCCCCGCCACCCGAGAGTTCCCGGTCCCCCGTGGGCCGGGGGGGGGGACGAGCCGGGTGGCCGTAGCAGTCGCTGCCCGTGGGTTCTCCAGCCCCTGTCCCCCCGGGATGGGGCGGGTTTCCGCCCGGAACCTCCCGTCGGTCCCTTTCCTGTTCCGGGCGCGGCGGCGGCGGGAGAGGTGCGGAGGGCGCGGGGTCGGGCGGCGGGAACGGGCCGGGCCGGGGCTCCCTCGGGCGCTGCTTCAGCCCTGCTTTTCCCTCCGCAGGCTCGGCGGAGAAGGCATGTGGCGGCGGCCGGCGTGGCAGGTACGGCCGGGCGGGGCGTGGGGAGGCCCCCCCGGGCAGGCACTCGGGTCCCGTGTGCCCGCGGCGGGAGGAGGAGGAGGAGGAGAAGCAGCTCCTGCCGCTCTCGTCTGTCTGGCAATGACTCTCCGGGCACGGCAGCGGTCCGGGAATAGCCCAGGGCCCCGGGGCCGCTCGCCCAACCCGGCCGGGGCTGCAGCCCGTGAAGATGTTCTTGTTTGCGCTCGTATTTCAGGGATGCAAATGCCGGGCCTTAGTTACTGAGCTGCTGGGAAAACGGTGTATTGAAAGGTCTGGCTTTTGCGTGGAATGAGTCTGAGATGATCTGAGTGTTATGTTAGTGAGGCACGCAGATGCACCAAAGAGCTTTCGTTTTGCAGATTGCGTTTCCTCTGGTTTAGCTCCTCTGTTCACATGTCACAGGAAATGAGCTTTTTTTCCAGTTCCTGCACATGGGCCTCTTGCAGGAGTGTTCCTGGGCTTTTCTTGTTCCCTCCTTTCTTCTAGGATGGGATATTTGCTGGCATCAAGGCAGTTCCTTTACTTTTTTCCCCCACTTGTGCTTATTTGTGGCACTGGGGTTTTTTGTCCTTGATTTGCTGTCTGCTCAGGAACAACAGGGGTTGTCAGTGTATCCTGCTGCTCATGGCAGTGGATGGATGTACATTTGGGCATGTCTTGTTAATCTCTGAAGTAAAGCAGAAAGTTGATGCAACTATCAAAGCTGTTTTTGTTTCCGAAAACCAAAGCCAAAAGAACTGAACAACCACTGTACTTTAAACCT
Source organism: Chiroxiphia lanceolata (assembly GCF_009829145.1). Lineage (NCBI taxonomy): Eukaryota > Metazoa > Chordata > Aves > Passeriformes > Pipridae > Chiroxiphia > Chiroxiphia lanceolata. The sequence continues at coordinate 58,525,455 of NC_045641.1, forward strand.
CTCCCTTCCTACTTATATATTACAGAATAACAGTAGTTACTGCAGGTCCCAAAAATAATTGCTGGAGATGTACCTGTGGACCACCTTTTCTCCTAGGCAGCTTTTTAACGCTGCTTTAACCAGATATTCTTTGAATAATCCCACTGGCTTCATTTAGCTGAATGAATTTCTTTTCTCAGTCCCCTCCCCTTACAGGGAAAAGAACATACTTGCAGAACCTCCACAAGTGTTCAGAAAATGAGTCATCAAGGCTTCTGAATGCTGCTGGTACTTTGTGTCCTGGAGACTAACATGTGTCTGTTCCTTCAGGTGTTTCGCCAGTTTGTGAGACATGACTCTGATACAGTTGCCCCATTGGTACTGGAAAGATGTAAGTAGCTCCTGAGATGCAACTTACTGTTACTTGTTGTGTTTATCTCAGTTTTTAGGAGGTCTGAAATATGGCAGGAGAGAAACAGGTAGGTATAGTCGCTCCTCAGTATAGTAACTAAGAATGTGTTGTTTCAAACACACAGGCTCTTGAGTATCACAGAATCAGCTGGGTTGGAAGGGACCTCTGAGATCATCAAGTCTAACCCTTGATCCACTACTGCTATGGTTACTAGACCATGGCACTAAGTGCCACATCCAATCTCATCTTAAAAACCTGCGGGACGGAGAATCCACCACTTCCCTGGGCAGCCCATTCCAATGTCTGATTATCCTTTCTGTAAAGAATTTCTTCCTAATATCCAACCTAAACCTAAGCTTAAGACCGAGCCCTCTTGTCTTACTGACAGCTACCTGGGAGAAGAGACCAACCCCCACCTGGCTACAACCTCCTTTCAGGGATTTGTAGAGAGTGATGAGGTCTCCCCTGAGCCTCCTCTTCTCTAGGCTGAACAACCCCAGCTCCCTCAGCCTCTCCTCATAGGACTTGTGCTCCAGTCTCTTCACCAGCCTCGTTGCTCTTCTCTGGACCTGTAGCTTCCTATCTGGTCTTTGTCAAGTCAAGCAGCACTTTAGAGGGGACAAGAGAAAAGCCCTGACATAGAGTACCACCTGTAAAAAGCAGGTGGTTGTACTTTATCAATGGCAGTGAATTGGGCCTGCTGTTGTCATGATTTCTAACACCTGCCCTTAGGTGTCTCATGTGCTTGTTTCCCAGATTCCTCTGTGCCTGGGGGAGGGACTTGTTTGGGTGCTGCTGCCCCACTATGATTTTCTCCAGGTGTACACTTCAGACTTCACTCTTCACTTCACATGCTTTTGCAAGAATGATTCTCCCCTGACCTCCTCCAGCTGTCCTTGAACATGGAGAAGGGATAAACTGTGTCTGCCTAGGCCTGGTACCTGTGTCAAAACTAGTCACCCTCTAATTCAGAGGATGGAGTATAATAATGCAACTGTGTTGTTTTAAAGGTACTGTTTTAAGGAAAAAACAATGCAATGCTATGGTTTTATCATAATGAAAAAAAATAAAAGTCCAGTCAAGTAAATGCAAGATAGTCTCGTGACATATGGATATGTCTGTGGAAAAAGATGACAAAGGAACATTTGGCTGAGTTATTTAGTGATAATGACAGTACAGGCACAGTCAACCATCTGCTGGGGGCCTGAATAAGGCAAAAGTCACAAGAGCTTGAAAAGTGGTTAGGAGGTGCAGAAAGTTTTGGTTCTGGCCCTTCACAAAAACTGCTGGTTTTTGGCTTGCATGATTAGAAGCATCATAGTTCACCTGTATATGTGTTTATTCTCTTGTTTCAGCCATGAATCGTGTCCAGTTACTGGGTCGGGTTGGACAGGACCCTATCATGAGGCAAGTGGAAGGAAAAAATCCTGTTACCATATTTTCTCTTGCAACCAATGAGATGTGGCGGACAGGGGATAGTGAACTAGGACAGGGAGGTGAGTCTGCAGCGAGCAACCTGCTTTTGCTGTGTTCTGAGCTCATGTTTGCATGTTCAGCAGCACCACACTTTGTTCTTTTGCTGCTGTGTAAACCTCTTGGGTGCAGGAAAGTTCCTCTGGGGTCAGTAGAGATGCTGGTGCTGTCTCTTACTGATCCCCAGCAGCATGAAGAGAGATCTGCCTGTCAACCTTCCTCTGGAGAAGAGAGTGTTCAGTTGGCAGTTTGTCACTGCTGGGGTTTGTCAGAGGTGTAATGGGTCCTCTCCTCTTGTTTATGTTTCAAGAGAGGAGGAAAAAAAAAGAAAAAAAATATGCATTTTGTCTCTGATTCTGTCATCAGTCTGAAGCTACAGGTGTCTTGTTTTCTCTAACTTTTATTCAGTGTAGATTGTGTGTGTGTGTGGGGGGGGGAAATTATAGTATGAGCATTGTATTCCAGGAAAAGTGATCTCTTGGTTTGAACTTCTGCACAATACTTTCATTTGGACACAGATGAGTGGAACACTGAGTTCTGGAATGAAGTGGGATATTGAGTGCTAGTATACTTCTGTTTTCAAGTCACTTCTCAGAAAAACTAATTTCTGAGTCTTGTACCAAAAAGAGTTTGGCATCCAACTTAGTTATTTTTATTTAACTTAGGTGATGTCAGTCAGAAGACAACGTGGCACAGGATCTCTGTCTTCAGGCCGGGCCTCAGGGATGTTACCTATCAGTATGTGAGAAAGGGGTAAGTGAATAAGAAATGTGGCTGAGGATTTAATGCCTTACTAATTGATTAATGTAATAATTATGGTGACCAAGAGCTATGCTAAGGTAGAGGTGCCATAAAATGTCAGCAGACCTGCTACAAACAACTGCTACAAATGCCTGTGTACTTAGATTCTGAATTCAGCCTTTTCATCAGGAGTAGTGATGAAAAGGACAAGGAGTAATGAATTCAAACTTAAAGAGGGGAAATTTGGATTAGATTTATAGATGAAATTCTTTACTGTCAGGGTGGTGAGGCACCGGAACAGGTTGCCCAGAGAAGTTGTGGATGCCCCATCACTGCAAGTGTTCAAAGCCAGGTTGGATTGGGCTTTGAGCAACCTGGTCTAGTGGAAGGTGTCCCAGCCCATGGCAGGGGATTTGGAACTAGATGGGTTGGAAGGGACCTTAAGGACCAAACCATTCTGTGATTCTAGATATAGAGTGGAAAACAGCAGCACAGTTCTCTGACCAGAACTAAATTGTTTTTTTCAGTTCTCGAATTTATGTTGAAGGGAAGATAGACTATGGTGAATATACAGATAAAAACAATGTGAGGCGACAGGCCACAACAATTATAGCAGGTAAGGAGTGACACATCAAGGTTCCCCTTGCCCTTTTAAGATGGAGAGAGAGTGAAGGGCCTCTGAAATAGAGCTTGGTTTGTCTCCATCCTCAGTATCCACACTCAGGGATTTTGAGAGAATGAATAGTCTGTACCAGTAGATTTCTTCTGGACCTGCTTGTGAAGACACAGAGTATACAGCTGCAAACTGTTTGCATCCTTTGCTCACACAAACCAGTTGGTGCAGGAGGCAGACACTGTGTTTTAAGAACACTGGAATGTAGTACTACAGGTCAGGCAGATTACTTTTCTAAGCAGAGTTTGTTTAGTAGCTTTTTCTCAGTTTGCTGGAGTTTTTTCTTCCTGTTAAAGACTGGAGACTTCACCAGCTTTAAGGACCTCTGTGGAAGATTGTTTTATGTGCAGATAACTTGGTGGAGAATTTAGAAACACCTTGTTCTGGTAGCCAGTAGTGATAAGAAGAGCACAGAATGGGTAAGGAGTGCACTTGTGCCTTGGACAGACACAGGGAAGAAGAGAAATAGAAAAAACTCTTTCCTTGAGCATTTAAATAGCGTGAGCATCCTACATCTTTATTGTGGGTAGAGCTGCTACCTTGTGGCTTTTGAGGGAGTGGTAAATTATTTGGGTATTAGTGCAAACATTTCTATTACACAAGTATGTCTAAAAAAGCTAGGAGAGAGGAAAAGGAAGGAGAAAGGGAAAAGAACAGCCATAGTTCTGGATGTTTCTGCAGCCTCTTTAAAACAACAGAAATCAAACTTTCACATGAACAGTTTAGCTAGCAATGGTGTAAGTTGCTGTTTATAAATTGGTGGAGGGGAGAAGAAAGTATCTTTTTTTAATTAGTATTATCCGAATGGTTTCCTTGTGTTCAAGAGGCTCCATCTCAAGATGCTTTCGAAATTCCTGAGGCTTGATGAAATAGGAGCTTCCCATAGGCTGTTGACATGGTTGTGCAGACTGGAAAAGGCAATAAGCTGTATCTGATACTGATGATAATCAAAGAATCAAACTGTTATTTTAAAACGTGTTTAGTGTCTTTGGCTGCTCCTTTTCGTCAGCTTTAGCACACTTGTTTCATGTGAGCACATTAATTTGTCAGCTTTCAGGGACATAGAGGGAGAACTCTGTATTGGACCCTCTTTTTTGTTGTATTGACTGTTCTGTTCTGAAATATGCAGCTTATTTGAACACAAATAGGTGGTCTTTGTGGGTGTGAAGGCTTGCAATAGGGCAAAACAATCCTCAAGATTAATTTTTTGATTTCTTTTCAGATAATGTGATTTTTCTGAGTGAGGGCTCTCCGAGAGATAAGGTGTGAGGTCATTAGTGCTTGAACCCAGGCCATTCAATTCCTTTGGATTTTCAGTGCTTCGTAATTCTGTAATCACTTATATTACTGTAGTTGCTTTAAGAAATAAATAAAATGTTTGTTATCTATAGGGTATCTGTGTGTTTTTGTTTTTCCATTTGCTTTCTCTCTGTTATCATTGTTTGGATTCCTTTCTTTTTTGTTCTTAAGAGAAAAGATAACCCAGGCAGCTGTATTCATTCCTGAGCTGATGAATATTTAAATGGGAGTCACTCTTTGCATATTCAGCCATTTTCAAACCTTATATCCTTGGCTGCCTTAACAATCTCCTCCTGTCTTGTGGGGCCTGACAGCCTTGTCCCCTCTCACTGTTGAAATCCATTCTCTGTTCTACAGGTGTCATTCCCTGTTGTTTTGGTTTTTTTTCTCCACTAAGCCAGTTAGACAGTTAGTTAAAAGAGCTGTTGGCCTCAACTAGTGCTCAGCTGGAGGGTTTTTTTGTCACAGACCTTGAGAAGGCCTCCTGTGCATTTACATCTGCCCCTCTGTTGATCCCAGCAGTTGATCAAATCAGGTGTTGTCTTTCAGCAAACCTTGCTTTGGTCATGTGTTTAGGTCTTGGTTGTTATGGCATTTCACACGGGATGACATCAGCATTCCCATCCAGTCCCTCGTTAGGGTGCTGTGCCCATCGTTTGCCATCAGGAGGAGCTGGAGGAACGACTGCCTTGGCTGTGCGTTTTGAGGGGTGTGTGAGAAACGTCCCTGGTCCAGGATTCTAAATATGGGAGTGGCATTAGTTTCACTTTAACTTCATTTGGTTGTCAGACTGAGAATTACTTAGCATTATTAGTAGTAGATTCCACAACCAAAAGATGTTTCATTTTATTACATGAAGAAGTGGTGAAATTGCCATTGTAACACAGTGTGATGTGAACAGGGAAAAAAAATGTTAGATGCGACAATTTCCTGCCTTCAGAGCTGGTGGGATTTTGTATCTCATCTCTCTCTGAGCTGAGTACAGAGCACACTTATTTATAGTCTCTGCAGCTCTTCCCCCTACAGAATTGTGATTTTTTTTTTTTTAAAATGCTCTCTGTGAGCATTGTCTGTATGAACAAAAACTTCAATTCTTTCAATTCAGCAGTTATTTCTTGTTGAAGTTAAAGCTTGGAGTATTATCTGAGCCCTTGCCACTGGCATAGTGAGGTGTTAGATGTACTGCAAAGGCTTAGTTGCTTCAGTGGGTTGTTATCCACAGGAGATTGTGGTATCCTTTTAAATGGGAAGTTCTGACTTTAATTCCCTTAACTGCTTGTTTAATCTGAACCTGTTGTATTGCTGGGAGAATTGTGATGGTGCACTTACACAGTGGTGATCCAAGCACAGCTTGTGTTTGGTCCACACAAAGTTTTCCTGCTTGCTGAAAGATGGGGTTTGTCTTGAGCTTTCTTCTAAGAGGCCTTGAGTGAATGTGCTGATTTTTCTGTCCATTCAGTGGTCACCTCGTTTGCACTCTGCTGTGGTGGTGGAGTTCAACACAGCTTATGACAGTGTCAGCTTTGGAGCTTGGGAGCTGGCTTTCCACTCCAAACTCAGAGCAGAAGCAGCAGAGTGGAGATTCCCTTTGCCACTCCCATGGAGTGGCCAGAACTGCTAATCTCTGCCCCTGGCTCAAGCTGGAGACAGCCAAGCTAGCACAAGGCGTAGGATTAGGTGACAGCAAAGAAAAATATTTGCTCAAGAGCTGAGTTTTCTCGCTTTTCCAGTTCTATTTAAAGTAGCTAGTACACTTTTAAAGGTTGACCTGGTAAAAAGGCTTTGAGCACACACTGAAAAGCAGTGCATTATTTTGAGTGTTCATCACAACTTGGCAGTAGGGTAGATTTTCACAAAGGATTCTGCATTACTGATAGACTCAGTTACAGCAAAAATAACCAGTGGCAAAGGTGTGTTGTCTGTTCATCTCTTATGTCTGTGTTGCTGCTATGAGACAAAGTTAATCTGTAACTTAGGTTTTGGTTATGAAAAAATCCAGTGTGAAATCAGCATTCCTATAGCATCTGGGGTCTTTTGGCTTTTCATGGCTAGGTACCTGTTCTGCAAGGAAGTGTTACAGAATGGAAGTAGTATCACCTGAGTGAAGTACAGCGATTCTTTGTGTCTAGGCAATGAATATTTTCCCACACTGTCCCCTGGAAAATGCTTGTCTATGTTCACCTCTCGTGTAAACTTGATTAGACAAACCCTGAGTGCTTGCATCAACCAGGACATTCAGAAGTGTTTGACCTTAACAAGGAATTTATTTTATGTATCTATGGAGATGATTGGAAAAGATGAAAAAATAGAGGTGATTGGTTTTTAAAATGGCAGCATATTCACCAAGTAGTTGGAGCATTTCTTAGCAGCTCTGAGACATACTCAGTTATTTCTGTCAGCTTGGTCAAAGGTGTAGGAAACAGGCTTCTCCTGTGTTTGTTTCTGTGGCTGGTTTGAGGAACACAGTGTAGGCATTGTGCCTGTGTCACACAGGAAAGAACACTTTCAACTGTGATTCTCGTTAATCTGCAGAAATTTCTCTGCAGGAATTATGAACCATACAACAGAAGTAAGAGAGGATGCTTCAGCCAAAGGAATCAAGTCCCACTTCACTGAAATAGCCCTCTTGTTACCCTCTGTGGGGTTGGGGGAGTTGTGTCTATGTTCCCAAATACAGGTCACACTTTGGTTAAAGATCAACAGTGCCTGTGGGAGCCCATGCAGAGGGGCCATGGATTGCAAAGGCAAGAAAGCTAAACTAGTGATTTGAGAAGCTCCTGGGTACAAGAGCAAGGAATGTTCTGGTAAAGTGGAACTTGTGTCAGTGTGCCAATTATGTGGGTTTAGTAGTAGGCTGTTTTCAGTATTGGCTATCCCATTTTCATGAGGATTCATGTCAGAAAAGGAATAAAATGCCAGGATTGTGGGAAGAAAACTTCACTATTCTCAAGCACACCTATTTTTAACTCTGAAATTTCTGTGGTGGATACCTTTTTGCCAAGAAGTTGAGCGTGTCTGTATGTACAAACTAAGACTTGGTGTCTGTTTATCTTGGCAGTGGTGAGCTTCTCTGCACAGCAGAGTGATTTAGATCTCACTTACACAAGACATTCTCTTTGTTAGTGCATTACCAGGTGCTGGGTAGTGTAAGTAATGTGTTTGCAGAACACTCAACTTTCACAGGGTTTCTTCAGAAACATCCTCTTGTGGGAAACATGTTAGTGTGTGTGAGATTTTTCTTCTGCTTGCTGCTTTAAGTCCCAGGTAAAAAAAAAAAATCAGCTCATTACCATACTTGGCCATTTCACAAAAATCTCCAGCAACTACTGTGACTAGAAATTGATTGCTTGATCATTCTGTGTGTTCTTAGTCCTAAAGTTTGTGCCCTGTGCTCTTTAAGAGGTGCTAAGTTGAAGAAAGCACCTCTAACTGTGGCTGTTTTCTGTTGCTTTCAGGAGATTTTTATTGGGAGCTGGTCAGAAACCTGGCAATTGTTATCTGTGGGCTCTGTTGCTATTTGTTCTTTTCATGCTGGCTGGCTTCTCAAACTGATTTGAACAGAATGCCTTTAGAAAATGGATGGTTATCTTGATCCTGGTTGTCACAACTCAGGAAAATGTCACCTGTAAATATTTAATGAGCCTTTGTGCAACTGACCTGATCGAGAACTGAGTAATGATGCAGTTGCAGGAGTCGTGGCTTCTGTAACCTGGATCAGCAAGGAAAAGAGAGCACTTTTCCTCTGTCAGGCTTTGTATTGTTGCTAGCTTTATTCTTTGATATTTTAAGTTAGTGGTGGTTTTTTTGGAGCTCTGCCTTAACAGCCTCCTCTTTCTTAGCTAACTTGTTTTGCTGTGTAGGTTTTTTTGTTTGCTTTTCTGCATGGGTTTTCTGCTCCTTGCAGAAAGGGGCCAGAATGCTCAGTAAACAAAAGCTGAGCTCTCCTCTCTCCTACTGCTGCAGACAATACCACCCCCCCCCCCTTTATCATCTTTTAGGTTTTTTGGTCAATTCTTGCACTGTTTCCCTGTGCTGGAGAGTGAGTTCAAACCCAGTTCAGAAGACTCTGGTGAGGAAAGGGTCTTACACAAAAGAAAACATCAAAATGCTCTCAGATGAGTTGGAACTTAAAAATACTACCAAAGCTGCTCTAAGAGGAAAGTAATGAAACGTGGAGAAACAGCTCTGGTTTTCAGCAGGCTAGTAACTATTGAAATCCACAACTTAAAATCCTCCAAGTAACATGGGGAAAAGTTAGGATAGCTGTATCTGTATCACATTCTTGCTGTTTTTGTGATGCTTTTCACAGTGCCTGATTTCTGGTGTAGTGTCAATCCCATGTATTCTATCAGGACACTGAATAATTAATATTCTCTGAAAGGATTAATTCCCTCCACTCTTGTCTCATCCTTCTTGGTGCCCTGTACGTGCTGCCCATTCTTAGCAGAAACTTGCTAATACAGATTTTGTTCCCAAGAAGAACGTGTGCTGCAGCACAAACACTTCTTTGTGGTCTGTCTGCTGTTAATTGCCACCATATGAAGCAAATACATCATATCTCATTACAAAGTCTCAGGTAATTGTTTCAGAGATGTTGAAGCTCAGAAATGACACGTAGCCTTGAACACCAATTTTAATAATCTGGCAAGCAGCCTGCCCACTTACCAATATCTACTCACCAGCTACTGGTATTGTGGTTTATATTTATATTGCAGCCCCAGAAATGGGTAGTCTTTGTGTATCAAAATATTTCAGTGACCGAGGAAGTCTTCCAGGATGCTCCTGAATTCTCAGGAGCACTGGTGTCCCATAGTGGCAGCTGTGCCTCAATGCTACAAGAGAGAGCCCCTGGGGAAGTGCAGAGGGGAGAGGGACACAATTTTATGTGATGCAGGAAGAGAGGAACCCATTGGGAAAAGCAGTGCACTGTCTACCCAGGATGCCTAACTTCCCATGAGTTCCTTTCTTCCTTTACTCAAGGGGGAATGACAGTATGCATGTGTTAGACTGAGAAAGTTCAGCCCAGTACTCTGTCAAATACCAGTCCTTGGGAGCCCCTTGTTCTCATCCTGTTCAGCAAACAAAGCTGCAGTCACCCTGTCAGCACCTTCTTCTTTTGAGGTGGCTTTTATTTTGTTGGCTTACAAGGCAAACATGGGTCTTCCTTTAGACTTCTCATGTGGGCAAAACACTAATTTAGTGCCCTAGTCCAAAGAAATTATCTAGTCACAGCAGTGATTTTAGAAGGATCTAATGTCAGAGTGATGGAGAGCCTTTTGTTAAACAGATTACCACAAGGCCACAAAGGCTTTGAAAGTAAGAACACATCCAGTGCAAACACGGAGTGTCCTGGATAAGGAACTGACCTTTACAAGTTTCACAACCTGCATCTCTGGACTGGCACAATGAAATTGCTTTGACAACAGTGCCTGGCAGTGCCAGGACACAAGTTTGTACCTGTGGTTGGGCTTGCCAAAGTGGTAGGTAGCAATTCAGGTGCTGGTAATTTGGCTTTAGATGTTTTCTGTGCTGCTGAGGGCAAATACAGGACTGTGTTATTTCACAGTGACCTAGAACAACTCACCTCTGTAGGAGATCTCTGGCTGGGACAGTTAAGGATTTTTCCTTCATGTTCTTAAACAGTGTAGCGCTTTAAAAAAAACCCTTGTTTTTTAATCAAACTACACAAGATTAATAAATCTTAACAGGACAACCCTGATTAAATCATCATTGTTCTTCTTCTTTTTGTTGCTCTTGGGCCTGATGGGTGCTGGGAAATCCCTATGACTCTGTTTTCCTCAGCGGGGAAAGTCTGTGCTCTCCTTAGGAAGGACTGGATCACTTGTGCTGCAAAAGTGCTTGCTCTATGAGGGAATGGAAGTGGCCTGGCACAAGAGGGGAAGCCTAAACAGAGGTCTAGGAGAGAGAGAATGCACCAGAAAATCCAGGTATGGTTCCTGCATAATGCACTGTGGAAATGCCGATTATGGTTGACCTGACCCACAGCAGACTGCCCTGAGCTGCTCCAGGAGCTGCAGAGAAGCATGGAGGAACTCCCAGCTTTTTGGAATCGTAAACATTTGGCATCTTCCATTTTTGAAGAACAATGAAGTGTCATTGTTACCTCAGCTTGGCAGGAAAGCGAGTCTTAAAATACCAGAATTTCCCGTCATCTGGGATTATTTTTGCTGCCCGTGGATGAGCGCCCTGGGAAGGATCTCAGGCAGGCGACAAGAGCTGGGAAGCGCAGCTCCTTGTAAAACTCCTAGTTTTCACCAGGTGCGTTCTGAGGTGTCTTCAGTAAACAGGTGAACTCTGTGCTCTTGCTGCCTCCTTTCTCGCTGGACCGACAGCGCAGGCGGCCGGTGGTTGCAGACCGTAACTTCTCTAGCGCTGCCTGCGGCTCGGGGCCCGTGCGGGGGATCCCGTCCCTTCCCGTCCCATCACATCCCAGGCCAGGATCCCGGGCAGCGCCGCGACCCCGCCCTCCAGGCCCGGCGCAGTCTTGTCGTTGCCCCATTGGCTGACGCGCCCGTCACTCCCGCCGCCCCCGGCTCGCCATTGGCCGCGCGGGGCACGCCCACATTCCACAGCTGGAGCCGCTCGCGGTCCCCGCGCCCATTGGCCCGCGGGCCCCAGGTCGGCCGCGCTCCTCGGCCCCGATTGGCGGGCGGGGCGGGGGGGGCGTGTCCGGGCGGAGGCGCGGCCGGCGGGGGTGACCCGCCCGCGCAGTCCCGGCCGAGCGGGGGGCGAGCGGCGGCTCCGCGGCCCGGGGCAGCGGCGGGGGCGGGCGGCGGGGCGGAGGACGGACCGGCACACCGAACGACCGACTGACTGCCCGGTCGGCAGGGGTGTCCGCGGCCGCCATGGAGGTGTGCGAGAGCGGCGGGGAGCAGCCGCCGCTGCTGCACTGGGACCGCAAGCTGAGCGAGCTGTGCGAGCCCGCCGACCCCGAGACGCTGCTGAGCCACACGGTGAGGAGCGGCGGGGACGGGGGTGGGGTGGCTGGGACGCCCCCGTGGGCGGCCGCGTTTGGGGGGCCGTGGCGGGGTCCCGGCCGGGGGAGGCGCCTTTGGCCAACAGGTCCTCCCCGGGGTCCCTCGCTGCCCCTCCGGCGCTGGTGTCCCCCGGGCCGAGGTGCCCCGGGCAGGCGGTGGGGTCCCCTCTGTCCCGAGGTGTCTCAGCTCCTCCCCTCGGGGGCTCCCGGCAGCCGGGGCTCCCTTTGCCCCCGCGGCGCCGTCGCTTCCCCTGAGGGCACCCCTCTGGAGCCGCGGGACGCGTCTTCTTCTCCAAGGCGAGACTCTCCCGGCACCGTCCCGCTCCTCCAGGGCAGGAAGGAAGTGACAGAAGTTTTGATGTTTGGTTTTTTTTGTGGGGGTTTTTTCTTTTTTTTTTTTTTTTTGGCTGGAATCCCCGTGTGTTGGCTTGCGCAAAATGCATAGTTAGGACAGTCCCGAGGAAATGAGTCTTGTTATCTCTGCCCTGTGGTTTCTCTGATTATCTGGGAGGTGTTTCGCAAGTGCAGAGATACACCTTTCTAACGTTATAAACCTCTATAACGCTGTGCGGGTGCGAATCCTAAGTGGAAGTGAGCCGGAGCACTTCGGGACAGCGGCGTGGAAGACTCTTCCAGCCCACTGTTTGTGTGAAGCACGAGGCAGCCAAGCTTGGCGTGGCTGTCGAGCACGTGCATGGATGGAGCCCCAGAGGAACATGGTGGCGGCGACTGGATCGTGGCAGCGCCCAAGGAACGGCGCTTGGCAGGTGCTGCCGCGTGCTCTGCGCTTCTTCCTTGCGCCGAAGAGAGCGATGCGCGAATACAGTCCCGCGGAGAGGGGCCAAGCCCTTCTCGTGGGAACAGCGGTGATCCCATTGCACGATGGGCGCCCTGCGGAGATCTTGGTGTTAGTCTTGTAAGGCAAACAAGGAAAATCTTGTTTGTTGTGTGTGGTATGCGATAGCCTTACTGATCCGGGATCACGTCTGTCACAAGCTCCAAGCCTCATTTCAGCAGGAAGCAAGCCTGCTGCACGCTTGACTGTCTTTAAACGTTGTTCGGCTGCTTTTTCTCTGAGAGTTCTTTGGGCTTTCTTGCGCAATGTGTATCTTCTGGTAGATCCAGGGAAAAGGAATTGTATGTTACGGTGGCTTGGGGTTTTTTTAAAGAGGCAGCTGGAACACTTGAAAATGGAAAGCTCTTCCATCGAACAATTGTTTCCTTGAGCTTTTTTGTTATCAAGAGGAATGTTGTGAATGAAATGGGAGGCTCTTTGGAGAGTGTTCCTCTTCAGATTTATGGTTGTGGTGGCATACTTCCTCCTGCTTTGTTTGGATCTTTGTGATGAGAATGGACTTGTCACTCTTAACTTTAGTCTTCTTATTTCTTCTTCTCTTATCTTCTTTAATTAATGCCCTGAAGGAGACTTTATGCTTGGGATAGGACTTGTGGCTGTGGTGACATGGATATGTGTATTTTCTGCCCTGTTTCAAGGAGCCTGAGACTTGAGTTTAACCATGTCTTGACAAAGAAAATGTTCTGGCTGTCCGGTGGATATGTGATGCTTTTCCCTTTGCTGTTTTCAGGTTTTATTGGGGATTTTCAGCTTCACGTGCTATGATGATGAGTGTTTTGCAAGGGACAGTGTGTAGCTGGGTCTGCAAAATATTGGGCTGTGACCACCTTTGTTGGGAGTAACACTGCCATTGATTTGTGTGGTTGTCTTGTTTGATTGTTTTTTGTTGTTTTGGAGTTTAAGACTTTAGAGACTCTCTTGAAGTCACATAAAAAGTGTGAGATCAATTTCTCTTTTTGGTTGTTTTTGGAATTCATCTGAAAAAAGTTTCAGCAAAAACAATCCAACCAAAGGCTATTAAGTAGGTGTAGTGAGGTATTATGATCTTTAAAGGAGAAAAAAGTTTTATGAAATTCACATTCTCTAGAGGGGAAAAAACCCCCCACACTTCTGCCTGTTGAACAACTTCTTTTGTGAAGTGTGCCCTGCCATGTGGAGGACAGTACTGTGCTTGATATCATGAAACACAAGATCTCTATTTACCTCTGGCCAAAACTTCATAAAGTCATTTGAAAAAACCAAAACAAACATGCTCTCTAGATGAAACATCTGTTCTTCTCCTGGCTTATGCTTTCCATCTGGGAGGACTGGTTTGACCCAGCTGACTCTGCTGTGTTTGTAAACTTACTACAGGGTATTTCTGAAAAGATTGTGGTGATTGAGGAGACCCTCCTATGCTCCATGTACAGGAGTGCCCACTACCTGTGCTGTCATCCTCATGGCTGTGGAACACGTGCCCTATGGAATCCTACGGTCTTTGCCCACTCCTGGGATGTCTCTTAGCTGGATGTGCAAGTCTGCATCCAAGGGAACTTTGGTGTGGGCTAAGGAAAGGTGTCTGAGTCAGTCAAAAGCCCTAAGAGTGTGAGCTGGACTGGCAAGAGGGGAGGAGGGATAAGATGATGATGATGTTGACTGAGGGGAGAGCTCACAAGTAGAAAGAAGGATCAGTGTTGTTCCACAGTCAGACCTGTGTGTGCAGACTGGTGAGGGTGAGAATTCTGTGCCAACTGCTTTTTGTGTATTTTAAGTTAAAATTTAACTTTCTTACAACCATAAAGGCTATTCCTGGCTCTGGTTGATTTGACTCTGGTAGACAAGTGTGAAAGTACGCATGTACTGAAAAGCTTGACCTCTATTTTAAACTTTTCCAGCCTGCCTTAATTACCAGGGCTGAAATCCAACCTCCTGAGGATTTACATTTCTCTTTAAGAGCTGATGATTTCACCAGTGCCTGAAGCTGTGTGAGGAGCCATTCCCTCACTCCTCTGGTACTGTCAGTGATGTCACTGGCTGTGCCTGGAGAAGGTGGGACCTTGAGGAGCTCAGCTCTGCTGTTGGCAGGCAGCAGTCCTTGAGGTGGCTCATTAAAGTCCTCATAGTTTATAATACTCACCTGGATGCCAGATAGCTTTAGAGCATTTATTTTTCCAGAGTGGCTTAGTTTCCCATCCAAGAAAAGGCTGAAAGGTTTCCCAGAGTTGTGTTCATGGCACGTGTCACGTGTTTGCATTATCTAATCTTCCTATGCGCTGTAGCTTGTTGTGATTGTATGTTGGTAACGCTGTACACAGGCATAGTGTAAGGCATTATTATTATTATTATTATTATTATTATTATTATTATTATTATTATTATTATGTGCTTTTTCATTTTCCTGGTGACCAAGCAGAAAGGAAGCACAATGCCTGCCACTGCCCAAGGGGAGCCGAAGCGTGGCCAGGTGAACTCTTCAGCTTCTTGCTACTGCTGTTACTTTCCATAACATGCAAGCAGGCTTGAAGTGGGAGAGCTCTACTTGTGGCCATGGGTCTCCATTAGAGTTGATTTGTGGTTGGATATGGCCCAGCTGGGATGGCGTCTTCAGCGACAAGTGCCAGATCTGGTGCAGATGGATAAGTGTGACAAACACGCTGTGACATGCCAACTACCTGTCCCATTCCTGGATGGGGGATGAAAGGCAGATGGTTCTTAGGAGCCCTTGACATTTAAAACTTCCTTATTTAATACTGGGGATGCAGTCTTTCCTTCCTTCCCCCCCATTTTCATGGTTATTTTAACACATTGGCCGCTGCTTCCAGATGGTAACAAAATGCAGCCAAACAGGAGCATGGCTGTGATCTTGGCATGGCAGATGTAGAACTGCCACTGCCCTACACATATGTGGGGACAACAGCTGGCTTAAATATTTAGGACTAAATTCCTAGATGTCATGTCCTGAATGTCTTGATGAGTGGTTAACTGGAAGATACTTTAAATGCTAAGTAGCCCAAATTGTTTATTCTTTAAAGAGATGACTATTGAACCTGAAACTCATATGAAAAAATTGAAGTTACTCAAATATTATATTGCTGAAACCATTGTCTGAGCAGTGTTTGAACTCAGTGAGCCTGTTGCCATGTTGTTGGTGATGCTGTGGGCAGCTTAACCCTGGAATATGGGTGTTGTGCAGGTTGGGATGAGTGGAGGAGGCTTCCTGGGCCTCAGCTACCAAGTCTCCCTGCAAAAGCAAAACCAGAGCGAGCTGCCCATGAAGGTTAATCGTCAGAGTTGTTATCATCATGTAAGATGAGCTCAGGAAACTTTGGGCTGGCCTTTTTTCCTCCCCATAAGAAGCCTCCGAACCTCACTGGGAGCTTGCCCAGTGACTCATTTCCTCGGCCACAAAAACGATGGTTGCCGTTACTTCGTGTTTCTGATGACTTCTGCAGAAAAGCTGCCTCTGAACGAGCTGCCAGGGATTGCCTGTAGTTTTTGGTGTAGGGCAGTGGCAGTTGTTAATTTAAATGGATGACAGTGCTTGATTTTTATGGTCTGTGTGTATTTAATTAAAAGTTGGGGTAACCGCAGCATGTGTAGATGTGGAGCTGGCTGTATCTTATTTTGTGGTGGCTGCATGTAGCCCTCTGTAAAATCTGGTGTCAATATAGTTGTATCCAGTTTCCATTTCGTTTTGGTAAGGGAGAGAGCTACTTCATTTATTTGAAAGCGGGGTTTGGTCTGTTGCCCACTAACCATAAAGCTGAAATCTCTTGTTCTTTCTTCCCTGTACACCTGCATACAGAGGACAGGACAGCTGACTTTAGGTGAAATGTTTGTGCAGTCAGTACTTGAAAGGATTTTGCCAAAATCCTCCAGTAAAGAGGGAAAACGAGAAAGTGAGACTTTCAAATAGTTGTACACATGCCATGTACGAAGCAGTAGTGTTAAATTTTGTCATTGACTTTCCATATTAAAAAAAATTATCAGCATCACGATTGATGAACAGCAGAATTAGTTGTACTCAGTGCCTTGCACTGAAAGCCATCCCCCCCCCCCTTGCTATCTTCCCAAATTTAAATAAGAAAGTCATTCCAGGTTGCCAGTGTACATGTCAGGTACTTGTAATGGCTCTAACTGATCTACAATTCCTCTAAAAGCTGAGATAAACACAAGTAGGAGACTTTGAAACTTTACCCTCCTGTTTTCTGACAGTTAAAATTAGAAAAATGGAGGTATTGAGTTGCTGGCTGGTTTCATTTGGACTGGCTGTAACTGTATAGTGAAGTGCTTCATCTGCAGTGAGGACAGGAGCTGGAAAAAATGTTAGTCTGTCCTGGGACTGACTTTGAAGCATGGTAGATAAGAATGAGCCAGCATTTAATGCACAAACCTATTTATTCTTTTTCCTAATGGACGTGACTGATCTGCAGTGTTCTCTGTAAATGTTTCCTTTGGAAAGCCAGTCATTACACATGGAGCAGGTTGTGCACGATAGCAGGGGCAAAGGAATTTCACTTATGGTGTTACCAGACAGGGTTTTCCTGTGTCTAGAGCTGTTGAACTTATCTACAGGGAGGGTGGGAGCCTGTGCTCTTTGCAGGGCTTTGTTTGTGATGTGAAGAGTCCCTTCTTTGAGGTCTTTCATATCTGAGGCTAAGTAAGTTTTGCCTATCCTGGGATGGGGACCAGTTTTTCATTAAAGGAGTCTCACTTCTTAGCATCATCTGTGTCTGTAGAGGAGGCTGGTCTGACTAGTTGCAGATCCTAGGCAGGGATATGCAGTTTGATTTGATCTTTGTGTCCCTCTTGCTCACTGATGCACAGTTCATTTGTGTCTTATTTCTACTCCTCTGCAAGTCTGCCTTCATGCTCCTGCTTGCACACTGTGAGATCAGATCATCTTCGTGCCAGCCGTGACAAATAAAATAAAAATAAATATAAAATAAAGCAAGGAGGCCTTTGAGCAATGTACCACCAGCTCTGACTCTCTTAGCTTGTCCCTGCATTTTGCTGTGTGGCTCTCACCTGTACCACTGCCCAGCAAATCCACTTTATGTCTGGGCTGTCTGACAGGTGTGAGAGGGAAGTACCCACTGCAGAACAGAAGTGCTTCAGTGCCTTAGGAGCCACTGTGTGCAGCAGTACTGTGCTGTGGTGACACAGAACAGTGCCCCTTGTCTTGGGGAGCTTGTAAGCTTCCCTTAATAGGCTTTTTTTAGGCTTTAATAGGCTCCTGCTCTGTTACAGCAGGAGCAGGGGGATGTCTGTCTCATGGACTAGTTCCTTCTCAGCGGTCCTGCTTGTGCAGGGGCTGCAGACCAGCCCAGGACTGTGAGCAAGGACTGAGGCACCCAGCTTGTGCCATGCCTGGCTGGCTACTCCTCCCTCCAAAGAGCTGTGTGGTCTGTGCCACTGTGGGCTTGTTTTCTCTTGGTCCCTCAGTTAACAAGGCAACTCTAAGGCACGTGGTTGTTGCTTTGAGAGTGAGGATGTGGTGCTTTGGAAGTAGCCCCCTGCCTCTGATGGGGCAGGTTTTCTTGCTGACTTTGTACTTGCAGATAGATGCTGCTTTTCTGTGCTATATCCAAATGCTGGTTATCATCAGGCTCTGCTGTCCTTATTGCTGTCTGTATGCCTTCCTGCATTCCCAGAAGTTGTTTTCCAGTCACTTTGTAATACTTGATTTAACCATCCATCCTCTGTTTCCTCTGTCTTGGGCTGTTTGTCTCCCTTTTGGAGAAGGAATGTTTTGTGGGTGAGACTTTAGCAATTATCAATAGCCAGTCAGGGTGTTTAACCTGGCTCAGTGGCATTTGTCATAGGCTGTGTTGGCTGCCTACCCTGGGTTTACAGGGTCTTCCCTCTAACTCCTACAATTCCCTAAAGCAGCTTGCTTTTTTCCAAGGGAGATAGGTTCCTGGTGGGTCCCTGAGGGGCGCTCTCACCATAGAGGCTCTTCTTCTGTGTTTTCAGGAGGGCACATTCTTTCATGCTGTTGCTCCCTATTCATCTCTCTCTGAATCACTGAGACTATCTGGATGCCCTTTGGCTGTGTTTTTTTTTCTGGGTGACAAGACCTGACAGTGCAGTTCTGCACCTGGATGTAACCGCAGGCTGTTGTGGCAGCTGGCTGGGAGCTCAGCCAGGTGTAAAGTGACTATTTTTTTTGTCAGAAGTTAGCTTTCAGGGGTATCAGTTCCCTGACACAGCTTACCCTGTAGGCAGCCCAGGTACTGATGCTGACATGAGGGGGCAGGTAGGAATGTTTGACTTGGGAAGTGGTGGTGGAACTGCATTTTGAGCTAAAGGAATGTGCAGTGGGAATAGGCAGAGTAGCTGTGTGGCTTGTGCTTAGATGTAATCCTGACGTGTGCATGTGTGTATTTATTTGATACCAGTAGACTATTATTTGGATGTCACTGGAAAGAAAGGGGATTGCCTGGAGGAGGCAGTTGTTCAAGGATCAGTAGGAAAAAGGTTGTTTGATAAGAGTGTGGGTATGTAGCAGAGAAATGGACAGACCTGATGTTCAAAGAAGCACCAATGTTGAATTGGTGGATGGTACCACCACCCCTCCACAATGTTGAGTGCTGTTGAAAAGTGGGGCCTGTCTTGGACGCTAAATTGTTTATCTTGCATGAAAGTGAAAGAAATGGTATGCAAGGAATAAGCCTGGCTTAGGGCCACAATTTTGCTGGCAAGTACATTACTCTTCCACTCCACCGAAGTGAGTAATAGGCAGTACAAAAGACAGGTCAAAAATGGTGGGGTTTAACAGTGCAGAGCCAGGGTGGGCATTGTCTCCAGTCTGAGATGCTGAGCTGTTCCTAGCAGGGCCTGTCATTCTCTCTGTCTGTGAGCTGTCAAACATAGCTCTCAACTGCAGAAAAGAAAATCACTGAATTGAGTTGTGTCAGTGCTAAATGTGTGCAGGAAGTGTACAAATGCTCTATCAAATAAAGAGCATTTCCTCTCTTGAGGGTGAGTTGGGAAGTGGAGAAGGCAATGTGAGAAAATAAAGTCCAGTTAAATGGGATAGACCTGAATTACTAGAGCAGTCTCCATAGCTGCCATCCCTCCAAATGTGTAGCTGAATAGTGCCAGTGACCTCTCTGTGCCTTCACTGTGTCTTGGAAACTACTACTTTTTTTTTTTTTTACCATCTGCTGCTAACTGGCTTTCAATCTTCTGTATGTGATCTGGCTCTGCTGTGGTGACAGGCAAAAATTTAATGGAAAAATGTGATACTCACTTCATCTCTTTCCTTTCTGCTAAAGAAAAACATTCCTCTGCAGCTGCACTGGGGCTGGCTTTGTCCTTTCATGCAATCTGTTAGTCATATGGGGTGAGAAATAGAGACCTGGCTGCTCTGATAACCTCTTAGGGAACTTTGGGCAGGTGTCTTAGGGAGCTTTTGGCTTCCTTCCTTGTGAAATCAGATATGTCCTGAGCAGAGATGCAGGACAGAAGTGAGTTGGTGTTGGTGGAGGCTTCTCCCCTGTAGTGTAGGGGCAAAGAGAATATTCCTAATACACTTCAGTGGCTTGCCTAGAGCTGAACTTGCTGGGCTTACTCCTGTCCTGCAGCTCTGCTGGGACAAGCCCTGGCAGTTTGGTGACACTGTGGAGCATTTGTCTCCTGGCTCTTACTGCAGTGAGGTTGCCTGCAGAGGTAAGGAATGTGCTTCCTTGGATGAGATGTGCTGATGTCCAGTAGAGAGGGGGAAGACCATTGGCTCTTGTTCTGCACCGAAGATGTTGAGTGCTGCCCCTGATTTTGGATGTAAACAGCGTCTTCAGCTGTGGCAAAATTCTTTGAAGCATGTGGTGGCTTGCAAAGGAAGGAAAGCATCTTTCAATTGCTGGCATTTGAAGTGCTCAATTTTGTTTCTCCAAAGTTTGGATGCTCTGATGTGAAGTTGTGTACAAAAGAATGAAAAAAGAGTTTACACCAGGAGGGTGAGAGAAAATGGCCAACAGTGGAAGTGAGAGAGGTTCAGACTGGTAAGGAAAAAGGGCTTCACTGTGAGGATAGCTGAGCACTGGAGAGAGAGCTGCCCAGAGAGACTGCAATATCTCCTTCCTTGGAGGTTTTTAAGACTTGACTGGATAAAGTCCTGAGTAAGCTGGTCTCAGTTAGTGCTGATCCTGTTTGGGCAGGAGGCTGGCATAGAGACCACCTGAGCCTCCTTCCAGGTGGAACTATGCTCTGGTTCCTTTCACAGCAGTCCTGGACCTGAGGCACTGCCCTGCTCAGATCTAGATACAGCATTGCTAGGCAGCAGTCTGGTTTGTTTCAAGGCTTTTTGTCTATGCAGTCCCATACCTATAAGGACCTGTTTTATTTCCTTTTTGTGGCTAACCCTGAAACTGTAGGTGTGAGAAGAGACCACCCTGTGTAGTAGCATGGGGGAGATTTTGTAGACCTAAAACCTGAAAAACAGCCAAAAAAAATCCCCCAAACTCCAAGCCCTGAATACTGAGCAGATCTCTGTTCCTTCACCCCTGCAGTTCTGCAGCAAATTTTGTGCACAAGAGAATGCTTATCCCAAGGCTGCCTTTTCCCTGGTCTTCTATCAGTTCTTCTGTTGGCTTCAGGAATCTGCTTGCAATGTTTTCATTTTGTGTGGGTTATTTGGAGACACATGTATTCTCATTTATGGAGCTCCTGTATACCCACAGCAGAGATTTGTGTATATGTAGAACCAAAACTCAAGAGCAGCAAAGAACTGTTCTGCTCCTCCAACTTTTCTTGGAGCAAAAGCAGCAATGGCACTGTTGACTTGGAGGCTTGTGATATTACAGGCAGAATGAGATCTTCAGGAGGAACCAAGACTAAAAACTTAAAACTGACTGCATTATTTCTTGCAGCCAGATACCTGGCTTTTTGGGATCTGTCCTGGCCTGCGAAAGATGAAGACTAAGGGAAAATGTGACACATAAACTCTCAGCTTTCATACCTCCTAATATGAGGCAGTGGCTGGCTTTCTGCAGAACATCTGTCTTTCTCATCATGGGTGTAACTGGCCCAGTCATCAGCACTGATGGTATGTCTTGCTCGAGCTCCTCAGTGCCGCAGCTCCCTTCCCCTCCTCCTCTCTGCCGTCCCCTCTGCACAGCTGTGTGTGTGACTCAGGGCTGGGGCTGCTGTGGTGTTTGGGGCAGGCTGGTAAGATGTGTTTTTCAGAAAACTGGCATAAAGCAGAGGTTTTTTTTTACAAAGAGAAGAGACAACCAAACTGATGCTGCCTACATATGGCTCTAATGCCTTATGTGCTCCTTGGTGAAATACTACAGGGGACTGAGGGCACTCTAGGGAAGTCCATTTTGGCTGCCTGTGGCCATCTGCCCATGCTCTTATCTGGAAGAATTTCCCTCTTGCCTCTCCGGACCTGCATATCTGCCTGCCCCCCTTCCCTCCCAGCGCTCCTGAAGGAGCCGAAGCCGAGACTCTCTGGGAGGCTGCTGCTGCCCACAGGTCCCAAACTGGCAGCTGCAGGAGGGCTCCAGATGTGCGAGGTGCTGCTCCACAGCCCTGCCCTCGGGGTGCTCGGCCGGCTGGCCCCGCCGGCAGCTGGAAGGCAGCACTCAGGCGTGACTCCCTGCAGGAAACAGGCACGGCAGGAATGAGCTTTGGCACTATTTTTAAGGCATGAGCTTTCTGACTGCAAAATTTGTCTCCTCCTCGAGCCTTAGTGTTTTTGAAGTTCTTTTTTCTGTTCAGCTGGTTTGCTCCTCATGGCTTTCAGTGGATGTTGTTGCTTACAAGAAGGACTGAAAGAGAAGGAAAAGTCTTACTTTTGTACTTGCCCAGGGTGACTTGTGACTTCTCATTTGGCTGCACCGATTCAGAGCAAAATTTCAGCTGAATTCCTGTCAGTAAAGCACTGCAGGGAGTCTGCTCTGGGGACTTGGGAATGTTTCCCTGTTGCAGTTGCTTGTTTGTTGAGTTGTTAGAAATATGTTGCAAAACTACAGGGGAAGGCTGAACTTAATTTATGTTGCTGGGTTTTTTCCCGAACTATAAACATGTCTGCAAGATCAAAATCAACAAAAAAGTGTCACCAACCTTGAAAACTGTGCCCTAAATGTCTTGGTTACTTTTCCAAAAAAATTAAAGGCATTTAATTTTCTACAGATACATCAATAGCAAAAGGAGGGACAAGGAAAACCTCTGTTCTTTATTGGACCCGGGCAGGAATATAGTTATCAAAGATGAGGAAAAGGCTGAGGTATTTAACACCTTCTTTACCTCAGTTTTCAACAGTAAGACAGATTGCCCTTAGGACAGCTGGCTTCTGGAGCTTGTAGACAGAGATAAGAAGCTGAATAGCCCCCCTGTAATCCAGGAGGAAACAGTTAGCAACCTGCTGAGCCACCTGGATCCTCACTAGTCTATGGGACCAGATAGGATCCATCCTAGGGTGATGAGGGAGCTGGCGGAAGAGCTCACCAAACCTCTCTCCATCATCTACCAACAGTCCTGGCTCACTGGGGAGCCAGGTGATTCCCAGATGATTGGAAGTTGGCAAATGTCATGCCCATCCACAAAAAGGGCCAGAAGGAGGACCCAGAAAACTACAGACCTGTCAGCCTGACCTCAGTGCCTGGCAAGGTAATGGAACAGATCATATTCAGTGCAATCACACAGCACCTACAGGATGGACAAGGGATCAGACCCAACCAGCATGGGTTTAGGAAGGGCAGGTCCTGTCTGACCAACCTGATCTCCTTTTATGAGCAGGTGACCTGCCTGGTGGATGAGGGGAAGGCTGTGGATGTGTCTACCTGGACTTCAGCAAAGCCTTTGACACCTTCTCCCACAGCACACTCCTGAAAAAGCTGGCAGCCCATGGCTTGGACAGGGGCACTCTGTGCTGGGTTAGGAACTGGCTGGAGGGCCGGACCCAGAGAGTGCTGGTGAACGGGGCTGCATCCAGTTGGCCGCCAGTCACTAGTGGTGTCCCCTGGGGGTCAGTGTTGGGCCCAGCCCTGTTTAATACCTTTATTGATGATTTAGATAAGGGGATTGAGTCCATCATCAGCAAATTTGCAGATGACACCAAGCTGGGGGGGAGCGTCGATCAGCTGGAAGGCAGGAGGGCTCTTCAGAGGGATCTGGATAGGTTGGAGAGTTGGGCTGATTCCAATGGGATGAGGTTCAACAAGGCCACGTGTTGGGTCCTGTACTTTGGCCACAACAACCCCCTGCAGCACTACAGGCTGGGGACAGAGTGGCTGGAGAGCAGCCAGGCAGAGAGGGACCTGGAAGTCTGGATTGACAGGAAGCTGAATATGAGCCAGCAGTGTGCCCAAGTGGCCAAGAAGGCCAATGGCATCCTGGCCTGTATCAGGAAGTGTGACCAGCAGGACCAGGGAAGCGATTCTTCCCCTGTACTCAGCGCTGGTGAGGCCACACCTCGAGTACTGTGTCCAGTTCTGGGCCTCTCAGCTCAGGAAGGATATTGAGGTGCTGGAGCAGGTCCAGAGAAGAGCAACAAGGCTGGTGAAGAGACCGGAGCACAAGTCCTATGAGGAGAGGCTGAGGGAGCTGGGGTTGTTCAGCCTGGAGAAGAGGAGGCTCAGGGGAGACCTCATCACTCTCTACAACTCCCTGAAGGGAGGTTGTAGCCAGGTGGGGGTTGGTCTCTTCTCCCAGGCAGCTATCAGTAAGACAAGAGGGCACGGTCTTAGGCTCTGCCAGGGGAGGTTTAGTTTGGATATTAGGAAGAAATTCTTTACAGAAAGGATAATCAGACATTGGAATGGGCTGCCCAGGGAAGTGGTGGATTCTCCGTCCCTGCAGGTTTTTAAGATGAGATGGGATGTGGCACTTAGTGCCATGGTCTAGTAACCACGGCTGTAGTGGATCAAGGGTTAGACTTGATGATCTCAGAGGTCCCTTCCAACCCAGCTGATTCTATGATTCATCTCTAGAACACCTTTTTTAGCTTTAATGAAGAAGATATGGAAGAGAGGCATACAGACAAGCCTTTCCTAAGTACTTTGCTTGAGACAGCTTGTTGGCAAGATTAGCTGGAGGTGGGAAAAAACCCTACTTGATTTTAAGACGTGACTTCAGTGTTTAAGAGGGACATTATGTGATATGGTAGCTGGGATGGAGCCACTGGAACTACAGGGAACTTGTAGCATTTGATTTCGTTTCAAATTTGCAGGTATTGGAGGGGAAAAAGGAGCTTGGAAAGGCAAGGAAGAAATGAGAATCTACAGACACTTAAATTGCTGGAGAATGAGGGAAGGCACTGTTGAAGAAGTTATTGAGTGCAGAAAGCTGTAAAGTCTGTGTGTCGTATGAAGTCAGGGTTGTGACTGGGGGTGGCCAGTTAACTGTACTGCTCCATTGTGGTGATTAAGGTGTTGAAAAGTACAATTTGGAGGGATGCTTGAAAACCAGGGGCTTGCAGGTGTCAGGATGTCACAGATTGGCCATGGGCTCTTCAGTGCTTGACACCTGGAGATCTGAAAGAGAGGCTAATGTGTGAGAATTCCAAGAACAGCAGCAAAAGTAAGGGGTTGAAGTAGCAGCTTTATGAGAAATGTTTACAAACATTCAATACGTATTGCTTTGAAGGTGGACAGGTGTTTGGGAGAGGATGTGGAAGTGGTTTGATCAGAACACTTTATGTTAAGCTCACATTGCTATTACTGAGGCATCTTTCTCAGTTTCATATGCTGTATGTGATGTAATTTTCAGTAAGAGCACCAGAATAGTGCCTGTGAAAACTGTTTTCAGCTGTGATTCTCGTAACACGCAGATAATGAATATCATTGTACTCACAGCAAGATCCTTTCAGAGCTTTGTGCTTGGATTAAAATTAACATGAAGGGAATTATGAATCTTAAGATATCATTATGCTATTTCTTTTTTAAACTGCTAGTGTCCTCTGGAAGTACCTTTTCTCTTTTTGCCTGTAGTAATGGTTAGAGAAAAGTAAAAAAGAATCAGTGTGAAGTAGAGAGAAGCAGATGATGATCAGCGAAGAATATCCAAGGGGAAAAAACAATGTTGGCAAGTGTAAGGGTAGAAAGGGGACTCTTTTCTAATGGTGTCAGATGAAAATTAACCGCTGTCAGTAATCAGGTTACAAAACTTCTTGGAACCAAAAAACCTGGATAACTGGAAGTCCAGATAGGGTGAAAGGTCCCAGAGGAGAAGTTTGTCTTGTTGACACTGATTTTTGTTGGGTCATGACATCATGAGGAAATGTCTGAAAATATTAAATTGATAGAGTAAAGAGGAGAAAGTAAAAACTATGTACTGGAGATCCTGGTACCAAACCTGTACAAAATACATGGAATCTTGTAGGGTTCCACAGTTACAGACTGGAAGAATACAGATACAATTTAACCCTGGTCGGTAGGATTTAATGGAAAGCAGATATAATCAGACAAACCTGATTTTTTTCTTAGGGGAAAAAAAAGTAAATTGAAAGTAAAAGGAGAAACTTTGCAAATAACTGGCTATTTATTTCATTGTATTGATTAAAAAATTGTACCACAAAATGTATGAAATTAAAGGGCTGACTCAAAATAGTTGCTAATGGACCTTTGGTGTCAGAGGATAGATTTGTTGGCTTTTGCAAAAAGGTACCAGACAGGAGGCTTCTCAGGGTTTTCATCTGTGATCCAGAAGCAAAGTTATGTGACTAGGAAAAAAAAAATGTGCCTACCTATGGGAGAGGTGAATGCATATTGGAAACCAGGATTTGGAAAACATTAAAAAAAAAAAGCTAAAAATATATTTGAGTCTCTTCTGGCTGTTATATTTCAACCAAGGACAAATTATCACATCTTGTAAAAGGGTACCTCATGGAAACTAGTGGATTAGGACATGTGGAAGATTAGGAAGGTTTTGTAGTCCTTTGTAGCTTGAAATGCTATGAAACTTTATTGCTGGGCCTGTTGACTCTGGATATTTCAAGGCAGAACATACAGAGCACTCTATGACTCCTTTTAATCTGGCCAAATGCATCCCAGCATTTGGTCATTCTCCTAAACTGTTGGTTTCAGTGAAGTTTAAATAAATGCTTTAATCACTTCAAGCTATATTTGAACTGCTGTTTATGATGACACCTCCAGGCACATATAAAAGTGGAAAATGTACAGGGCATGTGGGACAGGGTAAGATTTCTGGTAGAAAAAGGCATTAGTCCCAAAATACAAGGTCACCTTTATGTATATTGCCTCTTGGAATTGAGCATCAAAGATGGCCTTGTGTTTCCTGTGCCTCTGTCTGGGATAGACTGGCTAAAATACACCTGATTGGTGTCAGTTTGTTTGGGGTCTTCAACTCTGGCAAGTGAAAGAAGGCAGAGGAAAAGAAGAAAGCAAAGCAGTTATGGTGAGGTCTGAAGAAAAACTAGCAGACTGAATGCGTGAGAAGAGGGAATGAATATACAGACAAAAAAAAGCAAAATCTGTAGCTTTCATCTGAAAGGTATAATTAGTGGAAGCTGGCAGGTGTTATGATTCCAGTTGTACCGATGGTACCAACCTTTACCCCAGTTTTTAGCAATGGAAGATTGTTCTTTTCCTTCTGCCTCTGTACTTTTCTACACCATCAGCTGGAGGAAGCTTAAAATCCATTGCCTGTGGCAGGCCTTACCTTTTTAATGCTTATCCAGAACTTTTGCAGCATTTTAACAAGCCTAACAGACTGTATGTGATGCAGGGTCAGTCTCCTCATAGTTTAGAGGGACCTTGTGTTTAATTTTGACGTGCAAGTTGGGATAGGAGGAGGAGGAGGAGAGTGCCCAAGGCATTTGGGGAGGGTGAGTAGTTTCTCTTCCTTGGCATCTCTGTAGCTGGCAGACAGAAGGCATTGCATTAAACTGCTTCCATGATATGGCATAACCTTCTCTAGTGGTAGTGCTGTTTTGGTTTCTCTTTGGAATATGCTGGGAGGAAAAACATTTTGTTCAAGTGTAGTGTGGGCAGCAGATGTGGTTTGAAAGTGTTCAAAAGCTGTGTTGGAAACACAGTGATGACCAGGAGAGTGCCCATCTTCTCTAAAGCAGTGTTGCTTCTCCTTTCAGCATAAATCTCCCAGTGTGGCTGTTATGTGATGGGGTGTGTGTGGTGCTGCTGCACTTGTGAAGTGGCCCCTTCCTGACCCGCTGCTCAGCACTGAGTGCCTCTTGGAGGAGGTCTGGCTAGGAATGAAGCTGCTCAGCTTGATGTTCCTGTCAAGCTGGTCAGGCTCTACCAGGAGAGGCTGAAGCTACGTGCTGCTGGCAGTCACCACCCGTGCCTGTCTGAGGATGGAATAAATGAGCAACCCTAGTCCTTCAGCCCTGGTTAATTTGTGGAGCAGAGTACTCCTCCTGTGACTGCCTTTGTCATTCTGCTGTGGGAAGGTAACCTGTGGCAGCAGAGCCATAGTACAAGACATGCAACTCCTTAATCCACTCTAGGTGCCTGTGGGCTGGATGTGTGCTTAGCCCACACCTGTGACTGACGCACAGCAGGTTTATCTTTGCATTGCTGCCTTATCTCATTTCTGCATGGCATGTACAGTAGAGCTGAGCTGCCCATGACAGGAGGCACTGCAGCACATGGCTCCCAGGTTAGGAACAGATCTGCACTTGGACAAGGTGTGCCCATATAGAAACCACATGGACGGGCAGTTCTGCTATTCCAATCTGTGCCCTCACCACTGAAGCAGCCTCTGGAGAGCTGGGCACTTGGATTATGGCCAAGAAAATACGGAAATAAAAGCAGAAGTGAGGTGTAAAGATCTTTTTACTTCCTCTCCCCGTCCTGAGAACAGGGAGTGATTTTTAAGACCTTGACTTTTCAGAGTACTGCCAGAAGACCTTGGAGGGATCTCTCTTGAATTACATGTCCTCTTTTAAGGCGCTTTCCAGCAGCTGTCCCAAAATTCTCAATTCACGCTTCTACGTAGGTCTCCACCAAGAGGTCTGGTGTTTGAGCCAGGCAGGCTGTGTTCCATCAGTTTAGTCTAGCAACAGGGAAAAATGTGAGTCAAAGTTCTGTGGAGATGATAGGAAGCGAGAGAGCAAACGCCCAAGAAAATCTGGACCAAGCAGGGGTGTGAAGAAGTGTGGAGGCAAATGGGTTAAGGAAATGTAATGAGTTGTGCACAGAGCAGGGTGTGACTTCAGTGTTCTGCAGTACGTACCAGAGAGAATTGGCTGCGCAGGACTGGTGCTGGGAAACAGCTCTTTGAAAAGCTCAGTCTCTAGCAGATGCTGCACTCTCTGTGAGCTTTAAGGTAGCACTGTGGCTATCTGTCTGTGTAATGTTTTGCTTCAGAGCTCTTGCACTGAGCACAGATACTTAAAACATCTCGGACTGGAGTGGATTTTGCCCCTGACAAGTTGCACCCATGCAGATGCTGATCTCTTGCTCTGGACTTTGGAGGGGAGAGGGTTCTGGTGTAGAAGTAGCCCTGAGGTTACACATAGCTTGGTGCAGTGTCTCACAGCAGCTGGGAGGAAGTAGCTGTCATGATTTTCTTTTTGTCTCTGAGCAGATTGTCAAGGATTTCTCTAAAGTACAAGGGCACAATTAATGTAACCAGCACATTGTTAGCTTAGCCAGAGACCCAGCAAAGACCTGGTTCCTTCAACATCCTGTGTTCTCCCCTGACTTGGTTTGAGGGGTGGTGCCTGTGTTGTGTTGCTCCTCTGAGTTTCTTCTTGGAAGCTCCATGCAAACCCGCCTGTTTCCAGTTAGTGACGTAGCACTTCAGGAAGCTGAGCCAAGCCAAACAGGGATGTTCTCCACTTAGGGAGTGAACAGGGAACCTTAGGACCTTATGGTCAGTGTACTTACAAACAGTATATTTAAATACTCAAGATCAGTGTGAACTTCTCAGATTCTTCTTTTTAGCAAATAGTCTTTGTGTCCTGGTGGTGTTCCTTTAAAAACAAACAAGAAAATAAGGTGGTGAGGAAGGGGAGGGTTTTTCCATCCCTCTTTGACGAGGAGGGAAAACAAGGTTATAAAATTTCATTGTTTTATAACTTTATGTGGGGAACAGCTCTGCCCCACTTAGATCTTCTCCACTACAGTCTAGTGCACAGTCTCTCAGGCTGGTGGACAGGCTAATATGAAAGGGCACAAGCATAATAACTGTGGGGAGTGAAAAGTGCCTCCATTATTATATTGGGGAAGGATATAGCCATAGGATCTGTTGGGGGGGGGGTGTCCAAAGAAGGGGCAGAGAGAAGTAGAAGAGCAGCTGAGAAATGTGTTGTTTTTCAGCCAACTCCTGCCCTAGAAACCATACAGTGTAGGAGGGTGTCACCTCTGCTCCCTACTGTGCTGGTAGGTGCTGGTTGTCTTGTGGAGCTCTCATTGTTAAATTTTTGTGTACCTAACCCACACCTGCCAGCTCCTGCTGGGTAAATTTTAATAGGAGAATCTCTTCTCTTTACAAATTAAGCTTTGGAGAGCTCTTCAGGGGGTTCAGACTGAGGGACAAGGTATGGATTGGACAACGGTCAGTTTGTCTGAATTTGGGGGGGGGAAATAGCAAGGAGCTCTTGAAGCTTAAAATTTTAATAAAGACTAGTTGTACTGACCAGGAAGAGGTTTAAGAAAGTAAATTGGCTGTAATCCTACTTGAAACGGGAGTTATCAGTAAAGGAGGCTGGATTCCTCTTATTCCATATTTCTAGTATATGCATGATGAACCTGTGACTTAGTAGCAGAATGTTTATCTACAAACTGTGCTTTTTTATCTTTCTCTGGCAGACATCATGCAGTTGTGTGTATCGATGCCACTTTGGGAAGCTGGGCTTGCTGGTCAGAGGCACCTCCAGGAGGTCTGCATTGCTTGCTTTGGTCAAAGGCTGACTGATAAAGTGTAGTGCAAGCTGGCTCAGCCACTTGGGTTCACATTCTGCCTGGGTTTATAGGGGTAAGGTGGATTGAAGAAAGCAAGAAAAAAAAAGATGGTAAAATGTGCCTTTACCAGAAAGTGATGCAAACCTCAGAAGATCCAAATGATTCCCTCTTCACCAAGGGGAGGAGTGCACTCAGCCTTGGCAAGAAACCTTCATCTGTCCACTGCTGTATTGTTTATGTTAGGGGTGTGAAGTATTTTAGAGACAGTTTCTGTAATTTGGGAAAAGGATAGGAGTGTACAGTCCAAAGCAGAACATATCAGATTGTGGCACTTGCACCTTAGCAAAATAGTGTTTAAATACTAGAGTTTACATAGCCTAAAGAAATTTTGGAAGCTCTAAGTAGGAGGTGCATGTTTTGCCTAGTTACGATTATGCATAACCATAAGGAAGGTGAAGATCTTGCCCAATAATATTGTGGGATTTTGCTAGGTGGAAGCGTATGTGAAGAAGAAAACATGGAAGTGTGAAATACTTTTCAGTCTACTCCTGTATATGCAGTGCTTAAAATGGGACTTGATAACTATTTATTAAATTAAAATCATTCCTGTTATGAGTTTTGGATTGTTTCCAGCCAGCCCTGATCCTACAATGATCTTGAGCAAGGTGGGAAGTGCGCTGCTCCTGAGCCTAAGATAAGGATCCATGTGACTCATCCTGTTCCCTAGACATTGCATAGGTACTGCCTTACACAGGAGACATGGATTTGCTGTCTTGTGCGAGGGCTGGAGCACTAACACTGCTGCAGCAAGTGGCATCCCGAGCTTTTCATGCTGTGTAAATAAGGAGGGAAGGATTTGTACCTTCTGAGTACGTCTGTGGTGTGGGTGGTTACAGACTCAGCTGGCTACGGGAGGGCAGCTGAGTGAATATTTTACTGCTGTTGTCACAACTATATGTGGAAGACCAGAAAAAAAGGCACTGCAGTGGTCGGACTGCTTACCAAAAGAACATCAGCTGAATTTTATTTTCCAATTGCTTAAGCATGTCTGGATTGTTTCTGTAGTAAGAAACAAAGTCAGGTACTTCGTGCCTGATGGATGGCAGATAGCCCAGAAATGAATAGATTGTTCAGTTTGAGGCTGTCCATGGCGATCATAAGCGATCATGAAGTACTTGGCCACCTAGTGTAATCTTTTTTGAAGGCATTTGGGAACATCATATGCCAGAAGCATATGTTCCCTTCAGTAGGAAGGCTGGAATAGTCATATGTGTGTCCTAACACAGGTGTGCACACACATTTTGGAGAAAGCAGCATTGCTAGTGCCCTCCCAGTGCTTGCAGTGGCAGTCTTGTCAATACAGCCTGCAGGACTGATTATGCTGATTTATGGTAACTCTGACAGCTCCAACCATTAGGGAACTCAGGGTTGTGGAAATTAGCCTGCAAAATCCTACTAGGCACTTACATTTTGTTGTTGCAACATTATGAGACAGTATGTCCTGAACAGGATGCGCTAGATGTCCTGAGACATTTCAGTCTAATCCATGAGCTCATAAACATGGGGAGCCACACAAACCACAGAGTCTTCTCTAGGGAAGAGCAGTTCACCCTGGAGATACTACAGCTACGCAGTGCAAACTTGGATAAGATGTCCAAGACAATCTGCTTTTTTTCCCCTCCTATGATCATGGTATGACAATTCAGTGAAATTGGTCTTTAAAGTGCATCTTCACACAAAGAAGTTTTGTGAAGACTTTGACAGAGCTCAAATCGCTTATTCCATGAATTTAAGAAGAATTTATTTGTTGTGGGGAACCCTCAGAGCTGCCTGTTCTCTGTACCAGTTTTGGTTCTTCTTGGGGCTGAAGACAATATCTGTTTCCTAGACTTATGCATATGGGATAGATAGATTTGCATATTCCATTACAGGAATACTCAAGTTCTTGTCACATTTTAAATGCCAAATGCTGCTTTAGTTTGGGGAGGTCAATTCTTGCATTACCTTATCTGGAAAGTAAGTGCTAACATACCTCACTGTGTTTTATGGAATAATTACAGAAAATGAAGAGTTGCCCATCTTGTCAAAAAAGATCTGCTGCAAGAATATGGTTATTATTTTTTTAATGGAAGTGCATCTTTCACCTCAGTGACATTCTGTGCACCTGAACTCAGCCAGAATGGTCCAGTTGTTGCAGTTAAATCACAAATTCTGTCATTCGTAATACCTTTAAGGGAGCAGTGCTCTATGCGATTTGCAGGGGACAGCAGCTGCAAGGGCATGTCCTGTGAAGTTGTTTCCATCCACTGATCTGACTATTGTTCTTGGAGGGAAACTCCTTTTGATGGTCCTGTTAAGAGGGTTCACTAGTTGGTTTACCTTGGTGGGAGCCAAAGCCTGAGCAGACGGGGGCAGCCCTGTGTGTGGCAGCTGGTCACATCTGGTAGCATCATTGGTGCAGAAGCAGTGCTCATGCAGGTGCTGGGCTTGTAAGCAGATGTGCTGAGCCTCTGCTCTCAGGCAGAACAAGCTATGCAGATCTGGGTTTTACCTCATTGTCTGTGTTTCTGCCACTTTCCATGAAGCAGAACTACACCTTCTTTGGTGTCTTCTGGATTCAGTGGCTTTATAATGAGGGATTGCTGGAGGGGTCAAACTTCGAGGGAGTGCCACACTAAAAGGCAGACTTGGATGCAGCACAGTCCAAAAAGAAATTGTCTATGAGGCAGACTGCTGCTGCAGACAATGTGGTTCTGAGATGTGGCTTAAAAAAAAGAAATCCCATATTTCCTGGAAGAACTTGAGTTTTGCAGGTCTTGATGCTTGGGCTGCTGCTGAGCAGCTGTTACAAAGTTGTGGAACCTAGCTGATCTCTTAAATGAGGTTGGTCCTGATGGCCAAACAGATCAGAAATAAAGCAGGATTCACCCTTAGGAGAGAAAGCAAGAAATGAACAATTGGTTAGGTGTTCTCTGTTGGGAGCCCTGTCTGGCCCATTTAGAGCTGCTAGTGTAACTGAACCTGGAGCAGCTCCCTCGTTCTGCTCTGTCAGGGTGATCTGTGTTAGCTTGAATAGTGGACCTCAAATCCATCTTCATGGACTTGGGTTGGAGCAGCAGATGCAGAGTTAAGCTGCCCTCTCTGAGAGAACAGTGACCTCTGGGAAGGATGGTGACTTCTGTTAAACATGAATAATAATCCATCAGTTTCTGGCAGAAAGGCACATGTCTCTGCAGGTTATGCCTGTTAAATATTTTTATCTCAAAATGCCCAATGGCGCAGCAGTACTAGGATTTTCTTGGGGTGCCCTTTTGTGTGGACTACTGATCCTATGGGGTGCTGGAAAGAGGCTGCGATGGCTGAACTGCATCTTTTGGTGAAACAGACGGGATGTAAGGTCAGGCTATAAGAGATTGCATGTTTATGAACTCCTTTTGCGTTTGCAGTCTGGTGTGATGGCTTCAGATCCAGTACTACAGTTGGAACGTGCCTCTTTGTTGTGCTCAGTCTGAGTTTTAATGATAGAGCTGGCATATCCAAGTAGTTTGCATGTGACTTTGCCAGGACTTGCTCAGTTTTCAAGATGTGCTCTCATCCACTGCATATGGGCAGCATGTAGCCTCTTGAGCTGTTAAAGATAGTTTGCCAAAGTATATTTCATAGCTTGGTATTATTATAACACTTCTTCCTGCATGCTGGGTTTTCAGGCATGTCAAGGTTTTCTGAAATATGTTCCTTCAGTTTTGTTCGCGCTGGTTTGTGTCGTCTGAGATCCCTGCTTTCTCCACCACTATCAACAGAGAAAAATGACTTCTCAGAGTTTGAAAAAAACCCAACTGTTACACAAAAATGAGGGTAAGATAAGATTGTGGTCATCTAGTCTGGAGGGTGTCCCTTCAAAGTCTAAGAATAGGCATAGGAGCATGCCATCACAACAGCCTGCCTTATAATTGCTCCCCTTGCCCCTCCTCTTCCCCACCCACTTGAAAGCAGAACTCAGGAAAGAAATAAGAAAGACAAAAAAGAAACCAACCCCAAAATGTACCCAGCCTGGGCAGTCTGAGACGGCTGAAGTAGAAGTGTGCAATTAAAAAAAGCTGCGTGCGCCCGGTCCTAGACATTCC
The DNA here is from genome assembly GCF_009829145.1 of Chiroxiphia lanceolata. Taxonomy (NCBI): domain Eukaryota; kingdom Metazoa; phylum Chordata; class Aves; order Passeriformes; family Pipridae; genus Chiroxiphia; species Chiroxiphia lanceolata. Next base: position 58,559,825 of record NC_045641.1, read on the forward strand.
TGCAGCTGCAGGCTCCTGGCGCGGTATCCGGGTGGGCTGGATCTCTGCCAGCCCCTGCCTCGGCAGGGACTCTGCTGGGGAGTTGCTGGTGGATGGGGGAGAGGCTGGGATTATTGCTCTTTCTCGGCAGGGCAATGAAACAGGCTTTCCAAGGTCCTGCCTCTGCTCAGAAAGGTCTCACTTTCTCTGTTTATGTGCCTTGGACAGGCTGCGCTGAAGGAAGAAAGGGCCTCAGAAATCTGTCTGAAAGGCAAATGGAGCACAGCTCCCCCCGGCCTGGAGCCCACCTCTGCTTTACACCCTGCCTGCACAGTCCCCGCTCTGTGTGCCTGCGGTGGAACGATTTCACAACAAATGTCTCTGTGTTTCCTCTTGAGTTGGTGGGGAAGGAGCAGGGGTCAGCACCAACAGTCAGGCTTTTGAGACCCTGGGACCACTGAGCGTTGCATGTGTGCATAACTTTGAACCAAAGCCTGTTAAATCTGCGTGGTTTTATTCTGCCAAAGGGATGATGTAAATCTAGGGAGGGGTTAACACATCGGTTACCGGCAGTTAAACATAAAGTATGAGAGCAGGGCTGGGACTTTGGTGGGGTGAATTGTGGGGATGCTCTTGCCTCTTTCCAAGGACAACAACCCTGTATCTGTGCTTTGGGCTGAAGTAGCCCCGAAGCCACCCCAGGCACATACTTGGCCTTTCTTTGCACAGCATTGCTTTCCCATGCTGCTGCCGCCAGCTGTCTGTCTTGTGCCGCTGCTGGGCATTGTCATGGGAAGAGGTGTCTGAGTCTTACACACCAGTGCTTTAGCTTAACACTGCCCAGGAAGGCAAGTTGGGCACCTCATGCCCTTCCTGAGAAGAGAAATGGCCAGAGTGAAGGCCTGCTCCTGACATCATGAAAGAGTGATAGTCCTGCAGAGAGCTGTAGCACAATCTTATTTTAAACTGGGGTTGTTTTCCTGGATTTTTTTCTAGAACTTGTTTGTCTGAGTTTTTGGGCAGTGACTGAAAGGTTCAGGTATCCCAGGGCTAGGTATCTTACGCAACAAGCACCTGGGGTGCTCTGGGTGGCTCTTGGTGAAGTATTGTCCCTTTCCTCAACATCCTCAGGGCTCTTCCCATCACAGGTAGTGTGCTCTTGTGCCACCATTGGCAGAGGCTGAACAAGGTGAGTGACTGCATGACCTTATTGCTGCTGGAGGTTATCTTGCCAAAGACAAAGCATGGGTATATCAGCAGAGGAGGCTTGCCTGTGATACTCCTGCACCAGTTGCACAAGTGTGCTCTTGTTTTCGGGAAGAAAAGAGTTATTACCATGGGAATTTGAGTGCTGAAAGGCAAGATAAGGAGCTGTGCACATTCCTCTTCTGCTCCCCAGTTGTGTGTTTGTGTCTTTTCTGCCTATCTCATCACTGAAGGCTTTAGCAAGTCTGTGTTGTAGTTCGTGTAAGTCCTGCTAGGGACCCTTTCTTTAGTCCTCTTTAGGTGCTGGGTTTTTTTCCTGGACAAAACACCAACTTCTGAGTATACCAGGAGAACACCTGAATATATATGCATGGGCATCCCTTAGCAGTGAGAGATTTCACACCCCTTGGCTGGGTCTGTCGCTGATTTTCTTATTGCTCTGGTTGCCCCTCTTGGAGATGTAGAGTAGTGGTGTTGTCTGATAATACAATACATTGCCTAGCAATGCAGTGATGTGGTATGAAAAGTCCTATCAAGCTTTTGTTCCTGCAGTTACAGCTCTCTGTGTATGGCCTCTATATTACAAACAAAAAAGCCAGAAATACAAATTTCTACACATCAAAAAAGGCTGTTTCTCAGTGTATCCCTATTTATTACTTGAACTTTTAAGCATGGATTTGCATCAGGATCAAATGAGTCATCTGCTTAAATAAAAAAGGCTAGAGCACTAAACCTTTAGAAGCATATATTGTCACTACTTTTATTTAATATTTTCATTTTAGGTGGGGAATAGGCAGTTTGAATTGCTATTAGTGTGGACAGCTGGTTTAAATCTGTTTCCAAGTTCTGTCCTGACCTTTCCTCACTGGTTTAACAAATCCTATCAAAAGAGGAAAGTTCTAACTGCTGCTGCGTGCACCAGAGATTGAAGCATTGTAGGCAGGATGGGGAGATTGATGATCTCTTCTACTCCTTCCCCCCATCCCACTCACCTGGCAACTGATAAAATACCACATATGGTAGTTATGCTAAAAGCTGGATGGTCCATTTAAATTTCTATTATCTCCATCTGTTTGCAGGCTTTTCTGAGTGTGCCTGGCTGTCCCCATAAAACTCAGACTGGAGGCTTGTGTAACTGGATCCTTTCATGGAACAAAATTACTAGGTCTTTCTGTAAAATGGTCTAGTGTTATTAGATATTTTTTATTGCATTATTGAAAAAATAAAGATGACTGTTAGTGGAGAAAAGAGGGATGGCTGCTTTTTCCAAAAGAAAAGCAATTCCTCTCTTTTGTCCTATACCTGAATTCCCACTGTGTAACTAGCAACTTGCAACTTACAGGACAGGTACAATTCAGCCTATGGAAATCCCAGAAATCCCAGAAATACTGAGTTCGTGTTTGGCATTGGTACCGATCATGCTCATTTTGACTTGCTGAAGCCATCTGGAACCACAGCTTGTTGGGAGCACAGAGCAGTGATTTTAAATCCCTTGTTGTTTTTGCACACCCAACACTTTTTGGGGGAAGTTTGTGGACTTTGCAAACTTGAACTTACTTCATGTTCTTTAGTTTCCTTTGTTAGACTTTGCGGCTCTTGCAACCAAAAAAACAAAAATAATTAAAAATAGAGGAACAGAGGGGAGAGTGCTCAGCAATTCTGAAAACCTGATGGTTTTGTATTGTTTCTACATAAGACATGGTCATTGTGAGCCTTGATTTAAAAAATGTTCTAGTTTGTAGAACTTTGCTGTAGTCTTTGCTTGTTCTAGTTTGTAGAACTTTGCTGTAGAGAAGAGAAGCTGCTGAAGGCCTGAAGTTGTGTCAGGGGAGGTTTAGGTTGGATATTAGGAAAAGGTTTTTCCTAGTGTCCAGAGAGTGGTTGGGCACAGGAACAGGCTCCCCAGGGCAGAGGTCACAGCCCCAAGCCTGAGAGAGTTCAAGAAGCATTTGGATGATACTCTCAGGCACATGGTGTGACTTTTGGGAATGGTCCTGTGCAGGACTAAGGGTTGGACTCGATGATCATTATGGGTCTCTTCAACTCAGCATATTCTGTGATTCTGTGAAGGGTCTGGAGCACAAATCTTCTAAGGAGAGGCTGAGGTTGCTGGGGCTGTTTAACCTGGAGAAAAGGACACTCAGGGGAGACCTTATCACCCTCTACAACTATCTGAAAGGATGTTGTCCTGAGGTGGGGGTCAGTCTCTTCTCCCGTAGAAAATGTCCTGAAGTTGCACTAGGGTAGGTTTAGATTGGATAAGAGGAAAAATTTCTTCATAGAAAGCATTGTCAGGTATTGGAACAGTCTGCCCAGGGAAGTGATTGAGATTCTATCTACACATGCATAAACATTATGAATATGAAGCTGTCTTGGTCAGAAGGATGTCAGAATGCTTTACATGGGAACCATTTGTTCTTGTATGTTAATTTAATGAATAAAAGATTCTTCATGCTAACCAACTGAACATCAGGTACCACTTTCAGTTCATCAGGGCAACATCAGTTCAGCACTTGATCTTCTGGCACACTGATGCATGTCCTGAGAACTTGGTTTGGTTTCATTCAGTGATGCTGAATTTAAGAGGCATGAAGTCAGTACTGTCGTCTGTAGCCAGCTCCAACGCCCACAAGAAGCAGCAGTTTCAGGATCACTTCTCCTCTTTCTTTTTTTTCCTTCTTTTAGTTGAACAACCTTCCTGATATCACACATTTGCCAGTGTACCTTACGCAACAGTCTTCTGTGTAAAATCCGCTGCAACTTTCAAATTCTTCAAGAATCCCTCCCAGTCCAGATGGTCTGTAGCAGATGCTCATCCGAAATGTTCCTCAGCCAACGGTGCCGTGGTAGAAAAATGATCTATATTTAACACACACAGACACACAAGCGTGCACACACACATATATATCTCTGTGTATATATAGTCCTGGCTGGCTCTGGCGTTACGCGTTGCTGATAAGCAGTACAAGGTTCCCCTGATTATTTTTCTGGCTCCCTACCTGTGTTTTCCTAGAGCCAAACAGACTCATTTAGCTCCGGGAGGGTTTCCCCCCTTCAGGTGCTCTCTGCTTGAGCTGTGTGGTGTAGGGGGCTGTGCTGGGTTGGGGCTCAGCAACGGGGATCTCGCATGGCCGTGCACCACAGATGGCTTACAGGCTGCACAGAAGAAATCGTGACACCTGAAGTTTGAATTCAAATCGTGATTTCTGAGCTCCTGAGGTTGTGCTTTATCTCTCTGTAGGCCTCAAAGCCTGAAGTACTGTACTCAGCATGGGTAAGGCTGCGCCTCGATCCTGTCTTCAGTTATGGGCCCCTCACTACAGGAAAGACATTGAGGTGCTGGAGTGTGTCCAGAGAAGGGCAGTGAAGCTGGTGAAGGGCCTGGAGGACAAATCTTATGTGGAGCAGCTGAGGAAACTGGGGTTGTTTAGCCTGAAGAAAAGGAGGCTCAGGGGTGACCTTCTTGCTCTTTACAGCTACCTGAAAGGAGGTTGAAGCGATGTGGGGGTGGGTCTTTTTTCCCAAGTGACAAGCAATAGTCAACAAGAGGAAACGGCCTCAAGTTGCCCCATGGAGGTTTTTGATTGGATAACAGGAAAATTTTCTTCACCAACGGGGTTGTCAAACACTGGAACAGCCTGTCCAGGGAAGGGGTTGAGTCACCCTCCCTCGGGGTATTTAAAAGATGTGTAGATGTGGTTCTTAAAGACAAGGTTTAGTGGCAGTGCTGGGTTGGACTTAAAAGTATTTTCCAACCTAAAAAATTCCAAGTGCTTTTGTGCATCCCTCTGTCCTGGCCTCACACAATGTCCAGTGCTGTGCCCTGCAGCAAGGGTCTTCATCTGTGTCCCAGCTGTCTTTGGCTTTTTTATGATCCCGATAATTTTGGCACTGAATGTGACGCAATCTTCCACGCTGCTACCCTTGAGATCCCTCGTGCCCAGAGAGTATCACTTCATTACTGCCCTTAGGCATGTGGAAGGAAGAGGCAAAGGGCAGGGTATCTTTGTGTCAGGGGGCGAGAGGCCTGGGCCGGCTCAGGCGGTGTGGGAAGGCACATGGCTTATTCAGCTCCTGCCCAGCCCTCTAACCACAAGGCCATATTTCTTTCCTTAAAAGAAGGAAATTACGTTGATAAAGTCTGGAAAAAACCACCTCTTTTAGCCCTCTTTTAAGCTGTGGGGTAATGGTTACACAAGCCAAGGGGCCCCTGGAGATTTGGAGTCTTACTGGCTGGGTGCTAGGACAGGCGCCCCTGGGCAGGTCCCATGTCCTTCCCACGCACACCCCCAGGCTGGGCCTCCCCTCCCTTCTCCGCCTGTTCCAGGCACCCAGCTGCCTCTGAATAGCTGGAGTAGATCTTGGCTGTGGCTCGCAGGGGTCTGAGTTAGCGTTGGCCGTTGGCCGGGATAGCGGGAATGAGCGATTACGTGTGCCTTTGCTTATGCAATGTCTGATACTTCCCTCCGCCGTCTCCATCCCCAGGATTCTGGCAGGCTCTTTCGGCAGTCTCGGGAGAGTCGTCTTCCGTGCTGCACAGCACACTCACTTGCTCAATATATCCAATTAATTAAATTTCAGTGCTGCAAGTGAAAGCGTCTTTGTTTGTGCATTAGCATTTGAGGGATGCGGACTGGGAAGATGCTGCACAGGGCTGGAGGCATTGGCTAGAGCATCCTTCTGCTTCAGTGCCAGAAACTCACGTTGCCTGGTGGGATTAATCTTGTAATTAATCTTTAAGTCTGGATGAAACTCCTCCTTTCCTTAAATGTCCCCTCTCCTTCCTTTCTGTCAGCTGTTTGCTTTTAACGTTTCTCTTTATAAAACTAAAAAAAAAAAAAAAAAAAATGCTTTTTTTCAAATGTAAAATAAGAGCGTAAGTCACCTTGTTCGGTCTGTGTGCTTGAATGGGGTTGTGTTTGTGCTCCTTCTCACATTTAGAGCAAGAATAATGTTACTTGCTTCAGATTACTATGGACAGCCTTCTGCTGCTGCAGACTTGGGACTTGGGAAGGATGATAGGCCATGGAGGAGATGCCCAAACACATGCAGCTTTACTAACTAGGAGGCTTGAAAGAGACTTGGAAATGAGCAACTGCTAAATGACTTCTTTTGAAGTCGATCCCTCCATGTGGAAACTCCCTTTTAATTTCCCCAGGCGCCCCATCATTCCTCTCACCTGGGCTCGTGAGGAATCTCTCATCGCCACAGAAATTGGCCATCTATTGGATGTGGAAATTAAATGTGGACTCTGAAGATGATCACAACACTCTATGCTTGTGAGTCTTTGCAGTTTGTCACAGGCATTTGCTTGTGCTTTGGCAGGACTGCAGCTGCCCCTCGGATCCTGAGGAACAAATCGGTTTCAAAAGGGTTTGAGTGTGATTTGTACCCTGAGTAGTTTGCATGCATGGGCGTTGCTGGGTATTTGTGTTTTCAGTCTCTTTGATAGGGAAACCCTGAAGTCCAATGCAAGCTTTCCAAATCTTTCCTCTGAGACCCTCTCCCAGCTCTCTGTTGAGCTGCGGCTCTTGGAGTGATGGCGAGTGGCAGGGGCTTTCCTCTCCCAGCTGGTGCTGGGATGTCCACAGCCCTCATAAGCCCTCTGGTATGAGGAGGAAAGCTGACTCACTCGAGCAGCAGAGCTGGAGAACCCAGCCTTAAAAATAAACAAAGAGAGAAGGCTTCCAGTGGGCTAGTGCTGTGGGATGTGCTGGCCACTTGAAGTTAATCTTGCACTGTATTTGGAGCATGCTTGTCAGCGGATGGGTTGTGTGTCACACGAACAACCTTTGGTCTTAAACCTGGGTTCCTGAACTGTGTTCCCCAGCTGCCTTCCTGATAAGGGTATCAAGTTATCTGGAATACAGGAATGCAAAGCCGCATCAGCAGGTTTCCCAGCTCAGGGTTTGTATCAGTTTCTTCAGAACATGCTGGCACTCTAGTAAACAACCTTGTTTTGCTGCAAGAAGGCCAAAGGAAACAATTATGATGAACTGTTTTAACCTTATGTAAATCAAGGGCTATAAAACTTCCCGAGATTGTTTCCTATTTGCATTCCTGCATATCTTTGTAGGGCAGCCTCTAGTCTTCGATTAAGAATGGCTGGAGTCAAAGAATTCACGTGAATTTGTGCTGTTCCTTCATAATTGTTCTTCCTTTTTTTAATATTGTGACTCTTTATAACCATGATAAATAGATCTGCCTTCAGTTTGTAAACTTAGCTACAAGCTAGTAGAGCCATCCTCTAAAGTCTTATTCCATGTTTCAGTACTTAAAGAATGGCCGTGTTCTGCATCTCTTTGATAAGCTAAATGCATATCTTATTTGCTTTTTTTTTTGAGGCAGAATTTTCATCTCTCTCCACAATTATTTTCGTGATTCTCTGAACCTTGTTCAACATCATTTTTTTGAAATTTGGTGATATAGAATTGGAGCTGGCTTCGGATAGTAACAGCTACATCCACTATGAGCATGGAGTAATTTGTGCTCCACACACCTCTGTCTTCTGAAGTCCTCAAACCTGTGTGCTCTGGGTTTTGCAGGGAACACAGATTTGTGCAACATGTTGTGTGATTGGCTGTAGGGTGACTTTTAAATGTGAGGCCTCATTTAAGAAGCAAGTACAAACAAAAAAGAATCCTAAATACATAAAAAAGGCAAAATTTCTGCAGTACCTCCCTGCTGTTCTTTGGGTGTGTGAGCCCAGCAATGGCCCTACAGAACAGGATGGCCATGCAGGGGTCCTTGGTGCTTGGCTGCTCCTGGAGCTGTGTGAAACCTCAGTGCTGGCTGAGGGGCTTGACCTGGAGTGCAGCAGGGAGGCTCCCAAGCCTGGAGCCTGAGCACGTGTCTGCAGTAATTCCTCCCCAGGGCCCAGTGCTTGTGTTACCTGTCCTGCGGGTGCTCCTTCAGCCACGTCTCTCCCAGAGTCCTGGAGTCTCTCCTGATTGTCAGTCACCCAAGTGTGACTTGGAGCCTTTTGTTTGCTGCATATTTTTTTTTTTTTTACCTTCAACTTTATTTAAGATATGTCACTCATTTATGGCTGCTTACCAAGTACTCTGTTTTGGTTTTGTGACCTGACCTTTTTATTACTTGCTGCCCCTGCTGATGCTGCATTATCTGGAATGCAGATAATTCAGTGGTGGTGACTGTTCCTCTCAGGTCATTAGAGTCTAGGGCCAAGAACTGATCCCTTCTGGGAACCCACTGAAAACATGTGGCACAATCAGCTCATTTGTGTTTCACATATGGAAGTTTCCTATTTCTTTGTCACACTGAATGTGGCTTGTTGACTTTATCTCACTCCAACTTCATTTTGTATAGCACCAAGTCAATTGCCTCACAACATGAGGGGTGTTAAGCTTGTAATATTGTTACAGAAAGCGATAAAATTAGAGAGGCTAGATTACCCGTTATTGTGGAATTATAAGCATAAATTAGATTTCTCTCCCTTTTGTTCCTGGACTCTTAACTACTCTCTTCTCTTCTCCATCTCTTCCCTTTATCAGAAATGAACAATAGGTAGGTTAACTTTGTTGCTTAAATATTTTCATATTATTTTTTACAGTCCTTCAGTATCGTCGCATACTGAAAATAGTTTAAAGAGCTCCTTAGAAGCACTGTTTAGCCTTTTCAGATGGAAATTTTCTAGGTCTACTAATTAAAATGGCCAGCTTTGAGTAGCTGCTTATATATTCTCTTCCGTTGTTGTTGGGATAAAAGTAATTTCATTACCATCCTGTGGGATGGCTGTATCATCTGTTCTTATATAAAAAGCAGTAATTCAGAACCACCCCCTCCCAAGAATATTCAATTAAACATTTTGATCTTCCTTCTTCTCCCCCCAATAACTGCAGCCAAGCAATGACCTGATCTATAATTAAGATTCTCTTGGATCCTGACAAAACTCAGAAGCAATCTTTTTCTCTCTGAACTGTATTTTCTATTAACTCTTTCTTGTTTTCTGGAGTCTGATTTATGTTAATTCTCAGTAATTTTACCTTTCTTCCAGTAACCCAAATATATGACACTTAATGTTTCCATGGTAAGCAGGATTGTTTCTCCCCTGTGGCTTTCTCTTCACCTGCCATGGTGACATGGCAGCATGGTTGGTTGTTTTTTTTTTGGTTTAGACATGTGCTGAAATGTTCATAGATGATTTACAATCAACACTAATGCTTTATTGGCTAAAGATGTTCTCTCAGGTTCTCTTGATCCTCTGTTCCATGGGGGCAGCTTGAAGAGCTTGACCATCTCATTAGGACTGCAGAGACTGGGCTGGAGGAGATGTTTGTTGCAGGGAAGGGCAGGGCTGTACTGCCTGAGAGCACACTGGCACTGCGCCTGCAGCAGCGTGCCTTTGTCTCACTGATGGGGACACAGTGCCAACCCCTACTGAGTCTCCTTTCCTTCTTCAACCTGCCTTTGTGGTGGGGAAGAAAAAAAAAAGAGAGTAAATCCATAGCAGTCACAAGAGAGACCACTTTAAGATGGGCAGTTTTGAATGGCAAGGCACGAAAGTCAGCGACACCTGGCAAAAATATGCAGCTGGGGATGGAGGAAGTTCTTGCACAACCTTAATATGCTGCTTATCTGTTGTAGGTTTATTTTATCCCTTTCCAGGCACTGTGACTTTGCCTCCTCCTGCTGCTTTTCCTCTGCACCCTTGCTTTTCTGGCTCTGCTCCTCCAGGGTCTCTGCCTGCAGTTTGCAGCTTCACTCCTGATTCTGCTCAACTTCTTTACGTCTTGCAAGGGGATGAGTAGCTTGGCCTCTGTTTTACCTGCCTGGGAGCAAAGGTCTGGGAATGGAAGGTACAGAGGGGGGAGGTACAGATGAAGGAGAGGGGTGCTCTGAGTGGAGGAGGGTTAGTGAGAAAAGCTGAAACGTCAGTTCACGGGCAGATGAAGACAACACTGGTTTGAAAGACTCTCCTGTGTTACCAGGACTCATGAGGGGAAAGAGCCAGCTAAATAAGCTGTTCCACTAGTCACTGCATCTCTGGAAAGAAGCAGAGAGGAGAAATAAATGCACAAGTTTGTTTTTGTTCAAGACCTGGTCTTAGGATACAGATATTTCCATCTACTGCTATTTTGGGTCCTGAACCTTAGTCCAGTACCACTCCATTTTTATTTATTTATTTTTTATAAAGTTGACTGAAGTAATGTTTTCTGGCACTGTGACATAGGAAATTGGAATACCAGCTCTCAAGTATGGAGTATCTTAAAATTATTTGTCTAGACAAATGCTGTGCATGCTTTTGAGTGTATGTTTGATCTTGTTCATATCCTGTCTCCTTGTTTCCTTTCTGCAGCTTTGAGTAGAGCTTCAAAACAAACTGGTCTGACTTTGACACCAGTAAAAGCCCAGTGACCCACCCCCACTCTTGTGATGACACAAAATGAAATGCATCTTTCTTCAGAGGGAGGTTGCCAAAGTACCAGTGCTGATGGAAGTACTGATCCACACAAAATGAGGTGCCAAAACCATTTCTGTGGGTTCCTGTGTGAATTTTGGCAGACTTAAGGCTGTACAAGTGCAACGTGGGTGTCTTGAAGTATCCATCTCGTGGTACAGGGGACCACTGGGGGTGGCTTCAAAATGCAAAGCTTTTTGCTGTGGGATGGGTTTGGTAGGGCTGGCTCATCCAGAGAAACTCTAGTGTCATGGCTTCAAAAGCCGTGTTCTCTTTCAGGTACAAAGTAGGGATGTCCTTCCTAGTGTTCTCATCGTCAAGTGCTGTTGCTGTGCTCTTCCTTTGCTTCCTGGGGTGGTAGCAGGTTTGACATGAAACATACTGCAAAGTTGCAAACTGGGAACGTTTTGACAGTCAGGGATGGGAAGTCTTTGATTGTACCTGCTGTTGACAAAGTGCCAGCTCTGCGTGCATCCGTGGCTTAGTGCAAGTGTATGGGAAAGATGAGAGGTATGTCAGATCAAAACCCAGGATGTTTCTACTGAAAGCAAGGCCTACGACTTGTTTACTGGAAGGTTTTCTTTAATGTAGTTGTTCATTTCCCTGTCTGGCCAGATCACACTGAAACAGGATTTGACACCTAACCGACTTATTTAGTGCACGGTACTTAATGTGCAACACTCAGCGGCAGCAGCACTGAACACGAAGTCCTGCCAGTGTTGTTCCTCCTTCTGCCCTGATAGTAGATATCTGTGTGATAGAGGGGGCAGCAGTTTGTGCAGGGCAGGGTCTAAACCCTGTGGCAGCTAAGGTCATTGCTAGCCAAGTGCTGCTGATCCTTGAGCTCTGAATCAGGCAGGGGAGTTTATCTCTGGGGTAGGGTGATATGACCTGTAGATTTCTTCATGTTTGTTTTGCAAAACCACTCCATTATTTTTCTCCTTCCATTGTGCTCAAGCACCTTTTTTTGAGTTCAAGAACGGGTTTACATGTGTGTGGTGTGTTTTTTCTTTTTAAAACTTTACACATATCTGCAGTTTCATCCATTATGTCTATGAGCTTTGGGCAGCTTTTATAAAAGCTTATTCATATTTTCCATAATCAACTCAGGCTGTCTGCATTTAGGTGAGATAGTCTGACTCTTCAGAACTTAAGAGTGCTGAAAGAAACATTTAGGAGCTTAAATTTGTGTCCTTTCTTTTCAAGTCTCAGCTTCCATGCTTCTATTCTTAGAAACAACCAACCAACCTGATAAAACTCTCCCCTCAGTTCTGTGAATCTGCAAAACAAAATCTACAACTCTTTTGTGAAATAAAATGCCCCATCTCTCTTTAAGCTGCCAATACTGACCATAAAGGCTTACTTATTTTATAATAACCAGCTTTAATTAAAGAACAGAATTTTGATAGTTGGTGTGTAGGTTTGCAGCCAGTGTTAGTAAAAAGAAAGAACGATGGCTCCTGTAAGCTAAAATTCTGCTATTTAGACTTTGCAACCAACAATGAAGAAGCATTGTTGAAAAAGAAAATAAGGATTTTTATTTTTAAATGTGAAGTGTCCTGTCAGTCAGGACTGGCAAACCAGAGCATGCAGCAAACACTGCTGATGGAGCAGAAGTTGTTTCCTACCTACACCACTCAGACTAAGAAAAGATCCTCCTTTGAAAGATTCTAATTTGGTCCTTAGAGAGGAGGCTTTAAATATGAAACAGCTGAGCTGGAAAGCATCAGTGTTCTGCAGGAGGCCCCCTGCACTAATGGGAACCTAGATGTGAAATGATGATTTTTCTGAGGTCTCCCAATGGCATCCTGGTACAGTGTGCCCACTAGGATGGTTATATTTCTAGGAGGTTGTGCCTGTGGACAGAGTATGGGAGCTTCACGTGTTGCTTAACATGTGGGAGCTGTGATGAGACCTTTCAGAGTGAGCAGATGAGCAGGTTACAGCATCTCTGTTTTAAGTAACCATTCCTGAATTGCATGGTGCTAGTCATCCTTGGGGAGAGAGTCTTGTCTCCATGTAGGACAGCTGGACAGTGTCTGTGACTTCTGACTTCTCTCCCTGATTATCCTCTCCTCCTTCCTGTTATAACTGTAAAATCATCTGGGAGTTGGACTTGATGATCTTTATGGGTCCCTTCCAACTTGAGATATTCTGTGATCTCTAAAATGCATGCAAAACTAGTGGATTCTGACAGAAATGGTGCTGGCTGTGCCCTTTACAAAGGGCTTATCTGTACCCATCAACAAGGGATGATGTTACATGAGGACTGAGATGAATTTTCTTTGCTTTGTCCCTTCCCATTTCCATGATGAGGGAAGATGATAAATGAAACCAAGTGCAGTGTGCCCAAATGTTGTAAAATGCTGGTATAATGTTAAGATGTATCTGAAGCCAAGAAGGAACTGGAGTAACTATTTTATTTCAAAAGCGGCCATAAGTTAAACCAGCTGTGCAACAATCAAATGTGTTGTCCCTGCTGCTGAGCTCTTGGGCAGGAAACAAGACCATAAATGCCCACTGTTGAATTGTAAAATTTGTACACAAAGGTTTCAGCTTGCCTATAAGCTTTCTTTCACTGTTAACTTTTTGGCTAAACTCTGTGTAGTTACACAGAAGACAGCAGTTTGATGTAAAACCTGAGGTAAAAGCAAGTTCCTTCTATAGAGCCTTTAGGTGTACCTGGGGTGTAACCCAGAAAACTAGTATTATCTCACAACAAATATTTATGACTGACATTCCATACCTGGAGCGTAGCTGGGGCAAAAAAAAAAAAAAAAAATCCAGACATACCTTTTTTCTTCACTATGTAGTTTTTAATACATAACTGGTCTCTTTAAGTATCTTGTGAGGGTGCCAAAAAGCATTGGAGACCCCAGTGACTAAGTTTTGGAAGCTGAGCTACCCTCCCAGTCTAGTTGTGAGCGACGCTAGCTGGAAGTGGCATTGAGAGGCTTGTCCATGCTCTTGGTGGTTTGGAGGCTCGTGAAATGCAAACTGGTCAGTCAGGCCCATCTTGCAGCCTCTGCAATCACTGGTGGTAAAGAACTGTGACCCTGCTGCTCACGAGGTGGAGAGGAGGGCGTGGGGAGAAGTGATGGAGAGGTTCGAGTTTCTGTGGTTCTGCTGCTCAAGCTGGCAGCCTGAGAGCTGACTTAGGGGACAAACGAAGTGCATACCAGTGAGCTTGGTATAAGAGGCAAAGAAAATAAGGGGTGGGGGTGAAGGGAGAAGAATCGAGGCAAAAGAATGACTACATCTGACCTGAGAGCGTAATCCAGATGCTTACTTGGAGCAGAATTAATAATGTACTGTGAAGTCTCAGTCAGGGACCCAGATGGGGGGGAAACATTAGTGAAGGGCTTCCAGCTCAATGACTCACTGCCCTGGTGCTCTGGCCCCAGTGACTCACTGCTCTCTGGCTTTGGCTTTTTTGGGGAGAGGGTGGGAAATAGCAAAACAGGGCACTCAGCCTATTGAAAAGTTAGACTAGATCCAAGAACTATGCACTGGGGGAAGGGCAGGGGAATGTGAGAAGGATTTTCCTGTTTTGCGTGACTCCCAAGAGGCTTGGGCTAGGAATGAGCAATAGCAATGTCTGCTTGCAGATAGTGGACTTAAAAGACACAACTTAAGGGTTATTTCTCACCCTTGCCTCAGCTGCACAAGGACTTCTTTCCTTTTTCTTTTTTTCCCCTATCAATCCATATTTAGTCCTAGCTATTATGTAATTTAATTTGGGTTTTAACCATATTTTTAAATCCAAAATTCTTTTTCGGGAGGAGACAGGGGTGTTAAGGAAAGTGAAAGAATATTTTGGAACACAGAAAGGCAAGGGAGTAAACATGGTTCTTGAAAAGTCCCCTGAATGGTTAAAAATAAATACATTTCTTCTTTGTGGGTTATAGGGTGGAAACGTTTGAGTGTTTGCAATGGAAGTGTGTGCATGCATGTGTACATAATGGGGTGGATTATAAGATTTGCTCAGCATGAACTTCAGCATTTCCAACTGTGTAACCTGAGCAAGTTGGGAAGATGTGCAGATTTAATTACCATATAAATCTATTTGCTCTGAATTTCCTGGCATTTGTTTTGCTGATGACACAACCTGTATGTTATTCGCTTAGTGGATTTTTTTTTTTAATCTGTCCACATTTTTTTTTAATGTTTAAAATGAGTAAATGCTGGTGTGAGACTCTGAACAATTGTATCTGCTGTTATGGTGGATCTCTTTGCTGTTTTCAAATACCAATTTTGTGTTACTCTTCATATCCTCCCACAAATGAGGTAATTTCAGTATAGTTACTGGCTAGACAGTAAAGGAATTTACAGTAGAGTAAAATATTGAGTAACTATGCATCTTGGGTTTGATTTTTACCCTGTAGATAAATGCCTACAAATCTGAGGTTCCCTCTGTTAGTCCTTGGCAGGTACATAAGCCAGGGTAGGGTAAATTGCTGTGCCGTCTTATCATTGTGTTCTTAGGCATGAGCTGGGGGACAGTTTACAGTCCTTGATCTCTCTGTTCCTTGCTCTGGCTGCATGGATGCATTTTTTTCCTGCCATCAGAAAGCTCTTCCAGCTGTTTTGGTCCTTCATCAGTCTGAGAGGGGGGATCTCTGTGTCCTGTTTAAGAATAACTAATCAGATATGTCTACTGCCTCACACTTGATGGTGTGGTCTGTCCAAGGGGTCTCTCAGCAATCAGGTTGCAGCTGTTTCAAGTGTAGTTGCATTAGTTTTTTCAAATATTCTCTGACAAATATATTTGGTTCTCCCCCTCACTGAAATTAATGCATACCATAGGCAAACACCCTGCTACATCAAACTGTTAGAGTCCAGCCTTCTGCTCTTCCACTCTCTCCCTGTGAGAATGTTGGTGACTGACTCTTGTATTTCTTTCAGCCCCCATCTTTGGAATCGATCTCATGGAAAAATCCTGTATTGCTGCCAGGCTGTCCTCGGTTTCTCATCGTTGTAAGAGCAACACAGCAGGAGCTTGAATCTGTGCCTTGTAACAGTGATGTATCAACACATTCTCTGCCAGAAAAGATGCTTTTCTGTTCCTTGCAGGGCACATGTGTGTGAATTGCAGAGGTGAGGCTTCAGGGGCTCCATCGATAGCTCTTCTCAAAGCTGACAGATGGGTACCATGTGATACAAGCTGTGGCTGAATTTGGAGAAGAGGAGGTGGTGGCCAGCTTCCCTGCTGCTAACACAAAGAATTTCTAGAAAGGGACAAAGTTGAGAGAAGTGATGCACCTGAAAATCTGCAGACTTTGTTTGACAGTCAGCAATTTAACTGATGCCCAAGTGTCAGCAAGCATTGAGAACAGTTGTCTTGGTTGTTGGAAGCTGGTGCACACTGACACCTCCAGTCCATCACCGCTGAACTTGGGACAGGAAATTCAACAGCACCACCAGCAACATGTCTAGGAAGAAAACACTTGCCTTGAGAAAGCTTTTTAGCTTGTGTCTTGGGGTTTAACTTTGGGTTGGGCATGCAGAGCATCATGGACTTCTCTGCTTCATTGTCATCTCTGGTAGGCTTGTGTGTGCAATCCTTGATAAGAAGCATCTCTAGGCACAGTTCTTCTTTAGCTCAGCAGGGAAGGTCTCTGGTCCAAGGCCCCAGATGTTGCATGTACAAACACAGACAGAGCTGATAGTGAGGTGTGTGATGCCTTTCACAGCTCTTGCCACACACCTGAGTCAAGAGCTCGACCCATGAAGGTTGACCAGTGTGTGTGCCACCTTTAACAACTGGTGCCTTGCCTGGATGCCCCAGAGCTTGATACCTTTTGTTAGCAGCTGTGGCTCCTACTCAGAACTTCTCAGCTACCATATAAGCAGCTGCCAGATGTCTGTGAAATGTGTGCTTGGTTCCTTGAAGAGGAGATGGTATCTCCATTTAGCCACAGTTCTTGAACTCTTTGATGCTTTCTGATACATTGTGGTTTATCTCCTATACACCTTTGCTTATGTAAATCACAAAAGAGCTGGTGAAAAAATTATTCCCTTTTCTCCCTGTTATCTTAATGTGAGAGGAAATTGGGGGTGAAAGGAAGGGGGAGATTCATGCCTGTGGTGCATGTTTGCGTCCCCCACAGATGGGGCTGGTTTGTGGTGTCCCCTTTTTCCCCTGTTTCCTCCTCTTCTCTGGGAGCACTGCCTTGTAAATTACATGGACTCTTGATTCCTTTGATACAGAAGCAAAGGTGCAATTCTTTTTCCCCCTACCCCCATGATTGCTGCTGAAGCCTTACAAGAGAGAAATACCAGGCAGTTTTGTACCTACAGGTGAATGGTAGGCTTCGTTTTTATCCCATGCGTGCCTGTTGTGTAGGAGGGATGCTCCTGCCTGACAGTTCCACTTGTGAGGGGAGATTGATCCCTCCAGGATGGGGAGACCTCAGGGTGAGCCAGGAGGGAGCCATTAACTCCCAGGAGGGTAGTATCTTGAATTACTGGGTGGTTATAACCCTGGTGTGTTGCATGGCCACCTTGCCCTGGTCTGCTGAGAGAGAAGGGATTGTTTTACAGTGTGCAAGGATGGCAGCTCCCCTCTGGGGTGGCTCTGCTGGCAAGGGTGGATTGTGCTGCTACAGTCAGTGTGGAGGACTTGCAGCTAACACAGTGCATTTTCCGGGCTCAGCAAAGCTTGTCACTTGCTTAATAATTTAAATATAATTATGAACTGTCATTTGGGGCTCTTGACTTCTCTTCATTACTTTTTTAGTGAGTTCTTAGAAAGTCAGTTTTTTGAAGATGACTGTTTCATTTTTAGTCATGATAATATCTCACCTTCAGACAACTGAGGCTAGTGCTGCTCTCCTCTGGCTTCAGGTCACCTGGTGGAGAAGCCAGCACTGCCATGCACCTGAGTCTGTTTTACTTCAGAGATCTTCGTTTGATCAGACAAGAAAGGGAAAAAAACCCTTGTCCCTTAGGCAGTTGGAGAAAAGGGCCTTTGTCTGGTGGGAACGGGCAGATGGAGAGCTGCAGCCCTCAGCCCAGCTGGTCTGCAGCCAAATGCTATTTTCGAAGAGCTATCCAAAATCCGCTGTGCACCCGGATATAAGAGCTTTCCTCTGCTTTCCTCATCTGTGAGGTGATGTCTGTAGGTGCTTTGTGTTCCCCTAAAGCACCCAGGTTATAGGCATGAACAAATGTCCAGCCAGATGGGTGGTGGAACTCCATGGGGCTGCAACTGTCTGTCAGTAAACCCAAGTGCTGCTGTTTTGTTTGTCTTTTCAGGGTTCTGGGGGAAGGGAAAGATAAGGTTACAGCTGTCCTAAATCCCTGACTTTTTACAGAGGTTAAAATCCCAGCTGAACACATCTCTTTGCTGTGTGGAGGAAATAGTTTGATAATTCAAACAGACTCCTTGTACCAACTCCTTGTCTGCAGTTAGTGCTGGGGCTGCCAGCGGGGTGTGAGGATAGCAGGAAACTGGCAACAGAGCTGACTACAGAGGTATTAACAACAAAAAAAAGAAAAGAAGAAAAAAAGGCAGATTCTCAATGCAAGTGCTTTCTCTGTTTTGTTTTTTGGTTTTTTTTAAAGGTTAACTCTCTGGGTGAAAGATGCCAAGCTAAAAGCAATAGATGAAGAATTTCTTTCTTTTGCAAGCAAATATATATAGATAGATAGATAGATAGATTCTAAGTGTAAAGGTCTCAGTTTCCTCCCTAAATTGCCCTTTCCTGTTCCTGAGTGCGGGGGTGGTTGCTGCTGTATCAAAATTGAGGGTTATTCTGAGGCTTTCCAGCTATGGAAGTGGCTGATGACCACTAAGGTGCATATGGAAGCAGAGAGGGGAGGAGGAGGAGGAGGGTTGGCGATTGGAGAACGTGCTTCGAAAAGACAGAAGGAGCAGCTTAGGTGTAGGTGGAAGTTTTGAGGAGCTGGAGGCCTAATTGTGCCCAGATTGTTTCTGCTTTAGCTGTTGCTCAGACGCCTTTTCTTTCTAAATTGTCTAAGCAAATGGAGCCACTTTCAATGAGATAGTTGTTTTATTAAGAAAAAAAAAGTGACCCAGCTTTAAGCATTTGCTGTAGTAGAGAAGTGTATAACATATGAAAGATTCCTGTAAATCAAGTGATGGTGTGTTTGTAATCACTGAGTGAGAAGTCCAGATCCCTGAGTCTGTTCCCTGAGTTCTGTAGCTGTGCAGTCTGACCTGTGGCAATTGTTTTTGGTTTCTCTGTTGACCAGTATTCAAAGTTTTATCACAGACTATTAAAAGTAAGTTTCAGAATTATAATGAAACTAAAAAATCCTTTTAGAAACCGACCATTTATTTGCTATCAAATGATTCTGTTGTAGATGCAAATTCTTTTCTTCCTCACAGCTTGCTGCTTTACAGCTGCTCATGAAAAGGAGAAAGCACAAATACTGATGAACATGTTGAACGTCCTTCCCCGCCCCAAGGTCCTCTTTCTCTCTGAAGCTGAATATTTGTTTCCTCTATTGCTTTTCATGAAGTGGTTGTAGGAAAATTCCCCATTCAGAAAAGAAAAAATAAATAAAATCTGATGGACCTAACTTCAGTAAAATGGAAGCAGTATTATAACATCTGATAAGATTTTTTTCCATATCAAAACAGTAATAAACAGAAGGCTAATAAAAATATTTATTCGTGAATTTGCCAAAAATAGCTGAGTAGCTTGTGGTCATGTTGTCCTTTCTGTTGAGTCTGGTGAAGTATAACATCTAAGTAGTGTCAGACTAAGTCAATGCATAGGCATGATATTTTCAAGGATGGCATCCTGAAATTGGATGATGCTGGTGATAAAGTATCTGCATGTAGAAACCAGGGTTACAAATATTGTATCAGTCATATTTCAGCATCTGCTAGTCATCAGTCGGAATAATGCATACAAGAGTTAGAAAGAAGGAAATGTTCCAGCTTTAGGAAAGTATGTAAACAAATATAATTGACTCTTACCATTAGCCCAAATGAAAATAAATGTGTAGACTGTGAGGGAATATATTGTCCCTAAGAAAGGCACTGCTTTTTTTTTAGGTTCATCCTTGACTTCTTTCATGGTTGGGAGGCATTTCTGTCCCTTGCTTACACTTTAATGGCTGCCTACCGTGTATTATCAGTGTCTTTATTGATGCACCAGAGTGTTCAGCTGGTCTTGTGCATCCTTCTTCTTTTCTCTTTGCAGAGTGGGGAATTGTAGTTTATACTTTCATCCTGGTTGGAAAGCACCTGGATGTGAAGTCCTAGTGAGTCCTTGGGTATCAAAATTAAAGTAAACAAGGCTTTCTGGGTTCATCGTGACCCTCTTGTGGATTCCTCTGAGAGTTTGTTTATTAGTGTTATCATTTACAGTAAGTAAATATGAGGCTACAAATCTGTTTTGCCATTTGTAAAGGCTTTTCTTTAGCTAGCTTGCTATTCCAGCATAGCAACTGTGGTCCTCTGTTTATTGCCTTATGTTCGGTAAATATTTTCTTTTCCTCAGTGTCAGTCAGAATTGACTGAAGACTTATTGATTTTGAAAAAAGGCACAGTTAGCATTTGTAAGCATCTTGGAAGAGGTGCTCGAACTTCCAGGGAACTCTGTGAGAGCTGGCTGTGCTCAGGGTTTTCCAGCAGCAGGCTTCTAGGCCACAGGTGCTGCTGGAGCTGTGAAATGTGAGTACATGAGGGTGTGATGAGGGTGTGAACACACAGCTTCCCTCGTGGGTTTATACAATATTGACTTGTTTAAGTCCTAATTTAGCCTACAGGAAGCCAAATCTTGAATTTCAGTGTTTGTTTCCGCAGGAGAGAGCAAGATGAAGAGCCAAGATCAATACTGCTTGCAAAAACAGAGCAAATCAAACAAACTTAGTCTTTTATTGCATCATGCCCCAGTCGACAAAGATTCCTATATAAGATGGAAGATAATGCCTGATTGTTCAGAAAATCTCATTACAATTCATTGTACAAGTATTTTTGTACAAAAATAGAATTCTTTGTGTGAATGAGATGAGCAGGAATGATTTGTTGCAATGCAGTTTCTTTGTCTGTCAAAGATGTAATTTTCTGACGTTGGAAACAAAACCAAGAAGAGACACAGAGTTTTCAGCTATTGATGGGAACTGCACTGGAGTCTTAAGGAAGTAGATTGCAAGATTTGTGTTTTACTCATTTTGAATAAGAAACAAGCACAAAGTTTTCCTACTGCATACAGATATAACGTGTGCTGCTGGCATAATGAATTCAGTGTAATAGATAAAGTGGTAATTAGTTCTGACTGTCAGGAGCTTTAGCTCTGGGGCCTAGAAGCTGGATATGCGCTCTAGTCCTAGGTGGAAGGCAGCTTCTAAAATAGATGCATACATCATTCAGAAAACCCAATTTTTAGCAAATGTCGTAATTGCTTGGCTGCGGATGTGCAGGGCCCGTTTTCCTAGAGCACACTGAATGTTCTGCACAGCTAAAATAGTCATACGTGGTGTCAGAGTCTGTGGCTGAATATGTTTCGTTTTTGTTTTCTGCTTCAGTGAACATTAACCCCCTATATTCTGTTCCGCACACAAAATGTTCTGATGATAAATCCTGCAGGAAATGTACTTTCCTGGAGGAAACGTGCTTTCCCGTTTTTGGTGGTGCACTGTACTGAGTACCTTGTGTAGTAGGGGGAGGAGGCCACTTCAGGACATGAGTATCATGCTTTGATTTTCCATTTCTGTTGCAAGTTAATGACAGGCTCTTCTGTTGTAATGTATGCCTCGGAGAGGACTTTTGTTCTAGCTGTAGCTCTTCAACTTGAAGTAGTGATTGGAGAAGCAGATTATTAGACAGGGCTGGTAGATCCTGCTGCTGACTGGCACAGATGCCCAGTGCAGATATAAGATTGTTCTGATCAATCCTCTCCTGTTGTTGGCATGACAGACAGGCAAGGAGATAAACTTTTTCCCTGCTTTTTGTCTCCACAGCACTTCACAGAGTTCCTGGATGAATTTTCACCTGACGTCCTAGGCCAGCTCTTGAATGATCCCTTCTTGTCTGAGAAGAATGAAATAATGGAGGTGGAATTGTCTCCAGCATCCCCAGCGCCCCTCATCCAGGCAGAACACAGCTATTCCCTGTGTGGGGACTCTCGACCCCAGTCTCCCTTGACCCACATCTCGACTGATGACAACTTCAATGAAGGTAGAACACACTGAGCCCATGTTCATTTGTTGTGATGATGCAGTAATGAAATGTTCCTGGTGGGGTGATGGTGCACTAAGGGTGCATATGAATGCTTTTTACAGAGGTTACTAACTTTGCATTGTAATCATTTTGAGTCAGAAGTTGATCAAAAGAAGTGGTAGAAAGGCCAGAAATACACTTACTTCCATGTATCGAATCTGTGGTTGTTGAAGATAAATGGAGAATGATAAACCAAATGAGGATCACCATGAAGTTTGGGTACTGTAGAACAGGACTTGTAAGGAAAGGGTGAGGTGGGTTTTGTTTGTTCTTCTAGAGGAAAAGGAAAGGGAAGATCTTATTGCTGTCTATGACTGTCTTGTGAAAGGCTGCAGTCAAGACAGAGCTGGGCTCCTCTGAGATACATGGTGATAGCATAAGAGACAGTGGCTGCAAGAAAGGAAATTCCAGTTGGGTATTAGGAAATGCATTTGCACAGTGGGATTGGGTCAGGCGTTTGAACAATTATCCAGAGATGCTGTGAAGTCTTCACCTGTGGAGGTACTAAAAGCTGAGCTAGACAAGGCCCTGAGCAACCTGATACAACTTGGCCCATATGCTGAATGAGGAGTCAGACGAGATGGTCTTCAGAGATCCCTTTCAGGTTTATTAAAAACAAACCAACCAACCTTTTAAACTACACTTATTTTTCAGTGGTGAGTGTTTGGAGCTTTCTGTTATCCCAAAATGAGAATTAGGTCATCTTATTTATGTTTCTAAATACATGTGTGGGAATGTGACTTCAGATGCTGCCCCAGTCTTAGAACTGGTCTTGCTGAAGTTCCAGGGTCTTTTTCCTTTTTAAAAAAAGGCAAAGAAAAAAAAATAATGCCCATCAGGAAATAACTGGTGATCTTGTAAAGACCTAACTGCAGTTTTATAGATTCTGTGGCTGTTTGAAATGGCGATGCATAGAAAATTATGAAAACCCACAGCAGTTTTAACAGTTGTCTGTAATTCAACAGTTATAAACATCTGGAGGGGGAAAAAGGGGAAATGCAAGAATAGTGGGAGGAAGAGATGCAACCTGCTTGTTCTGAAGTGGTTTGTTGGAGGAGCAAGACCATGAATATCTGATAACTATAAGGAATAATCGCCATGTCAGACTTCCAGTCCTAATAATTGTTTTATGTCTTCACCATTAGCTTTATTGTACAAAGCAGTGGAGTATTAAGCTACATCACAATAAAAGAGAGAGAGATAAGTGCTTGTGGCTAAGCATTAACAAGCTAAGCTGTTTGTGAAGATCCACCAGACGTGTCTTCAAAGGCTGACAGCTTTGTAGTCCAGAGTGCTCTCTTAAAACAAGATGAAAACTGTTAGAGATTTCACAAGATGCCAAATAATAAAACCTGTGAGAAGTCTTTTCAATGTGAGACAGGGTTTTTGGAAATGATCTGGAAACATCATCTACAGAAAGTCTTCTCGTTTTGTATTTCCTAGCTGTTTTATGTGAATATTTTTAAATTAACTCATACAGGAGATATTAATTGTGGCAGGAAAAACAAGCACAAGGAACATCAGAAACCAAGCTCCTCTGGAAGTTAATAGAGAGAAGTTTCAAACTAGGCTAAAAGTGAGGGGAGTTTCATTTGGGGAAAAATCCTGAAGAAATTCATGCTGCTGAGACCACTGGGTAATTAATAGAGCTCTAGTCAAATGATGTTTTAAAAAGCCAAGAAACATTAACAAGTGGGGTTTAAAAATAGAAAATTAATGGAAAACATTTCATCTTGTGTTCACTCTGCAGAGTGTTTCATAAGAGAGGAGGAGGAGGAGGAGTTGTTCTTGGTGTTTGGGATTTTATTTAATCTTAACCCTGGAATCATGCTCACAACCTTTTTGTACCTGCTGACTTTACAACCATGAAACTTGAAGAAATACTTGAGAAAATTGTAGTATTGGAATGAACCTGGCCATCTGACAGATATTCAAAGGCATGACCCTGCTGATTTTTCAGTTCTTGAGTCTGTGGGAGCAGGGAAGGAGAATTTTGTGGATGGCAATACTGCAAGGTTTGACACTGGAGATTGAAAGCATCTCTGCTGTTAGATGGTGAAGGTACACGGTGCTCCTGATAACTCTAATGAATGTCAGTCCCATTGGTGGAGTAAGGGGACAGATACTGGGAGCACCAGTGTCCTTTGCGGGGACCAGGAGGTACAGGGTGTGGAGGGGGAGGCTCATATGCTCCAGGATCATCTCCTGCTGCTGGGGAACTGGGAGAGGTTTCGTGGAGTGGCAGGAGCTGAGAAATGAGGTTGGCTGAGTGACTTATTTATAGAATGTCCCAAAAAATTTTCATTCTCCAAATAATCACCCCACTGGGCAGATTAGTGAACTATTGTTTTTTCTATGGCCAGGCTTTACGATTCTGCAGGACTCTGTCCTCCAGGACTGGGAGTGAAAACGGGCTAGTGAGTAGGCTCATGAGTGACACTTTGCATGTGTGTGCACATCTGCTGTAAACACACGTGCTGTGGACCTGTGTGCCTGCGGTCAGCAGCAGTGCGAGGAGGAGGAGGATAGCACAGAGCAGTTAAGCTGTGTCTGGATGCCATTTCAGAGCTTTGCCCTTAGCTCTAGAGGACTAAGGGCCTGGTGTTATGCACGAAGCACGTGGCAAACAGGCTTTGTTCTTGCTTTGTAGTGTAGTTAGTAATGCAGTGTTTCTTGTTGAATCTCTTAGCAGTTGTCCTGGCAATGAGTGCTGGCAGGTTCTTTCCCAGGGTGTGCAGAAATGCCATTCCCTCCCAGGCCAGTGAGTGTTTATAGGCAGGCAAGGATGGGGAGAGCGTGAGGAGTGGGAAACCTCGGGGTCATTTAGGGCCAGGCCCTTTAGCCCATATGGATACATAATGTGGACTTGGAAGTGGCACCTGTTGCACATCTTACTGTCTCTCTCACACCAGCGGTTACTCTGTTCTTGTGATCTGGAGCTGCAAACTCCTTTCAGCAAAGGCAGCTTCTCAGGTGCCATGTGCTGCTGTGTGCTGAGGTGCAGGCTGGCTCCCCGTGTCGCTTCTAACTGGGTGCATGTTAATGCACCACCTGCGATGATGTGGGCAGGAGTGGCTTGTACCACATGGGTCTGGTGTCCTAAAGGGAAATGCACCTGCCTGCTTTTAAAATAGCCTTAAAAACTAGAGTTTGTCTCCTTGGTGACAGACCTGTTGGAGATGGCAGGTTGTAGTGACAGCTGGGGGTGTGTGGCCTGTCCTGGGACAGGATCCTGCTGTCTTTGTGGGCACAGGATGACGCTGGACATCGGTCTCATCCCCATGGCACTGGAGCAAGTGTGCTGCCACCAGGCAGGCCACATGTCATATGGCTCTGCTACCTGCCCTTCTGCCCTCCTCCTTCAGCTGTGCTAGCCTGTAGGAGGAGGGAAATATATTTTCTAAGTTGTTTCCATCTGTTTCAATGACACCCAATGTCTGTAGTGGTTTTTGAGCTCCAGTGTGCAGGGAAGCTGAGAACAAGGCCCACCTTGTTCAGTACATGATCTTCAAGACAGGTTTAAGTCATTCAGTATCTATTTCCATCTTTTGTTCTTCCCCCACAAGTTTCCCACAGCCTTACTAAAAATGTTTTTCATGTTTCCTTTCAACCATTATGTTGGATTGATTGTTTGTTCTGACCCCATAATCACTTTCTTGCCCACTCTTGCAGGGGAACAAGTAACTTGTGCTGGGAGCTGTTTCTTGTTGGCCATTACCTGGCTGTTACCACAATTTCTGCAATTGCTAAATTGACCTATTCCTGTAATTGTAAATCTTATATGAAGTTTTTCTAAAATGAGCTAGAAGTGTGAAACCTGGGAAACTCATAAGCCTGGATTTAACTTTTCCGAGAATTCCTGTTAACCTCAAGGTGAGAACACATTTAAGTGTCTGTAAAAGCAAGGTCCAAACACCAGTTTTCCCCACTTATTCACTCTTCTGACTTCACTGTATTGAGGCTATTTCCCCAGCTTTGTGCAGAATAACTTTCCTGCATACTTGCAGCTTGTTGCTAGTGTGGGGTCTCTCAGAAGGTGTCAGTTTTAGAGCAGATGTGTACAAGACATCTGGCATTTAGTCTTTTGGTTTCTTCCCGTGATGAAAATCTATTCTTAGATTGAATTTGCATAAACTTTTAAGAGTAAAGATACTAGAAAGAGAGAGAGGGATATTTATAGGCTTCACCTGCCTGCTTGCAGCTGGCTGACCATAACTTTTGTTTGCCTGGACTGGTGAATAAGGCATATGGCCCAGGGAGGGCTTCAGGCTGTAACATGGAAAAGGAGGCTGTGTCCCTATCCACACCAGTTACACTGCCACCTCTCTCCCACCAGGTTTCTGCTTTCTAGTTTTGAGCCCAGGCATTTTTGAGACAACTGCAGAGTGGCTGCAGAGAAGGACAGTGGATAGTCGTGAGGTGGAAAATGCTCTTGAAAGGACATGAAGAAGTTGGGGGGGGAGACAGAATAGGGCTGATGGGTAAAGGAGACCTCTTACTGTGCATTGTGGCCTTTTGGGGCACGGATTCACTTCTGACAATTGTAAATGAATAGGAAAAGAAGCTTAATTTTCTGTTATGTTTGGTGTATGTTTGTCTTCACTTTTCCAGTCTCTGCAGCCTTTTAGAAAGGGAGGGCTGTGGGTTGGGCAGGGAGGAGCAAGGCAAGACCAAAGCTTCATCAGGGACTATGGTTACCATCCTTGTGACTTGAGATGTGAATGTAGGCTCCTTCCCTGCCCTCCCATGCTTCACCTTCTCAGCTGTAGACACAGACTTAAGGATAGTGTCTGTCCCTTGTTTTGGACATTTGAGATCCATAAATGACAGCCGAGTACAAGAAATACCAAGGGGCGGGTGTGTAGCAGGAATGTGAAGGCAGAGCCTGCAACATCTGTGTGAGGTGGTGCTTCATCCTGTGAGATCAGCTCAGGTGGTAGGGATGTTTAACAGTCATTTTGCATTTTGTTTTTTAGGTGTTTTTTACTTTGTGAGACTGACAGGGCAGAGGCAGTGGACAGCCAAATAGGCATTGGTACAGTGTCTCTCCTCGAGTTGTAGCCAGGGGGCTGGGTGCATTCCTTTCTCCCTCCCTTAAGGGCTCTGCTTTTGAGACTAGTCTGGGACCTCACCTGCCTCTCTTGTTCATGCTTTCCTACTCAGGAATGCTTTGAAGTTACTTTTGGATTTGAAGCGGCTTGCCTTGGCTAAAGGTTTGACAGACTGATTGCTGAAATGATGTGTTTCTATTTTACTCTTAGCTGTGCCAAAACTGGAGCTGGCCTCAGACTCTAACCTGTATTGTTATTGGGTGTTTTACTGCTGAGGTTATGCTTTCCTGTAATGTGCTTTTAAAGCTTGAATTTTCTTTTTAAACTTCGACTCCATCTCCCTACGTGGTTTGAAAAAGAAAAACATAACCAAAACCAACCAACCAAAACCCCAAAAATTATTGTATGTGGCTCCCACTTCTCCAGTGCAAATAGCCCTTCAGCAATGAATCCAGCCCTCATTTCAGGCAGGACTATGTACACGAAAATGCTTTCTTGTGTGTGGAGTCCACAAGCAGTAATCAGTGTCATGTGCTGTCTCTTTGCATAGAGATACCTGTGGGCTTGAGGCTCGGGTTTGTCTTCCTACATTTTGTATGTGTACATCTATATGCATGCACATAATATACATGTGTATATGTGGTGTATATGTATGTCATATAATATAGCCTATTTATAGTAGGCTATCTTATATATCCTATTTTTTTTATATAACCTATATATAGAGAGAGATGCATTGTCCGGCTTTTGTTTTTCACCAAATACTGAATCGGTGTAATATGAACAATGGAAATGGAACCTCCTCTGCCCTGACTTCAAAGAAAATGGAACTGAACAAAGAAATTCACTTGTATTTTGAAAAGTTGCTGTCAAAGCCCTACTATAATTTTTGAGAGCACGTTCCTGCAACTTTTTTCCTGTATGATTTTTCTTATTTTTATGTGTTTGTTTAGGAAATGGGGAGAAAGCTGTTTAGTGGGGATAGTGTCTGTTTGGGTGATTTTTATGTGGAAATGTAGCAGTCAGTCCTGCTGATGCAATCAGCATCTGCCGATTTAAAGTGATAGAATCATAGAATATGATGAGTTGGAAAGGACCCATCAAGATCATCAAGTTCAACTCCTAGCCCTGTGCAGGACACCCCAAGAATCACACCATGTGCCTGAAACATTACTCTGTATGTGAATAACTCTGTAAGAGAGCAACTAAATTCATACTAAAGTATGAAAAGGCTTTTGAACTTTTATATGTCCAAGGTCCAGAGTTTCAGTAGGTCACTGCATCAGTCTTGTAACTTCTACTTGAGCAGCAGTGTGTCTGAAAAATGTCAGTTTTGTTTTAGAGGTGGGCATTTTGGTGCTTACTTATGGTTACTGTTAATAATCGGTTAGTTGCAGTCTGACCTCCTTTAGCTTCCAGTTCCACATATATGAGAGCTCAGTATGGCCTTTGTTCCTGTTAAAGAACCATCTGCTCTCAGAAACCTCTTTCCCTAGGTGTTTGTAGGCTGTGATTAAGTTCCCTCCTGATTTCTGGTTGGATGCAGTCTAAATGAACTGCACTTCCTTGGTGTTTCCCAAGGTAGGTGGTATCTTCTAGACTTTGAGCTATTGCAGTGCCTTTCTCAACACAGGAACACTTGCAGTTCCTTTTCAGAACTTGGTCAAGTGACTGCAGGAGCTGATTTCCCAGGAATAGTTTCCCACATGATGCATATTAGGGGAATAGTCCTCCTATTTCCAGTCCTGCTGTTTGTGAAAGCAGTGATCTCATTCTCTCTGTCGTGTTGCACTGAGAGCTCATGCTCACTTGGCGATGCGCTGTGAGCATCAAGTCCATTTAATGTGTGTTGAAGCCTGATGGCTGCCATAACACAGATATGCCTTCACAACATCTGCGTGGGGTGTGAGTGGAAGAATCCAGACCTGTGAGAGAGAACTATTTTATTTGAAGATAGTGCTTCTGTGGATAACTGTCATATACCTTAAAAAAAATAATCATAGTCTTTTACAGGACATTTAATGGTATCGAACTTAAGGTTGTAAATCCAGCTGCCACGTCAGTCTGTGCCTGACTCCCATATATATATATATGAAGGGTGATGCTATAAAAATAGCAGTTTTCAACCCCTGAGCAAAATAATTAAGAACCATCAGGGACTGTATCCCAGCTATGCTTATGTAGTGTTAGTCTGAAGGGAGGTTAAAGCAGAACCTGTAACCCCAAGACATCTGACTGGTTTTACATGACAAGATGCTTTGGATTGAAAATTGTCACATTCTCCATAGGAAAGAGGATACTGACCCTTGTTGTTTATGTATGGAAGGAACAATATATCTTTGTTTCTATCTTAATAACTTTGGTAGTGATAGAAGTGATTGTGGCTTTTAGATGAACTCCATGCCATGCAGAGGGGATGCCGATATGAGCGATGATCTTTTGTTAGGAGAAAAGCTATTTCTGCTGCATTGTGATTACTGTCTATTGCTGCTGATGATTTTTGCCCCTTTATTTAATTTTCCCTTCGTGGCACTTTAAAAAGGACCTCAATGTTTGATAGTCAGACAGTATCTCCTGTGTCGAAGCTGTTTTGAGGGCTTCAGTTTCATTATTTGTGGTGGGAGTGTGTGTGCACGCTGGGAGGGGGAAATGCCCTCTGGAAAATCTGTAAGAGAAACTGTCAATGAATGTGGGCTCTCACCTCACGAAGGAGAGAGGGGGAGCAGTAGTGGTGTTGGAGTTCAGCATTTCAGGCATGATGAACAAGGCTTGTGTCTGCCTGGGGGTGTTACATGAGCCCAGAGCTGGGCACTGAGGACCGTTCGATCCCAGGGGAAAGACAAGGAGGCAGTTGTTCCTCCAGAAAGGTCCAACTTTTGGGAGGCTGGAGAGGCTCAGACTGCAGAGCTGGGGACACTGAACTTCCTTCCCAGCAAGTGGCATGTCCAGCAGCATGCCCAAAATCTGTGCATCAGCAGATGGTGGGGTGTTTTTGCCGACAGTGAGCAGTCATTTCCCCCACAAACAACTTGTGGACCTCTTCCAGGAGGTGTTTTCCCCTTGCAGTTAGCTGGCTCCCAGTTTGCAGCTGTACTTCTGTGGTGTAGAGCTGGTGAGCACCCTTGGATCCTTCTGCTCGATGTAAAGAGGCAACAGCTTCAGAGGTGGGATTCAGGCGCGGACCGTACTCTTGTCCGAGGTACAACTTTGCAAACATGGGCCCTTGGTGCAAGTTTAAGCACCATCTGAATCAAAATGTGTTATTAACATGGGATGAGCTGAGCCTGAGACTGCATATGGTTGTACATGGCATAGCTGTGAAGGCGAGTGGGCTGTGCATCCGAGCCCTTGGTTCGTGATGACAGTGTAATGTCTGCCACGGACCAAAAGGAATTAGTTGAAGCCCTGTTGATCTAATCTGTAACACAGCTGAAGAGGGAGATTATTTAAATGTGCTTGGCTGGAGAACAGTTTGACTCATTAGGGAACTTCCTGCATTACCCTGTTCAGAGATGGCTTTTCTAATACCTGTGCAGAGCACTTTGACCCATAGTCTGTTGTGGTCTCCTTAAGTTTTCAGTTTTGTTTTTCTCTAAGCTGTTTCATCTGTTGCTCGGACAGTGAACTTCAAGGAGGAGGCAAAAGCTGCCTCTTCATTCTGCTTATACAGATAAGGATATCCCTTGATGATTCTGCAGGTCTTGCTTGCACACTTGTTTGAAATGTTGTTCAGTTCATGCATCTGTTTTCTATGTGATGTTAATCTGTAATGGTGGTATGGGCTTTTCTCCACTTCAGGATGAGGTTCAGTGGTACACCCCTCATGTGGGTTGTTTACATAATGGTGCTATCTTACTTTTTACTGCAGGGTAAAAGAAAGGTGAAAACCATGTTGTTTCTCTGAATACTTGCCCTCTCTGTACTTGGGAGGGGTGAGGTGAGATACAGAGTGCACCATTAATTTCATTTATTTAAAAATGCACAGTAACTCACTGATACATCTTGGTTATCCAGTAAGTGTCTCTGTTAAACTCTAATGAATAGTGTTGAAAAGAATGTGGGGAGCAAGGGAGATCTTTTTAGTTATTTTGTAAGCTCTGTTTCTCTGTACACCTGTCAGAGAGGGTGAAATTTAGTCAATGTTGGAGAAGATTTACTTATTCTCAGGAAAGGAGGTGGCATGTTGGACAAGACCGAAGAATTATTTGGATAGAAATAATTTTAAAAGGAAAGCAGAACTTTCTGGGAACAATTAAGCATTTTTGAGCTTGCTTTCCACTTTTCCTACCCTGCCTTTCCGTAATATACCCATGGAAGAAGGAAAGAAGCAAAATGTTGCAGTTCTTCAGAGAAATATGAGTATCCTAGAAAGCTGCACATGGTGTTGTTAAGAGACTATGTCTAATTTGTTATATCTATATAGAAATACAGATATATTAAAAATTCTTTTTATGAACACAGGAATGTGTAAAAACACAGCCATTGTTGGTTGTGTGTTTTTCATGCATGCCTAAATCACACATCCTGGTTATTGCTACAGCTGTGAATGCTTAGAGGAGCACATTTCTGATGGAAATCATCATTATAATGTATGAGGTGTGCAGCGTAGAAGTTGACTTGGATCTGTTGTACCTAAAGCCAAGCACATGTGAATAACTCAGTCTTCATAACGGACTGCAGAGCTCTGAAACATTCATTGTGCAAAATATTGCATCATCTTTTCCCTTTTGGTTGTAGTGATCTGGAGGAAGGGAAGCGAAAAGTCCACTTGTGGTATGTTGAGTAGATCTTATGAGCATTGCCCATCTTAACTGCAGATGGTGGAACCTGGGACAGGATTAGGACCTCTGAAATAAAGACAGAGGACAGAAAGAGTCTGTTTGGACACCTTGCTGAAGATGTGCACGGCATGCAATGCTTACATTTACAGTACTGAGGGAATTATGTCCCATTTGGAGTTTCATCTCTTGCATTATCACCCCCATACACGGCATCTCACAACACATTGCATATCAAATCTTGGCCCAAGCTGGACTCATGATGAGTACAGCTGGGAAAGAGGACATGTTTGAAGTTTTTCCTGTCAGTGAGAACTTGGCTCAATACACTGATTGAACTTAACTTTGGTGGTTTGTAAGGCTTCTGCCTTTTTCAAAAAAAAAGAAAAGAAAATAGTGGAAGATGCATGCTAAATAAGACTTCAGGAAAAGTGGGACAAGCTTGATGACAGAAGAAGCACAAAAAAGCTTTCTGAAGAGATGTAATTTTAGTCTTGGATACAGGAGATTTTAGATGCATGTGTCACAAACCCTGGGGTGCTGTGATGAGTGGGGTTTTTGGATGCGTGATTTGAATCTGATGTTTAACTTGCAGCAGTGGTAGATGCTCACAGCTGAACCTGAAAGCTCAATGCATACTGTATTTTGATCAAGTATAATAACAGTGCTAAATCATCTGAAAAATCCAATTCCAGTTGTCTCCAGTTGGCCATTTTAAATTCCTAGTTACTTTTTGGCCTTAATCTCTCCATGTCTCAATTGAATTTTCAGGACCATTGTGGAAATGAATTCAGGTTGGGGGAGCATTTCCCTGGGAGGGGATTAAATAGCCCTGTGGGAACAAAATATGAATTTTGTTTAGGAGAGGCGAGGCTATGCACGAGACAGTGAGAAAGACAAAACATGGAATATCTCCTTAATTACTGGAGCGCCATGCATTCTGCTTTTTGGGTAAGGCATGAGTTCTGTAGAGAAATTATTTCATCACATTATTAAAACATTCCTGTTTTTATATTTATGTGATGTGCAAAAGGACACTGAGTTAAACATTCATAAGTATTTCTTAATACCTCGGTGCTTTGCAACATGAATGTTCAGTTAACATCATCTGTATGTGCAATTTAATTACCAGTGCATTGCACATAGAAGTGTTAGCTGGGATTTTGGTTAAGTACTGTGTAGACTCTTTAAATTACATATTCATTCCATGTGCCAAAATGCCTAGCATTCATGGACTCATGAAAGGGTAGGTAAAGGGGAAATGATTCTCATCTAAACAGCCATTGCATGGTAAAGTTCTGAGGTTCATAGGAAACTTCACCTGGGAAGGGAGCTGACAGGCAGTTCACTTGTTCAACAGTGGACTTTGGAGTCTGTGTTTTGAAGCCTGAGAGATTTTTAACAGTCGAAGTGACAATATTTAGGATGTCTGTTTTCTTGGCCATTTGGATAGCTAAATCTCTTGTTGAGGCTTTCTTCTCTCTCTGTCTGAATGACTTGCAGTGTATTTTGCCTCACCTTAGAGGATGCAGCGTTGCCTTATTCATATCTGTTTGAATACATACCATCATGGGGATTATCTTCTCAGCCTCTTGTTTTGTATTCTGCCTCAATAGTTCACGTGTATTTCCTGGATCACGTCAAATATAAACACCTCTAATTTCTTTCCACAGCATGCCTTGCTTGGACCCTCCCTTTTCCTCCGATGGGTCCCTGGAGCCAGCCTCTGTTGTCCTTTCATTTCAGTATTTCACATGTACCTTCTTGCTTGTTCTCATTATTCCATGAAACCTCCCTCATAGTTCTCCATAACCCTGTATCAGAAATACTCTTGTCTTGGAGGATATGCTGTACCTCTCTGTATGACCAGTAATGTGTTAGCCTGCTCAATTTTTCCTCTTTGCCTGAATTTTTCTGGTTTTGTGCAGTATTCTCAAGGGCTTTGGGAGAAGGGCTGCCACTGCTCTGCTTCGTACAGTGCTTGGCAGAGTAGACTAAGATACTAAGGTATTATAATAAGAATAAACTAAGAATAAACAAAGAATTATAAGAGTAAACTAAGATTTTCAGATAATGTCAACCTGCTGTGCTCAGGAAGAGTAGAAAGGACAGTGGGAAATGTCTTTGCAGCTCTCTTGGAGCAGAGGAGAGATCATCCGAGACTTTGGAAGCTGGAACGTGTCAAAAGAAAGTAACTTGTTGCACAACAGTACCTATGATAGTGAGCGTGCAACAGGGCCTTGGAAAAAATGGGGACAGAGGACTATCAAGGTGGGATTTGACCAGTCCTCTGTCCCTTTCTTTCACAGGGTTGTTCATCTGGAATGAGACCTGTCACCTTGCATCATAAGAGGCAGTGTCAAAAAAGATACAGTTCTTCAGAGTTATCTCAGTGTTAAATGCAGTGTGTTGCTGTCGCTGGAAACCATCTGCAACCCTACAAACTGGTTAGGCTGGTTTTAAAGCCTGGAATAACTCTATGCAGTTTATGCAGATCTAAATGATGATGGCAGGGATGTCAAGTTAATCAGCAAAATCAGCTTCCAGAGGAGTCAAATGACTAGCTGAAGGCCAGCATATCTTGCTCTCTTAGAGCTGCTGAATATTTGTGATGAACCTGGGGATTAGAGGTGATAAACATCATAAAGTGCAGCCTTAGAGGACATGCCCTGTTTTGCTGGTCACCCATGGCTAGATTTCTCTTCTTGCAAGATGATACAAATTTGGGAAAGTTCAGGGCTAATTACTGGCTTCACTGATAGCTCTCCTTTATCCCTAGCCTTCCCTCCCAAAGGGAGTTTAAAGTAGATTACAAATGATGGTGCTACCACAGGTGTAGCTCGACCCAGAGGTGCAAGAGGAGGCTCTGCACATCATGACGTGGGGGAAGTTTTGACAGAAGTTATCTAAACAGGCATTTGAAAGTTGCATTGACCAGGGAATTCTGGATTCTCAGGCAGATACTACTTTAAAGGTATTACCTGAATGATGGACACACAGCAAGCAGGGAGGGAGCTGTGCTCTCATGTTTGTGAGTAGAGAGGCTCGAGGATGGTTGACGTAGAGCAGTGTCCTTTCTCCTGAGTTAATATTTAGACAGTGATACCCTTCTATTTTTTTTCCAAAAATACTTCTATTTTTGCATTTTTGCATTTTCCAGGAAGCTTTGGGAATAAGCTCTCCAGATACTTAAATACAGTGTTTAGCCCTTGCTCTACAGTTACTTCTGGCAGAGATGAGCTTGCTGTTCATGAGGCTTCTGATTACAGGATACTTATTTTTCATTTTTAATTCCTTGGTGTGTCTTTACTCAAATTACCTCCTTCCTTGCCAGTGGTGGAGGTTAGGTCCCACCACAAAGTAATTACTAGCACTGGAGATGTACATTCTTCTCCCTCCTTCCCGTCACCCAGTGTCTGCCCAGTGCCTGTGTGCTCTGTGTGTGTGTGTGGTCTTAATAGCAAGGACACACAGCAGCACAGAGGCTGTAAGCCCACTCTTATTTTTGTTACCTGCTTGCAGCTGAACTCTGTTGACATCTCACCAGTTTGATGCACTCAGATGTGAAGGGCCTTTTGTCAGCCTTGCAGAATATTGGTGGCACAGCCACAGCACCGTGGCTGCCTCCCAGGACGCTGATGCAGCGTGCAGTTAATTCAAAGCTCTGTTTCTCTTTACTAGCCCTACAGTGTACGTACTTGCCTTCTGTTCTGATTTTGTATATTTGATAAATGATCTGTATGAAGGCAGTAGAAGGTGTTGAAAGAAAGATCAGCACTCTGTTTTCTTTTATGTATATTTACCTTCAGATTCCAGCTGCTTGATTTAACGGACATGCCTCTCACAACTCCTGATGAGTTGTGGCACAGAACTGTGCCACATGCTTTTGAGATGCAGTGCAGCTGGTGCAGAGCTTTTCTCTTCTGCAAGAGAAAAGAAGTTACATTACTAAACTCTAGCAGTTGGAATTGGAAGTTTTTAAAGGTAGAATTGCAACTGCCAAAAATGCATTTGATTATTTTACGATTTCAAGAGGGGTTGTTAATAGCCTTGTGGAATTGTTTTAAAGGTTGAGTCTCTTTGAGTTCTTGATCCTCTCTCATATGTCAGACCTGGGAAAGTATATCCCTTCTCAGCAAGTCAAACAGTGGCTGCTTCATGAATGGAAATGGGGAGCTAAACCTACCAAGCCAACCTTCTTCAAGTTCTTGGCAGTGCAAGGCCAACCTTTCAGCTTTGTCCAGAAAAAAGTTTCATGACTTTCTTCTTATTAGTGAACTTGCAGTAAGTGGAGTTAGGGGACAATCATCACTGTGTGATGCCTGTTTCATTGCTGCCAGTTAAAATATGCATCCTATGCTGTGAATTCCCAGAGGCTTGGGGAGGAAATCAGCGTGATCACCATGTCACTGGTGCTCCTGTGAAGTCACCAAAGCCTATATCCTCTTTTACACTTGTTAAATGAATCCTTGAGGGGAAAAAAATGAAGTAGATAATGTGAAAATACTTTGTTCTTAAAAGTATAATATCACCATTTAAGCTATTTGATGATTGCAAAGAGTAGAAGAAGTCTGGCTAAAGGCTATCTCTAGGAGGAATAAAACTGAGTCAGCAGGCATTAGTGTGTTGAGGACATGGCTCCCTGGCTGCTTTACCCAGTGGCTTGTTTGGTCTTGTTCTGCTATGCATTAGCAGCTTTCAGCAGTGTACAGTGATTAGTGCTCTGAGTCTTTCCTCGCTGCTCCTCTGTGTATCCTGGGGCTAGGATTAGGTTACAGCCCTGAAACGGCATGGTTGTCTGCTTTGACTGAGAGCTGAATAGCAAGGGCAGAGTTTTGTTGATAGACTAAAATGTCTTCTGTGTTTGTTTCCCTTCTCTGGAGGAGGAATGACATTATTTTCATTTGTAGTCTTTCTGTCTCTGACCTAAACATGTGGTGTCCAATTTCCTTCCCTGGCAGGTGACCTGGAAAATGAGGAATGGTGTCTGGCTACAGAGTTTACTCCAGCATCAATAAAGACTGAGCCAGGGTTGTGCGAGACATCAGGCCTCGCTCCCTCCGTCAGTCTCACCGTCACGGCCACATCACTGGAGGGAGAACGACCTGAACTGCAGACAGATGCCCTGGTACTTGCAGACTTCCTGTTCTCCTCTCTGCACAATTAGCTATAGGTTTTCCTAAGACTGCATAGCAGTGTATCCTCCTTGGTGCCAAAGCTTGGCAGTTCAGAGTGCACACTGCAGTCTGCTTTAATGGCTTTTAGTGTTTGCTGGTGTCCCCCTACTGCTGGAAGAGCTTGTGTTTCAAAACACGTTGTCTGCATCTTCAGGTCTTAATGGCTGGATGCACAACTTTGTCTTCTATGCTAGCCCCAAAGCCTGGGGCTCTTGGATTTCTGAAAACATTTAAACAGTTTCTGATGAACCTTTTACACCTGAACTCACTAATCCATTTGCTCTATCAAGCCTGTGACAAGCTAAGTGTCTTTAATAATAACTTGCTCTAGTGCTGCTGAGCCTTCCCCTAATCAGAACAAGACTCCTTGTTTGGATTGACTGGAGAGCTCCCCTGTTTGCCTGCAAAGTTACTTTTGCCAAATCTGTGAGGCTTTGACATTTCAGGCTGCTGCTGCTGCTTCCACACCAGCCTGCCTCATGAGGAGCTTTGTAATGCCTTTCTGGCCACAGCTGGAGCAGCCAGTGGGCATTCTGAAGTGCTCATTTTGGCTGTGGTTGGCTTAAGGAGAATGAACTGCAGCAGCTGATGGCTCACCAGGGTCCCCAGTCAGTGGAGGAAGGAGCATGACTGTTCTCAGTCCCAAGGGTGCAATATCTGTCCAGGCTGGATGGAGCTGGTAAATGCCGAAAATAAATGTTTCCACTTGGACATAGATCAGAAATGCGTGCGACAGAAATTATTTTATGAGAAACTGAAAAAAATTAAACACAAGTTTCCTGTAATCCTCTTCTAGTCTGAATGTGCTGTTCCCGGTACGCAGTCCTGCTGTAGCTTGGGATGCCGTGACTTGCAGAGGGAGTTCTGGGACTAGCTGGTGGCTCATTGCTATTGCATGGATTATTTATGCATGTTACTGAGAGAGATTTCAGCTGCAGTTAACATGCTGATGTGCCAGAATGACTTCCTCGAGCCTGGGACTGTAGCACACAGGCAGACTCTGGGCAGCAGCTTGACAGCCTGGTAGCCCACCCCTGTCAGTGGGGCAAACCAGGTGTCTTCCCAACTTCAGTCAGCTGTGACTATTATTTTCCTGCTCCTCCACACTGTGAAATGAACTTGGGTCTGACAACCTGGTGCTCAGTGACTGGCACTGTGCTCTTGCTCCCAAATGACAATGGCCTTCAGCAGGCTTTCCCCCACTCCCAGGGGTGTTTCTGTCCCTGCTCAAGCTGTGCAGTCCGGTAGATCCTAGCAGCAGCTCTGTTGCTAAGAGAAGTAATTTGAGTGGGTTGCCTGCTAGCTTTCAGTCTGAAATGTCATCTCTGAGGCGTAATCTTTTTATTTAGCTAAATATAGTAGTAAGAAAAGCCATAGTGGGAGTAGTCAGGGCAGTATTCTCTGTAGCCTGGTTTAGCAAACTCTGTAAAGAAGTTAAAGCTTTGCCTGTAGCAGAGCAGGAGGAGAGGAAACCTCTCCATTTATGGAAAAGTAATCCTTGTGTCCTTCTATTAAGATTTTTAAGATGTGTACTTTGGGTTTTCATGCTGTTAATGTCTCTTTTCTAGATGAAACCACTGACCCAGAAAGTTCTTCCAGAGATTAAATTGGAGCCCCATGAAGTGGATCAGTTCCTGAACCTCTCTTCTAAAGAAGGTCTGTTAAACACCAAACCAAAATGCAGGGGGAGTTGACCAGAATGCACAATAAATGTACTTTACCCTGATTAAGTATTTGGATTCCTCATTCACCATTTTAGTCTTCAGGCTGAAGCTGTTGTTTTCTAGGGATTCAACTCAGGCTACTAAAGAGCCAGATTCTCTCTGACCCATTTATGTGGAGTTTTTTCCTTGGTTTTTTTTTTTTTCCCCCTTGTTCATCACAAAGAAAATGATCCCTTTTTGTCTGCAGGGTATTAATAATTGTAGTGAAGGGAGCTTGAATTCTTAAAGTACAGGATTATTTAGGATAGAAGAGAAATCAATTTGAGGAGACAACTAAGGCATAGGAAACATGAAGAGTGTAAGTGGAAACTTTACTGTTAACCTCTAATACAAAAGCAAGTATGTGAGTTTATAGGAAAATAAAAGTTAGGTGAATCTGTTTGTAGCATATTAGTTTTAAGAACAACCAGGATCTCTTTGTCCTGAGCTATAAATAAGGAAGGAGGAGCAATGATCCTTGCCCTGAAAGTTAAACACAGTTTTGCAGCCGATGATCTGTTAAAGCCGAGAAAACTTTGAAAGAGCCAAATATTTGGTCTGAAATCTGAGCAGATAACTGCATTTCAGTTAGGAACACTTGATATTCTGTTAGTGGATTAATTTCTGTAGGTAAATAGTACTGCTCTAGGAAGAGAAGCAAGTGATGCAGCAGGTAGAGGCTATATCTCAACCCAGGGTGTAGATTTGATTGCTCAGTTTGGGGGATTAAGGGCCTTGCTGTTTTTCAAGTATGTTTCTTCTTCTGGCAACTGCAAGAGTTAAGATGTGAGACAAAAAGAGTATTATAGCTTTTTTTGTTACTGTTTTTCTTCCATCCTCCCTCACCACCCATTTGATCTTTTCAACTCAAATTTGCAAAGCATAACAGAAGTGGAAGGTGGCAAATTAGCCTGTATCTTCCTACTTCAAAATTTAATTGCTGTAAATTTAGGTAAGAGAAAAAAATGACTTAGTTATGGCTGGTTTGGACAGCTGCTAAATTGTCCATGCAAGAACAGTAGGTGAGACATAGCTGCAGTAGGTTCAGACCCGTTTGGTCATAAGCAGAACTTTGCTTGCCAACTCTAGCACAGGTTCTTTTGTGTAGAAGTG
Source organism: Chiroxiphia lanceolata (assembly GCF_009829145.1). Taxonomy (NCBI): domain Eukaryota; kingdom Metazoa; phylum Chordata; class Aves; order Passeriformes; family Pipridae; genus Chiroxiphia; species Chiroxiphia lanceolata. Next base: position 58,599,450 of record NC_045641.1, read on the forward strand.
CAGTAGAATTTAGGACAGCGTGAGAGAGGTTCCTGTGGTGACTGCCTATGCTGCTCCTGCTCCATTAGTACATTGAAGCCTTCACTATCACGAGGTTGTCAGTCACTTCTTCCCAGTTGAGCCAAACCAAGTCCTTAGGAAGACTTTCTTTTCTCCCTTATCACATAACACCTTGGATGTGATCCCTTCCCATGAAAAATACTGGCAGTTTGTTTAATCCACAGCAGAGTTAGAAAACACTGTTGTTTTTGGAGAGAAAGTGTGCTGGCTCAGAGCCCCTCTGTTAATGTGGTTTCTCAGGAACAGGGAACTTGTACTTTAGGTTATACTTAAACCTCAAATCATTTGAGGAAGAAACTGAAGTGTAGGTAGAAATGACTGCAGCATATGCACGGAGCCCTGTTTTGTCTGTCGAACCTAAAGACAGCTGCTGCATTTCATTCCTCCTTTGGAGACCTGCATGCTCTGAACATCTTCCAAGTTGCCACTTTTGCTTGACCCATTTTTTAGCAGACATTCCTAGTCCAGGTGGTGGTGGTGGAGGCGGCTCTAGTGGCAATTTAAATTAGCACCTCAAACCCTTGTGTGACATTACGTCTCTCTTGCCCTTTAGCAGTGGATCCCCTGCATTTGCCTCCAACCCCCCCCAGCAGCCATGGCAGTGACTCTGAAGGAGGGCAGAGCCCAGCCAGATCACTCCCTCCTTCAAGCCCAGTCCAGCTACAAGCCACGGCTAAAGTTGCGTCACGCACAGCTTCAGTACTGTCCAATTCCCCTCTCCTGACGGCACCACATGTAAGTTGGGCTGGCTTTCTCCAGCATCTCTCTGCCTGTGTGTCTCTCTGATTTTCTTTTTCTTTTTTTTTTTTTTTTTAATTACTGGTTTTGACATGGATTTGCTGGCTTTCTGCTGTTCTTTAGATGAATTCATCTCTGGTCAAAACTGCAGATCCAGTAATTCTTGCTCACTGGTCTGCTCTGTTCCCACAGAGAAAAGTATGTGCCTCTCCTCTAAGCTGACAGAGTTCAATAGTGTTATTAGGTTTATCCCATGATGGACTGTGTTTTGCCTTAGGATCCAGCCCTGCTGGGTTAACCTGTCTCTGGTAGATCTGCATCTGTCTTCTTGTCAAAAGCAAGGGGTGATCTTTAGGGAGGGATTTTCACTAGTGCTTCTCATTTGTCTCTTTCCTGTTTGAGCCAAGTTGAGTTGGCCTCAGTGTGTACAGAGCTTGGCCAAGAAAAGCTGTTTTGAGGGAATTCTGTGCTAAAGGTTTGGTCCCTGAGTGGAAGTTATCTAGAGGGTCTTCCACACATTCACAATGGCAAGAGGCTGTTCTTCAAGTAGGCACAGTCCTCTTTGAAGTGGGAGAGCTGCTGCTTCTCTTCCCTAACAACCTTTTTTCCTAGGACTCTGTGCACTTACTGTAACGTATTATTTCATTTTTATCACCCTTGAAGAAACTACAGGGGACTGGCCCCCTCATCCTGACAGAGGAGGAGAAGAGGACGCTGATAGCGGAGGGCTACCCAATCCCTACCAAACTGCCCCTGACAAAAGCAGAGGAGAAAGTGCTAAAGAAAATCCGCAGGAAAATAAAAAACAAGGTAAATGTTAGTGAGCTTTGCTGGGTAATTCCTACTTGTCCCTCATCTTAAAAAATGCTGCAGAATTCTGCAGTAGTGGTGTGTGGTACTGTTGAATACTGTAAGTTGTCCTTTAATATAGTGCTTTTCTTTGTTCCTAACCACATCCATCAAATTTCCTGTCACTCTGACAGTGTGCCTCATTCTAGGTATTTACCTGAACCCATTAACAATGGAGTATTTAGCAGGCAAGGTATCAAGTTGCTGTGGCTTGGCTCCATTTAAAAAACAGTACAATCCTGCCCTTATGGTAGGCAAAGACCTCTATTCTTTTTGTGGTGATGAAGGTTTTCTTTTCTGTTTCCTGTTTTAAACTATGACTTTGTATTTCAGTGTACTAGTCTTTTGATCACTGAATTCAGTGACCTGTACATGAATGGTTGATACCAAGGCTGTCAAATGCCCTACAAGTTTTGTTTGTTTGTTTTTTTTGGTTCCAACATGGGGAAGAATGCAATTTTTTTTAAGACCTGGCCAACTCACTTGTTCTAGAGGTTTTACCACATCTTTGAAGGTTACTATGTTCCGTTACTGATTTTGCAGATAGAGGTGTAAATTTGCCCACACTGAATTGGAATTTGGTCTTGTAACATATTTTTAAAACATTTTTGGAAATTATCTTGTGCATTTTATGTACCACTTTCAAAGAATCAGAGCCATTTATGTTGAAGGGGATCTCTGTAAGTCCTCTGGTTCAACTACTGGCTTGGAAAGTGGGGTCAGCTTAGAGTAAGTTGCTCAGGGACTTGTCCTGTCACGTTTTACTGCCTCAAAGGGTGATGAGCCCTCAGCATCTCTGGGCAGTGTGTTCCCATATTAGGCCACTCTTGTGGTAAAAACAGATAAATAGAATCCCTAATGTGTAATTGGAATTTCCTTTGCTGCAACTTGTATTTGATGCCTCTTGCCATTTTGCTGTACACCTCTGAGATGAGTCTGACATCGTCTTTGCTACGTGAGATAGTTGCTGAAGACAGCAATAGGATTCCCTCCTTAGGTTTCTCTTCTTCAATCTGAACAAACCCGGCTTTCTTTGCCTTTCCTGAAATGTCACGTGCTCTGGCAGGCTTATTATAGCAGTGGTCTGCCTCTGGGCTCGCTTCTGTGCATCCAAAGTATTTGTTTCTGAGCCACAAACTGTAGGCTGTACTCAGCTGTGGCCCTGCAGGCACTGAACAGAGGGGAAGAACCACTTCTCTTGACCTGCTACCTAAATCTCATTTATGGAGGCCCAGATTTGTTTGGCCGCTGCTGCTACAGGGGCTGGCACACTGCTGACTTATGTTTGACTTGCTCATCGGGACCCCAAGTCTTTGTCTGCAGAGCTGCTTTCTGACACATTCACAGACTTTTCCTCTCCCAAATGCAGGGCACTGTCCTGGGATCATCTTTTAGTATTTGTCCTAGGATATTCTCTCCGGATGAGAATGAATCTGATTTACTTTTTAAGGTTAGCGGGGAATGATCTTTTTTATTACGACTGAGGGGAGCAGTCTTGCTTCAGAATGCAGAAACAGATCCAGTCAGTGCTTTGCTTGCCAGGAATAGAAATGAGAACACGGAGCCTTGCATCTAATCACGTCGAGGCTTTTTATCAGTTTATTAATTCATTTTTTATGCCTTTTTCCCCCCCCATGCAAATATTTTTTTTCTTCCTTTTTCCTTAGATCTCTGCCCAGGAAAGTAGAAGAAAAAAGAAAGAATACATGGACAGTCTGGAAAAAAAGTAAGCCAGCCTCCTTCCTGTTTCCAGCAGGCCAGTAGCACTAGTTGCAGGACTGGGAAGGGATCCAGCTGTGGATGCTGGGACGGTTCTGTGCACAGAGTGCCAGCTGCCATCTCGTGGCTGTGACTGAGAAAAGGCCCTGGTCCTAGCTGCTGCTTGTCCAGGGTCAGAACTGTGCCTGCCTGCAGCACATGCCTGACAGTGTCAGCAAACGCTTTACACATTAAATAAGGCAAGACCCAGCTGCTATTGCAGCTGTGTGGATAGGCATTGTCCAGGCAAAGGTGGATTCAGAGTAAGAATATTCTGTCTTCTAGTGCAGATGAAAACAGAAATAGGAAGTGGGTGAGTCAGGACTGCCTGGGAAAACAAGCAGGACTCAGGAAAATAGCATGTGACCCATCAGCTTCCCTTAGTGAGCAGTAGCCAAACCCCCAGTTAGTGATTTATATCCCAAATTATTCTTTCTTCCAAGAGACAAGTATTCTAGTATTGCTCTTACGCAATTCACCAGATGGTTCTGTTAAAACCCTTGTACCATCTTTGGTGATATCCTTGATGTAATTCCCATTTTTTTCCTGTCTCTTTATAGCCATGTCTCACTTCCTTAGAGTTACTCTTATGAAATTCCATCCTATGCATACAGATATCAAAGCTGTTTCCCTTTACCTTTTTTCTTCTTGGAGCTATTCAGAATGGTCATATTTGTCTTTTTGGGAGTCACATATTTTTACTTGGACCTCTTAGGTGCCAAGTTATATTACAATCTCCTTTAGTTTAGGGGATTTCCAGGGACAGTGTGGAAATGAGTACTGTCTTGGGACAATCTTGAGCACTGTCTGTAGTCTCCTGGATTATTAGCCCTCATCAACTTGAAATTTGAGGGTCTGATTTCAGAAGCATGGCATTCGCTGGATTTCTGGGTGCCTTTGCACAAAACACTTGATAACAACATAAATATAACCCATTCTGTGACTTCTGAAGTATCTATCCTGTGGCCCAATGCACAGAGAAAGTCTGAGCAGGATCTTTGCTATGCTATTTCAAGGGGCAGAAAGTAGTTACAGCCCATCCTGAATGAGCTGCACCTAGTGGGATGTAGCACTGTAGGGGCTCCACAGTTCGTAGTATCTTTTAAGATGTAGGCAAGATCATAGAGCTCTCTGTGAAAGCAAGTTTGGCTTGTTTTGCAATGGCTTTAATAAATGACTGATTTTTTTGCAATCCTCTTTCATTGCGCTGTCTCCAGAGTTGAGACTTGTTCAAACGAAAACAGCGAGCTGCGTAAGAAGGTTGAAGTCCTGGAGAATACTAACAGGTAAGGTATGAAGGGAATCAAACAAAACCATAGCAATGTTATTACAGTGAAGCTGGAAAATCTGGAGGTTAAGAAATCAACTGAAATGTGAACAACAGCTGTATCTGATGGGGTTAATGCCAGAGAAAGATGAGGAGAGCCAGTTGTTGTGACTGCAGTGGGATGTAAAGCATGGGGGCGTTGATGGCATGTCTTAAACTGTCTCCCTAGCCTGTGGAGTGCTTGGGAACCTTTTAGCACTTCTTAGAGTTCTTTCACTGCCCAACAGAAGAGCTCTAAAGAACCTAGTTAGTGACTCAAAACAAACAGAAAACTGCAGTCCAACTCTCCCAATTCTCTTTATTTAGTGAAATTTTGCCAGGAGACCTTGACCTGGAACATGACACTTCCAGAAATTACAGTGCCAAAGCTCAAGAGTCTTTATTCCCTCTGCACTACTAGATGTCATTGCAATTATTGTGCACCCTTCTAACCATCTCACACCCCAGAATTTCCTTCATTTGGAGGGGAAAATCACCTTCTTGCTTCATTTCTGAAGAAGCGGGTGACTCAGTGGTGGCTTTCTCAAAGGACACATGGCAGAAAATGTCAAATAGCTGATCTTTTAATTGGATGTTAGCTGAGAGTGCAGTGTCAGTCGTGGCTTATGCTCAGTGTGGCAAATTCCAATGAGTAGGCACTAGAAAAGCCCACTCTTAACACCTTCTAGTTTAGAGGCATTTGTAGTAATGGTTGAATGTTACCACTGAACGTGATGGTGACACTGAAGTGTGGGAGGAGGCTGGGTTTTGAAGATAAGACCCACAGTCATGGAAAATGGCCCTAGAGCTTATCTGGCAGCCAATATATTGCTAATTGAGTGGCATGTGTTGTTTCTAATCTCTGGATCCAATCTCTACTTTCATGGAGCCAGACCCTGTAGCACTGTAACTTGTGGGAGAGCCTCTCCCACACACTGCTCATGCATAAAGACATCTGCTGCTTGTTTGAAGAGAGCCAAGCCATTTCTGTGCCTCTTGTATCGTCCTCCACAGTTTCACATACAAGAACCAGGAATTGTCTGTAGATGTGGAGTAGGGATGTCTCTCCCAGGATCTGTCCCAGAAGGTGCTGAAGCCAACTTCTCTAAGGAAAGGTGCAGCTGTAGATTATCCACTTGAGGATAGCATGTTGTCAAGCCTGGAGCTGTTCTCCCCATTCCAGATAAATCTGGCCAGCTGTTTTCCTCTCTTGAGTTGTTGAAGAAGCACTTACGAGAACAGCTTTGTTGCTATTGTCCATCCTTTTAGAAAGGACCTTTAACATTCTCTCTCTTATTTGATTATCTTAATTCTTTCATGCTAAATGCTCTAAAAATATTTAGATAAGTGATATTATCTCCAGATCCTTCATAGTTTGGTCATGTGGGATGAGTTGCATTGTTTCCTACCCTCTGCAATAGCATTGATATTGATCTGTAAGCTCTTGTAGAGCAGCAGATATTCTTCCCTCTGCACAGAAATTCTTGTAATCATGGCAATGCTGTAAAAGTGCCTGCTTTCATCAAGCCTTAATTCTGTAACATACCATATTAAGGAGTTTTTCATCTTAACCCCAAGAGCCACTTTTTTTATTTACTGTATAATTGTGCAACTGTCTCATTCAAAGAATGATTCCAGGCCCTTGTTTAATGTACATTATCCACATCTTACAATGAATTAAAAATGTCTCATTTCCATACTGGTATTTGCACAGGGCCTTGACATGACATCCAAAGACCTTTCATATGTTTCAGAACTTGTCTTCACAGCATCCTACAGCTGGTACTTTCATCTTCTATGTATAGTCAGGAGTCAAAGTTCAGAGCAGTGGTGGTCAAAATTATGCACTGTCAGTTTGTTGTGTCAGAAGCCCAAATTTATATGTTTGGGATGTTATTTCTCAAAGTACGTAGCACAGTTATGCACACATGTATCTTATTTAATATGCCCAAAGCAGAGCATTAGCTGACTGTAGTTGTAACTTAGAGTGTTCATTGCAGTAAAAAATGAAGAAATTATCGAACATATTATCTAAAAGTATATCTGCAAACATTAGAGTTGTTCTTTCATTGTGAAAAATTGTAATAGTGCAAGAAAGATAACAGGAAAATAAGAGCTGTGATTACGTGTTAAAATGTTAATGCATTCAAGTATAGATAAAGACAAAGTTGGATTTCTACCTTGTTGGAAAATTGGGCTATAGCTGCTTACGTAAAAGTTCATGAACACCTATGTGCTGTCAGTCAGTATCATGTTTGTATAGTCTGGCTGGTTTTGAGAGGAAATGAAGGGCAATTTCCAAAACATACAACTATTGAACAGCAGTTGCCTTTCAGTATGTGTAATCTTTTTTTTTAGAGCATGTTATTCTATATATAGAACATATTTGCATAGATATATACCTAAGACTTCAGGGAAACCCTGCTTGTGTTTCAAAATCTGGCTCCAAACCATGGAAACACTAGAATTTTTTTCTGATAAAAAATGTTCCTTCATTACTCTTAGTAATATGAAAAAATTTAGATGACTCTTCTTTGAAAGCCAGCCTTAGCCTGAAATTCTGGATCTGAAAAGATGTAATGTGAAAGGTCAAAAAAATTGCATCCAGGAGCATCTCCCTTGGCATTCATGCATCTTAAAAGACAAGGCAGGAGGCTGGGGATCAAGACGCAGGAGAGTTTTTAATTCTCATTACTGTGAGTGGGTGACTGCAGCATTTTTGTCAGATTTAGTATTAGAACACTAGCATATGTTACCTCTCCTAGTTTGTATGACTCAGTGCTTTAGAAGAAACCCATCCAAGTTCCTTCCTAGGCAGTTTTCTCAAAACTAAGGAAGCACATTATTACATGCATATCTGTTGTGTCTTGTAGCCACAAGTGAGCCAGAGTCTGATTGTTTTGAGTAGCATCCGAACATGCGGGCACTGCCATCTTAGAAAGCAAAGGGTGCGAGAAGAAGCTGGCACTGAGAATTGAACTGACTTGTCCCAGTTACCAAGAAGGCTTGGTCCACTCACATTTTGGCATCAGGACCAAAGGCTGCCAGTGATCCAAAGGGTGGAATACATTCTTTGACACCAGCGTTGTTTAGCGGCTCTTTGGGCTTAAAGACAGCATTGAAATATCTGGTGCTGTGTATAACGTGTTGAGAAGTACCTTTGCTTCTCACTTCTCTTGAGTCTGGATTTATATACTGATGATCCCTTTTCTTGGAGAAATGATAGACATAGGATGAGGTTGAGAGTGACACACATGGGCAATACACGGAAGTAGAATGTACTCCACATGCTGCCGTGGAATAACACAAACCAGCTTTGTAGACCTGCACTATGACAGGCACCTTTAAAGGCAGTGGCTTTATAAATACGGATGTTGTCCCATTTCTCATGCTCCTGCCCGAACTGTTGCAGCTCCCAGTCATCTAAAGATCAAGTTGCACATCACTCTGACCCACCAAGGGTTTATCAACACCAAAGCTCCCAGACTTCACTGATTTGCTTGGCTGTCCCTTTATTTGAGGCTGGTAAAGTCATTTTACCAAATCATGTTCCAAGAGTGAAGGATCTAGATTTAAGTTGCAATGAGATATCTTGTACTTAATTTCAGATCACCCTTATAATAGTTGACAAAACATGGCAGCTCTGGAGCAACTCCTTGTTTTCAAAGCAGTAGGACATTGGTTTTCATGTGGAAACATCTTCCATGGAAAATTGCTGGATATTTTCTTTGTAATTCAAATGAAACAAAATGGTGGATTTAAGTGGTCTTTCGGTGAAAACCTTACTTTGGGATTTGTCCTCTTTCCTACAAATAGGAATCTCTGTGTAGAGTTAGAAGACAGAATAATTTTTCTCTCTCCTTATCAGAATTAGGTTTTGTTACTCACAAAGTAAGAACAATTCTCTGAAAACTTTTGATTAAAATAAAGTGTTTGATGTCCCCTAGAAACTGTCTTTTTTTCTTTGAATTGATGTTGGATTTTAAACATAAACATTGAATTGAGGAAGCCTCCCAGGTGGCTACGTCCTGGAGTGACAAATTTTCTCTCCTTAATCACAGTGTCACTGGAAGCAGAGGGGAAGCTTTGACTTGCTCTTATTTGGTAGTGAAAGGGTCTCTTCTGAAGATGAATATATGTGATTGTGCACAGGAAAATAAGACATCACAGGCAGAGTGAATTTGCTGGCAGTATGTGGAAGGAAGAGCAGGAGTCTTCAGTCACTTTACAGCTTTCCTATGAGGTGCTTCCATTGGCAGAGAAAAGTGTGAAAACACGCTCACACCTCCCACGGAGGTGACCCTCTAATTGAATATCCCTGAGAAATGTGTCAGACACAGTGAAAATAATCCCTGTGGGTGCAAACCCCCTTAGCATGCTGCCTTGGGTTTGCATTTTCTCCTGTTAGGACTTAGCCATAGGCAGTGTGTTCCACTAAAAGCATTTGTGGCCTTTCTGCTTCTGTTTAGAGGGAGCATCATAGTTTATGATAAGTCCCTATTCTGCAGAGTAGAGACCTGCTCCTTTTCCCTCTCTTGGTCCAGATCATCCCTGCAGCTGTCCAGTAAAAAGGTTTTGCTTGGGAATCTTTTGACCTCAGACTCCAGTCTTCCACCATTCCAGATTCAAATAGAGAATAAAAGCACCAAGGAGTGCTCCATTTTGGCAGTGGCAGGATAACATGGTATCATCTCTGATCAAACTTGTTTCTTGCTCTTGCCTCAGTTCTTGTTCGTAGTTTGCAAATGCATCTGTATCCTGCCAGCTCCAAACACACAGTCCTTGTCTGTTGAGAAGACGACAGTAGCTCTGCTCAAACAGATAAATGACTTGGGGAAGAAAGGCATTTTATGTGAAGGTAGTTGGTAAATGAGGTGTGGGATGAATCTTCCTCTGTGTATAGGAGACCTCAGAATACCTGCCTAATTATACTTTCCAAAAGGAGACTGCTTTGGAATCAGCTCTCTGGGCCCACTCTGCCCAACAGGTTTTTTAAATTGAACACAAAAAGGCAGAGATGAGCAAAAGGAGGAGAATTGCCTCTTCTCTGTTGATTTCCTCACCAGCCATTAGCTGTTTTCTCACTGCCGCCTCCACAAAAAGTGGCAGGAACGATCAGCATTTCAAGGCTGCTGCTGCTGCCAGCCCCCGAGCTGAGGAGGAGGAGAGCTCCTTCCTCTTCATTCCTCAGAGCTGTTCTGTGTTGAGCCCAGTGGTTCAAGCCCGAAACGGGGGGAAGGTTTAGTCTTCTGTGATAGGAGTTAAAAGGGCACTGCTGTATAGCATAGCTCATGGCACGTGGTTGGAATACTGCATGCAGCATGTTCTGTGCCAGAAAATGATGTATACTATGTACTCAAGTCTTTGTGGACCCCATGCCATGCAGCGTATGTGAGGGGGAGCTGGGGAGAGATGCAAAAAGGAGCAGGAAATTGGGATGGTCTCATTTACATGAGGCACACTGTTTATATCTCCTAATTTGCCTGTGGTCTCTCTAATAGTGAGTAAAGGATTGAATTAGGTATATTGCTTTCCTTTTTTAAAGAGTTGCAGGATAAGCCATGCTCTCAAGAGCATGCAAGACATCCTTCCTTAATAAGTTGAGAAGGATCTGCTGGCCCAGATAAATCTGTGCTGTGAGAATGCCTTGTGCTCATTTCAGAATGTATTCCTGAAGTCCTTGAATTCATTAAGCCCTAATTAGCAATGAGCATTGATGATTAAAAAAATCTATGATAATAGGCAGACCAGTGTATATTGAGCTGGGAAGGCACCTCTGGGTCTGTCCTACAATTAGCTTTTAGCCAGTTTGATCTTAAAATAATCCTTCTATTTTCTCTTACACCCTGACCTCGCCTCTTGCTTTAGTGTTTGACGTCACAGCTTCCAAAACTGTTGCCTGGAGTTCTGTTGGGGTATCCTCCACCAGAGATTGTGAGACTTACAGGAGAATTGACAAGTAAAGTTGGAAAGGGACAGCAAATTTAACAACTTGGTACAAAATTGTACTATGTGTCAAGGACAGGCATTTAGTTTGCTCCTTATCTGCTAAAACACTTCAATGAAAACTGCTGCGAAAAGCCTGTATCAATCATATTTTGAGATAATTTCCCATTTAAATGAGTGGTATTCTGACTGTAGTAATTGATGCTACAGCAGAAAAAAAGCCAGCCAGAAAGACAGAAGAATATCCTGCTGGTCTAGGACTGTTGACTCCAGCCACAAGAGAATTGTCATTGTGGTTGGGACCTCTGAAAGACACAGTCAGAGTAGCCACTTGAAGCATCTGCATTTTTTGTCGGCTCCTGGAGGATTTAGCAAATAGCAATAAAGCGTTTTATTTAATAAATGAATTTGAGAAATGAAGTCTGTGCCCATGTTCAGTTTTAAGACCTTCTCTTTAAAAATGTTCCAGCATGTGGTCCAAACCACTGAATAGGTTTTTTGGAAAAAGGAGGTACCTCAATCACCAACTACAGCAGTTATAAACTCACTTCTGCACCTTTAAAAATAATGGCAAAACTCCTGCTGAATTCATGACATATCAGGTTGTATATGCATCTGGTCACTTGTGTGTAGAGCAGTTTCAGTTGCTAATGTGCTCACTGAAGCCATTTCTTGTAGAAACACTGAAAACACAATTTTTATTTACAAGAGCTTTCTGAAAGTACTAAAGAAGTAAGTGTTCAGGGACATCAGTTGAGGGAAAAACAAAACATCTTTTTGAAAGTTCCAGCATTAATACATGTAAAAACTTTGTAAAATTAAAACCATTCCTCACTAGTAATTTCAAGGAGTGGACTTTAATTATCTCTGCCTTGTCATAAATGCTGTATTATTGGCCAGGTGTGGAATTTGAAACAAAAAACATATTTAACCAACAAGAGGGACAGTGTGTGTGATTCTTGTCTGTTGTCTTTGCTTTCCAGAACACTTCTGCAGCAGCTGCAGAGACTCCAAGCCATGGTTGCTGGCAAAGTGTCTCGTTCATGTAAGGCAGCTAGCACACAGACAGGGACCTGTCTTATGGTGAGTGTCCCTAATGCTGTAAGGGGATGAGAATCTCTTTCCATTGCTCAAAGGCACATCCCTTGCTCTGCAAAGCCTCTCAGTTGCAAATTTGCAGCTTGGGAAACTCCTTTTCATGATTTGACAATTAATTTTGAGGTAGCTGAGACTTGGGAAGGCACTAAATTCTGGAGGACACTGGACCTGTGCTTTTGGTTGGGTGCTACAGTGATGAAGGAAGGAGCACTGCTCCTCCAAGTGACCCACTTTATTATTTACTGCAGTATTGTATGTGAGAAATGGTGTCTAGGGTTGTAAAATGAAAACGAAGGTGACTTTTGATGCTCAGTTCTTTTGTTACCAGTAAAAATAAACTTGCTCAACCAAATGAAAATATAACTGAGGCTGTAAATCTACCTCTGTCCTATTTCAGTAATAGTAGTCAAGATAAGAAAATGAGTAGAATGAAACATTTCCCTTTTCCCTACCTACACTCAACCAGCGAGTTCCCTTTATATCTAAAGTGGTATAAATTGATGGAAAGTATTTACAAGGCCTACTCTGTTCTCCTAATCTGCTAGCCTTGCTGTCACTTTGAAGCAAGACTGGGGCAAGCAGAAGTAACCTGTTGGGAAATTCCTGACAGTATCTGTAAAACACACATGGCAGCTTTGTCTGCTTTTCAACTTTTTAAGTAAATAAGGCAGCTGGTCAGAATGGTGGCAGACATTGAAAACAAACTCCAGCTTTGAAATGTGCCCTTTAAAACACTGAATTGCTATTGTATATGTGCCTTTGCTAAGAGACCCTGTGTGTAGTGATGAAACGGGCCTCAAATGGTTTGTTTTGATAAAGTGTTACTTCTGATGTGTGCACATGGGTCAAAACCTAGTGCACTTACCTCTTCTGCATCCTCCCTTTGCCAGATGGTGGTGCTGTGCTTTGCAGTAGTTTTTGGCAGCTTCTCTCAGAGCTATGGGCCATATCCTTCTGCTACGAAGATGGTGTTGCCCAGGCAGCATTCCTCACCAGAGTCCTACACAGATTCCATTGGTAAGTGACAGCTATTCCAGTCTTGCTCCTTGCTTGGTTGTACTTTGGCACTTGTTTTCCACCTCTATTCCTAACACCTTTCTCAAGCACCTTTTGCTTTTCTGCTTCTTGACTGGCCATTTTTTTATATGTAACAAAGAAGGAGATATATATAGATATATATATATATAGATATATATATATATATATATACACAAAGAAGGATAGCTTGGTAAACTGATGGCAGCAGACCTCATAAACATGGGCAAAGCCTTTTCCCCACTAGCTTGCTTGGTACTTCTGGAACTAAAGCTAGTGGTTTGTGAAAGGTAGTAGGGTTTCTACTCAGTAGGAAATGTTCATACTGTTAAAATGAACAACTGGTATCAGTTGGTGTTCCCTTGGCCAGTGTCAGCAAAGACTCCAAGGACTGAGTTGGAAAGTGTTAGTATTATATACCTATAATGAACCAGTATATTATCAGAGTGATTATTTAATTTTATTCTTGTTTTGTGAATAATTTAGAGCTTTTTGATCCCTACCTGGACCATTCCTGTGGTTTATTTCTTCAGCTATCAAACTGCCAGTTAAGCACTATGGAAAGAAAAGCCCTTTGCAGCTTTCGCTCTGCTCTGACAGTTTCCATTTCCTGAAATAACCAGGGCTGTTCTCTAACCTGCCTGATTCTCATGTCTTTTTGCCTTCTCTTTGTATGTAGTGAGGTCAAGGAGTCTGCTAATTTATGAAGAGCCTCACCAGCTGGAGGAGTCGTCAAGCCCGATCTCCTTTGCAGATCGCAATGACAGGCAAACAGACACCTCCAAGTACGCAACGCTGTCCCTGGAAGCTGTGTCAGGGACACAGCAGGATGACATCATGCAGTTCACAATAGCCAACGAGACAAGGCTAGAGAAATCAGTGCTGCTGGGCCTGCAGCAGCACAGGTGAGTGCAGGGTGGGCTGCTTGTCATACCGGTGTTCTGTCATTGTGCCTCAAGGCCAGAAATAAGACTAGCGGCTCAGCTGTGCTGGGTACTGTAAAACATGAACTAAGAGTTTGGTTTTTATCTGGAGATCCTATAGGCAAAGTCATCGTTACTCTGGAGAAGTGTTTGCCACATTGCTGTTGTAATACAGCTACTGAACTCTCTATTTCTGCCAGAATCCTAAACCCCGTAAGCCTGTTAGTTCTGCCTACCCACTTCTTTGAGCACTTACTTGTGTGTCTCCTAAAGGAATAAGCTTTTACCAGTTGTGTGGTAGTGTGAAGTTGTGACTCACTGGGCTTTCTTTGAGGTTAGGGTGTGAAGAGCTGGAGCTTCTCACAACAGTGATCCTACTAAAGCATTACTGTGGGAAGTTTCCGGGACCCAGTCTTAAGAGACTGACATGTAAATTTATCGGACTGTTTAAGTTCCTACACTGAGTTCCCTTTTTTTTAACTTAAATCTAAGGTTTTGGGGCCTCTGAAAAGAGAGAGATTCACTGATTTAAAGATGTATATGCAGTTTTCTTTCCACCGCACCTTTTCTTGTCCTGCCACTGTCCTGTTGGCCTGGGTCTCAGTCTCTGCTAACAAGCAGTAACAAGCAGTAACAAGCCCACCAGACAGTGGAGAGAGGGATTTTGTTTGGCAGCATGCTATTATGAGGGCTAGGATCAGCCATATCACCCCAAGTATGTCTTCTGAGCACTTGTGTCAAAGTTATGCCTAGAGCCAAAGAGATGACTAATTCAATGTGTTACCAGACTCCAGCTGACAAGTACCTGGTGAATACTGAGTGTCTTTTTAGCATTAGCTAATTCAAGCAGGATATGCACTTTTAAAAATGACTGTTAATGTTAACCTTTGTTGTTTTGGTATTTTTCTTCCCTACAGAGTCAACTCCGAACTAGAAAGAAATGAAACACTGAAGATAATTGAAATAGATAGAAGAGTCAATGCCACCTCTTAAAAATAAAAAAGGCCTTTTTTTCTTGACTTCCCTCTTTCCCACATCTTTTCAACCAAAGTTCCCCTGACTTGTCATCCTCAGTGAACCAAAGTACAAAAGAGAGGGAGTTCAACTTCTGCATTGACTGGTGAGGCTGTGACTACAGATGGGATCTCTTGTCTTTGTAACTCCCTTCCTCACTTTGCACACAGTCCCTGTCTTTGCTTTTATTCCTTTCCTGTCTAACACTGCAAGGGCAGGATTGAATTATGATGGCAGATGATGCCAGCAGTGTGCCAGTGACTGGCGGGTGTGTGTGCCACATGCACACAGCCTGGTCTGAGCACAAAGGCATTCTGTAGAAGAGTGAAATATGCAAAACCAACAGGAGCACGTGGGTGATAGTTTTCTTGGGAGAAGGTAGCTGAGGGAGAGAGAGGAGGTGCAGCATGATGGTGCTCCAAATCTAATCACAGCTCTGTGCCTGCTGGTCTACAGCACTTGAGCCTTTTGTGGGGATTGAGAAGCATGTGTTTAGCCTGCTTCTGAAGGGACAAGAAAGGGCCCTGAGACTGCTGAGCTCAGAACACAGGCAGGAGAGGGGTGGGCAATGATGGTGCTGAATTGTCCTCCCCTAGCTCTTTCTCTTCTCCTTTATCATTTAGTGGGGTAGGTTTCTCTGTGTGCTGAAAGCAGTTCTGGTAGGCTTCCCTGCTTCCACCCTTGAGAAATTAGGCAAAGATCAGTCACTGTCTTGTCACACTTTGTGTGGGAGAACTACACTAGTTTAACTAAATCTGTTTAGAAAGCAGATTTTTTTAAATTTCTGCAATGTTTTAGATGGATGCCCTTTAGTTTGCTTAAGGCTAATCTATTTAGCTTGTATCAGTTCCTTCCCAACAAACTGAATCAATGTAAGGCTTAAACCATAAGTGCCTCCTGAGAGGACGATATGGATTTAATTTATTGGCCTCTAGATGCATTGACGGAATTTCTTATGTAGACCCAGTCTCAGATTGTCTTGTGTTTTCCTTTCCTTGCCATCTTCCTGTTACTGTTGTAAATAGTATTTATTAGCTTTGCAAAATCTTGCTCAGGCAGTTGCAATGAAGAGAATTGAGCTTCCCTTAACCCTGCAGGTGATCTGAGCAAACTCTAAAATCTAACACACAAATATTACTGAATACCCATTCCCTCCCCTTAAACTTGGATTGTTCTAAAATAAAGCCATGTATCTTATTTTCCTCTGTGGAAAGATACATTATGACATCCTCTTACCTCCTTTTCCAGAGATGTGATCTTAGACCAACTGCTTTGTTGAAAAGACAGGAGTATAGGTAGCCCCAGCTAGGCACAGTTCAGGCCTGGAGGTGGTAGATACTGTATTAGCTGTATGGCAAGGCAGCCTCTGAGCTGAGGAGTTGACTGTGTAAGCAGGAGACCTGTGAATAGAGGGATGAGATGAGCACATAGGGAGGTGAAGTGACTGGCCCAAGTTCAGTGGAAAAGGCAAGAGCAGTATTCAGGTCTGATCCTGGTCCAGTAGTCTTCTCCCTGCTTTGTTTCTTCCTTGTCCTGTGTCATTGTTGTCTTTTAAGTGTCCTCTCAGTACCCTGGTCATGCCTTTGCTGGAGCTGTGCTTCTTGCAATTTGTCCTTGCAGTGGCATAATTGAACTTACCCCAGGATTTGAGCAGGGTTTTATCTGGTTCCTACAGAAGGGCACTCAGGCTCCATTGAGATGGATTTAATGTGAAAATCCTAATTCAGCAGGCTAGCATAGCTACTTTACAGTTTACCAGAAGAAGTCAATTAAAAAAAAAGAATTTGAAGCTCTTTTGTCTTTTATTTTTTTCCTAATGATAAATAAGGGAAAAACTAACCTAGCCTTACAAGTAATTTTTTACTATGTACAGTAGATATTTCCTGCAAGTATTCTATTTTGTAAAATACTGGATTTGTATTTTAATACTGCAGCTATCACACCAGCTCCTTTCGTGTTCTTCATTCTCCTTAGACTTTCTTCCCTATTTGCCTGACTCAAAACTCAGAGAAATGAATGGAAAGTATTTGGCGAATTACAGGGGACTGTGGATCAGTTCCCATTGTGCCATTTTAAGAAGGTGTTTCACATCAGTGGCAGTGAAACATGTGCCTGACTCCATGAGCTAGTAATGAGTTTTGGTGTACAGATGTGCTTTCTATGTAATGCCCTATTCCTCTATGCAAGTGCCTTTTTATTGTTTTACCTGAGGTGGCAGTGAGAGGGGAAGTGCTGTTGTAGTCTATGTTGCAGCTGTTCCCTTTTTGGCATGGGTCGATCACTGCCCTGAAGTCTGTCTCCCTTCACAGTGATCCTCCTGGGTCCTCTGAAGCATTCCAGTATCTGTCAAGAACTTTTGTATGATTCTGTTTTTTCTTTTTGAATGGTTTAAGGCCTCACATAAACAGTGACCACCGGTGGGTGCCACGAGGGATGGCTGCATTGCTCAGCCACTTGAGGTCAGCAAAGTGACAGGAGAAAGCTGGGATTGACCCTTCCATTACCTTATGGCTGGTCAGCATAAGTGCGCAAGGTCATAGTTTAGGAAATTCCTTAGACGGTCTTTTTTTTTCCAGAGCACCAATGGTTTGCCACCTCTGAGGGCAACTGAGTGGTTAGATGTTCTGCAGAAGAGGTTCCAAGCTGAGAAGTGCAACACCACTTATTAGTCTTGCAGTTTGTACTGTGCATATAAGCAGGAGGCCTCTCTGCCTGAACTCATGCCCATGACCAGTTAAATGGATCACCAACCAGTGCAGATACAGCTGACTTCAATGTCTTAAAACCAAAATGGAATTATTTCTCCATACTCACAGGACAGATGATTTTGCACAACCAAAACAGCCCCTCCTCTCCGAAACGTACTGCACTTGCCACTGTTAAAACTTTGCCCTATTTTTTTGCTTAATTTGGGAATGTCAGTTCAAATCTGGTTGGGAGATAGACATGTTTTCATCCAGAGCATTTTAAATGGCCGCAGTCTGGGTCAGGCCTCAGTACTAATTCATCCAAGCCAGTACGGCCATTCTGATTTTCTTGCAACTGTTTGATAATCTATTTCAATAATCTTAATTTGTGTAATCCTTCAAGTTATTTTTAGGTACTCTTTTGGGGAATCTCTTGACCTAGCACACACATTGCTTGGGGATTTATTGTATTACATGTTACTTCTTTACAATAAGGAAAACCTTTACTTTACTTGGGTATGTTTGTGAGCATTTTTCTTCAGGGGCCTTAATAGAACAGGTTTCTCTGCTAGATACTGGGGGCCAAGGAATCCCCTGTCATCACTTCCTCACAGGCTGTTGAGCAGCAAGGACTTCACTATCTCCAGAGGTAGTTTGTGCCCATGTTATGTACCTAGCAGGGGGATGGGGGAGGCAGGACAGTGCCATTGCACTGCCAGCCTCAGCAGCCCAGGGGTGACCCCAGTGTGAATGCTGATGCACTGCACACCACGTGCAGAGGCAGCTTATGTGCTCTGTGTAAAGGGCATAAGGAAGGAGTACTTAGGTGTATTCAGGGAGGACGCCAGTATAAGTGCTTTTAATTAGCTCAGCTCTATTACTTGAGGTCTTAGCCTTCTGCCAGTGTGCTTTTTCCTGTGATCACTGACTTGGTGCTGTAGAATAATGTGTGTGTATGGATGTGATAGGCAAAGGCCTTACATGCTACTTAATTTCCATTTCCAGTAGAGGACTTGAGTGATACTTGGAGTCCTCAGCTGTAACATTATGGTGTTTGTCAGCACAGTTTTATACACACTAGTAAACTTACCTTTTGGCCTGTAGCTTTAAAGCATGCCTAGATCTGTCAGGTCTTTGCTTCTAGGGAGATAAGCTATGAATGAAAGTAGGGCATTATTTTATATATATATATATATATATTTAAAAACTATCAAGCACAGGGCATGTGCTGTTTCTAACCTTGTTACTAGTGTGTAGATAATGTTGGTGTTTCTCCCCTGGGCTATTTATAGTTCTTTGCTGCATTTCTTTCATTTCATCTGTACCATTCAATATTTTTCAGCAGCACAGACTAATGGATTAGACTGAGGTTCTTAGGCCAGATCCCACCTGATACAACGCAGCACACTTCTCACGTACTGCTCTTGGGGGTGCAGGTCTGATTTATACTGACAGGGGACCTCTTCCATATCTCTCTGTATGACAGTGTATCTCGATGTATTCTTGATTTTTCTAACGTGGACTAAAAATTAATCTAAAACCTTTTTTTTTCCTACTGAAGAAACCAACCCACCTCTCTGCTCCCATCCCCTCAAACTATGAGTGGTAAATTATGTCTAGACACATTTAAAATGTAGGTCAAGTAAAAGAAGGATACTAATTGCTACGTTGGGAGGGATTTCCACTGAGTATTTGGGCTCTAGATTCTAACTAGTGCCAAGAGGCCATTGTACAAAACCCACGCAGTTGAGAACAGAGGAATACGGAGTATTTTTATACTCTTGGTGACTAAAATATTTCTTTCTTGAGTCACTAATTAAAAAGGGAACACTTTGTATTCTGAAGGTGAAATGATAGGTCAGAACTTCATAGCTACAAAAGTTATACTAGCCTATATAAGTAGTGTAGTGCTGTGATGCATTGCTGGTTTGCACTATGTAGTGTTAAGGATTAATAACTTTGGGGGTTGCAAAGATGAATGGATTTACATTTTAAGTAAGGTCTTTACAAATAAAATGTAAGGATTCAATCAATACTGTAGCTTTCTCGTGGCCAATAAAATGACATTGGGCATTCAGAGATATGTTGAGGGTGTGATCCCAGTTAGTAGTACCACATTGCTTGGGTGATCAGCATCCACTGGAGATGCTCTCCAGTGTTGAGAGGGAAATTGCAATTCGTTTTTGTCCTTTTCATGTCAGGCCTTTTTCTGCTTTTCCAAGGTGTGTGTATATATATATATATGAGTTTAATTGCTGTGTAGAAGAGAGTGCATCTTGCAGAAACCTCTAATTTGTGATGCTGAAATGGAGTCTGGATATTCTTTATTAGTAGTAGTCTCTTGTCTACCCTAAAACCAATCTCCATACTCTTTCTCCAAGAGCTTCAACTGAACAGCTGAGAACTGAGCATGGGAAAGCTGGATTTGTAGACCTGTCTTACAGAAGGTGTGAAATAAAGGGCAGGTGAAGGGACCTGACATCACAGGGAAACCTAGTTCTTGATTCCATAAATCAGCAATGACAGCCTCTGTCACTAGTTCCCCGCTAGGTTTAGCTTTACTCCTGTTCCCCTTGCTCTTTAATATTACGCAGTCCTGTTTATGCATATCTGACCTTTATGTTATATGCCACTTTCCCCTCCAAACAGCAAGTAAAAATCTTTTCGAACTTTAGCAGTCCATAATGAAGGGAGTGGAAGAGGGAGAGGGGGAAGCAGAGGCAGGTAATCATTTTCTTTTAACAGAACTCAGCTCATATCTGACTTTGCCATACCAGCTCTTAATTCAACGGTGCTGATGTAACAGCGTCTTGCTTTCTTCATTTGTACAGTCAGCAAGAATGAGTGTGAGCATGTGTGTATCTGTGCAAATGTGAATAATTAAAAGAAATCAACAACACAGGGTTGTTTCCTTAATGTAATAAGTGTCACTAAATAAAGGCATCTACCTGAACACACAGGGCGCATTCAGCTTGGTGCAACAGGAAATCCAGGCCTTCCTCTCTGAAACCTGTTTAACATTCCACATCACTGAGCACTCATAAAACTGTTGTGTGAATTGCTGTCTGAAGACTGTGCTGTGATTAATTGTCGACTGAATGTTGTTGCACTGTGTCATTTTGTGTGTATGCCTAGACTGTCTGGCCTTTCTGTAGGACAGCTCTGGCTTGGTTCAAAAAAAAGATTATTTTAGGCTTTATTGTATATTCTGGTATCATTTTTGTTCTGCAGAATTACAGCTTTGAATCTTTTTTTTTTTTCTTTTAAGTGATGTAAGTTAGCCTTAAAAGGTGGCCCCTGGGAGCCGATTGCTCAAGGAACACAGTTTCTTAGCTGGTCTTGTGGGAGAGGATCCCCCCTTCTGTGGGAATGCTACTGCCCTGACAGCCCCATGGGCACACTGAGGGGAAGCAGTTTGCTCTCAGAGGGCCATGCTGTGACACAAATACATCACAGTTTTTCTAAGATTTGCTAGGCCTTCCAAGGGTACATTACCTGATGTTACTCTCATGAAGAGAAATACATATCCAGGGCCAAATCCATTGCCTTGGGCCATGCAAAACAGCACCTTGTGATTGAGTCACCCTGCTGTGACACACCTAAGGCACTTAAGCTGATCTTTTCCCTTTCCCTTTGTTCACGGGAATGCAGTATGAGTTTGTGCTAACATTTAAAACTATCTAAGATGACGTGGACAGTGATACTAGTGCAAAAGCATGTCCTCCAGAACTCCTTGGTAAACTTCATTTGGGGCCTCTTCTGACTGCAGATGTCTCTACTCTCTTGGCATGTCTGTTTAACTCTGTGTCTGTGTGTACAGTGGCCTCTATTTTTGTTCAAGTGCTGTCATCTGGATGTGATCCCACCTGATTGTTAACACTGCAAACATGTCCGTTGGGTGGAAAGAAATTGCTGTTTTTCCTTTTTAAATCATCTGCCTGATTCTACGAGAGAACAGACTACCTGCTTTTGTAGCCTAAATATGTATGTAGCGAAGTATGTTATGCTTTTCATTTCTTGCAAATAAATATTTTCTGTAGAAAAAGCAAGTACAACTTGTTTGATTTCCTCCTGATTGTTGGAAAAGATCTGGGCCCTTGGCTTTCCCAGGTGTGGCGCTGCGTGCAACATGTCTGTCTTCAACATGGCAGAACCCCAGTACTTTAGCAGGGTGCTAGAAAGAGAAGGTTAAAAGCAATGATGTGGTTTTTTTACTGAAGCTGGCTGCCCCTTCCCTTTTTGAGATTAGCAGAGAATTATGTCTGTAAATAACGGGTAGAAATTAGGTGAAGGCTGATGGCGTTTGATAATGATAATGGCACTTCAGTGCAACTATGCAATACAGCCCCATTAATATTAAATTCTGTCTCCTTAAAAGTGGGATCCAGGAAGGCTGATGCTCAAGGAGGCACTTGCTTCAGCCCAGTGATACCAGTCTGCTAGGGCATACTGGAGCTCGAGTTGTATGGGCCAAATAACCCTCTGGAAGGTAAGGCCTTTCCCTGCACTGGCTTTACACTGGATTTGCTTAAACTAAAGTGAACTCTTAAGAGAGCTCTTTTTGCTTTGGCTTTTAGGGATCGGGTCCTCTGCTGGCCTCGGGTCCTTCCCTTACCCTGACTCACTCCTGAGATAGCTCAGGAGCTTTCTCTAGCAATTCAGAAGCTGTTCTGCCTGTGTGAGCAGTCAACCTTAGGCCCAGCAGCCCAGAAGCAGTATCCAGCCAGGGGACAGAGCTGAACCTTTACTACTTTGGGTAGATATGGAAAAAAACCCACCTAATTTCTTCCAGTTTGGGGACTCTGTGGCTTTGCTGGCCGCCCAGGGAACTTGATGATAGGTGGCCTAGTGCAGGTGTGAAAACTACCCTGTGCAGAGCTGGCATCCCAAATGGTGTGGTAATTTGTTTTACACCAGTTTTCTTCTGGGAAAGAGACCTTGTATATGAGTACTGTGCATCCATACAGCAGCAACCAAGAATTTATCCTCTGCAGGAAATATTAGTGATGGAAATAATAGTTCTAGCTTTACTGAAAGTGAAAATGGGAGCGTGAGAGATGGCTTTGATGCCTCCTTTTCAAGGCCTCTTAAAGAAGACTGCTTTAGAGGTTGGAGAAGGCAGCGTACCATGAAAATTGGAACACCGTGGCCTGCACTAAATTTGTGGCCAATGCATATTTTTGGAAATGCCGTGGTTTGGGGCTAAAAAGGTCAAAGTAGCAAAAGAAATTGGTAGTGGAGGAAAAAAAAAGCTCCTCCAAAGCTCTACCCTGGGTGCCTCTTGCTTTCTGAACAGGCAATTTCACTTGCCAGAACTATTGATCTAGGGTACTTGTTAGCAGCATCAAGCCATATATAGCATTTTTAGAGGAAAATCATTAGACTGTGACTGATTGGGAAAGTTATCCTCAGCTTAGTTTCAGCTGAGCACAGTTCCTGCAAGCATAGAAAACGTGGACCAGTGATTAACGATTGGTTAAGAATTTCCTCGGATCTCAGTATTACCCTTAAATCATCACACAGCAGGTGATGCTGCAGGGAGTCTGTGATTAAAAAAGAAGCCCACATACAATGAAGAAATGCTGGGTGATGAGCTGTCAGCCTCGCTACCTATCAGCCTCTGGTACATGCTGTTCTTTGGAAAGCATGTTACTGCTTTAAGTCAAGGCTGAATTTTGATACTCCTTTCTCAGGCTGATTCCCATTGCAGGGCAGGTAATGCAGCTTGTGATGCCTCTCATGGCACGGTTGGGTGGTAAGTCTTCTCCCTTTGCTGTTAGCTATTGCTTGTACCTATTTTACAACAAGCACAGACTTCACCCCTCCTGAAGGTATTTCATGAGAGAGTCATTCCTGGTGCTCTCTTTCCTGGTTTGTTTGCTTTAGAATTTTTTTAGAAACACAAACTTCATGCCTGTAGCATGCTGGTGAATTTGGCTTACCCTTCTCCATGCTTCAGATTCCTGGTCTGCAAAGCCAGTGGTAGCTTCCTCCTCTCTATAAAATACATTGAGATTAAGCAAAGCAAGATGATCCAAAGGAGCTAATGACTGGAAACAAAAGCATTTTTGTTTTCTAATTATAATAATGCTAATATGTCTTGCTTCCCTCCAGTTTGTACTTCAAAAAGTTGAAGTAATTTTTTTGATTTCTCATTTTCTTGGTGTTGTCTCTTTGTGGGCTTCAAATGGTCTGCAGGAATGACTTCTTTGACTTTTTATTATTCCACTCACATAGAACTGTATCTACATGAGTTCTATACATTGCTATAGAATTACTACTTTGTGTATCTCCAGTTAGGAGAAAATTACAAGTTCTGGCCCCTATCTTTGTTGTGATACTGCTGAGGGAAGAAAACCACTGTAGAGTAGGTCCATGACTGTTCGGTTGTCTCACTTCCACTGTCCAAAGAAACGTTTACGTTCTGGTTGTCCCTCTTTTTTAAACCTCTGTGGTGAAAACCTGGGTTTGATCCATGCTATCTGTGAAAGGGCAGCACCCAGGTGTTTCCAAGCAAGTGACACTTCATTTCACCTCTATGAACACCTTGACACCAGGTACCAGGGCGTATTTCTGGCTATGGCACCCTTCAGGCAGAAAGGGGAGCAGTGCTGAAAAATAGCTGAAAAATGGTAAAAATAAACAGAATGTACCAGAAAGCAGTAACTCGACAAAGAGCTAATTGTTGTTGCAGGGTGAAGCAGCTCTGCCCAACAGGGCGATCTGCTGAGCTGAGCTTGGTCCCTACACGTTGATCCTCAGCATCCCTCAGTTACTCAATGGATAAGCAGTGCTCTACTGGAACTTCAGATGCTGTGAATGTTTTTGTGGGGTTATCTATCAGCATTGGATCTGGAAAGGGAAGCTGGCTGCTTGTTCAGTCACATTTAAAAATAGAATAAAAATTAGAGGGGATGCAAACACTTATGTACACATGTGTATAAATATATTTTGTATGTTATCCTGAAGGTTGAATGTTGAAGGTTTTTCTGAGGATGAATTTTGCATTATTTTAAGGAATATGGAACATTTAAAGTAGACTGACTTCTCACTGGGTAGCCTGGCACACTGAACAAGTAAGATTGCCCCACCCTTTTCTTCCCCAATGTCCTTTTTCATATTTTTCCACCTCTTTTCTATTAGGAAAAAGATTTTCAGTCCCTCCCACTCAGAATAAAACTTAGCACAGTGCACGCAGTCTGTGCACACTGGAGTGTTCAAAATGGGATTTAACAGGCATGTGAGTAATGGAATAAACCTCCTTCCCCTGGCTTTACTCCAAAAGGCTGAAATCCCTCCTTTCGCTGCATTTCCTCTTTCATTCCCACCGTCTGCCCTATTCTAGGTGGAATTCAAATCCATGCTATTCAAAGCATGCAGTGTGGTGAGAAGTTTCCACCCAGGAAAAAGAGCTCCCCACCTGCTGAACTTTGTCAGCTCTCCCAGTTAAGCAGGGGAGTCACCACAGAGCGATGTGAGGTGCTCCTCTTAGCCTGACAATGCTTAAACAGATGAGAACTCAGACATGGGAATCCAGGTTTTTGCTAGCATGATGATCCCAGATACTGGCAAAACCTGCTAAAAATCTCTTTTTGTGCTCATCCTTTCTCTCCCGATCCAGCGGTATGTCTGCAGCCATGTCTTGGAGCAAACGTGATGCTCTTCCAAAGCTTCTGCTGTTGCTGCCTTGCTCTAACCACAGGGATTGACAGCTATGCCACAGGTGTAATTGTGTAAGCAGGGCTTTCCTTCACGAGCCTCAGATTCTCTCATAATTGCTCTTATTCAGAAAAAGGCATAGGAAGTCAGTTTAGCACTTCACGTTGCAAATGAGTCATGCAAATTGCAGCAGTCGGAGGAAAAACAGGTAACCCCGGAGCAGAGTGTAAATTTGGTCATGTGGGGAAAATGGTTATTGACAAGCAGGAGTCACAGGAGGCTTATGCTGGAGGAGGAGGCGGCTCAGTGGCTTGGAGAGGGGGTAGGAAATTCTAATTAGTTGTTAGGCTTCGCTCCAGGTGCTCTGTGGGAGGTGGAGCGATTAGCTGGGGCACAGGCCACAGAGTTGTTCTTATGTGGACCAGAGGCTAAGACAATAAAGCTGTGAGATGATAGGTAGCATTCTGCTCTCTGACTGCAAAATTAATTTGCAGTTAAAGGGTTTTTTTGCACATCATTGGCATCTTCTCATAGCAATGGTTTTCACCAAAGACAGAACCTTGAAGATACTATTGATGAGAGAGGGAGTTACGGTGCTGCTCCTCATCCTTGAAGCTTAATGTTGGGTTGGCTCTGAACTGGCCTTTGACGGTACCACCCCAAAATGGATTACTTCCGTACTGCAAAAGAGACTTGTCACGATGTTCTTAAATTGAGTCCTTTCACAGGCAACACTGGCTGCTGATTTCCCTGGGAAGTTCAACTGGAGACTTTTCAAATGAGAGCCCAGGTCTCTAGGGAAAAGGCAGTGATGGGTCCAGTAGAGCTCCATGCCGGTGTGTAAATCTCTCTGCACACAGAGAGATCCAGAGCAGGATCCAGACCTTCCTTTTACAGTTCTGAATAAGAACTTTAGTTTTGCTTCTAATAAGTCAGGTATTACATTGCTTAATTATGTTTTAGTCTGTGTGCTTTACTAGTAACTAAAAATACCCCAAAATTTGGAGGAGAAAATTTATATCCCTATTGGAGGAAGCACGTGTGCATGTAGGGAATGTATGCATTGATTATGCATATGGGTAGAATATGACTTTGAAGGTTGGTTCAACTTTTAAATACACATAGTGTAGTAAAAAGATCTACTTTTCATGACCCTTCTCTACTACCAGCAAGGGACAGAAAGCTGTCAGTTGGCTGGCATGGTGAGCCTGTCAGTGCTGAAGCTGAGGTGAAAGATGTGTACACAGTATGTGCTACAGGTGGAGAAGCCGAATCTTTGCATGGGGTTGGAGAAGGAGCAAGGATCAGATGTTAAGAACCTATTGACTCTCATACACCAGGTTTATGCTCAAGATTTTGGAACATTTGCACGCTGGTGCATATGGGCATATGGTGCCTATGTTGTTAATCATGGCAATGGTTGTGTTGTAGCTTAGGAATAACAAAGAAGGGGCAAGGCTGCTCAGGGAAGTCATCTGTGGATCTGGTGAGGTTATAAAATCTGCTCCCGTGGCCTATGTCCTCTCTGTAGAGTGCCCTTGTCCATGCTTCTCTTTTTTTTTTTGCCCTTATGTCTTTCTATTTTGAACCACATTACCTTGGAGAGCTTTTGGATACAGAAAACAGAGCCCTGGCTGAGCATAATTCCTGCTATAATTTCTGTATAGAAACAGACCTCGACCTTTTCTGTACTTTTTAATCTTATTGTCACTGTCAGCTCACGTGCTTAAACAGCTCCATGCCGACACCTACTTCTAAAGCCTCCCTTAGTGACACGCACTGAAGAAAAGGGAGAAGCACGGAACAAGGTGGGAGGACAATTAATTTCACAGAAGGGCACCGTGATGCTTGTGTCAGAAGAAACCTCTTTGAAGTTGGGTGCTTTGATTCTGAGCATACCGAATCGAGATCGCCTAGGCAGAAAAATGAGAAGCAATCGCTAGACAAACAAGCTCGGGGTGTAAGAAGGCGAGGGCGTCTCTGGATGCTCCGGGGCACCACGACTCGCTCTCAAACATGTTTTTAATGTGACGCCGGGAGGGAGCCGGGTGCGGTAAGGCCAGGGGCGGGGATGGGGGGGTGGGGTGTGTCGTGACAGGGCGTGGCAGCGGGGGCGCGGCGGCGGGCGCGGCGATTGGCTGGCGGGCGGCGGGGCGTGGCAGTGGGGCGTGGCCACCCGGGAGTTTCCCACAATGCCCCGCTGCAGTGCGGCCGCCGATGGATGCTGCGCGGTCGCGCTGCCATTTGCAGCCGCCGCGGCTCGCAGCGCACCCCGCGGCCCCGGGAGCTGCGGTCCCCCGGCCACCGCCGCCCCCCAGCGCCTGCAGCCGCCGGCCGGCCCTCCCCTGCCCCCGCCTCCTCCTCCTCCTTCTCGGCCCCAGTGCCCCGACGCAATGAACCCCCCCGCTGCAGCCGGCGGAGAGGACACGGGGGCGGCGGGTGGCGGCGGCTGCCGGGGGGCCGAGGGCGGCGGGGAGGCGGCGGGTGCCGCCGGGGTCCCGGAGGAGCCGGGGCTGTCCGCGGCGGAGGAGTCGCTGGAGGAGAAGCTGCGGAGCCTCACCTTCAGGAAGCAGGTGTCCTACAGGTGGGTGCCGGGCGGGCGGGCGCCTCTCGGGGGAACCTCTCGGGCACCGGGCGCCCGGGGGTGGGAAGGCGCGGGCGGGTCCGGCGGCGGTGCGGCCGGGCAGCGGCGTGAGGGCAGCACCCTGGAGCCGGAGGGGCTTTTTTTCTTCATCCCGAAGCCTAAAAGAGCCCTCCCAGACCGGCGTTCCGTTAAGCCGGCAACCTGCGCAGAGCCCCGCTGCTGCCGTCAGGTTTGGGGTGCTCCTCCGGCGCGGCAGCGCCAGGGGAGATGGGGACGGTGTCGGTGTACGCGGGTGAACTTCGGAGTTACTCAGAGAGAGAGTCGCGGATCTTGCCCGGCTGCCAGGGGAATAGGTCTGTCTTCACGCTTTGCCCTTTCCGATAACAACACAGCCGCCCGTGCCCCCGGCGCCTCCAAACGCTCGCCAAAGGGATCCGAAAAACCTTTCTGGTGGCACCGCTGCTCCCGAGAGGGGTTTCTCTGTGAGATGTCTCACGGGGTGCAGGTCTCCCCTCGCTGCCCGCTCCCCACCCGTGCCGGCAGCAGTTGCATAAGCCCCAGTGGCTGACAAGACAAGGTGGGCTGCTGTGCCCGGCTCCCCCACGCGTGGCTGGGGCTGAGGGCCGAGAGCGGCAGCCACCGGGGTGCCACGGGACGTGCAAAGCAGGGCGTTACTTTCATAACCGTGGTCTTGGGTTTTTATGGCTTTGCATTTATCTCCTGTCTCTGATGTCAAATAAATGGGTTTCTCCCTTCTGTGAATACACCTGTGTGAAGGAGCTGTTGTTGAGGCTTGTCTGCTCTTCTGTTACCAGCTAGGATCTGTTAATGGTCCACATCTGCTGAAACTGATTGCTGTCTGACAAGCTTCATGCCAAAAAGTTTTCGAGTCTTACCTAATTCTAGCTGCAGAGCCCCCGTGGAGGCAGCACACCACCAGTAACTGGTATTCTAATGTGCTTAGGGACAAGCCCTCTCAGCTGTGAGGACAGCAAACACAGAGCTGCTACTTATTTTGTCGTTGCAAGAAGAGTGTCTCTAGCTCTCGGTAAATTAGCTGAAGAATCTCCCCTTATAGGGGGATACTTGATGTGCTGTCAGTTTACATCTGAGATAGCTTAGTAGCTGATCTGAGTCAAAGCTCTGCAGGTGGCAGGGCTAAAAACCGATGTAATTAAACACTCTTCATAGCTGAAGTTTTATATAATACTTCATGTGTGCAGAGAGACTTTCCCCATGAGGGCTGATGGCCTCACTGGTGATGCGAAGTCTGGAATGATTCATGCTGGACTCAATAAGGTGAACGGTGTGAAAATGAAAACTTGCTGGACACCTATAAAACATTCCCTCAGTCAGTCATCTCTTGTACTTTTGTGCCTCTACCCTGACAGTTTTCTTAGCATACAACATTTAGGGGCAGGTAAGGGCAGAGTCTGTAGGTGAGCTGTTGAAATCAAATAGCTGCTAATGAGACAGGTTTCCTAATGTGTCTGCTCTTGGTTACAGAAATCTTGGAGGTGCTCTATTCAGGTTTTCATTTTCTTATTTCAGTATTTTGGCAGCTTCTGCCTTTTTGGGGGAGGCAAAGCAGGGGGGCACAGGGAGGAGATACTAAAATCTGCTTATAATGTTTTTCTCTCTGGATTGTCTAGAAGCGTGTTAAAGACATGAGTATTCTTGAAGTTTTCTGCATGGTCAGTATTTGTAAGGGTTTCATAATAAATGCTTGTAGGAGGAAAGCCAGGGGTTTTTTCTCTTCTTCCTCCCACCTCTCCTCTCCTCTCTCTAGTGTTCAACAAGTCTTGAACCTTCAGATATAAAAGCCTTTTCTTAAGCATCTCTTTATGCATATTACTTGTTCTGCTTGACTTGATATGTGCAAGAAAGTGCATTTTCTTTGCGTCCTTGGATTTCCCCACCTTATCCTCTTCTGGAGCTGGTTTTCTACTGATAACGTGCACTCTTTCATTTATTCATAATGAGAACAATCTGGGTAGATAAAAGAGTAGAAAACTTCCACAAAGGACCTCCACTGAGCTCTCCACACCCTGCACCCCCCAGGCTCTTTAAATTACTACCATTTCTCTCAGGAAATTATGGTGCTGAAATACGTTTGCAAATGTAAATGGCTATATTATATACAGGAAAATCTATTTATATTGCCACTTGGAGTCCCTTATCCACTGGTAGAATAGAACTTATTCAAGGCTTCCTCCAGACTTTCAAACCGCTCATTTAGGATTCTCTATGCAGGTGCATTACATTGAAATACACCTATGCAGCTGTATTTATCCATGCAGGGGAAAAAACCACAAGAGTTAGAACTTGCTTGAAATAAGAAAGATTAATGAAAATGTAAAAAAATAAATCTGTTGGTGGCAGTTGAAAGAATGAAATAGGTGGCTGAAAAGGAGGTCAAGGTACTGTCAAAAGGGAAAAAAAAGGAAGAAGAACATTTGCTGTACCAATATTATGACATTATGGTTTACCTGAGACTGGGTTAAAGTACTATCTTCCCTCCTCCCTCCCTCCCTGCTTCCCTTTTGTTATGGTCTTGCTGTACAGCAAATTCTTTCATTATAATGCTAATCTAATTAGCTACTGACATAGTTGTTGCATGCAAATAACTTGTTAGTTTCTCTAGAATTGTACCAAAACCACGCATAGCATAGTTCAGAAACCAGTGTTTTGTACTGATGTGGGCAGTATCTTCAAATGCAGAAGCTGCTGGATTAAATTTTGTGTAGTAAATACCTATGTAGGCATGTTTGTCCCTCAGTCAAACCATCAGGAGGAAAAACTTGCTTTAAACAACTCCGGTGTGCCTCGCGCGGAGCTCGAAAGCTCCCATGACCTTGCCATGTTCCCAGCCATTGCCACTTTGCACCTGACGATCCAAAAAGCTCCTTGTCCACACCAAAAGCTCCGCCAGAAGTAGGTATCTGCTTGCTGCTTACTTTCTAGCCAATGTGCTGTCATCGTGTATACGCGCACGGTGGGGATGTGCCACTCCTCTGTGCTTGGGCGTGAGCTAATGGGTTTAAAGTGTGTCTGTTTGTGTGTGCGCGTGTATGTGCTGCCAACACACGTCCCTTAAGTGGATCCTAATTTGCAGCCGGGGCGCCCGCCCGGCCTGATGTAATGGGGGGGCGCTGCCGCTGGAGCTCAGCCGGTGGGAACCGCTGGTGCAGAGGGAGGGAAGGGGAAATCTGCGATCAGAAGCCTCAATCCCTTAAACAGGGGTATCTTGCAGAGCTGGTCGCTGTGTAGACTGAATGAAAGCCAGAGAAATGATCTCCCTTTTCAGCCTCATGCTGTTAAATGAGGCCAGCTGACTTAAGACTGGGATGCTGACATCAGAATGCCAGCAGCTAGGCAGCAAGTTGAGGGCTAATTTTTGTTTTTACCCTGCAAATAGGGAATTAAGTATCTTAACAACATTTTGGCTTCTCTGCTTAAAATCTGAAATATGGGCTCACAAAATGAAAAAAATTCTTTTTTTTTTTTTTCCATGAACTGATCGAACCAAAAATTCAGTTTCCCAGCCAGCTGTGAAAAGGTTGGCAAATGAAAAAAAAAGAAAGTGAATTAAATATGTATGTCTGCCAGAGAGAAATGCTTTCTACAGTTTGGTTCTTGGAGTAGTATCAGCCTACTACATTTCTAGACCCAGCAGATATTTACAAGACATTTGGACACAAAGCTATTATGTAAATTTTCCTTTCCTTGTAATTTTTATTGTTTTGTCACTGCAAATGCCTGTGAGAAACATCATGGTCTCCTTTAGATAAAGTGAAGATTAAAGATGCTTTCCCAAAGAAATGCTTTATATAAAGACAAATTCAGATTATACCAAAGGGATGCTCAATAAGAATATTTCCACAATGAAAACTAAGGTAAGAGGAAATAAAGCTCTGTCTTGCAGTTTTCCTGCCGGTATTTGCAGCTCTAAAAAACTCATCTGAAATGCAGTCTTGTCATTTAATTCTTTAAGCCTAGAGAAATAGTAAAAGTAAAAAAAAAAACCACACAAAATCCCCCCAAAAAACCACAAACAAACAAAAAACCATCCTAAAAAACCAAAACAACCAACATAACCTAAAAAGCAAACTAACTGAAGCCATCAATAAACCAAATGGTTTTTAATTTCTTAATTAATTATTATTTATAAATCCAGGGAATCTTGATTAGTGCATTGGAAATAAAAATACAGTTGTAAGTTTTAATGGCCCTCTTGTGGGAGCTCAAGTGGTATTTGGCAAACACTTGTCACCAGAGAACAGTTTTTCTCTAGAGAAATGTGTTTTCATTTTGACCAAGTGGAGAAATCCTGACTGAGGCAGTGGGTGGCAGGCTTTAGAATTCTTGCTCGTACGTGACTCAGGAGTTTCCAAAAGTGGGACCACAGCGAATCATTTCAGAGACCTCTGCTGCTAATGGGCTTGGCAGCTCAGTTACGGTGCTTTGTCTTTGGCTAAGGTGTCTTGCCTGAGCAAGAAGCCATTCATTTCCCTTTTAGTACTGGGAGTGGCTGGAGGTGCTGGTTTTCGTAGCTCACTGTGTCCAGTTCCACTCAGAAATGTCACCATGTAAAACAGGTGATTTGAGTTTCCTTGGATGCTGTTTCTCTCTGACTTGCCAAATGAATCTGTTTGGGATGTGCCTTGAGTGCTTTTCCAACCCTTCCTCTCTGCAAACAGAAGCCAAGAATCAAGCTGGCCTTTCCTCCTGCAGCATCAGCAATAACTGCTTGTCTGCCATGGCAGAAAGTAACAGGAGTTATAATTAGAGTTGGTTTCATCACTGCATTTGAAGGGGAAAAAGTTATAGCAGAGAAGTTCTGGGAAATCCTTGATTACACAAGCCTTGTCACTGTTGATGAGCATATAAGTACCTGAGACTACAGATGGGGCTTTAGACCAAAATAGAAATAAGCAATATCCTCATTTTTTTTGCTTCATTTGTTTGCTGACATGATAGCGATCATAACATGCACATCTCTTCTCAGTAAATATTAAATAGATAGAGCATGGTAGAGGTGTCTCTATTACTAAGTCTTAATTATTTTATGAAATATGACAGCATTTACTAGTGTACTGTGAAGTACTATGAATAATTAAAGCTGGATGGCATTTGTAAAAATGAAAACACCCAACACAAGCCTTTGGTCTTTTGATTGTATTGATTTATTTTACTTAAGTTTCCTTGAATCTTAATACATTCTAATTCTATAAATGAGTGAGATTGTTCTGCACATAAAGGATGGATGAATTTTTATCTTCTACCAAATGTCACGAAAATAATTCTCGCTCTCCAACCTAATCTCATAAGATCTGCTTACAACTGTCTTTAAGAGTTTCGGGTATGTACTGTACATCTTGTTACCACCCACTCTCATAACAGTAACTCAGTTAACTTTGTCACCCAAAGCTTTCATCACCATTTTGTCATTTTCTCCCAAAGCAGATCACTGGATGTTTTTGGTACATGAAGGGGCCTTCATGAAACTATTTGATTTATAAAGCTTTGAGGTGGAAATCCCATGTGGAAGCAAAATGCAGAAAAAAGCTATGATAGTCACAAAGAAGAACCATACCATGGGAAAACCAAGTTGACATTTGAAGTTCCCTCCTGATATTGAGATGTGGCTGTAAGTCTGGCCAATAATGTCTCTATGTCATGCAAAGTAAAGGGACTGTCTTTGAATTTAGAGCGTGTCTGATGTTCTCCCTTCCATATTTGGGGTTAGCAGCACTTCACAAAAGAGATATTGTGAATGGTAACTCTGAATAAAATTACTCATGAGCTGCAATGGAATTATGTACATACTCAGGAGGAGATAAGTGCATCAGTGATTTGAAAGGGGGAGCCTCTATGGGCACATAATAAAACTGTTGTGTAGCACAGGCACGGACCTGTAGACTCAGATTGCCCTCTTACTGTTGCAGGTGGAAAATTTCACCATGTAAAAAGTGCTGAATCAGGTGCCACATAACTTTGACGAAGTGGAAAACACTTCTGTTCTGGCTAGTCCTTTGGAATAAATGAGCAGGTAGTCAGTTCTTCTCTCCTGGGTCAGTCATGGGGCTGATCAAATTATTTGCTTGAAGCCTCACCAGACTTTTGACAGGTCTATTTGTTTGTTTGGGTTTTTTTATTTGGCAACTTGGCTGAGTTGTTGGGAGGGATATATGTATGTGCAACAGCCTTCTGTGCTCTTTCTTCTACTTCATTGGTACATCCACCAGAGCCTGGGCATGAGATACACATGTGACAGTCGGACAAAGGATTCCCCACATATTAACAAAAAAAGGGAGGGGGAAAGAATAATAATAACAAAAAATCAGGAGTGGGAGGCTTGTTTCTTTGTTTCAACTTCTTCTAGTTAAAGAACTGTCAATGAGGAACTTTGCCTTGGAATAAAATGGATGTGGAAAGCTGGAACTCTTTTGTGTCTCGCTCTACAGAGATCTTTTTTTTAAAAAAAACCAGTTTGTAAGTGGGAGTGATGCACAAACTCAGTTATACTGTTCACACACGTGTCCTGGTGGGACAAAAAGCTATGTGGGACTGGGTGTATTTGAAAGAAATGTGTAAGAGTACATCTAGACGTGCCCGGGTATGTTTGTGTACAGGGTCTGTAGGAGCCTCCACGTGGTTAGTGCTGGGTGTTTGATGGCTGTGTATGGGTTAGGTAATGCCACAGTGAGTAACTTCAGGGTGAAGGAAGGTATATGATGGGATGTGGGCAAGAAGGACTTCACTGTGCATTTGCAAGTTGCAACTGTGTGGGAAAATCATCAGTGTTTTCTCTTAAATAATTGCTGGACCTTGTGTGGGCTTGGAAAAGTGTACCAGGGTGGGCTGTGTGTTCTGGAGCCTCGGTGCATGCTCTATATAAATGCCCAGTAACATAAGATGAAGGGATGTCATTTTGTTGCTAATGCCAGTGTATGGTGTGTGGGTTTTCAGCCTTTATTTAACTGTACTTTCCTCTGAGGTAATACATATTTATGTATATAAAATGTTAATGTGCTTGCTCATGGTGAAGGCCATAGGTCTGATGCATGCAGTGCCAAGAGCTGAGACCCAGGTTTGCAGGCACATCTAAAACCACCAGGCTTCTCTGGTTTCACTTCTCATTTTTGTCTGTACTGGGCTTTTTATTTCTGTTTTTCTGTTTCTCTTGGTGTGGATGTGCTGGCCTGTGGGTGTAGCTGCTTCCCTGGTGCCCATGTTCTCAGCCCTGAATTCTCCTGTTGCCCTTTCTCTGGGGATGCTGAGCTCCTGGTGAGGCTGTTGCTGCTTCATGTACAGCCCACTTCATGCTGCCAGCAGGGAAGTTGATTGCCTCTCAGCCAGCTCATAAAAGGCTTTTTTTGCCTCCCTGGAAACTTGTCTTCTACATTTTGCCTGTAAATGAATTCAGGGAGGATTTTGTCAGTGAAGATTAAGATGTGTGCAGTCCTCACGCCAGCATCACCTTGTCTAATGTGCTGGCAGAGACTGTCCAGTATGTACTTGAGTTGGTCTCTGAGGAAAACACTGGGCTTGGGATGACTGCAGATAGAGAGAAAAGTGGTTTTCTTACTTTAAATTTCATTTGAATTTTTTTTCTCCTACAAAAGACCACAGCCCCCCATCTTAGTCTGCAGAGGAGATTCACAAATGAAGCAGGAGGCTGTGTAGGGCAAAGGAAGGGGCTGTTTGTTTTTTTGACTCAAAAAAAAATCTGGTGTTCTGGTCAGAGCCTTACCTTAAACAACAAAATGTAGTGCTTGTCTGTGATACTTTGTCTCAGCTTTTTCCATCTGTAAAGCTGTAATCCATGATAATACATAACACAGGCAGTGTAGGACCTGAGTCTTTGTAGCTACACTTAGAGAAACAGAAGAAAAGAACATAAAGTGACTTATTTAGGAGTGCAGATGGAATCTGTGTGACAAAGTGGGAACAGATCCTCAACTCTAGCACTAACAGCAAGACCTCCCATCCAGGCTAAAAGTATAGTGGAACAGAAAAGGATTGAAACTGCAACATGAAAGTTGTGGGAGAGGCAGAGGACAGCTGTGCATGAATATTGTAATTAGGTCTTGCTTGGAATATAATACACCCAAATATACCTAAAGGGGGCCTACAGGAAAGCTGAAGAGGACCTTTTTACAAGGGCCTGTAGTGACAGGAATAATGTCTTTAAGCTGAAAGAGAGCAGGTTTATATTAGATATTAAGAAGAAATTCTATATTGTGAGCATGGTAAAGGCACTGGAACAAGTTGCCCAGAGAAACTGTGGATGCCCCCATCCTTGGCAGTGTTCAAGGCCAGGTTGAATGGGGTTCTGAGCAACCTGGAATAGTGGAAGGTGTCTCTGCCTATGGAAGGGGTGTTGGATCTAGATGATCCTCAAGGTCTTTTCCAAACCAAAGTATTCTTTGATTCTATGAACTTTTGCTTCTGACTTATTTCACTGAGCAAATGGGAGGGTTCGTTTTTAGGGAGCTTCAGTAGCCTGAGGCTGCCACAGGGCACTAAGTGATTCTTCTGAACACCTCGACACCTCCAGCTAACGTAGTGAAATGACCCAGCATAAAGGTGGGGGAGAAGTCGAGGGGAAAGAGAAAAATTTATTACATGTTTCTGATGAATAAATGGGCATGAACTACTATACTCTTTACAAAGGAAGCTGGTGCAGGGCTAAACTTGTCTGTACTGTAGGATTGAGCCTGATTTTTCTCCATTACTTTCTATACTGCATTTTTGAGAAAGCCTGATCGTTTGAAATACCTGTGCTAGAAAAAAGCTTGGTAATAAGGTCCTGAACCTTTCACTTCTGACTTTCCATTCAACTGCAGATCTGAATGGCACTGCCAGAATCCCTTTCCATTTAACAGCTGTTCAAAAGCTTAGTTAACTTTAAAACTTACAGTTCATAAAGGGAAACTGCTATTTTTATCATCTGGTCCATCCACCCTTTTTCTTTGAGGGTTGCCCTGTGCAGGGCTAGGAGTTGGACTTGATGATCCTGATGGGTGCCTTCTAACTCAGCATATTCTGTGATTCCAATTCTACCTAGAAAGTTTTCCAGCTCACCAGCCCTAGAGATTACATAACACTAACACCATTGTAGACAAATGGCCATGTACTCAGAGAGAAGGGAGGTGTCTAATGGTACTTGGGTTTGAGGAATACTAACTTAAGGTATCCTTGCTCCTCCTGTGTACTTCTGTGGCTAAACATGAGAGATGAGAAGATATAGGATGCTATTCCCTCAGGCTGCCAATAAGGTCAATACATCAATACAATACCATCAGCAATGTAAGTTCACTTATTGGCACTGGGGAATGATGCTGCTGGCAGCCCTCTAACCTCTGTGCTATAGAGGCACTGCAGAGATAAATTATATTGATGCCTTTGGTTGACTGGCTGTATGTAAGAGCTCTTGGTGGAGAGATGTGGGCTCTTTTCCAATTCCAGGGACTTGGAGGAAGGTGTTTAGTAATCAGAGATGTGGGTAGTGGGAATGTGGTGGGCGAGTACCTTGTTTTGCTTTGTAATATCCTTTTCAGATGTATTCGAAATTATCTATTCCTCCCTCACTGTTACCAAGGAAGATGTGTTTAATATGTACATCCACAGTATGCCTGATTAAGGCTATATGATACACAAGTGTTTGGGGGTATGATCCAATACTTTTTACAGAAGGAGAAAAATTATCATATTTAATGTAGACATAATTATTAGAAACACTATGCTTTTGTAGTACTTCAATATTTGTAGCTTCGCCAACTTCAAAATATTTCAGAATTGTAAAGTTTGTTTCAATATTTCTAATGTCTTTCAAATGCTCACAAGTTATGCTTGTCATAAAAACAAACAGCAAAGTCCCTAATAGTCGGATTGTATTTCTTCTAAATTGTATGACTCATCAGGAAGCTTGACCCACTGGGAAACCTTTTCCAAGTGGGGCAGGGATTAAGCTTCAATTGCACAGATTCATCAAAGATGATGAGTTGAACATCTTAGAATCCCTCTGTGCTCTGAAACTGCTCCCTGATGCTGTGTAATATGCAGGAGAGGGGACTGCCTGTGATGCTCTGAGAGGTACCATGGGGTTTCTGGGCACCATAGGAGAGGGTGAGGAAGCAAAATAGCTTTAAAGCCTGTTAGCATTAAAAGATGATGAGAAAATACCTTCCTGTCATCACTTTATTTCATTAGGTTGCTAATGAGTTTCCTCTAGGGATGGTAATGGGGTAGTTCTGATGCTTTTATCCAATTAGTGAATGATCCCAGGAGTATATCCTTTTGTTGTGAAAACACATCGAGTTTCATTCTGCCTGGAGCATTGAATCCTGCAGGTGCTCTGAAGGCAATGAAATGCCATGTGTAGGTGCACACTAGGCCAGGTCCTTCATTATTAATTGCTGATATTAGCCTGATTTATGGTTTTGAGATGATGCCCTAGAGGGCAGTGGACTCTCCTGTGAAAGTAAGTGAAATGCCAAAGACGTGAATAAAGTTCCATTATGAGTTTTGAAGTTACTTGCAAGTTCAGACACTGAGAGAATTCACATTTTAAAAGCCCCCATGTAGATAGGAAACAAAAGATGAGTGCCTTTGATACTATTGCCTTAAGGGATATCTAGTACCAATGTCTTGCCAGCTGCTTGTGCTCGTAGGAACCTTTGCTTCTGGCACTGTAGTCACCCCCACGTTTCAGCTTGATTTAAAATGACATTGAAGAAGGAATTAGCAACAGTACTGATACAGCTGACATGTTTGGTTGTGGGTGGCCTTCCACTGGTGAAAACAACTTAAGCTATTCTTTATTTTCCGTTTTTGGTCTCTGCAAGTAGCCAACAGTTGCAACTCTCACCTCTCTTGCAGGGCAGTATATTTGGCTTTGGAGCAGGTAGTTCTGTCCCTGCCCTGCCCAGTGTTTACCATGATAGAATTTCTGGCTTTCTTTATTTTTTAGTTAGTCTCTGTCCCTTTTAGTTCTGTAATCTGCCTTTCTTGGCCTACCTTCACCAAGACACCCATTCTCTGTGTGGGACTGTGCAGTGCATGGTACAATGAATGAAAAACACAGAAGTATATGAACACTGGGCTTCACATTCTACAAGGTTAAATTTAATTTATTAAGGTTGGTCAAACAGGTTTTTTTCCTGCCTTCAAGGTTAGTGTGAGCTTTATAGTCCAGCACTCAATCTCTGATTCTTTGCTATTGAGATGCTCATGATAAGCTGCTTCCTTTCCCCTTCAGAGTTGCAATATAGGAAATTTTCAAGCCCTGCAGTGGTAGACTGTTGCAGAGGCTGCAAAGTGATTATGTGCATGTTTTAAGTGTAATTAGACATAAAGACTGTCCCTCTCAGTACAATGCAAACCTATGGCAAAAAGGAAGAGGCACAAGTTGCCTTCTCCAGCATTTTTTTTTTTTTTTTGGGTATTAAAGGAATGCTGAGAGGTGTCTGACAAGCCCCACTGATGCACAACAAACAGTGCTGGAGTGGGCTCACAGTGGCTTGGGTACAGGGTAATGTTGTGATGTTGTGAGGACTCTCTTTTGGCTTTGGGAACCTTGATTCAACCCAGATGGCAAACAGCAAAACAGTGTTTTTCATTTCCTTGAGTCTGATATGGGCCATATCATCGTTTGATAAATGTGCTGCGTTCCACAGTGAACAGCAAAATTACTGAGTGTCAGGTTATTTGGTCTCTGTCTTGGCAGCATTTTGTTTCTCTTTTTTCAGCAGATACTAAAAGGATGAGTAATGCTGGCTGTGATGCTGGGGCAGTTACAGGCTGGACTGAGACTAATGTAGCATTGAAGATGCCCCCTCACAGAGTTTATATGTGGTGTTTAGAAACTGCTAACCTGATGGCCTTCGGTCTAGTGACCTAGAGGTGGCAGTTCTTTCCCTCCCAAAATACCTTTACCTATCAAACCTTAATCCATTTGACAGGGAGTAAAACTACAGCCTTTAGCAAGGATGGCTGTTGGCAGACTGGCCTGGAAGGCTTTGGTGCTCTCCAAAGGGAGGGCTGGCAAGAGCTCAGATTTTCTGCTTTCCAGAGGACATACTGCATGTCTTTCCTTCTGGGAATAGCCTGGGCTCTCCCAGTGCACAACAAGCTGCTGTCCAGACCCGTTTTTGGGAATGTGATGGACATCAACAACATAAGCCAAGCATTATGTGTGTTCGTCCAAGCCCATAGGCAGTCTCAAGCCAGAAACACTCAAAGAAATGCTGTCCATGTCAGGATAGACTTGAAGAGCTTGTGTGTGAGCTGCCCCCTTAGTGAATGTGTTTTAGAAAAGCCTCACGTGTGATGGTCTTTTTTTTTTTTTTTGTGAAAGGCAGAAACCTGAACCATCTCTGATGGCTGCAACTGGAAGAGATGTTTAGTATGACACACAAATAATTTTATTTCCACACATGTAGTCATCTACAGTCACCTATTCAAGAGGAAGGAATGTATTCTTTCCAATTTTCACCTCATGTCTGGTGAGAGATCAGATAGCAGGGAATTTAAAAGAAAAACCTCCTCTAATCCCTTGGTTGGGCAATATGGTATTTTTCCCTAATCCCTGAATTGCTCTCTACACTCTTCTCTCCTTACCCCGCCTCCATATTGCAGAAAATAAAACAATGAAATGTAATTCTGCCATGAACTTTGATTGGTTGAGGCTGTTTTCACAGTCCTGTCCATGCAGTAGCTGCTTAAATTTCCAATTCCCCTTTTTTTTTTTTTTTTTTTTTATGAAGAAAGGCTTTGAGTTTGGTGGTTATATCAATATCTGGTCCAGATGAAGAGTAAGTCACAGCTGCCCCCAGTGTGGGGGCTCCTCTCTTTTCACAGCTCCTGTGGGAAGATAAGATAAGATGACTAATTTGAGGAGAGAGATGGAAGGAAGAGGGGAGCTGACCTATGGTTGTGAAAGTGCTGGATTCATTCCTCCTCATTTCCTAATCACTAAGGGCTGTTGTCTGTTCAGGAAAAGTTGCAGTACAGGCAGTGCCAGGGAGAGCTTCCATCACAGACTGATTATGCCTCTCTCCTGACTTAGCAGAAAAAAAGGTAATTCACTTTGTTTTCAGTCTTTGGCCTTTATCCTAAGATTACTCATGTCTTTTCCTTCCCAAAAATCAGAGATCATCCTCTTTCACTTGTGAAGTGCCAAGATACCAGATGGCCTTGCCTTTCTGCCACCAATGATCTTATTTTACTATCCTTTGCAGCTGTACATCTTACCAAATGAAAGCAGAACCTGACTTTCTCCTTAAGGATGCGGATGTGGGCTCGCAGTTGGGTCTGGGAGCTCTGGCATGTGTCTGATTCTCCCACCTGCTTGTGCTGGGAGCTGTAGGTCATAAAAAGAAGTTTTCGATCATTTCAGCTCCAATCAGACTTCTGGACCCTTGAGGTGAACAGAGATAGGCATTTCTGGTGGGTCACCAGCAATTATAATATGAGATGAGGACAGGAAGGAACAGTGGAAAGCTGTGCTTAAGGTGCACAAGGTAATGCTTTATAACAATAATTTTCCCAAGACTGAAGTAAGCCACGAGGGATCCGAAGTACAGAGAGAACGAAAAGGAGGAGGGAATAAGCTGGAATGGCAGAACCACTGCTCAGTTTCTCCCAATTCAATTCAGTTGCTGATGAAGAGAAAGATATGAATTCCTCTCCTGTAGAAGCAGCTTGCTATCTCAAGTCAGCTCTCCTGCCCACTCCCACCCACAACATAAGGATCATGTCCAGAAAACACAGGGTTCTCCCGGGTCTTGCTGTGGCTGAGCAGTGTCTGGACAGTGGTCCTTGCTTCCTGCGTGATGGCCCCTTCCCCAGCTGTCTGTACTCGAACGTGCAGTGGGAGCTTTTTGTTTCTGATTCAGTTGCTTTGCAAACGGTGTCACAATTTGTCAGGTGCTGAGCGTGATATTTGCTTGATGGAAATGTTGGCCCTATTGTGAATCAATCTTAACAGCTTCTCGCAGCAAGGTTGTAAGACAATGAGACAAATTTACTACACAGGCAGACAAAGCAGCTTCTATTATGTGTGAAAACACAAATAATAGGAGGATAAATTAAAAACAGTGGGAATATCTTTGTGTCAGGCAGTTGCAGGCACAACAGTGAGTGTCAGCATCTGACTGGAGTGCCAGAGGTGTTGGGAACAGGGAGGTGTGCCTGGAGGGCTCATGCCTGATGTGGCTGAGCTGTGGGTGCATGCGAAAAAGCAAGGAAGATTTCAAAGACGTTCTGTGAAGGGTCTGCTCAAAGAGTGGCAACGGGAAAACACATGATTTTTTTTCTTAAAATAAAGTGACCTTTCGCTCATTCTAAATTAACAGAAAATGGGGCGTGAGGTAATACTTGTGAAAGTACCACAGTGTATGCATTTGCTTGTAATTCCAGTCTTCTGTAGTGGAGAAGGGTAACTGAATAATTCCCTGTGGAACCTTTTTTTTTTTTTTAAATTTTGGCATAATATTTTCCAACTGAAATCTTCTGGGGAAGATGCTGATTTGTTTTCAAAAAAATAGATAAGCAACATATTCATATAGTCATCCTTATAACTAAAATATAGATAATTGATATTATAGTTTCTTAGAATTTCTTAGTGCTGAGTTCTTTTTTTTTCACTTTGATTCAGAAGAGAAAAGTTATTTTGCTTTGATTTGAAATATGAGAATTTTCCAAAGAATGGAAGTGCTGTGTTCTGGCAAGCCAAAGTTATTTGATAGTATTTGTGAAACTATCTTGGTCACAGTTCATTCTTTATGATAGAAATGTGTTGTAATAACCACATCTAGTGTTAGTCAGTCCTATGATACTTAGGCTCTTCTGAATGACCAGAGACTGAATGAACATGGAAGATGAATTGTCCTCTGACTGTTAGCAGGAGCTTCTTGATGTCATGATTTAAGTATATTATCAGAGTAGTATGGGGTAGTGGATGGACATCCATATTTTTACACCTAAACAGGGAGGTCATTCTCCGGGGATGTCTGAAAGCTGAATGTATGTCAGGTGTATGGTTAACGGTTGCTGATTTGGTTTGTTTTTTTTTCCTTCTCTTTCTGAGAATTTTCTGTATCTGGGAGTCTGTCTCTGCAACTACTGGTGGAATGCACCTGGTTAATAGAAGCCCAAGTCACTTATTGGGCACCAGCTCTTGTCTTACACAGAGAACAAAAGTGATGTTTGATGTTAGGGCTGAAAAGGCTTCTACCCTCAGGAAGCATTGACCTGGTTTTTTTAGCCATTTCTGCTGTTCCTTTCTGACCATAGAACAGTTGGATCAGCATTTGCCCTCTCCCAGGTGGGTGGATCTCGGCAGGGTGGTGGTCTCTCCCACCATGCTCTGGTTGCTGAGCACCACAATGTGCTCAGGTCAACAGGGTGAGAATTTGTAGAAGTCAAATTTCTGTGAGATTTGGCTCTCTGGACTGAGTTGCTCCCATCCAATTAATCTGGGCAGTGTAGAAGGAGGGAACCATCATATTTTGAATGGCTGTGTGTGGAGGGCAGTCTTCTGTTCAAGGCTGAAGAGTGTTGGGAACTACAGCCTGAAAAGGAATATAAATAATAGGCAAATTACAAGGCAGTGTTTGTTATAGTAAGTTATGTCTGGGCAATGGATTGCTGAATTGTCAGTCATAGAACAGTGTCTGCTTGTACTGGTTTTGCTGTTCCCGACATATGTCTCCCACAGGATTTGAGAACTTTCTTGGGAAGAGAGCATATGAGTGTGCAGTTCTTGCCATTAAGACTAATGCATTTCCTTCTAATGGGTCTGCTGTGATGAATCAGTCCCCACGTGAACTCCTCGATGGTTGATGTGACTCCTTACTGGCTCTGGAAAGGTTGTGAGTACTGGTATGTGTGAAGAAGTCAGTATGAGGAGAGGAGAAACTATT
This sequence comes from Chiroxiphia lanceolata, assembly GCF_009829145.1. NCBI lineage: Eukaryota > Metazoa > Chordata > Aves > Passeriformes > Pipridae > Chiroxiphia > Chiroxiphia lanceolata. Next base: position 58,643,039 of record NC_045641.1, read on the forward strand.
CTTGATGGACCATTTTGGGCTGGGGAGGCTGCCTTCCCTGGGTGTCCTCAACAGGCATTAGCACATGAGGGAGTCTTCTCCACAGGACCATTTTGCCAACATAATTCAGGCTCTGACTCCTAATTGTCCTCTGGAAGAGCCCATCTCTACTGCAGGCAGTAGGTGGAAAGCAGTCTTACAAACCTAAGATTAGTTTTAATGTGGACTCCTCCTACAAATTAGATGAATAGATATATGTGCTTGATAGTGTTTGGGAAATGTTTCTAAAGAAAAAAAAAAAGAAAATTTTTCTTGTAAAAAGCATTTTCAGAAGCAGTTTTTCTGTTTCTTTTTTTTTCTTTTTTTTTGCAAGATATAAATTTGCTTTGAAGTGGAAGTGATGACTTCTTTTAGTGGATACTGGCAAGTATGTCAATTTTATAAAGTGCTGCAACATCTCTACAGCCAAATAGAGATGTTGCCATTTTGCCTGTTGTGAACTGCATCTTGAAAGGGAACTGCTTTTCCAGATGCAAGGGCAGCTGGGAGGCACTTGTTTTGTGATTCGATCTAGTGCAGGACATGAAAGTAAATCTCTTGCCCTCTCTACATATCTAGGGGGGTGCATTTGTCATGTTTTCCAGGAGCTACAATAAATTACCTGGGAAGTAAAATACATGGATTGCCCATGACCGTGCTGGTCTCTCAGGATTGTTCCTTAATGATTCAAAGCCAGACCTGGCTGCTGAAAAGAGCATGTATTAGAAGTGGGGAGGCAGGTTCCTCTGTGCAGATCCTAATGTTATTCCATGGGACAGCCCTCTTTTTTTGTGGGCTTTGCTCTTAGCTTAACTCCTGCTCTTACCCTAATTCATTCATCTCAGCAGTGGCACAAGACAAACCTGTGGGGTGGGGGGAAGGAATGGGGTCAAATCCTCCTTATCATGAATATGCGACACCTCCAGCTGTTGATGATGTTCTGAATGGTACCCGAGTGGCCAGTATTTGACCTCTCGTTCTTTTTCCCCTTTTTCTTTACTTTATTGGGAGCTTGAAAAAGTACAGATGAAATGAAAAAGGACTAGAGAAGGGTAATGTAAATCACTTCAGGCATTCAAGCGTGTTTGTGATTATTCTCCAGGAAAAGAGATGACAGACTGTGGCTATTTGGTTTATAAGCAGAAGAAAATATGATGAAAAAAGTGAGCTCAGAGGCTTTTTCTTTACTTGCCATACATGATTGTTTGTGTGTATTTAATAGGGGCTTCACTTCTGCAGCAAATCACTGAAGGGAAATATTTAGTAGAATCCAGAGAGGGATTAGGCTTTTATAGGAAAATGAATTGCATTTGTAGCAAGTCTGACTACTGAGCACTCACAATGTCACCGAAGCTGCCAATGTTTTTTTGCTTCAGGCAATGAGATCATGACCTGCAAGGGCTAGAAAGGGATTCTCTCTGTGCACTACAACTTTCTTCACTGGGTACACACGGCTGCCTGTGTTTGTCTGCCTTGCCCTAAAATACCAGGTATTGGTGGGATATTGAAAAGAGAGTTCTTGAACTCATGGACCAGTGATTTGATCAGGCGTGACAGCCGCTAAGGACCTAAACAAATAAAGAAGAAGCTAATTCTGTTCCCCTATCTAAAATTCTAATCTTGTTTGTGACATCATAATTGGTTGCCATAGGGACAATTATGGTGTCATAAAAAGAGGATTAATGATGAGTTTAAGTGAGGATTAAGCAGCTGGAACAGATGAACTTTTTAATAACTCCTGCCTCCTCTGAAAGCTACTGTTTTGTGCATAAAAATATAGCTCCAAATAAAGAATGATGGGCTGGATGAAAGTCAGTAAATATACACTGAAGGAATAGTTGTGCATCCAAAAGGATATTGCTCTGAGCTGCTGGGGTCTGTCAGGATGCCGTGTGGTAAAGGAAATCTCATCCACATAGAGAGCTATTAGAATGAACGACAGATTTCCTGTCTCATGTGGACTTTTTCAGGTGTGCAGCCACACAGTTTTTTCTTCTGTGGATCTTTTTTGTTGTGTTTTTAAGCATGAAGAGCTATGTGTACTTGTGGTTATTATTCCACTGTAATTGGTTTAAAAAATAAATATTGCAAATGTGATGGAAGTGAAATGTAAAAGATAAATCAATTTTGATGCAACTTAACTGTTTCCTTTGTGAGGGTGCTTCAAATTTTAGTAACTTATGTGTTTGGAATTGGTTGTGTCAGGAAAATCGGGATTCCTGGAGCTAGAATACATCAGTACAGATCATCTGATGCTTTAGCTTTTGCCTATGCTGTAAAGGCTGGGAGGGCTACTTAACAGAGAGCAAACTATATCAGACAAAGAGGATTGTTGTACCCAAACTGGTGGGGTCTGAACTACTGTATTAAATAGTCAGTTCATACGAAATTTCCATGCTGTTGACTGTATGCAATTTGTAAAGCAAAGTTTTGAAAAATTCTGAAGCATTTCTGCAGCATTAATATCTGTGCTGGCTGCTTTGTCCTCTCAGGTGCTTTTGCACATTCCCTCGGAGCCAGGCAGGCTCTGCATGGCTCGACAGTTCTTGCTGCCATTTACTGCTCTGACCCGACCCACTCCAGCAGGAATGTATTAGCAGAAGGGCCATCAACAAGAATCATTAATATATAACAGGGGATAGAAAAGTGTGAATAACTGTGGGTAGCGCTGGGGATAGACTCCATGGCAAGAAACTACCTGAGGGCTCGTGGGTGGATGTCAGTGCTTTATTTTGTCTCTGGCTGTTGTGACATTTGCTTACCCCTTTTTGTCTCCCTCCTTCTCACTCTTCTTGGTGCCTCTTTTATGAGCTAGAGAGGAACGTGTGTTTCTGCCTGCATGGGAGTGGAAACACGGGGTTCCTGAGGGTTTTTGAGGATCCAGCTGTCTTGCTTATTGCCATGATGTTGGTCCTTGTTGTGACTTTTGGAAGTGGCTGTTGAGTGTTCGAGCATAGCTGCCCTTGGACCCATTATTGAAGTGCATGGGAATTCTTACCAGACTGCCCTGGCTTGCAGACAGTGACTTGTATGGCAGGTATTCCTGTGATGCTCTGCTGGGGTGACCTTCTGCCATGTGGTGCTGGTGGCAGCTGAGCTTGGGTCTCTGTGGCCTTGGCCCTGCTTTGGCCTCTGCATGCTGAGCACAAGCCTTTCTCTAAAGCATTTTCAGGGAAGAATGACCAAATCTGTGGACTTCTAAAATTATTTTCAAATCATCATCATCATCATGGCTAGGCTTTGAGAATGAAGATTTGGGAAAGGCTCTATCCACATTTGTTACAAGCACGCTGGTGGCTAATAAGGCCAATACGAGATAGACATGTCCAATTGCAAAAGGCACAGCAGAAAGACTCCTTAGGTGGTAAATTATTTTCAAAACCCTATACAGGAATACATTAATCTCTGCAGCATCGTGGGGATGGCAGGGGACAAGCTGTTCTCTTCCTCCAGGAGATGAAATTCAGGAGTAAAGGTTAAACTATGAATTTTCCAGGAGTTTGCTAGAGGTGTAAATAGCCCTTTTGCAGTACCTGCTTGGGGACACATGAGCTTGGGGCACCTAAAAGTCAGGATTGCCTTGATTTTCAGCCAGGCTGAAATTCTTAGCATTATGGAGGGTTTCCGTGGGTATAGTGCAAGTAGATTTGGATGCTCTTTCACTGACTGCTGCCTTCCTGGTACAGTCTTTCAGTTTATCTTTTCTTTCCCCAAGTCCTTGACCTTCATTCCTCCTGGTGGAAGCAGCCCGAGATAAAGCGTTCCACCTCAATCTGCCCTTGTACCCCCAGGCAAAGGATTTGCTGGCCAAGGATCCAACCCTGCTGTTTTGCAATGTTTTGGGAAGAGCAGCTTATAAATGCCATGAGCAGTGCTCTGGCTAGTCCTACCCTCCAAGGTAGGTGTATTGCAAAGTAGGAACACTGCTGCTCTGAGCTGGGCAGGCAGGTTGGGGAGGTCTGTGCTCCCAAGTCCTGGAGAAGTGGAGGGCAGAGTGGCATGATGAGCCCAGAGCAGGACAGATGGCTTGTGCCAGCACAGACCGCTACAGCCTGGGCTTTCACGGGGAGCTAAAACCTGCTGCTGCTTAGACCTGGGCTGTTCTCTTCTGAAATAGGTGATCTAGTTGAGTCTCTTACATAATCCCAACAGGCTGCACCACATTGCTCCCTTGTTGGTTACAGCAAAGGCAAGGTGTACAGCTGGAAGCAAAAGTGTTCCAGTGAGAGGAGGAGGGGGACGGATGTGTGTTTTTTCTGGTGGCATGATACAGGGTTTGCTCCTTGTCGCTTGGCAGATGTGCTATGCAGACTCTTGCTAATGTTGTGGGTTAAGGAGGCAGCATGTTGATATTCCTGAGATAAAAAGAGAGTTGATTGGTCTGGGATGTATCACTTTGTATACATTATCTGCAACTGCTGTGAGTGTAAAGCACTGGACTGAGCCTATCTCAGCTGTGTCTCAGAGATGTGTGCCTGTCTGTGTATGACATGTGGTCAATGAGAGGGCACAAGTATGTGCCTCTGAGCTGGGCAGGAGAACATTATTCACTAGTGATCACATGCAGCTGACAAACTGGGGAGGCGTATGATAAATTGGACCTTTGGCTACTTCATACTGGAGAAAATCTGAGCCTGGCTCTCCACTGAGTGCATGCTCGCTGCTGGGGCTGGTGATGGAGGTGCCCCTTGTGACAGGAGAGCTTATGATCTGCCTCTCTGTTGGTGAGGAACAGGATAGGGCTGTTCCTCCTTTCATACAGGGCGTGAAGTACATCTGTAGGCTAGTACAACTGTTCTCAAAGTCACCTTGCCTGTGTAGAGTTTGGATGCTGCAGGGGTGGGCACCAGCTGTACTCTCTGCCTCCAAGCAGAGGGTTTTCTGGAGATTGGTCCTTGCCTGCCTGGTCTGCGAAAGTGTCTGCTGAAAGTGCAGGTCTTGTGATCTCATGAGATGTTAAAGACAGACTGAACTCAAAAACATGTGGGTGCGGTGGGTTTGGGTGTTAACATCTGCCAGAGCTCAGAGGAAGTACATGAAGCAAGGGGAATTTTTCTGTCTGTTGATATCTAGGTAAGAGTCAAGAGCAAGAATGCTTCATTATATGCATTTATATGGGCATCTCGAGGTCCCTGCACGCTGCTCTCCAAAACATAGCCATAAGCCAAGCTCATTAGACCTTCTGTCATTTAAAACCCATTTCCATTCCCCTCCTCTCCCCCAGTCTTTTTTCTCTGTCCCAGGGCAATCAGAAGATTATTAAAAGCCCCTACCCAAACCTAGTAAACAACTTCTTAAATTCTAGACTGTGTGTTTGTTTATTTTACTTTAGCTGGAACTGAAGTCTATTACCAGTCATAAGTTCCCAAAAAGCCTTTGTGTAGGAGATATTAATTTGCTCCCAAGTGGGTAAAGACCCTGCTTTGATTTTATTGGTGATCTCCATATCAAGGTGAAGACTAGACTCTGAGGCTAACTTGGAGATCTTTGAAAGAAAGCTAATGGCAAGCAACATCGCAGATTCCATTAATTTCCGTAAGATCTGTTTGTGGATCTATCCAGGATGTTGACGCTGTCCTTGCCGTTTGAACTGGGGTCTTCCCATGGGTGAAATGGTAGCAGTTTATATCTGACCTAAATTTGGGCTTCATGTTTTAGGGCTCTTTATGGATATTTTAGAAGTATTAAGTATTAACACAATCTAATGCAAGGTAGTATAAATGAGATATTATTTCTGGATTTTTATTTCATTTCTGAAGAGGTGCTGTTCAGTCTTATGAGATTTTTGATGAAGCTAAATGAGAAAAAGAAACCCCTCTAGCAAAATATCTCTTGAACAGAGCCCCCATTTCATCTGAATCTGGGAACATGAAAGTACAAATCTGTCTCTTGCTGAAAAATTTCATTTCTGTTCTAATTTGTAATAGGTCTCTGGGTGCTGAAACAATTTTCTTTCTCTGCAGATTTATCTTGAGCATTTCTCAATGGTTTGGAACTGAACGGATGTTTAAAGTACATTTTTCTCCTTTCTTTCCCCTTACATCTAACACAGTTAAGCAGGTTGCTGACCAAAACGAGCCATGGAGATCAAAGTGTTAAATGTGAGTCAGACTATCTTTTAGAGGAGCATTAGAGGATGAGTCAGCTTTGGTTTTAAAAAAAGCGTTTTAAAGATGATTGGAAAATTTGCTGAATGGAAGTATTTCAGAAGAGTCTCTCAGTCTCTGAGAGAGAAGATGGGAGACTTATTTATCTCTATGAAGAAATGATAGCAAGCGTTAAAAGTAGTAATGATGAGATCATACTAAATTGAAGGTGCTTCTTTGGGAGTATTGTGCCCAATGTCCTCAGCTGGTCACTTGTAGCAGAGGCAGTAGTTATTCAAGATGAAGATCAAGGATGTAAACCTGGGTCAGTGAGTCCCTTGATTTACTAGGCACAGGAACCAGGAACATGTGGGTGATGGGATGTCCCAGGAAGGAGAGAGACTGAACTACTATCTGTCTGAGCTGGCCTAGTGGCCTTTGGAACTGGACTTGAGTTGAGATGGTGGAGTCTTGTTATTGCCCCCTGGCCAGTGAAACCCAGGTGAGCTGCAGAGGGTGGGATACTGTGACCACCTTCTGGGGAGGAGATTTCTTTTTGTGTGCACTGAAGCTCAGCCATTTTGGTAGGAGGTTAGCAGGTGTTAAGGGGAAGTGTGCATTTAGGGAATGGAAAGTTTAAAGAATTGGCAGACATCTGTGAATGGTTTTTCCTCTCCAGGTTTGTTATACCTGCTTCCTGTATTTCATAGCATTACCTTTTTGGAAAAAGTATGATCAGCCCAGAGGTATAATCCTCAGTTGTAAAGCTGGAAAACACCAGCAGAGAAGAGTTGATGGCGTGTGACACAAAATAGCAAATGAACCAGCTAAACAGCCATCCAAATTCCTAATAGAAAGAACATATTAATAAAAAGCACAAGAGTTGCCATTAGCATGGAATGGACTATTGCTGTGCACTGTAAATGAAGTAAATTTATTCCTGAATCCACTCTGACTTTAGGAGCTTTGCCTATAGCCAGACAAAATGTTTCTAAGAGGAACATAGCAGCTTCTTCCTACTCATGTATAAAGATGTACCAGCAAACCGTGGTAATGTATTATTATACTGCATTACAAAGGTAAGTGTTATAATGTGCTTTGCCTGGCTGTGTAGCCTTTCATAAAGAGTAACAACAGTTGGAGCTTTTAGCAAAGTCACAGTGGTTATTATCTGTTTGAAGCAAAGGCAAGGGATTCTTTATTTACTACTCTTAACTCTTGATGCTCATCCCTGTATTTAAAGTAAAGTTTCAGGAGGATCTGGAAATTGCATGGGTTTTGCTTGCTCTGTTTTTACTTGCTGTCCTGATGTTCAAACGTTGTCAGGTCCTCCATGGAAAAAATAAGCCAAGGAAGTTGGGTTCTTTTTCCTTTTTATAAGTAACTACTCATATTTTCATCTAAATATGGAAAACAGGAAGGGAAGTGAAGCCTACTGATTGACAGTGTTTCCAGTGACCTCTCAGGAACCACATCCTGCCCCCCACTCCCCATCTTTTTTTCACACGACTACCCTGGGGCAATCACAGGGCACTCCTCAAACCTCCCTGGGTCTACTGCTTTCCTGTCTTCATGCTGGGCAGCTCCTGCAGTTGACAAGAAAGACAGACGCTGTGTGCTGGGGGCCCGAGGTGCGGGAGCCGGCAGAACTTCTCAGGAATGTGGGACCGGTGGAGAGACAAACATCCTTGGAATACACGAAGGTTGGAAGCTTTTATATATGCTTGTGCATATATATCTATATCTATGTGCTCCAAGTTGTCACGTGGACCATCTGCATGGTTCATATATCTATGTGGACCATCTGCATGGTTCAAGTTGTTGCAATGTGTGTGTCAGCGTGTTCACATGTGTGCTGTAGCAAGCTTATGTAAAACAAAGATGATCTTTAAGGTTAAAGGGCTCACTGTGTTGTTTTCTGTCATGGCAATTTGAGTGGAGAGCTAAAGAGGAATTTTCTCTACAAATGTCACAAGAACTAAGTGGCTTTAGATATATGGTGTGGAACACTAGAAGTGCTGGGGTGTGACGGAGGACTTTGCAGACTCTGAAGAATGTTATGCTTTTAATAACTTCTTGTGAATTTATGCCTTGAAGTGCAAAAATTTTAGAGGGTTTTTGTGAAGGGTGAAGGGACTGAAATTTGACCTGCCCTGAGAATCAAGGTTGCTTAATGCTTCTGATCTCTGCAGTCCTTGTTCTGCCTGCAGTTAGGGTGTGATGTTCTGGATGTGACAGGCATTCTCTGCTGCCAACCCACTGGCAGCAGGCACAGAAGGGTGGGCCACCTTCAGCCTGCCAGTGCAGTTAAGCAACCTTTCCTCTATGACTGCTCCTTTGGTTCTCTGAATGGATAGACTGAGCACTCATCTCTAATGGTTATTCCCCAGTTGGCTTCCAGTGGTGAGTGGATGGATTCCCAAGAGTTGGCTTTCCTGTTATTGTCCTTCCTTTGTTGAAATGAACCTGTTTTTGAGAGCCCCAAAAGTAGTAGTTTCAGAACCCTTCAATCTTACTTGTAACTCTTGATGGTCAAGATGTATTTGCCTGTGAATGCACACGAATCACAGTGATTTGGAAGACAGGGTGATGAGTTTGCAACAACCACTGCACAGACTATATTAAGTACAGAATAATTTGGGACAAGGGAACCCCAATTGTTAGTTTCCAGCATTCGTTAGTGAGCCATAATATTGGGTGTAGGTCTTCATAAATCTTAGTTTATAAATTCATTGTCTTCTCTCACCTGCTCAGTTTAAAGATGCAGCCCTGTAGCAGGCACTGAACATTGCAAGGCCCCTCTGCAGTGTTTTCTCAGCTGTTGAGCCCTCATGCTGTGCAGTGGTTTTCTCACCTATCAGCTTTCTAGTTTCCCACTTCTCTTATTCTACCTCTCAGACTTTTTTCAACAGGCCTTTATCCAAGTATTTTCCTGTCTCTGTCTCAGCAGCATCCCTCATTGAAAACAAAAATTGACTCAACATTAAAGCCTGTAGGATTAGTTTATTCAGTTTTCTTCTCATATCGTGTCTAATTTGGTATCCATTAAAACTGACTGACTCCCTGTGATTTTTTTTTTCCTGTGGCTGCACTGGGTTCTACTGCCCAACTGTGATTTTGAAGCATATTTTCGTGATTATTGAATAAGTGTAGATGACTGTATGAGCAGCTGTAGCTGTGGCCCAAGACTCTGCACCTTCAGCTTGTGTCTCTTGTACTTATTTCTCAAGTTTCACTGACATTTTTCTTTTTTTTGACATTTATGACAAGAGATGGCATTGTAGAACCTGAAGTGGTATTACATTTTATTTCAATTTCATGAAATGTAATAGCTTTTCTCTAAGTTGTAGTGATTTACCCAGATAAGTAAGTAAGCACTAAGTGTTTGGGTTTTGAAAGTTGGGAAAGGTCTAATACCATCTGTCAGGAAAACAAACTTTTATATAACTGAATATAATACAGTAAAAATAGTCTGGGATTTTTTCATAATATTAAAAAAACCCTCAATGATTATGACTTATGAGCTATAAAATTCAGCTTTCTGATGGTATTGGCTGTGACTTGTATTTTTAAAATTTAGTAGCTAGCTAGCAGTGAAGTTTTTGCTAAATCCTTTCTATATATGGCTGCTTTTCTCCTAGTTGCTGATAGTGGTATAAAATCAGTGCATTTAGTGTTCAGATTTCTTGTTGTGGCACAAGATGAGGAAAATTTTATTGGCTAGGCCTATATGCTTTTCAAGTGTGCCTGGAACAGAAAACCTGTTTTCTTTCGTCCGGGAAAGTATATATATTGGAAATACTAATTTGTCCGCCTCCAGGGCTGCTGCTGGAAGTACTGGATGTTTCAGATGCAATGTGGTCCAGAGCAAGATCAGCATGATGTGTTGCTAGTGTTGTTTTCTCCTTTGGCATCTACTCATGTTCCCTTGGCTCTATGAAGAGCTGCAGTAGGTGGGGACTGATGGAGTGACAGTCCTAGAAAGTGAAAACTGATGACTTTGTATTTTGATGGAGGGGAAGAAGATAGTTGTGTTGGTTGACACACTATTAATTGCTTCAAGAGAGGATGTTTGTGGCTTTAGGCTTTCTGTGTCTCAGACTCTGCTCTATAGCTGAACCTGAAGACAGGATTGAGGCGAGGGAATGGATGTGTTGCCTATTCTGGCTTTAAATAGTGATGATGATGATGATAACAGCTTTCTTGGAAATTATGCATGTAGGATGGAAGGTTGAAATGCTACTAGAGACATCAACCAGCTGATTTTGAAGCTGTGGTGTACTTAACCCTCCTGCCCCTAAACATACAACTCCTCCCCCTTTCTCTGAATCCCAGATCTGCAGCTCTATTTGAGGACTTGATTGATCACAAACTTCCTGAAATAAGGGAGAAGGCTCAAGGAGGGTGTTAAATTTGGATATTCAAAGATGTTAATTATAATAGAACCAATTTCCTGATGAGAGCTCTTCTCCACAGAGAAGTCATCTCATCATTGTAGAAACACCACCATAATTAACAGGAGCTGAAGCACTTACTGGCAGCTCATCACAGAGGCCTAGGTTAGTATGTGTCCAGATATCACTTTCCTTTTCTCACAGGAATGATATCTTCAGACTCAAAGATGAGGCGTTTTTGATTAGGTGGTGCCTCTCTGTTACTGCTCGTGTCTTCACCATTTTCTGAATAGTGAACATGTGGTTCTTCTCTCCAGTTTTCCCGACTTGTAATTATAGTGATTAAGCATCTCTTTGGCTAAAGTAGTCCAGCAACTTTCTAGAGTGTGAAAATTCTGGAGGGCAACCTTTTTCTTATGTCTCTTTCCCCGTCTCTGTTTTCCTCTGGTGTTTTGCGTGTGAGGCTTATGCTGCGCGTTTGGACACTGAGAAGATAAATGCTGTGTGCCTGCTTCTGAGTGAGAAACAAAATGAATCCAATTCCTGTTACCCAGAAAGCAGACTAGTGCAGGGCAAATCAGAAACCTGTTCAACTGAAGAAGGTGGTTGGAAGAGTGGGAGTGCAATTATTGAAGAGTCTCCTACCTGAGATGAGTCCCAGTTCAAATTCCCTCCTAGGTCTCCAGCAAGGTCACTTGGTTATGCGCATCTGAAATAAGTTAGACTTGGAAGTCTTTGCTCAAGAAAGACCGTAATGTTGGGGCAGAAGTGGTGCCCATCAAATACAATTGTACAGGTCAGGGAAACAGCAAAAGACTGCACAGAAAGTGGAGGCATTTGCCTAGCTCCAGGTGCTTCCAGCATTTTACCAGTGGATGAAATGAAGAGACACAGAAGTATGCTTCAAAAGTGAACAGTCTCCTAATCAGTACACAAGTGTGACAGAAGACGATTTTAAGAACAACTATATTTGTTACAAAGGATGCAGATTCCCTAATTTAATCTGATCCATGCACTCCTTCTGCTTCAGCCTTCTTCTCAGCCATTTTCCCAACTCCCACCTGATGCTGCCAGAATTAGAAGTCTGTCCCCATTCCTACCTAAGCGACCCACGGCTCAGCAGGCCCCTTGCCTTCCCAGTCCCTTTCTGATCCAGGCAGACAGCTTTCCCTACACTTATCCCTGAATGTCAGGAACATGTTCTCTGCTCCCACCACATCCTCCTTCTGCATGTACATCCCACTCCTCTCCACCTGTTGCTGATCATGGAAAAGGAACAAAAGCAAGCGTGAGCGTATGTGCAGAGCTCCTACAGCAGCAGAGATGTTAATCTGAGCAAATCCCCAGCTTTAGCCAAAGCCCTCTTCCCCCTTCAGTGCCAGTGTTACTTTGCAGCTCATGGGCCTTCCTTTGTTAGCACGGGCACTGGGACCCAGGGGCTGGAAAGGCTCTTTTCTTTTCTTGCCTCAGCTACAGTTCAAATACAAACTCAGTGACTACTCAAGCACCACTGCCTGCAGAGGTGGTGCATAGTCTGGTGGGAAATTAGGGTACCTGCTGTTCCTAAAACCTGATAAGAAGCTTTTGTTGCCCAAAACCTCTTAAAGCAGGGGTAAGTAGTGATATAAAAATCCCTCTTCTTGCATGGGACGAAGCTTCACCATTCCAAGGAGACAGGAGGTTCCTAAACCAGTCTGTAGCACACCATGACTGTGGTCTGCACACAGCCTATGGGTCAGACCCAGACTCCCCATGTACCACAAACACTGAGCTGCAGTGCAGCACTGTTGCCTCTCCCCACCACTTGTCTGGTCATGGCTGATCTTCTGTATGTGACAAACTTCAACTTTGCCGAAGGCTGTGCTGGGAGAATAAGAGAGCTATACTTATAGTTGTGTTTGTCCTGGTGTCTACAAGCACCAGCTCACAGAGAGCTGCTTGAGAGAAGCCAGGAGTGTAAGTAAAAGTTGAAGTCATTTGGGTGGACTTTCAGTGGCTCTGTCATCCCAGGATGGAGGACTGCAAGAACTGTAGGAGGAAAGCTGGATGAGAGAGGGTGGTTGGGTGAGGATTTCAAATATGTGCAGGAGTGTGTGGCTTAATGCATTGAGTGTGTTGGAGGTGAGGAACTAGAAAAAGAGAAGTTATCTTAATAAGTCTGACTCACTGAATGAGTGGGGGTGGTGGCAGAGAAGTCTTAGTGAGGCAGGGATTCATAAACTGAGGAGGACACTGTGAAAATTTTGCATGGGATGAGCTGCGGAGGGGAAAGGACTGAAAACTGCTGTGCCAAGCTCTTGTGAAGAAGCCCTCAAGCTCATTGCACTGCCCACCTATTTCTTTTCAGTGCTTACCTTGTGAAGTTTGTGAAAATAGAGTGTGCAAACCTCTTGAGTCTAATTTCAAATAAATGGCAAATGATTAATGTTAAGTGAATAAACCTTGCACAGTTTTCCCCTTGGCTCCTGACCACCTCTTTCTAGTTCAGGTGCAAACTTAAAGGAGGCTTGATTGCTTTAACTGAATTTCTTTTTAAGGTTGTTCAGCTATGAATCTCTGAGCAAAACTGGAGGTAGGAGACTCATGGGGATTGAAGAAGAAGAAATAACCCCCACAGTGCTTTACTGCTGATCTGTGCACTCTGTCAGCCTGGAATATATATTATATAGAGGGGCTGGCAAAGCCACTTGGGATTCCTAGGAGCACCTCTTCAAAAAAACCAGCCCCCGCAGAGAAATGAAAAAAGCAAAGCAGAGGGAGAGAGGAAACTTAGGTTGAATTTAAAGATGGCTTTCCTGAAGAACAAGGACCATGTTTATCAAGGAAAAGACACTTCTGACAGAGGACAGATTCATTTAAAGTAGGAATTGGAACACTTTCATCCAGAACAGGAATGAACCTCAGCTGAACTTTTACTTAATATTATTTTATTCACTTCTCTCTTCTTTCTATTTGTAGGCCTGACCACACATACATAAATATTCCTGGAGAGAGCTGCTTCAGTGCTGTTTCCAGTCCTCCTGGGATGAAGAAGTAGCAGGAATCTCAAAAGGATCCAGATCCTAAGAGATTATAGTTTGGCAGAGTACAGACTAGTGTGCATGAAGGGTTGCTTATTTCAGAAGGTGTATTTCTAAAAGAGTTGTGGGGAAGCCTAACTGCATTCCTGCTAAATAGACATGTAAGAGCATCCATGTGTGCTGAGCGAGCAGGGGACCTACATGCAAAGCACAGCAATAGGACAACTAATTGTAAAGTACAATGTTAACAGCAGCTGCTTCTCCGACAATTACTTACCATAGCTGCTGGATCTTTCAGATAAACTCAGGCCAGTCCAGGCCTCGAATTAGCTAGAAATCAGCAGTCCAGCTGCTTTCAGAGTTGTGCTTTTATCCTCTGGAGGCAGGCTGAGCAATGCAAAGTCTTCCATGAGGACCATGATTCATATGCCAGTGAACAGCTGCTGCAGATCCCTGGGTATGCCCAAATGATCCTGAAACTGATGCTTGTGCTATGGTGTGAGGTTATTTTGTTGTGGTGTGAACCAAGGATTACCTAGTTATTTAGTTTCAGGTAAATAGGATCCTCATTTGCCAGCCTGCTTCAGTGTTGCATGCAGTGGGAATTCAGCCTCTTGAAAATCCCCTTCTGCCTGTTCTTTCCCATCTTGACACTGTTAATTTTCTAGGTATTTCTGTCCGTGCAAATGAATGAGATAGCATTACTCTTTCTCTGGATGATATTTGTTGTACTTGAAATTGTTATGAGGGGAAGAACAGCTTCAGAATCTCTGCATTCAGTGTATATATATATATATATATGTATATATATATATATTTATGCCTGCTGAGATAGATAGCATGGTTAAACAATTGCATGTGCACACAAAGCCACACATCTTTATTCTTTCACCCACCATCCCTTGCCATTTCAGTTTTTTGTCTCTCTTTCAAGGATATACGTGAAGAAATAAAAAAAAAGGTGTCTCTGAGTGGGAGTTATCACATTCTAAGTATTGGCTTAAGACCAGCTGAAACAAGGTTTGCTTGTGACCTACATAATTCTGGCCTAGATCTCTGGTCCATAGAAAGGAGAAAGCTTGCTTCATGTTAAAAAGCTCTAGGCCACTTCAAATACCTTGTCTTCTTGGTGTTTTTTGTATGTTTAGACTTCTTTTCTTTCTGTTTTCAGCTTTCAGCTCTGGAACACCTTCTCAGAGCTGTCCCCTCACTAATGGCATTAGAATTGCACTGCTGATGTGTAGTGAGGTAGGACAAAGCTGATGATGGGGCCTGTAGGAGTTGCCATGGAAAGTGTTGGAAAGCTTCATCTAAAATAATTGGGATTGGGTCTCTCCATCATTGTCGTTTGTTTCTCAAGCTGCATTATCCTGCCTGTTGCTCTATGTCTTGCCTTTGCTTCCTCTCCTGACAAATCCATAGAACACACAGGCCTAATGCACCCCTCTGCATCATGGGGGCTATTTCTGCCAAATTATGGATTGGGACTTGAAAAGCTCATAGGAGCTGTGGAGAAAGTAGGAGAGAAGGAGAGATTGGTTATCGAATATATTTTCCTTTTTTTGATCTTTTTTCTGGGGTGGGGGGTAAAGGGAGGAGAGGAACTGAGCAGCCCATAAAGGTGAGTACCCATGATAGTTTATTTAACAAGCAAACCAAATAAAGGTTAGGGTTCCTATGGCAAGTGGCTACTAGCAGAAATACCTCAGGGATTTGGGGAGGAGTGAGGAGAACGATGCGATGGTTATCCACGAGGTCCCACCATTTTGGTTTAAAAAGTCCTTTTCCCAGCTGCAGCAGCATCCTCAACTCATTTGCTGAAGAACAGCATTTCTGTGTGACCAGCACCAGAGGCAGAGGACACATTCTCCCTGTTGAGAGAGGCCTTGAAGTCAGCAGGCACTGTGTTATTGACAGTCCTGAGCTGTGTTCCCTCTCGAGTTTGAAGGAGAGAAGTGGGAGATGATAGGTGATGAGGGGGAGATGGAGGGACCTTAGAAGCTGAGTGGCTACTGCAGAGGGGACATGAGTTAAGGCTTGTGGATACGATATCATCTTGTCTCCCCTACCCTGGGAGGTCCTAGGAGCCACATTCCTTCTTCCAGATGTGAGAAAGGCTGTAGAGCAGCTTTCTTCTCTGGCCTTCAGACAATCCAATCTCAACAAAATCAAAGAGGATAAGTGTAGGTACAAGCAGCAGAAAACTTTAAAATGTCAGTTTTGTTTGATGTAGTGTTTTGGGTTTTTTATTTTTTTTATCATTTTCTACAGTACTGTAGTAGCTCCTGGGTAAGCCTGGGTGCTTGTGTTTGTTCTCTGCTTGATGCCAAACCTCCTTCTGAGAACAACACCTTACACCAGATATTGTGGTTTTCCCATTTCGAGTTAAAATGCCAAACCATGTAGTCATTTGATTCTGGGAGTAAGAGAAGGGTGAGGGAGGTTAAGTATAGCTTTTGTTTAGATCAGCACAGCATGGAAAATAACCATCTTTATACAACCTCAAGGCTCTGTACTGAAGATCCTACTGAATGGTTCCCTGATCAACCCCAACCCTGAGAGGTTGACTGAGTGACTTCCTTAACTGGATTTTGTGTGTTGATGTCACTTTCTTGATTTTTTTCTTTTCAGTAACTTATTATAATCATGCCCTTCTGTCTACTAGAAAAAACCCCCACACCTAACACTGAGAAAGAATTGTACTTTTCCTTTGGCATCTGGTGGTTGGCACAGCTTCCATTAGAGCTCATGTTGCTGCTGAGCAGTGGGCATAGGGCAGCGTTCCGTGCTCCTCTTGGGGTATGCACACACAGACATGCACCAGCTTGTGCTGGCAAAGGTGAGAGAGAGAGTCTGTCAATCAATCTGCTAGTGAAATCTGAAATTAGGCTAATTCTGCTGTTCATGGGGTAAATAGCAAGTTGTGAACTTGTCCCACCAGAAAGAGCTGCTGTTTTAGTTGTGTGATATACTGTGTGCCTGGCTCCATGAGCATTGGCTGTCCAGGATTAAACCATGTGATTCATTCCATGTAAGAAGAGAGCACATGGACGGTGTATGACAGCAGACTGCATGTAGCAGGACTGAGACATGCGTGGAACTTACAGACACATAAATAGCACTTGGGGATGGATGGGCTTTCATTCTGATCAGAAAAACTTATGTCCAAAATTTTGATAGGTCATAGCTGTTAATAAGAGGACCTATCTCACCACTGTTATAAGTGGAGAGAGTGGATGGGGAAGAAAAAAGTTCAGGAGAAGGGAAATATGCAGTAACATGATGAAGGGAGATAAGCTGATATAAGAACCTGAATAGAATTCAGGAAAATGAAATATAATGAGGTTTCAAACTAGGGCGGGAGGAGAGAGGCACAATGCATTCTGTGTGGGTAGGAATGAAATGGGGAGTAGGAACTGAACAGGATAAAAGGGGAGGGGAGGAATGGTTAGTGGAGAAAATGAACAGGGTAAGGAAGGTAGAGATTTGTAAGGCAATGGGAGGGAGATTTAATGGGTGAGGTGGAAGAAGGAAGGTAAGCAAAGAAATAAGTGTAATGAGGGCACTGAATTAGAGAGGTGTGGAGGTTGGATACCAAAAGGTGGGTGCAGGGAAAGGAGGAGAAAATGTCTGATTACCTAGGGAAAGCAAATGTTTTTAGAGAAACATTAGGGAGTGGGGGCAGGTGATAGAGAGAACTGTGGACATCAAAAACCTCAGAGAAAAAACCCCAGAGCTATAAAAGAAAAAAAGGTTGGAAAATAAAAGGAAAAATGAAAAAAAGAAACAAACCCCAAGAGTGACAGACACTGCACTATCAGAAGCTCCTCAACAAACACGTATGTTCCTGTGAGCTCCCATATAAGCTTATATTTGTATTTCCCCTAAACCTGCAAAAAGCCCCATCTCTATAGAATTGGGCAACCAGGGAACAAATGCCTTTGACAAAGGAAATGAAATCTCCACAGCTACAGGGTATAACTATTTTGATGAGCTAAGAAAAATACCCTCCACACTGCCTCTGCCTGTATATTTGCTACATAAATTTAAGGTCAGAACACACTTTAATACCAGTTTCTAATACCTTCCCGCTGTTCAGAGAATACCCTTAGTGTACACAGGACTGGGTAGCATACATGTTTTTGAGTAATTTGCATAATAAAGATTTGAATTTAGTGGTGGGAGCAAGTGCTGTCCTCAAGAAGCAGATGTGATCTTTGTATCTTGAGTGGCTGACAGACGAAACTGTACAGTACGTAAAATGCTCAAAATTTGTCCTGTAATCAACGCCTGAAGTATCTTGAGAAGGAGCCTACTGTCATTGTCTTGTATATCTTCTCTGCCCTGGAGCAGCCATGACAAATTGTGACAGGCACAGCTATAGGGAAATTCCCGTTAGCTCAAGCTGCCCAGCCAATAATGGCATAAAACAGGAGGACGTATGGGATTCTCTGCAAATTCACAAGGTTTGTTCTTGCAGCAGGAGATGTGCCTAGGAATGCTTCCACTTCTAAGCCAGACCTCAGTGTATCTTGTTCTCTGAATGAATTCATGAGCATGGCCTGTGGCATACTATTTCTCCCTTGTTCTGGTGTCCTGCAAAACAGCATATTAAGGAAAGCTGTGATGCCTTCCCCAGGCACTCACTTGTGGCTAAACTCTGTCAGAGAGAGGGAAGTGCCAAATACATGCTCCAATTTGTAAGCACTGTGAAGGATTTCTTCTAGAGGGGGTTGCAGCCATTCAACCGCTCTGCCTACCAGACCTTTTATAAATATTTCATTTATAGTCAAAGATTGAGTCAACAGAGTAAGCCGTGGATGGGGTGAGGCCTCAGGGCTCTTCAGTCAGACAGAGTCTGTCAGGCTCTTTGTGTGGAGTTAAATATTGGCATGACTGTGTTTCTAGGCAAGGCTTTACTTTTCCAGGCTTAGTTTCAGCCTACATCATATCTCACCTTGCCCCTCCTGGTCTCCAGTCAGATTTCCTCTGCAGTTGTCACCATCAGGAGCAGTTTTAGTTCATCACTCCTTCAACTTACCCTTTCATTGGGAAATGGCTTTTCCCTTTCATCTGGAAACCTTTCACTCTGGTTTCCTCTCTATACACTAGAATTCTCCATTAATAGTAACTTCTGGGTGTTAGACCTACTTGAATTAAAATAGGGTTTTATATTAGAGCTGCATCTGAAATGCAGAATTTCAGTGGTGGGCTGAACATGGGTGGAAATCAATCACGCCTTTGGGTAATCTACAGAAAAATGCCTTTCTGCTTGTGTGAGGGTTACAGGCTTGTGTGTCTGTCAAAAGAACCTCCAACTCTTTTGTAATTTTTGAAAGGATGGTGAGAAAAACATTAGTTTTGTAACACTAAAAGTAAGTGAGGAGGCATAAAGACTTGGATGGGACTATGCTGACTGTTGGGTCCTGTTTCTGTAATTGCAGGTAACCATATAATAATTGAAAATTCTGGATTCAAAAGGAAAAAACTTTCTAAATTTTCTTGTATCACAATTTTTAAGGAACTCTTGTATCCCTGTAACCAGGTTAAGCCCTCTGGCACAACATTTGAAAAACTCTTCTGTGCTGCAAGGAACCATCGAGTGAGATGTCAGACATTGCCAACCTCCTGTGTTGCTGCAGGAGTGGGGAATTTGGTAGCGAAAACACCCAGATGATCTTGGGGAAAAACACAGTGCCATCTGCTATTTGGAAACATAAGAAAGGTGTCTGCTGGTCTGAGCTTGTGGGAAAAGCATTACTGGTCTCAAGGTGGTGATGGCTTCAGTCACAGGTATATGAGCAAGACACTGGTCAAGTAGCTGAGGGTTTGACTGGTTAATAGTGCCCATGCTCCCCATCCAAGGTCTTAAATTGTGGATAGCCATTGTAAGGAGGCCAATCAGTGCAGAAATTAAAGGAATGTAAGATGTTATTTCTAGTCTGTGACATCCACTAAATCTATTCAAGTAAACCAAGATTTATAAAGAAGGTTAATGTGTTCTCTTACACAATCTCAAAATAATAGCATAATCTATTAGGATGCCTAGCACTGATCCTGACTAAACTGCCTTCCACTCTTTTGGTGGTGTTAACTGCTTTGTGCAAGTGTAACAAAGATGGGGAAGGTCAGTCATTCTCTACCTGATCCCTGTCTCACTGTTACTGTAAATTGAACCTGTATCTCATCTGTAAGTGGATTTTATCTGTTCCCAACTGGTGTTAGTGCAGATGTGTGTAAAACCTCTATCATCTTAATTGTGAGTGCTGCTGGTTTGTGTTGAACCAGCAATCTTGTTTTGGAAAATTCTCTTGTTCTTTTGGACATTAAATATTTAAAGCTTCCATTTTAGTGTGTGCTTTTTGGCTGGTGAAAGGAAAAACTGTTTGAATGCTTTTCTTCTTTGTTTCCCCCGTAGTGTGCTTGCCCTCCTGCACTGACTAGGTAAGCAATTTTATAGAAGGGAGTTTTTTTCTTTTGCTCCTGACGCAGCTTTTCTTGTCAGCTTCAAGCTGCAAGTTTCTCAAGATGAAACCTCCACCTTATGCAGATCTTTGGAGCTTTTTAAAGAAAAATCTTCCTCCCGCTCCTCAAAGTTGTGTGGCTTTGTACCACTGTTCTTGCTGCGTGCCTGCTACCTGTTGCAGAGCTGCATGGAGTCTTGGCTTAGATTATCTTCTTTTCCTCCTCTCCTGTGGTCTGAGATATTGTTCTTGTGTCTTGACTGGACACTATCTATATGTGATAACAGCTCTGCTGCACTAAATTGTGAGAACAAATGGCTTCTCCTATTGAAAGCACCAGCTTTTCTCTGTCTCAGTATTTGATTGAGAATTAGGACAAACAGTTGCTTATTTTCACATTTCTGTACTCCTACAGTCTAAAATAGCTTTCAGAAAGAAAATGAGAAAGTCCTGAGTGCATCTATGAGTTCATCAGCTCTGAAATAGGAGGTAGCTACTGTGAAGACAAAATTGGTGCCAATACTTCAGCATGTGCTGGAGCAAATACTTTCCTGCAGCTGCTTTCCTCAGCAGGAAGAATTTTAAACTGCTCCTTGCCTTATTTGTACTGATGAAGCTTAGCTGGCTCTCAGTGAGTGAGAACTGAGCCCATATTAGTGTTTGTAGAGGGTAGGCACCAAGAATTTCCAGAAATAAGAATTTTATGTAAGGGGGGGGGAAATCGATACGATATGCAAAGACCAACTGGATACAATGACTAAGACAAAAAGAGACAAACATTTACCCCAATTCAGGAGCAAGTAATTTTGGAGCCTCCACCATGTTAGGGTAGCTTTTTGTCAAAGGAGGACAAAATGCACTGAGAGCAGTGTGTGCTTGTGCCTGACTTTCACAGCCAGAGGTAGAAATGCCCCAAGGAAGCTTTCATACAGCACTTCTCCCTGATCACAGGCAGAAAATCCCAGCTGGTTCCTGAGAGGCAGGTGGTTCTTTGCATGCTCTACAGACTGAGTTGGGAGATGGGGTAAGGGGAGCAATGGGTGGAACCTGCCAAGAGCCTGAGTGACTCATGCAGAGGTAATTTCTGTACTGCAGGACTGGAAGGGACTGTGGGGAGGGTAGTCAGCTAGCAGGTGTTGGCAAAAGGCAACTGCATGGAGTATTGTACCTCCCCCAGCCTTTGGTGATGGGCCAAGCAAGAGTAAGGTTTTTCCAGCTGGAACCTACCTCTGGCATATCTGATGAAGGACAGATGAGGAGGTTGCCCTAGAAGTGTCCAGAACTAACCAGAGATGAGGCTGGAGGCTTTGCTGCTGAGTCAGTGCCTGAGGCAGCCTGTGCCTCCTGCCAGCCATGCAGAGACAGCTGTGATTCCCCTGCACTCAACAGACTGACAGCCTTTGCCCTCTGAGCTGTGAGCATGAGCACTCAGACTTTGCAGAGGTACCTGGAGCTTAGCGCAGCTGGGAGGTTTGTGCTCAGCAAAGGGATCTCCTCCTGACGCTTTCCAGCCCTATTGACAAAGACCCCTTGCCACCAGCTAAATATTTTGAGCTTCACAGTTGCTGCTAAAAAAAAAGTAAAAAGGCATTTAAACTCTGCTTTGCAAATTATCCTGAAGATCTCATAAAGTGGGTATTTTTAGCATGTCATAAAAATATAAGGACTCACTCTTATTTTTATCCCTTCAGTCTCTGCAAAATTAATCGAAGGCATTTACCTTGCTTTCCTTTGCTTCCTTGACTTTGAGAGACTAGCTAACTTTAGGACCCAGGAGGGAATGCATCATCAGATGTTGGCAAACGCTGGCCGTGTTTTGTGTCTATTTATAGTAAGTGTGTGTCGAACCACCTTGTCGTTCTTTTCTTAGCATCAGCTGGACGAGCACAGCTATCAATTATCCATGAAGCTAATGATAATACAAGGAAAGCTATGTAAAGCAGGTGCTCAGAGGAGAGAGAGAAAAAGAGGGGAGGTAGGTGATAGGACAGGGAGAGTGAGATTTTAGGAACTGAAAAAAAATCCCTTTACTCAGCCTGAAAACCCTTATTATCTGTAATAATTATTAATAACAGGGGAGCCTGCACAAAGTCATTGTGACTGCTTTCAGCTGGTACGTCCCTCCCAAATGTTATTTCCCTCATTTATTTTCATTGTGTTGGCAATCAAAGGCAGTGGGGTTTTTCTTCCTTTTTTTTTTTCCCCTGCTCCCTTTGCTTTTAATAGACCTTAAGCTGTGTGTTCTCCTTCCCCCACCTCTCTGTCCTGGCTTCTGATATTTGGGTTGGTAATAGCAGGTTCTAGTTTCCCTGTGAAAAACTGATCCTCTGGTATTTCTCACGATTGGAGATTGCACGTACACGTTTGTTTCCTCTTTTGTCTCCATTTCAGAGAGGATTTTGCCTGCAAGGGCTCTGGAGGAAGAAGGGAGGAAGTGAAGGGATGTCGTTCCACTCATTGCCAGTGACAAAGCTGATTGTCAGCTGTTTATCAGCCTTGTTTTTTTTTCTTTTCTTAGTGTCTTTGCTGCTTTTATCTCTAAGTGCAGGGGAGCAGGACAGTGTGAACTCTGCTCTTGACAGCAGCTCAGGTTCTGACACCATCTGCCACCTAATCCACTTCCAAGGAAGGGTCTGACGTTTGTGTGCATGTGTGTGCACATATACCCTCTCCACCTGGACATACATCATTTTGGCAGACTCGCATTGACCAGCTCACAAGCAGCATTTCTCTTCTAAGAACTGGTCTTTGATGTTAATTCTTTTCTTCCTCCTGATTTAGATTTCCCTGATTCAGTTTGACGTGCTATGGTGGGAGGCACATCTCAATTTCCTACCTAGCCTGGCTCTCCGAGGTGTGACTTTTCCTGGAAGTTATGAGTGTGAGATGCATGGATTTCTTTTGCAAAAGCAGCAGGAAACAGAACAGGTGCAAAATGTCTGTGTCAGGTTCCTTGGATAGTTGGTAAGTGGGCTCTTGCAGGAACTGTTGAATTTTAAGCTTTTCAGTGACATAATGGCCAGTCTGACTGCTGTCTGCAAGCACTGCATGTGTTTCAAGCTTTGTAGATCTCCTTTCTCTCAGAGTACATGAAGAATGACAGTTACTGTCACACGTGATGCTGTGGTGTATCTGCTATGTTTTTAGATGAACTGTATTCAACACAGTTCACTGATTGTAATGGATTATGTTTGCTCATGGCACTCAGTACTGTGCACATTCAGTGCTGTGGAAAACAGCTTGAGAATTGAGATGGGAAGAGAAGAGGGGCTTTGGGAAGGATGGGGAGGGAGGGAACAGTATGTATTCAGAAAAGCCAATTGTTTTGCTTGCAATAATCAGTTGTGCTATTTTTCTGGGCTATAGGAATGAATGTTTGAATTAACTTCTGGAAAACAGTATATGTCTCTAATGCTGGGTGGCTTTTGCACCTGAGTATTGTGATTTCTTCCTCCTGAGTGCTCATGCATAATCCTTTCCTCCCCCTTCGAAAGAGTCTCTGTTGTGAAAAATGGGGCTTTTTCCTGGCAGAGGAGGAAGGATTAGTGCTTCTTTCAGAAGTTAACACAGTCTTCGGAAAGGGATCTCTGCCTCTGCCAAACAAATAATGCAACTTGCCTGCAAAGCTGAGCAGAATGCTGCCATGTAATGCAGAGGGTTTGATGCAGGGCTTCCTGATGGATATGGAAGGACAGCCGTCATCTGCAGGGACTTTACTCTCATTTGATTCCTCTGAAGATCTGCTTTGCTTTGTGGTTGGATTTTTTCCCCCTTCCATCTGCCTTTGTTGACCCTCTCCCTCATTTTCCAGGCACACACTAAAGGCGGGATGCTATTTGCCTGTGTGAGCATCATACTGAGCATGGCCCAGAGGAATCCTACTGTTCAGTTGCCCTTCATTTCATCAATCACACTTAAAGTAAAAAAAACAAAACAGTTTCATACTGAATAATGCTTATTAATGAAGAAAGCAAAGGAACTTTATCCTACTAATTGGAGGCAGATTGCTATACAAAAACCAGTTTATCAGCAACTTTTGCTAAGTGCATTTTATTTTTCTCATAGCAGAAAAAATGATTTTTTTGATTCTTTGAGGTTATTTGGGGAGGTGTTGAAAAAAAGGTTTCTATTGAGATCATATTGACATCTGTTGATAAAGCCTGAAAACTTCCTTTCCCATTGCAGAAAATTGCTTTCATTTGTCACTTTTAAAAAAGGTAAGGGACTAATTCTCCACCTTCAACCAGCAATTTAAGATTGATCTGATTCAGACAATATTTCAGACAATAGATTAAAGAACTTATCTTCTAACCCTGGTTTCAGCTTTTGTGTAGGATCATTTCCTGTTCACAACAAGACCCTTGCAAGCTTCAGGTTATATTTGAAAGGGTGTTCTCCAGAACAGAGTAACAGTGGAACTGGCAGAAGGGTATGATGCTATGGTTTTGTTTAGAGGATGTTGTCCTTCACATTTTGCATTTGTCTGTATAGTGAAAATAGCAGTGTGCAAATGGAGGAACTGGACTTCTGAAGTCGCATTTTTTTTTGTTAAACATTGTCATTTTTCAGTGAAATATGTATCTACAAGGCAATGGGAAAAATGGTAATGAGTGTTGTGCGTGTGAGAATTGTGCTTCATTTTGAATTCAAAGTATTCAGAAAGTCCTCCTTTTCCTAGTTGCTTTGTTTTTCATTAGAAAATATCTTCTAATGACTACTAATTAACACTGGTGCATTGGTCATCTAGGATAAAAACAAAACTCCTTTCACTGCTGGAACATCTCTAGGGAATTAGAAAGCTCTCATTCCCTTCAGTACTAGAAAGTTTAGTGATTTGTTGTTTTCCAGCTTTATCTTTCTGCTTCTGTGTGCCTACCATTCTGTCTCAGCATGGTGATTGTCACACAAGCACAGACCTTTTCCAACCTTCCCTTGAGGTTTTGGCAGACCTACTCAGGGAGGGAGGGGGAATTCCCTTGGGCATCGGTACTCCCTCTGTGCCTCTAGCCAAGCTGCAAGGAGCCCAGCTGGTCCTCATGGGAGGTGCAGACTGGTCTTGCAGTTGAAAACTTGGAAAATTCCAACTAAATCCCTGGAAAAACATAAATGTCTGAACTAAATCCAGACATTTTGGGGTCCAGTTTCCAGGGAAGTAATATGTGTGTAAGCAGAACAACGTTGGAGACTTCAGTCAGCTCATTGCAGTCAAGCTTATCCAGCACTATTAGTAAGCTGAAACCCTAAGAAAAAAAGAAAACCTGAGACAAACAAAAAAGGAGCTGAGATTGTCTCCTATGTTGGGAGTAACTGTTAAAAAAAGGGACAATGGGAGATACTGCACCTGCTCCTGGATCTAGCAGTTCAGAATATTTCTACCTGTGTTATCTGTATCACCTGTTTGGATGACTTGAGCTAGCTGTGTTAGTCTCTTTGGAGACAAATGCTTCACTGCATTTATTAACTTTACTATGGAAAAAAATAATGTAATTTCTGAATGTGCATAAAATTTAAACCAGATTATATTGTTGGGTTTTTTTAACTAAAAAAAGAAAGGGATAATATTGTATGGCCATGTTGAGACCAATAAACTAATTTGCTGAGCCTGGGTGCACAGTCATTTTTGAAAAGGTCTTTCATATTTGTTTTTTTGTTCGACTTTTTACTTCAAATTAATTTTGGAAATGTAAGTAATAGGAAGTGACATTTTCATTCCCTTTATTTTGGAAATGGTGGATATAGCATATGCTTGCTTATTTCCTCATCTGTAATATGCATATATATGTTAATTATGGTCAACATTTCATAAATTGTTTTTAGGCTGAATATTTTTAATAACTTTAGTCTCCTCTGATGACAGGTCAAATAATTAACTGCAATAATATAGGCAATTGGAAGGCATTGGTCTGTATTTGAAAGTGTAATTTGCACAGCTCCTTAAATGTAGCAGTAGCAACTGCTCTACACTGGAGACTCTTGTGTTAGTATTTTGTTGCCTTTTTTTCCCTATTTGTTTTATTTTTTTAATAAAAAGGGGAAGTGGTGATCAGAAATACCCATGAAGAATCTGGAGGACTGACGTGAATCTTCGAAAAGTATAGCTTAACTCTATGTTAACTCAAACAGCAGTAGCTTGTGGTCAAATTCAGGATGACAAGCTCCCATCTGTGCATTTGGGGTGATCTCGAGGCAAACATCTGTTTTACAGTGTGATCGAATTTAAAAACAAGTCACCATCATCTAGAAATATTTTTTGCAAGTAAATTTGAGATTTTTGCATCAGGAACAAAATATTTCTCTGCTGCTTACTCTCAGTACTCTGGATTTTTGATCTGCATGTGCCTATTTTGCACAAAGCAACTAGAGAATACAAGGGGTGACTGATCACCTAGACCGGATGATACTCATCTCAGGTTACTGCAGGGAATAAAGTGTGAAATAGCAGCGGTACTGATGAGGACATGTGATATATCCTGAAAAATCAGCAGCTGTTGGTGACAACTGACAAAGCACCAGTGGGGGATCTGCCTCCAGACTGGAGCAGCAAGGTCCCGGAAACCAGGTCATGGGCAAGCTGCCTTGTTGTTGCTGAGAATCTTGGGATAGCATAGGGCAGGGCGTAAGTCTAGGGTCAAATTACCATTTCATGGGAAAGGAGGAATCTTGCACCTGTTAGACTTTGCAAATATGAAGTTGCATAGATGTGGGATTACAAATGAACACAGAATAAGGACAGTCCAGTGAAGTAGACCTGAGTTACTTGGTTTTTCAGAAGACTTTTTTTGATTAAGTTATCTGTCAGGATTTGAAGTACATATCATGAAATGGTGACAATAACAATTAGGAAGCGAGTATAATTTCTGCCAGCTCTCATCTCTGTGCTATCAATTAAATGCTCATTTTAGTCAGTAGGTTCTTAAATTCCTGTTTGTTTTGGTCTGAAGCTGTTCATTTTATATCTCACCCTGGAGCTGGATGAACACAGCTCATCAGTGTATCTTTATTCTTTCATTTTTGGGAAATCTGCATGCAGTAGTCTGCTTCCTCAAATATTCCTAACACTTCAGTAGCCTCAAAAAACTGCTATTGCAACCAAATCCTCAAAGACAAATGCAGTTAAGACATGTTCTCTCAAAACTCTGGATGAGTATTTGTGCCCATGCCAGACGCTGCAAATACTTGTAAAGGTAGGTATGGATGTATGTCTAGGAGCATCTGTGTAGTTCACAACTGCAACCTCCTGCTCTCAGCACTGATGTTAAATGGCAATGCAACTAGCATTTGAACAAGGGCAGCAAAGAACTCTGTGAACTTCAGACCCTGAGTATCCTCTTCCTTTAGGGTGAGTGATGCTTTTATAAGATGATATCGACACACTGAGATAAAGCTGAATGTATAAATGTCCATCTGTTTGTGAGCCTGTATGCTCTTTGGAGAAGCAGGGTATTTCACAGGCCTGTCAACAGGGCAGTTTACATTTGCAGTATATTCATATTTCAAAAAGGAAGAGTAGAAAGTATTTGGTAGAGACTGTAAAGGATGACAGAAATCTCCAAGTAGATTTCGGTGCACCAGGGACTGTGTATCATGGCGACAGTCTCTAAATGTCAGGTATTGCGTGCTGGCAAAAGTGGTCTAAATTCACATAGAGTGATGTGCTCTGAAGCTGTGGATTTCTCCAAGGAATAAAAGTCACTGTGGATATTTCAGGGAGGATATCTAAAGAGAGCATTACTGCAGCTGGGGAAAAAAAGGGGGAGGGGGGGAAGACAGAGGAGGGGATTTCTGAGGAACACAGGGGAGGCTAAGTAGAAATTTCAGTGGGTAACTGGGTTCATCCATGTCTTCTATAGTTTCTCAAGGATCAGTCTCTTCTGTAATAATCTTATTCTACCTACAATAATCAATAAAATAGTGCACTTTCACTGTAATTAATAAAAAGCAGCACTGAGGTGGGAAACCTTTGCCTAACTCCTACTCTTGCCTTGCCTGCACAGATCTTGAATAAAACTCGCCAGGTGTTTCCACATTTATTGAAATTCCCTTAACTCAAGGTTTCCCCTCAGCTTTGGGGTAGGAAATGTTGGTCTAATCACTCTGAATTGTGAAGGAGTCACTGGAGTCCTTTGACTGCAGAGGAGTTCCTACAAAGAGTGAAGTGCTCTACTGCCAAAAGTCTTTATTTGTTATGTTGTTTTAAAGAAAGCATTTGAATTGCTATATGTTGTTCCTTCTCTGCTCTCTTTCCTGGTGAATATGTAGGCAGTTGTGAGGAATGGAAAGGAGCTCACATGGCTCTGTATTTGAGTAGGAAACTGCTATTTTAAATCAGGTTTGAAAAGATTATTTTGAAACTGATGATTGTGCCCTTAGAAAAAGCATCAGAGGTGTGGGGACTTGGAAAAATTATAGGGGTTGGTATATTTAACCCTTTACAGAGTTTTAGGTTGGGATTTATGCCCCTTCATGGGAGGGAAATAGCCAGTCACCTGGATGTTTTGGAAAGACTGCGATACAGGGGTAGAGGCGACGATGCACGACTTGGTTTCTCTGCATCAAGGTCTGATATTTTGCTTTCAGCAGGAGTGCATCTCACACTGATGGATTCAGCAAGTGTTAGAAAGACTATGGCTACTACAAGCTACTAAAAGCACTCAGCAGTTACTGATGGCAAAAATCTCTGCCCAGAGGGAAAATGGTTATGGAGCTGTGGTATCTCTCTCGCCTACACAGAGATGAAGCTGGGAACCAAGTCCCATCGGCTGAGTGAGCTGCAGTGAGTTAAGACAGGGAGGTGAGGAACATGAAAAGCTGTGGAAGCTCTTGTTGTTCAAATGGGTGGGTTTGGGATCTCACTAGCAATATGGTCTGTCTCGGGAAAGCTGTTGGATCTAGACAGGTAACTGCAGCGTCTGAGGTTTCTCTTCTCTCCACAGATAAGGAGGCCACCTCAATCCAGTACTTAAGTGCTGCTTGCCATATTTCAGGTCACTTTGCTATGCACTCCTGTGCATGTTTCCAGGTGAATCTCATTTGCTTCAAAGCAAAGTAGGCAGATGACCTTTCTTTGCAGCTGCTTTGACTAACACGGACTGTGCTCTCTGCAGGAGGTTTTAGGTGAGAAAATTAGCATATAAAATTGTTAGCATAGTGGTGTTATTCAAGAGTTGGTTTTTTTTCTCTCTTTGGGTCTTCATATAAATCACCCTGTGCCAACAGACTTTGGTACTGGGATGTGATTTCCATGAATGATGTGTCTAATATTAATTACAGAACAGATTCTTTTCTATTTACTGCTTAGAAGCTCATATTTTTGTGAACTTGTAAATACATGGTTATATCCTATATAGTGCAGAAAGAGTATTACCCAAACAAAGTGGAACTTTGAGCAGTTTAGGGTTATGTTCTATGGGAAAAGACAAAACTGCTGTCATTATAAAGTCAATAAACCCTTGAATTGATCCATACTGACACTTTTCTGGATTGCATGCTCTTCTGCCCTTCTGTGTGGGAAGGAAATGGTTTTGTGAAAATGTTTCTGGTGATATCAGTGTTGGTGTTCCTGAACACAAAATGAATTCAAATGTTCTGGGCTTCAGTGGCAGCCCAGCACTCCTTGATCCTGGTCAATATAAGGCTTAGTTCTCTTATAATTTACTTGACATGCATTTGGACCTCTTTCTCAATTTTGCTTGTTTCTGTCTGAGTTGCTTGCACTAGATAAAAATGTGTTAGCAATAATTTTTGTCTTTCATTCATGGGAGAGAGACCTCTTTCTTTGTTTTATAACTATTTTGCATTGTTGTTAAAGTACTTTACAAAAAGCAAACTTCAGTCTGTATTGTCCTTTCTATGAAGGAAGTCACTGATAGAAGAACTGTAGATGTACTCTTCCTCTTAGGTCAGGGCTGCTGATGCTTTTAAGGGGAAAAGGGAAGAAGGGCTTCAGAAGTGCACTTTAATTTAGAGATGCACGAGAATTTGAATAGATTTACAGTGCTTCTCTTAAAACAATGCAAAGCTGAAGTCTACAGGGCTTGAAATTGGAAGAAGTCTGAGACAACAAATGGAACTATTGGACTGTATAGAAAATGACTGTCTGCACAGCCCAGTGAACTGAGGGGAATTGCAGGAATAAAAAAATATACACAGCTGAATTCCCAGACTTATTTTCTTCATTGTGAGTGCTTCATATGGAGACTCACTAGTGGGCTAAAATAATTTAAGTCTTAAGGTGTGTCCTCCTTGGCAACCCAGTCTCATGCTGTAGAGGCTCTAAGTGCCTTCACTTCTTTTCTCATTTGTGATGCCATTCCCAGTTTCCTGCAGACACCTGGGACATATTGGCCTCACTGGTGGTGTGGGGTAGTTACTGTGCAGAGCTATCTGGCAGCTGAAAGGTAGCATAAGTGTGTTAGCAGCCAGGTGGAAGCAGCTATTAAGGCACACTTCGACTGCATTGAATCGAAAAATATTTAAATTTATTTAATCTAACTATACACAGAGAAAACTTTGAGCGATGCCTGCGACCTCCATGTTTTATATGGTATTTGAATTGTATCTGTAAGAAAGGAAAATACCTATTTTTCATCTAGTGAGGGCATGTTATTCCCTCCCACCTCGACCTCCAGAAATGCTCCAGGAATTATTAGGACCATCAATAACTATCCCGTGAGCAAGAGCTGTGGTGTGTTACAGCTTTAGGGATGAGTGGCTAGTACTTTATTTCCCATACATGTGAGCTTTGAGATAACTGTGAATCCTCTAGGGATTTGGATTTACTATTGATATGCAGACAAATCCCTAAGCCTGCCTGGGATTTGTTTGCATTGAGTTTGGATTGCTCAAGGCTGGAGATGGTCTGAAGTGACAGTATTTAGTCACACTACTTCTGGTTCCTCTGCGAAAGCTGTTTGTTTATTTTATGATCTAGTTGACATAATGTGTCTGCATTTGCTTTTTTTTTCTTTTTATGAACAGCATTCTTCTTAGTCTAGAAGAAACAAAATTGTGTTGCATGGGGTGAAGATTCTTGGTCTAGAAACTGATTAAAAAGTAAGACTAGACACAAGCGCTTTTTGGTCTAGAGGGGTGTTTTCAGGGATTTATGTGGAGCTAGAACAGTTGTTGCTAAGTGCACTCTTGGAAATTGCTTGGAAACAGGAAATAAACTATGGGGTGTTGAAACTTGTCTCTAGGCTATTTAAAATGAGAATTAACTGTGGAGTTGCAGAAGGATCAATTGTAATGAATGAATGGACTATAAAATGGGGGTTGCTATTCTGTGTTGATAGGGCTACTTTTCTCCATCTGCACTACATTGCAGTTAACTCAGGCAAGGATGGACTGTGCATTACTTATTACCCATTTGGAGAGAGATTTAGTAGTCACTGTAGATAAGTCTATGAATATTTCTGCTTACTGCTCAAAGAAGCAAATAGAAGGCAGAGAAGGCAACCAGAGCAATAGTAATTTGATCAGTGAAACGGAACAGTGTATGGATAAGAAAAGATTGGATAGAAAAAGTTTTACCGGCTTGAACGGCGTGGAGAGCAAGCAGAAGTCAGGTAGGGAACGATAATTTAGTCTTCCCTATGATGTAAGAGCCAGAAAACATGAGATAAATTTGTCAAACAGGTTTAAAAGAATGGAAATAATTTTTGCTTACAGTTCAATATTATATAGTGGTTCTCATTGCTACATAATGTCACAGAGACAAACATACCTGTATTAAAAGAACAGAAAATTGAACGCTGTAAAAGTGCATTGATTAACAGGTTAACAGGAATTAGGAGGATTTGATGCAGCCCATTCCAAGGGGACCAAAGCTTTGCTAAAGACAAGATGGATACATGGAAGGCAGTATAACTTAGGGCTTGCCACGTTCTTGTGCTTTCTCTATTAACATCCATTACCAGTCTGCTGCAGGCAAAAGCTGCTGGCTTAGGTAAACATTTGGTCTGTCTCAGTAAGATTGTTCTTTTAGTCTTAATGTCTATCTACAGTGGACAGAGGTGAGATCATACTACCCTTTGCAGGCTGTGAGCTTGAGTCTGAAAACCAGCTCATATTGTTGATATGATACCGAGACTGATCCAAAACACACTACTAGCAGGGTTGCTGGATCCTGCTGGCTTGGAGTGGCTCAATGTGAGATCCATCCACATGAGGTGGCACAAACATGGAGGTGCTTGCTCTTGCAGAGGCATCAGGACTGTGTGTGAATTTTAAGCTGCGATGGAGACCACCCTTGTTGCACTCTCCTAGCATCTCCCTACTAGCCAACTTAGCTGATATGTTACTTGTAAGAACCCAATTCCTTTCTCCTAATAAATAATTATTTAGGGAGGCCATATTTCTTTATGTGGGGCCAGTTATCTAAAATTGTATCTTCGTTACAAGACTGCATCAAAACACATGAACCCACTCCTACCTCAAGCTGTTGTTCTGGAGCCTCCTTTTTTACAGGTGGTTCCTGCTATGTTCCAGTGTTTTCATTTGTGCTGAAAGCTGAAATTGTAGCTGTAGTTGTGTGTGTTTTAATGGTCTAAAACCAGTTAGGAACTGCAGAGAAAGTTCACTAAGCTTGAAATAATCCATCTTACCCACATGATTCTAGTTTTGCTATTGAAGACACAGAAAATCCTTCAAACTTCATAAAGATCAGTCTGAGATAGGCAATTTTGCTGAGTTGCCAGACAGGGAAATAGCTGCATTTGTCAGATCTCTGATATTTTTGCAAAGCAAGAGAACAGAAATGGAAGCTGAGTTTGGTGGTATTGTTGGCTTTTTTTTTCCTTCACTTTCTTGATGCTCTAGTCTTCATTGCAGAGCTGTACAGAACGATGCTAGCCACTGCACACTGATGTGGCTCTGCAGTTGTGCCACTGCAGTTTATACTAGCTGAAAATTGAGTTCTGAGACATTCAGCACTTGTTTTTCTTTTTTTTTTAAGCTGTAGTGGAAGTTTTTTGCAAGGTGGTATCATTGACTTCAGAGAGCTCAGTTTGTATCCACTTGTCCTTCAGCATGTGGCATCATAGAGATCCATGCCAAAAAGAGATTATCTACAGAAGCTGGCACATAGTTTCCAGGAAAAATAATGAAAAATACTTTCCAGTTCTTCTATATGTGTACACAGTGCCCTCCACCAGTCCTTTGAGGTTTGGCTGTTACATTAAGGAAGAGTAATGTGGTTTAAAGAAAGAAAAAAATTGACTTATTGTAAAACTCACCTCTTTGCTACAGTTTCCAGTTCAGAAGTCTTTTGGTTTTTTCCTTCCTTTTTAAATTGTTTTTCTTTTTGGACATCTTTTCTGGCTGGCTGTAGCTGGGGTTGAAGTCAAGCTGGTGCCCTCAGTTCTACCGCAAGATGTATATGGTTCCCATGAGGAAAACAAAAATGTTGACAGTCAAATGATTTTTTTCAGGTACCTTAGTCTGTCTACTTCTGATCTCAAAGATCTCATTGTCTTGCAAACTGGAAAGGAAAAATGGTTGGCTCTGCTCATGCAAACAAATAAACAAAACAACCTCCTACCCTCAGAAAAACCCAAACCCCACAACTCCCAAACCCAAAAATGTAGGCAAAACAGACCTTAAAAGAAGTGTGGGAGAGAGAATGAAACAAGATATCCAAAGAACAGAATTAGTTCTTAACTGTGTATGAGGTACAAAAATTCAGGTGCATGGCATCAGATTGTATTGTCTCTGATTTATTGCTGATTTCAGTGAGGTCTTCTGCACCCCTGTGGTGTTCTTTTGAGGATTATCTTTGACCACAGAAAGCAACCGTTTCTGGCACTGGCATGTTGGAGGAAGCTTGCTGTCTCCACTCTCCGTGAGGTCCCAGGCTGACCTTTCTAAACCAGAATAAGTGGTTTCCCACCATCTATGCAGACCAGGATTGTTAGGCTTGGAACATCCCCCATTAGCTTGGTGACTCTTGTCTAATATAGGCCTCAAGAGGTGTGATAACATGTGGTATGGAACCACGAGCTCTGGGTCAGTGGAGGCTGGTGCTACACGAGCTGTCTCTGTCCTGTTCTGAGAGCAGCTGTGGAATGGTGTGGGTGGCACCCACTTAGTGTTACATGTTTTGACACATTCATGGATGACTAGCCAAAGGAGCATCGAGTGTCCTTTGCCTGCTCTCATGTGTCTTGTACATCTGTTTGGCACCTCTCACCTATTGCTTTAGCTGTCTGGAGAGATGATTTCCTGCCAGCTACTTCAGCCTAGAAAAAGAAAAGCTGTAGGTCTTGTTAAATATTACTTTCATCTAAGATACGGCGAAAATAAAGTTTTGGAGGAGTTTGCTTTTTTTTCTTCCCAGTGGGGGTGCCAGTTGAGTGGGATTTGTTAGTCATTAGTCTGATACAAGTAACAAGGATATTCTAATTTGCCTGAAATTAACAACTCAGAAAAAATATCATGAAAAATTGGTTACATGGAATGCTCTGGTTTTTTCTTTAAAGTCCATAAGTTCACACAAGGACCTGCCCTTCTGCCTGCTCATTTTCAGAGCATTTCTGAGGTGTACCCAGTGCATAAAGCTGCCTCCCAGCACATTATGTATCAGAAGGTAATGCGTCAAACTGAGAGAAAATAGGTACTTTGACAGAGAGTTCTGCACTTAAAAAAGCAACATACCTCCTAGCTTCCAATCCTTTTGGTTAGATACTTTTAAAAAGTATTTTCCCACAAAAGGAATTTATTGCTGAGTCTATACCGGCAAAAGTGAGAAATGTAATCATTGTTTTGAATTGGAAGGGCCTAAGGGGGAATGATAGGTGGTATAAGCAGTGTGGCTTGTTAGCAGTGGCTGCAAGTGATAGGTGTGTGGTTCAGTAGCTATGGCATTGTTTTATTTATTTCTATTAAAGTGCTCAGTTCCCCTTCTTCCAGCACGACTTCAGTTCCCTGTTTTCCCTGCTTTGATTCTTGAAAATTAGGTAAAGAGAACAAAAGCTATGCTTACCTACTTTTTTTATAAGTCATGCAGGAGAACTAGGCCTTCAGAGGAGATTTAAAAGGGAAGAGGATAATGGTTTAAACTAGTGCAGAAAGTAAACTTAAGAGGATACAGAATCTAATCTGTGGTGAATAACAAGGAGAGGAAAGTAACAAAAATAAGACGAATATTCAAGCTGCTCATGGTTTTGGAGGGAGTAATGGTAAAGAGGCCTATAAGGAAACTAAATCACGCTTTATAATGCCCTTTTGACATGGAAGAATGCATCACGTACTATAAAGACTGTATTGTCAATAATTAATTTAATTTTAATTAGAATGAACTGGACAGGCTGGATATTTCACATGTGTGTCTATTAAAAATGAGAAACCCATTTTTGGGGAGGAAAAGACACTTCATACCTCTTATGTGACATCTGTATTTGGTATTACTTTGTATGTGGAAAAAATCATTAGAAGTCCAAGTGCCCAGGAGGAAAATCAAGACTTTCTTTTCATTCCAGTCCTCTTTAGTGAGAATATCCTCCCTCTTCTCCAACCAAACTTGTATGGAATTAACGTCTTTTGTATGAAACAGCCCAAGGGGACCATCTAGGACTCAACAGAACTTACATGTCAAAGTAACTGTTATGTTTTCTCTCTCATTCACATTACTATTGCAAATGCTTGTGTTTTGCTTGTCTTTTTTAAGTGCAATAGGAGGTGCTTTATGTTAGGGACTTTTAAAGTTTTTATTTTTTTTTCTTCTGGAAGCTCCAAAGAAAAGAAGTAGTAGACGTGATTAAGGAAACGCTGTCAGGGAAAGTAAGGTCGTGCTGAGAGGAGAGGTTGTAGCACTTTAACTACTGAGGTAAAGTATTAATCTGGACATTACATTTCTACTGACCTTACTTTTCTTAGTGTAATTTTAGCTGATCAGGGTCAGGCTTAAGTGAAACACTTTAAATCTGAAGCCAGGGCTTCAATCAGGAGGTATGTTATCCTGTGACTTTTGGATGAATGGAGCTTTTTTCAGTTGGACATAGGTAACAGCTTAAAACCCCCAAACCTAGCTGGCTTAAGAGGTCTCACATTCTTTGTTAAACCCTATGCACTGTCTCCACATGGGTGATGAGCTGGTATCTCCCTAACATACTCTGCAGTAGTTCATGGAGGTGCTGGGAGCTGTCCCAGGTTGTGTCTAGAGCAGGATCTCCAGGGCGTGGACCTATAGTGGCTCTGAGGCCAGATTGCTGCCTGGTTGCTGCTGGGCTTGGGCCTGTGGCAAAGCTTTTTTTTCCACAACTGGCATGCTCCTGATGGTTCCTTTTGTTTTGATTTGTGCCCTCTTTGATTCTTGTCTCTGCCCTCAATATGAAGGTCTAACCTTGGGCTTGACTGCCAAATTGTGATTGCACCAAATTCCTAAGGCTATTTTTAGCTTTTCAAGTCATTAGGCATTTTCGAAAACTGTACTTCTTTCAAAACACTTCTTTCAAAATAGTGCCTTTTATTTTAAAATGAACCAAACTGTTCACCAGGGCTCTGCCTTAGCAGAGCCATACTTCCTTCACTGAAACCAAGGGGTAATAGATTCAGTATTGCTGGAAGGTATTTTGTATCAGTGACTGTCAGGTTCACTTGTATGTTCAGTCCAGCCCTTAGCAAACTGTTAGTGGTGGGCAGTGGCTGTATAAATAAATATAACTGAGAACACTAGCCCAAAAGGATGTAACAGCTGAAGGAAAGGAAATCTCAGCAATGAGGACGTACATTAGCTAGTGCATGGAACTGGGATGGGGATTTTCTAGTTGAGCTGGGATTTTTCTACATGTAACAGAGCTGTCACAAAGAATCAGATCCACTATTGCTACTGCTTTGGGTTTCCTCTGAAGCATTCTACATGGACCAGCAACAGAAGCACATTTCTGGGGAGACCCAGCCAAGATGCTGCATTGGAACTGATGTCCCAATGTGAATTGATAGCTCCTGTGGCAAAGGAAAAAAATACATTTTCCTTAAGATTATGTCAGAAAAAATTGACTTGAAGCACAGAAGAACTCTTGCTGAATATATTTTGTCATTCCTTAGTCTGTTGCTCATTGTATTTGTTATTATACCATGGAGGGTTGATTAGCTTTTGCAACACAGTTGAAAACCCTTACCTTCCTACTGCATACTATGAGGATGCTGAGTATTGGGAATCCTCTGAGCAAAATATGTGTAGTTAATTGATTTGGAACAGACTGCTTTATTAAAATGGGTTTTTGGCTAGGCTATTGCACATATTGTTGTGTGTATGTGTTAAGGTAATAAGATGATTAACATAAAGTGTGAATAGGAAGGAGGAAATTAATCCATGGTGCAGCTAAAGCCCAGAGGTGCATCTGTTTTGGTCATCTTGTTTGACTTGCTGCTGACTTTTGCAGGGTGGTTTTGGCAGCAATATGGGTGGATATAAGACATATTAAAGCACAGGGAGTAGGGAGAACAAATAGATGCCCATATTATCTATGTCTATTAAAGGACATAGGTGACTACCTATGACAACATAGAGATTGTGCTAGCAAGACATTGTGTTGCGTGTTGTTTCCCTTCCCCTCTCCCTATACTTTTTGCTCTGCTCTGTCTTGATCCTAGGATTTGCTCCTGACTGATGCTCTGTTTTGATGAGGTCCACAGTTGTTTCCCCAAAGGAGAGACTGCTAGCTAATCCCAGGTGAATCATCAAGATAGGGGTGGCTGAATGATGTGCTATAATACCCCATAGACTTGGTTTGAAGATAGGGTGTCATTGGGAGAGATGTTAATGAGACACGCTACCTGAGGAAGATTGGTCAGAGAGGTGAGAAGCTGAGAGGGGCAACAGGAATGCAGCTGTTCCTAGGAATGGTGTTCCATTTCTTGATATCTTTTCCCCCTGCTCCTCTGCATGCATTTGGTGCACAGGCAGAGGAGGTGAAAATTACAAAACTTGCCATATAATAAGTTAATTGTTCACTTGTTATTAAGTAATGCTTAATATCAAATGACTAGAAGAATTGCAAACTTTTCCATAGGTAATCTAAATGTAAAATGTGACCTTCCTCCTTTCTTTCTTCTGGAAGTGAATACAATACAATCAGCCCCTGGAATCCTTGAATTGCTGCACTGACTTTGAGGGGGAATAATTTAAAGCAGAAGCTTATCTCTGCAAGAGGAGGAAACAGCAGCAGCTTTGGGACTGCTCATGTAGTGCTTCAGATGGCAAAGCCCAGACTATTTGAATCCAATTATTCATTATCATATATTTTATTGTCAGGTAAGAGTTATGAGAAGAAGGTGGAGAATTTACCTGAAATGGAGTGTGAACTGAGTTAGTTGACTGCAACCAATATAAGTCCTTTAAAAAAAGATC
This sequence comes from Chiroxiphia lanceolata, assembly GCF_009829145.1. Classification (NCBI taxonomy): domain Eukaryota; kingdom Metazoa; phylum Chordata; class Aves; order Passeriformes; family Pipridae; genus Chiroxiphia; species Chiroxiphia lanceolata. Next base: position 58,681,367 of record NC_045641.1, read on the forward strand.
CTCTTCAGATTTTTTCTTTTTCCTTCCTCCTCCCCTCACTGATGCTGCAACAACCTTTGACAGCTTGCTGTTGAAATCTATTCCTTTAGTGATTGACTTCTCTTTTGGATTCCTTTCTCCTGAGTTGCTAGAAGTTGGTTGTGAGTGCTAGTCTTTGTGTGTTAGCTGCATTTTTCTTTCAAAGCCTATTTTTGGTCTATCTAAACTTCGCATGGTGTTTACAACCTATCTAGTCAATCCTTCATTTGTAGAAATGGACCTGAATTCCATTTCAGGGTATTTCTGTAGAATGAGGATAAAGCTGGTTTGGATTTGGACACTCTCCCCAGTTGCAGTACTGCGAGGTGACCATCCTTGCTGTGATGTGAGTGCACCAGCTGATGGCTGTGACTGCAAGGAAGTGGTTAAGCAGAGTGCAGCCCTTCAATTTGGGGAGCACAATGCTGAATTACAGCCTGGAGTGTTTGTTTACATACTGGTCATGCTTTCATGGCATATGGAAAAGGAGTGCTGTTGGGACTGCAAAATTAAACATGCAAAAGTTAGGAAATGCCAGGACGTGAATTTTCCCACCTGCTTGCACATATGCCTTATGATTCAGTCTTTAATTATGCAGTTGCACACTGTTTTTCCACAGAATTCCTGTGTCCCTCTGTGCACAGGATGTCCACTGCTGTTTGAATGAGTAGCTGTTCAATATTTTGTTTTCTCCTTATTGTTCCTCATGACATTATTCAGGCTGCACAATGAGGGAGGAATTACTGATGGCCTTATTGTTTTGTTTTGTTTTCTTGCTCTTCTTCGCCACAGTATAAGTGGCCAGTGTTTCATAAACACTCTTTGCAGTGGCTCTGCCTGATTGTGGATGCTGTGTTGGCCCCAGTCATGAACTGGGAATGTAAGAACATTGGGAATGGACAAACAGCCTCACCAAGTATTTCTCATTTCTCTGTCTCCATTATTTTCTTCATTCCCAGTGTCCCACTTCAAATCTCAGTCAGAGTTTTTCCTTCCTCTCTTACCTGGCTTTAAAAAAATTAATTGATATGGTAATTTTTTTGTTACCTATATGTGGTTTTGAAATCCTCTCTGGAGGTATCCTGCATCAGAATAGAGCACCAAGGCTCTTCTAAAATTAATGCTTAGACAACTACAGGGGAGAGAAAAACTAAAGAACAGGAAAGGCAAAGTTGTTTCTACTCCCACAATCCATCTGGTTTTGTATTATGCTGAGTTTTGTCTGTTTCAGTGAAAGTTCTCTATTTATTACCTCTAAGTAGCGCTTTGAGAAGATGCAAACACCATCCATCAGCTTTCTTTTAGTTGGTAGGTTAGCACAGCACTCTGTTACCAATAAGCAGTAACAGATATGGAAAAGAATGTGGGTCTTCTGGCTTCAGGTAACGGTCTGAAAGCCCAGCTCTGATTTCTTTCAGTGCTCTTGAATTTTTGTAGGAATTTGAACAAGCCACCAGTGTAATCTTGTTTCTTTTTTTTAATTTCTAATAACCAAAATATTATTGTTTCTCTATCATGGTGGTACCATTAGAAAAAAATCAATAAATGTCGGACAATGCTGAAATACTAAATGCAGCAAAAACCAAATAAGTTGATTGTTGTTATACTCGTCTGGTTATATTTTAATTAATTTATCAGTATATTAGCTTCAAAGGCAATCCCGGTATAAAATATATTGACATGTAGTTACATCACAATGATTCATACATTTGCTGTAGTCAATATCACAGATTGTGTTTGGTGTTTACATTTTATATGTTCACCGAGTTTACCCAAAACACGAAGTTATTTCTAGCCCTGGTCTTTATGTAAAGCTGAGTTTTGGAGTCCAAGTTGGCAAAGCACTGCTGCTTTTTATTAGTATGGTTTAAACCAAAACAGAGCAACTGTCTTTTCCTCTGCATTAAGTACTCCATTTCATCAAAGTTTCTTGAGAGTCTTATTTCAATACCATATAGTTATTTACTGTCATTGTGACTGGACTTCAAGCTGTGGAGCTTTTTGACTTGACCATATTTGAAATAAAAAGAAGGGAAACACCAAATCTGTAAAATAAGTCACCCAAATTTTAGTTTTTCACCAGAACCTTTTAGTTGCAGGTAGTACTGTATTCATGTATAATGTATATTACCTTGAAAATTATTCTTGTTCTTTGAATTCTATCTCTTTATACAATATGCAGTAAATATGTGGTTTGAAAAACAATAATTGTTTACAGATTAATGTGTAGGATCACTGCACCATTTAGGAAATTCTGCTTTCTGGGTTTGGGTTTTTTGCATATATTTTCTCTGTTTCTGATTCACATTTAAATCTACTGAGAGTTTCATGTTCAAACAAACCTAAAAACTCTTGAATATTTGCTAATCTTTTATTCTAATCTGTGCAAAAGAATCACATTTGGCATTCCTTTTACCCTCTGGTGTGCTGAGCTTGGAAGAGATAGGGCACACACTTTTGTACAGAAACAATAAAAAATTCCACACTTGTATATCTGCTGCCCCAGACCTTCAGTGTTTGGCTTTGTGGGTCATCATGGTGCAAAGTACCATTGGCTTCTCTACTTTGTAGATTAACTAAAAGCCATTTTCTTTTATAGATCTAAATTTGAGATATGGAAGGGACATTTTATTCTTTATAGAGTCTCTCTATGGTTTTGTGTGCCTATAAGAGCATGCTAATAAATCAGATCTGATTTTCATTTCCACCATGTGACTTCTGTTTGGCAAGCCTGCTTGCAGATCCAATCTTAATTTCTCTTTATTGGTATTAATTCTGTGTTAAAAATCAAAGTTCAGCAGCAGTTCCCAACAGGTTGGTCCCAGTGACACCTCAGGAGAGACATGTTCTGAGCAGCATTGAGCAGAAGAATCAAAGTAGAAACAACTATGTAGAAATAATCAGAAAATACTGGGGTTTGTTATAGTTTTTTGATGTCCTGAAAAATAGCAATTTGGTAGATATTTTCTCTGCCAAGTGTACACCTGTGTGTGTGACATGTAGGCTTTATTTATTCTACATAGTGCTGGTTTTCCTCTCTCAGATCTCAAGGCACACTAAAGGGGGAGGAACTGTATGGGGGATTGTTTCCTTCGTAGCACCTGTGTAGTGTGTGAAGTCTCTTTGCCCGAGTCCTCTCCTTTGGGCGGGCACTGTGCAAACTGATCTGGCACATTCTTCATTGAATCCTTTTAAAACCTGTAGCTCTGAGCAGTGAAAAGTGATGATATTGCAGTTAGGACAAATGGAGAGTCAGGACACTTGGGCTCAAATGAATGAAGAAACAGATATGACTTAAGTCATCTGCAGTTCAGATCTGTGAGGTTGAAAGTCTTCTCAGCACAACACAGAGGCAGTGCAGTCCAGTGGTGGAGGGGTGCAATGAGTGTCTTGAGGAAACCTGGAGACTCTTTGTCTTGGCCATGGCAAAGGTTGAACCTGGATGGTCATTTCACACCTCTGCTTCCTTTCCACTCACTGTGAGACCATTAGCTTTTATCAGCAGAGTCTCTCGTTTATGGCATACCTTTCTAGCTCTGTGAAACTTTGATTTTTGGTTTCAGCTCACACTGTAATGATGATAATCTCCAACACAGCAATCTGTAGTGATCCTTTCCAGTCCCCAGCATGTAGCCATGGGTGGCAGGGCTAGATAAAACTGAGATACAGACACATTGCGAGGGGGCTGGAGCGTGGCAACACATTTATAGTGTTGCTTTTATTAAAGCTGCCCTTTCTTTCTCCTCCTCCTCCTCTTCCTCCCTCAGATGATGATGACATTGTTTTATTTGTTTTACTTCTATAGTTAGCAAACTTAGGGAGCCAGATTAAAAATAAAGCAGTAACCCTTCTGTGTTCTAGCATTGTGAGAACTGCTTCTGCTGAAGCTTTGCACTGCAAAAGGGGTATCAATTCCTACCCCTGAGTGGGGAGGTTGTGCTCCAGGTTGACACGCTGTTGAGTAGCTGGCAATTTCTGTCCTCTTTCTCTCTTTTGTGTGACTTCAGGCATCTGATCATTAATGTCATCTTGGTTAAGGAGCGAGGTTCCATTTCCATGGAAACATGGGGAAATGACTTTGTAATCTTAAAGAAAGGTCCTTTATTTATTGGGTAGCATTTTTCTCTCCTGTTTAAGCATTTAAAACAAAGGAGCCTACAGTGCTGAAATCTTCCAAGATATATTGTGTTAAATGATGGGGACAATTATAAAAATGGCATTTAAATTTGTCCTGCTCTGTAATCCTGTAACAATACATCAGCTGGTGAAAAATCAACCTAGTTACCCTGAAACCAATGGGACTAGACGAATGTACAACAGCCAGGAATTTGTCCCAGAGGTCTGGTAGTCTATGGGTTAGATTTCCAAGGGAAGCTATAGGACTCTCATCACCTGAAAGTCATAGCTAGAAAAGATAAACCCCTGAACAGGTAATGGAAGTATTAATTCTACCTCAGCTGCTAGGTGAACAAAGTAATCTAAAGATTTGTTTCTAATTTATTATTATGCCCATGGATTTCCTGATGCAAGATTTATTTATGTCTAAATTACTTAATTTTTTTGTATTGTTTAGTGTCAAAGGAAGCCAGTAACTATGCAGACCTTTTTTTTCCTGTAGATCAATATTGTTTCCCATTTAGTATTAGACATATGATGTTAGAAACGAATATTTAAATTTAATTCAGATACTGTGAATGCTTAGTCTTGATAACTATTTTTTATTTTAATTTGCAGTATATTACTGTAAAGACTAATAAAATACTTTATAATGTACTTGGTGTCATGAACAGTGCACAGAAAAATGGAATGCACAAAAAGCAAAGTAAAGAATATATTTTAAAAGGCTTAACTAGTGGCAAAGGGAATTACAGATTTTAACAAAATTACTGAAGTTGAGGGATAAAATACTAGTCCAGTCAATGTTGATTTTAGTGTTCCTACTGTTTTAGATGAAACCTGGTTCAGCCAAAGATTTTTAACATTATACAAATTCTTTCCACATGTGAGTCAATTCCCTGTTCTGATTATTTAAAAAAAAAGTCTTCTCTTTCTCTCACCAGTTGAATAGAAACTATTCCCCTTTATTCGGCATCTGAACTTTGATTTCTGTTAACCTACAGAAAACTCTCCAATTGCAAATATTAAAACTGGTTTGGAATAATGAGAACTACATATGTAAGTGTCTCTTGACAGAGTGTCAAAGGAGTGTAGGTAAATAAACCTAAGATGTGATGAGATACATGGATGATATATTATGTATAAGTAGTAAAATGAGAACAAAGAAGGGCTTTGAATTCAGCAATGGCTTTAATTTTTGTTTACCTCTAATTCCTCCTCTTACACTGCACCCTTGACAAAGTTACGTTTTGCCTTTCTGAACCTTGGTGGTGAAGGGAGGTAACATAATTTCACTTTGAGCTCCCTGAATGTAGGACATCACATATGGAGCTGAACCAGAGATGTCAAGCATATTTGCATTTACTTCAGCGTCAGGCAGCTCTTAAAAATTACGAGAAGATGAGGGTGTGTAGGTGTCTGGGGGGAATATTCCATCTGGGGGAGAGTAGCACCATACTTGCCACTTGGTCTTCAGTGCAACAGAGGAAATTCCTAAATGTGGGGATTGCAGGGAGAGGCTCAGGGCACCTGTGACTGACCTCTTACTTCTTGGCAACCTACTTTTTCTGCAAGTTTCTAGTTAGTCTGGTTCCTTCTGCATAGGCTCTGGCCTCATTTTCTTTAGAGTGTCTCCCTGTTGGATGAAACTATGAGGAAAGATGAGGTTGATGATCTGTACCGTTAGGGATGATAGATTCAATAGTAAGTCCATTTCCAGGTGGCTTTTCAAAGAAGGTGATATTAGGAGACAGATGATGCACTTCAATAAGTCGTTGAATAAGTTCCCTCCTTTCTCCAAAAAAGTATTTCTTAGTAAACAATTGTTAATACTTTCCCTTCTCATTTGAATTTCAATCCAGTGATGATGGATACACTAAAGTGAACCTGATCCCAGAACAAGATCTTGTACAGATTAGAAGATTAAAATACTGCTCTAAATTTAGGATGCAGTCATTTGGATGAGATATGATGGCAAATGCCTTTTATTTGTTTTAAAAGAAAAAAAATCCCATCATCAGCATCTGTTGAAAATATTAGCTACTCTGATCAAAGCTGATTGAGATCCAGAGCTCTGTGGGAACAAATTATATCTGAGGAAGATGTATCTTTTGGTTTATATCTACATAATGCTGGCTTACTTCCTGTTTTATAATGCATTTCAAAATCTGCAACATGAACAACTCTACAGAAATGAAATTTCACAACTTATAGTGCTGTAAAGAGGTTTTTTTGTTATTTATGAGCTTAAAATGAAGTTACAAATAAACTGTTACTTTAGTTAATGGAATATTTTGGCATTATAAATTAACTCATAATGTACAACAAATAGCTTCTCTCAAGTTTCAATTGCTCTTTGTTTTTCTGCTGCTGCTTCTGGAAAAGCTCCTGAAACATTTTATTGATGAGGTAATTCACTCTTGTCTGCATGTAGTACTTCTGTAACTCCAGCAAAGGTTTCTGGTGACATGATAGACCATGAGAACAAAGCTCAAATTTATTGTGTTACCTCAGATGGAATTACAGTCTTCATCAGTTAATGCATCATCTCTCAACTTTGGAAAGTTGAATCCTGACTTGTCAAGAAAATTAAGCTTACAGTATTGCTGCTACCAGCAATGTTGTTTTAAAAGCCTACCCAAAATGAGCAGTCACTCAAATAGAGTGTGTAGGTATTTGTCCTCATCTCTTGTACGCTTTGATTAGCAGTGCTTTGTCAACAATGTTGAAGTAATGTCGTTGGCATTTGAATCATGACCCTTTTATAACCAAAATTACTGCATCAGTTTCTCTGCAAATTCAGACAGGTGTTGCTGCATTATGGATGGGCTGTGGTTTCAGTATTGCTCTTTGCAACCAGATGCCTTAAAAACCAAAGCAAGCAGAATATAAAAATAAGTGGAGGTTCTGGAGGACCTGTAAGAATCTGAGTTAGCATTCACTGCACCATAGGTTGTGTGATTTTTATTATTGTACACAATTTACTGTTAGTTTTCCTTAGAGCACTGCTAAGTGGGAAGTTTTCGCTTGATTTATGTAACAGCGTCCATGAGTGGCTTCAGAGCACTTATAATCTCTTCTGCAGGCACTCCCTCAGCAGTTTTTTCATGTTACTGTAGTCCGAGGGGCACAGACTTTCCCTCAATCGCAGTAAGATTTTATTAAGTGGAAATAATTTTCACATTCTGATTTGGATGAGTAAGAATTAAGTAGTCTAAAAGTTCTTTGAAGTTGAAATGCTGCAATTGTCTCAGGTAAACAGTGTTTGTGTTCTGTACATTTTTTGGTGTGGGTTATAATGCTTTATTAACTCCCACCGTAAATAGAAGTTATCTGCTTCTGTGCTTCCCAAAAGCAATGGGAATTGGAGAGGTTTTCTTGTTCTTTTTAATCTTTCCTGATGGTGCCTAATTTAATTTTTTTTCTTGGTCCTTGTTTGGTATTACTTATAAATAATTGATTTACTATGCTACTGCTAGCAACTAAGATCAGCTAATCTGTGGATAATGTCTCAAGTGATCCAAAGTGGTATTGCTTCACTGGAGTCAGAGTTACACTGTATTGACCAGCTGAGGATCAGGTCTCTTGTTCCCAGCAAGGCAGCTGCTGGTCACCACGTGGGCATCCCCATTCATTTCAAGGAACAGAGAGCATAGTAAAGAAAATCTGGGGTGAAAAGGTGGCAAGAGTATTTTACTTACTTTTTTTATTTGTCTGTTTTGCTAAAGGAGATTTTTTTCCCCTCCCTTTATTTTTCTGTTTTGTTGTTGTTGCCCAGAACTTTACCCGTCCAAGACCTTTAGTGTTATATTTGTTTTAAGGAAGTTACCTGTCTGTTACTAGGAGAATCTTACTGTGTACTTTCAGTCACCTCCCTGGTGGAACATTTTCCAACCTCTCAGTATTACTTTATGGCTTGAAGGCCTGAATGGGGCTCTTGGGAAGCAACACTGCCTGTGGAGTTGTCAAGATAACTTGCTGTGAGGGCAGCCAGCAAGGATGGGTTTTGTGGTCATACTAACTTGACCAGTTAGGTAATTTTTGCAAAATCTGGATTACCCCTCTCTTCCCTGTTGCTCATGTAGATGTGTCAGTATGTGAACTCTTTGCCCTACTGCCAGCATGGGTTGATTATGTTCATTTCTAGAGCAGCAAAAATCAATACTAAAAAGTACGTTTTAATCTCAGGTGGAGCAGAAATTGGGCATGCCCCCCCTTAAAATGTTATGATTTCTCCATCTTTTGCTCTGTGCCCTCTGTTCATGTTCTCTCCTTTTCTTAACTATGTTCATTCTGTCCTTCTTCTCTGGTAAAAGCAGCTAGAAGAATGTAGCTGGAACAGCTCAATGCAGTAGCACACTGGGGTGGGGGGGTGTGTAACTTCCTTCATCTCCTCCTCCTCGGTGACTCGTATGCTGTGGGCCAGGTCCCCGGGAATGCAGGTTGGTTTGGTCAAGCTGTGCTATTACCTCTAATGAGGAATATCACTAGAAAGAGGGCAGTGAGCACAATATTAAAAATATTTCTTCTCCCACCTCTCTTCACTGCCCATTACTATCTTTTTGAAGGGTCTGTTGAAGGGATATTCAGGATGGAGTTTGAGGAGAATTTATTTCTCTCTTTGAAGTGGATGTAATACCAAAATAAGCATAACACCTAGTGATTCCTTGCTTTATGGAGTGCTGGAAAAGTGACATGGGAAGTAACCATAAACACCCTACTGCTCCTGCACTTGGATGTTTTTCACATCTATATTATGATCCCATTAGATCAGGTGATCTAAAGTAGTTTGAATTTCCATGCTAAGAAAAGGTCGGGTTTTATTTCTCTTTAGTCATATGAGCTCGCAGAGGGTAGCCTGGCCTGGCATCCTCTGTATCTGTCAGCACAAAAAAGCAACAGGGTATTTTTGCTCCTGTTTGATGGAGCAGTGGTCACTTTGTGGTGAAGGTGTGATTTCATCCATCAGATGGCTAGTATCTAAAGAAATAGTTTCTCTTTGTGTGCCTTTTTGAGTAGGTGATGCAACAGTAAAATATGTGGGAGAAAAATACAGTAAGTTTATTTCTGTATCTTACAATGCTTTTGGTGGGGCTGATGTAATGAAACCAGTTTTTGAGGAGAGTTAATTTTAATTCACAAGAGTTGGATTTTCTTGCCTTAAATAATGCTGTACCTGGAGACAATTCAAGGTGTGATGAGCAGTCCACTTTTGCTGATTTTTTTAATCCATCAAGATTTAGTTCTATCTGAAAACAGCATGATTTAATGACCGTTTAGTCATGTATCTTTGTAAAAGGATGCAGCATTCCCACATAGGTCAGATCTTAAGGGGACATGTGGTTTATCATGTGCGAGAGGAATAAGACACTTATTGCTTCCTTCTTGAAAAGCCCCAAGAAAATACGAGGTCAAAGTTGGATTGAATCTGGTGATTGACCCTCCTTCTCACTGCTACAAGTGATACTTGTGGACTGAGGGTGAAGTGCTCCAGGGTAAAAGTGGTCAGGATGGTTGTACAGTTGATACCTTTTGCTCTGATAATTTTGTGGTAAAGGGTTTTCATCTCCCATGCTGTCAGTTACCTTCACATCTTAATGCTCAGTGATAGAAAAAAAGCCTTAGAAACTACTCTGAATCTTTCATAATAAGAACAGTGCATAAACAGCTAATATTTTCCTTCCATTGTTGTCTCATCAGAGATTTAATTTTAAATCACTATTTTGCCAGCAGTGACTAAATAATACACCAACACAAGAGTTGAATGGCATTACAAGTCCCTGTTTTACACTCAGAATCTCTTTCAGATTAAAATAATGTCCAAGTAACATGGCATGCCCTGTCATTAAGGTTAATGACAGATCTCCTCCAGCTCTAGGTGGGCTGAGGTGGGAAGACTTCTGTCAGGTCATGGTGTCTGAGGATTTACCTGACTCTGAAGGAGCACCAGCAACTTAGTGTGTCCTTTTCTGAAGTTTTATAGACACAACAGAAGCAGCAGCCAGTATTACTATAGCCAGAAAGAAATTAGTGGAAAAATAAATCTTCTTCCTCCCTGCTGTTTTCTTGTTATGTTCATTTGACAGTGCTTTGTATTGTGGTTTTTTTTTAGCCTGCTTGTATACAACTGGTGAGTCAACAGGGAGGAAGAAAAACCACATATGTATATTTTAACAGAATTTAGATGAAAAGAAGAGAAGGGCAAATTATGAGAAAAATGAACATTTCTGAAATTAGTTCCAAGAGAAAAAAAACCAAACCAAACTCCAATTATGCCATTTGTTTAACAAGATCAGCAGAGCTGCTAAGTAGACCTAAGGATATCCACTTTCTTCTCAGCCATGAAGATCACTGCTCTACTTGATGCACTTCCTGTGTCTCCCTGAAAGTTTTCCTATTCCAGGACTGAGACCCAGGCTCAACCCTGTGACAGCTGTCCCTTGGGGTGAGGAGGGAATGCAATAATCTCTCTCCTGACTGAGAATACCTTGGACTCTCCCTGCAGCACCATTTCAATGTCTGCTGTGTGGTGAAGGCATCATGCCCTCAATGTGATTCCAATGAGGTTTGTAACACTGTATGACACAGGGGATGTTTTCATCTTAATATGATGTGAAACCTGATGTGGTTTCTCCTCTGGGCAGGAATGTTAAGGTTTGGTACAGAAAGGCTGATTTCTTTACAAATAGTTATGTGTAATTCCAAAGTTGATTATCAAGAATAAGCTTTGAACATAAGTATTTTTGGTAGATAATTCATGTTTTATTCAGAGCCAAATGAATGTGAATTCATATTTTATAAACACGCTGGGTATTCCGAGGTTAACACCTCAGAGCAGGGCTTGAGTCAGATACTCTTCCAGTTTTGGAAGTTTATTTTAAGCTGTTTTTTAAGTTTTCTGCTTTCTGTGTATTGAAGGAAGAGAGGAATCTTGTCACAGGAGGTGCACTTTTTCCCTGTTTCTAAATCACCAGGCAGTTGTTGCTGACAGGGAGAGGGGAAGGTGGGGATTTATTTATTATATTTTCTACCCAGATGCCCCATTCCTGGTTTAGTTTTTTTATTTTAATCCCTAAGCCTCCATTATTTGATCCTAAAACTTGTTAAAAGTATTGAATTTGAGTTTTGGATGGGGTCCTACAGGAACAGGTTGCTACACAGACTTGCTGAGGAATTGACTCTTGCTTTCTACTTTCTTCATCTGCTGTTCACTTACTGCAGTAAATCCTTTTTCTCCACCCTCTGCTGAACTCTTTCGGTTTGTTTCGAATAGAGGAATTGAAAGTGGTGGACATGCACCTGCTCCCTTGGGACTTAGTCTGGTGCACAGAAACTATGCCAAACAGAATGGAAGAAAGTTGGCAATGGTATGGGGGGGATGAAGGTTGCAGGTGCTTGGGGCATGGTGGTGCTTGTCTTGCCTGGCAGCCACCAGCCCTCTGAGGAATGAGGGGCCTCTCATCCCAGGTGCCCAAACCAAGATTTTCTAAGCACAGCAGTATACACCATCAAACTGTGTAGTCTTCGTGGTGAGGCATGAGAATAAAAGGACACTTGTTGAAATTTTTTTGCATCAGGTTTTGTATCTCATAGACTCGAGGAGGGGGGGGAAGTGGGGGACAAAACCTTTGTCTTATCTCAGTTGCTGAACTTCCTTCCTTAGAGAGAAAATAGAATTTATTTGGTTAATGAATGGTAGTTTTATATTTTTATCTACCCTTCTCAAGTGTCACCCTAATGAAAAGTAAATGTAGGCTTTTTTCCTTTCCTCACCCTTTTTTTTTGTTCCTTTTTTTTTTTTTTTTTGGCCCAAGAACTATGTAGACAAAGCCTCAACTCCATTGCCTACCCTGCTCTCTAGACAGCTTTCTGTAAAAATTGTGTTTAGAATTTGAAAGTCTAACTTGCTTTTCAGAACAGAGAGTAGTTCTCTGTCCTGTGTTCTTTCAAAGTCTTTTGTTAGAAAATATTTGTTGCTTTGGGTTGTTTTAAAGCTTAACTTTTGTTCTGGATCATTCCTTGAGTCCTAGGTATTTATACATCTGCAAGGAAGAAAATTTTATTCTTATATCAATACTTGGTAACAAAATTATTCTGGTATCACCTACAGTATTCCTTTTTTTTTCTTTAATCCACAGTCTAAAGACTGTGGAATTATTTTTCACTTGTGTAATAAATATGACTCTCCATTACTTTTTCAATTTTTGTTTGCATACTCAGAAATGGAAGATTTTTATTTTTAACCCTTGTGAGACACTTGTAAGCTAAATGAAAGCTTATAATGGGGAAAAATGTGGAAATGGACAATGAAAATTTCTGATATTTTCCATTTTCAAGGAAAAAAGACTACACGAAGAAAGAAATGGACACAATGACTCGAGGGCGTGGAAAGGTTCTGAAAAAAATCCATGTTTAAAACATCTGTCTGAAGCTTGTAGTGCAACACTGCAAGGCACACATTTGATTTGTAGAAAAAAAACCAGAATACTTTATTATGTAGTTTGTGTGAGGCTGTATAGTTCTTGAGCCATAATGACATTTCAGCTTGTGCAAATAGCTTATGCCAACGAAGGATCCTGGTTTGATATAAAAATTACCTTAAATTAGGTTATTTTAGAAAGCATGTGCTAGCATCTGAGTGGCAAGAAAACATTTCCAAGACTAATGTTAAAATGCTGCTCTAAATTCCCTTCTTCCTTGTCTTGTCTTGTTTTCCTTTTCTTTGTCTTCCAGATCAAATGAAGATTAAATGATGCCACCAAGAAGTATCCTGAAAAAAGACCTTAATCTTATTTTCATCTGGTTGGCAGAGTTATAACATAGAATTTCTTCACTCCTTTTGCAAATCAGTATATATTATTTTAGCATATTATTAGAAAAAACCCACATGATCATACCATAGTCATGTCCATCCAATTTACTGTCATCATTTTTTTGTCTGCACTTGAACTACAGAACAGAGGTCCTGCATATCCTATGATATTTGTCTGGATGAAATGTATTGTTATGAAAATGTTTCCCATTCCGATTTCCTTTGTTTTCTGAAATAGTAAAAACATATCAATCTTCTGTAATGCTGATGTCCAGTCTGCGATGCAGCTGGAAATCATTTATTCTCAGAGCTCCCTAGAGCATTTCTCGTTGTTTACTTGAAAAGACAGTGATTAAATTTTATCATCTTGGTTACTTGATTGATTCCAGAGTCTTTGAAATGTGAGCTTCTAACTCCCTATGCACATCTCTGCCCCACATAACCTCACTCAAAGGATTTTGACCCAGAGATTTAAAGATTTCTGGATCAAGGCTTTCATGTGCCTTCTATTCTGTAGAAAGATCATACAAAAATCACTGGTTGTTGGTTCAGCTTTAACTCTTTGGATGAAATATGAAAATCCTAGTAATGGGAATTTTAGGAAGCTTGTACGGGGGCATGCATATTGGATGGAATTTACAAAGAAAGGATTTTAATGGTGTGGTGATTTTAAAGAGTGGAGATCTGGCATAGCTTCTCAGTAGGAATAAGAGAAAAAGAACAACTGGGCTAGATTTGAGGTGGGTCTTGACAGCTTTATGAATTCAAACATATGATAAGTTTACCTGAAATGGAGTTGAGTGGATTTCATGACCTAGAAGGTCTTATGCAGACCTGACGTTCATAGCTTCAAAGCTAAAGGCTAAAATAAAAAAAAAATAAAATCCTCTCCCAAAACAAACTGGTTTTGACTGCAGCAAAAATAAAGCAAAATAAATCTGTTTGATGAAAAAGCTTCTATATCTCTTTTTCCAGCTTTCCTAGGCTCCTTTGTTAGTCTCCTTCTCTGTGAATTACAGGGATAAAGGATACTCTTCGTCTTTATTGCATCACAAATGGTGCAACTTTTTTCCTTCCTTCCTCTCACAAATTAATGCTGACATTTCTGTTACTTCAAGGAATCCTCCAAGGTCTGTCACTTTTTATGGTAAGAGTAATCACCACATTTGTACATATCTTTTCAGAATATTTAAATGAAAGACTGAGAGGGACCCTGTTGGTCCTAAAATTTAGTTGCCATCTACCGTAAGTACCCCTCATGTTTTATCTTATTTACTAAGAAATGTAGGGAATAAATTAAGAGTAAAAGGAAAAAACTCCTTAAGTGAGCAGGAGGAAGAAATGAGTGATACCCAGTGATATGTATAACTCCAAGCTCTGATAGGAGCTCAGAGAGAATTCCACATGACTTTGACTTTTTCTTATAATTATCTGTTTAATTATCCAAGTCTTGGATCTAAGCCATTTTCAGTGTCCACATTGCAGATGTGGATTGTTAGAGTTTCCAGGGGAATTTGCTGGATCCAGGGCCTGGCAAATGAAGGCATGCAGGAACAAAGTCACCCTGATTTTGATGCAATATAGACTCTGAAGTGATTTATAGATCTAGGACAAGATATATTGGTCACCTTGATAGGAGCTGACACAAAACTCTAGGCTTTCTCTGGCTTCTGAGAACTTGATGGAAGATAAGATTTAGGGGATTGAATAATTTAACACAGTTCAGAATCTAATTGAAACCATAGATTAATTTCCAAAAGGAAAAAAAATTGGTGATTAATAAATGCCTAATGGTGAAACGAAGAGGAGAATGGAAAAAATTATATACTGGGGATCTTTGGCATTTGGAGTACTCTGTCTTGCACTGTTTTGACACTAACCCAGGCTCCAAGTATAACCACAGGGCAGTGACGATTTGCATGTCTGCATTTGAGAAACTGCAGACATATTCATGACACTACTTGTGAATGCCTCTTTTAACACACAACCTGCTTCGTGAATCTATTTTATTCTTTTAGGATAGGAAAAGTAACCTGCCATTCTTGTACCTAGAATTTGGGGGGCAAGAATACCAAAAGGCTTCCTTCGCGTGCCTAACAGAAATGGCTGAGAACTGCAGTGTTGACACAGAAAAGACAACATCATGTAGTAGAGGCTTTTCCCCTGTTAGCCAGATCAAACTTCGTGCAGTTCCTTTTTGCTCCTTTTGTTTTGCCTCATATTTCCTTTTGTAGGATTTCTGTCTATTATTTTTGCCTACTGGATTTGTTACTTTTACTCAAGGAGATGGTCGCAGAAAGGCTTGTTGGCTCAGTTTGGTCTTGCACCTGATCAATACAAGCTGAATAAGGTGTTTGATGTGATAGAGCCAAATGGCCCTAACAGAATTTAATAGGGACTTGATGTATTGTAATCACTTTTTAGCTGTGGGTTTGCTGTTTGAGGTGCTTAGGTAGTGGAAAATTGTTTCACTGTCTTCAGGTCAGTGTCTAGTGGACATAAACCACTTATTAGGTAGAGGAGGATTGGCTTGAGGCTGGAAGCAAAGCTGTTCAGAGCTGCATGGAGCTGCAGTGTTTCATGGAGATATATCAGTTTCCATGCATGTTTTATCAAGCTGGTCTGTGTGGTGAGGGTTGAGAGAGAGAGAGGAAAGGTTTGTTGGGGTATTGGTGATGTGGATGTCGAGTGGCTGGGAAGCTACCAAAATCTTTGCATTTCCATACACTAGTTCTGTGGGCAGCAGGCAGTGACAGATGCTTAAGAAAGCATTTCCTGAGGAGTTTTTAAAGGTCTATTTCTTTCAGTGTTGATTTAATTTCTTGCATCAATGTTCACTGGTTAGGGTGCCTGAGAGTGTCCTAGGCTGAGCTGCTGTTTGTATGGATGAACCTGAGGAAGATGGGAAGGTTAATGTAGGAGACTAAAGATGACATTGACAAAAGAGCAAAATCAAAGCCTAGTGATTAGTTATTGGCCAAGTATTCTGATGGAATTCAAATTAGAAACTGCTGAGAGGGCTTTATAATACCTCCCTTAAACAAACTCCAGTCCTAGAGGAGTAGGGTGGTCACACAGGGGTTCACAGAGTGGTGATGGGGTAACCCAGGAGCAAGTTTTAATCAGAGAAACCAGTAAAACTGCTGATAAGATGCAGGATCAGTAAATGCACAGCTGAACGTGATGTGCTGTGGGAGAGCCAGCACAGCTTTTCCTAAGGAAGCCAGGACTGGTGAATCTTGCAGAAATTGCTGAGATGCACAAGGCCGATGAACTGGGGTGGTCTGGTGGAGGGGATAGAACATGGTCTTCCAGAAAGCTTCAATAGGTTAAGAAAAAAAAGCTTTTGGTATCGAAACTAGGGGTGAAATGGGTGGTGTCCTCATGATTAAACAACAGTGTAAGTGTAGGAAGCAATGGGGTGGTTTTCAGAGTTTACTTATGAGTTTACTGATGGGGAGCACCAGTGACCTGTGATGGGAGCAGTGCTGCTCACAGGGAGTGCAGTGCAAGGGGGTAAAGCTTGCTGCTGCTTTGCACAATTAGTCAGGGTGGGTTGCAGAAAATTTTCAGAAGGATCTCTTGACACTGAATGACTCTGCAGCAAATTGCAGTTGAAATGTGAGATCGATGAAGGCAAAATAATGCACACGCAGGAGAAAAAAGCTAACAAGTTTGGACTTTGTATTATCATTAACATCCAGGAAAGAGATCTTTGGATAATTAAAGAGAACAGTGCAGAAAGTATGATGACACCACTGATGAGCTTCTGGTGCAGCCAGATGTTGAATATTTGTTCTAGTTCTGGTAATCCCACCTCAAAAAAGACATAATTGAGCTAGAAAACTTTGACAAAGATAGAACAGCTTCAGGATTAGCAAAAGTCCAAGAAGTCTAGGCTGCTTCCACTTGGGGGGTGTGTGTGAATGAAAGGGTACATGAAGAGATTCATAAAATCACAGAAGGTGTAGAGAGGCAAGTGATTACTCGCTGTTACTCACAATATGATACAGCAATTGAATTATCAGTCAGAATTTTAAAAACAGACAGAAGGAAGTACTTTACATTGCCCATAATTAAATTGTATAGCTCATTACATAGCCTGCTGTGGAGACCAAGACTATAAATGGGTTCAGGGAAGGACCAACACATTCCTAGAGTAAAGAGCCATTACAGGCTATTAAGTGCAAAGGTCTGGAAGCAGCCGCCAGCTCAGGAAGTCCTTAAACTACTGATTACTGGAAACTGGGACTGGAGAATGTCAGGGAAAGGATCACCCCATTTGTGCCAGTGCTTCTCTAAACACCTGCTGCTGAATGTTGTTAGAAATGGTTTGCTGCACCAGACAGATTATTTAATATGACTGAAGGTGGCTCCTTTTATATCAAATGCAAAAAATATGGGAATCGATGTTGCAGTGAAATAATGGTTGCCCTGGGGTCAGCTCAAAAGGTGAACAGTACCTGCCTAGAAGTCAAGCTGGGAGCAGTGAGTTGCAGGGACACTGTGCAGTCAGCAGAGATGCGTGGGGAAAACTTAATGCCTGAGATTAGCCAGTACATTTTCTTCATTGCATTTATAAGCACCAAATTGCAGGAGTGAAAACCAGCTCGAAACAAACTCAGGTGCATATAATTTGTTCATACAGAGTACAGGTGCTGTCTGGCCTTGTACAGGGATTTTCAAGTTGTGATTGAAAAGCTGAGAGCTGGCAAGCGTAGGGTTTATCTACATAGAATATTCACAGAAATTCAAAGCTGTTGTGACTTAAACTTCATTATACAAATGACTATCCCTTTCTCTGTAAACATGTAGATTAACTTCGAGAAAAGGTTCCCAGAAACCTCTCTCCAAGCAGATGTCCTAACCATGGGATCTATGGAAGCCAGTCTCTGCATTTTTACATTCTCTCAATCCTGCAGCTGAAAGACTACCCCAATGGGAATTTATGCTTCTATGCAAGGGAGGTAATATCCCCACCCTTGGAAAGGTAGCAACTCCAACACCAGTGACAACAAAAATGACAGTCAAAGCTGTTAACCACATTCAGCACTAACTTACTCTTTCTCTTCCAAATAGATTTTTTTCTAGCACTTACATGAGTTGCATCCTATTGACTAATTGTTGTGATCTTTGAGAGTTCAGGTAAAACTATGGAGTCTAAACAACTCATTGGAGTATATTTATATGCCTTCAGTGGAGGAAAAGGCTCAGTAAAGCCAAAGGCTGGGATATAAACTCAAATCTCCCCTGATAAAATATGTATCCTTTGATCTAATAAGTAGGTTGAGTCTCGCCTGACTTTTCAGCGAAATGCAAATCTAATGCTTTTAAAAAAAATCAGTTAGTGTGGTTGAATAGCTTGAATGTTTGATTGCTTTTGATTTTCAAGACAGTCAACTGCTCTGTTAAAGAATTTCCTTAGTGGTATCAGCTGTGGAATTAGTATTAGATATATTTCTTTGTTGTATATTCAGTGACATAGACATTAATGTTTACTCATGGTTGTTCACAATGGTGATGTGTTAGCTAAGTTGATAATAACATCCACCACAAATTATTGATTACTGGATATGAAAAAGTAATTGTCAAAATAGAGCTGATTATTTATGATGCAATATTTCCTAGCTGTTGGTTGCTACATCAGCAAGCTGGCTGCTGTGCCCATTTTAACAAAGTTGTGGACTTCATAGTCTGAAGAATGGAATATATCATGAAACCACAGATGCCCTTTTTATGGCTGTCTCTTATCAGGGGAACTGTGATTACTTTTGCTTCTGTGGGAAAGGCTGACTGTCAAGCCTGTGTTCTCATTCATGCACTCAGCACAGTGGAGATGAAATTGCTGGGAAAGATAACTAAAAGCCAACCATGTTACCTTGCTATTGGAAAAGTGACAGGTGGTGAAATCTGTTATTTAAAGTAATATGAGATATGATCACCTGGTTACTCAACATCTGTTATCAGATTTGTGCTACCTTCCCTTTCCCCCCATTTTTCCCCTCTCTTGTCTGTCTTACACTTATTAGAATGCCATGTGCTTGCTGTTCAGCTTGACCTCCTTTTTTAATGGGAAAGGCTTCTAGGGTGCATACAGTGTGTTTTGGCACTCTGTGTGTCTGTTGTGAGACAAAGTTCTGATAAGAAGCGATCTAATAATATGTATTTTTAGCATGCCCCTGGGCCTTAGGGTCACTTCTGGCTGGCTCATGCAAATTTGCAATCCCTGAGATCATTTTAAGGCTTTTATGTTAAAACAGACCTGAAAAAAAATAAAGGTGTTGCTGTCATGCCTGTGGTTTGTGTGCTTTCCAGGCAAAGCCGTAAATCCAACTTGGCATGCAGAGGAAGGGCAGGCTGTTGGCACAAAACTGTGCCAGGTCTCCCCCAAAAGGCTCATCAGCCTCAACTTGCTCTTAAAGAAATGTGGGCCAAGTCTCAGGTTCAGCTGTGGGAGGCTTGCACATCTCTAATTCTGACTTGAAATAGCATCCAAGGCTTGATGCTGAGATATCTGTAGCCATTCATTAGGCATATTTACCTTCCTCTGTTGTGAGGGCAGTAGGTTTGCTTTACCCCTGTCAGTGATGCAGAGTGGAAAATGTGATACTGCCCTATTTCCACCCAAATAAATTGTCATGTTATAAAACCACAAATAGACACAGGAATGTACTCTTTTGTTTAGGAAGCCTGAGTAACTACACTGATACTGAAAACAACATGGAAGGAGACTACCAAATATTGGAAGTTTTCCTGAAAAATATGTTTTTAAAAAATATTTGAAGTTTCTTGTGGTTTATTTCTCTAGGACTTTAATCTAGTCATTGAGATGGGTGGCTTATGTTGTACTGATATATTTGGCATAAAATCTTTCTTGCTAAATTGTTTCCTCCTGATACAGTGTCAGGTGGTAAAAGTCTTTTCCTTTTTCTCTCTACTGGGTTTCTGTCAAATGCAAAATATCTTGGAAGAAACCCTTAATGTCAATGTCTTGCCTGCTTTAAAAAGAAAGGGGGCATTGAATGATCAGAGGCTGATGTTAATGTTCTGAGTTGTTCATGCTACCCACAGGAAGGGGGATTTAAGAGATTCTGATTCAGTTCTCTTGGTTTCCAGAATTGCACTGAGAGCAGTGAGGCTTCCAAGCTCCTTTACTGTGAATATATATCGCATTGTATATTTTCAGGACAATGAAAAGATTTATTTAGCATATGGCTGACCTGGATTGTCTCCACTGGCTCAATTGACCTTTATTGCCTTGGGACAGTGGTAAGATTAGGAGATGCTATAAATAGCTGTTGCACTGTGGGAGTGGTATCACAAAAATGCACTTTACACAAACAGACTGTCATTTCACTTTGTGGGGGATGTGTGTATTTGGCTTACAAAGGGAGATATCTCCCTGAGATGATTTTTGTCCTCTTCTGAATCACTGCAGCTGAAGCTATGAGATTATTTTGACCATTGCCATCAGGTTCTAATATATACAATGCAATAATGTTAAGAAGCTTTAGGAAACTGACTGTTCACGTGCTGCTGAGCTTTGTATTGGCAGTGTACTGTGCTTCCACCTTATGGCTCACTGTTGGAGGCAGCTCAGTCAGGGCTGGATGCCTCCAGGGAGACAGGCAGTGGATATGCCCTCAGTGCTGTGCAGCCAGCATCAGAAGGGGTTCTGGTCACTATCTCTGACTTCTGAAGGAGGCCACATCTGTGCCTTCAGAGCTGTGAGATAAAATTGAAATATAAGTGGAAAGAAGCTGTAATACCTTGGGGGATGCTGATAGGATCAAAGAAGGTAGTAGTGTATGATTCCTCTTCCTGGCGAACTGGTGTCCCTGTGTCTTGTTTTACATAGTTGGATGCTGAATGAATGACTTTTTCTAGTCTATAAACTAGGTAAAAGCAACAAGTGTTACATTCTTTGTATAAACTCATATTTCATTCCTCCTATAAAAGGTGTTTGAATCAATTTATGCATAATTCCAACAGATTCAGTTGGTGTGTAAGGAATAGGTGTAATGCATGAGGACTCCACAGAAACTGGCAAACATAACCATATACAGTCCACTGGGCTTGATATTTCAGCTTAGTGCCAAATGAGTAACTGATCTTCATTAAACAGTAATTTCCAGTGATCATATTACTTTATTCTTTTCCTAAACTGCTTTAGCAGAAGATGGCATTCAAGCACCATTTCACTGAGGCTGAAATGAGATACAGTGCTACATCTTCTGATTTCTGGAGAAGGGTGGGGTGGATGTTGGGTAATTATATTGGAGAGATATATATATATATGTTATGTATACACTCCATGTATACACTCCATTTATTTGTGTGTTGTTTTATTTTCTTTTTTTCTTTTCAACTTGCAGGAAAGCAATCTCCAGGTCAGGCCTCCAGCACTTGGCTCCTGTGCATTCCCTCAACATTGCAGTCTCCAATGGACCAGTGAAGGAACCAAGAGCGGCCTTAGAGTGGACTGTAGGTATTTGGGGTTTTGGCAGTTAATTTGAGCAATATCTCTAGTTAGTGCTCTCTCCATCGTTGCATCGACATAAGACATTGTGTTGCTGTCAGAATTAGTGCTAGTCATTAGGAACATGTTTCTATTATGAACTGAAGCACAAGGCAGAGACATGAAAACTTGTGAGGACTTGAGCAACACAGGACAGAGGCTAAGTTAAACTCATTTCAAAATTGTACTTATAAAAAACCAAGAGCAACGAAATGCCAGAACAAAAACCCTGAACCCCAAGTCCAACAGTCACAGCTTGCCCTTTGTCAAAGTCAATTGTCTGCTACTCCTTTTACCAGATGGTTCCTCTTATGATCCTAATACATAAATACTGCAAGATTTGCTATTAGTTGGTAAATATTGATTAAATATTGTGGGTTATAATTGTGTTTGTGTGGTGTTTTTGCACTTTACTTCCTGGCTTATGGTTTAGATTTTTGATCAGTTCAATTTCTTAGCAGTTTACAGCCTCTCAGGTTGGTGTTGCTGCTTTACTTCACACTTTATTGGAGAAGGGAGACAACCCTGTGGCATATGGGGAAAAGGGACAGGACAGTGAGTGGCAGACATCTGTGGCTGTGAGGAGCCTGAACTGACCAGCTGCAGTAACTGGTAAATGAGAGAAAGGTATTTCTTGAATCTGTGGCACAGTAAATGTAAAAGAGATAACAGGGAGGTGGTTTGGAGATGTGGGGAGGTTGAGATGGGCCAAAATTTTATAACAGGTAGTGAATTTCAATAAAGAAAAAACCCTAAGTTTTAAATTATTTTAAGTCCAAAGGTGTATGTAGTAGAGGGAAAAGATATTTCGATTAAGATATGTCAGAGCCAGACAAGAAATCTTCGTATTTAGTCACTGGAAGGAAACATTGATCAGTGTGTGTTGGATCCCCATCTATTCCATCGTGCTCTTAAGTATTTCTGAGGATGATTCTCCAAGGACCCGTGATGGGAGATCTTTCCAAAGTCTAAACGACGTAAGCATAAATTGTCACTTGACTTAGCAGGGAGGAAACATTTTCTCCTGCAGTCTTCACAGTAATAAATGGAAAGAATTCCCTGGCCATTGCCTTCATTTTTGAGAACTCCCGGCAGGTGGTTTGTCATTATCAGATGTTCTTGTGAACAGGGCACTGATTCAGAGAGTGGGGTTTCCATTCTCTGCTCTGTCACTTACCTCGTGAGTGAGCTCAGATGAATTGTTTTGCCTCTCAGTACATCAGCCACTCTAGCTGTAAGACAGAGGTGATGATTCTCATGTCCCTTAAGACCTTTTACAGAAAAAACAGTATTCTTTATTATTGTTGTTGCTACTATCTGTCTTCCCTGAGGTTTCTTTTCTCTGACATAACTGCAAGTATCCAGTTTCATCACATTTGTTACACTTAATTCAAGTTAACTTGTAGTTTTGCTGTATAATTTAATGGTATCTTTTCACACCAGGGTGATACAGAATATATTTTCTGGAATAGGTGATATTATAGCCAGAGGGGAGTGCAGAGTATGCCTTACCAAAAAAGAACCAACTTAAATGACTGTTCCTGTGATATGTTTATGCATATCCCCTTCTCCCACCCATGCCCATTTTAGACATCATTCCCATGTGTTCATAATAAAGTAAGTAATTCTAGACCAGATTCTCAAGCAAGTACAGACTGAGCCACCTCATACAGTGCCTTTGTACCCCCGAGGATCTAGATCTTTGTGTATTTTTCTACTGCCCTTTACTACAAAGGAATATTACTGTAAGTTAGCACACAAAGTCCTCCTCTAATTTCCTTTTAAGTACTGCCTTCTAGCTCTTGCTTTCTTTGGTGCCTGCAAAAATATTGATAGCCACGAGGATACTAATGTGCTGAAGTTCCCACTAGCCAAAAATACTTTTTTTTTTTGTTTTGTTTGTTTGTTTGTTCATAGTGCATTTTTTCTGTTGATGTCCATTTCTTGTCTTCTCCTG
The DNA here is from genome assembly GCF_009829145.1 of Chiroxiphia lanceolata. Lineage (NCBI taxonomy): Eukaryota > Metazoa > Chordata > Aves > Passeriformes > Pipridae > Chiroxiphia > Chiroxiphia lanceolata. The sequence goes on from NC_045641.1 coordinate 58,704,788, forward strand.
TGACACGATGACTTAGAACCCTGGTTATATCTCATAAGTGGCATTTGAAGATATGCAGCTTTCATTCTTGGAGGTCAATGAAAAAACTTGACTGATCCATACTCTGTGTTCTGTGAATGCACAATCAGAGTTCCCTGGGTGCAAGTTGAATGTTTATTATAACCTTATACCATACATTATATGTATAAAAAGCAAAGCCAAAAATCTTATAGATCTTAACAAACCCAGAAAACTGTGTGTTGGAGTAGAAGTTGAAAAGTGGCATTTAGCAAGATGTGGAATCAGGCTTAGCTCAGGAGGGTTGTAGAAGGCACCACCCGATTCCACACAGATGGAGTAAGGAAAGCCAGACCTCATCTAGGGTAGAATCTAACAGGAAGAGGAGGGGCAACAAGAATGGTTTCTGTAGGCATATAAACAGTGGTAGGAACAATAGGAAAAATGTTGGATTGCTCCTGAATGGGGCAGGAAATGCGGTGCGGATGATCAGGGTAGGGAATACTTAGACTGAATATACCAAAGTCCGATGAGATGCACACAAAAGTGCTGAGGGAGCTGGCTGATATCACTGCAAGGACAGTCTGCTGCCTTTGAAAGGTCATGATGGTCAGAGGAGGTTCCTGAGGACTTCAACAAAACAAATGTCAATTCTGCCTTTGAGAAGGTCAAAAAGGATCCGGGGAGCTCCATACTGATCAGCCTTACCCTGATTCCTGTGAAGGTGATGGAGCAAATCCTTTTGGAAGTGATTTCCAAAAATAATAAGAAGTGATTGAGAGTAGCCGGCATTGACTTATGGAGGGGACATCATGCCTGACCAACCTAACAGACCTCTATAATTAAATTACTGACTTGGTAGATGAGGGGAGAGCAATGGCTGTTATGTTGACTTTTGCAAGATTTTTGACACTATCTTCCATAACATCCTTGTGGAAAAACTGATGAGGTATTGGCTAGATAAATAGACAGTGAGGTGACCTGTTTCAGTGAGGTATTTGTAATAAGTGAATGTGACTTCGCAATGAATCTGTTGCATTATATTCTGTGTCTTTTTGGCATTAATCAGTAGTTCTGTCCACTTACTTTCGTGGACAGTAGGTGTTTGGAAGTGCCTAGTGATGTATTATACTTTGGATAATTAACATGTGTGCTAATGCAGTAATCCATGTTTTACATATGATGAAACAGTTCCCTCAATCTAGATAAATTTATTTATTTTCCCTATGAATGGTTTGGCTTCCGCATCATAAGTTCCTAAAAGCTATACTAACTTTTACACTGAAGGATACTTCCCTTCCATTAGAGTGTCTGCAAGACTAAGTTTTGTATTTGGGAACTGAGTATTCAGTTGAAAAGAGATGTACATTATCAGATCACTCATGAGAAAAGGAGATCCCTGGGATGTGGGTATTCCATTAGTCACATAAAAACATGTGGAAGTGGTAAGAATTCTAGTTCCACGTAAGTAAGTTGTGATGAGTGCAAGCTCCGTGCATACTTAAAAATTGCTGAATTTTTTTGTGTGGATGACACACACTGTGTTCTGGATAAGTAGTTCTACTTTGCTGTTTATTTTTCATGAAGATTTGAGAATATTCTTTCCAGAGAGATCTAAACAGAAAAAAGGTCTGTCATATTTCAAAATAGTGGCCATAGCTTTTTATTTTTCCAGTAGTATTGAGGACACAGCGATAATGCAGAAAGTGCCCTACCTGAAACTAAGTATTTTTCCCGTTGCTGAAGGAAAGCTGTTATCAGACAAAATAATGGTTCATAAGGACATAGGGAATCATCATCTCAGTTGATAGCATCTGGACATTGCTCCTCCATGAAGACAAATGTTGTTATTCTGCTTCTGTATACAGATGATCTCTCAGATGATGGTTATGAGGATCTCAAAAGCTCAGAAGAGAGTACAGGGCGATTCATGCAGAGATGTTGGTGGGGGAAAGGAGAATGGCAGAAAAAGGAAGAGAATGCGGTGAACCAAGACCTAGAAGCTGAACACCCAAAAATTCTGAAAGTCGCAGCCTACATATTTTCATGTTTTTTTTAAGTAACATTGTAGTACCATAAGTCTGTGCTGTTTTATTTTATGCTATGTCCACGTATTACATTTGTAACAACTAAAAAATTGGTGACTTCTATATGAAAAATATTCCCAAATTAAAATTTGCTAAGGTGAAGTTAAAATTGAGAATGTATATCAACAGAAAAATCTTTGAGAAATTGTTACTCTTTGCAACATGAGTTATTACAATGTCTGGAATTTCATAGTTGAGTTTGAAACACAAATCAAACATGACAGAAAGACATTCAAAGACAAAAGACATCCAAACAAATTTGTTTCTGCTCAATAACCACCTCATAAAGAAAAGGGCTAAAGCTAATAATTTTTGCTTACAAATATGTTTAATTAAGTTTAGATTGATGAGCACTACTTTTATACTAATCATAAGTATCACCCAAATACTTATTTCCAAGAAGATTCATCTCTCTTGCTGGAATGTTAACAAAGGGAAAATTTTCTTAATGGCTTATTTTAGAAATCTGTCATGTATTATTTTGCAGAATGTCAGTCAAGGCAGGAGTGGAGGAGAGCTCCATTCTTCCTGTTAGAATTGGAGTTATGACTCTTTTGAACTGGAAGTTTGGGCTGGCTGGTTTATTTGTTTGTCTGAATAGCTATAGCTGCTTGACATGGCAAATTAAACAGTCAGGTCTATCTGCAGTGGTTTTGAAACCATGCTGACCGCAGCCTGAAGTGCAGTCAGGTATGGAGATACTTGAGGGCTTTAGAAAAATGGTAAATCATGTTCTGTCATTTAACTATGCTGGAGCACTCATAGAAACCCAGTTGAATTAGTGAAATGTGCACAGCAAGTTATGAACACAAGCATGTAATTACACCGTTCCCAAGCTCCTAGTCCTTCAATTCTTATTTCCACTTCACGGGGGATTGTGGGTGGGTGTTGTTTCATATGTTTGCTATACTGAAACTATTTTTGTTTGCTATTAAGGTGGTAACAGATCAGGAGCAATCAAATGGGAGGTCTCCATCTGGGGGAGCATATTGAGTTCATGTGTCCCCTGTGAGGCAGACTGCATCTGCCAGGAAAGCACTGCTGTCTCTGCTTCAGTGAGCAGGGGCTCTTTTTCTTCCCAGGACACTGAGTTCACACACTGTGAAGGCTGGGAAGCCAGGTGAGGAAAGAGAGTTCCCACTTTTCTTTTTAACACCAAAATATTAGGCTACAGTCATTTCTGTTTTATCCACAATGATGGATAAAATCCATTTCCACATAGCAAGTCAAAGCAAAACACATCAGCCTGAAAGCATGATTTGACAGGTCAGCTAAGCTGCCCTAGCACTCAGCTGGTACCAAAAACATCAGTTCCACTGAACCCATCTTTAACCCACCCCTCCTTGTGTCAGATCCAGCAGTTATGTGGTCACAGGGTGAGTCATTTTGTCTAGCTGATTTGGTGATAAGGTATCTATTTCTTTGCATTCTGTGTGTAGCTTTACAGCCACCAGATTTGGCATGAAGAAAATGGCAAGGGCATGAGACTGAGGTTGTGGGTTCAGGGACAGAAGGAGAATGACTGCCTCTTTAGAAGCCATTAACTTCTAAAGCCAACGTAGACACATCAAGTAAAAAATAAACCAAACTGGCAAATTTTTTATGAAAAAAAACACCTCTGTATCAAAATATACAAGTGATGACAGAGCCTTTACTGTGGTTTAGCTTTGTGTTAAACAGGAGCTCATACTAGAGGTGATCCCATGGACCTCTGTCAGCTTATGTGTTGGTAGATGGAGAAGAGTACCCTTTCGTCCATCATTTTGTGGAATACTGCCTGTAAATTTTGCAGCAGAAAATACTGTTTTGTTGAAGTCAAAGGTCTTCATAGAAATGTATTGATTTTTGTAAAAAATTTGTCAGAATTGAATGAAAAGTTTGGCTTAGGAAAGGTCAAAGCATTTTCCTTTGACTATATCATCTTGATTTTCATATATGGCAACAGAATGTCTCGTCGTATAAATGACAGAGCCCTGTAAAATTTAAAACAGCAAAGTTCAAATAATTCTCTTTGATCTTATTGAGACAAATTAATAGACAGGAAAAGATTTTTGAGGGGGGCATTTCATCTTGGGAAGTCTCAGGTTTTGCTCTGATTCATGATAAAAGATTTTTCCAATGTGAGTTTGCTGGAATTGAAATTGAGTTTTTATACACAGTACTGTGAAATTGTTTGTGGCAGTAGGTATCCGGAGGTATTTCCCTCATACCAGGTGAGGTTATTTACATTTTTGTTACCTAGTAGTGTCAGAACTCTATCATAGCATGAACTACAAAGTTTATCCTTGTAGACTACTTCCTAATTTTATTTACATGGTGATGTAAAGTTAGACATATAAATCTATTATACAGTCTGGAACAATAGAGAACAACCTCAATCAGTCTAAACTAGGTTATGGAAACAGGCCACTTCATCTTTAGAAATTCTGATGGCAAGTTATGTGGATGTTGTCCGAATGAAGGGGTGTTTAATCTATTTTTTAATGTAATTTTTATTCCTTGTTTAAAATTATGTTCCAGGAGCTTAGCTTTCGGAGTTGATCTTTCCTAAACATCTTTTATAATCTACAGAATTTACCTCTGAGTTGTAATCTTTGCACTGTTTTGTCAGCAGAGAACATGCTCAGGTCAAGCACTCTTTGATGAGCTCATATCCTGCTGCTTTGGTCCTCTTGTCTCACTCCTCAAGAGCTGGAGAGGATGTTAATATGTTGGGCAATACTGTGGGCATAGTAATTTTATTAGTATGTGACAAGGCCTCCATGATGTGCTGTAAATCCAAGATAGTTCTTGCCAGAGAAAATAGCTGTAATGCAAGGATAAACATGAGAGAAAGAGTTCACAATCTGAGTCATTTACCCTCTAAGAAAAGGCTTGAAGGATTTTTTAAGCTAGTACAAGTTTTTAGAAGCTATTTTGCATTATAAAAGTGTTGAGAAGACCCACCTAAACTATTGTGCTCTGATCTGCACAGTTTAGGAAACTCTCTGTCCCAGGGTGTCTGCAGTTCAAGTGGATAGACAGACAAAAGCATGATAAGAAATGGAGGTATAGAACATTGTGCCACCAAATGAAGATTAATCAGGATGCAATGGCAGTAGATTGGAATCCCAGTGTCACTCTCACCTGGGCCCTTGTGCTGAGGGGTAATACTGAGTCTGACACCAATGGGAACATTTCTGATGAAATTAGAAGACCTGTAGGCAGATAGACCTCTCACTAGGAAAAAAACCAGTGTTGGTCTTGTCCTCTTAGTTTATTTGAAGTGAACACCACAGTTCTGGTAGAACCATGTGCAGACTTGCATAGGTCCTGGCTAATGTGGATGCATGCATACTCTAGAGAACAAAGGATTTTGCCACTTCTGCTTTTCTCCATGAGTTTTCTCATTTTATCACTTTGAAACTGTCAGTGGTATTTTAAATAAATTATTTTATCCAAGATGGCTATTTCAGAGCATCCTGCTGTCGGACGCCATCTGTTTGGTAAGCGTCATCATTTGTGACTTCTGCAGTGTGGGAACCAAATGTCAGACTGTCAAAGCATTTTCTATCATGCTCTAATTCTGGCTGAACAGAAATCCTATTTATTCACTTTGCTCAAGTAGTGTACAGTAGACTTTTAGGCTTTTTAGCCATGACAGGATTACAGTCAAGTGAAAACCATGGTCTATCTACAACCAAATTTCCTTAGAACAAGAATTTTTATAGAATTAAAGTACAAACTGGATCAAATGAGGCTGTCAAGGCAAAGTCAGATATCACCCAGTTGATCACTCCTAATTGTCTGTGTGCTCAGTTGAATGAATTATTCTTTCATATATAAAGTCTGGTCTCTCCTGGCAGCTTAATGGTTTGTTGATGTATTCACAAACATAGTGTTGATCCAGTCATTTTAAAGAAAGCATTTTCCCATGACTAAATTATCCCATCCTCCTAAAGTGATAGTCAGTGTGTTATTTTTCACTCCTGGGCCCAGTTCTCAAATTTTTGGGCCTCTCCACTTGAAAGTTCAGTAGCTGTGTTTTTGTTTCATCTCTCTTGATCTTCTGTTTCTTTAAAATTCTGTGTATATCTCATGCTTACAAAATCTAAATTACCAGTTAAACTATGCAGCATGTGGGAAGAACATCGGTAAAGTTTCACTGAACAGTGCGCAAAAATACTTTGGTTGCAATTGGTGACACATCATTTTATCATCAGCATCCTTTAAGCAGAGGTGGCCAGCCAGGTAATACTGTTATGTGCTATGGCTCTGTGTTGTAAAAAACCAAAACAACACCTAATGGTGTGGTGGTTGTTTTTCATTTGTTTTTTTTATAGTTTATTTTAGTTTTCAAAATTTGTGTTGCAGATGAGACCTTTTTCCCCCCTCCCCTCTCATGGCTGAATTTCACAAAACAGATTAACAATCATCTTTTCTCAGGAAAATGCTGTGAATGGAGAGCATCTGTGGCTAGAGACAAATGTTTCTGGGGACCTCTGCTACCTGGGGGAGGAAAGCTGCCAAGTCAAATTCTCAGTGAGTTATTTTCAGATTTCTTTTTCTTTTTCTGAGGTAACAAGCCTGACTTCAGATTGAAGCAGTACTCAGTTGCTTCGGAGCTTGAATTGTTTGCCTGTGTTCCAGAAGGAATACAAAAGGGGCAAAAGGCTATTGTTAAAGACTTCATTGCTTGGGGAAAAAAGCCCAAAACAATTTTGAGTGACCCAGATTATTTAGACAGTGAGAGTGTGTGTAATCAGCAGCTTTAAGAGAGAAGAAATTAGAATATCGAGATGTTTCAGAAATGTTCAAAGAAACTAGTCTATTTTACACAAACACATACACAAATATATCACTTATTGCAGTCTCTGAGAGTAGGGTCTCATCAAATTTTTGTGATTTTAATCACTGCAAGGATTTGAACTGAATTTTCCAAACTCCTGAGTGCACTCACCGGCAATGAGTGAACTCATATTCAAGTGTTTACCTCCTTCTATTTGAGAATATTCAAGATTAGTCTTCTCCTATTGAAACTTCTCTGCTGTGTATGAAAATGTTTCATTGGACTGATCTCAAACCTGTGTGTGTCTCTGACTGGGAAGCCACTGTTACACTTCCAGTCTCCTCCAGGGGCACTTCCCTTAGTGTTTCAGTTAAATTGCTTCACTAAAAGAGAAGAAAAAAAACAAACCTCCTTTATTTTGATATTTAGGAAGCCACCATCTTTTTGCTTTTATTTAAAAAATCCACACTTCAGGGCATTTAATTAAAATCAAAACCTTTTGATTTACTAACCACCCCGAGTTTTTGGGGCACTTTGATCCCAAATATCAGTGCTTTGTGTAGCACAAATTTAATATCCATCTCCTGAAACTTCTCAAGTGAATTGGTTACTTTATGGCATATAACAATAAGGTCAAGCCAGAGAAGTCTATGCCTCCTTCAGAATTCCAAGGTGAAGTCCCAAAAAACTGCTGATTGTTGGTAATATTCAAGGGAGGTGTCACTGTGTGTTTGCTCATTGGTCCTGAGGCACTGGGATTTGGTGAAAGCTGGAGACAGGACTTGTTTGGTTGAGTGGACCTTTGGTATGATGGTTCTGATGTTCTTAATAGAAGTTTGCCTTCCTAAAACTGAGTAACTAGTTCCTCATGATTTAGCTCATTGAAAGTAGAGTGGAAATTTAGTAATATGTTGCATATGATTTGCAAGGTTGTGTCTTCTCGGTAAACACAGAGATAAAAAACATACTTGAAGTTATCAAGTCACAAAACATGTGAAAGCTGAGTCTGCTATACAGTGTCATGGTTCTTCAGATGAAAGATTATAACACCCCTCCACATACATGTGAATATGTACAGTTAGGGTGTATCTAGATAATTATGAGAATCAGTAAAATTATTATAATTATTCCATAATATGAACTGAAACTGTGTTCCATGTTCCTTCTTGAGCTTATTTAAATATGTTGAAAATTCTAAAGAAATAATTTATTAGAGATTTAAATGGACATGAATAAATTGAATGCAAAAATCTGAAGAAAAGAAATCTCAACTTACTGTGTATTTATAAATCTTCTGTCCCTAAAGAACAAGTCTGTAAGTTAAATTTCTATGAAAATTAATTCCACCTGATTAATTAAATTGAGTTTGTGGAAGTAAAATAAGTCAATATATTCTCTCTTCTGGATGCATTCTTTTGCCTTTGATATGCCTTGGCCCAGGGGAGTCCATGGAAATTATTTTAAAAGCCCTACTGAAATTAATAAAACTAACCAGCATAATTGAGAATTCTGTCCCTGCTGTAACATATCATAAGCATTTAAAAACATTCTCTGAGAATTTTATCATTCTCTACTAAATGACCCAAGTACCCAAGTATTTTCCTGCAAGTCAGTGGCTAGGCCTATCAAATGAATATTAATTATTAATAATTAAATATTATATGATAAGCATGAAGTGGCCTACTCTTGTGAACTGATCAGAGTTCTGTGATTTGCGTGTGTAATTTTTCACCTCTTTTCACTGGTTCTGCTCGTCATCTTCATAGGATGCTGCCCTTTAGAGTGATGCTCTGGCAGTGTTAACAACCTGATCAGCTACCCGAAGGGAAACTTTTACTTCTAGTTCACGAGCTGGAGTACTGTGGCTGTCCTTTTTCAGAAAGTTCAGTTTTTAACTGAAAGAGCTTCAGACCTCTTTTATTTATTTATTTACTTTTCGGTGCACAGTTGAGAGCACCAAGAGAGCCAAAAAAAAAAAAAATGTACGTTGCATGAGGAGAGAAACATCTGTTGTTTCACAGCTAACTTTCTTTTCCCTCCTGGGAATACCGCACGTCTCCCTTTCCTCTTGCAGAAATCTGCTCTGCGGAGGAAGTGTGCTGCCTGCAAGATTGTGGTCCACAATGCATGCATGGAGCAGTTAGAGAAGGTAAGACATTGCCATCTTCTGGAGAGTGCCGTAGTCAACACACTTTTAATTCTTTTTTCTGAGATTTCAGCCTGGAAAACACTGTATGCCAAATTAAGTTTTCATTGCTGTTTAAACAACGCACTTGTTAAAAAAAATATTACTTAAAATTCCAGCTTTTTTTTTTTTTTGAAGTGTATTTCTTTGAACCCCATGAACCATAAAAACCCCCAAAACAACAAAATCCAAAAGTAAACCAAGAACAAAAATTACAGAATGTTTTTGCAGTTCTAATGTTTAAAAAATAAATTCCCTCTACTTCTAGATTAAAAATTGAAGCTAGAAAATGGAGTATCCTGTCATGTAAAAAATTGGCCTTTCAAAATTTCCCAGCTAAAGCCAGCATAATTTATTGTATGACAGCAATATTTATTATGAGCAATGCAGCATAAGATGCTAATGTGAACATTTTCCCCTGTATTTACTAGACTATACTGTTTTCTCTTCAAAACTTCAGAAATTAAATTCTTGTCTGTTAAATGGAAAACATCAACCCTTTCCTTTATAGTGTCATTATTTCTGTTAGTGTCTATCCTGCTTCTCATTTCCTTCAAGGATCCCTCATCACACCCAAGCACCTATAGAATATCTGTCACTGACTTCAGTCTTCCCATCAGTGATTTGTCTTCATTATGACTAATTGGAAATGTGCTAAAGAAATCTCCCCCCACCATTTTCATTCCTGGTGTGATATGTGTAAAGAAATATGTGTGGGAATTTCCCCATTGCTTTCATTAGAGCTTCATTTTCACTCCTATATGTTTAGCTATGTTGTTCTTCATAAAAGAAACTGATGCATAACAAATTTATAGCAGCAACTCTTTGGAAAGGGTATTTTCTTTTCTGAGTACTTGGACTCATGTTGACAAATGCCACAGTGATTGCCATAAAACGAAGTTGGAGAGGTACCACTTCCACCCCCGATGCTTTTATCCACAGTGAAATTAGCATTAGCACATGCTTTCAGTACAAAATGTTACCAGTGAATTTTTCATGACTTCCTCCATCAGCAGCAGTGCTGACTCTCTTTAACCCAGTGAGCTGGTGGCATTGCCAGACGGAGCAAATGAGCACTTAGATAAGAAAACCCTTTCTGTTGAGCTTGTTTATGACATTTTGGAGACCATGAAATCCATTTCTTGGCAGAGGGTTGTTATAAAGTCTGCATCCCTCTTAAACTCTGTGGAGTTTAAAGCTGGTACATAAGTCTTCTTCTTGACCCTTTCTGCAAAGGTGCAAGTTGTAAGCAAAATAAAATATAAATGTAAACTGGGTGTCTTTCCAACCTGCCATGACTGAGCAATGAAACACCAAATTGCAATTCCAGGTGAAGAGCAGTGAAAGAAGAGTGATGTAACAATGTCTTTCATTTCTTTTTAAGTAATAGGTATTTTGTTTACTTATTTCTTTGAAGGTTTTTGTTGTGTTTTGTTTTTTTTTCTCCCTAGAGCTATTATTTTGAAGGCCATTATTAAATGAGGGAAGAACTTATTTATCTGGGGAGAGTTGTATTTAAATTTGAAGAAACTTGATCCTTCTTCCTTCATAACAGAGGCATAGCTGTGCATTATTCTTAAATGTTTTATTCTTTGAAGGATAGTCAGCTTAAGCTTGAATCTATTTTGTCTAGTACATCCTTACTTCATGTATCCTTTGGTCTTTTCCAAGGCCTCTCTCTTCTTCAGTATATTTTTTCCCTTTCTATATCCCACCCATTCTACTCCTACTGATTTTCTTTTCTCAAAACTTTTTCTTTCTTTTTTATAGGACTTCTTTCTTTTTCAATAAAGGCTTTTTTTTCTCTCCACCTTTCTAAAAATGTTTTCCATTCATGAAAACTCCCGTTATCCTCTTTGTCTTTCCCATCTGAAGCTGGAAATACCACTGCACGAGGCAGTACAATGCTCCCCAAATGGTTTGTGGTTGGGGAGGTGAATGAAAACATCCTGATCTAATGAAAAGGTAGAAATTTATGGTAATTTACATGATTCTTTATCTGAATTATGATTTCTCTGCAGATTTTGTTTATGAAGGCATAAAGATGGGATGTGCAAAAAAGGTCTTACAGAGTTAGATTTCTAGCACCTACTAACGTTTGAGACCTCAGCTGAAGTGTGCATTTGTTTGCAAATGATCTTCAGAAAAACAAAACAAATGAAGCAACTTTCTTCTAGAGGGAGGAGGTGGTTTAAATAGTTGAACTGAGCAGGCAGAAATAGCATTAGTGAAGATGAGGGCTGTGTAGGGGTCTAGGAAGGAGAATTAATATGGCATAAGAAGAGATATTTTTTTCTGACATCCAGGTTAGTTATTTTTTTTCACCTAGGGAAGCTAATATATTAATAGATAATAAATATTTTGGAAGTCTGGCCTAGATAATAATACTGGAGTAAATTGTGTCTTAGCTCACTTGAAGTTCTAACAGTTTTATTTCAATGCCAGATTAATTTTCGCTGCAAACCGACTTTCCGAGAAGGAGGATCCAGATCTCCAAGAGAAGTAAGTAATGGATAAATGATGATCACTTTTCATTTTACATGTGTACTGATCCACCTGGTATGGTGCTGCTAAAGTGCTTTTAGATTCAGAGGACTTTTACACGTTGGTTCCCAGTGGAGCATGTTCTCCTCGCCAGAATAAATGTGAAATGAATTCTAGCCGAAGGACTGCATTACTAACATGGACAGAAACCATTTCATCTTTTTGTTCTCTTTTTTTCATTAATTCGGCTAGTCTGTCTTTTTCCTTTTTTTTTTTGGTAGCATTTTTTTTTCTTCCTGGCATTTTAAATTTTTTTTCCTTATTTCCCTCTCCTTTCTCTTGCTTTCCCGTTGTCTTTTTTTTTTTCTTTCTTTCTAGAAGTACCTCAGACATACAATCAGACATTCAAAAACCTTATGCTTTGCATCCAGCTACTGTATGAATTCAGCTCCTTTGAAGGTTTTGGAGGTGTTTACAGTTATTACTAACATATTTTTAGATCTGTCTTACATAGTTAAAAGCCAGTGTTTCAAAAACACTTCTTAGCTGTTGCAGCTGATTTGGTGCCCAGCTTGCTCTAGCAGAGGTAGCTCAATTCCCAGTCATGCTGGCAGTTCAGTGTTGGCTGGAACAACAGTGTGGTGCAGGCAAACCTCTTCTAGCCCTTGCCTGTGCAGAAATAGTGCCACAGCCCTGCCCACCCACCCATCTGTTGCTCACCTCTTGCTACCATCCAGGATGTAAATAGTCCAAACAGGGAGAAAAGACTGCTTCAAGGACTTCCTCACCTCTTTTTCTTCTTTTTCATTGCCTTATGATATTTTGTGCATTATAGGACTGTATTTCCAAGCAGAATAGCAAGGGGCCCTGCTTTGTGACTGAACACAGCAGTGTTTGGGCACTTCTGTACTCTGTGTTTAGGTGATAATTATCTCTGCATCATGTAATGAACTTTCTTCTTATTGTGGAAGACTACTGAGAAAGTAGTTCTGGCCTCGTTTCAACACGGATAAGGAAAACACCATCTCGTCCTTATTCCTCCTACAGCTTTGGTGGGTTTTGAGGTTTCCTGCAGCGACTGCTGCATTTTGCTCCAGGAATTACTGCGCTGGCTGAAGGGACTTCTCCTTTGGTGTCCGTAAACTGATTTCTCGCAGATGGTACTGTTGATTGCAAGGTTCCAAGGCTTCCTATAACTTATCTTTTTGCCCTTCTTTTGCAGAACTTTGTCCGACATCACTGGGTGCACAGGCGGAGGCAGGAGGGGAAATGCAAGCAGTGTGGAAAGGTAGGATTTGCAGCACAGCCCAAGTGCGACACAGAGCACTGTGGAATTCAGGGCAGCCAGTAGGTCCTTCTAGTCGCTGAATTTTTTCCTATCACAAACACTTGGCCTCTTTTAATGGCTAATGACAAGCCTGAGATATTGAGCAATAACAGCCCTGATTCCCATGTGGGAAGAGAAAGGCAGCTGCATCTGCAGGAATGGGCACATCGTGTATCCTGGGAGGTTGTGCTGCACTAGCTGCTGAAAATGGAGAGGAAGGCGGCTGTGGCTCCTTGAGCTTCTTTCTTTGTTAAACTAGCCTGGTACTAATATAGTGTTCTTTCAGTGCTGTCCTCTGTGCCAAAATTGTGATGGCTTATTTTTTAGACTTCTGGAAAAAGAAAGCTGTTCCTTTATTTCTGCCCCAGCAGACTCGAAGATTTGTGAGACTGTATCATGTTTCCTCTGCTGCATAGATCATACAAGTTTATTTCTAAAAAGCTATAAAAAGGAGGGAGAAATAGCTACTGAAGACCATTCTTCTGAAATATTATGAGCCCCTGAAATATATTGAGAGATATTTAAAAATTAAATTAACACAGGGATTTTAATTTCCTTTCTCTAGCACTATATTATACTTTTGCCTCCCTCTTACCGACTAGTAAGGAAATCTGTGTCTCATCTCCATGGCACAGCATTTAAGTCAGAGGAAAATTTGTATGTAGATTTGTATCTAGATATTCACATAGATTGTCAGCTGCAAGCTGCAATAAGACATGCAATAAAAATGCCTGTAGCATGGGAACAGTGCAGCAAGGCAGTTTGCATACAGTATTCTTATTGTATGACTTTGCCTTCCTTCTCTGCTTTTTTTGGCCTGGATCTCCCCTTACAGGCATTAGGAGTTGATTTTACAACGGAAGTACTTACTGGCTATCATACCAAAACCTATGCTGGGTATGTTCACATGAGTAACCTTGCCTGATATAGAATCATATAATCATTAAGGCTGGAAGAGACCTTAAAGGTCCTCAAGGCCAACCATTAAATGGAGAATATGGAGAAGAAATCTGTTTTTCCCTTAAAGAAGAAATATTCAGTTAAGACTAACATGGGTATATTGTAATAGAGTTGTTCTATGTCAAGAAAGAATTAGAGGAAAATATAACCAAAAAAAAAATCCATTATACTTGTTGGCCAAGTAGTCTCCTATTACAGAAAAATACTTGTCTTTCTTAGTGCTCTGCTGTCACATTTCTTGAACCCCTGAGTAAGAATCACCTTTATTATTATCATGCAAGAAAAGGGGAACTATCATTGAAATAGAATGGCAGTAAATTTGAAGCAGTAAAAGGATTCTGGTTGATCTCATTGTGGTGTAATAGTCCTATGCCATGCTTGGAATGGGATGGTTAAGTATTTTAATGATCATTAATAATAGTTCAGATAAGGTTTTTAGGATACACCCATCTCATGCTTCAAATCATAAGCAAGTAGATAGGAATTAATGCACCCCAATATTCTTAGCTTTGTGGCTTTATATTTTGTGTGCCATGTGTGCCGTGCCTGACACTTCCTGGTGTCTGACAGTGTTCCACCTTAGATCAGAAGTGCAGTTTGGAAGAAATTTTCCTGATTATCCTCACTTATGATGGTTCATATATGGGACAGTCTTGCAACAAATGAACTGAACTCCTTTTAGATTAAACTTAATTGAAAGTTTACTCTGCAGTTACTAATGGACATTCAGTCCACAGGACCAGACTACAGCTAGTCCAAAGTAAAATTATTTGAAAATCCTTGTGTACAGTGTTCTCAGTACCAACAGAGTCTGTCCTATCACTGTTACACATTACTTGCTAGTGAAGATACAGCTAATATGGGCTTGTCCAAGCTTTATTTTTCTCCTCTTCTTCTTCCCAGGAGTGATTTCACTGATTTACTGCTGAAGTACTATATGGAGAATTAGGCACCAGGGAAGGGGGCCTGAAAAGTGCAGTGTAACCAAACAATCTATTTCTGTCTTTCTGTCAACTTGCTGTGAAGGTTCCCTCTTTTTTGTTGTTGCTTTTTTTGTTTTGAAACTGGAGACTGTAATAGAACGATGGACAGATCTCTTAAAACAAAGTCCCACTGAGCCCAGTATTCAACAATGGCTTAATATGAAAAAGAATAAAATGGAGCAGGTGTTTAATGATGCAGCCTCAAAACAGTCTCCTGAACTATAAAAATTTCTGTCTCGTGAATTTCCAGAAATGGTGCCTTTATAGTTATATTGTAGCCTATGATAATTTTCTTTCCTGGGATCTTACCTAGTTGAACCTTGAGTTCCTGTGAAGTTGTAGCATTTACAACATCCTTTAACAATAATTTCCTGAACTTAACTACATGCTATGAGAAGAACAACATTTTGGTTGTTTCAAACCTGTCACGTATTAGTTTTCTTTCCTCATGCTCCATAGCTGTTGTTTTGGAAGAGATGGTAAATAAATCCTCCCAAGCTACGTCCTCCACATCATTCATGATGCTTAAGAATTAATTTTTTTCTCTTGAAGACATGAAAAAAGATAGTTTTGTAGCTGTCAGCTGTTTATTACCTGGGATCATAAGAGAAATCCTTATATAATTTGACATAAGAATGTTCAGACCATGTGGCCCAGCATCCATTTCATAACTGAGTGCAGTAATAGAAGCTTAAGGATGAATGCAAAGGAATCTTTTCTTTGTATATTTCCAGTTAGCAGTGGTTTAGGGATTTTCTGAGACTCAGAACACATCTTAGACCATCATGCTAAACAAACACTGTATTTCTTTAACCTTCTGTGGTGTCCAAAGTAGTGTGCCCTCTGTATATGTGCAGTGTGTCTGCAGTGTCTCTCAGTTACTGGTCCCTTTACAGGCTTGATCCAGAACTTCGTGTTTTCCTGCATCTAAAGGTAGAACTGAGATTTCTAGTACTTGAAAGGCAATTCCAGTTCTTTATTATTTTAGCAGAGATCACCATCCAAGTGCTTCTGTTGTAGTCTGTATTTGAGTTGTAATAATACCTGGCTCTCCTACAGTAATGTTGCATTAGGATATCTCTAAAAGCACTAAAAAGAGAATAAATATTATAGGAAAATACTTGGAAAAAATATTATTACTAGCCCTAACACTACTGTGAAAATAGTCTTTAATGATAAATACTTTTGAGAATATAACCAAAACATACCAGAACTAGTAATCCCTGTGTGCTCTTTTGTGTGCATGAATGTCTATGTTAATTTGGACCTTCAATTTGTCTAGATAGTCTGAATCAATCACCAACATAAGCTGTTTTTGTGGTGATTCAGATGCTCTTTTCCTATGAGTACATTTCTTCTGGTATGCACAACTGTTTAATTCTACAGGAGCAGCACACAATAGGGGATTTCATGCGTTGTAGAGGAACTGGTTGCTGGGGAATCAGGGCTAATCATGTACTGTTAGGCTGATGTTCTCATAAAGGTGAAATTCATTTTCTATCTCAAAACTTCTAACTTGGTGCAGAAAACCTCCTTGCATGAGCCAGGAACAAGATAACTGAAATTTAGTTTTCCTTCTCATTGAGAGAAGGCAGGAAAGATAATTTCTTATAAAATATGGGGGGTTCCATGGTTTCAGTTTGATAGTTCTCATCAAATCTCACTGTGACAGTGCACTGTTTATTTTATCACTTCCTTTATTTGTAGAGCTAGCTTTCAAATAAATGCTATCTTACCTGAAACATGTATCCTTAGGAAGTATTAGTGCACATTTGTAAAGCTATTTGAGGAAGGATAGTGGTGTTTTATTGCTACTTATCATTAATATGTTTTCATTGCTGTATCATTTTCTCTAATTACTCCCTAAAAGCCAAATGGCTTACTAAATAAATGGAAAATTGGTCCATCTAGAATCAGACAAGCTGCTTAGGCCATATGTTTAAAATATGCAACTGATGGGCTGTGGAATTAATGTACTGAATTTAGGTTTTTGTTAGTGGAGGTTTTGGGAGAGAAGAGTTTCCCCCCTGGTTATTACAAAGCAGAACAAAACAAAACACTTCATGCTCCTGGGGGACTGAAATCTTTTTTTCTTTCAATGCACTTTGGGACCAGAAAGGATGAGATTTGTGAGAAACACTATGAAGCACCAGTGTGAGTGAGAATAAAGCGTTTTTTCCAGCGCCAGAACTCCATACCAACACTTGGGTCACAGTTACTGTCACTCTGTTCATTCTTGTGCCCACACCGAATGGCAGACGAGATGTGACCAGCCAGAAGCAGCTGGACAGCTTGTCTTTTTTTAAGCCATTTTGACTACACTACTGCTAAACCTGAATATGTCAAATCACCATAATTATGGAGAATCTAATCTTTGAATTTCTCTGAATGTAAACTCTGAGGCATTAGGGGGAGGATTAAAAAAAGCCCAAAAACCTAGCAAACAAATCTAGGCAGAGGTGACACAAGCCTTTTGGGAGTCGATCGTGGAGGTGTGGTCCATCTGGCAAGCTGGTTTGGCTGGGATATAGAGATACCTGTAGAAGAAGCTGCAAAGTGTAGTTCTGCATGGTGGGCAGGCAGGTGGAGCCTCCTCCTCTTTAGAGTATCAGTAAGGTTGTCCTCAACTACCTTGTAAAGATAGATTGTAGCTCAATCCCTCACTTAACAAGACCAGTGCATCTCTCCATGTTTTTTGGTTGGTTGTTTAATTCTCCTTCTTGGTGTGCTTGACCTTGTAATTGGACTGAGCACTAACAGACTTATTTTTCCTGCAGGATAGGAAGGACCTTAATTACAGAAGCAGTAAGGCAATGTCTTGCTAGATGTTACTAAATCAGATTATAACTTTCTTGCATTGAGTCTTGGGCATTGTCCAGCATGTAGGAGATTTAGGTATTAACTCAGCTTGTCAAAAAGAAAGCTGGCTCACAAATTCATCACTTGGTAGAGAGATTGAATTAGAAAATTCAGGATGATGATGGGCTACTTAATGTGGTAAGAGAGAGGCTTGATGGAAGCTCATGAATAAAGGATCCAGACAACTGCAAATCTGAAATCTAAGCAGTAAAGATGACTATGACAAACTGCTCAATGAAGTTCTGGACTTTCTGTCTCTCCAACCATCAACCCAAATCAGATTTTTATCTCACTAAAAGGAGCTTTAATTCAACAAAAAACTTCAGGCTCTATCTTACCATTTGTTGCCTGTGTTAGATGTAAGAAGAGTTTATATGACCCAATGGTCTTTCCCAGCCTTAGAATTTAGAGCAAAAGCGACATTTTATTTTATGGAATGAAGTTCTTCTGTAGGAGAATAAAATCTCATATTTATTGGTAATGGTGGGCTTTTTTCTCTTTAAAACTATAAAGAAACATTTTCTTTTATCTGTTTTATTTGAATCAGACCATCTTGTTTTTTGGAATTTACAGGAAGGATTTTAATCTATCTGAGTCAGCTCAGTAAAACTATAACTTAATTTCCCCACCAGAACATTCCCAGACAGACATTGTAGTTGATTCTGCTCTGTAGTTAAAAAAAAAAAAAAAAAAAAAGGAAAATTCAGACTCTTGTTTTTATTTAGAGCAAACAAGACTGCAGCATTCAACAGAAAATCTGACACTCTCCAGATCTGTAGAAATCCATTAAAATAGGCATTCCTTCTCTATCTTTTTCCAGTGTTTTTAACTGCAAAAAATCTAAGGAAAAGCATAAAATTTTGCAGAAATGCTTTTAAAAGTATGTGCAAAAATGCCCCAGTTGAAGAAGATTCTCTGTGACTCTTGTCATTGTTTTATCCCCCAAAAATTTGTTTGTTGTCTAAGAGCTTTGAGGCTGAACCAATGCATCTGACTTCAATGAATAGATTTAGCTGAGTACAGTCAGGTGACAAGAGTTAAAGGTGCATATTTTCTTGTAGTCAGGAGGAATTTAATCCTTTTTTTCCTGGTTATTCTAGGGCTTTCAGCAGAAGTTTTCCTTCCATAGTAAAGAGATAGTGGCCATCAGTTGTTCCTGGTGCAAGCTGGCGGTAAGTGAATAATACTCTGAGAGACTGTGATCTGTGTTTAAATAGGAATGATTGTGGGTGTTTTTTGTTGTGGTTGGTTTTGGTGGTTTTGTTTGTTTGATTTAGGTTGTTTGTGCTTGTTTGTTTGTAAGAAGGTATGATTTGGGAAGATAATCTTTAGTTACATGTTCCTAAAACTCCATGGTTTGACTGACTTGAAGACGGTAGAGTTGGAAACATAGCTCCAGTTTTTGTACCGTCACCCTCTTCTTCCTCTCCGTGCTTCCCCTTTATGTTTCTTGACCTCCTTAGTGACTCTACTCTTTCCTTCTCTTCCAGTTTCATAACAAAGTCACCTGTTTCATGCTGCATCACATTGAGGAGCCGTGTTCCCTGGGGGCTCATGCTGCTGTCATTGTGCCTCCCACTTGGATCATTAAGGTGAAGAAACCTCAGGTAACTGCATGCTGATGTCTGTTTCGGAAGCTGTGTGGCTGTGCAAAGCCAACCTGGCTTCGCTGCTCGGTTCTCCTTCACGAAAGCATGCTTGTTCAACCCTGTCTTTATCCCTGAAACCCAGCATACCTCCATGGTGATTATGAACCTGTATTCTCCTGCCCCTCCATCCAGTCCTTCAGTAGATTTCCCTGTTTGGGATGATGAGCAACAAACATGACTTGTTCTGAGCTAATCCAGTTCAGATTTGTTCCTGTAACTGAGTTCAGCAAGCATACTGCAAGAAAATCCCCCGTGTGGTAGGCAGTCAAGCATGTTTCATTAAATAGAGCTGAGCAAATACAGGGAAAAGCCATTCACAAACATTCACTTGAACAGCAGAAAGAATTGGCTGTGGCTGGACTGGCACCCTTCTGAATTTGCCATTAATGGACATGTAAAGAATCATGTCTTATTTACATTGGTGCTTGCTCGTTGTCAGCAGTAAGCACACGTGCTCATTTAGTTGAAGGTAACAAACACTAGACTTCAAAGCATTTGTGATGGATGTGATAGGTCCTGGAGAGGATAATTCACTTGTGAACATGGGGGGAAAAGATATCCACAAGAGAGCTGGCCAAAAATTAAAAGGGGGTTCACATCATGCAAGAAGTATTTTTTCTTTGGAAGTCTGTTTTCACTCTCAGTTGAGCTGAGAGAAACAAATGCTGAACGTATCAGGGAGTCAGAAATACTGGTTAATTTTTTATTTTCAGAATAACAATTTTTATTTCAGTCCATCCTTGGGAAGTGACCCAGGCTTTTTGACTCCTGGTTGTCAACAAGAAGCCAAGAAGTTCAGGCACTAAGACAAAACTAGTCCTATGAAACTGGAAAAAGGCCTAAGACCTAAGTGGTGACACTGCTCAATCTTTAGTTCCAGTCTAGGAATATGATCAGCAGATTTGGGCATGAATAGGATTTCTAACAAGCTGGTTATTGAAGTCAATGGGCAGAGGGAAGGGGAAATATATGTATAGAGTAATCAAAAAATCGACCAAAGAATTTGCTATTTCTCTTTTAGATCAAGAGAGAGTGTAGGCAAAATTCCCAGCCACCTCCACTCAGAGAGAAAAAAGGGGTTTTTTTGTCATTGGTAGCTTTTCCCCACACTCTTTTTTCTCTGTTTGTTTTACTTGGGACTCCTCCAGAGAAATCTTTTTTCTCTCTCTTATTGAGGAATGTTTGAGTCTTTGGCAGGGACTTAATATCCTTGACTAATTTTCAGCACCATACTTGATAGATGTATCCATGTCTGACCTTACTAACAGAAACTTTTCCTCAATTTTTTAATTCTTATTTTATTTACTTTTTAGTTAAAAAAAAAAAAGAAAAGCAACCCCCAAAACTGTCACTTTTAATTTTCTCTTGATTTGACTTTTGGCCAAAGCAAGGTACATTCTTTATAATATTTTTGGAGAATGTAGTTTCTTATTCACTGTTTTTTTCAGATCAGTTCCAATTAAAAAATAGGATCTGATCTAGCTAATTATAATTTATGGGAAAATATCTTCCAAATAAAGGTTTAATATGTTAAACTATATGTTAAACAATATCTGTTAGCTTTGTGTGCCTGAGTCGTGAGTGGAAAGAAGGTACTGCAATCCATTATTCCCTCTCTATCACATCTTGAGTCCTTGAGATTCATGCTCAGTAGCCCGCAAAAACCTTGAGTAGCTGAAGCATTAGATAGACGAAAATTATATTTAACACAGACAATGGGGATATTTCCTTGAAACTTCATAACAGCTCCCATTGCAATTATGGGGAATGCATCCTTATTGCTTTAGAAAATACTGATGCATCTTTTGGATGTGTTTTCAGATTTTTGGCAGAAGTCTTGTTTTCTTATTTATTATTTTCTTAGGAAATATTTTTCTTCTCCTGCTGTTTCTGGCCAGCTCCACTGCTATGTATTATTACCCTCTTCACCCTATAGGAATGTTTGGTAAACACTATGAAATATTCACTGCATTCAATCCACAAAATATAAACACAATATTCACAAATTCACATAATAAATGAATGTGTAACCAACAATCTGTTTTTCACATATTCCACAGTCAGAATAAATTTGGCTAGAAGCTTTTTTTGTTATAAAATATTTTCTCAGCTCTAATTAACTACTTAGGCTGGTCACAGACAACTCTTGAACTGAATTTCCTACTCATATAAAATTGATTTTAGTGGTACCTGCATCCTGTTTGTTATTTCCTTTAAGCAAATAAGTTGGCTTTTTGTAGCGAAACCTTGCCCTGTTTTATAATTTTTTTTTCTTTTTATTGCCACAAAAATGGTTTTCCATGCTTATTTTGTATAACGTGGGTCACCACCTTCCAAATATTGGGCTTGCGGAAAGACCACACTCCCCGTCTCGTTGCTAATGTTGTGGTAGTAAAACATCACGGTGTAATTGGCTAAGGACAAATTATTGCTGACAACCTATGTTCTAAATGGGGAGCTTCTTGCAAGCAACTGATTGCAAGATGAAGAATATTCAGAATGGTTCAAATAGCTTTGGAATCGGTGGTAGCTCTGTATGTAACGAGCCACTCACACATGAATGGAAAACTCCCAGTACCTATTCCATGTTATCCATAATGTGAGCCACTTCTGTAACTTTTTTACTGATTTCCAGTGTTTCTGTACTGTTAGCAGTGCTTTGAAACCAGCTCTTTTCCTGGGGTTCAAATCAATTCCATCTCCTAGTTTGTGAAGCAGGTCACCCCTGTTGACTGGTAGTATTTTTTTATAGGTGAGGTTTGGTAGCCAAAGTGGTGTTAGCTCTAGCAGTGGGCTTGCTATATGCTTGTGATGTGGGAGAAAAGCAGGTAATAAGGAGGATCTGGCTCATGTATTGAGTCTGTCTTCTGTTGGGGAAGATAAAGGCAGTAACTAAAATTCCAAGATTTTTCTGTTCAAGGTGAGTAAACGTGGTGTTTTCTTCTTCTGCTCCTTTGAGGACCTTGAAAAAGTTCCAGTGAATGCTTATATTTCTGGGTTTATTTCTTTATTTCCTCGGTTGATGAGTGCAGCTGGCTTGTCTGATGGTGTTTGTGAACAACTAGAAGACGATCTAGATTGACTTTCCCAGACGCTGTTCATTATTTAAGTAATTTGAAGATCAGCGTGCTAAAAGCCTTTGAAAATGAAGGCTGAAATGTTGTAAAGGAAAAGGCTGAAGGGTGTAATTGGGTTTCTCTTAGGTAGCCCATGGCCTTTGCACGATCCAACACCCACACAAGAAGAACTCCAGTTCTCCTACTCACCTAGGTAATCTTGCTGAGAGCTATACTGACCATTCAGTAATATGAAAAATCTCTTTTTGAAGATGGACAAACTGACATCCACAAAGGAGAGGTTTCCTCTCTAGAGGCAAGTTAGGATTTACTTATGGTGCCCATTTAAAGGTATGCTTTGCTATCAGGTACCTTGCTGAATAACATTATATGTTTACAAAATACTCATCACCTTGTTATGTGAACAAGGTAGTATGTATCCATTTCTTCACTTCAGTGTGCAAAGACTGCTGATACTCTTGGCTGTTACTCTTCTGCATGCTTGCAAAAAGAACCTGCATATGTTTAAGCAGCTTTTTTGCCTCTCATCTGCTATGGACGTGCAGTTGCAATTACCGTAGCAAAGCTTTAGGTTCTGCTAAAACTGAGGTGTAGGCATGTAGAAAAAAAAAAAAAAGAAGAGTGAAATAACACTGTTGTGATGTAGCGTAGTTTAATGCCTTTTTGAGTATGGAAATGAAAATCTTTATAATCATGATTGGAGGCTTAGACTAAAACCGTTTCTTTAATATAGCTGTGTTCCTTTTCCCTACTCACCCATAGGCAAGAAAAAAGATACATTTTCATGGGATTTAATGACAGCTATGTTTAAACATTCTTTAAATTATTCTTTTAAAATTAATTAGTGTTTTACTGAACTGTCTTTACCCTTTCCAGAAGAACTTCATTGGACTTAGGTCTCTCCATTTTGGAGGTAGAATAACAAGTACAGTCCTTCTAGAGATACAGTTAAGAACTTGCCTAGTGTTTTACCTAACTTAAGTTATAAACTAATATTTGTCAGCAGAATTCACTGCACTTAACTAACACAATAAGCATTTTGAATTTTGCACCTGGACAGACTGATGCACAGGGAAAAGGTTTGATATGTGTGTGAGCTTTCAGCAGACTGCTAGCAAGACTGTGGATCTTCTCTCTGTGTCCTGTGTTTTACCCCACTCCAGGGATAATCCTTCATCAGAGAATGGCTGAGGAACTAGGTCAAGGCCCCCATGGGAGGCAGCTTTGAGTGTAACATCTCCATAATTTTCTGTTGGCATCAAGACTGTTGTACAGTTGATCTGATTACTGAGGTAGGGCAATGAAAGACCCTGCAGATGGGATTGCTGATATACACTCACGTAGTCAGTGCAGTCTTTGGGGTTTATCATGCTTTCAAAATCGCTTTGTATCAGAGCAGGGAAAAGTATGAATACTTTTTTAAGTAGTTTCTCAAAATACTGTCTAAAAGGGCAAATGCTCTGAAACTACTCTGCAGACCTGTCCTGTCTTCAATATTTTCGGTAAGCAGTAAGGCATGACTATATCATGGTCCACAAGTAATGTTGAGAGGTGATAAAAAGCTTGGGACCTTGGGGTCTACAACAGGCTTCTCTTGATCTCCATAATTAAGGACAGTGCCCTTAGGTCTTTGAGTTAGACAGTTGTTAGTTTTATTTCTAGGAGATGTGGAAGCATTAACTTCTGTGTCTGGTCTGTCATACTGAAGTCTTGAAATTCT
The DNA here is from genome assembly GCF_009829145.1 of Chiroxiphia lanceolata. Taxonomy (NCBI): domain Eukaryota; kingdom Metazoa; phylum Chordata; class Aves; order Passeriformes; family Pipridae; genus Chiroxiphia; species Chiroxiphia lanceolata. The sequence continues at coordinate 58,728,884 of NC_045641.1, forward strand.
GAAAGTGGTGGATGTGTATTAAACAAAATGTGGTAGCTATTCTTGTTGATGTTGGTTAGCAAGCAGGATTAAGAACAGACATCACTGTTTAGAGATTTGATGATCTCTGCTTGTTGATTTTCATAAGTGGTACACTTTTAAACAAGGTCAGAACAGAAATGAACTTTCGGATGGCTGAGTGAATCTTGCTTTTCCTCTTGAAGCCAGGAAAAAAAAAAGTCAATGAACTTTCTTCTAATTCCCCGTTTTACTTTAGTTCTTGGTGATGACTAGACTAGAAGTTGAAATACTGCAAAAATATTTGGAGTATTTCCCATAATACAAAATTTCAATCATATGGAAATGGTTAGGGTTTCCTGCAGGTATGACTTCAATTACTGAATTAAAATAATTGAAAAATTTAATAAAATTATCCTTTTTGGACTGTTCTTATCAAACCAGAACACCTTTTCACTCAGTATCTCTGAGCAGACTATTGCCAACCTGGAGAACAGCCTTGACATAAGTTCTATTTTAATAAGTTCTGCAAAAATACAAGCAATTATATGTTTTTACCTATGTAGTTAAGTGATACTGTTATTTAAAAACAAAACAACCACCCACCCCACAAACACTCCTTCACTCAAATCCTTAAAAATTAAAATTAATTCAGTTTGTTCCTTAGCAGATGATTACACAAGTTTCTTGGTAGGCTGGGACTGACTCTACAGTGCCAGCATCATACGCCATGGTGGCCTACGTTATGTTGAGTCATAATGGTTGCCAGAGCTAAAACTTGTTGTTTTCTTTCCTAAAAAAAAAAAAAAAAAGAAAAGAAAAAAAAACATGAAAAATATCTCATTTATCATGTTTTTTATTACATCTTTATGCAGGTGGTCTCCATACCAGGAGACGAGCCTGATTGGGCAGGAGACTGGAGCCCCGAAGGGGAAACGGGCGTCTCCTACCCCTATTGGGAGGGTTGGCAGGTACAACATGTGGTGTTATGTGAGTCTATGGGAGCATCTGATCTTTTTTTCCCCCTCACAGCGTGGGAAAGTTTCCAGTTCCAAAGCACCAGTCTGGTCTCCGTGTGTGGCTTTCTCCATAAACGGTGGTGTGGAATTGTAAAGCATGCAGCGCATGTGATTTAAATCTCGAGCATGTGCCAGATACTCTTATCATTCTCCAAGTGGACATGCATGGAAGAGCTTCGTAAAGGGGCTCTGTCTGGGCCTGTCTTCTAAATTTTGTTTTGCTTTTCATGTATTCTTTTTTTTTTTGATGTAGAACTCCTTAAAGACTTCAACACGGCGAAAGAAGAGAACATCTTTTAAAAGAAAAGCCAGCAAAAGAGGCAATGAAGTAGGTATTCAAGTGCTTTGGAAATCAGGCTCCTTTTGTTTAAATGTTTAAACTGTGAATTTGAAGTTTTTAGGGTTTTGGTTTATTTTCTTTCTTTCTTTTTTACTGCATTGTTTAATATATTTTTTCCCCTGGAAAATTCAATGCTATTGAATTTGTTGTTAGAAGAGATAAAACTTGTATGAGAAGTTTTATTTTCTGAGTTGATTTTTTTCAAGAATCAACGTACCAGACTCCAGAAGGACCAGCACCCTATTCTCTTGGGATGTAAGAGACTCAGCTCACACCCTTGTTTTCCACTAGGCAGAGCAAGGGTGTGAAACTGGGGTTGTGAAGTCCATGGTGAGTGCACTGATGCAAGGCTCTGGTCCAGTTTGAGGATGTTTCCTTCGGGGGATCTCATATTGGAAATATTGCTGGTGTGAAAATTGAAATTCGACCACGGAGGGAGAGAGAATACAGATTATTGATCTGATGGTTTGATTACCCATGTATCTTACAGAAGACCTTGCTTCCCGACTCTTCTTAGTGGATTGGTTATATAGGCAAACAGCTTCATGAGAGAGGTGGAGGGAGACTGGCCTCTGCATAACCAGGGCTCTCTGGTTCAAGGTCTCACTTGGGTGGTGGGAGAACTGCAGACCAGAAACTGGAATCCACGTCTGTAAGAGCCCAGGACAGTATCCTCATTACTGGACTCTCTGGTGTCCTGCAGGGTAGGGAGTAGGGAGGCAAATAGTTTTCTCATTGATGTGTTGGGTTTCATCTGTGGCATTTGTTCAAAGGTGGGAAGGCAACAAGGCCAAGAATTCAAGAGCATATTACCTGCAAATAAGTGCTGATACAATTTATCTGTTAGAATGAATTAATGGAATAAGTAGCTTATCTCATTCTATTTTCCTTTGGAAAAACTGTTTGTATTAGAAATAACACTGTATCTGACACACTATTAATGCTGTGTGAATACTTGGAAGTGGGATGGCTGGAAATAATATTGAGTAAAATTTTAAAATAGTTATGTATTACCCTGAAGTGATATTTTCCCCCTCTTATATTCTGTTGCCTCATCTGGATAAATAAGTCCCAGCTGAGCACCACATTGATGTGGCTGTACTATTTCCAGTACCTGAGGTAGTTTTATCAGAGCTAGGTTGGGTCTCCTGTGTGTGTTATGCCAGGAAAACATACATAACTTGTACTAAAGGTGTTTCTTGCTTCTGTTTCTCAGGAGAACAAAGGCCGTCCGTTTGTAATAAAGCCTATCTCCTCTCCACTCATGAAGCCACTGTTGGTTTTTGTCAATCCAAAAAGTGGAGGGAATCAGGTAAGAGCATCAGCTGGATCCAGGTCACAAAGTTTTAGTTTAATAGTAGTTTCTGCTGGTTAAATGACAATAGTTCTTGGTCAGTCAGATAGAAAGGACTCTATGCCTTGACTGCAGTCCTCAGAAGAGGTCCTTGCTGTTGAATGACCATTCCACTTTGGTGGAGCTGGGTGGCTGAAGTGGGTACTTGAGTATTTGAATGGTTGCATTCCATTTTCAGATTCTTGAAAGGAATCTAAAATGTCAGTTTGGAGGTTTTCAAAAGACTTCATCTTTCCATGGAAAATTTGAGTTACCAATGCAGTTTTAGACTTATCTTTTTCCAAAAAGTGGATTGATTTTACTAGGAAAGGCTAGCAAATGTGAAATGACATATTCCTATGGCATTTAAAAAATCATTAGTGGTCTTGTACTGTACCATAGAGAACCAAGTTTCAGTGACAGCAGACTTTTTCCTTAGGATTCTTGGAATGAATACTTACCCAAGTGAATGTTTTCCAGGTCAGTTCTGCTACTTTTTGAACATCAAAGAATCTGAGTGCCTTTCCATAAACAGGTCCTTCTATTAGAAAAGATTGATGTAAGATACAACAAGGGCCTATAGAGCATGGAGAATAGCATAGCCCCTGTTCACCTTCTCCTCTGTTAGAAGAATTAGAGAGGATATCAAATGAAACTGCTAAGGCTGATCCAAAACAAAGGAAAAAGCTGCTCCTTCTCACATTGCATAGTTCAGCTGCCATAGGATGTTGTGGATGCTGAAAGTTTACACAGGCTGAAGGAGAGATTTAGAAGAGAAAAACCTGGATTACTGAAGTCCTGTACCTCCCTCTGGCTCAAGAATTCTATGAACCACACACAGCTGAGACTGGAAGAATACCTATGGCAAACATCACATTTATTTGCTCTCTTCTTATACTTTTTCCTAAGTACTATGACTGCTATTCTTGATTCTCCACTTAAAGGAAGGTGTCAGGCAGAAGAACCATCCCTCAGAAGGGGAAGCTGTGGAATATTCCTGGTGGATATCCCGAGGCCATGTCTGAAAGGCATTCTTGAATTACTTTGGAATATAAGCTCACCCCACAGAGTTCTTAGCTCTCTGCTGATAGTAAGAGCTCCTGCTATTTTGTGTCTAGGCAGAACGTGGAGGAAGGAAACTGAGTGTCTGGAACATGAATCCAGGAGTTTGAGAAAACAGAAATCATACTTCTGGGTGAGGGGTTGGCTGCACTGCACTGAGTGAGAGAGCACTGGGGCAGCTGTAGCCCTTAGAGTCCTTGGGTCATGCTTCATTAAATAGTAGAGGGTTACAATTATGAGCGTTCATGGTGGTGATGGTGGAGGTCAGAGCATTGTCATTGTTTGGATGTTGGGCAGGACAGTATTAAATGTGATGGTGACTTTGCATACAGTCTTGTTCAACTTCTTGCTTTCATGGATGGTTGAGGGTGCTGTGGGATAAGAGAGGTTTCTTCTTGTTGCAGGTGATGAGAGGCAGGGGAACAGGTTGCTGTGGGAGATGTTCCTTTGGTCTGACCCCAAATACCTGTTCTTATGAACCAGTAGTGATCTGTGTTTTGAAATTAGTCTATATGCTTACATGTGAACCTTGTCCAGATTGGTGGGTTGTCTTTTCTTTGTTTGTTTGCTTTATAAAGCATAGGAAAAAAAAAAAAACCAAAACAACAGTTCAAATATAATGAATAATGCACACTAATAATTTCTAATAATCATTAAACGACTTCTAATTTCCCTTCTTTCGATTTTTTTCTCTCTCTTCTCAGGGTACCAAGGTTCTCCAAATGTTTATGTGGTATTTGAATCCACGCCAGGTCTTTGATCTCTCTCAGGAAGGGCCAAGAGATGCGTAAGTTTTCAAGCCTTCATCTCTGCCCAATCTGTTTCTTTTCTTTTCTGATGAGGAAAGCAAAAGAAGGTCTAGCTTGGCTAGATTACTAGACTGTATATGAGGTGTATGTATCTAGGTTTTGGTAGCAAAAGGGAGGACTGCAGTGGTGGCTTTTGTGAGAAGAGATCAGGAGCTGCCCCTGTGTCAGACAGAGCCAGGTCCAGATGGCTCCAAAACTGACTCACTGCTGATCCCAATGCCTGACCATTCCCTAGTGGATGAGAATTACAGTGGGGTGAGGCTGCCTCCAGATTGCCATACGTGAGAGCACTATGCAAGTGTCTCTGCTTGCTGAGTAACTGCCTCACTTTATCTGGACAGTTGAGCTGTGATCCTCTTCCATGGGAGAGAGGACTCGTCTTTAAAGGGATGATTCTTGCTGCCAAGGGTTAAGAAACCACACTTCTATGGTAATTGTAATGGGGATACTTGCTGTACTTAACAGTCTGTTCAGCCCTACTTTGGCAATTTAGGCAGCACAAAAAGCTAGTAATAATGTAAAATAAAATATTTACCTGTATAAGAACAGTCCAAGTATTGCCTATTCAAGACACCCAAGCTTTTTGTTACTCCTGCAGAAACATCTGCACTGCTGTTCTCTCAGATGCTTAGAGGCTTTAAGGAAGAGCTTTATCAGAGCTGTATTATGGGGCTAAAGGAGGATTAGGTCCTCTGGTCACTCAGCTCTCTACACACAATGTACCCAGTCCATTACAAGATATTTCGTTCTGCCATTCTTTGATGCACCTGAAGAAGCAGGACTTCAGTGGGTGCTTTTTTTGTCTCTCCTGTTGGTATCTTAGATCAGATATCCCGGAAAAGGCCTCTATTAGATGTTCTTGCCTTCTGTGGTGTTAAAATGTAGTTACCAGTTGAAGAAGCTGTCATATTCTACAAGCTTGAGAAACAGTAGCTCGTCAAATCATGATGAGGGATAGTAAATTTTGTTTAAGAACCTCAGTGTTTAAATTCATTTAGTTTACGGTAAGAGAAAAATGAAAGATTGACCTCTCTAGAGGGAATGTGAGAATCTGGCCTTCCAGATTTAGCATGGCAGCATGCTAAACTGATCAAACACTTGTCAGGAGGTGCTGCCTAACGAGGAAGGAAGGTCTCATTTCACATCCTAGTGGGTTTGCATCCTAGTGGTTTGTGTGAAGACATGAAGTGAGCCACAGGGCTCAGGTTAGGTTGGGGCCAATGTTGCCTGTGACTGCCAGGGCCGAAGCCTTGTCACTGCTGAGGCTTTTGGCAACAGATTTTTTTTTTTCTCACCTCCACTTACATTCCTCTTAGTAATGAATATTTTAAACTGCAGGAGGCGATGGTTACACTGTCACTCAGCAAAATGCATAAAAAGTGTCTGCATTATTGTTCTGATGTTTTTTTCCTTTTTTTCCCTTTCCCTCCCCGACCAGGCTGGAACTGTACAGAAAAGTGCCAAATCTGAGGATCCTGGCCTGTGGCGGGGATGGGACGGTAGGTGGCTGGTGCCTGGCAGCCCTGTGGTCTTCGGCCAAGTGATTAAATTCCTTGCAGTGATGGGTTCCCCACCTCGCAACACCTGCAGAGCCAGATAAGATACCTAATGCTTGTGAAGTCTAATATTGGTTTTTCAATTTTATGTGTGGCCTGGCCTGTGTAGATATGGGGCTTGATCCTAATGTCCAAAGTCCTTTTTCCTTTATGCATAAAGATTTGGTTCAGCTTAAAAAAGATAAAGTCTAATTTTGCCAGTCTCCTCTCGCTATTTACATAGATCTGAGGGTCTAGCAGGTTGAACCAGTGACTGGGAGCCACTCTGCTCCTTCCTGCTGTTGTCTCCATGATGTCTGAGTGCAGTAAAGTAGTGTCTTCTCTGTGCCTAAACAAAGTTAGTTTCCCCACTTTCTTTATGAAACCTCTGTGAGGAAGGATATTGCATTGGTCGTACAACTAGCTTGGCATCCAGCAGATCCATGTTCAGTATTTTTCTTTGCAACAGAATTTCTGTGTTCTTGGATAAGTGAATAGGTTCAAATCTTTAAAGGATTTGGGCACCTTCGGTTGGAGACAGATTCTGCAGTTTAGGGTCCGGATGCCATGAGTGGTAATGGAATTATTACAACTGCATTCTCTCTCCAGTAATTAGGAATGTTATAAATCCCAGTCTGTGCCACTGAGTGCTTAAATACAGTTGAAAAACTGCCCTTTAATCTCTAGTAGGCTCAGTTCCCCAAAATGCATTTGATAGTAATTTTAACCGTAAGTATGGTAAAGAAAATGCATTACCCCTTGCAAGATGCAGTGATTGGACAGAATAGATATATGTAGATGTTTAGGGCTTGGAGAGGTGGTTGGTTTATTTTGTAGTGAGCTGTACCCCCACTCTTAGCTCATCTCTGCTTGAATTTCTTGGGGAATTTTTTATTCGGCTTCTGTGGGTTCCTTTAAAACCCCATCAGTAGGGTTACTAATACCAGTGCTTCCCCTGGAAGTGTGAAGAAAAAAAAATTAGTGATAAGACTGCTGTCTTGCTGGTTCATGGGGAATTACTGAATTACTGAATTATGAACTTTTGTTAAGAAATGTGCAAGGCATTGCTTTAGCAGGAGACATAAGCTGCAAAAAAAGTTATTCAGTCAGTTGCTGGAATTCTTTCTCTTTTCCATCTGAGGAAACCAGGGGAAAAAACTATTTGTCATGAAGGTATTAAAATAGAAAAGAATGCAACTACATTGAGTTGGACCATCCTTTGTTTTCCCTCAGCTGAACAGTGCAAGCGAGAGGTGGCAGCACCTTCTCATTAGTATGAACAGCACTCCACTATTACTTTTGCTACCGCTCAGTTTGAAGCAAATTAATATCTAGTTATTCCCAAAGCCATTACATTTAGAAATGAAAAATCTGGCTCAAATGGACTTAATGAATATGCAATGAGACCAGATGTTACCTTGCATTATTGAGCTGAATCACAACTTATTGTAACTTTTCCATCATAACTGCTTGCTGTTACTTTCCAGGGCAGAGGTGGAAAGCTTCTCTTTCAAAGCAGTCAGGAGCTTTCTGTTTACAGGGAAACGATAGTCTGTGCCATCCTTGATTGTACAGCTAATGTACAAGGTTTAGAAGTGACCTCAAGTTTAATAGCAATGTTGTACTTATAAATTAGTAATTTGAAGTTTCTGTTTATCACTTAAAATCATTCACAGAAGTGCTAGATTGTAATGTTATCTGTAGCAGTGAGAGGCTGAAGTGCAGATGTGTGGATTAAGTCAGTGGTAATGACAAAAGACCCTTTAAGATTTCCTGGCCCCACTAGAGTTATTTGGACTGTTTTTTTCTGTCTCCTGTTAACAATGTTGAAGGATAGATATTTTCAAAGATAGGGGATTATTTACCTTTGAAAATCCCTCTAAAAGACCTACATATTTTTGGTGACATCCAAAGTCATGAGAGCTGTAAGTGCCTGAGATAACTGTTGTCAGACAATGAATTTGAATAGGGGATCACATCCCAGATGAATGCTTTAATAATTGGACAGTTGGTTATGATAAATAGTTGTCTGATAAATACCATTTGTGCAAAAATAAATTTATCTGTTAAGAGACCTGGAGAAAGAAATACCCCGGAATACTGAATAGCATGGTGGTTGCTATATTTATCAGACCACCCTCTCTGCTGATCTTCAGATTCCAGGTATTGTTCCCAGTACCCATGTTATGATGAGTGCCTTTTGTGAAGCTCCAGTGTAATCCCAGTTTGGGTTAAGAATCTGTTTCAAACCACAATAATATTAGTTGGGGGAAGAAAAATTTTGTCCAACTGCAGTCAGGATTTCTGTTTTCTGTCTTATTTAAAAGCTCACATTTCCAGTAAAAACTGCATTTTTGGAAACTGAGAGAGAAAAAAAAAATCTTCTGTTTATTTTTTACTAATGCTTTATTTAAAAATGCAACCCAGGTTCTTCATGAATTATTATTAATTTTTTTTTTTTTAAAGTGGAAGAAGTTTAAAGTGAGAAGTAGTTTAATAAAGAGTTCTTTGGTTTTCTGTCAAGAATATCAGTCGTAAAATGGTAACATCTTTAGTAACAATTCTTTCTCCCCCTTGGAAATTACCATTTAATGAAAACAGAATAGTTTACAGTTATTTGTTCCTTTGGATAGATTCCTAGTTGAAAGTTTTATGTAGTCCAGAATAATGACCAGAGAGAGAAATAGCTGTGTAAAATAACTAATAGCTTAGAATACAAAAGAGATTGATTCATTGTTCCAAATCCAAGGCCTTTAACCCTGAGCATTAAACTCTGTCTTTTATTCCAGTCTTTTAGTCTTTCATTTGATATATATGTGTATATATCTATATATTATATAGATACAGATATAATGCTTTGTACTGAGTAAAATAATTCAGCACTAAGGTCTCTTGTCTGAGAAATGGGAGACTTGGGGCCAAGTTAATGCTTGACATGACAAGTTCTCAGACACCATGCAGTTTTAATGCGTCTCTCACATTTTCTTTCATAACTGTTGTCAAAGGTTTAGTTTCTTTTGGCATAATGGTAGTTTTAAAGACGTTATCTTGAATTGTCACTTATTCTTCTTCGTTCACTTTTGCATTTCTTTTGCATGGTCTTTGCTGTGAATAGGAATATGATATGATCAAAATATGCCTTTTTCCTTTTAATCTTTCTGACTAACAGTTCTCTGCATTTCCCTTTTTATAGGTGGGCTGGATCCTCTCCATCCTCGATGAGCTGCAACTCAGCCCCCCGCCTCCGGTGGCTGTTCTTCCGCTTGGCACTGGGAATGACCTTGCCCGCACCCTCAACTGGGGTGGGGTAAGGACTGACTGGGGCACCCTTGTGTGGGGCTTCTCAACTTGCTGCTTGGATTTAGTCGTGTGTGGTGGACCTTCCTTTGGGCTAAAATAGCAGGCAGGGCTGTGTCCAAGGTCTGCTTCACTTTAGGCATAATGGTTTGATGCAATTTCCAGTCTGGGATTTTGAATTACTATTGATGTAGTTGTAATAAAAGTGTATTTACATATATCTAGTATTTCAGGCCAAGTAATGAGGATGATATGTAGGCTTCTAATTTAAGCATAGTTTAAACTTCATTTCCCTTTGTTTATCCTTGACTACAGCACTGGAGTTATTCTAGGCAACACAAATACACTTTGAGTGCCTCTCCTTATGGCTTTATTTTGCCTGCCCTACATTTGTGCACCTCAGTAATAGCTTGTTATTGATGCATCAAAATTTATCAAGGGTCTTAGGAACCTTTGATCTGGTGTTTTAGGCCTGTGTGAAAGGAGGGAGGTCTGCCGGGTAACTGGTGAGTGACTTGATTTGTTTTCGCCATCCGTGGCTGATACTCTGGTCACATTCTGCTGTCAGGGTTACACAGATGAGCCAGTGTCCAAGATCCTCTGCCATGTAGAAGACGGGACCATTGTCCAGCTGGACCGCTGGAATCTGCATGTTGAGCGCAACCCTGATTTGCCCCAGGATGAGCTGGAGGATGGGGCACGTAAGGTTAGAGCCTACTTTTTCCCACGGAAACTATAGGATGCTTATGAATGCCTTTGGGTTACACCATAAGCTGCATGGGTGGGGAGTCATAAACATTTTTAATTTTCTATTTGCATCTCTCTTTTTGTTCTTTTCATGTGTCAGTGATTCCAAAGTTGTGTGAAATATAATGCGTTTATTTGTTGTTTGTAACTCCCAGGCATTGAACATTTATGTCAAGGACTAAATCCTGGAAAAAAAGATCCCTAGCATTTTATCAGAAAGGTCATTGTTGTTTTTCTCTAGTTGCAGGAGAAGCAACCCTGTGACTACCATCCATTTCCAAATTAGACAAAACTAAAAACAGGATGTAAAATTTTCTTCCTTAGGATTTTGCTAATGGATACCAGCTGTTTGCTACTTTACAGCAAGGTGTAGTGTATTTTTGTATTTAACTTCTTTGTGTGTGGGTCTCCATATAATCTCCATTAGTGTATCTTGATAATTGAAGAGTGGGAAAATCTTTTGTGAGGGAATCATATAGTAATATGCCATTTGGACTGGAGATGTTGAAAGTGCTACAAGTATAAAAAACCCCCCTGATTCTGTGAACCATTTTCCTCTTCTCAGTTACAATTTCCAGCTTATCTGTTGGATGGTACTGTTGCCTTTGTACAGCCCTGCTGGGCCTGTGTAACAATGAAGAGACCAGATGTGTGCTTCCCTGCCTCATGCACCCTCAATAGAATCGGGGCTTCTTCTCTGGGACTTGCATTGGTCCTGGTTATATGTGAAGTGAGAAGAACACAGCTTGCATTTCATTTGCCATGCTGAGCTTGAGGAACCAGCAATTATGAAAATCTTTGTATTGGTGACATATTAAGTAGTGCAGCCTTATGGGAAATCTCAGTGACAAAACATAAAGAACCCTTTGATGTGTTTACAAGGATACATATATGGTTATAAAGTACTGTAGATGTGTTTGTGTTCTTTGGGTTCTTGTGTCTGATCCTCTTCCACAAGCCATTACTAACCTTCAGAGCAACCTTCTGCTTACATTTTCCTGATATGTCCTACTTTCTTCTGAGGTTTTCCTGACATGCCAGCTTTAAAGTAGTTAATCCCTGGTGTGTTGAGAAATGTTTAATTCATGTTATTTTTACATCTCTTTTTATTATCTAATTACAGCTTCCCCTCAATGTCTTCAATAATTACTTCAGCCTTGGATTTGATGCACATGTTACACTGGAGTTCCATGAATCTAGAGGTAATAGGGACTTTTTATTTCCTTAGCCTTGTGGATGGACAGTTAATTCATGAATTAGAAATGGAGTTGGATTTGACATCCTGTTCTTATAATTCAGAAGGAAGGCTGGAACAGAAAAACACAAGATACAATCACTTTCTTTCTTGTATGTATCATGAGTTTCCAAGGGACTTTATAATTAAAAAACTGAAAAAGTACAAGGAAGACTGTCATTTACTGGAGAAAAAGGACTAAGAGGGAAGATTTTTGAGGTTTTAGATCTTGTAAAGGAGGTAAGTACAGACATAAAGGAAGTTAGTGATGATGCAGAAGTGTCAGAATAAGAGAAAGAAAAATAAGTCAGTTGCAAGTGTGGAGGTGGAGGGAGGAGAGGAGCTGCAAGACTGGAAGTAGCAGGAGGATAATTGTGTTCTCAAGCTAGAGGGCTGTTATCTATGGATGAGTACAGCACATTGACACTGGACTTGGTACAGACCCAGAGTGTCTCTATGCAAGTTAAAGGGTTTTAATGTCCACAGAACTGTCAGGAATTGAGCAGTTGTAGCATCTTGTCTGTCCCTGTGCCAGTGGCAGTTTTACCACCCCATACAGGTTGAAATGTGGCTTAATTGGCTGGGTTCTGGACTGATGTGAACTGCTGTATTTATATGGTTTAGGCAGGAGCGCTTGTAGAAACAAATCTGGTTCAATTCTCTATGTTCAGCTTTTGGTCATTCCAGCTTCATACGCAGGTATTTTTTTCTGAAACACAACCTCCCTTGTCTTCACTGTCATACTATCAGTGTGTCATTTCAAGATGAAAAGACAGCACTCTAATGCCAGGCTAAATAAAGAGCAGGATACATGATGGAATGAGCTAATGCATATTTTATAATGTTTAAGACTGCTTCAAGCTTTAGGAATAATAATGAGGGGGCCACAAAAGGGCACAGGAATGAAATGATGACAGCTGTATGCATTTTTTTTATGACTGCATATCACTATGCATTGCTAATGTGACTGTGAATATACAGTATAGATTAAGTGCATGTCTACTTTCTCATTTAATGGAGGCATTATTTAATAATGAAGTTATGGAGCCCTATAAAGAATGAATGTTATTCCAGACATGCCAGTGTTTTAAAAATTTACATGAGTGAAAAAATACTTGGCAGAGCAAGCTGCATGTATGTGTGGCCAGGAGAGCTTTTTGTAGCACAAGTCTTTACTGTTGGTGGCTACTTTATCTTCTCAAATGCTAAAATATGCAAAGTGAATCCTATGTATTTTTAGGAGAGGGAAGCTTATAGCCTTGGAGATGTTGCTGGTGTGTGGGTTGTATTGTTTTTCATATGGAATTGGGCTGGCTCTGCCTGGAGGAGAGAAGGTTCCCTGGAAACTTTATTGCAGCCTTTCAATACCTAAGGGAGCTTATAAGAAAGACGGAGCCAGATTTTTACCAGGGCCTGTTGCAATAAGACAAGGGGTAATGGTTTTAAACAAAAAAGAGAGTAAATTTAGACTAGATATAAGGAAGAAGTTTTTAACAATGATAGTGATAAAACACTGGCACAGGTTGCCCAGAGAGGTGATGAATGCCCCATTCCTGGAAACACTCAATGCCAGGTTGGATTGAAAAGGCTCCAAGCAACTTGATCCAGTTGAAGATGTCCCTGTTCATTGCAGGGTAGTTGGACTAGATGTCCTTCAAAGTTCACTTCCAACCCGAAGTATTCTATGGTTCTGTGAAATAAGCAGCGCAAAGCAAATTCCAATCTCTTTTACAAATGATGACAGCCCAGAGAAATTCTTAGCAACAGTAGCAAAGTGTAAAGCACTTTCACAGCTGTAGCACTTGGGCTATTGAGTTAAGTGGCTGTGTGTAGTTGCTTAGGTGGAGCTGTTGTAATCACATATACTATTAAAACAAACGAATATCATGCCTGCAAACCAAAATAAGATAAATTGATACGAACTCTCAGCCTAGCAGGGCACTTTATGCAACAGAGGTTGGTCAGCTGTTATATTTAGCGTAAGTAGTGATTGCAGTGTCTCAGAGGAACTTGTACGTGAATGTGGCCTTTTCCATGGCAACCTCTATACTTTTCTTGTGACTAATCAGATTGAGACTTGAGGGTTGGATCCAAACCTCATATACTTAGCTCTGCATCTTCAGGAAGTGTTCTGGTTAGCGATTCCATTGCCATCCTTATGCTTTGGTAGAGCACGGAAGATGCAATTTACTTTATCCCTACTGACATGCGTTTGATCCCTTGGCTCTGAAGGACTGTTCATTTGCAGGAAGCCCCCCACACACTGCACACACACAGAGTCTAACACATTCCATTCTCTACTCTCATGATAGTTTGAGAATGGCGAGGATGTAGTGAGCCTTGGATCTGCAGTCCGTTACTTACTTCTACAATCAAAGTTGCACTCTAATCAACTTTAGGCTCTATTCTATATCACAGAAAGAGTCCTTCCTCCCTACCCATGCTCATCTGTGATGTCAGAAGTAGGAGCAGTACGTTGAGGGCCTGCTGAGTCCCTGTCCTCAGAAAAAACTCCTTTTCCATTCTAAACTAGGACTTTGGTTATGGTGAGCATTTGTCGTAAGATCCATGTAAGATCCAGTGCTCTGGTGGCTGCTGTCTGGAGCCATCAGGGATAGTCACATCTAAGAACGTGCAGAACAGGCACTAAGCCTTTAGAAATCTGCTGCTTGGCACGGGGTGTTGAGACCTTCTGCAAAGAGCTGTGAGCTCAGTAAGTGCGATGAGATTTACTTATGCAGTTAAATTAATTGTTTGAAGTAGAAAGGCCCCTGACTGAGTTTGACTCACCTGTGACACAAAAGAAGGATGATACAGTAACTGAGCAAGCAGTCAAATCAGAAACTTCAAGCAGCTCATTCTTACAAAATGGAGCCTTATATTGTGACATGTAGTGACTTCAAAGAGAACTAGAAGTATTGTTTTAAGTGGTCATTTGAGAAGTAATTTGAATGTGTTCACACCAGTGTGATGCTTTAGCCAGAAGGACAGTCTTGGTAGTTGGATGTTTTCACTGGAGAATCACTGAGCAAGGGTGGACAGTTGGTGCTAACACTGAATACAGTGCCAGAAGGTCTGCTTCTGAAATCTCTTGATGCCACAGACTAGGAAAGCAGTTCCCAAGGTGAATGACCTGTATTCTGGGAAACGTGCCTTATAATGGGAGATTAAAGGAACTCCATTTAGCTTATTTAAAAGAAGGTTAAGAAGCGATTTAATCACTGCCTGTGAGTATTTACTCAAGGAGAAGATATCTGATAGTTGAAGACTCTTAAATCTGACAGAGAAGTATAATAAGATTTAGCAGTTGGCAGTTGAAGAATGGAAATTTCAAGAGAGGAATCCCCCACATTTACTTTAACAGTGAAAGTAATTAACCATTAGATGTGCATTACTACTAGACTTAAAATTCTCCATCATGTGGAATCTGATAAAAATGAAATGGTTTTCTGAACAGGTTTTAGAGTAACCACTATTTTTTTTAACTTGCTGCAGGAATATTTGGGTAGAAATGTCTGTTCCTCAGTAGCTCTTTAACATATCAGAATTTATCTGTTTCATCTTGTAATTAACTAATGCTTTACTCCTGCTTAAAAATATGGGTTAGTGTTTCATAGATTTCTAATAATTCTTGGAAATTTTTTCTGCACTGGTGGAAACAGAAGTCTCAAATCGTACTGAGGGATCATAAGATGAGTAGTCTGAGAGGTGTTAAATTAACTGAATTCTTGTTACCTCTTTGCTTTTGTTTCCTTCTATTTTCACTCTCTGCAGGAAAGGGAAAGAATTCGATATCAGTGTTTGAAATCTGATCGCAGATAAAGGCACAGATGGGGGACAGTCACACAGGAAAAATGTATTTATGTTAATAGCTTCACTGAGTGATATGTGCTAAAAGCACTATAATGCTGGCAGGGAATGTGAAGGTATAATGAAGTCTGCTTGTTTTATTAGGATGTTCATATTTTTCTTTTTTATCCATTCACAGAAGCAAATCCAGAGAAATTCAACAGCCGATTTAGAAATAAAATGTTTTATGCAGGGGTGAGTTATGATTTGTCTTACAGAACGATGCTAACTTAGTTGCTTGAATGTTCGTTTAAGTATTTTCCCCCCCACTGTCTCACATTAGGAGCTCAGGCCAGTTCATTTTGCCCCTTGCAATTTCAAGTGCACACACACAGGTGTCTGTTGGAAAGTGCCTGAAATACAGGTGTTATACAGAGCTGAGCAGGTGAGAGAAATGCCACTCCTTTGGACACAGTACTGGTCATATCTTGGTCCCCCTGCTTCTGGCTCATAAGCTTCTCAAGAATTTGCTCCTCTTCTTTCAGGGTTTGGGAAGCACATGGATAGTGACTTTCCTAGAGGAATTCCCAAAGTTTTGACCTGTATCTTTGTAACTTTGAGGAACAGTCTTGGATGTAGGGTCATGGGGAGTAGAGAGCACAGATCAGGTATCTGGAGTGATTAATTTTCATGTGTGAATATGCAAATAGAATTAACCGATTCTGCATTCAGGAGGTACATGGACAACACTTTATTCTAAAGTAATTAAGAGAGAAACACTAGTTTGATAATGTATGACATATAATGTATTTCTGGATGATGACTCCCACAGTACCCATGTGCCTTAAACATGGAAACAAGCAAGAATTTGCACTTAAATCCTTGAATGCCCAAGGACTTTTTTCAGTTAACCTCTGAAAGGGAGAAGTGCCATAAATAAAAAAAGAAAATAATCACATCTTCTATGAGAATAAGTTTGACAAAAGAATGGCATTTTGGTAATGTGCTGGGATAAGAAAAGAGAGGAACTGCTGCTGACAATTGCTGCACTTATTTCTGTTGCAGGCAGCCTTTACAGACTTTCTGCAAAGAAGCTCAAGAGATTTATCAAAGCATGTTAAAGTTGTGGTAAGTATAGGAAATCATAGTGTCATAGTATTGTGGGAAGGGGGTGGGTGTGGGAGGTTGGAGAGAGAGTGAGGTGAGAGTTTAATGGCTCTGTTACTTTTCAGTTTTGAGCATGACATTTGCAACACATTCCAAGGAAAGTCTTGGGAAAGTTGTTACAAAGCAGCAACACTTCTCTTGTCTGTGGCTCCATTCAGCAATTTCTCTGTGCTCTGTCACTTTGGCTTTGTAGTGTGATGGTACAGACCTGACTCCAAAGATCCAGGAGCTGAAGTTCCAGTGTATAGTGTTTTTAAACATACCCAGGTAAGCTCAAGACAAATGTTTGAAGTTATAAAACAAAAATAATAATAATTTTTAAAAGAGATCTACCAGTTGTCCTAGACTGGGTGAATGTGCTGGAAGCATATTGCCACTGGACTACCTTGTTGAGAGTTAGGTGCTTATAATACTGTTAATTAGCAATACAGAATGGCATCAGAGTGCAGCGAAACCATCCTTCAAAAAGTTGAATATTCTGATGCGGTAGAAATGCTTAAGAGACTCACTTTCAAAAGTTGTGCACCTAACCTGCAAACAAGATAGTAAGGAAAGACACGAATGTCTAGTCTTTTGCTTAATTAGAATCAAAGTGTGAAAGGAAGGAGGGAGGAGAGGGCAGAAATGGAGGGAAGGATCAATATTTTTCCTGTAGAAGAACACCAAACTGCTGAGAGAAGTGCTGGCTTTTAACATGTTAAAAAGTGTCAACTAATAAAAATATGGCTGTATTCTTAAAAGTTGTCAATCTCCTGCTTTCTAGAACAGTAGTCTCTAAACTTATTTTGATTGTGCAACCCTATCAGTAAAAATCTTTTGATAACCATCCCAATATGTAAATATGTGTATTTATTTCTAAATTATATACATGTGCCACTATACTAATATTACACACAATATTAAGCAAACAGAAATAATAAATTAAGAAAGGATATCATAAAAATGAAACAAACTTACTTTAATATTTGTTTTCTTATTTATTAAAAGTAAAAGCAATTCTTTTCTTCACATACACTAATTTCTTGTCAGCTGTGGATTTTTCTTGCATACACCCTGTGGTGTGTGCACCCCACTGCTTTAGACAAGCTACCACTTTGCTCCACATGCAGTCCCAAGCACTCGATCTTTTGAGTCCTGCACTGCCTTCATTGCAAGCTTCTACTTGGTGTCACCTCTCCAAAGTTCCCCCTTCTGTCACTCTCAGATCACTTCTACATCCATTCTTTAATGGTAGAAAAGGCAGATATCACAGCTGTATCTGTCCTGCTTCTTATTCTCCCTGCTACCTCTAGCTATGCAATGTTTGGCATTCCTTGTGCTGTTAGAACTGCTGAGCTAGCAGGGAGAGAGGAAATGGAGCTCCAAGGTTGGAGTTGCTGCTGCAGCCCCATGCCTGCCTAGCATAGGGGCAAAACAGCTTTATGTCTCAACAGGTCACCTGCAGGAATCAAAGCAAATAGGGAGAACAAAGTACTGCTGCTCTGTTACCTGTTTCCTGGTGTTTCCCCCTTTTCCTCTCACAGAGGAACCCGATAAAGATTATGGTGGATACATCTGTGGGTGTTGTATCAGCTTGGAAAGAAGCAGAACAGGCTAATAGGCTACTAGTCAGGACCCCCAGGGCCAACTGCTTTCTCCAACTTGCTTTCCAAACTTCTTTCCGTAGGTATTGTGCTGGCACAATGCCCTGGGGAAACCCTGGAGATCACAGAGACTTTGAGCCCCAGCGCCACGACGATGGCTACATTGAGGTCATTGGGTTCACCATGGCCTCTCTGGTGAGTGCATTGCAGGTGCTCCCCTGCCTGCAGGAGCTGCCAGACTCGGTGAACTCTGTGGGCAGCACAACAGAGCACAGAGCTGTCCTTGTTACCGAAGACAAGCGTGTTTCCATGTAGTCAGCTAAGGCCAAAGCCTGCGCTGCTGTTAAACGACGGAGTCAAGCTGTAGTTTTCTAATAAAAGAGATGTTATTTAATAATAAAAGTGTATTCTTTGCAAAATAGGGCTAATTTGCATGTGCAACGCTCCCAACCTAAATGGCAAGATTATTACAGTAACAACACTACAATAAGAGCAGCATGCAGACATGGTTTTACTGTGGGAACGTTCTGTGATGAAATAAATACTACTTTTTACTTTTAACTTTTGTATATTTCAATATATGGCATAAAAATCCTTTTTTTTTAAATAACTGGCTGTTGAAAAGAAATATGAACTGTTATATAAAATTATATGCCCATACAGTTTCCAAATGCCTACTAAAAGTCCTGTGAAACTTCACTAATAGCTGTGGAAAACTTATTAATATTTCTGGCATGAATGTTATCTCTCCTTTTTATTCGCTGGGGAAGGGAAATTCAGCCAACAATTTAAATTTGTCAATGCACTTTCTGTCAATGCTGTCTTTAAAGTGAACTAAAACAATTACCACAAAAGCAATCTCACTGTCCAATACCCTGATGCCCTGCTTATCACAGTGGTCAAAAACAGTGATACAGTGACATAATCTCTTCAGAAGCTGATTAAATGCAGTCAGAGAGTTGGTAAACCCTGTGCTAGCACTAATCTACCCAGGGTACTGCATCTTGAAACTTGATGTGGCCAGCAGAAGACCCATATCTGGGCTTCCTGGCAGGCTTTTATAAATCACACTTAAGTCCATAACTTCAGGCCTTTGTTGCTGCTATGTCTTGTGTGAATGAGGTTAAAACTAGGTTTTCACTAAACTCACACACTTTTTGTGTGATCTGCCCCCAGTGCATATCACTTTCAGTGAATACCCATGACAATAGTGTTTGCTTCCTCAGAGAGAAATCCTGGCAAATCTAATATTCAAAGTAAACAAAAGTAAAAGGCAGTCTTGATCAACAGTCATTTCTCTAAAAGTCTGTCTGGGTTAAGGATTCTTTTTTGGCCTTTGTTTTTTTGATGGATCAAGTGGATTAGGGAAATAACCTAGTGTAAGACAAATTTTGTTTGTTAGCCTAATAGATATTGTGGAGTAAACCTGAAGAATTTAGGGCATGTTTTTGAAAATTCTATTTAGCATATACCAACTGGCAATTTTCAGCTGGAAGTGTTTTTGGGTTTGCCATTAATGTGACTCTAGCCAGTCAAAGTGGCTAGAGTGATCTCAGAAGCTACCAGTAATTTCAGCTGGGGCTTAATTTGAGAAGTGGGGCCCTTTGAGCTGCTGTTTCTCTTTAAAGGAAGCCTAGGGTCTACAGTTTTACTTTGGTTGTGATGCTGAGGAACCTCTGTAATCCTAGACTGTGTTGATATAATCCTGGCTTGCTCTGTATATCTCTCAGATGTGCTTGCTCATACCTAAGAAGGTCTGTGAAAACAAGGGAGAGAATTGCTTTATAAGAACTATTATTATATTATTGATCATAATTTCAGTTGATCCATAATATTAAGTGCACAGTGCAGAGTTAGGGGCTTGACTTGTGTTTAGGCTGTTCTCTGTTAGTACTGCATTAATATAAGATTTTTTTTCTGCATCTTTACCACATGAGATACATGAGAATTCTCATGATACATGAGAATTAATAGTCACGTAGTAGTCATACCATTAAAAAATACATTTCTGCCCAAATATATCTTCCCAGAACTTGAAGGATCTGCTCATTGTCTTCCTTGCCTAATTTCTTTGAAATGAATTCTTAAACATGGTATTTAATTGTTTTTAAAAAGGTCCTTCTACTTACTCTTTTCAGTCTGTCTAATGTTGAGGTTGACTTGCTGTGTAAGCTTTCATAATAAGGATTTTAAATTGCTCTAATTCATATTAAGGACTATTCTGTTCAGGAAGGGAAAATAACTTTTCTATGTGGCAAGTGTATCTAATTAGGGTTGTTCTTTTAAAAAGCAAATAATTATTAGCATTACTGTTAGTGTAAAAACAAACCAACCAAAACAAATTGAAACCTTTAAGAATGAAAGAATGAACACAAGTATTCATTTGTGCATGCACGTGTGTGCACATATAGGTGATGAGACAGGCACTGCATGTGTTTAGATATCTGCTTGTTGCCCACCATTTTCCTTTATGAAATTTCAAATACTGCTTTGCAATTTTTGGGTGAATCATTGTGCTCTTTTAGCATGGAGTGCTGCATAATGGATGCTACCATCAAAACTGCATTTTGGATTTGTTAACTACCTGCACTATCTGTTATGAGGTGTCTTTTCTCTCTCTTTCCTTCTTGGTTTTTATTTGGTTTTTGTTTGTTTGTTTATTTTCTTCCAGGCTGCTCTCCAGGTGGGTGGTCATGGAGAGAGGTTGCACCAGTGCCGTGAGGTGACACTTTTGACATACAAGTCTATCCCCATGCAAGTGGATGGAGAACCATGTCGATTGGCCCCCTCACTCATTCGGATCTCCTTAAGGAACCAAGCCAACATGGTGCAGAAGAGCAAGAGGAGAACGTCTATGCCTTTGCTGAATGAGTGAGTTGGATAAATGCATGTCCTAATGGCAGGAGCTCGTTTGGGGCAGCATATTTGGTGATGGATTTTGCATGTACTGGACTTGCAGAGCATTTGAAAAATAAATTAAAAAAAAAATCACATCTTCTGAACTTCCTTTTCGCTGTATTGTAAACACTTACCTGACTTTCTTTTACTCTCTATCTTCTGGGTTACCCTCTGTCTTGCTTTTAGACTGGTGCTGTGCCTTTCTGTTATTTATTTAGAGAGGTTTGTGCAGGCTCAGCGTTGTGCCTCTTGGCTTCTGACAGTTCTGCATATGTATGCCATTGCTCTTGAAGTTATTTTGATTTATTTTCTCAACTTTATTGATCTGCTTTTTAAGCTTCATTGTAGACCCTGTAAGAAATTACCACAATCAAGAATTACTCAGGATATTTTGCAGTCTCTGTTGTGGGACCATACTGCCTGGCACTGTTTATGGAGAAAGACCTGAAGGTCCAAGAAGGACTGTTTGTACTTTGTAGGAACCCTTCTTCACTATAGAAACCCAAATGAGAAATGAGCATTGTAAAGATAAATAGAGAAAGGCTAAGAAAACTGGAAATGAGGGATATGTGAAGAGGAAAGCACAGAACTAACATTCTTTTAGTGATTAAAATTTATTCATAAGCACTGCAGACAAATTTTTAATAAAAGAAACCTAAATATTCAAATTTTGACCTGTGAAAATGACCATCCAATAAAATAATTTAGATTATTTTGTAGAGGTTATTATTGTACTTCTTGTGTAGGTCTTTACTGCTGCTATAATGAGTGACATTGTAAGTGCCTTTGCTGTTTTTCATCAATTATACGAAAGGTGAAGCAAAGCAGTCTGACCTGTATACAAAGAAACTGAGCTAAAGGCCTAAAGTTATCAAGGATCCACATTTAATTTAGACAGCTGTGCAGTGAGGCCTTAATTTTTCTGAGGAGGTGGATGTGGAATTTTGCTGTTACAGTTGTAGTGGTGAGGCAAGTTTTATGGAGAGGTGTAATACTTTTTGCTAAACTAACTCATATAACTTGAAAAAAAAGACAAGGTCTGAGGCACACCTTTTCTCTTCAGGTATCTTAAAAGTAGCCTCTCTCTTTCAGTTGTATATCTAGTGGAAGATGCTCCTTTACTTCAAACTTTGACTCCTGTCCTGTAGAGTTTTTTGTCATCCCCTGATTGTCAATCTGTTCATGTAATCAAAGGCTCCCTGGTTACCTTCAACATGCTCCTATTCAATTTAGCACTCTGCTCCCTTACTGAGACTAATGCTTTAAGTTTCAGTAGAAGCCCATCTCTCTGACATGCAACTTCTGTTTGCTTGCAAAATACGTGAGGTATACTCATCTTTCTTAAGCAGTGAAGAACAGCAGAATCTTGCCTGTGGGCAGCAGTGCCCAATTTCACCCAACCACCCCTCTTTGATCATTTGTGAAAGGTAGAATTGAGCAGAGGGCAGTCCTGGGGCATCTTTTTCTGCACTGAGGGAGACTAATGCAAATGTAAAAAGAAAATTCTTGGTCTTTTGATCTGATAATTAGCACAGTTAGGTTTGGACTTTGAGACCTGAATTTCAACTACAGTCAGGAAATACAGATTTGTGGTATATGCCAGTTGTCAAAGGGATATTCTTTGTGGTTTAGCTTGATTTAAATGTACTGCTGTACAGTAAATGGCTGTCAGAGTCCTTTAATTTGGCTGAGGTATTTTTCTGCAGGCCTGTGTTTTGGGAAAATACACATGATTTGTCAGGAACTCTAGTCTCAGATTCACATATCAGAAATGGTGTGTGTATATATTTACCTATATATCTGTATGTTTGTGTATGTATTTTGCTCTCAAGTGTTGAAGGGGAAGGAGAGAGGAGTTGAATCTCCTGGCATGATAAAAAGTGAATAGAATGCTAAAGGTTAAAGTCTAGGAAGCATATTAGTGTTGTAAGAAGTTCATACAATATGATGCTGATTTGCAGTATTGCTCAAGAGGGAAAATTTTCAATTAAATATGTTTATCTACTTTTCTTAACTTGATATCTGGGATACTTCTCCTTGTTCCATTGAAATCTCCCAGAAAGACTTATATTTGATTGAACATGATAGACTGTTCTTTTATGACTATCATTTGAATGTTAGGTGTCTGAGATAAGTAAGTGGGTCTAGAGCTATTCCTAATTATTAGACAGCTGTTCTTGAGCTCCTTACCAGGAAAGCAATTAGAAAATTATTTTGAGTCGCAGTAATGCGGAGTTACTATTATTGCCAGCTTTGATATTATTGATAGTTAAGAAGAGCAGTGGGAATGCTCTTTGGAGTTTTAGCTAGTCTAATGTCATAAGTAGAGAAAGACTTAATTTGAAGAAGTCTTACACTTTTTTTTTTTTTTTTTATCCTATTCTCTTTTGTTCTGGAGGTTTGGAGTTTTTTCTTAAAAACTTGGAGTTTCCCTAAAAATCTTTCTGGCTAAGTTCTCATTCCTGTTCTCCACTGTTAATCATGGTAGCATGTGAAAGAGACAAGATGTAGCTTGGTTTTCTGTGATCAAGCCAAGGCTGTGATTGGTACTTGTGAGCTATACCAAAAATTGTAGGGAATAAGAAGAGAAACTGTGGTTCAATTTTTCCAGAAATAATTTTCTGAATGAATACTTTCTGAATCTCAAAGCATCGTATTTTGTTTTCACTGACTTTTAGTTTAGGTTGAGGAAGAATATCCTGCATAATGGAAGAGAAAGGAGAGGGAAGAGCTTATAGATAAAACATGTTCCATACATATGAGAGAAAGAAAGGGACCATTTGAGTGTAAACACTAAAGGAGAGTTAATATTGAGAGTCACTATATGTAAAATGCATGTTTACCTAAGGTATGTAAAAGAAGAATGGAAAAAATTTATCCTTGTGGATACAAAATCTTCAGTAAGGGTATTTCTTTATCTTAAACCATAACTGAAGATGGTCAACTTTTGGAGGCAATTCCATCCATTCAGATCTTGGCTTTGATGTTTGTTTGCATTCCTGGACCTGCTTCCAAAGGCTGTTGCCTTGAAATTTTTCAATGCCTGTGGAAGAAATTCTGGGGCCCTTCATCTTTCTTGTGTAGTCATGTGCCTAGCTTGTCATTGGTCCTCCTCACTCGTGTCTTTGGAAGGCTCCCGTGTGCCACGTAGCAGTGATTTTCTCCATTTGCATGTCTTCTGTTGCTCTTGGCTTTCTGGTGTGAACTCAGAGCTCTGCATGTCTCTTCATTCGACTTTTATGTGACACATTCCTTTTGTTTCTGTTTAAATGTTGTATGTCTTTCTCTTTCTTTCTTCTGTTCGACTCCTTCTCTCTCTCTCTCTCTCCTCTCTGTCTCTCTCTCTCTCTCTCTCTCTCTCTCCTCTCGCCTCTCTCTCTCCTCTCTCTCTCTCTCTCCGTCTCTTCCCTGCCTTTTTTCTTGTCTGTCCACACTGTGCTGTTTTTCTCCTGGCCACTCATTTCCTGCTGCCTTATAGTATCCATAAAGTGCAGTCTGCTGACCTGAGGAGAGTCCTCGGCTCCCCCTGATTCCTTCACTGTGTGAGTATCCGGCTTTTTTCTATTTAAAGTTCCATAGTTTTTTGTTGTCACCCTGGTCATTCAGCCAGGAGATGGGGCACTAAATCCAGTGACAATGGGAAGAGTGAGCTCAGGTGACAGCATGACAGGCACAGGATCTTGCCAGCAAGGGCACAGTTCCACAGTACCCAAGTAAGGTGAACAGGACGTGTCTGATGATGGTGACCAGGTTCAGCCATTAGTCCAACTCACCAGAAATCCATTGCAACAGGCAGGTCTGAAGTTTAAGTGCCAGGCACCATCCCTGGAAACAGTTGAGTTGAGAGCTTTTCCATCCAACACGGGAGGTTTTCTCTGAACATGAGGAAAAATACTTTTTGCTGTAAGGTTGACAGAGCACTGACACAAATTACCAAGAAAGGTTGTGGAATCTCCATTCTTAGAGGTATGCAGAGCCTGCCTGGACGTGGTCATGGGCAGCCTGCTCTTGGTGGCCCTGCTTGAGCATGGCTTTCATCAGATGACCTCCAGAGGTCTCTTCCAGCTTCAACCATTCTGTGGTCCTGTGAAATTTCAGAAAGCTGCAAGTTCCTCATTGTTATTTTGTAAACAAGGAAAGATTTCCAATTTGGTGTGCCTTTTTCTGGGATCATATTTGCTGTACTCTGCTGAGGAGCATAACGTAATAAAACCAACTATGTCTCACCAATTCAGTATCTAAACGAACGTCTAGAAAAAAGCTGAGATAACCCTTATTGCTTACACAGAACGTTAAGGTGGGGGTCTGGGAGAACAGGTATTGTCTCCAGGCTGAGGGATATCCCTTGGAAAATGACCTCCAAATTTTGATACTCTTCATTTGAATGTCTCATTTGATATCAGCTGTCAGGATAAAGCAGGGAGAGAGAGACTTGTGAGCCCCAAATTAATTCGAAGTCAAAGATGTACTATATCTTAAAATCTGTAAAAATAGATGAAACATACTGCTGCACTGTGGCTGCCAATTAATGTGTCTGGCAAATTAAAATAAGAACCCATGAGGTAGCAGGGAAATTTGCTTTGAATTATGATGGCTTTGAGATTCAAATATTCCTTTGTTTCTGTGTTGAACAACATAGAATGAATCTGAGTTCCTGTTAGTACTGAACAGCAGGGCAGATTCTGCTGAGACCTGGAGGTGGATATACCTGTCTTAGATAAATTTCAGGATTTCTGCAGCAGGAGATGCATGGGAATTTGAGCAGCCAAAATTATTAGGTACATATGGTCTTTGCTGCAGAGACAGTAGAAGTGTAGTGTGATCCTTTGCAAATGTTTATACAAGGTGCATAACAAAATACAAATGTTGTATTTTTAATTGAGGACCTTTTAAAAGGAAGGTAAAGACCTGCATTTTCCAGCTGGATATTCAGAAATGAGGAGATGCACATTTGTGTTGTGTGGTTGACGTAAAGGAACGCTGAAAAAAAATTACCATTTAAAAATAAAACATAATTGACTTACATAGCTCCTGTAGTCCTTTTACAAGTGGAATAAGCACTGTGGGTAGGCTATGATTATTTTTTTAATTACAAAATCTGTATAAATGAAAATAGACATAACACTACATTGGTAAATACAACTCCTTTATAGAGTTTACAGGGTAATGGTTGCAGCACAGTATACATATAAAACTTGTGTGAACAGCAAAAGGGTAATAGGAGATAATATTTTTGGTTTTAGAGATCCAAATGCCAAAAAGAATCTACTTTCTCCGGTTGAACATGGATGCTGTCTATAGGATGAGAATCTAATAAAGAACAGTAGGAGACAAGGTGTAAGGAAGTGTTAGAGTGTGAGCTATTCTCCAAATGCATAATTGAGGATGAAAATGCTTATATATATCTTCCTTCTTTTTCATTACATGCTTTATAGGGAATTGAGTCTCATCTTTTCTTCATCAGTTTTTTCCTGTTTAGCATGTGGGTTTCTGGATATGAGCTGGAAACGTGCTCTGGCAGCCCAGAAAGCCAACTGCATCCTGGGCTGCATCAAAAGCAGCGTGGCCAGAAGGGCGAGGGGGTGGATTCTGCACTCTGGGGGCCCCAGCACAGGAATGACATTGACCTGTTGGAATGAGTCCAGAGGAGGGCCACCGAAATGAGTAGAGGGATGGTGCACCTCTCCTATGACGAAAGGCTGAGAGAAATGGGATTGTTCAACCTGTAGAAGAGAAGGCTTTGGGGTGACCTAATTGCATCCTTCCAGTACTTGAAAGAAGCCTACAAGAAAGATGTAGAGGGACTACTTATAAGAGCATGTAGTGACAAAACAAGGTGGGTTTGTTTCAAAGTGAGAATAGGTTTAGATTAGATATGAGGAAGAAATTCTTTACTGTGAGAGTTCTGAGGCACTGGAACAGGTTGCCCAGAGAAACTGTGGATGTCCCATCCCAGGAAATGTTCAAGGCCAGGTTAGATGGAGCTCTGAGCAACATCATCTAGTGAAAGGTGTCCCTGCCCATGGCAAGGGGGTTGGAAATAGTTGATCTTTAAGGTCCCTTCCAACCCCAAATATTCTGTGATTCTGTCTAATGGGATTATTACTGTTGGAGAATCCATTGTGCTTGGAAGGGTAAAGTGTGAGACAACAACATCTAGCATGCAGGAGAAGAAAAGCAAGTACTGGGATTCCATCTGGAACTTCAGCATGTGTTTAAGTGACTGTGTGGATCTAGCCCTTACAGAGCAAAGTGCTCAAGCATTTGGTGAAGTAAGTGTGAGGTAAGAAAGTGCAAAAGGATTTAGTACAGTTGGGCTAACCTGGCTTATCTAGCATAACACTTATGTCCAGGTTTTGACTGGAATAGAGCTAAGTTTCTCCCTAGTAACTGGTACAGAGCAGCTTTTTGGATTTAGGATGAGAATAATGTTTTGACTGTTGCTAAGTAGTGTTTACCCCAAGTAAAGGACTTTTCAGTATCCCATGCTCTGCTAGTGAGGAGCTGCACAGAAAGCTGGGAGGGAGCATGGCCAGGCCAGCTGACTCAAACTGGCCAGAGGGATCATAGAAGGTCATGCCCAGTCTATAAATATTCATATTTAGGTTTGTGTTTAAATGAAAGTGTTATAAGTGATCAGCATGAATGAACAGAATGTTTCAGTTGACCCCAGTCTTTATTTACATCCTCATGGGACAAATGACAATTAGGATTTAACTGGGGGAGTTAATCCAAAGGGGTCTGACTGCTGGTCAGGGATGGGCTGGCTGGTGAGCAATTGTAATGCATCACCTCTTTCTTTTGGGTTCGTTTCTCTCTCTCTCTCTCTCCACCTCATTACCATTAAAATAAGAATAGTAGTAGTAGTAGTAGTAATAATAATAATAATAATAATAATAATAATTCTATTTTGTTTCAATTATTAAATTCTTAACCACGAGGTTTACCTTTTGTTTTCAATACTCCCAACCAAGGGAAGAGCAGGTAGAGGGAAGGAGTGAGCAGCTGCATAGTATGTAATTGCTGGCTGGGATTAGACCACAACAGCCTGGTTTTGGCACCTAATGAGGGTCTCAAAGGGTTGAGGTAACAACAGATCTGAACAGAGCACACTGAAACAAAGTTGTTATAAGTGTTTATTATATTAGTTTAATAGTTGTTGATCATCATTAAAAGCAGGTTGGGGGTGGGTATCAAATGCACTGCCCTTCGGCCCAGCATCCCACAACCTGGTAGTTTGTCTAGCTCAGGTTCCCAAATGAAATAAAAAAATATGTGGTGGAGCTTATAATTTTAGGGGTATTTTTTTAGGTAAAGAGCTTAGCAAGAACTTTACTCTAAAACAGTAGTGAACTTTTTTGAAGCACTGAAATTTGTCCATAGAAGAGACTGGATGATTCTACTCTGTTGTGGCAGAGTGTTTTAAGTAGATAAATGCTGTCAGAAACATGCTTAATTTTAATGTATCATTTCCAAGCTCTGCCAATATGATTTCAAAAGTAAGGTAAATTTCTTTTCCTGTTCTGGCTACAGCTTTCTGTTTTCCAATTACTCTAAACACTAGAATATTTAATTGATTTTACATGTTTTTTTCTTTAGGAGGCAGGTAATTCATTCATCTGTCACTGCAAAGATGCCTCAAAAGAGTGTGATTCTTTTTTACTAAAGTATTTCTTGTATGGGAGGGGAAGTAGAAGACTTCCATTTCTGTTTACTGAATCATGTTAAAACCTGTATGTGTGTAGGCTGGCGTGGGCTGTGTTCTTGAAGATCTATCAAAAATTTGTCACTGAATTCTGTAGAGTCGTTGGACTGTTTATTCTTATTATTTCATTTCTCTATGGAGACACAAAGCATAAGAAATGGTTCACTGGGTTCATAAATAATTGATACAGAGATTGGGGCATGTATAATTTAGAAGTCTGTCTTCCAAGTTAAATCAAGCTGGTGGCATGGCAGAAGTGTAGCCAGGTTGTTGTGCAGTAGTGCCAAGCTTGGGCAGGGCCCAAAGCTTGCTCTGCCTGTATTGTTCCCTGGGTGACTGGAGACAGAAGCATGTTTCTTAGGAAAACCAACTGTGCTCCATATGAGTTGTCTGGCATCCTCTCACTTGTTGCTGGATGATTAATAGGGGTGAGAGGAGGAAGTCACAGCTTCATCAAAAGCCGGCTGTGTTTTCTTGGTGAATGGAAGCAGATCAGGTTCTGCTGGTAATCTCAGAATGGGTGCATGTGGCTTTGCTTCTGTGGGTTTGAACCACAAATGCTGGAGTGAAAGGGATTTTTAAAAAATGAGCCCTTCTTATTTTTTCATGTAAAGCTCCGTTTCTTTAAGGTTGTTTTTTTTGTTTTGGTTTGTTTTTTTTTCCCAGTGGTAAGGGGGGGTGGTGGTGGTGGTGTTGATGATGGTAACATGTCTAGAAACCCCAAAATGCTATAGTTCAGGCATAGAAGAGAAAGTAAGCATACCATTTCTTTGATAAGCAGTTTCCAGCAGGTGGGTGGGTGGTGTTAAAAATTACTTCACCTTACAAACAGTTTATCTAGCATGATTTTGAATTTTTGAGATGTGTCTCTAGAAAAACAATGGCTCTGATTGCCGTGAGCAGCCTGGTGTACCATAGAATAGATGTTTTCTCACAAAAAAGTAGACTTAAAAACCAATAAAATCAAATTAACTGTGTATAGTAATTAATGTTTGTAAGTTTTAAGATTTTCCAGAAAGCATGCCCTTTTCCTTACAATGGGAATGATCCAATATCCAGGCAATCTTCTGTATTCTTGTGGAAAAGTCAAATGTCACTTTTCTGATAGGAAGTAATTCGATTTCCTTGTACTATTCTGTCATTTTGTAGCTAAAAATAGGAAGAAAATACTTTTCCATTGCCGAAATTACATAATTTTTAGGATGCAAGTGGAACAATTTTGAGAGGACCTCATGGCAACTCAGTATAATCTTCCAGAAATTGTTCCAACTAATTAATATGTATAGCTTTTCTACAAGCCTCATTTGGATTGTTATTTAATAATGCCCTTAGTGTGCACTTCTGGTTCATGCCAATCATGAATTCATCAAATAAAATTCAATATGGTAAACTAGCCTATCTAGCTCCTGATTTGAGAAGATTCATAATTAGCTTTGTGTTTAAATGAAACTGTTATAACTAGTCAACATGAATGAACAGAATGTTTCAATTGACCCCGCTCTTTATTTATATCCTCATGGGACAAATGACATTTAGGATTTAATTCCATGGATTGATGTGCTTGTGGAAGGGGGTTCTTAATTAGATTAGTGGAATTCATTCATCTGTACTTCGAATTACTTTTCATTGACTATGTAATACACCATTTTGAAAAATAATAGGTATAAATAGTTAAAATATTTTAGGTTGAATTGCAGTGAAACAATGTCCCCACATTTATTTCAAAATTGGTGCTCTATCTGGAAAGCTTTTCTTCCTCTCCTTACAGTTGAGCAAGTTGTTTTACACAGTATTCAGAAACATCCATTTCTATTAATATTGTACTAATGTTTGCTTTTGGTGACATTCATCACCCTGTTATTTGCTTTTCCATGGATTTGCTTATGTATTTAATCTTTATGGTTTCTGAATATACCAAATATGTCTGAACAAGACAAATCAATGAATTTGTATAATAATATGGATTATTATGCAGTATCTGCAAGGACTACAGAAGTATTGATAGTGGAGGTGTTTTGCTCAGCTGCATTAAATAGAGCTTTGTATGGAGCTCATGAATTCTGTGAATGAAAGAGTTAGTTTGGATGATGAGGACAATATCCCCTGGTGTCAATTGCCAGTCTGATAGCATAAGAAATGAATATTCACATAGTACATTTTAGAGACAAAATTATAATGAATAGGTAATAAAATTTATTGAGACATAATATAATGTCAGCCAAAACCTATATTCTAACAGAACAAATAGTATTTGCAAATAACTCATGAACAAAACCATCAAACTTCAGTTACTGGGTGAATGTCTCTTTTGTGTATTTGTGTCAATATATGTATTTTTAGGGTCGTGTATAAATGCATATACATATATTTGTATTATGAATATATTACTTGTGATTGAACATAACTAAGAGTATAAAATCTCTACCCTGTAGAAAGAGCTCTTGGCATTGTTATTTCTGATAATAGTTTATTTTCCATAGAAAACTCCTATTTCCAGGGTTACATTATTATGACTATGATAACTAAATTTTTCAAATGGCTGAAAGGCCAAGATCTGTTTCTCTCCAGTTGTATGTTTTATCACACAACTTACTTATGTAGTAGTTTTATCCTGTCTTTATAAAAATGGGGTGAACAGGAGGGAGAAATGGGAGAATAACGAACTCTGACACTTGCCAGTTGATTGCCCTCCTACACTGGACCTGGTCCTATTTCTCCTCAGGAAATGCATTGCATTTAAGATTGTGTGCTTATTGTTTCTACAATAAGCAAATTCTGAGGTATACAATGCACTGATATACCAAAAATTATACTTTTTACAAAAGCATGGGTGGTATTCTCTTAAATATTTTCTAGTTATAAGGTACTTTTTGGAGAGTGTCTCTATGTGGTTTCTAGAATAACAAAAATATTTTAGATTTGCTCCTCATTTTAGATATTTTTCTTCCAAGCAAAAGAAAAAAGACTTGCTCACTTCAGGTGAAAGGACTAATTTGACTTGGAAGGTGATGCTGCACATGCAATAGGTTGCTATCATCTTCAACCTAGGAAATAACATTTTTTTGTCTTCCTTACATGACATTAGGTAGTGAGTCAGCATATCTACAGAAGTCAGTGTTGTCTTTCTCTCCCCTTGGTGTCTAAACATTATCCTGTTCTCTCAGGTAGGATGAAGGGACACAGATGGCAATTAACCAAGGTTTGGCAGATGTTAGTCTGAGGCTTAACATCCCTCCCCTTTTTACAGGTCTTCTTAAGCACTAACTGGGGATAAATGTGATCATTCTTTCACCTTGTTATAGTGACTCCAAACATAGAGAGAAATCATTGGAGAAATCGTTGTTTCCCTGTCTTTCTTTCCTGCTCTGCTTTCACAAAATATCCAGATTATCCATTGCGATGATGAGGCCAGTTTGAAATGAGGCCAGTTGTGATAGGACATTAGTCTACCACTAATTAATTCATAATGTTTGCAAAGAAAGTTCACCTTTGAACCAGTGCTTAGAAACTGAAAAGCAAAAGCTCTACCATAATTGGTTTTAACACAGTTTTTTATTATTTTTCCACAGCTTTCAGAGTAGTTTGGGTACTTAGACCATGAAGTTTCTTGAAGAAACCTGGTCTACTGAACTGGAAGAGCATTTTTGGTCATAGGTTTAGCAATCTGGTGAAGAGGGCTTTAAACTGAAGTTGCTGGGGAGGGGAATCTCAATCTGTACCAGTCCTATATTACAAGTTTGATGTCTGTGCCAGCAATGGAAGCCCAGAGAGGGTTCACAGGTCAGCAGGGGAGCACCTGATGAAGAGTGCAAAGGAATTCCAGCCACTCCAGCAAGTATGTTGGATTCACTGAGGAACCAACTTAAATGCCTCTATGCAAATGTACACAGCATGGGAAGGTTTGTATGGCAAACAGTCTCTGTGATGGGGTAATTCCTGCACAGGAGTATCAGCTTTTGGTTAAGCAGTTATTCTGAGCTGGTGGATTGGAAAGCATAGAGTTCAAACTCTGGTTGCTCAAAAACAGTACAGATTTGGTTCCAGTTTCAGGAGAAGCAGCAGTTTGAGAAAGTTTTTTGATGTTAGGTTTATACTGAGCTTCATTCAGTGCATAGCAAGGATGTCTCTCTTTGTAACGTGGTTTAGTGTTACAACAGAAGTAAGTAGCTGAATTCTCCTGTTTGCCCATCCTTTTTCCTCCCAGCTGAGTTCAAAGCTTTGTCCTGTATTGTACCAGTGCATAAAAGACTTCACTTTTCAGAGCTGTCAGTCTGTCATTTTCATGAACCCTATTGCATGCAGTGAATTATTTCTTTTCTCCCCTCAGAAAAAGACTATGCACTTAAATTTCTATGATTTCTGAATTAAACATATTATTATATTTTCTTGGCTAAAATTCAGTATCCTATCATTTTCATATTTGAAACTTGTATTTTATAAAATTTGAAAGGGATTATAGTTCCCTAGACCGTGTTCACTTCTCAGCTAGCAACGTGACATATAAACTTGTTTGAAAAAGAAAAGGAAAAAATGCGTCAGTCAAAGTGTAGTTATGTTCTTCTTCCATCGATGCACCTCTCTCCTCCATATGCAGACACTCATGTCTTGGTTGCTGAGACAGCTGTAGAGACTGCAGGTAGAGAGTGATATTCTGTAGGATGACATGATGGCACCTGAGTTAGAAAGCTGCCTCCTAAAGCCGTGCTGGAAGTTCCCAACCAAGATATCTGTCATTAAACTGCAAAATTTTAAATATGGGCAGTTTGCTGATGTCTTGGGGCACTTTGACACAATGTGTCAGTCAGCAGAGGGAAAACATTGGATAACCTATATACTTCTGTCAGTCTTGCTGCCATTCTTAAGCCTTTCTCATTCCTTCTAGGGTATTGTTCCTGTGTCTTAGGCTAATTTTCCTCACTTAATATAGAAACTCGTGTTCAGAATGGGAATTTCTTCAGTGCAGCTACTCCTAGCATGTTGTCTTACACTCCATTTTGGAGGCAACCTAAATTCATTATCCTTTATCACTTTTTAGGCAGAGTACTTATGACAATAGAACTTCTTAACTGGGACTTGATCTTCAGTCTTTGTTTTCATCTGTCCAGCTATGGCAGAACCATTTATACCAACAGAAAACATGCAACAGTTAGCTCTGAAATAATTGCTAATTGTAATCCCAGTGGCTCCATCAAGAGGTGGCCACAAAACATGTGTTTTGTAAAGTCTTTAGTATTTTCTAGTCAATAAGAAAATTACTCCTCAGTTTGGAAAGGGAAAAAAAAGGGGACATTTGTGAGATGTGCCTTGTCGTGCACTAGCAGTGCAAATGCTGTACATTAAGTATTTTAGAAATGAGACAAAGAAAGAAGCAAATTTATGACAGCACACTGTATTTTGACTTTCAAAAAGCAGTGTGTATTAGTCAGTATTACCATAGGCAGAATTCTACTAACTAGATTAAAACAGGGAATACAGACAGTCTTTTGGTGGAAGGACAGAACAAGTAATCTACTTTTAACTGACCTGAGGGTCAGTTCCTCTAGGACAGACGTTTGCTATGTGAACTGTAATACACAAATAGTCTCTCTTTCTTTAAAAATGGAAAATGCAAATGTAGGCATTAATTTGCATAACATTCAGCAAAACTTAAAAATCAAATAACAGGTTATGATATGGTAGAAACCAGCATGGAATAAAAAAAGAAAGCTTTTCAGGACACAGTATTTTTCTATGTCTTGAACTTCAGGTTGGCAGATCTACTGGCTGTGGGAGGGCCCTAGGGATGTACACAAAGACAAATTGGAGAGGGAAGGGGCATTTATAGAGAGATGAGACAATTCAGAAAATCCTTTACAACTCCACATCACACAACCAGCAAATAGGCTTCTTGATCTTGCTTATTATTGAAGGTGTAATGTCTAAGTTATTGTGCAGTGGAAAGTCAAAATTTTAAATGCAGGGATGGGCCTGTGAAGAATTGGCCCAGTTTTGAAGAGGCTTGCTCTCTTTCTTCTTTCAGAGAAAATTAAAATCACTTCATATCCTGTTTTCATTTGCTCTTCCAGGGAACACTTTGTCTAAGAAGCTTTCTTTTTTTCTTGCAGTCCTCATTCCATCCCAGATCGCCTGCGGATCAGAGTGAACAGGATTAAT
Source organism: Chiroxiphia lanceolata (assembly GCF_009829145.1). Lineage (NCBI taxonomy): Eukaryota > Metazoa > Chordata > Aves > Passeriformes > Pipridae > Chiroxiphia > Chiroxiphia lanceolata. Next base: position 58,763,552 of record NC_045641.1, read on the forward strand.
TTACAAGAGTACGAGGGGCTACATTACGACAAGGAAAAGCTCCGGGAAGCTTGTAAGTTGGATGAAGCCAGATTGTAGCTGCTTTTGGTAGAACATTCTGTGTAAATCATACATTGACCAAAAAGAAACCCCACCCCAAAAATAACAACAAAAACCCTCAAACACAGAGTCAAGCATACATTTTTGGATGAGTCATGTAGAGTGTATGTTCATCTATCTCTGTATATGTATTCTCTCTATATAAATAGTCTCTGTAAAGGTCATGTATAGAGATTCCAGCTGCTTTCTTACTTTCCTATGCCTTTGCAAGTTGATTCTATTTACTGTTTTTATTTATGTTTTTCTGTTGATTCTACTTGATTTCTAGTGGATGAAAACATTCCAGATTTTATGATTAGCATCAGATTTCGAACTGAGTTGGGGAACTATGATGCATTTATCTTGGGGAACAAATCTTCCCCAGTGAAGGGCTTCTCCAGACTCTTACTTTGTTAAAAGCCTTCGGTTTTCCATATAAGAGAATAATCACTGTTTTGTTTCCTCATGTAATGGTTTAATTGCCATGTTCAGAGGTAAGTCAAAAGCAGACAGCAGTTGCTTTGGCAACATTGATGATGACAATCTGCACTTAAAAATGAAGTTCCTTTCCTTGGTGACACACAGACTCATTAATCAATGAGGGACAGGGCTTCTTGTGATAACCATTTAATAGCTTTTTCATGCATCTGGCTCATTATTCATATTAAATTACAAGCATGACTGTTTGTTGTGCAACAAAGCTTCAGCTCCCTCTGTAATACAGAGCACTCTGATAATTACAGGATGACAATCCTTTTAATTGGTTTGCTTATCTTATTGTTGGAAGATAGTTAAACTATTTCCATTTCACTCTTCTAGTCCCACCCTTTATTCTCTCAGTTCCCCGTCTCTCCTTACAACAAAAGAATTGAAATGGCTTAAATTTTAATATAGGTCCTGACAGCCTTTACTGAAGTTTCTGTTAGTGGATTTTGGTCATAGTTAAAGCAATCAAAGCCTTTATCACTGGACTGAAAAGAATTTTAATAGATTAAGGATTGTACTTCACTGGAGGGGTAATTGCTTCAAGCTTAAATTGAGAGTTTGACCTTGAGTAGTTTTCAGGCCACATTGAGCACACATTTCTCCAACACTGTTGGAAACAGTCTGGTTCATTTGGTGGTCCTTCTTGTGGTTTCTCATTTGAGGGGAACTATCATCATCTATCCTTACTGTGGATGTAAGTTATCTGTGTCTGTAGTTACTGTATATTAGGTCCTTAAAAGCCATTACATGTTCTGACACAAAATACACAATTTATTACACTTTTTCACTGCAGTGGTAAATATATATTTATGTTATTTGTCACCTGACAAAATTCATAATGATAACATTATAAAAAAATGTGACTGATCTAGCACCTCTGAGATGTAGTTTTAGATTTTATACACATTTCATCACTTACTGAGTGTGTGCTTAAGAGGTTATCATTAAAAAAAGCAGATGTCTCTCTGTCAAGAGATAAAATGATTGCTTTTGGACACTGGTAGGTCATTTGCCATAAAATCCTTTTGTCTCTCTTTCAAGTTACTGCACGACCAACTTGATAATATAATGTAGCTGGACTGGAGTATTTTCCCCAGACATTTTTCATGAAGTTGTTTTTCCTACCAGTCCTCTTTTAGATGTGTTATTAATGCTTGTGCACTACTGTTTTTATGTTAGAATATGAGAAACAAATAATATCCCCATTATCTTGAAAGAAATGGGAAAAGATACCTACCTTATATCCTTTGCAGTTAGTTGTGATGTCCTGTGTAAGGACATATAACTTGCAGCATACACTGGTGGTCATCAGCCTACTTCTCTGAACATACAACATAAGTTTCTTCTGTGAGAATTGTCTAGCCTTTAGTTTTCAGGAGGCTGATCTTGATTTGAGGACTTCTGGGTGATGTTAACTGTGACTGAAGAAAATCATGTATGGGAAGACAAGTGCTCTCTAAATAGTCAGAAACCAAACTGTTTTAAATATTCTAGTCAGTTCCTGGGATTCCATGAAGTAAAAAATGGAAAATCCTGGTGGTTCAGTGATTACACACTTAACATCTGAGTTTTCCTGTGACTTACAGCAAACTGCTTACATCTTTTCTGAAGCTGCATGGCCATGCTAGAGGATTACATGAGTTTTTATGAGGAAGCTGGAAAACCATGTAGATCTTCTATTTAACAAGATTGGATAGCCATTTTAATTGTATTTCTGAAATAGAAAACTGGATAAATTTTAAATGGCTTTCTGGTTACATGTCTATGGATTGGTGCTGCCTCACTCTCTCAGATGCTAAATACTGATATGAAATAAACCTGCTATGTCCTCCTCATCAAATCGTTTCATTGAGCATTGGCACTAAAAGTTACTCTGTTAAAGGGGGAGAAGGGAAGTGCTGAGAGAGGAGAAGTGACTCTCCTTTCTTTACTAAAGAAAGGGACGAGTGAGTGGGTGTGTGGAGGAATTGTTTGTACTAGCAAAATTCCAGAACACTGATATTGGAAAAGTTGTTTCTTGGAAGCTTTACTGGGGAATTGTTTCTATAAGGCCTGTTACTGAAGAGACACTGGCTTCCTTCAACATGACTGTAGCTCTTGTGTATATGTCTGTCCCACTAGATCCTTGCAAGAGACTCAGTTTAGATACTTGTTCAGGCTTTGGCAGAATACCTACAACTGAATTCCAGAATACTATACTTAATACTCGTTCTCTGTCCACAAGGATTAAAAGCACTTTTACCTCCCTAAATAATTTGAGAACCAAATCAGAATCCCTCAGCAATCTGAATAGGAAAAGAAAACCAGTTAATAAAAAGTTATCCCTGAAGGAAAAATAGCAAAGAAGCTATTATGGGTTTTGCCTGTTACATGTCTCCATAATAGGGTTTTAAAAGCTTTGACTTCAGTGTACTAATCTGGATCATTTAACTCACAATAAATATATTTCACTCCCCTTGTTTTCTTGAAATACTGATTTGAATCTATCTTCACCTAAAATTACACTTCCTGACATATAACATTTTGTCATACAAACTGTTCCATGAAGATTAATCTTTGCTCTGCTGGAGGTAGACATCTCATTTTGAAAGCCTCCCAAGCAATTAAAGAATGTCATTTTGTCCTCTGAAGGGCATGACTGTCCTTAGCTCATTCTCCTTCTCTTGTTTTCTACTTTTCTTGTCAATGCAGCTGGCATTTAACCAAGATGCTGTTTCTGAATTGTCCCTTTCTTCTCTCCCCTTGCTCCTTCTTTTCTCCTCCATTCTTTTTTCTGTCAACATCTTACTATTGTCTGTGGGATGATTGATGGTGGTGCAGAGGATGCTTATTGATCCTTCAGCGAGGAGGGATGAATGCTTCTGTGCACCATTTTAAGAAAGGAATATATGTTGGTATTTCAGTTATGTTGTAATGTTCTTCACTGCAAATGAAGTTGTCTTCTCTAACACTTTCCTATATATGTCCCAAGCACTTGTCACTAGTCACAAGCTTCACCACCTCTGCCCAGTATGAGAGTTGTACATAACATGACCATAACCCCCATTACCATATTCAAAAAGTGAGATGGGCTGATGTTTCTAGGTGGACAGATTTTAATTCTGTCTCTCTTGCCTGCATATTTTCTGTGCACTCTCTCTGGTTTCCTGTCATAGCAGGAAAGTATGATCCCAAGCTGCAGTGAGGGTGAACAATTGAGTTACTTTTAAAACAGCTAAAACTTTATTTTTGAAACCCTATTTTCCTTTCAAACTCCTTTCAAACGGTACTAAAGTGGAGGTATAGACAGAAACTAATTATTTTAAAAAAAGTTAGTTAACAGCAAACAAACAATAAACCAGCTAGTGACCAAGAGGTCTTCAACACTTCTTAGTCCTTCCCACCAACACCATTTCAGATTTGTGCCATGAAAATGCAGTAGTGAAATAACTCACCATCAGCTGTAACTGAAGAGTTGTGGGGTTTATTAATAGAATATGTCAGTCTTTACTGACCTTAACTTGTTGTGTATGCCCTAACCATAGAGAACCATCTTAGTTTCCTCAATACCACTAAGATTAAGGAGGAATCATACCCAATCTGGGTGATGCCAGTGTCAGAAATAACTCTCAGCTCTGTAGCAGCTCTGGGTTTCTAATACTTCCTTTTACACAGAGGCAGCTGTTCCTTATCTCCTCTTGAATAAAACAGCACACTAGATTCAAAAGCAATTTTTTTTTAAAAAATAGTTCCATTTGTATAACAATTGAACTGTCTATAATCTAACAGTGCTTTTCCCTGCAGTCTTCCTGTTTTGTGTGTGTGTGAGATGCTGTAACATGATGTGATGTTAACCTCAAATTCTTGTCTCTTTGATTATACCTAGCTAGATGTCTATAATGCATGTGTCTCTGCCTTTAATTTCTGTGGGTTATCTAAGGGTTTTGGGGTCATCCTAGGAGTTCTTATGAGATACGTGGGTGTACATGGAGTGACAGCTTGTGAATTATTTGGGACGTGTACATGTAGTGATACTGTAGCTTCCTCATACCAGGAATGTACTTAGAATCCCTGAGCTATCAAAGTTATTCTGACTCTTTAAAGCTCAGGGATATGACAGATCAAGGTAATTTGGAGACTATTCCGTGTGATTTTGAACAACTAGCTAAGTAAGAAAAGGTCAACACTTAGGACTTGATATTTATATCCTGAATATATAATATAAAGGGCAGCAGGGAGCAGCATACTTCCTGATGAACCATGAAGGAAATGTGCTTGTATTGAGAAGCAGCTTTGAGCTGGATGGGTTTAGGTGAGATGAGTTGTGCAGCTACAATCCTCTTCCCTGCTGTAAAGGAAAGACCAATGGCCATTTATTTGCCAGTTCTTAGGGCACATTGTGGCTTATCTGTAGAAGCTTTGTAAAAGACACCATTACCTTCACTCTGCTTAAAAGTCACTGCCTTGCTCTAACAGCTTTATTTTGTCAATGTGTTGTGTAGACATTAGCTAAATAATGCATTTTTTTGTCACAGTGATTTAGTAAGATCTGAAACTGAAAGAGGTTGGATGGATTGCTCAAAGCCACCCAGCAAGATGAAACCAAGAGGATTAGAAGTCAGTAGTGAGTTAAATATTGGAAACTCTGTTATTGCCTGGAGTTGGGGGAAGGAGGAAACCCAAATCATTGAAATCTCATATTACTGAGTTATAGATTCATAGAATGAATGAGGCAGGAAGGGATCTTTATAGATCCTCAAGTTCCAACCCTCTGTCATGGGCAGGGACACCTTCCACTAGACCAGGCTGCTCAAAGCCCCTGTCCTTGAACTTCCCCAGGGTTCCACTTCTCTGGGCCACCACTTTCCATCCACCACTTCTCTGGGCAACCCATTCCAATGTCTGGCCACCCTCATTGTAAAGAATTTCTTCCTAATATCTAATCTAAATCTACCTTGTCTTGACATCTCACCGGGCATATCTATGTTCATTATAGTCCTCTGCCTTCCTTTAGACTAGAAGAGATGGGCAGTATTCCAAATAGATATAATTTTATATTTAGCCTAGAGGAGTGGGGAGAATCAAGAATATTAACTTCCATTTCAGACTTTACAGGAAACCATGCCATAGTTTGTCTTCTTGGTATAGACTTTTCTGTGAGGTTTTTCTGTCCTGTTTTGTTTTCCTGTTCCCCTATTGGTTTTCTGATTTGATTTCCTCTTACCTTTTCAGTCCTGATTGTGTCCTTTGGATATCTCATCCCACACACATCCTTCCTGCCTGTCTTAAGTCTGTTTCTGTAGGCCTCACAGTTCAGGTTCCTGTTCTTTTTTTTAATCCTAAATCTTTATTCATTGTTCATCCAGATCTGTGCTGTCAGCTCTTAGTCACAATATCCATTCCCTCTGCCAGTTTCAATTCCCAACTCTTAGTTGGGAATAGTTTTCTTTCTATAACCTGTTCCTTTTCGTGTGGTGTTTGGAACAGGTTCTCTCTTCCTTTGATTTGGACAGCTTCTTCCTTTGTTTAGCAGTGTACTGGAAAAGTCACTGAGAGCCTGGAGGGGATGACTGCCTTCTCAAACCTGGTCTGGTTTAATCTGATAGCCTCCACCGTGTTTTACCTCCTGACATGTGAGGATTTTAGAGGTGGACTGCTAGTGCTAAAAAAACTAGCAACCAACACATATAGGGAGAATTAGGTTTTTCTCAGTATAATAAGCAAAAGGGATCTGAAGAGACACATGGCTTAGATTTCTGTGGTAGGGAAAATCCTTTTGTACAAACTCCCTTTTATTAAAACCATACCGGGAAAGCCAAACCTCTTAATATAAATGTCTGAATATTTTAGAATTCTCTGCCAAGAATTTATTTGGTCCTTCACATTCCTAATATCAGTGAAAACCCCTCAGGAAAATGGCATTCTTACAACATCTTCATTTGCTACATTAAACATTTAGAACCCAATGTCTAACCTCCCCAGTCCCCCGAGGTATGTCAGACTCAGAATGAGTTTTTCCTGGCATTCACATTTGCCTTAATGCTCTGTCTCAAGGCTGTTTTGTTTGGGATTTGAGCGGGTTAATATGGTGTTAAGATCACAAATTGAATCCTTTCATAATAGTAAATGGGGAAGCTAATTGAATTTTGTTTTTTCTTCATGGTGCCATATGCAGTATATTCAGGCTTCCGTCATTTATGTCCCCAATACTATTAAAGAGTTCACTAGCTTTAGGTATTCAGCATAATGGGCAGTTAATAGGTGGAAGATTTGTTTGTTGTTTATAAATTCCATAGCTAATTTCATGAGGACTCAGGAAATCATTATTAATCTTGCAGATAATGAGAGCACCACGTTACCCCAACTGCTGCATCTACCCAACCCTCCTCTTGCTGAAACTTAGTTTTGGTTAGTGTTGCTAGGGACAAAGAGCTTTCTGCAGTGTTGGTTCAGAATATGAAGTAACTGTCTGCCTGTCTCATTTTCTGGGATTCTTGCACTGCTGCTCATCACTGCAGTGTGAGTCTGTATCCACAACTTCCTGGACAAAGTCCTTTTTCATTATTTAGGGACCAGGGAGGAACTGAGAGCTGGATGCAAGTGGCTGGAAGAGCAGGCACCTTAGGAGAAAAGTATCTGACACTTGAATGCTGTGGCTTGGCTCATTATCTGAGACTATCCCTTATTTTTTGGCGTATTCCCATGTGTGGAGTTATCCATATATTCACAGGAGCGGACAGTGTGTGGGTGTATGACAAGTTGTTCTGTAGTGCCTGTGCTCCTAATGTAATTGTTTGTCCTCCCACCCCTCACCTGGCATATTCAGTAATCGCTGTGTCCCACAGCACTGTTCTGTACTGTCCACATCCTCATCCACACAGTGCTATTCAGCAAATAGAGAAGCTCCTCTATTCCTGCATGAAAGCACCCACAATGTTATTGAAGGCCATGCATGTTGACTTTAACTGGTTTATTATAACTCCTTTTGCCACTCTTGCACAGTTTTACCCTATTTTTAGAATGAGAAACAACCCCATAGTTTCAATCCCATTATCAGTCATTAAGTATTTGCTTTTGTTTTCAAACAGAAACTATTGTGAAGAACTTTGGAAGTCTTGGCTGTGTAGTGCATTTTATTTACTTACTGTGGTTTCTGAAAAATGATGGCTGGGAACATTTTCCTTGCTGAAAGCTAAATGAGTCTTGCAAAAAACCCCAACCAACCAACCCACAAAAAACCCTCACAAAAAATCCAAAACAAACAAACAAAAAATTTGGAAAGCAGCATTTTAGCATATAATATAGTGTTACCCAGTGATGACTTTAAAGGTTTTTAAAAGGACATGAACCATATGGAATGAAACCCCTTGAGACCCACCTCAGGCACCTTATCCCTTAAGCCATTGATCCCAAAAGCCATAGATTGTGCTAATACACGATTTCCAAACAGTTAAGACAGCATATTTCTTTTCAAGGACAAAGTCACACAGCCCAGAGTTTCAGAATTGTTCTATGGCCACTAGCAACTGGTATGACATAATTTAATTGAAGTTGTGAATAATTACTTTTTTCTTCATTCATTAGATGAGACCCATAAATATCACCACTAAGGTACCTCTTGAATATTAGTTTTTGCTTTTTAGATATTTTGGTGGATTTCTTTAGAATTCCAAATGTTCCTAAGGTCCTTCTCTTTCAGGCTGTCAGGAATGGTGATAGCTAAGGATTTCATTTTTATGTTATCTGCGTTGTTTCAGCAGGTCAGAGCTTTAGTCCCCATTAAGTATATAGAAGAGAGACAAAATCTGTGGTGACAGTTTATGAGCCAATGGTGTAACTCCCTAGTGCTCTGTAGCTATTGGAGGTGTAGCTGTGTCTGCTGCAATTCACTTTTTAGTGCTATAAATGAATTTAACAAACACTTCTTTCAGTAAGGGCTGCAAAGGGATCTGCTGAATTGAAGCTAGATAGCCATTAAGAACTCCCTGCAAAGAGCTTAAGGGTCTCCTGTCAGAGCAGGTTAAGCAATAATAAACACTAAGCAAAGAGAATCAGTCTGTAACCCAGAGCATTGGAGCGCGTGAAGCAAACCTCATGATTGACCCTCCTTCCACTTGCTTGTCTCTCAGTCTCTGTTCTGTAATGAAAGAATCTGGGAGGTCACAATGAGCACTGTTCCCACTTGGCCTTTCTGAAAATGTGCAGGGGAATTGTCGTTGCTACTGGATGTCAGTGTTTCAGGCGGTGTGTGAGTTCTTTTGTTCTTCCTGCTGATCCCTTCTTTACATCCTTGTTTCTCCCTCCAGCTTTTTTTTCCCTCTGCTTCTGTTTTTCCTGGGTCCATAGCTGTTCTGCTCTTCAATTTGCTTTCCAAACACAATGCTGGCAGCATTGTTGAACCCTGTGCTGATCTCTAAGGTCTGCTGTGAACTTGACTGCTGTAGGTGCTTCCCAGGTCTTCTCCCTGAAACCGCTGAGCTCCTCTTGGTACTTCTAGCCTTGGTGCACCAGAAAAAGAGGAGCTATGTTCCCTAGTGTCTTTTAGCACTGTCTTGTTCTCTTACCAGACTGAGGAGCTTCTTGGTATTGGAATATTTCTCTATCTTAATCAACTTCTTTTCAACAGCAGGAAAGGCTGCAGCACAGTTCTGTTTTCTGTTTATCTCAGAAACCTTGGCGATTTTATGTTGCTGCTCATTATCTACTTATCAGAATTGTTTATGAGTTGATATTTTGCTCTCCTTCTGGAATAATTCATGTGAGGATTTAAATATCTTTCCTGCTGCTCCCATAAATTTTTGGGGCATTATTTGATTAAAGACCCTCCAGGGAGGAAAAAAGAACTTTATTCAGTGATTCAGTTTTACAAAACCAAATACTCAAGAGTGTTCACTTGTTTTCTGCTTATTTAATGAGATCTTAGTAGGTAACTCTCTTGGTACCTTTCTTGTGGAATCATGTATACCTTTTTCTATTTATTCTTTTTGTGGATTTGTTTTGGACTCCTTTCAGCTGCAAGAACAGAATGACTGTGGAAACCTAAATGTGCTGTTATTAAAAATGTTGCCCTCACCTGAAGGGAATTATTTGTTGGCTTTTTTTTTTCCCTGACTAAATATGGAGATGTGTCAATTTTGTGTGTAGATGGAAAAATGTCTGTTCTGATTTGAAAGCGGCCCTACATCAAAATAACATGGTGTTGGACAGTTTTCTCTGAAATCAGACTATGACTTTCATTGCTATAAATATGTAGAGTTTATTCTGAAAATAAAATATAACTCTTATTTCAAGGTATAAGGGCACCCCCCTAACTCTTGTTCTGAGGTATGTTCCTTTCTTTGCAGTTAATGTTTGATGTTGACATCAGAAATTAAGTACATAATTTAACTGAATATGTTTCAGCTTCTTTCATGAAACCATGAAAGGCCTTTGAAAACTGAAATATTTGATGATTATAAGTGGGTGAAACTAACAATGAATAATAATCTTCTAAATATTTGTTAAGATTTAGATAATAGAAAGCTTTTGTGAGGACGTTAAAAAACCGAAGTCGAAGCCCACTGCAAATCTGTTCAAGTTGAAGGGACTTAGTTAAAGAGGTTTTTCTTTGTTTTTGATTTTTCAGCCATTCCCCTAGGAATTATAGTTGTGCGAGGAGACTGCGACTTGGAGACTTGTCGTATGTACATTGACCGCCTACAAGAGGTGAGGCTTTTGTGAATTCAGATATCATTTGCTAATCTATTTTATGTTTCTTTCAGTTCTGAGTGCAGAGGACTAGTAGTTGCAACAACTGTTGCAATTTGCGTGCCACTGAAATGAAAATTCTAGAATTAAGAGATGATAATAAAAGTACTGAAAGTATTTCTTAAACAGAAAATTAAAAATCACGCTGATTCCTTTTAAATGATAACATAATTGATTTGGATGGGTGTGTTTACTTCTCTTTGATTAAGAATAGAATACCAGAACTTTCCACAGACGTTGCAATTACCTAAATTATGCATTAGAAAGTGTGTTATGTAAGGATAAGCATTGTGGTATTTGAGTGGGTCCAGTTATTCAACTGTCACTCTCTAATACTGTCATGGAGTAATCTGAGAAACCACTAAACACTACAGCTATCAACTAGATAGTTCCAAATTTCAGAAATATATGTTCATGCAGCTAGTAATAGTGCTGCTCTTATTGCCTTGAACACCTTGACTCATGAGAGTTCATTCTGCAATACAGTCCGGGCAATGGAGACTCCAAATGTCTCATTACCCAAGTCATTTAAAGTGATAAAACGAATGGATTTTCATCAATGTACTGTCTCTGATTGTTTTTAATCTCTTAAAAATCACTATCTTAGTGATATCTTTCAATAACATTTACAAGTATGAGGACATCATGTAGGTTTATAAATCATTGGTCTAATTTACGTAGGAACTATGAATCTCACCCCGTCCATTGAACTCTTTGGGAGCCATTGATTTCCTGTAGGTTTTGGAACTCTGCACTTGCAGTCAGAATATGAGCCTTAGTATTTCACTTCAGGGTTTCACTTCTTTGCATTTCTGAACATCCAGACCTGAGGTGTGACTGTTATTATCAGACAGAAAACCACATTTTATGTTGCATAAGGTGCATACCATAAGGTAAGGTGTACGATGCATATTTGCAATATGGGATATGGAAAATTACAATCAATCTAAAGTTCTGGTTGAATTACCCATAGTGTTTGTGGAGGAGCTGTATTTCCACAACCTTGTGCAGTTTCTGTGCTTTTTTTTTTTTTAATGTGCTTGATTTGGCTCAGTCCCATTTGCTGGGAATAGAGATGCCAAGTTTTTATTGAGCTCTGCCAACTTGCTTGCTGCTGGGGGCAATGGTCTGTAGGCCAGGCTCTATGGTAGATTAAGTCATGAGCTATAACTATTTGACAAAATCTCTATTAAAATAAATTAGATTCCTGAACCCTGCTAAATATCAGGATCATTCTGATATGACCTCCTTGGAGTGAGGTTGTCTTAAAACAGGGAGAACTGCCAGTGGTTTTCTTCAGTGCATTAATCACTCAAAACTATTCGTAAAAAAAGGCTTGGATTTTTAGCATATTTTCATTAACTTTTTTGCTGATATTCGAAATTTAGATGGTTCTCGTGGAACAAATAGATTTGTAGCATGGTAAAGATTCATTAGCATAATCTCTATATTTTTGAAACTATTTTTTTTGACCAAATGCATACAAATCTAAACTTTATGTGAACTTTCCATGACTATTCTGTGGTGTTTGTTTCACATGCTTAAAACCAGTGAGAAGTACTTGCAAAATGATTTGTGTTTGCCCAACCACTTCAGATAGTAGAACTGCAAACAGCTCTTGTTGCTTTGATCTTTTTCATCACTGCTTTGTCTTTCATTCTCCATCTAGGACCTACAGTCAGTACCTTCTACTACACAGAGAGTTCATTACCAGGTAAGATAAGCTTTCCTTTCATTATCAGAATAAAAAGAGTCTTAACAATGTGAACTGCACTCTTTGCGTTCGAACCTATACGTTCTTGGGTTAAACACCTATGGTTTAGCTGAATTTCTGATTAACACTTATGCTTAAATCTTGGAGATTCATTCTGATTTCTCTTGTACAATCCTCTTCCTTGCAAGCCTTATGGAATCACCTTTAAAATTAGCACAGGATGATGATGGGAACCATACTGCAATAGCAGTACCTTGTGTATTGAAGTGAATGGGAGACTGTGTCCTGTAGGACAAATGACAAAAGTAAAACTTTTTCTCTCTCTGAGAAACAGAACGATAACATGTTATATTGCATAGCTGTAGTAACAAAGTCTTATCAGTGAGAAAAAAAGGTGTTATAGCAGGCCTAACCTCTTAATAATTCTGTACACGTCAGTCATCTACTTTAACATAATCTTCAGGGTAATTTTTTAATCCATCTTGGGCAAAAATGTATTTTCTGCATGAGACAAACAATTTTTAGGTGGCTAGTTCTTAAAATTGGTCTCTTTGTACATTTTATGACTTTATTCTACAAACAGAACTTGCCTTTACAGTTGGAAGTATTGTTGTATATTTCTCTCAGCAAAATAATGCATTGCAGAGCACTTAAATTGGAAGTAAGCTAACTCAGACGAACTCTACTGGCTCCTGAAATGGTCAGATATTAGCACAGAGACTTGACACAAACCATGGTCAGTTGGATCACAAGCTTGCATGGTGTTGATAATGTTTTTCCTAATTTAGCAATGCAAGTATTGTTGGATCAGCAGGAACAAGTTCACTGAGAAAGCGTACAGAGATCCAGATGGCAGGAACCAATTGTGGTGAAATTGCAGATAATTTCTTGGATGTTACTGATTACTTGGGTGATACAGAATTCTAGTTTCACAAGAATGCCTGTCGGTGCACTGACTGCAGGCACTATAAGAAAATGCAATTTGGCATGTTTTCCTGGAGTTGCCTCCTTCTTATCAGTTCATGGTTTGTTTTTTCATTTCCCTGTCCAATGTTAAGCTCATAGTTTTGACATTTCCATCAGTCATTTCCTGGAACTGAGTTTTAGAGCACTGTTAGTGTCTAGCAAATTGACTAATAAATCAGCATGTATGATTCTGTTCCACTCATTATAAATTAACCTAAGTGGCTGCTGACTGCTCCATGTGTAGGAAACTGCCTGAGGTAAAATGAAGAACTAAATCTGCTTATATGGGGAGGTCTAAAAAAGAGTATGAAATGTTGAAAATCAGCTCAATACTTGGCTCTAACCTCTGCAGTTATAGCAGTATATGAATTAGTTGCCTAGCCATCTTCTCTAGTGCACAGCAGTGTGAAATCCCTAACACACCATACATTTTTTATGATGCTACATTTTGAATGTACCCCTCTCTGTGTTTTCTCTTCAGTACTTGTTTGTCCTGGTTTCTTCAAACATGGTTTTTTTCTCAGTGGGTCACTTTCTACAAACTGTCTTGTTAGGTTAATTTGAGGTTTGTTCCACATTGGTATCCCTATACGTATTGCAGAAATGGGAAAAAGCAGTGGATAAAGGGCATGAATAAGGTGCTTAAAGTGATAGAACTGTCTTTATACCTCACTAATAAGGTGCCATGGGTACTTTTAGGTCTCATAAATGCAGTTCTCTTGCGTGATTCCTCTGCAGCTCAAAACATGGGAAGTCAGCAGAAATATTAGCAAGCCCAGGTGCAAATGAGAAAAATTACACTAGATTTGTTTCTCACACTGTTTTGTTTCTCTGATGAGTTTATTACTCATAGCATACCATTCTCATGGGCCTGAGACTTCGCAAGCTAGTTCTGCAGTTGATCTGTAATGAAGTCTTGGAAGGAGGATATCACGATATGCAATTTGTGATTCAAATTTATATTTACCAGCATTATCCCTATATTCACTTTGCCAACATTATGTACTCTATGAATTTTTTCTCATTTTTCCTCTTTGTATAAACTACTTTTTAGAACACACCATTATTGGATGTTTTCTTCCTTTTTCCCTTTGTATAGCAGTCCTCTGCTTTCCACAGAATGGACTAAATATTAAGATACATAAAGCTTTGTGCATGTAGAGACAGACGGCAGCAAACCTAATGGATTTCAGTGATCCTTGATTCTCCCACATACCCCTTAGCTGCAATATAAGCAAACCTAAGCATCCCATAGCTTGGTTAGTCCTTCTTAGAGAAAGAAAAGGTGTATTTTAAATCTGATTCTGTGAAACCATTGAGATGTGTTACTTGGTCCCCATGTGCAGATAAAGTTCACTTTATGGAATTTGATGCTGTCATTGACTGGAGACAATAAGCTGTACATGAGAGCATGGTTTATGAAATTAAGTAAAATCCTCCCTGTTACTTCTAAATTTTCTTTTCTAGCTATGTGACTTGGTATACTACTCTGTTGTCTGAAAGAGGAGTAAAGTTTAATCTTGAGTCAATATGAGCCTGAATTTACATTGTTTGTAGATGTGCTGATTTTACTGCTTAAGATGTAAATAAGGATAGAATCTGACTCTACACAAATTTCATGTGTGTGCCCAAGATCCATGCTGTTGTGCTTCACCCTGTGCAAATACATTTGTGTTCGAACGTTATATGCCAGTGGCTTTAAGAATTTGGCTGACCATACACTGGTAGCATGGAGTACTGAGATGACAACCCTCTGCTCTCTTGAGATCCCTTTTGCCTCTCCAACTCAGTGAGAGCTGAAAATGCATGAGGGACTGTTTGAGTGCTTGGTGAGCACAGATCAGGAAGGTCTCCTCGGTCATTTTCCTCCCCAGTCATTTAGTTTGGTTCCTGTAGTAACATCTGTCAGATCTCCAGGAGCAGATTTTTTTAGCCAGAATGGGAACATGTCAATGTAGGATGTCTATTTGTTTGGCCAGTGGTGGTCCTCAGACCTGTGCTCTTTGTATTCTTGGTGCAGGGGATAACATGTTTTTTACTCTAATGTGCATTGGGGACTGAGCAAAGTGGGGAGTTGCTTTGAGTGGTAGACGAGTAGAGGAGGCAAAAGTGTGTAAAAATACTGAACTGGAACAAAGGAAGGTGACAAATACTCTCAGGCTCTTGAGGATGGTCCTGTGCAGGGCCAAGAGTTGGACTTGATGATGCTTGTGGCCCCTTCCAACTCAGCCTATTCTGTGATTCTGTGACAGCACATAAGGAACAAACAATAATTAAAGTTTGTGGCTGCTGTTTGATACTGATGTGTGTCTTTGATCTCTTTCACCTCCCTCTGTTCCTCTTGGGAAAGCTGTTGTTGATGCAAAGGTTTTGATAGTGCTCAGCTGAAGGGAAGAGGACAGCTGAAGATGTGGCTGAAACTAACCATGTCAGCTTACTCTTTTGTATGATTGCAGTCAAACCTTGATGTCATGGAGAAGAAAATTTGGTGGATTTAGGTTATGTAGCTTTTACACATTGTGCAACGTCAGTAGAGCAAAATGAAAAAAAGCACAAAGTCTAGGAAATAGCCCATCTTAGAGAAAAAACAGTTCTTCTTTTAAAATATGATTTCCCTACCCTATACAGGACCAGGAAAGCTCTTTCCCCAGAGTACTTTCTGTCCAGAGGCTCTCTCCTAGATGGTGCTTCCTAGACGGTAAGTGCATCTCCCTTGTCTTGTGCCCAGCGTGCTGCTTGCCTCTGTTGTGCATACGAAGGATAGTTCATCTGAGAGTATTGTCTGTGGCGGGTTAACTTGTTCCTTCTCGTTACACTGAGCAGGTAAAAAAGGAACTGAGTGACCCCCTTTCCCCTTTAAAAAGCAATCAAAATGTCTGCTGTAGCTTTTTCACCCCAAGGAGACATGCTCCCCCAAGGGAGGTTAGTTGGGTTTATTAGGGTCCCTGCTGTGATGAGGAGACAGTGCCTGGCAATGCCTGAACTCAGAGTGCAGCTGGCTGTGGCAATGTGCTGCTGCTGGTAAGGCTGTGCTCTTCACTCTGTAAGTTTGATAGTTTTTAGGCACTGTAGTGTTTAGGTGATGGAACTATACCTCCCTTTTCCTTGTTATACTGCACTTCATGTAATTCCCGGGAGAGCTGCACTTGTGTTTGACCCAGACTTTGTCGAAGCAGACGACTTATCTGGGCTGTACATCAGGCTCCAGAGCACAGAAATTAGCAGCTGAAATGGATGGCATCTGCTTTTACAAAAGCTTCAGCATGGGGAGGCTTAAATTTTTAATATTCTAAACAAAAACAAATTCTCCTTGGCAATTTCTAATCACTCTTCCTTGTCTCTCATGAGGGAAATTGATAAAAACATATTGAGAATCTGTTTGGTTTTTGTAGAAATCTGAGTGGGTAGATGCATTTAGTTTTTGTCTTTAGTATTTGATATTCTCTTGCAGTGCCAAAGACTACAATGCTATATCACTGTCCTCTTGTGTCAAAACTCCAGAGTGAATGGACCTGATTTCACTCACCAAACAAAATGCAAAGTAGATACAAAAAAAAATTGCATCTGATGAAGCACATTGTACATAATAAAATACTTCTGGGCTTAGTAACATAAATTATTTGACAGTGGCAAATTCATAATATGTGCTTTATTTAGTGAATCTCCCCTGTTTTCATGTGTTTTTCATGAGTAGCATAGATTTTCCTTGAATATATTGTTAATTCAGAGTGAATATCTCTGGCTGGCCATGCATTTGATTTACAAAGAGCTCCCAAGCATGGTATTGTTCTTTAGATTCAAAATTTGAATTAATCCTATTAGACTCATCAGTTTAATTATATGCTTGCCATACTCTCATAGGAACAATGGAGCTTCTTCTGTCACATATTTTAATGTAATCAATTCTTCTTATAAGCCTGAAATCCGTTTAATACCTTTTTAAAAATATTTATTTCAAATTAATATTTTCAGTGTGTACTGTTTCATTAAACCTCACCTTTAAATTCACCATTTAATGGGATAGGAATATCATAGAGTCATGGAATATTTATGGTTGGAAGGGACCTTAAAGATCATCTAGTCCCAACCCTCTCTGTCATGTACAGGGACACCTCCCACTAGCCCAGGTTGCTCAAAGCTTTATCCAGTGTGGCTTTGAACACTGCCAGGGTTAGGGCACCCACAACCTCCCTGGGCAACCTGTTCCAGTATCTTGCTACTCCCACAGCAAAGAATTTCTTCCTAATATCTATCCTGAATTTCCCCTCTTTCAGTTTATACCCATTACTCCTTGTTCTATTGCTACAACTCCTAATGAAGGGTCCCCCTCTGGCTTCCCGGTAGGCCCCCTTCAGATACTGGAAAGTTGTTATGAGGTCTCCATGCAGCCTTCTGTTCTCCAGGCTGAACAGCTCAAACTTTCTCAGCCCATCTTCATAGGGGAGGTGCTCCAGTCCTCTTATCAACTTCATGGCCTTCCTCTGGACTTGTTCCAGCGGTTCCATGCCCTTCTTATGTTGGGGACACCAGAACTGTATGCAGTGGTTCAGGTGGGGTCTCACATGAGCAGAGTAGAGGGGGAGAACCATGTCCTTTGACCTGCTGGCCACATTCCTTTAAATGCAGCCCAGCACACAGTTGGCTTTCTGGGCTGAGTGCAAACTGCCAGCTCATGTTGAGTTTTTCATCAACCATTACCTAGAAATTCTTCTCTGTAGGGCTGCTGCTCTCAATCACTTCTGGACCTAAACTGTAGGTGGGCCTGGGATTGCTGTGACCCAGGTGCAGGACCTTGCACTTAGCTTTGTTGAACTTCATGAGGTTCTTCATGACACCTCTCAAGCATGTCAAGGACCCTCTGGATGGGGGTCCTTCCCTCCCTTCCCTCCAGTGTGTCGACTGCACCACACACCTTGGTGTCATCAGTGAACTTACTGAGGGTGCACTCACTCCCACTGTCCATGTTGCTGACAGATGTTGAGCAGTTTCGGTCCCAGTACTGACCCCTGAGAAATACCACTTATATGGACATCATAAATTAATTAGGTTATGTTCTTGTGGGGCCACTTCACTGACACAGGGGTCATCTTCTGTAGTAGTGGACAAAACAACCTGTTCGGGCCATGCAGTTCTGCTCAGACTATTTTCTTCACAATGGCTTTGTTGTTTCTCTGTCTTGCAGCAACTTCTGCTGATCGTTTTTACCGCATTGACAGATCTCAGGTAAATCTTTATTCAGTTATAATTTCTATAGATTTATTTTTTTTTAAAGCTTTGTCAAATGCAGCTTAAAAAGAATTATCTGCCATTCCTCCTGTATATTCCAAAATGTTACTGATGTCTCATGAGAAATAGAGAAAATATTCTGGGCCATTTTTTAGTTGATGTAATTCACATTGTTTCAATGATGTCTTGTGTCTGCTGACCATCTGCCGTTCTGTTTCCTAACAATTTGATATAAAGATCAGAATTTTCTGCACTCGTCATCCTTATTGTCTTACTAAGGGCATCTGTGTGGCACCAGTGTATTTGCATTTATCTTTTCACTGATGCTTTTTGGCACCAGAAGCCTTGATGCTGTGTATGTGTCTGCCACCAAATAGCTATAAAAGTTAAGGTGATGTTACAATTTGAGAATTAGAAACAGAGCTGCATCAAATATTCCTAAAACAATATGTAGCTCTGCTGGATTCAAACCTGTGGTAGAGATTTGACAATCTGAATATGTTTTCTAGAAAACACTGAAAATTTTACAGGGCTTTTGGTGTTTCTGATTTGTGGCCAGAACGGGCCAATTAGTGGCTCAGCATTACGTGCAAATTGTTGATTTCACACAGTGGCCATTTGTATCTGGTCCCCCTGAGAACTGTGTAAGCTGTTTCTGAATCACGTGAATGTATTACCATTTCTTAATAAAAGCAGCTAGTGCTTTAGTTCAAGCAGCAGGAGCTGTGACTTCAGAGTTGCCAGGTTCAATGTCTGCATGTAGCCACCATGGGACTTCTTTACACACATGTTGTACATCTTTGTTTTCATGTTGTACTTCAACATTTGGAAGGCATGGATGAAGAAGATGCAGGTTAAACTAAGCAATCTGATCCTGTTTGGCTTATTCTGTATTTCTTTAATACTTGACACTGTGCAGATGGTCATCTTTCTCTCCCACTCCTCCTGTGTTTCTGTGGGGAAAAGGTCAATACTGTGTGATGGTCCCAGCACACAAACAGTGGGAAGTGTCCTGCCTGTTTGCCTACATAGACAGGCCTACTCCCACTCAGTGTTTTTGTGAAGGACAATGAGCCTTCAGTGTCAATAACTAAAAGGAAGGACTAAGAAAGAAAGCTTTGTTAATGGAGATGTGAAACCAGAATGTACAAGCAGTAAAGATCTGGAAGAGTACCCCCAAACAATGAAAAGTTCTGTCAGCCATCACTGAATGAGACACCTTGGGTGTTGATCCTTATTTCGAAATGCAAACCTCAGCCTGTAGGTTTCATCAGAATGACGTGGAATCATTGAGCCTTTTAAGTGTTGCTGTGACTGTGAAGCTTGCTCATTGGAAATCTTGTTTGGCTTGAAATCAGTGAAATATTTATTAGTGACTTCTGTGGCATTGGTTTTAATGTGGTTGTATAAGTATGCACTTAAGTGCACAGAGTCCCCTGAATGCTCTTCAGAGACACTAATGTGCAGCCAGCTGGCTCTAGGGCAGCTGGGTGCTTTGAGAGATCAGTGATGCTGCAGGTTCATTATTTGTTGCTTGTATCACTCCAACAGGAACATTTGCACTTTGTGACAGAAATTTCGCAGGACGAGATTTTTATTCTGGACCCAGAGGTGGTAATGTCACAGCAGGTGGGGACGCCACCAGGAATGCCTGATCTGGTAGTGGAGCAGGCCTCTGGGTGAGTACTGCTGGGATCGGACTTTTCACGGTTGTATTAGAGATAAGCGTCTCTTTACGGTCCCCTTTTCTGAAGGACTGGGAGTTGTGGGAGGGCAGATATTAGATGAGGAGCTGAGGACAGGAACAAATCCAGCCATGGTAATGACAGAAGGACAGTAGCATAATCCACATGTACTCCATTAGGCATCCTGGAGCACACAGCAAGGCTAATAGACTTCAGCACCTTTTAACCTCCTCTGTAGGTCAAGATACCACTTGACTATCTGCCCTGTCATAAACCTATAATGATTGAGTTACAAACTCTCTTCTCTGTGTGGTTAGGGCTCTGATACCACTGTATAAGGCCCTGAAGCCCTTTATGTCTAAGCATGATGGTGAAGTGTCTGTTTCTTATCATCCTCTCAACAGACCAGAAATGCTTCTATTCATCTTTAGGAATCTTGTATTCGTAGTGAATTAATCAATTTAAACTTGCCATGGGCTGAAAAATGCTGGGAACCACTAAGCATAAGATGGCTTCAAAGTGGAGTACGCAGCTAATTTCTGAGGGGTGAATGCCTTTCTCTTCCTTCTTATATCCCTAGAATATCAGATCGGTGGAACCCTGCTGTGCGAAAGAGGATGCTGAGCGACAGTGGCCTTGGCAAGATCTCCCCCCACTACGAGGTACCTGACAAACAAAAGGACGCCAGCCAGACACATATGCTGCAGTAAGAGCCCTCTGCATTTCTCTGCTTGATGACGCACTGTCACTGTCACCACAGCCAACTCCTGGTGTCTCCTTTAAGCGTAATGAATTGTGCCGACATGCTGAAATTACTGAAGTTCTTTTGCTACCTCTCTTTTGCTCCTCCCTTCTGTTCTTCCTCTTTCTCCACTATTGTATGTTCTTGCCTTTGCTTCTTCCTCTGTGGCACCCTGAACTCTTAATTAATCTAGATCCAAGGATCCTGAAAGAAAATATGTTATTTTGGGTGCCAAAATTTCCACCTAAGGAAATGTTCTTGGCAACTGTTTAGGAGAAAGATCAAAGCATTCACCCTCACTGTAGCTTTGATACCGTGTGACAAAGCAGAAACCTCTAGAACTGTGGCTTGTTGTCAAAGATATGGGCAATAGTTTTCATATAATCTTGAACCATGTAGGATGGCTAAACATTGGTTTTCTTTCTGATGATACTCCCATGGAGACTTCTACCACTGTATCCTATTTACCCTGTTCAGATTTGTATAAAAACATCTCTTATTCTGCCTGCCTATTTTAGAAGTGGTTCTCAACTTTTTGGTCATTTCCCTTTAGATTTTCAGAACTATCAGTAGATCTATAATTACTACCAAAACTTAGATGGGAAACACTTGTCAGAACTCCGTTGGTGACTTTGAAAGATTCCAGTCTTTTGGGATTGTTTCCCTTCCCCCGACCCCCTCCAAGTACCTAATGTATAATTATGTACATCACTTCTGATTTATGTTTCTAGTTTTACTGTGTGGACATCCCTATGGACAGATATTAAAACTTAGTATAGAAAAATAAGGAACAGTGACCATGTGGTCCTTGTTTCAGATTTTCTTTCTGTCTGGATGTGTGTGGAAGGGGGCTGCAAAGTGCCTACAGGGCAGGCAGAGCCTACATTTCCCAGACAGATGCAGTGTGGATGGTAGACTGTGTAGGCATGTGGCTGCCAACGGGAAACTTTCCAGCAAACTGGAAACTGCTGTCAGGAGGAGGAGATGTCATGGTAAGAAAGGATGATGTAGGAAGCACTTACAAAAGACACACCCCTGGTTTTCTCCTGTTGCCCTGAGGGATTCTGGGTTAGTTCTTGGTGCTCTTTGCAGTGTGAAGAATGGTGAATTCAGGTTCACTTTTCCACAGACTGGAGTGGCAGGGCCCAAAATTTAAAGCTAACAAAGCTATGAGAAAAGTGATCCTTAGACACTTCTAGGCAGTATGGAGAGATGGTGAGAACATGTGGACTAATTTCTGATTGGTAAGAGGAATGATTTGGATTACATCAGCGTGACTGGAAATGTTTACTTAGCTGTAACAATTATGTTTGGTAGATTTATTAAGTACAAGAAAAGTCAGCAGCATTGCCCAGAGTAAAGTGTATCTGTCACTGCCTGCTCTGAGGAATTGTTTTCTTTACAGCTTTTCTAAAAACTTTAATTGTTTTGGCTGAAATTTTTCATAGTAAGACTCCATCTTTGACTGTTTCTTTTTCTTGTAGTAAATACTTGAACAAAAAAGTCAGTTCTTTCTGAAGGCAAGATTTGTGGGAAATGTGCTCCTTTAAATTACCTGCTTTCAAATAAGTAAATAAATCCAGAGGTTGTTTCCTGAGATGTTTTAGTGCTGGTAGTGGAATGAACTTCATTGGAATGAAGTTTTGGAGGCTTGACATTTAATAAAATGTCATCATAATACCAGGGAGATGCCTTTCGCTGTCTTGAAAATTACCCCTGAGTTTGCCCTGCTGATGAGATTGTTCATGCACTTTGGAGACACCTCAGATTCAAGAGTTTTGCTTTCAAAAGTTTCTGTCTGTACATGCTCACAGAGGAGTTATGCCCCTTCTGTGCTTAATTCAAGTTGCAGGCCTGCCTACAGGGCTGAGGGAAGGGGGGCTGTGCTGCTCACCACCTGATCTCCAGCAGCAAGGAGAAAAGGGATGCAATAGTCGTGGTCAAATGGAGACATGCAGGTGTCTGGAAATCAGAATGGAAATAATGAAAAGGAAGAGGACATGGGACACATATAGGTAAGGGAATAATGAGTCAGGCTAGAGGCACAGAGGAAGGGTCTGCGGCTGTTTCTCTCCAGAATCTGGAATTCTGGGTTTATACAGATTATTCATTCCACAGGTGGGCAAGCTCTGAAATATGTTTTAAACACTGCCTCATTTGCTGCCAAGATGGAAGGTATATAGTAAGTGGGTCAGGGGATCGTGGTGGAGAAAGAAAGATATTATTACTGTTAAGGCACTTGAATGCTGCTCTGGAGGACTGGCTTCTCTGCTCAACATCCCTGACAGGATTTCTGAATGATGAAGATTTACAACAAAGTTTTTGCAAATGGCCTGTTAACAGTGGGCTCCTCATTCTATGCATGTCCACTGTGAAGTAGCTTTGGTTCCTGGGAGGCCAGTACAAGGAGAATTTGAAAGAAAGTGAAGGGCTGGAAACTGAGAAATAGGCTTTCTGTTGCCTCAGGTTGTAATACCAATATTAATGAAAAGTTTGTGCCTGCTTTCCCACCTGCAGAATACAGATAATATTGCAACCTCACCTTAGAGGAGCAGAATGAGGGTAAATTTCATGGCCATGAGAAACCTAGGTACTATGGGGAGACACTGTCAGAGATGCTTAGCAGGAAATTAATTATTTTGCATTCTGTGCAGTCTTGGCATTGTGGAATAAATAAATCTTGAGGCTGTGCACTGCATATACAGAAGGATATCATTCAGGTCTCTACTTAAATACTGAGACAAGAGTCCGGAAGAAGAAAGTGAAGGGTGGCAATGTGATTTAAGGTTGTTGTGACATTTAATGCAACAGGGGTGGAGTATGATGCTTGGGTGACATGAGCTGTGACATTTCCAAACTGTTGAATGGTTGAATTTGCAACCTAAAATAGTCTTTCTAACCTGGCACTTTAAAGCAAAAAAGAAGTGCTTTAGAGAGCACTATTATGTTTTGGTAGCTGAAGTATCTCAGAGGTTCTTTACAAAGATTTGTCCCTTCAGAAATTATTTTTCAAATAAAACTTGAGAGAAGGATTATAGCAAAATTTCTAAAGAGGAATATGGCAGAGAACAGAGTGGACAATTCCTCCTGTGCATGGAGCTCTTATGGATCTTTTAAGAATCATCAGCGTCCAGTATTTTACATTTAGTCTGAAATACTGCACAGCATTTCCAACTCAAAGTGCATTATCCTATAGCCTAGGGCAAGTGTCAG
The DNA here is from genome assembly GCF_009829145.1 of Chiroxiphia lanceolata. Classification (NCBI taxonomy): domain Eukaryota; kingdom Metazoa; phylum Chordata; class Aves; order Passeriformes; family Pipridae; genus Chiroxiphia; species Chiroxiphia lanceolata. Next base: position 58,787,388 of record NC_045641.1, read on the forward strand.
GGGACTTGGTGTGAGAAAAAGTGTCATAGTTGACTTACTGGGAATGTTATCTCAGTGGTCATTTTTCTCCTAAACAGTTGGGAGTGAAACTCTTCAGGTATTAGGAACAGATTAAACCACAGCTGGTCATAATATAGCTGCAGGGTGCTTAGAGTGCATCTGTCATCACTATAAACACACATATATAAATATGTGTGTATATGCATATTTATATATATAAAACCTCTTTGAGATGAAGTTATTATTTCTGACAAGTGAGGAATGTAGCTAAAAAGTCAAAGTATGCAAATAGAAAGATCCCTTAAATTATTTCAATAAATGGAAGCAAAGAGAATATGTGATCTGAAAATAATTATAATGTTTGATGTTGCTTTTGATCACAAGCTATTGTGTCAAACTGTAATTTGAATATAATGGTTTTGAGGCAGGGTTCTTTGAGACAGAAATTATGCTTTTGTTTTCAATTAACTGTGCTTCAAGTTATTTTCAGCTGGCTTTTGATTAATGGCATTTTGTGTTTTGGTCCTTTTTTTGATAGCTCTTTGATGATATATGGAGTGGACAAGACAGGAAACAGTGTCTTAATGCAATAACCAGGAGCTGGGACAGATTGTAGTTTAACAGGAATATCAATTAGTGTGAATGGTGCATAAAAAACCACAATAGGAAGACAATTTATTTGGACTAGAGGTATTTGTTCTTTATAAAGCTAAATATCCTGGTCTGACTCCACTGAAACAGAGGACCCTTCCTTTGTAGATGAGTGGGTTCATCCTAATTTTATCCTGTGATAAAATGGTGCAGTGAGTTATGGGTGACCTCATGGCCTGCTGTAAACATTTGTTGCTGGCAATATATTTCTCTTGCTAGTTATGTTTGTTACCCTGTTATGTGTTGAGAGCTGGAAAATGAAAAAAAATAAAAACCAGAACAGCATACAAAGATGAAAAGGTGACTATACTTTGGTAGAGGTTTAATCTATGTTTTTTAATTGAAGTAATTAATTTCCCCATTTTTGGGGGCAGTAATGAACACTTTTCTAGCAGCTGTCCAGCTGTGATGGCAATGTATTTCCAAAGCTGCTAGCTGCATTGGCTGAATCGAGTGCATGGCTCGTGAAGGGTGGGTGAAGGTTGGCCAGAATGCCATCTGGTCTTGTCAGGGAGAAGAAGAAAAAATGCCTGTAGGTGCTGGAAGATGGTTGCAGCCCTTTACACTAAATAGACATTAATTAGCTAGTAATACTATGCAGGCATTGCTTTGTGAGGCAGTAATAACCTAGCTCCTCAGAGAGAAGAAGAAAAAGGCTAAATGCCAAGTGTTTTAACTCAACCACAAGAATCAGATCATTGCCCAGGAAATCAGTGTGACAGTGCAGATGTTACAAGGTGGTTTAGGGTATTTTTTTTAAGAGAAATCTTTGTGTAGTGCAAGATGAGAAGAGCATCAGGTATACAACTTTGAATGTAGAAAGGAGAAGGAATGCTCTTTTAGTGAAAGTTTAGAAAATATAAAGAGATGATTCAGAACATGGTAGGCAGGAGCTGCCTAGTGACAATGAGCCTTTAAAATGTCAAAGGTTGGTAAAAACTTGATAAATCCAAGGCTTTTCCCCAAAACTCTTCCACTGGGAAACCCAGCATCAACTCTTAAGTAGGCAGAGTAGTCTGACCTGGTGTTTTTGACAGCAAAATCTGAATTAATTTTCAGGTTCAGATTTAGTGCAAACTGCATTTATAAGATTAAGCCACAAGACTGAATTGTGTATGTTTTAAGCAGGAACTTGTACACCTGTAGAAATTACTTTCCATTGCCCAGATGAGGCTCCATGAGTACTGATTGCTTTCAAACAAATCTTATTTTAATGAAGGCATAAATCACCATCTCACCTTTATTGTACACTTCTGTGTAATCTTTATAATAGAACTAGGCCATAACAGAGCACAGGCTCTGTTTTTGCTCAACTCTTCCTTTTCTTTCTCTTCTGTTGTCTTAGATACTTTTACAAATAGCTTGCAAGGCATCATTCTTACTACCTGAAAGTGGAGCTTGAGAAAGGTTTGCCTAAAGTAACTCCCTGCCTCTTGCTAGGAAAGGACCGTCAAAAAGAAGGGGTTGTTTAGTAAAAGGGAAGATGTAGACTCAAAGAAGAGGGAAAGCAATGCAAAGAGGATTGAGAATAAGTCAGGAAAAAGTAAACGTGGGTTAAATAGGGAAAGAACTTTGAAGAAAGCAAAGAAAAATAAATTATAAGAATATAGCAAGTGGATAAGAAATTGAAGGGAAAGCAAGTTCTCTAAGTGAGATTGAGTGCAAAAGTGATGCATTTTAGTGTGGGTCCTGGTCGCGTGTTTTTAGAGCTCTTACTGTTGTCAGCATAATGCAGCCATAATACTTACAGTTTTACACACATCCCAGATAGAGGCTACAGTTTATCCACCATTAGGAAAACCTTTTTTCAGTTGCTGCTGTAAATCTCCCCTTACCCCCACTTATGGAGAATTTCTTGACAAAGATGGGACCTGTTAATTTTTTTACACTCTGGTGCACAAGTGTGGTAGATAATAAATGCCATATATTTTATGGTCCTGTTGTGAATATTTTCTTCATATACTTCAAGTTTTTAGCCACCTTCATTGGTTTTGGAGATTTTCAGTGGGGAAAAAAAGCGGTAATTATTGGTTTCCTTTGGAATTCTACCTTGAAAATATGTGCCTGTGGTTCTGAAAAAATTGGTTTCTGCCCTGTCTCATTCCTTTAAATGTAACAATGAAAATCTCACAGATTTTTAGCTATATTTAAATAATTTTTTTGAAGCTTCTTACCATCCACAAAAAAATATTCAGCCTGACAAACAATAGGAAGGCTCTTAAAAATGGTGGATCTTGGCTGACAAAAAGGAGTGTAATTTCTCTCAGAAATCTCTGTTTTTAAAGTTCGTTCCAGAAATAGATTGAATTTCTTATTTTTTTTCTGTATAGCCAGTTCAGTAATGAGCTACTCTAAACCAGTATAGTTATTTTTATTTTGTGGCATAATCACTGAATACAAGAACAGTCTGTAACATTGCAGACAGAAATAATTCCCAGTGAAATTCATACTCTCTCCATATCAACAAACAAAAGTCTTGCTTAATGCCCTGTGCTGCTTTGCAGCCCGTGGGCTTTCAAAAGTTTCTGTATGGACACCTGTTGTTGCTGGTATCTGTTACTATTTGGAAGCTGATTTGAGCTTTCACAAATTTTCTAGTGGAACCTTTATTTCTCCTTCTGGAGCTGCTTATTATACAGCAAAACCAAGTACAGCTGCAGATGCAGAATATATACAAATTTGTCAAAAGATCTGTCATGTACCTGGAATTAAAACTTTTACCTGGACAAACATTAATTTACAAGTTAGTTTTGAGCCTCTCCCACATTTCACCTAATCCATGTCCACCTCCCCCAAGCAGTGTCTCTATTTCTGGTGACGTTCATCCCTGTCATGACTGGAAGATGGGACTCCTAGAAGATGTGTTACTAATTAGTAAACACATTTTAACTCAACTGTAGAAGAAAGGCAGAGTTGGGAGAGGAAAACAATGTTAAAATGACAGAGGATGGAGAGTAATGTTCATACCAAAATACCTTTGCAAAGACTGGCCTGGCATGAGATAATGCTTGTGGTTTATCCTGAGTGAGGTAAACATGAGAACAGATGTCCTCAGCTCAGGATTCAAGAGGCTTTGCATTACTTGAGTCATGTTGGTACCATCTCAGGTATGGTTCCAGGCTGGCAAAGATCCTGGCATTTTGCTCTTTTGTCTGAAGGCACAAAAGCAGGACTAGGGAAAGTGTTACCACTACAGTCCCTGTTTGGTCAGGGGATGAATCATGGCCCTATGGTGATTGCACCCACCAGACCTGAGGGACCTCTGCAAACAGCGAGAATCAGATTGTTCTGAAAGCTATTCAACACAAACTTTCAGCAACTTCTGGTGCCACCCTTAAGTAATTGAATACAGGCAAAACCTTATTTAATCACCTTTTCCTCTGTTTTAATTAGTAGAATTTTTATGTCACTACTACCAAAGTCTGGCCTTATGTAGAGAGAATTGGAGTGCAGAAAATTCATGGGTTTTACTTATTAAAATTTTTGCAACAGTCACTAGTATTTGGTACTTGTACATCATCCTGACAACCCCTATCCCAGTAATACTGAGCTTTAAGACTCTGACTTTTGCTTCTGCTCTTGTTAACCATAATTGGGAAAGGAAGAAATAAGAATTTGGTTCAGATTTGCACGTCTGTGGCCTTATTTGTGTATGTTAATACAATGCAAAGGGTGTTGTTCTCTTCAAGAATGAAGTCTTCAGCCTTTGGAGTTGAGGTGCCTAATTACTAAGGGGTTTTAATAACAGTAGGCACGGCACATCTGATGAGGTGGTTTATGTATCTACCCCTTCAATATGTGATGGAAATTGAGTACGTCCTGTACTGTATCCTGGAAGATGTTTTTATTCTCCTTGGTACTTATAACCAATTAATTTTATTATTCAGCATTTAGCTCCCTAGAGTGGATTGGGTGGGATTTTAGCTTCCTCTTTTCCCACCCACCTGCCCTTGAGCCTTCAGCATGAGGGCTCTTAATGACTTTTGTGGCATCACAACACCTGAGGCACAGCTGAGGAAATTCACACTGATGGCAAATTATTTTGGCAGACAGTGACATGCAAAACACTCACACACCATGAGACTACAAATTTGTTTCTTTAGAGAGATCTTGCCTCTAGACTGACATTCCACTTTCCAAAAGGGGAATGCAAGCAATCCAGCTCTCCTCTTCTCCTTGGAGCAACTTCAAGCAACAGAATACACATGTACTTGACAAAGGAACCATCTTACTTGGATGTGAAAAACTCAACTATCACCTAGCTTGAAAACGTTTTCCGAATAGTTCCAATAGATAAAGGGGTGGCAACGAGTTTCCCACATGGAATGTCAGGGTTTTTTATAATTTGGGGTGCATTTAAGGGAGAAAAATTTATGTTGACAGAGTACAGATAGCTGGGTGCCTTGGTTTTCCTTAAGTGCTTTACCGTAACAGCGATATATCTGCTTTCCACTCTCTAGCTGATAGCCAAGACTGAAGCAATAGAGTCTCTTTTCTCTTTTTTTGTTACAACTCTATCCTTTTCTGCCATTGGCTTCCATCCTTGCTTACTTACTTTAGCCCTTGGTTGCAAAGCAGAATCTTCACTGAGGAGTAAAACAGCTTTACAGCAAAGAAGACAGGAATACATTAAGAGGATAACTTCCTGTCATCTTGTTTTCTGTTTGTCTGGGTGAAACAAAATGACATTTGATAGTTTGATCTTTAGGGCCTACTGCTTTCCTGCAAACATTGGACATGTGCTCCTGCACATGGCAGGAGAAGGGTAGACAGAGTGGATCTGATGATGCCACTGTCAAATGGGAATATCCCTCTCTCCAACTTTATGGAGTGGAAAGAGCAGACCTATGGTCCCCAAGTGACATTAAGGCACTGGAAGAGGGGCTGGATGGATTTACTGGGTGATAAAGGATGATTGACAGAATGAAAGTATGTATTCTTCTGGGCATACTTTAAGCACTGTTATAAATATAGGGTGAATATTCTCCAGCATGGCAGACTTACAGTCCAAAAAAATTTGGAAAAATAGTGTACCTTGTAGTTTTAGATAATATGTATATCTGTATTTCTGTGTACTTGTTACTTATTTGTAAGAGTTGAAGTAAGAAAAAAACCGAACAACAAAAACCAAAACCCAAACATCCCAGTCCTAGTTTTCTGAGCATTGCACAGGAATAGCAAGTCTGTGTCCATGTGCTCTGTCCCTGCCATAAGGAGCTGCCATCTGCTCAGAGAGGAGAGTGGTTCTTAATGTGTTCTCACTCAGTACCAAGCTGTCTTATCAAAGCCAAAACTAGTGAGCTTCAGAGCCCTGGTACGAAATACAGTCCTGTACATATGTTACACACACATTGGACTACATAGTGTGTTCAAGTTTTCACACTTGGACTTCTCATAATATGCATTCAGATTGCATTTTTTAATACCTTGTTCATATTCCTAAGTTCTGTTTTAATAGACTTGCAAAGAGAATAGAAATGTAGTTTGGACAAATAAGTGCTCTAAACTATCACACAGAAGTACTACTTTGCCTGAGTTAACAGTGTCAAACTCAAAAAAGTCAAACCTTTGCTAATTTTCTCAAATTCTTCTGATATCTTCATGCTTGTGTTTCATCTGCGGCTAAAAACTGGGAAGTGTCAAAAATACCATGCAACAAAAAGCAAATGACAAAGGATAATTACATGAAAATAGGTCATCTTTTGAGGTTTGCAATTTAATATTTTAAACTTGCAAATTTTAGAGTATTTGGGTGAGACTAGGAACAATATTCTGACATGAGCCTTCACCTGACTCATGGAATGAAAAATGAGATTTTGCACTGGGACTACTTGAAAAATTCACTTGTGAGCTGGTTTTTCTTGGTGGAAGTGTGCATGGAAGAGGTTTATGTCTTCTGGAAAACATTGCTTGAAACAGAAAGTACCCGTGAACGTGGGTTGGGTTTAGTGTTTTTGGGTTGGGGAGAGATTCTCTGGTTCACTTGGGAACTGCTGAGGGAGTGTGTTTCCCAGGTTGTGTGTCCTGGCATGGCTGCTCTACAGGGAGCTGCCCTTGCTCTTCCATGTCTGGGATGAGTGTCCTAGTCCCTTGGCTACAGGCTTATATGTCAGGGTGTAGAAGGTAGAGTGTCCTCTTAAGATGCCCACCAAAGGACTTCTTGGGTGAGAGGAGAAACTTCTGCAAGCTTAAAAGCATTCATATTGTCCTTGCTTGTCTGCTGCTCCTCTGCTCTAGGAAAGGAGCACTAAAACCCACAGCTTTGTCTCCATAGCTGAGACAGAGAGAGTGTTTAGCAGTGCTGGCACAGAGATGTGTGCAAGGGAGGGAAATACATGAGGAGTGGGACCATAACACATAGCCCTGCTGAGGTTCCTGGCAGTGTTGATGCCCATGGGCAAGCAGGGACAGATGGACCTGGCTAAATTGTGCCAAGAGCTGAAATCAGAGAGACAGAGGTGGCTTGGAGCCAGTGTAACCCTGACTCCTAGATTCCTGTTTCTGTGCCAGGCATCTAAAAGTGCAGCACAAAACCATATCTGAAACTCCCATTAGAAGTTTTATTCTCCATAAATTAGTCTATAGAAGGAGTGTAAATGGCTTAACAGTTCTGCTCTGCCTAGGACATGTGTGTGTTATGCATATTTATTAAGGGTTTTTTTTTAATTTTTGGGTCTTTTTTTTTTTTTAAAGATGGCAAGAAAGTGAGGATTTCTTAGCGCTTAGAACTTTGTGAAAATCAGGCCACTTATTTTTGGACATAATTGCTAGAATTTGTTTCTGAGAGATTCTTGTGTTTCAGGAACTAAATGCTATTTATCAAAAGTGACTGGTTTGCATTGCTGCAACAAACAGACCAGCTTTTAGATTGTTTAGAAACCCAAAGGGGCCCAAAATTATTTGGGTAGTACCTCAAGATGCCAAGCAGCTGATGTGCTTCACCTCCATCTAAGCCTGAGGGCCAAGTGGAAATATGTCTTGTGAACCAGATTATATCTGATATGCTTGCATTGTGGCTGTCATGGTGTTGTGATTGGAAAAATAATTTCTTTCTCTGAGTTAAATAAAAAACAAGTGTCATAGCAAAATGACCTCTGTGTTAATCTTTTCCTGGAAAAAGTAAAAGTCCACTGATTCTTTGCTGAGGAAAGAGGCCAGATGTTTTGTTACCTAATTGCACCTAATACATTTTTTATTTTCATGCAGAATGCCATGGAAGTGCATAAACCTAGCCCCTTTAGTTTGTGCTCCAGGTATTCTTAATAACGATCTCTGTCAAACAGCATCCAGTCCCTTGACAGCCAGTTTGTTGTTTCACCAAAGCATTACATGGTGTGGCTGGATCTTGCTTTCTTTTAGGGTTAGAGCCACATCAGCTACTGCTTTTCCTTTACCTTTGGTACCTAAGCTCATCAAGATGTTGTCAGGTAGGTCAGGGAGGATTTTGAAGATTTAATTCAAATCTGGAAATGGAAGAATAGCATTTCAAAGAAGTTGGGATTAGACCCTCTTATGCTTTGCATTCTGCTGAGATACTTTGGTTTCATGTGATGATAAGAGAAAGAAAGGCCAAGTATTTAAAACAAGAAACCGAACTAAAAACCAAAACCAAACAAACTAATCACCCTAGAGTGATCATGCTGCTCATCTGGAAATACCTTCTTTTTCAACTAATAACAAGCCAGCTTTCTCAATTATCTTATTCAAGATAAATGTGATAGAACATTTCTCTATCCCTCTTTCTTTTCCTTTTTTTCTCCTTTTTTTTTTTTTTTAATTTTGAATTAACCTTAAGCATGTTTGGGTTTGTATCTGATTTTGCAACAAAACTTTTATTCCCTTGTTAAAAAACAATTCCCAGACAACTCCTCTGGGTGTCAGTACAACTTCAGGTATAGCTGTATTGTGGTGTTCCAAACCTTCATTAAAGCATTCCACAGTGGACAGGGAAATGGTAAGAGATAAAAAGTTAGATAGTAATGAGAAAAGACGTGACAACAAAAGGGACACAGGCATGCCTTAGACCCAGCAAGGAATACATCTGAGCTGCCCTAGTTTCCCTAAGAAGCACCGAGTTATATTCCATATGCTGGACTGTTTGTGAACAACCTGAGTGCAGGTAGACACTGAGACTGCCCAAGGAAGTCACAGAGAGGCTAGAAAGAATATGGATCTTTGCCTTTAGCAGAATTAGAAAAAAAGTAGGCTCTCCAGAGTGTTATTGTAGGTTACAGGACATGTCCAAACAGATTTCTGCAAAATAATAAATAACTTGAACAGAATTTCTTAGATTCAGGGAGCATAGCTGGTCAGCATTTTCCCATGTGTGTGAGACAGTATGGCTATTGTCTATGAGAAATATTTGAGAAGAAAGAATGACAGGAAAAGTGGAATAGTAAAAATAGAAAGCTTTGCAGAGAGACTCGAACTGCAAAAAATTTGGGTTGGGAAGGACCCCTGAAGGTCATCTAGTACAAATCCTCATTCAAAACAGATCCAGCTAGATGAAGTTGTTCAGAACCTTGTCCAGATGAATTTTGAGTATCTGCAAAACTGGAGATTCAATAATCTCTCTGCAAAGCCTCTTCCTCTGTTTGATCATACACATGGTAAATTTTTTTTCCCTAACATCCAGTCTGAATTTCCCATGTTGCTTCTCCTCTTCTTTCTTGTCTTCCCATTAAGTAGTTGAGGGCAGCAATTAGATTTTCCTTAAACTTTCTCTTCTTACTGAATGAACTCAGCTCCCTCAGCCTCTCCTCATATGTCTCTCCTCACATACCCTCACCATCTCTGCAGCCCTTTTTGGAACTCGGTCCAGTTTGCCAATGTCTGTCTTGTTCTAAAGTCTCACAAGCACTGAGTAGAGGGTCAAAAATCACTTCCATCTGCCTTATGACTGTGCTTTTGCAATTCCAGCTCAGTGTGTCACTGGCCTTTGCTGACACAGGAAACTCTGCTGATGTACGTTCAACTTGTACTCTGCTAACATCACACATCCTTTTCTGAAAAGCTGTTTTTAGCTGTTAGACCTCCCAGCCTGTTCTATTGCATAAGTTTCTTCCTTCTGAGGTGCAGGGCTTTGCATTTGCATTTCATGAATTTGCTAGCTTGCTGTATTTCTCCAGTCTGTGTTGGTCACTCTGAGTTGGAAATGTATAGGGTCAAAGTGTGAGGAAGGTCCCAGTAATTCTTAGGCTTTTCTTTTTCTTCAGGTGCCATGGCAGTAAATGGTCATGCCCAGACTGAGCATCATCTGGTCAGGGACCAGGAAAGCAAGCAGTTCTGCCTTTCTACCAGTAAAATATGATACACTGTCTGCAGCTGGGTCTGCAGGGGACTCATAATCCCAGAGGCATTGATACAGATAGCTGAATGAGAGGGTTTCCTCAACTTTATTTTAAAAATACTTAATGCGCTAAAAATTTTCTTCATTTGCAATCAGGGAATATGTGAATAAATCCCAAGAGGAATGCCACTTCTGATTCTGAGGAGATGTACATATAAAATGAGAAGGAATGGGTTTAATCTGACAGCTCTTCCTCTCCCCTCATCATAGACAGCTGTTGTCAGGCTGAATTAGAAAGTTTGCAGAAATACATTGCTTAAGCAGGAAAAAAGGGGAATGTTCATAAAACCCTGCAGAATCTGCACACAGATTGTTATTTGGCCCTTAAATATTAAATGACTGGTTTTAAATAGGCTTGGTGCAGATGGGTTTTGCCACAGGTTTATTGATTAAAATAGCTGCTTTACATCAGCTCTAAGTTTGTTTCTCCAGAGGCTTTTGTCTTCATAAATAATGCACCCATTTGCTGAAATTTTGTTAGAACTCATCTGCTGAAGACTGACTGTATATCTCTAGGTCACTAAGCCTCAGTTGACTAGGCTCAAAATTGTGACAGTCCCTGCACTTACCTTCTTAGAAATGAACATTTCCTCTCCTACCCATCTAGTGCTGATCAAATCTAGTGCTTGCACATTAGAGAGTGCACTTGGAAACAGCTCTGATTGTGTTTGGCTGTTTGGGAAAGGCTTGTATGATACAGAAGGCTGCCTTGGCTATACTGAGGATTAGATTTTTCCAGCGATTCATCCAAATGCTGTGAGAATGAGTGGAAAAATGTCAGTGAGGGTTGGATTGGACCATTAATTTTGAAGCCTGTTTTAGATGGACATGTCTCATGCCTTCAGTGTTTTAAGACTTCCAGTTTGCTGGATGTGTCTAGTGTGTGTATGATTAGGATCTTTTTGCACTATTATTATGGCTTTTTTATGCCTTTCTAAATAAGCATATCTCGTTTTCTAGGAGATGCTTGTGCATTTTGTGTTATGTTCAAAGAGTGTTTCTTTGCTTGTATAGGGGATGGTGGAACAGACAATGCACAGCTTCCCCTTGCAGACTGAGGCTTGCAAGTTCTGTTATCCCTCTGACTAGAGTTTACCACTCTGCAACAGGAGAACACTACTGCAGGACTCATAAGAAAGGAGGCCTATGACAGCATGGAAAGCAAACAGAGGTGTTAACATGCTTTTCTTCCTCCTCCCTTCTGCTCCCCTTCCCTATCATAGAAATATTTGTCTTTACTTTAACTATCCACTACTACAATAGCTGTTCATTAAACCAGAGCAGGAGGAAGGTCAGAGTAATGCCTTCGATGAAAATATGTGAAATTAGGCTTCCCTGTCTCATTTGCGCATGAGAAAATATCATTGTTGGTAGAAGAGCTAATTGAATTTCATGCATCTGGAAATGTAACCAGTCGCAGACAATCTGGCCTGTCTTTACTCTTGGGGAGATGGTAAGCCTTTCTTTCTACAAGTTAATTTTACACCAAGACAAAACCAGAAAAAACTAACAGTTGATACCAAGAACAGGATATTGCAGGGCCTGAACTTTTGCCTGAATATTTTTTCTGTTTTGTTTAACCAAATGAAAATCTCTTCAAGATGTCATTTGGCAAAGTGTTTTGACCCAGGTGAGATCCCAGATCTTGACAGTATATTAGTTTTTCCCGAAGTATCTCTGACTTGCCTCTTATTTTTTTTAAGACATGGAAGTCGTGAGAATGATAACTTGCTTCTTTATGACAGTAAAACACACAGCTAGAATCATACTAGGAGGGTAGCTGACAGGCACTAGATAGATGGTTACTCTGTGGATGTTAGCAGCTGAGAATCCTCCCTTCTTGGGACACCTGTCTGGTGACCAGTGCTGCCATAGTATATCTCTCACACTTCTTACAGACCTGAGAGAAAGATGTGTGACCGGAAATATGAGCATCCACTGGATTTTTTTTCCTGTCAGGAAAGCCCCCTGTGACTGTGGAGTGAGTGTATGTGGTTTAGAGCAGGTCATTACACTTTCTTTCTTTCCTCCCTTAGAGCCTGTCATGAGCATGGGGTAGACTAGTCAATGCATAAAATGCCCAACACTATTAGTATGAACTTTTCAGCAGTCTCACTTCCTTCCATTATGGCTATGAGCAAGAGTCCCCATAGTGTAGTTAGACCAATATTTGAGCAGTTAGGAAAGCCTCCCCTATGTTAAATTGTATGGCCTGGAACTGTAGGAGCATGTTGAAAGTCCTCCCCACTCTTTGCCAAAATACTTCATATGTGTAGTGGAACAAAGAAAGCCTAGTTTATTGGGGTTGAACTTCTGGTGTCTCCAGTGGTGGAAGCTCTCATTGAGACTTTTCCTGTGGTTGAGATATTCAAAACCTCTCTTTGTGGCTTTGCTGCTACATCAGAAAGTTTGAGCTTATGCTATTGTATTTCCTTGTGAAAGCAGATATTGACTCTCTAGCCCCTCTGTTAACAATGGATAACATGAGCCAACAAGCTCAGAGTTTATTAGGGTGAGACAGGGAGGTGCATATGTACGTATCAAGAGGCTGTGGTTTTATAAACCTTATTTTCTCAGGATGTCAGGCTACATGGATCCAAAATATGCTTGATGAATCCTTTCAACTGAAACCACTGATAGTAGCATCAGTAATAGTGTTAGATTTCTTCCTGTTCAAACATTGTGTTCAAGGCATGCAACTAAGCAACATCGCAGTAGTATTTTGAAAAATATATAATAATTTTAGGCACACTAAATAGGGATAAATATGTTTTTCTTCCTTCCTTTCAGTCAATGTCTTAATTGAAAAGGCAGTGGTGTTTTAATACTGTCTTTCGTGTTGTTGATGCTTTAAGGAACTAATGACACCTGTTTTACCAAGCATAAAGAAGAGCCAAATTATAGGATAATGTCTATTGGTTATTTTATTGTTTCAAATAAAGATATGAAAGGTGATGAAACTGTGCAATTAAGAAACAAAACAAAGGAATAAATTTTGCTGATGCTGTGGAATGCTGCATTAGTAATGGGTGGAGAGTGAGGATACATTAGCTAAGGAACCTGGCATGGCTCCCGCATGTAAAAATATTTTTAAGTACCTAAAAATTTCCATCACTTGTTATGACCCATTCTGCACTGTTTAACCTTGTAGGAAACACTGTGTGTTGAGTTTTGATCTTCAGAAGGGCTGCTGCTAGAGGTTGTGGACAAAGGTCTGTAACTAACTGGCCAAAGCACTCTTAGTTATGTGTGCTAAATCCTCCACTTACCTGCATTTCTGCTGTACTTCGACAGACACGGCTGAAGTGCAAGGGCAGAGCTGCCCTGGTTGGCAGCAGAGCAGGATGCATGCCTAGGATGTTCAGTAGCAATCAGAGACTTTAATGGCTGTAGAGGACTAATTAATTCTGATCCATACAGACACATTGGCTTCTTGTGCAGTCAGAATCTCAATTAGGCAATCAAATTTTTTCCTTTCACAGTGACCATTGCTCCAGCTGTGCTGTAACTCTTTCCTCTCTGTATTTGCAAATCTTCCTCTTTTTTAAAGCAAAGAAAATGGTATACTTTGTCACGAAAGTTTCCTTCTTTTCTTTCCATTTGTTCTGTTTGCATCCATCTGGATATTTGCGTATCTGCTTCTGATGTTCTGTAATCCCTCAACCTTCATTTTCAGACCCTTGTTATGAAATGAGATCATGACTCCTTCCTCAGCTTCTTTATTCCTCCAACCCAGGGTTTCTAACCCTTCTTTTCCCCCCTCCAACCCTCAGCCCCTGCTGAGTCAGTTAAATATACATGTGCTCTTTTCCCCTTTGTTCCTTCTTTTCCCTTCACCCCTCTGCGGCTGCTTTTTTTATGTCAGCTTTGATCTGTTTGTTGGCAACACTAACATTTTTAAATCTTTTGTAATTTGTTATTTTTGTACATCGTTGTAAAATTAAATATCTTGGAAAGGAAACATGGGTTGCAGGAACAAACCCATTGTTACCTGGATGGGAAGGCTAGGTATGTAACTGAATCTGTGCTGGGGAAGTGCTGAGGCAATGGTCCAGTCCACTGCATGCTGTCAATCTGGTTTAAATAATGAAGGTATATCCCATAATCATCTATACAGTTAGGCCCAGTTTTGCTAAGCCAGGCTACTGCAGCAAAAGGGAAAATGAAGGGTCAGTACTTGAGCCTCTTTATGTTCCTTTGTTGTGGATGGTGACCAAAACCATGAGAAGCGTGATCCTTTGTGATGAGAACTGTGACACAAATCCCTGGAATTCAGTGAGGTTCTTCTGTTTGTCAGCAGGGGCACTGAGAGGTCCCTCATGTTTTAAAACCCTTCACTCTCTTGAAGTATTATCAGAGGCTTTATCCACCGGTTAGGGTATCCTATAACTTGTGTTGCTGCTGGTATGTTGCTGTACCTACATCTGTTCCAGACCTTTTTTTTTTATTTTTTTATCTGTTCTGTTGCTTTTGTGAAGATGACATGAACTGTTATTAATTATGACTAGTGTTTTATACAAGCCACTACACTGACTTATGGCCAAAAAAAAAAAAAAAAAAGCCACTGTAATGACTGTGAGTTCCTGCTGAGATGTAATTTCCTTGACCACCCTTAGTTGAGAGGTTTTCTCCTGGCAGTGACAGTAGTAGATGAGTTTTTTGCCAAGTATCTACAGACACTCTTGGCATCAGTCCTCAGGGACATGACTCCATATGGTCACTCTGGCCTGCAGAACCTGGTGCTAGATTAGATCTCTGTCCTTTTCAGCTCTATTTTTTTTTTTTGTCAGATGCCTTTCAATCCTCTCTTATAAGAAATAAAGAATAAAACCTTCAAATTAGTCCATATCCCATTCCCCACACTGAGACTGAACTTTATTTGTGGCCTTTTTTTACCAAAGATTGACTGGATTTTGTTGTTTTGTTCCAGGTCACCAGTTTCTTCAGAAGATCAAGGTAAGATCTGTTTTATTGATACTAATGGTGTATTAAAAATGAGACCAAAGAATAGCTAGTAAGCTATATTTTAACACCCTCATGGTGGAGAAAAATGACTTTGTAAAAATGAAACTTTGATCTTGATCAAACTTTGCTCACCCCTAGACATTAAGTGCTTGATCATTTAGTTGATTTAGTTGGGACTGACAGAAGTTAAGCCAGTGTTATTTGTGAAATCAGTCTTACTTAATCAAATGGAACAATTGCAAGCATTTACAATTTATTCACCCAACTGTACAGGGCTTCACCTGTGGAAAATGATGTGTGGGCTTAAAGCAAAATATATGTTTTTTGTAAAGATAAGTGCCTCTTTTATAACTCTTACAGGAGAGCATCTTTGTAGCTGGAAGGAGAGTCTATTGTGCTTTAAAGTCTTGAACACACATTATCTTGCGTTACCAGTAAAGTGAGTTTGGTAGGACAATATGGAATTTAGCACAGCTAGGAGCTTCTACATGTAAAAATCTTACAGCTTAAAGTAGCAAGTGTTGCAGGTTATGGTAATATGCTTGCACAGAAGGAGACTGAAGGATCTGATCTTTACCTATGGACTGAAGAGGGAGTTTGAGGTAATTAACTGGTTAATAACTTGACCAACTTAGGTTCTTAGAGCTAGGTGCTATAAATATCCCTCTACAGTACATTAAAGTGTGGTTGCATTGGTACTGAAATCAAGACATACTGTAAGGGGGGTGGTAATTGCATTGGCAGAGTTGCATAAGGAAGGGAGGAAAAAAAAAAGACTGACTACAAGGAGAAAGTTCATCATGTAAATCTGAACTGGGAATGCTATTTTGGGCCTAAAAAGAAGTAAATATCTATTTTCTTCTGGCGTTCAATTTGTATGCAGTCATACAGTCCGCAAGTTTTCTGACCAGTGTAATAAGTATTATTCAAGAAAGGTCCAGATGGGAATAGTAAGGACTGTTGCAAATGGAGATGTAACGAGGTCTGAGCCTGGAAGCATGTCACTGAACTATGTTAACTTGGAATGTGGAGTGACTAGTTAAGTATCAACCTAAATTAGCCTTGGCTCCAGCCAAGAGCTTTTTAGTCCAGTATAGTGGCTGTCAAACATATTGTCATTAATAAATTCTCTTTCATCTCCTTGACAAGTTCTTTCTTAGTAAAGAGAGATATAAAGAAAGCCATAAAAATGGACAAACATGTAAACCCAAAGATACATATAGCCCATCTATTCCATTCCTAGTGTCTGATAGCAGTGGATCACCTGACAACTAAGAATATGAGACTGGCAGAAGTATACAGGTTTAATTTCCTGGTGTAGCCTATTAGCTTCCTATGATTTGCAGCTCATTGATTTTGTGAAGCAGACGGAGTTTTCCTGTTTAATAGTTCATCTGCTTTTTATCATGACTGTAGTACAGGAGACTTGTGAGAAGTTAACAACATACCTCATGTCTCCAACCCTCAGAGGAAAGTTGAAATCATTATGGTCTAATATACTATTTCAGGACCTGGATTCAAGCTGCATTTCAGTGCATAAGCTTGTTAGCAATAGGCTGCTCTTGCTTTTTCATTTCCCTTGAATTTATTCTGTTGCTTCATTTTTATCTATTAATGGGGCAACAGACAGTGTATATATATATCTCTTTGCGAATCTTTAAAGTTTAGTCTTTTCTGCTGCCATAATGCTTTCCTTCTTTCCACTATTTCTATGCTATTCTAGTTTTTTCACAAAACCTTCCTGTTGCCATCTACCATCTGCTGCCAGGGTCTGGCTTTTCAGGTTTGATCAACATCTCTGAGTAGCCTCTTCCTTCCCTTTTTCCTTTTCTCTCATAAGAAATCTCCTCTTAAATGTAGAGTGAAAGACATATGTTCCCTTGACTGATTAGTGATACTGCTAGTTATTATATGTTTTGTGACCATGGAGTATCTAACTAGACTTGTCATCCATGTGTAGGAGCTTCTCTCAAACACAAAAGATTTCCCATGTCCCAGTGACTTTTCAGATAGAGAGGTCCAATGCTTGAATTTCCTTCACTGCACCACATACAGACCATGTGTTAGTATTGAGCACAGTATTAGAAGGAAAATGTGATAAAAGGGCTGTAGCATAAGTTTTTTTAGAACCTAGATGCTTCTCAGTCCACTGAGACTGCATGTGTGGAACATCTCAAATTAGTCTTAAATTTCAAATATCTTACCTAAACAAAAAAGAGAGGGTCCACGAGAGAGCTGAAAACTTATCTCTGAATTGCCTGTCTTTTATAGTGTTTATGCAGACATCTCCTGGTATATTGTTCTTGGAGTATGTATCCTGGAATCAATTTCGAGACTTCTGTTTTTATTAATAATCAGTGCTCAACTGTGTGCCTATTCAGTATGTTAAACACTTAAGTAGTTTATAAGGCAGTAATGCTTTGGGGTACACAATGATTCAAGATCCAACTGTAGAATAACGTACCTTCACTGGTATCACTCTGTGTCCTGTGTTACAGCTCCTCTTCCTACCATGGGACACCATTCTAATGTTGATTTTCTGATGATGTGATATTGATCATTTCTGAGAAAAGGCACTTTCTCTATTGTCTTGGATCTAGTTCTAACCTTCCACTTGGTTCCTTGTTTTGTCTGCTTTAATATTCAGTCCTCTTTTTTTCATCTACTATTTCTCCATGTTTTTTTCTTCTTTCCATCATCTTTGTCTTTCTTTTTTAAATATCTCTTTCCCATTGACCATGATGTTGCATTCTGCATAGATTCTTGCATTGTACTCCTCCATTTGGTTTCTGAATGTCCTGAATCACCTCCAGTGTGGACTGCCTGCTTCAAGTACTAGTTGCAAACAGTAGCTGTAGCATCTGTAGTGTACTAACAGACTTGCTACCAGAATTAGCATCTAATGCGAGTGGCACTTCCATTAATCCCTGACAGGACAATGCATTGTGCTGTCTTGAAAAGTGGGTGAGGATAAAGCACCATCTGTCTGAGACTGGGCATCTACTGAACAATTGTAACAGCACACAATACTCCTTGTTGTGGACACGTGTTAAAGGCACTGTTATCAGTTACAAAGCAGAGCCATTTTAATTGACACAGAAAGGGAAACTGCTGCTAGAAAATGCCAAACTTCAAAAGAAAAAATGCCCAAAACCTCTTAGAGATTTTAAAAGTTTTGTGTCTTTATTCTTGGTACAGGTAGTTAGGAAATAGATAAGTAAAGAGTGAAATCTATCATCTTATTTCCTATTTTTTTTTAATTAAAAAAAACCCCAACCAACCAAATGAAACACAAAAGGAGCAGACAAAACCCCTAACCCTCAAATTCTCTAACTCATTGACAAAATGATACAAGCCAAGTAAATACCAAAGCAGAGTGGTTTAGACAGGAGATTGGAGGGATGACTCTGAAGAATGACATGGAGGAGCAACCTGCTCGTTCACAGAGGCCCTGGTGCAGTTACATGCCCTGCAGCCCTGGAAGACAATGGTCTTCTTTGGGTGTTGGGATTAGCTGAGACTCAACAATGGGCAAGTGTCAGGGCCACAGAAGACCTGGTGGATGCCATGAGGGAGGGCCATGCAAGTGATCTGTTAGTTAATGCTACCACCTGCTGTATTTTCACTATATAAAAATCCTGGCCATATGCTCAGGAGGTCTGAAACTGTTGGTGGTTACTTTATCCATTGTTCCTAGAGCAGGTATGGTACTGTGAGGGGAATGCAGACTTTTAATGCATTGCCTGGCTAGTCCACAGTCATCTGATTATTGTTAGGTGAATTGTTGAGGGTTTAAAAACCTTTCCTTCATCCTGCACCTTTCAGTGCTACACTGTACATTACATGTACACTAGACTGTGCCCTGCCTGCTCCTCTTCACAGCCACCCTGTAGAAATTTGCCTACAAATTTTCCACTGCTAATGTGTTAAATAACAATATATTTTACATTATCTTTGGCCTAACTTTATCTGACCAAATTTGCCTTATCCCTGCTAATCTGTGTGATTGAGTTGGCTCTTCTTCATCATGATGTAAGCAATTGAGGGAAACAGTCTTAAAAAGAGTACAGTGAGTTCCATTTCCATTTCAATTATTCTGAAAAAAATACCAGCAAGCTCTTGAGTGTTGCTATTAATGGTGTAGGGACACTGGCATGCTATTCATCTAATGGCAACTTGGAGCTGATGCTGCTCAATACTTGTTTGTCTAACTTCAAACAGAAGAACCTTGCCTTTGATGGAATTACTCAGTTTTAAGTGGCTAAACTAATGCACCTCAAGTAGCAGTCAACCAGAGCTTAGTCCTTATGCATCTGAGTTGCATTCTAATCTGGAGACTAGAGGTTTCAGATATTTATGTCACTGCTCTCTTTCTCATTTCTCTATGAACCCATGACACTGGGCTTTTTGCCTTGTTTGCTTTCAGCAGATGTGTATTTTTTTTTGTATTTTTTTTGCTGCATCAGCATAATTTCTGTGATTAAACTCAGGGTTTCTGTTGGTTTGTTTTTTTTTTTTTTTTTTCCTGGTGCAGTAGATTCAAAATTTATGAGGATAGGATAGAAATGAGAAATTAAGACAAGAGGCGAATATATTCAATGGAGAAATTTTGGAGAGAGTTTGTTATTACAAAATAATAATATTATTCAAGAGATTACGGTAAGGGATGGGTTTTCTGCTTGAAAAGACAGATTCTGACACTAAAAGGTCTTTCAGATTCTGACAGGTGGTGGCTCCATGCTGATACTTAGTATCCAGCCTGGATATCCTACACTTAGAAGGGATTTGTGTAGAGCCGGGAGTGCATTAGAAGTGAAGTGAGTTTGTAACGGTGACATCCAAATTAGCCTCTGTTAGAAATAATTTCCACAGCAAATGCTTGACCCAGGTTCAAACTGGAAGTTTGAGGTGAGAGGTTTAATTCTGTCTCTAGATGTCCCTCTGGATTGAGAGAGCTGCTATATGAATTATAAGGAAGAGAGTGATCAAGTGTGTAAATGGAAGGCAGTGGCAGCTCCATCCCATACAGGAAAATGCTTTTCTGTGCAATGTCTGCTCCTGCCTTGAAGGCAGAATGTCCTGTGCACTGTAGTATTTGCTCCAGTGCTGTCTGCTCCCTTAAAGAGAGGAAGTCTGAATCCATGCAAGGAGGAAGATGGTTGTAGGAGCCTTAGAAAATAGCACAAGAATGGATAACACTCCTGTTGCTCCTAGTGGCCTGTGGGAGCACAGGCTTCACTGTCTTAACTTCCTTTCGTCTTTATGGAGCCACTGTTCACTAGTCTTGCTAGTCATAGTCTGCAAAGGGATGTTCTCAAGAGTTTTGAGGCCTCCTGCCACACTGAATAAAAGGACAAGCAGGGTGCTATGAATGAACCCAAACATCTCAGTGCTGGTAGAACTGAAAAAATAAAAATAATGAATTGCTATTTGGAGCACCAGATACCTTCAAAAGAGAGAGCTGAGAAGCTGTATGGGTGATGTTGCAGCCGTTTACCCAGCAACAAATTGAGATGTCTTGGAATGCTTCCTCTGAACAATTCAAAGACAGTACAGTGGGGTGTACTGCACTGCAGGTATTCCTTTTGATTAATTAGCCACTTAGGGAAGAAAGCCCTCCTGGACAGTGTTTTGAAAGTGTGTCTGTGGCCAGCTGAGCCAACAATATACTCGGGGATCTGCTCTGGGTTTGTTCATTTGCTTCTAAGCAGAGGCTGGTATTGATGCAGACCCAAGGTACCCATAGCAAGAGGAAACATTTTGTGAAAGCACATCTCTAGGACTGGGGCAGATCCTCTCTGGACAAAACCTTTAAAAGGTGCCTACACCCCACCTTTCATCATATCCAAGCAGCCTGAGGGGTCAATAGGCAGCTGGGAGGGAGACATCTGGCCAATGTGGGCATCTGAATGAGTAATAGATGAAAACAGAGAAATATTTCTTTCCAGATGGCCACTGCCATTATCCTTTTCCCCTCTGGAGGAAGTAGGAGTAAGGAGTGTGTTGTCTGAATCAGAGCACCTGTTTTCAAGCAAAAGCTGTGGGTAACCTTGCAACCTACTTTGGTCCTGTTTTCTGTTTCTGATGGATGTTGCTCATGGTCATATTAGAGTGGCAGTCACTTCACCCACTAAAGACTCTGGCTAGAAAAAGTATTCTTGAACTGACTTTCAGCTGATTTAGTCTTATTGTGAAACCCTAGCTTTAGGAAGAGTTACTTGGATATTGCCAGGCAAAGGAGCTGCAGCCAGTGTTGCAGTGACAAAAACTTCAAGGAGCGTGCTAAGAGTGCCTGTTATGGTAATGGTCCACCAAGTCAGGGAAGAGGGAGGAACAGTGTGGCCCACAATGTTCTTTTTTTTTTTTTTTTTTTTGGCTGTCCTTTTTATTTTAAAATTAAACATAAAACATTGCTTAATTATTTTACCTAGAATTCTCTTTCTGCCAAAGTTGTGCCACTCCATTGATAAACTGGCTGCATTAGTCAGCCAAAGTCTTCCCTGCCTTGTGTTCTCACTTCATCAGAGACATTTTCTTCTACGACATCACTCCTGAAAATGACATTAATTGTTCTTGTCTTGGCTTAAAAATAAAATGGGTGGAAGGGAAAAGGAAAGAAAAAAAGTGATGATGTGTGCCAGATGGTACTTAATTTATCTGCAACTGTTCTTTGGGGGTCTGAACTATTTACAAAGGAAGTACTTTTTCTTTTTCATCCGTTCCTTTTGTAAATCTGAGTTAAATGGTCTTGCAGAAAAAGTTCAACATTAGGATCCGAATACTTCCACTCCTAACTATCAACTGCATTCTCAGCTCTACACCAGTGCCACATAAACAATTCAGGTTGGACTCTAATTGGCATCAAAGTAGCTTTAAACTAGTCTGAGTGAAAATGGGGCTTTAAAGGCAGCTTGAGTGTAATTTACATCTGCTTTGAAAGCCTTTTTATCCTTCCACAGTTGTATGAAGGGACTTCTGTGTAAGTGAGAATTTAGCCTTTCTTTCCCTTCAGCAAGCATGTGTGACTATTCTTACTTCCCCCCCCCTCCTCTCTAAACAGTGGCTTGGTGCTGTTGTTTTAATTTAAAATTCTTAAAAGGTTCATAATCTGTATCTCTAGCCATCTAAGTAATGGGTGATTTTTTTATATGTTTAAATTTTTGCCTTATTCCCAAATTAGGCAAACAGGTGCAATCAAAACTGTGTCAGTTCTCTTCTTTGAATCTGCACAGGATCAAGTGCTTTTGTAAGTAAAGGACAACCCACAAATATTTAAAAGGGATCTCTACCACTTTGTGCAATCCTAGAAATAGATGTTATTGGGGCATGACTTATTCAGAGGGCCAGTGGATTTGGAAAGTGTCTCTCAAACCACCAGAGAATGTGTGCTTATGCACATGTTTTTGTGTACAGATGAATTAGTTCAAGATACTGTGTGAAGGCCTTCATAATATTCCTCTTGCTGAATGGTCATGAGACGTGTGTGTCCAGCTGATGTGCTTTTGAGCTTTTAGTTGCAGCAGGTTGCTGCACTGTCGGGTTTTTTTTGTCTCCCGGGGAGCATTTTGACCTCTCAGGCTCTTTACTTGCTTGTCTTTCATGGAAATACAGCCTCACAGCAAAGTTATTTTCAGTTACATAGACTGGTGCCATTGCCCTCAGATTCTGTAAGAAGGCCAAGCCTTTTGCAAATCTGAAAACCCACAGAGGAATCTTGTTTACCACTTGTTTCTTTAGGACGGTGGTCAGTGGCAGCAAACAGACACATTTTGGAAAAAAAAATTAAAAATCAATGAGTCTTTGCTTTAGTCAGCACAAGAGATACTGTGTTCTAGGCAGGAAGCTTCTATACTGCATTTATTTTTTGTTGTCATACTTTCATTATGATTCTTATGCAGTCGTTGGGCTGAGGTAGAACTCCTCTAGCAAGTCCAGGAACCTTTTCCCATTCCCATGCCAGACAGTTGCTTCAGATGTAGACCACTGGATTCTTTCTCACGGCTGACTTTATATTGGAAGGATATGATGTATCTTTCATATATATGACATATATGACCAGAGTTTCTAAAATGGCTAGCAAGAGACTTTTGTTTCTTTAGAAGTTATAATTACATTTATAAGTTGAGCCCTTTTCAGGCTTACAGGCAATCAAGTTCCTCATCAAAATGCCTCTCATGTAGTTACAGCGCAGCCTCTTTCTTGAGCATCGAAACCTGAGACTGATTGTCCTGGTCTGTTTGCCATCTTTTGCTGAAGATGTTTCGGTTTGATTGCTCAGTGCCAAAGATTAAGAACTGTGTGAAAATATTCTTCTGTCAGATTTCTCATTAGTACATGGGCTGTATTTGCAGGATATTCTCATGCCAGTGGACATTTTTGTTCAACCTGAAGAAGAGAGAAGGCTCTGGGGAGACATCATTGCGGCCTTACAATACTTAGAAGGGGCTTATAAAGAGATGGGGACAGACGTTTTAGCAGGGCCTGCTGTGATAGGTCAAGGGCAAATAGCTTTAAACTGAAAGAGGGTCAGTATAAGGAATACATTTTTTACAGTGTGTGTGTGGTAAAACATTGACACATATTGCTCAGAGAGGTGGTAGAGGCCCCATCCCTGTTAACATTTAAAGTCAGGTCGGACAGGGCTCTGAACATCCTGATCCAGTTGATGATGTCCCTGCTCATTGCAAGGGGGTTGCACTAGATGGCCTTTAAAGGTTCTTTCCAACTCAAACAATTCTATGATTCTATGATTTTTTTTTTCCTGAACATAGCTTTTCCTGTGCATAAAAATTCAGTCCTGATGGTTTATGATAGAAACAAATGTTTGTGTCCTTTTCTTGACATAAGGTGTACACTGCTATAATAACAGGCTTCAAAAAGGATGAGTGTCCCATATAGGGTCTTGGTGCATATTTTTGGGCCCAAGCTGTTGGCTTGTATTCAGGGACCTTTGTCTCATTCTATCAGGAGGAAAATTTGATTTGAAGAATTGGGTTTTTTTGTTTGTTTGTTTGTTTTTTTCCCCCAGCATTTAGGAGACCTCTCAACCTACAAGGCTTAACTTCTGTTTAATTTTTTTCATGGACTTCATTAGTTATTTCCACTACTTGCAGATGCATAAAGTACATGAAGAAACATTTAATTGCTCCTTTCACTCAGCTTATCTTCAAAGCAAAATATTTAAGCATCATCAGCTTTGGTGAGACTTGAGATTGTCTGTAGATCAAAGACCTGTGAGCTCAGTCATTCCAACAAAATGTTATTAATTTTGTAACTTAATTTCTCAGTTATGTAGACAGTTTGGTGCACGTATTTTACAGGGTTTTTTTCTTTTTGTAACTTTAAAAGCAGATTAAGTGCTGAAAAGAGGTAAAGTGTTTTTAAAAGCTCAAATGCAGTGATTTGCAACTTTCTTCATCACGGACCCTTAAAATTGTTCTGTGGGGCTGGGAGACCCTTCAGAAAAATCAAGTGAATGTGCTGCTCTGTATCTGAGGTGCTTGTTCGTCATAGTCCTCTCAGAAGGGAAGTAGCCCACAAACCAATTTCCCATGGTGCCCCCCCAACCCTTTTCAACTGCAAGCTGAGGTTGAAGATCATGGCTAGAGTAGAAAAGTCAGTTCTGTAAAATTCTGGGTAAGTTATGTTACTGTCAGTTTGTCATAAAGCTATTACAAGCAAGTTGTTGTTTATAGAGAAAAGAATGTATTTTTGAATGATACTCTATATGGACTCCACTCATTTGAGAGCATAGCTTTTTGAGTGATTGAAATAGAAGTTATTATTGATTTCTGTAAAACTAATGAAAAATAAAAAACAAGGGCTTCTTTTCTTATAATTTCTGTAATGCTGATCTTTAACAGCTGAGAAGACTCCAGCTGTGTAAAAGCACTCTAGTTAGAGTCAGCTTTTAAATTCTCAATGTGTAAAACAGTAATTACTTTAAATTTGACTCCATGAATTTGACTCCATGACTCCATGAATTTCACAAGGTCTAAAACAGCAATAAAGAATTGGAGATGTTTTGGAAGCTAATGATAGGCCAAGTTAAGTTTAATATCTCTGAAAAAAATCTGATGATATCATTTCTTATAGTTTCTTCTTTATAAGCTCAACAAGGTTTGAGCAAGGCAGTATTTCATGAGGTATTTCTTAAGAGTTCCCCTGAGCAATCTCGTGGGAGATGGTAGTGAACACTGAGACTCAAATTCTGAGGGCCTCACACTAAAACTCCTGTATTTTTTATTAGCTGCCTCTAAACCAGTAAGAAAGATCCAGCACTGAAATGCTGATGGCATATCAATTCCAATTGCTGAATCAGTGTTTAGCTGATGTTTCAGAATCAGTGTTAGCTGTGTTTCAGAACAGGCTGGACAGTTGCAGGCACTGCCTGTTAAATGAGGTTTCTACATGATACTAATCACTTCAGATTATCGACTTTCTTATCTGTGCCTTTAGAAAGAGCTAAAGATTTTTATGAGCCCTAATTGTCTTTGAGATCAGAGAATCATGGAATGGTTTGGGTTGAAAGGGACCTTAAAGATCACCTAGTTTCAACTCCCCTGCCATAGGCAGGGATGCCACCCCCTAGATCAGGTTGTCCAGGACCCCTCCAACCAGTGTTGAGTTATGGTAGTTGAATTCTGCCATAATTTCCCATGTGCTTAAACACTGTCATACTCTGATTAGATGCATTGTGAGCCTGATATTTTTTAACTCGTGGTAAGATGTATTGTTACAAATAATACTTTGCTCCCTGACTGCATTTCATTCATAGATCCAAAATAGGCTGCATTTTAATCAGCCATGGATGTGACAACTCCTTTGTGTGGTACTTATACTTCATAACCTAGTTTTATGTAATTCTGCTCCCTCCAGTCACAATTTTTAGACCTTCACTTTATTTTTATTCACTTTTTTATTAGCACTCTATGTGGCTTAGTTGGTACAGCAGTAGTGGGTTCAAATATGGCTCTGGAAGGGTCATATTAGGTGTGCAATCTGACTGATAAAATCTGGAAGATATTTATGGTTTATGAATAACTTTTACTCATGTAAAAAGGCACATTACTCCTGTACTGCTGATGATGTCAGACTAGAACTGTCCTGTTCTTTGAGATTCTTTCCAGTGCAGACCAACTCCTCTTACTGACTCACTAATGATTATAAAACTAACTTCGTAAATATCTTCCATGTCAACCTACTTTAAGCAAAGAACCTTGAGATTCTGAGATGTTACTTACGGGGGTTTATAATAGTTTTTTTCTTCATGTTCTTTCTGAAAGTGTTTTAGCAGCAAAGTTCTAGTGTAATGGTAACCTGGCGACGAGCTCTGCTTCTGTCCTTGGTGTTAAGATGATCAGGAGCTTTGGGATTAGGAGAAAGTTTTTCTGCAGGGCAGATAGGAAGAGATAGTTTGAGGTTTTCCTTACTTGTGATGCCTCTGAGAATTTTCATGGCTTTTGAAGTGAGTGAGGTGGAGGTGGTGACTTTTGCCCCCTCCTGCCATATTGTTTTGATGTGTGGCAGTCATGGGTCTGTCTTTGTTAGCCCTTACATTTATGAGTCATTCTCATGCTGCACCTGTATGGTATACAAAGAACTCGCAACATTTCTGAGACCAAGAGCATTACCTGGTGGCAGCAGTGTCATATCTTAAAAAACCCTTAAAAGGGGGACTTCCTGTTTTCTTCTTGTTCTGTTATCCTTCTTGAAGGTGATCAGTCATGTCCCTGGAATCATGCCATTCTGAAGGATCCCCTCTGTCTTAGTTTGACTCCTTATTTAGAAAAGTTGGAGGTCATTTTCTCTGGAGATTCTGTAGTCTGTGGAGGGAGATGCATAGCATGAACTGTTGCAGCAGACACCAGGTTACTTTCTGTGGAGAGGTACTTTCTCTTCTGAGCATCCAAGCAGCCCTCTGAGACCTCTTAGACATCTTGCAGCCTCTAGAGTTACTGGATACAAATACCTCACTCCTTTGTTATCTGTGTGCCAGTGTTTAATGACTGATTTTGCAGCACTGTTTTAGTGATGCTGGCTTCATAAACAGAACCAGAGGGCAATGGATATTTCATAAGTTAATTTTATGTCTGGGAAACAAAAATGTTTGTTGTAACTCGGTGACATTAACTTAGATTTTAGAGTATGAAATAAAAATAGCTGTTTCCAGTGGAAGTAATGGGCACTAACATAGAAATTAGATGAGTGGCACATGCCATAGGAACAGTGTTGTTTTCAGCATGTGTGAGTGTACTAGGAGTTGTTTATCCCATGACTCGAGCTGCACTAGCTTGCAGCATTACCAGAATTCAATTAGCAGCCTTTTTGACAGGACTTTTTTTTTCTGTTAGTGCATTATCCACTTGTGTCTGTTCAATATTTAATTTATAAGTCAAGTGAGTGTGTGAGGGGGTTGGTGTTTTATGGTGTTTTGGTTTTTATTTATTGTGTTCGGTGGGGGGATTTTGGTGGTTTTTTTTTTTTCTTTTTGTTTGTTGAGGGTTTTTTTTTAGTTGATTGGTTTTTTTAATGAGGATTCTTTTGTAAGTTGGCCCACAGGAGTAGTTAGAATCTCATCCCAAAAGTCACCCAGTGGAAACCAGAAGCTGCTGTTACATAGATTGCCTGCATTTCTGGCTGTCCATATCCTAGCAGGTAATTGTTTCTGTCAAGATCCATCAACCTGGGCAGTGATTGACACATTTGCTGGCAGTTTCAGCAGAGAGATCAGTGGTGGAGTAGGGGCTGTACCAGTAGAGAGGGTTGAGCTTTGCTGAGAAGGCAGCCTGGGGAGTCCAGCACCACTGCAGACTGAGCGTTTCCTCGGTAGATGGACAGAGCATTTCAGTCACCTTTCATCAACAATAAATCTGCTTGCTAAATAAACATAAAAGGTAATAAGACATTTTTATTAGTCATGACCAATTATTGTTTCAGGAGAAGCTGAGAAAATAATGACTTGATTAAAATATTTATTAAATCAAGCAATTTTTGAGATATCTTTAAGATCAGAAGGTATTTTATGTGTGATAAAACAATGGCATAATTAATTTTATTTATTACACCAGTGGTGCAGTTTGCTTAGAAGAAATAAAACAATTCTCACTTGAATGTTTTTAATTTTAAGCTAGCTTGGTGTTGCATGTTAACAGCATTTTTCTCCAATTTCTCAGTCTGCTCTCTCTTGTCAATGCCATCTGCTTGCTTGCTTCACCACCTCTTTAACAACCAGGTGATTTTTGCCATCTTCACCCTCCTCCTCCATATGCCCAGCAATCCCATTTCAGTTTATAGGGTTAGTGTGCTAAGCAATAGTCATATGTTTATTTAAGCATGTTCCCTGTTCTAAAGAACCTTTCTCCATTTCTAACTCAAAAACTTCTACGTCTTCCTGCATTTTGGCTTATAGCACTGAATTATTTTAGTGTGGTCTAATCTCTTGTTATGCCAGCTGGTTTTGTTGATCTGTAATATATTAATTTATGCAATAGGTTCTTCTCCAGCAAAGCACTTAATTTTAACAGTGCAGGTAGACTTGGTATGAAAAGAACGTAATTAGCTCAAAGCTAAGCACCTGCCTAAATGCTTTGCTGGATTTGAGGCTTAGGGAAGAGAGGAAAAGATTGGTCTAATTATGTTGAATGTGTTTTAGAGCTGCTTTATCCTAATAGCCTTATCACCAGACCAACTTCTGGTTATGGATATTCAACATAGAAGGTTTTTCACATCTCATCAGGCTTTTCTTTTGAAGAATCATAGATTTCTCTCCTGGCTTTTTTGAACTATAATCTTAAGCATGGCTTGCATAGGAAATATATCCCTGCCTCTTAGGAAGTGACTTCAGGGAAGACATGTCTTCAAAAATTGGATGTAGAAGGAAATGAATAACTGGTGTCACCAGATCATTTGATTTTCACATGTGTGAGGAGAGCAAAATATTTATACAAGTCCAGACTGCGGTAGCCTGCAAAATAAGGTGGCAGTAAGACCAGATTGATGGGAAAAAAAACCCCAAACAAATGACACAAGGGTTAAATTCTGCTCTGCTATAGTTTGGACCGAGCCAGTATTAGAACTATTGAGGAAAAAAGCAGGATGTAACCACTGAAAATGCAAACTGAAGAAAAGAGTACATGTATTTTCTAGCTCTTACTTGCTGGTGTTTTCCCTTTTTCCATTCTTAAAATCTGTGTGTCCTCATTCCCACAGATGCCTGGGGCTTTGTAGGACATATGTATCACTGAAAAACTGCCCTAAATCTATGTTGCAAGAATTGCTGCTACTGCTTTCCTAAGTCACAACTTAGCTGGACTAGGTTTTTGCTTTTCCCACTGCTGCATAGCCAGGGCATGAGGCATTACTGAGACCAGAAAGCCATATAAGCTCACGTGTTTTCAAAGAAAAGCACTTTTGTTGAGTTGTCTTTGAACATCCTTCCTCTTCTGTAGTGTTTAGCTTGGATGTGTTGTAATTTCTGAAGGCGTAACAAGCTCCTCATGGAATTCACACTGTGCAGTTTTCCTCTGTGTTATTTTTCAGAGGCAAAGCTACACTACGTTTTGCTTTCCCTCTTGTTCTTCCCTACATGAACTTTGGCATCTTTATCAAGGATGGCACTTGAACAAATGCTTAATTTGATTGCATTGCCTAGACTCAAAGATAGAAATGGGCTTAGACATACTTGAAAAAGCATAAACTGAGGCAGATGTTTAATGCTTTCTAAGATGCAAACCATGTAAGTGCTTTCTCAGAAAGAATATTCATAATTGTTTTCTGCAATATATATCATGATAGAAGAAGGAAAAAAAGAAGGAGATAACTACACAATGTTAGGCTTGTAACAGCCTCTCAAGGCAATACAGAGTCCCAGGCTTTTGCTTCCTTCTTCTTTCTAGCAGGCTCAGGGCAGACAGTAGTGGGTAGTAGGAAGCTCCCAGCTCTATGTGCAACTCTGTCCTGCCTTGTTGTGAGCCTTTGTCCACTTTGTCTCTTCTCCTTCTGTGTCTGTTTAAATACGAAGGCTGAAAGATGAAGACTGGCTCTTGCTCTGCATTTGGCCCTGTCTGCCAAACCCAGGGGACTTGCTCACCGCTGGCATCTCAAATGTTTTGTAATGCAAATAATTATTGAGAAATTTCTCTTAGTCATCTGCAACTTGGATTCTCAGTGTATTGGAGACTAACTGACTATTCCACCACCAATATGACAGTCTGACAGGTCTGAAGCTACTTTCGGGTTCTCTGTGTGGATGTCATTGATATCTTCAGTGAGGGCTCAAGTGCCAGAGACTTGGCCAGCCCTGTGGACATGGTTGATAGGGCAGAAGTGTCTCAAGGGAAAAGTTTAGATAGAAGCATGCAATTTCAGGACAGCATTGGAAATGCTGACTTGATGTCCATACAGCTTTCATGTGACGTGGGCAGTCCTTCTGCCTTTCCAGTAAGTGTTAGTGCAGGTTTTACATTGGTTTGGTAGTACATGAGAATGCAGATTGGACTGAGGTATCACTCTTAACCTACATATACTGTGAGCTGTGTTCTCAGCTGTGAGCCTATACGCATAATGCTTCTGTCTGACATTAGTTTTCTATTGTCTTGCAGCACTTTACAGGCAGTCATATCTGGTGATCTACTGAAGGTAAGTACAGAGCACTGAGTGTCCACTTATTCGCAGTTTTTGCTGGTCTGATATACTGTAAATTTTGTCACACCTCTGCTCAAAATATAAATAGACTGCTATGGGGACTGCTGGCAAGTGCCATTTTACAAACCTTTCCAGGAAACCCTGAATACTAGGGGAACACATCAGTCAGGTGAGGTGTGAAATTTGGGTGAATAGGATCTGGTGTTAGACAGCACCTTTCAGCTCAGGATTCATAGCCACTGCATGAAGCACTGTGCCAGTTACTAACAGGGAAATTACTATGTTGAACAGCAGGGTAGTTCTGACACAGCCTTACATAGTAAGGGATATTTTACACCAGTGAGGTTGGTTGCCAAGCCCTTGAGTTTGATAGATCATTTAATGTCTACCTAGGCAACCACCAGATCAGATAGAACAAACCTCATCTGGTTGTTTGGTCATCTGATGGATTTCTCAAAATACATAGTGTCTTGGTATAGTTGGTTGGGGGGAAAAAGTACTCATGCAAAAATGGTTTTTTTCCCTAAGACTGAGTCCCATGTCAGACAGCTAATCAGGCTGCATGTTTCAGTAGCCAAGTCAGGATTGAAAACATGCCCTCGAATTGGATGAGGACTGTGATTAATGATTGCAATTTATCTATGAGAAGCCAGCTTGGAGCCATTTATAAAAATGACAGTGCCGTTAGGCCAAGTTTTTGCCTGCACGTGCCCCTTCTACACCACTGCCCAGACCCTTATGGCTGCAGCATCTAGAGAGCAGTGTCTTCAAACCAGCAGTCATAAAAATATTGCCTCCTTCCCACTTCTTGAAAAGTTTTTGCTTGAGTTGGCTTTGGACAGGGAAGCTTCTTGCCCTTCTTCGGATGTCCTGCATCATAAATTAATGCCTCGCTGTTGCAGTTCTCCTCCTTTTTCTGCAGTTATTGCACTATAAATCCCACCCTCGCTCCTCCCTCCAAAGTCTGCCGCACTTCTGAGACCTGGCTGCTTGCTGTTTCGCTCTCATTCTTACCCCACATAGTGCTTCCCCCTCTGCCAACCCTGAACACTGGGCAGAGAGTGAGAATGGAGATCTGGGATAGTTATCTCTCACCTTCCTCTGGATTTTTGAGTTGGAGTTTCTGATTTAGTCAGAAATGTTTGGCTACTATGCTGAGGAAAAATTGGTATCTTCATAGAGAAGCCAGAATTTCTATCAAGTACATACATTTTAAAATATCCCAACATTTTCACCGTATGATTGCAAGCACTGATAGCAAGCAATAATTCATCAACAATAGAGTAGCAATGTTTCAAGTTTTAGGAAATACAGACTATTCTTCTTAACCCATATAATTGTCAATACTTCTAGTTTCAGTTGTTTTACATTGGAACCTAAAAAACTGGCTTAAAACTAATATTTTATTCCATTTTTTGTACTGACCTCCTATGAAAACCGGTAAAGAAATTTACCTGCATATTGTTTTGCTCCCAACTTATCCTTTTGTGTGGTTTCTCTCTCTCTCTCTTTTTTTCTTTCTTCCCAGTTCATAGAATGCTGTAAAAAAGGGGCCAATTTGTTAATCCAAGGACCTGATCGCTGCTCCTTGTTGCATCATGCTGCCAAGACTGGGAATGGCGAGATTGTGAAATACATCCTGGAACACGGTGAGTCACAGTAGTCAAATCCACAGAGAGCTTGTAATTCAGCCAAGTGTCAGTCAGTAAAACCCATACCATGCAGCTGGAAGTGCCCTCACTCATCTATAGCCTCCCTCAGCAAAATGTCCAGCGTGTGTGAGCAGGAGGCTGGGAATGTGGCAGCAATGACAGTAATGGCTCCAGATAAAGTGTGAAAACAAAAATTAGAATGGCTTTTGAAGAGGATGTTGTTTTCACAGTTGCATCAGCTGGGGGGCTGTGAAGAAGCATTGTGATGCTCTAGTTAGGAACCTCTGTCACAGCAATCCTCTGAGCTGTTTTTCAATTAAAGCATATGTTGTAGAAAGCATCTAATCTCTATTAAAACCTTTACAGGACTGGAGAGGCCATATAGCTATTGTTATTATTTCAGTATTTAGTAACACACTGATCAAGAATCTGTTTACTTATTTCTGATTGAATTCACCTAGCTTTCATTCCAACCTTACAATATTATGTCTCTGATAGATTCAAGATGAACCAATAGCAAAAATTTCTGGTCTCCATTTTATATTCATAGGCTGTGATCATGTCATTGCCCTTTTTCCCTTTCGGCTTCTCTTATCTTTGTCAGTATCAGGGATGTAGGCATCCTTACACAGGCTATGCAGCAATTTGTTTGTGTCTGAGGCAGTCACATTTAGGAGTTTCTGCCTGTTGAACTACAGTAATCTTGTTCCCCTTTTCTGGAGAGTTCCACAGTAACACAGACATTGCTCTACACATAAAGCTAAAGTCACAGTATCAACCTCCTGCACCGTAGGAAAAGTTTTCTAGTTCTTTAAACATTCTTATAACTTGTCTCTGACTCCACTTCAATATATCAATGGCTATTTGGCTTCCAAATGTCAAAATCAGCTACATTGTTTCAGCAGCAGTGTTAGCACTGAACACAGGGACTGCCTCTGGCAGTTGAATAAGTGTTAGCTAATGCTCGAAGGCTATCGCAGAAATTGTACAGGGAGACAAAAAAGCACAATTCATAAGAAAGGAAAAAGTAACAATCCATCTGTTCCAGCTTGTCTCCTAAGTTAGGTGTTTACATAGAGGTGTCAGGTAGTCTATAGGTCCAAGTTCCTGTACGTCAACAGGAATCTGTGACTCAGTTCATTTACTTTTCTATGACAAAGGTATTAGAGGAGACTTGTCCTCCTTCAGTGGCAGATGGAAGTGAGGAGGAAATCCTTATTAGCAGCAGACTTCTTGCATGACTAACTCAAGAGAGATCCTGGTCGAGGCAGTCATTGGAGTCCAGCAAGTGATTCAGGTGACAGTTACCTGTGCACCTTATTCATTTAGATAAACATAAATGTCTAATATCATTTGCCCTTGGATATCCAGGGCATTTGCATGAGTCTACAAGATGTCACATGAGGCCTAGAGGAGGACCAAGCTGGACTGGCAGCCAAAGCCCAAGCAGGCATCCCTGTCATTCCAAATGCATCACAAGGCTTGACCATAGGTATATCAAATTGCACAAAATCTCTGTGTGTGAGCAACTGAACTGTGCCCCAAATATCTGACTGAGGGGGCTGAATTGCTCTTTTACTCTTTTATATATAGATAACCTACATATGGATAGCTAAGTGCAGTTGGCCTTGTATCCAAACAATGGCTAATTTTCTCATCAGTTCTAACAAGCCTTACCAGTGCTAACTCTACCTCCTATTTAACTGCTCTGGATTATCTCATTAGTCACAGTGCATATATAAGCC
This sequence comes from Chiroxiphia lanceolata, assembly GCF_009829145.1. NCBI lineage: Eukaryota > Metazoa > Chordata > Aves > Passeriformes > Pipridae > Chiroxiphia > Chiroxiphia lanceolata. Next base: position 58,821,395 of record NC_045641.1, read on the forward strand.
ACTGAATTCTGTAGGCAAGCATAATTTTGGCTTTATTTCTTACTGACCCTGGTATGTTTTCACCCTGCACATGACCTATGCCAGTTCACTGTCATAGATACCCCTCCTGGATTTTTCTTAGACACATATACCTTAACTTAGTCAAAGTCTGACTCAGTTACTGTTCTTTTGGTGGACGTTTAAAATGAGATCATTTAACTGGTAAGGAGTAAGCAGGGAATCCATGGGAATTTTTGGAGTAAACAGAGAAATGTGAGGGATTACGGACGTTAGACAAAGACAAATCAGAAGGCTGAGCAAATGTCAACTCAGTTCTTCTCTCCCCTTTTATCCTCAAGGATGGCAGGAAGCTTTTGCAGCTTTCCAGACATATGTCCTCTGGGCTTCTCCAAATGCATTGTTTGTTTAACATTCTCTGGGGATCAGAGGGTGCATGGGACAATGCTCTAATAGAGGCCTCCTCTCTTCTCCCACCAAGCAATTAATGAAATTCATTTCTACCCTGGGCACTTCCCAGTCACAAATGAGCACTCTTGCTGAATCATCATCATCATAATGTCCTTGTTTTCTTTGCATTCTCTGGCATCTGGCATCTTCTCAACATTAATTACTGTGCACGACCTGATCCAACACTACTCATATCTGAGGCTTTTCCCTGTATCTAGCTTCTCATTTCTGCCGATATCCACCCTTCATAAAATAAGCCTTACTCCTGTTCTGGCAATTGCCTCTGCCCAGCTGCACTTCCTCTGTAGTGTGTCTGCTTCCCATACACGGCTGGAGATGGTTAATGTTAATAGGAGTTGCACTGTAAAATAACCCTCAAGCACACAGCACGGAAAATATATTATTAACCACACAGGGAAAAAATCTTCTGAATATCTCTAAAAAAACAGCAGCAACAAACAAGACAAAAACCCCTACATGAGGAATTTTAACTGCCTAGTTTGAAAATGGTGGGGTGAATCAACACGATACAGGAGTGGGACCCATAGAACTGGATTATGGAGGAGGAAAACGGTGGTGTAGTGATGCTGAGGCTGTCCTTTGTGGAGACGGCTTTCTGCTTTCTGCAAACATGCAGGGTACATTAATATGAAAGGTTATTCTGTGATCACGATCAGAATGATTTCAGATGTTAAGGGAGGAAAAATAGCCTATCTTAAATTAGAAATAGCAGAGATGAGTCACACAAGGAGACTGCTGTGCAGTATTGCCAGATACTTAGCAGTGGACCAGCACAGGCCTGGAATAGCAGCTGAAGCACCAATGTTGTAAGTGTCAGGACGACAGCTGCTTATTGCTGCAGGAAGAGTTGTGTTGGCTGTTGCCCCAGCAAAACAATTTCTCTCTATTCCCTGTGGCAGTAAGGGCAGATATGCAGACCTATCAGTTGTTCAAGACTGCCTTTTTAAATCAGGAGTCTTTTGCTTTTAGTAGGAGAGTCAGCCTTAAAGACTCTCTGTAGCTGAGCTAAGAAATGCTTAGCTAGAAACAGAGGGCCAAACTTGGTAGGTATCAGAAGCACAGCTGCTTATTGCTGCAGTCAGCAACTGCAGCACATCCAGTGCATACACATTAGAGAAGAGCTAACTGCGTAACTTGCTTAGCACAAACAGAATTGAGGAAGGCTTAAGATGTTCCATTAGAGAAGGGGCCTCCTAAATCATCATCTGTATGTGTACTTGGCTCGCAGTCTTTATCTGACCACTTATGAAAAATTTATAATTTCCTAAACATTATACAAGTAATTCCATTTGCCTGTCCTTGTCTTCTCCTCTTCTCTAGAGAAGCTCAAAGACAACAAGAATTCTATATTCATCTGGCTATTTTAATTTTAAACAGAAGAGAGGGCAGATGTTTACAGTTGCCTTAGGAGTTGTGGTGGGAACTTCTGATGCAACAGTCGTGTGTAGAGCATCTTGTCCTAAACATTTCTATGTCCTCAAACCCTCAATGTCCTTGCTCCATTAGAAAGCATCCTCTGAGTAAAAAAAGATGATGGTTTTGTTAATCTTAGCACTGCAAAGTCCAGAGTTAAGAGTCATCAGTGAATTCAGGTTTGCATCCTGACAGATTTAGGAGTTCCTAAGGTGGCTTTTGGGAAAGCAGATTTTACCATGGCAGAGATATATGTTGGGGACAAAGTTTTGAATAGTCCATCAGAAAACAACACTGAATGAGAGTGAGTTTGTATGACATGTGTTAGTATGTCTAGATTTGCAGAGTGTTTTAGGGTAGTTGTCATTTGTGAGGGGCCTAAGCAGAAAAAAAGTTAGTCTTTCTAGAAGGCACAAGGTAAAAATAGTCTATTTTCATTTGCAGGTTTACCATATTTTAGGGCAACAAGGCAGAGAGAGAGTTAGGGTGGAAGGAATGCTTCCATAACCTGACTATCCTCTATGTTACAGTGGAAATTCTGAGCTAAGAGACACTGGCAGGAAAAAACAGACACCCTAGTTTCACATCAGGTAAAAGAGAAGAATGTGGAGCTGGGGAAAGGCTTGAAGTAGTTCTGAATTTCCAGATTACTGTTATTTTAAAAATATTCCCACTTCGAAGGTAAGGAAGGAAATCCAGTGTTTTTCCCCCACATAACAACCTCAGTCAAGTTATTAAATAAAGAGGGTTTTGACAGATAAACACACAGAAATGCTGATAATGTCTGGAATTACTGCTTAAAGTAACACCCTTCTTCCCCTAGTTCTATGAAGGACTGACAGGACAAGGGACGGGTAATGGTTAGTACCTGTGGGTTTCCTTTGGGAAGCTGAACCACAACCATCAGAGAGGGGTAGGCTGGGAGCCCAGAGGCCTTTCAGAATATGTGGTTCGGAATATTTCGGAAATGCCTCTGAAATATGGCCATTTAGACTCTCTTTTTTGTTGTTTTAGTGAGCTCAGTGAAAGAGCAGCTTCTTTTGAGCGTTCCTTTCCCTTCCCTCCTCCCATCCCCAGCTCAGGATGGCTTTGCCTCCTGAGAAACTGGTAAAGGCTTTCGTGGAGTGAAAGAGGGCAAAAGGAGAGAAGGAAAAAGGTTAATAATTTCTACACAGACCATCTAGGGGGCAATGGTAAGGAAAGAGAATGATCTCAGCTGAGCTTCCCCTTGGTGTGTCATGCTTTTTCAGATCCTTTCATGCGAACTTCTCCCCCCCCAGCCCCCGTCCCCATCCTGCCATTCTTCAGCCCCCAGTCTCTTTTTCTCTTTCTCTCTCTCTTTTTTTCCTCCCTCCACCTCTCCACACATTTCTATCTTTTGTTTTTATTTCCCCCCCCCTGCTGTTTTCCTTGATAGAAATCTCACTCATGCATTTCCCTTCCGGATTTCTATTGGGTTATTTGTCTCTCTCTCTCTGAGCCTTGGTCCCCTTTTCTTTTCTCTGCCTCTTGTCCCAGAGGTAAAACAGCCGCCTCCCTGCTGGGTCAGGGATGACAGTGCCGTTAGCTTCCAGTGCCAGCCCTTCCCACAATCTGTGCAGCTTTTTGCCCGGGGCAGAGGGGGATTGGAATGGTCGTTGCAGCGCCAGGGAGACTGATATAAAAATGAAGTCCAAAAGAGAGGGGAAAGGGATTTAAGAGGGCAGGGCGTGAGATGGTTTAAAGAAGCCAAGTGAAAATAAAATGAGAGTAAAGGCCACAGCCCAGGCTGTGTGTGCGTTGGTCATTCCAGCTTCAGAGATAGGCCAGAGAGAATGAATTAATGAATTCTGCTATCATGTTGTGCAGGCTAATTGATTAATCTCAGTATCTGGCCCTTATGCATAACTCAGGTGGAGTCAGGGCTCTCCCATGAAATTGCTTAATTTGGGACAGTATCAGGAGGAACTCCTTTCCACTTAGCAGAATGTACCTGTCATCTCCTCAGGCTGCCCTCATCGGTCCTCAGCACTCAGCATCTCTGTCTCAGCCCTGTTGCTTCTTCCTGCTCCAGACCAGTTTTCCTTCACCCTTGGCTTCCTATCTCTCCAGCCCACTCTGCCGAAGCTTCTTCTCCCTCTCAAGTCATATTCTTCTAACTTCTCTCCATCCTTCCTCCTAACCTTGTAACACCTTTTTCCTCTTTTCTGGTCAGGTACCTCTATGGCCCATGCAGCCAGCCCAGTCACCCTGTTCCACCTTAGCAACACAACCTTCCTTGCTCCATCCACGAACAGAAATAATATTGGCAGTGTGTCTTTTCTAACTCACTGCAATCCATTCCTGCTTACCTATCACTGGATGTGTCATTGCATAAAGCAATGGGGAATTACCTCTATTTTTTGAGAGAACGTGATTTTTGCATGGGAAAGGAGTCCTTTTCTTCATATGTGCTTTTTAAATATTCTTTTTCATTTCTCAGGCATTACCTTTCTTTCCTCTCCATGAGAGGCCCTGCTTAGCCCCTTCTACCCTTCTTCACGCTTATGGGAGCTTAGGGGTCGTGAGTGATTCTTCTTTTTGATAGGCAGGAGGGAACACATAACCACCAAGTGTGGAGATGAGCTGTGTGGTGGCACAGTAGGGTACTTTGCATTAAAATCAACAGTGGCTAATGAGCTTGGAGAACTGTCAAGATAGATATGCAATGGTATACAATGCCCTCTGTACTGGGGACTAAGCCACCACCCCTTTCCCATTATGACAGAAGTGAAGGAGTTACCTGCAGCTCCAGGAGCCCTCAGTGATACTGCATGTGAACTTTGTAAAAGCAGTGAGGTGAAGACCGGCTGCACTGATACGACACACATTCAGAGTGAAAGGAGTGTAGGGAGGTTGTGTGTAGGCCTTTGTAAGCAAGTAGTGTGAAATTCCTCAGTTTCAGGGTGAGATTTGCTGTAAGCTCTTGAGGACTCTTGAATTTCAAAGTGTGCTGAAGGGAAATATTCCTGCATAGGAAGGAAAATTACTGTAAAGTTTCCCTGTTTCCCTTGCTAACTGCCCCATAACCATCTGGCACTGTACTCCAGAGCAGTGGAGAGGAAGAATGATACAATAGACTGCAAAGGAAAAAGTTTTCTTGTTTCAAATGCTATCCAGATCCTAGCCTTTCTGTATCACTGTAATTCAGTGATGGAATTTGCTGCTATAATATCTGCCTATACTGATATCAAGAACAAAAGAACATAAACATAAATGCATTATTTTTTTCCACTTAAAAAAAAATCTTTTATGTTTTTCTTAATCTTACTTTCCTGATCATTGCTAACCAGTTGAGTACAGGATTTGCATATCAATATAAAGACTGCTGGGAATATTCCACCTGATCTACATTTGTGTAACGCTATTAAATGGAGTAGCACAGGGATGTCATTCAGGATGGAATTTGGCTAATTTCAACTTCCTAATGACATTTCCCTCTAGTAGTAACAATAGATTTTAACTTGCAATATATCAGGGTTTCCCAATAGTATCAGCATTTTCAATGCCTGTGCTTATGTGAACCACTTAATTGAGCAAGGTGAAGAGTGAGAAAATAAACCCCATGAATATCATTCCCAGTATAATTTAGAGGCTGATACTCCTGGTGCTGACACTCAGCAGTGACTGTGCATCAGAATTTTGCTAGCGCAAGGGCTCTCACAAGCAAATAGTACATTGAAATGTGACATACTGTGCAAGTTGAGCTTTCAGTTGGCTGCTTTTACGTATTTGTACTGGGAATCTTCTCCTGGTAGACATAGTCTTTGTCATGCAGACAAATGCTATATGAATACCCAACTGTCTTTTGCAGGTCCATCTGAATTACTGGACATGACAGACAGTGAAACGTAATACAACCTATTCTACCCTTCACATTTATGTGTGTTAGAATAGCAGACTTCTCATGGTTTTAAAGTGCAAATTTTTAAACCAAAAAAGCTTGTAAAATGGCACAGCTCTTCAAAACAAACAAGCAGACAGAAGTCCCCCTAAACACAAACATCAACCAGATCATATGTGGCTTCCTGGTCTAGAATAAATGTTTCTTGGACTTCATAAAGCACTTCCTCTCTATTGCTTCCCGTGCTTCCTTAATCTTTCTAGAGGAATTGAAGTCCAACATTGTGTTTTGATGTTTCTGGCATCCAGCTACTAAGGGAACAACCTGAAGAGTAAATTCCAGAAGTCAGGAAATTACTTTTCTTGTTCTACACCTTTTCTTCAGTCCCTTCTTGATTCATCCAGGGTGCTCTGCTTTGGTTCTCCCAGGTGGCCACAACCTGTGCAGTTGAAGGTTTCCATCAGGTAGTTAAAACATCAATCACCTCTGTTCTTATATAAAATAACTCCCCGAATCCAAAACTAAACAAAAAAATTACTTTACTTTCCAGTTCCCAACTACTCTAAACCTTGTTGTATAATTGAAGTTTGCAAGGGAATCAGGAATAATCCTGGAAAGTGTATGGAATATATGGGAAGTAAAAGCCATCTTTCTCATAGGTATTAAGCCTACCGTTCCTCATCCCACACTGCCCTCCTCTGCTAGCAGAGAACACCTTGTGCACAAGGTGCATGTGTGAAGTCCAGAGGTGATGGTGTCTGGATGGTTCTTTTCACCCAGTAGCGTAGCACAACCACTGAAACCAAGTGCTAGTGAACATGGCTACAAGGTCTTCCCTTTATAAAGATCCATCTGCTGCTAACTCTTGAAAAGGGAAGGTTCAAGCTGTAACTGGCAGTATGAATTTATCTTTTGATCCTCAGGGGGAAATCAGGTAGTATCCCATTCTGATTCCAGTTCTCCTGCAGCAGGGGCAGATTTCTTGCAGGGCTGCCTATTAATATTTCAACTTCCCCTGTCATGGACTGGGGCTGAAATTCCTTTATGCATTCTCTGAGTAGGTAGGTGTAAGATTTGTCCTACTATGTGCATTTCTTGTTGTTTATTATTTTGCAGGTTTTGTAATGGCCCTACATGTTGGATACTAGTATTAAGGACACCTTTTCAATCCACTCAAAGCATATTTTCCTCCTCTTCCTAGGCAAATCTAGATAGATTTCTTTACTCTCAGTACTATAGTCAATCTCAGAATCCTCTTACATGTAGCTCTAGTCTGAGTGAGGGGCTCAGCAATAAATGTGCTCCCACTACGCAGTGTTCTCTTTTGAAAAACCTGTGTTCAAGCTTTCCCAGTAGCTCACCAGTCCAGTAGTAGAAAACAAACCACAGCTCTTGCTCTCATACACCAAGAGAGCAGGGTATCAGAACCAGGGCAGCAAGTGCACCAGTCTTAGCTTTGATGGGCAAGATTTTTCTAGGATGAGTCCGAGAATGAGGTTGAGGAAACAAATTGCAGGAAGAAACAAACACTGTTGCTATTTTGCCTGCTGTGAAGTAAGAAGGGAGCTGGTTTGCCTTTGCAGCAGTTAGCAGAACTGGCGTTTGGATGGGAATGTGACGTTCAGTCCTTTGAATACTTAAAATCTGTGCATGTTTCTTTCCCACCCCTCAGAGTTCTTCGTCTGCTATTTGTGCATTGCAGGCTTTCCTACTGAGTCAAAGGATGTAGATGCTAAGGGAGAGAGTGCCCAAGCCTACCTCTGCCAGCAAGAGGGAACCTCGCAGAAATGCAGCATCCTTCTGTGTCTATCCTCTGCACCTCATACTTCGTAAATGTACATTGGTGTGATGTGTCTCACTGCTGGTTTCTGTACTTTGGTCTAGGGGTGAGACAGCATTACATAAGGCAGCCTGCCAGCGCCACCGCGCCGTCTGCCAGCTCCTGGTGGATGCGGGAGCCTCTCTGAGAAAGACAGACTCCAAGGTAACCCAGCTCCATCAACCACTTATAAAATACTGCAGCCAAGTGAGACCGATCAGCATCCGTCCCTGCTGTTTGCATGATTGAGGCTTCCTTGTGTGGGCCAAGAGCAGCTCTTTTAAACAAACCATTTTTATATAGAAAACTGTATTGATTTAAACAAGTACAAGAGACTTCAGTTCAGTCCCCAACACAGGTCATCATCACCATAGTGAGAGCCTGGCCTCAAACTATTCGGTGCATTGGGTATGAATGAGACATCTCCATGGCACAGCAGTATCCTCCTCCTGTGTGGTCAAAAGAGAGGCCTGTGGGCAAGGACCACCTGCAGGAGCCTTGATTTCAGATTGCATAGCTTCTGTGAGGCTTGATTATTGTGGCTGACTTGCTTTGTGAGGATGGCTGTCTCTTTGCTTTTGCCCTGGCTTGCCCCTGTGCTCACTGATGGGACACTAACCACAACCCTCTCTTGGTGTAAGCTGATTGAGAAAGAAGTCTGGGCAAAATTAAAAGCCGAGGAATATTCTGTCATTGAAACAATCTGATTGCTTAGGAACATGATCCAGAAGCTGCCTCTCTGGAATTTCTGAGCATAAACGTCCTGTGGTTAGCAGCTGAGAGTGGGTTGGTTCTCTGGGTTCTAGAATCAGAAGCATCTTGCTGTAGCAAGACATTCAAAAACAATTCCCACCATGCTATGCTGTATAGGGTAGCCCATAAGGGAAGAGATATCCTCTATGATTCTGTGATCCCTTTTTCAGTGACAGTACTGTACATTGGAAAAAGCTTTCTGAAACAGCTGAAATCCAGACAGGTGGCTTCTGACTTGTTAATCTTCTTCTGCCCAGGAATCATCTGTTCTTCTAAATATATTAGCAAAAGATTTTCTCTTCCTGTTTCTTATTCTAGGGTAAGACCCCTCGTGACAGGGCTCAGCAAGCTGGTGATCCGGATCTGGCTTCCTACCTGGAGAGTCGACAAAACTACCAAATGGTTACCCACGAAGATCTAGAGACAGCAGTCTGATGTCTGAAAATGTCGAAGAGGATCCTTGGAAGTCTCGAGGCTTCACCTGAGGCGCTCAGGCGTCATGTGAGAAAGAAGCTGATGGAATCAACGTGTCTCTCACTCTAGCGGAAAATACCTGAGGACATGCCACCAGTTTCTAAGGGCTACTGAGTCTTGCCACGGAATGGTTAGGTTCCCTAAGTTAGCCCATGATAGATGAGGTGGGACACTTAAAGGTCTGTGGAATCCATGGGCCGTGGAAATTTACCATTATTGCTTCCAGCAAGTAGCATGAACTTCTCCCATGTTCATCTGTACAATTTATTTAAAAAAAAAAAAAAGGAAGGAAAAAAAAAAAAGAAAGACTTAAGAGGGTGTGGGGGAACAAAACTCCAAACTAACTGGGACATTAAAGCACCCAATGAGGCCCTCCTCCATCTTTACAATTTCCTGCATTCCTTTTATTCTCCTGTTCCCCCCACTTCTCATAAATTAAATAGTACCTGTTATCTCTGTGTTTTCTTCACAAATGGTCAGGCAGTAGCAAAATATTTGAGGAGCTCTGGATGCCCTTAGGAAAAGTCCAGTGTTTTTACCAGCTACACTCCCTCCCTTGCCATCCTCTCAAAAGCTGCATCCTCAGTACCCTGTCGCCATGGAGTTTCCTTGCTTTAGGAGAGGATGCTGCCTGTTGCCTTGTTTCCCAGGGTGTGGGGCACAATTAGATTTACAGCAGTGACAAAACCTAACCTTATTGTTGCTGGGTATGTGGTTATGGTAGCCTCACGATACAGTAATTTGTATGGGAAGGAGTTATATGGGATATAGCATGTCGAATGGCAGAGCAGAAAGTTACCAGTAAGGTTTCTCATATTACTTTTGTGTGTGTGTAATGACCGATCCAGTTCTGCTCAGGTTTCAGGCCTTCCTAAAAGCTGATAGTGGTTCTTTACTCTTGAAAACATGGGTTTTACACTGGAGATAGATTTGTGCAATACTGAGGGAGTTCTGATGGACTGATATATGGACCTAGTGCCCTTTGCATTACAGCCAGAGATAGGAAGGAGGCCTAGAACATCAGCAATCAACCTTGCTGCTACCAACAAACAAATGGACACTGGCCCAGTCGCATGTGGAATAGAAAAACCTTCTTTGACTGAACCTGTAAACTATCTGATTCTTCAAGGGAACAAAGTTTCAGGGAGTCTGTCCCACTGGAGAAGGACAAGCAGCAGCTCCTTGCCTCATTACCCACTATAGGCTCGAAAATGTAAAGCTTAGCCACTGTAAAGGTCCGCTGTGTCTTCACTACTCGTCTGTTCTGTGTCTTATAACCATAAAAGAAGAGAAAGCAAACACACATACACACAAGCATAAAAAAAATGTTCCACCTTTGGGTTTCCAGTTGCTGCAGATATCTCAGCTGCCAGAAATAACAGAGCTTCCATTTCTACTTTGTCTGACCAGTTCCCATGAAGACATTCATGACTGAGTTTTGGTATAATTCTTATAATACATTTTTGAGTTTTGCTTTGTTGTTTGTTTTGAAGGATCCACCAGTGTTTGCTTTCATATGCCTTGCTAGGTGTAGCTCTCTGGTAGATGATGATCATCAGGATTACATACATTTGGAAACCATGAAAATAACTCAGGTCATTATCCAGATAAGTTTTTCTTCCTTACTAGAGGTGGAGGAAATTAAATGTATTTATTTTCTTTTTCTTTTCTTTTTTTTTTTTTTTTTAAACAAGTGATTGTTATGGTAGAGAGGGAGGAGCTGAAAAATATACTTTTAATTTTTTTTCTGTTTTCAAAGGTTCATTTGATATGAGCAAAATATTTCCGTAGTATTTCTTCCTCTGGAAGGAAACTATATATATATTTGTAATCTATAGGTCAATGGTGACATGAAATGTATTTTGTCTTATTTTCTGTCTTTCTCGTTTAAAAAATAAAATATGAAAGCCAAATTCCTTCTCTTGGTAGTCATCCAGGGGCTTGTGGAGAAGGTCAGTATGTGTATATATTAGAACAGAATTTGGCATCTGTTAAAATAAAAAATCAGAATATAATTTTGGTGTGGTATGTGAAATTTCCACAAGGAACATTCTCACGCTGTGGTTTCATGGTAGGCCTTGCATCATTTCCCAGCAGTGAGAAAAGACATTACTGTAATATTTCTATATATTGGATGATAATAAGAATTATGTTTCTATCAATTTTTTGCTTTGTTTTACTGATGTGAGAAACGGATGAAGCTTCAATGACACCAGGAGCTTAGGTCTGTCCTGTGCTGGGGCCAGTCTGGTGCCTGAGCAGAGAGTGGTCACTGAGCCTGTGACAGCTCCCTGGTCCCTTAGTCCCATGAAACAGGTGGAGCAGTAAAGGCTTGCTTTAATCACGGGTAGCTTTCAGAGGCCACATGTGAATTATGATAAGGGAGCTGGGTCTGGTCCCTCTCTGTCCCCAGTGGTCCTCCCCTTGTCAGGCTATCCCTAGTGCCTGGGAGGTAGTTGCAGCTGTGGCTGGCTCTGGAGCAGCTTGTCAGGATGTGCAGATTTCCTGAGCAATTTTGGGCTGCTCAGAGGAACTCAGAGCACACAAGAGACCGTGACTTGCCTTTTTCCCTGGAAGCTGGAGTATGATGATATGATCAGAGTGAGCCCATTGTGCCTCTGGAAAGCTGCCCATGCTGTGTGCTCAGCTGAAGACAGTTACCTGTATGATAAAAGCACTGGATAATGATAAAAGCACTCCCAGCACTGGAGTTAGGACAGGAACTGGCTGTATGTAGTGCCTTTAGTATTCAAGCTGTCCCAAAGCGCTGCACACATAATGCACGAGATACTTGTGATGTGTTGTATTTGTAGGTAACAGAACATGTATATTGCTTTCTACAATGGCAAGGAATATCAGAAGTTGGTTCACTGAGGGCAGTTTGGGACCAGGATGCTACAGGATTATTCCTTACCATTTTTGAAGTGTGATGGGGTTCTCAATTTTGGACAGCCACCAGAAGCAGGCAGACTCTGTAGCAGTCAATGGTGACCTATGTATTGAATCTCTGGAGCACTTGGGCTCTAGATTTATCCAGTGTAGTTGTGCCTGCACTGTGCAGGGCCCAAATTTCAATGTGCAGCTGGGAATCCACTTAAATTATATGTAAAGCGTTTTGATTACTAAAAGTATCTGTTCAGTGGCAGTGTCTATTTAGTGTGTGTATATTACTATATATATGTAGATTTATAAACATCAGTATACATATATATAGAAGCACACACACATATACACACACACTTAAAATTGTGCCATTTGAATGACAAAGTACCTAGGGATGCTCAGCTACTGACATTACTGGATTGACAAAATGTGATTTTCCATTTTAATTTGTTATTAAGGGGAACTTTTTTTAGTAGAGCTGAGGAGCTCCTGAATTGTTCCATTGTACTGGTTTTACTATCTCATTTTGGAGTTGAATGGAGGGAAAGAAAATATTTATAATGTTGATAAAATAAACTTACTTTTGTAATTTAATAGCATCAGTTACTCTTATTATTTCATGTTTTAATGCTAGAGGTATCTTCTGTGTGTTATCCAAGGCATGATGATGTCATACATTTTTCACTAATTATAGCATAGAATCATCGAATGGCTTGGATGGGAAGGAAAGATCATCCAGTTCTACCCTCCTGACATGGACAGAGGCACCTTCCACTAAAACAGGTTGCCCAGAGCTCCATCCAACCTGGCCTTGGACACTTCCAGGGGTGGAGCATCCACAACTTTTCTGGGCATCCCTCAATACTGTGAGGTGTGAGGTTGAGTTTTACTCATGTAAAACGGGTTCAAGACAAATTTTATCTGTTACAAAACAGGCCTCAGACTCCAGTGACTCTTTCACCGTTTCACATGATGGCTTGCTTGTCTGTGTTTTAGCACTTCAAGATGTCTGTAGGTGTTTTTACTGACACCTGTCACTCTTGCTTTTCCCCCAGCAGCAGTAGAATTTCTCAGTCTCAACTCATGGTGCTATAGCCTGGATTCAGACTACATGAGATATTCCCCTGCTACAAGAGGACTGTCGTGCAGAAGAATCATAGACAAAGAAAATAGTACAAAATTGATGGGTTTTTTGCCATTGATCTTCCCAGCTGTATTTGCCAAGCTGGTGCTGCTGTGTAAGAATAGATGGGGCCCATGATTTTTCTGGTGATGTGGCTGTGAGAGGTTTGTTTCAGTAGTATTTGATGGCCTCCTTGGCTCATTTTTTAATTTGTGTTTTCTGTGACAGTGATGTGCACGGTAGTGAAAGTTTCTAACACAAAACTTTATCTAGAAGTGGCTATTTTCCTTTCAGTCATCCCAGATACCTCCTGTGGGGTATGCTTATGTGTTGACCCTTCCAGGATGACAAAAGCATGTTGAGATGATCTGACTCTGGACTATAAATTGGGCAACATGCATTGGTAGTCTTAAGATTTCTGGGAGGTTACTGGTACTCAAGAAATGTATGGGCATGCTGGAAATTGGGGTGCTTTGAAAGTACTCCAAGGAAATTCTGTTCTTGCACTTCATGTACTCCAAGAAAGAAGCAGTTTCTTTTGCTGATCCATTTGAGGTCTGTCATTTTCCTTCCCCCACTTTTTGCTTCTTGTGCACCAGACTGACATGCATGGAGAAGTGTTTCATAATACTTGTTTTTAAGCTCGCTAAAAGTAACATTTTGATCTCCATTTTGTCTGTTCTTTTCCATTCATCAGATAGCGTTTCCTCTATTTTCCTCACTGAATCTGAGCTGAAGTGACATTGGGTTATTAGCTTCCTAATTAATCTAAAGCATGAAATGTGAATATCTTCAGTCATTTCAGCAGTCCTAGAAACAGCTTATATTCCTGTGTCTTTCTGTATGCATGTGAAACTATAGGACACGGTTATTACAGTGTTTACTGTGGTACTCCTCATTTTGCTTTCTTAACAACTATTTTACTTAGTAGTGGATTGCTACAGCATTAAATTCCATGATCTGCCTGCCAAAATCTGTTGATTGCAATGGCAACTCGGTAATGTGCTAAAGTTTACTTGCTAGCATATTGATGAAGACCGGAATTTTATGTGGAGGATGTGTCTTGAGCTTCAATGTGTTAACTTTTTTTGTAAGGGCAGAAAGCAGCTCATGGCTGCACTGTGGAAATGCCTCAAGGGGAGCTGTAACCCAACCCTGCACCCAGCTGTTGAGGTGAACAGAATATATAGAGTTGGGATGTTGGGATGTCTCAGCATTTGCTAAGGAGTTACCATTAGAGACAGACTGCAGCACCTCAGCACTTGGCTTGGACTGCCCAAAACCAAGTACTTGGGCAGTTTCTCACTTCTGTGTAAAAGCAGGCTTGAGAGGAGTGAATTACCCAGTGTTCAAAGCTAACCAGTCAAAGTGACCATGTCTGCTTGCACCCCAAGTTATGCCATGGCACCACCCTTCTCTGGACTGCCTACCCGAGATCCTCCGCAGGTACCAGAGCTCAGGGGCTTTCCCTCCCCAATGTGTTTCCAGTTCCACTGCCCATGATGGTGCCCACAGAAAGTGGTATTTTCTCATCCCCTGTTCATGTCCTCTGGAGAAACACCCCCTACCTCAGCCAAGGAATTTCCTGGCCCACGTATGGTGCCATTTGTGCAAAAGGGGAAAATTCCCTCCCTCGGGCCTTGATCACACCAGTAAATCCATTACATTTGACTTCAGTGATTAGGCAGGCTTAGAGCTGAATAACCTTACTGTATTCAGCCATCAGAGTGCATCTTGTCCCCTGCCTTATTTATAAGGTGCCACATTCCAGTCTCAGCTGCAGTTTCTTGTTTCTCAGACTTTTTTTTTCTTTAAAAACCCCAAGACAATCTATCCTATGCAGTACACATGTATTTAGTTACCCAGAGAGTGGGGAAGACAGGCAGCTCATTTTAAAACCCTCTCATTCTGATGTAGCACATGATGACTTCTAAAGTCTAAGGAGGGGGATGACTTGAAAAAAAATCATGTGTTTCAACATTCACACATCTATATTTCAGGAAATAATTTGATGCTAAGCCCTTTAAAAACAGTCAGCTTATGTTCTTAGATCCCCTACATGTCAGAGATTTGGGGAATCTAAGAAGGCAGTGATTCTCTTGACAGGCACATACAATTAGTTGAACATCCGAGGAAGCAAAAGTCTTGCTTTGTTCAAAAATTTGTTTCTATTTTGTGATCTTCATCCACTAGAATCAGAACTCTGACTTAGGAACCCTATTTTAGAGTCTACCAATACATTAACAGCTCCAGCACTCATATACAAAGTATGTAGAAGCTGTAGCCTTTTTACATGCAAGAAATAAAGCACTACTTTCAGCAATGTAATACTACATATGTAATTGCTTCATCTTGAGCCAGCCTCCTTTTGCTGGTGAAGTGTAACACCTGGCTCTTCAATTAGTCCCTGTCTGGGAGGCTGCTTGATGTGTAACCTACCACTCAGCACTGTGGCAATCCAATGCTCTGTTACGACAAGTGCTGCAGCAATTAGCTAACTACTAATGCATGAACCACAGTAGCAATTCATTTCTTAGTATTACACTTTATTTTAATGAGAAAATGGCCTTTTGATTCCAACTACCTTAATGACCTTCAGTTGCCACTTTTTCCTCAGCCTGTGGTCAAGCAGAGGGAGAAAGTAATCTCTGTTCCTACACAGGAATCCAAATCTTGTCTAGGAACAGTACAAACCAGTCAGGTTTGTAGGTATGGAGAAGAAATTCAAGAAGCTCTTGAGCCTGAGGCAGCAGACGTGAGTGATTTCTTTTTGGCTAATTAGGCTTTAATAAGTAGTCCCAGTTTTCTAGGACTGTTTTTGCTGTGTGACATTCACATAAAAAATGAAAGATGGCAAAATTAGAAAAGCAAAAGCAAAGTCAAGGTGGTCCCTGGGAATGGGAACCCTACAGAATGGTTTCCACATTCGTTGCCATTTTCCAGATAGGGAATTGCAATGCTGTCTATTGAATATCACTGTAATGAGTAATTATGTACCATAATTAGATGTATCTACTTGTAAAAATGAGGTGGGTGCATTTCTTCTCTGAGCTCATTGCATCCAATATTTATGTCACCTAGGTATGGAGGTGTCCCTTTTCTACCCCCATAGAGATCACCACACAGTTTGGTGGGGAACACCCTCATATTTGCAAATCTTGAGGCTGCATGGTGAGACATGAGTCCTAAGGTGTACAATGACACCTCTCCCTGCTCCTTAGCCATGCTGGAGGTTTTCCTTCCAAATGAGTGGAAGAAACACCACATCAAAATAAAATGATTGCTGTAGGCTACAAAGTGAATAGCTGTCTTTCCTCTCTTGTCCCCCACTTCAGCACTTTTCCAGGACCAGGTTTTTTTTATTTCGTCAGAAGGGGAAAACTGTTGATGTGCCTGTTTTAATAGGAGATGGGTGCAGTTGCAGTTCTTTTGTCCTGTGGTATTGCTTCTATTGTAATACTGTCCTTATCCCCATGGCATATGGGAGGAGTACAGTCGTGTCAAAGCTAAGAAAACAAGTGATCTTGCTGGCAGCTAATGGCAGGAAGGAAATGGAACATAATATTATTTAAATTTGATTTTAGATAATCTTCAATGCTCTTTGCTTTTCCTTCCCCCCTTTTTTTTTTCTTCTCTCTCTCTGTTCTTCATAGAGTTTCTGTATCAAAGTCTTTAATCTTTCATCACCTCTTCTTTCCTTAGCTCATGCTACCTTCATTTTTTGACTGGAAAGGTCAAAATCTTACTCTTGTGCTTACCCTTGGGACACTTCTGCTTGACCAGTCACAGATGGTTGAATCTCCTCTGACCATGTCCAGACATGGGTAGGGAATGTTGAAATTCTCTGCACTAGGAATGAGTTGGATGTGCAGTACTAAAGGCTCCTCTGAGGGCAGTTGTAATGCCTGAGTTGTAATCTCAGGATTAAGCAGATGGGAAGCGTGATGGACTTGGGTTTTTCATACCTGAGGGGTTGATTTCAACATTTCCAGACTTATCAATAGAAAAACTCTTTTGTATAATTTTTTTTTTTTGGCTACTCTCCTTTTGTGATTTTCCTGTCAAGAAATCTTTTCCCAGGCAGATTTTATTGCGTTGCTCCGTGATGTGCTCGCAAGAAGTGTCAGCTGTTTCTAAGTGGTAAGTGAGTGTGCTGGTCTCTCATGCAAAATGACTGGCCCTGCTACTGTACAGTTTTCTGCTCAGCACATATCTCAGAAAAATCACAGGGAGGTGGCAGAGGCTTATCAGGATTTTGTTCCATTCACACGTCACTGCAGAGTGATTCTCCTCCATCTGCTTCCTTTGATCGCTCAACGGCTTTGGGAGAAAAGTGGCTGAGCCTTCAAAGCACTAAGCAGCTCTTGGGAGCTTTGTTTCTCCCTAGCTTGCTGCTGCACCTCGCAGAGCTGGGAAAGGGAAAGCGGGGGATGCCTTATGTGCAGAAAGATCACCTTACTGGCAAAAGTAACAACTCTCAGAAGGCTACCTATTCCAGACACCCCACCATGTGGCAGCCAGAGTGTAAAATACCTATGGACATCAGTAAGCTTGTAGGAGCTGACTTCCTTTCTTAAAAGCTCTTCCAAGCTCTTTTTGATTCTCTTTCTCGTGCACCAGGACAGGGATTCCTGCCTGTTTCCTCCCAGAGCAGCTGTCCTGAGGCTGTCCTTTGTAATGGCTGCCATCTAGCTGCCCTCATACCATGCGTTATGTGTACCCTATCTCCTGTAACTCTATTGAAAAACAAAACAACCAAGAGTTAAAATCCCTTTCCAAATGGACTTGAGAGCTGCCAGCCTTGGCCACTGACCCATCAGGGTGCCGTGCACTGGGGAGGGGAACATGGAATACCACTGCCAACATTTCTCTGTAGAAATTTCCTCAAGGTGAAATGTGCTTTCACAGTGGGAAATGAAGGTTATTTTTCTTCTGCCCATATTGTTTTGTGTTGTAAACCCTGTGCCAGTCATTTCAGATGCAGCCAGCTTTTTGGAAGCAGGAGGATTTTGAAAGATTTTTGAAAGTCTGGCCAGTGCTGTAGCTGAGGACTCGTGTTCTGCAGCTCCCACACAAACCTTCTGGTGGTCCGTGGAGGTTTCACTGTCCTCTCTGACTCAGTGAGCAGAATATTTCACTACAAACTACAGGCCTGCCTTTGTGCCACTGCTGTTGCTACTTTGCTTTTGCACAGCTTTTAGAACAGCTATGGCTTTGCAGCCTTGCAGTAGGAAAAAACAAGATGTCTTGTGGGAAAACATGATTCTCCTATGGACACAAACACTCATCAAGTTGCAGGTGTGTGCTAATAAAAATTCAATGTACATAAATACTGAGCTTGGTTTATGAGACTGTCACAGCTAGCTCAGTGGAGATTTATATCAAGCAAGAACTGACCTGTTGTTTTACTGCAAAACATAAAGGTTATGCAAAAAAAGTCACTTGATTTAATGATATATTTCTGTCTTATGATAGTTTACAAGTCTAACTGTGTGCCACATGGTTGCGTCATGGAATAGGGAAAGTACTTGCTGTGTGTTATAATTTATCAGCATGTTTCTCTGGATGCATTGTGGTAAAAGAGATAGACCAGGAGGTAGTAAATCAAGGGTTTGAGATTTTATTCCTGCCGGTTTCATTGAGTCATTTTGGGTAAGTCATTTAACCCTATCGTGCCTTGGTTTTCTTATCCGTAAAATGGGGATAAGATCACCTCCCAGTACACATATAGGTAATGTGTTTCATGTTATGAGCCAAAATCTGCTGTATATTAACTATTTTTGAGTTTGTTTTTTTGTTGTTGTTGTTGTTATGCCTTGTAATGTTGCTCACACATAGTATCCTACTTCTTTTGGAGCCATTTTTTGAGAGACAGTGAGAGTAGCCCTGTCCCATGCTTTTTAGTTTAGCTGGCTTCAATTGAGATAGTAAAGAGTGCTGGAGGATCACAATTTTCTAATGAACTAGTTTGCACTTCTCATGCTTGATTTCCATGTTTGAGGTTTCTTGTATTAAAAATTTTAACTCAGGTGATATTTCAAGTCAATGAAAGCATTCTGGTGGTTGCTTTGGCTTCAGGGGAGCATGTTGCTGAATTTTAGAGCAATTTTATTCCATCGTACTGAGTTCATTGAGCACAGAATGTTTCATTTGGAAGTGTCCATCTCAGAAATGCCACCTCCCTCCTATCATGTTGGTATTACAGAATATTGTCTAAGAGTCCAGAAATCACCACTTCAGTTTGTTGGTGCAAAAGGTTTCTGGGGAATGAAGAGATTCTCTGGCCTTCACACTTCTAGTCACTGGGCAAATGGGAGATTAAAGCTGATAAAGAACAAGGCCAACAGTTAGGAAGGAGTTAGGGAATTGGAGGTGTCTTCTGGAAAAAAAAAAGAAGGCTAAGAAGGAGTCATCGTTATGTGGGATGGTGATGAACAGACTTGTGATGGAAAGGCTGAGTTTCCATTGAGCTACATAGTGCTGCTTCCTGGAGATTATAGAGAAAGGACAACGGACAGATTCTGATCTCCTCTGCACTGAATTAACTCCAGGTGACCCAAGATGTGACAGAGGTCAGAATCTGGACCACTCCATAATGTGTTTGGCCCTCTAAATAGAGCAGTAAAGTCAAATAACAAATGTGCATTTTTAACCAACATTTCGTGGGCATCCAGAGTTCTAGTATTTGTATATATCCTATTATCTGATTCCATATCTGTTCTAGGGGTTGTAATAACATCTCAAAGGGCTCTTTTATGCTACCTGACCCCATGCATAATGCTCTGGAGCTGTGCACCTTGAGGCTGCCAGCTGGCAAAAGGAATCAGAGGCATGCAGCAGTAACCCATGAACTGAGGATATATGTTTAACAGAGAATCAGAGTACAGATTATAATTAGTGAATATGGGATGGAGGAGGGGGTTTTTTATAACAAAGTAAGAAAGTATTTTTTTCCATGATTTTCTTGCATTTCCTATTTATACAAAGTATCTTGGTCACTGTGTTGCTAAGTAAGGAGATTTTAAACTGGGGGAAGGAAGAAATACGTATACAGTGAAAGAGCTGGTTACTGTTCCTTTTGGACGCTTTTTCTGTATTGTGACTTGTGTGGAAATGTACAGAATAAAAGTGAAGAAGCGCATGCCTTGGCTGGGCTGAGTTTCTTTGTGTTATTTGCCAGCAGAGCTGGGTTGCTGTTTCTGGCAGAGCGAAAAGACCAGTGTGACTTGAAAGCTGTGAAGAGCTAGGGGGAGTGGAGGAAAGGGATGCAAGAGTCCAAATTTTGCATATATGTGTGTGTGACTGTGCAGGGAAAGGATGGGAAGGGTGTGTTAAGCCTCAAGATAAGCCAACTTCAAGCTCATGGTAAAGAAGAAGGTTAATGATACATTTAACACTTCCAGGGTAATCTTCTCGGTCCCTTAGTCAACTCAGATTGTCAGCTCAGCATTCAGTGAGTGCAGGAGAGATCCAGCAGAGATTAGCAGGACTGTAATGTAGGTGTATAGGTCACCTCATGATCTTAGTTATGCATCTCAGGAGTGTTTCTTCGGTGCATTCTCTGGTTCACCTCTGTATTATCTTAGGACTAACCCATGAACATATAATGACTCTGTTTGTTTCTGCCCAGCTGTGTCTGACTGAAGAATTTTGTCATGGCCATTCCTTGCTTTCTTGTCTCCAGCAGCTGCCCTTCTTACCCCATTAAGAAGTTTCTGTGCCATTTCTGACACCAGGGATTTGTGACCTCTCTTCCATGCAAGTCAATGTTTCCTAACTGTTCCCTTGCCTCCACTCTCCCACCCTGAAATTGTATTTCTGAATAATTTTGTGATGTTTCCTTTGTCCTGTCTCTCTGGGACAGCCCCTGCCCTAAAAACACCTCCCTCGCACATGGTTCTGGCTCCCTCCTACGCTCCAAGCCCTTTGATGCTCAGCGCTGTTGCCAGCAGCCAGCTGTGTGCTTGTCTCTTTTAACGGATATCTTAAGCCCTCTTTTCCTACTGTCTCAGAGAGCCTAAGAATATTATTATTAATAAGAATAGTGGTAAAAAGACTAACTGTTCTGCCTGTGCAGGACTGGCTGGAACTGGATGAGGATGTGACCTCGTAGTGGGTTACGCTGCGCGGTGAGGAGGCACTACCAAGCACAGCTTTGACGTCCATAAGCACTGTGGTACAAAGCACTAACCCCTCTGGGGTCCTTCATAGTCACCAGCTGCACCAAATGGCTGCCAGCTGCTCTCTGGAAACGTCTGCGGAGAGGAGCTTTTTGATGTGCTCAGAGCTGCCCTCACGGCAACATCTGGAGGTGTTCCACCACCTGCAGGCAGAGCTGCTCAGTGGTGCGTTTAAAAAAATGAGAGTGCAGCTTTACATCCTACTAGTTTTGCACCCCAAATTCTTAAATGTGTGTGGCCTTGCACGTGTGTGTAGTTCTGAAGAGAGTCCAACTGCTCATTTCTCATCCACTGTAATTTCCCCTTGTTAACTCAGCATCTCATCTATGTTAGCTGTTTCTAACGCAGAGCTGGTTTCTAGCCAATTTAACCCTACCAAAATATTTAATAAAGCTGGTGAAATTCATAACTATATATATACATACTATATACACACATATATAAATACCTATCTCACATGCTAATGTACTTTCTTAAGTGGGGAATTCCCTTTTCTACGGAACCTCTCTTTACATATGAAATGTAATAATTTTTCTTTAAAAAGCTAAAGCTTTCATAGCAGGAATGTAACTACAACAAAAAAAATAAAAATCCATTCTTGGGAGGAAAAAAACCAATCCTGACAGGAATCATTTGCTTTAAAAAAAACCACCCCAAACCCCTGCAGTTTCACTGCAGCCAAGTGACTTCAGTATTTCCCTGCAGTTAAAATGTGGTTCTCTCTAACAAGGGACCTTTTAAACTAGGTAGTGATGCTTGTAAGAGATGTTGCCAAGGTTGTTAAGTGTAAAAATAGGTAAATATTGGAAGCAGTCCCATAATTTCAAGGTGTTGGATCTCATATTTTCACATTCCAGGCTTGATATTGATACATAAGTGTTATATTTGCAGCTGTATTAGTTCACAGCAGGCAGACCATGGCACAAGAAAACCTTCAGAGATGCATCTTCTCTTCTTCTGTCCCATCTATCCACAATCTTAACCAGCACTAGGGTGTGTGTGTTTGCCAGGAATTGTTTTTATGTGAATGTGGAGTTTAAGTACCAGTGTGTCAAGTCCATGGATTCTGCTGCTCTCATTCAGTAAGGCAAACAGTCCTGCAGGTATTAAAAGTGAGCTGTGAAGCCCAAGACCCAGAAAAATAAAGGGTTTGTTTTCTGCAGATAAGACGTAGGAGTTACCTGCTGGGTGTTAAATTCAGGTGGACAATCTGTAGATAATAGGAAGTCAGGTAAAGCATTGCCTGGTTAATATCTATAAGCAATTTGCTATCTAATCAGGAAGCTGACAGAAATTAGTAGGATGACTGTCAGAACTTTTGACTGCAGCCTCTTTCGTCCTACATTTGCCACCAAGAGTGAAGAAGAGATTTTAAAATGAAAGAATAAGATTAAAAACGTAGTTCTGAATGATATTTTGGATCCTGGAGCCCCATCCAACCTGAACAACCTTGAGTCAAAAATGGTGATATATGACTCAGACTAGTGTTTGGTCTCTAGATTTTGGGGGTTTTGTTCCTGATATAATCAGCCAGCAGGCTGAGGATTATGTTTCTAAGACATAGGGTGTGATTACCTGCCTGCTTCTGTTAATGCCTGTATGTACCACATAAATTTCTTTGCTGACAGAACTGATGATATTCTAACAGGCTCCGGTCTTTCTTACTCCATTTATGAATATACACTTAGCTCCAGGAGTATCTGTGTTTTGCTAATGGGTCTTACTCTGATCCCTGAAGTACATAATAATGGGATGCAAGGCTCCATATAAATATAAGGGGTTATTATTCTACCTGTTCACTCTTTTTCCTTGTTTCTCCCTTCTGTCTTTTGTGAGTTGTATAACAGAAGGGCAGATATGAACAGTCATGTCCAGTTAAATGAGATGATCGTAGAATAAGGAGTCGCTGGATAACTAGCAGTTTCTCTATTAAAATTTCTCTGTAGTCTTTACAGTCATTTAAAGTTTTCCATTTTAATTTTCAGGTATGTGCCACCTAATATTGCTGTGAGGGCCTGAAGTTTTGTATATATTCACAGACCTGACCAGATTTAAAGTTATGGTAAACCAATGAAACAGCTTACAAACTGAAGCTTGTGATTTGAAGTTTCCCCTAATACAGAACCGAGTGAGCAGTGTGTCTGTAGCTGCATGACTCTACAAGTCACCCTGAAATTCTTACACTGGATTTGCAGTGAAGCTAATTTTTACTTGCACTGCCCATCTTTGAAAAGTGACCTCCTAATGGGAGAGCTAGTTTGGTATTGCAGTGCTCTGCAGATAATTTGAGACTTTTTTCACACTTTAATAATGAAGGTCAGATTTGTATCCAGAAGTCAAGCACCTTTGTGCATATGTGGGGGAAAGAGAATAAGGGCTAATTAGGATTATGAGGCACTGTTTGATTTAGAATATTAATACTTTCCAACCTTCTCATATTTCAGATTTCTTTTTTTAAGTTTCTGTAATTTTCCGTAGTCTAATTTTGAAAAAATAACAATACAGGATCTGGATTATCTTTTTGTTTGGTTGGTTCTTTATTATTAACAAACACTGACGTTAATCTTTCCAGAATATTGATTCACAGATCCTTCAAAATGACAGCCTTTTTCAATGTCTAAACTCAGTCATCCAATAAAAAAGACTTTTGTAAAAATGACTGTGTATGTGTAAGGTGAAGGGTCTGGAGCACGAGTCATGAGAAGCAGCTGTGGGAGGTGAGTTTGTTCAGCCTGGAGAAAAGGAAACTCATGGGAGACCTTATAGCTCTCTACAACTACTGAAAGGAAGTGGTAGCAAGGTGGGAATTGATCTCTTCTCCCAAGAAGAGTGATAGGACAAGAGGAAATGGCCTCAAGGGGAGGTTTAGCTTGGATATTAGGAAAAATTTCTTCACTGAAAGGGCTGTCAAGGACTGAAACAGGCTGTCCAGTGAAGTGGTTGAGTTGCCACCCGTGGGGGTATTTAAAAGATGTGTAGATGTGGCATTTAGTGATGTGGTTTGTTGGTGGAGCTGGCAGGGCTCACTTAATGGTTGCACTAAAAGGTCTTTTCCAACCTAAATGATTCTGTGATTCTATGAAGGTCTTGGATCCGAGGACTTGGGAATCGTGAATTATTCAGAAACATCATTTTGATTGGCCAAAGTTAGTTTCTCTGCTTCAGATTCGTTCTTACTACTTCTGCCTTGGGGAGATGAAGCTTTCTGGTGTGAGACATTAATTTCTGCTTCCAGACTGTTATGCATAGTTGTCTCAGATTTGCACCTTGGTCCTACTCAGACATATTGAACCTTCCTGTTGCTGCTTCTCTTCTTTCCTGACCAATATGGGTTTCTTTTGCAACTCTTTGCTGTATATCCTCACTAGATTACAGAAACAATTTAAGCACACAAAAGCAAGTGACTATGGACTTCCTCCAGGCACACAGCAAGAGATGTCTTTTTTACTCACGTGGAAAGAAATTTCACTTAGGCTCCATAGCCTTAGTCAGCATCTAATCAACACCTGAAGCTTGTTTCATGAAAGGGGAGGTGGATGCTACAAATTCAGTATATTCTTTTGTGGCTGTTTGCTTACAGGCAATGCATGTGACATCCTTTTCTGCTAAACACAGCAGAGCTTCTTAATTACAGGGGGTAAGTTTTTTGTTCAAGGTTTCCAGGTCTGCCAGCACTGTGAGACTTGTTCGAAGCCTTTCCAGATCAGAGAAGCTGTAGTTACTGTCCCTGAAATTATATGGGAAGGGAAGGAAGGGGCTATCTCTCACTGCATGACTGACTGCCTTTACAAATTGTCTTTGCTGTTCCTAGATGTCTCACATCAGAAATAGCCTTAGCTGCACCTCCTGTTTAATGTGAGAGATGGGTTATGGCTCACCAGCTGTACACAGATCTATGTGTCTGCTGCACCCAAGATGGATGTGGGAGTCATCATGAGTAACATCCCACAAGAAGGCTTTAGGAACTGAAGAAAGCTGTCTGGATCCCAAAATTTCAGTTTGTCAATGTGCAGACTTTCATGAGAAACCTATCTGCTTATTAAAACACACACTGAATTTCTACTATATACTACATCATTTTTACATACATATATATTTATATATACACAATTTTTATAGCACAATCATAGGCTAATATAGGTTGGTGGTGAAGTCTGGTCCAGTCCTGTGCTCAAACCAGGGTCAACTTTGAGGTTAGGACAGGGTGCTCAGGGTTGGATCATTGTGTATGGTACCATTATTTAGGGTCTTATCAAGGCTTTCCTTAGGTTTTTATAAAAACTGAAAGAAAGAAAAAAGTACTTGCTGTAAGGACCTGGGATCATGAGTAGACAAATGGGCTGCTATTGTCCCCTTTTCAGTAACTTGAAGCAACACAAAATGTATGTGATTTGCAGAATCAGGAGCTGAACATACCACAGACAGCTAGAGGCTTACTCAAAGGCACCCAGGAAATCAGTGCTAGAAATAAAGCACAGACCTGCAAGTAAGTCCTCTGGCTCTCACTATGTTAAATTCATATCTGGCAAATTCTATTGTACTGTGTGTCTCCTATTAAATTTTCTTGTTTCTGCAGTCTCTTCTGCTGATGGTTGTTTCATGAACTTATGCACTTTGCTTTGAGTTGCTAGGCTTGTTTATTTTTTCGTTCCCTGAAGCTAAAAGTTGCATCCCTATTGTGTAGAAAATAGGAAACAGATTTGTTCTTCTCAAATGTGTTGGGCCTTTAAATGGAAACTGGGAGGAGAATGAGGGGACAGCCTGCAGCCCTGTCACATTCTTTCCATTGATACACATGGACACCAGGCAAAAGTCTGATTCTGAACCCCCAAAAACAATAGATACGGAAATGTTTTTCTCTTTTATTTAGTTTTTCTTCTGTCCCTCTTAAAGTGAGCATGGTGGTGAAAAACACTACAGGGCCTGGTCTAGGACTTGTGCTCTCTGTTACTGCATAGAAAAAGAGAGTTGCTTACCCCAGAAGTTCGAATACCAGCATACTGGCCAACAACAACAACAAAATGGTTTTATCTCAGTGTGAACTAAACATAACATCATTAAAAAATTATCTGCTGCAGGATACAGCTGTGTTCATGCTTACCTAAATATGGCCAAGCAGTGTGTTTGACTGGAAGAAGCAAATGGATCTTCCAGACCAGCAGGTAAGTAAGTCCTCATCTTCCTGCCACAAGGATAGGGGGTGTAGGTTCCCATGAAGGTGTCATGATGCAGATACTGCTCAGCAGTCTGACTCAGGCCTCTGTCACCACTGTCTTTCAGTCCTTTTCTTGTCACCATTTTCTTCAAGAGTCTAATGAGATCTGGTGCAGCTGTAAGACAAAAGAGCAAGCAGTGCTGGAGTTGTTTGTCATGGGATGGGAGAGGGATAATGCATAGGCTGTTGCTCTGAAATATTAATTAACAAGAAAAAAAACAACGCAAAAAACTAATCTACACCACCACAAAGAAACAAACCTTCAGCAAAAGTGACTAATTTAGTCTTCTTCATATGTCAATTACACAAATGTGTTTCAGAGGTCATAATGCAAAATTTGGCAACAGAATGATGGTAAAAACCAGCAGCTCAGTCTTGTCCCATGTCTCAGGTATTGATGAGATGTATGAAACAAGACTTCTTCAAGCTGGAGGACATTTGGTTAATGACTTTTACAGTTGTGAAAGCTAGAGTTTTCACAATGGTGATCTAGTAATTCTGCACAAGGTTAACAGGAAATCACTTTCCATTTTCTTTAATTTGTCTTCATTTTTTTAGACAGTCTGAGCTTAAAAGTGGTCTGTATTCTGAAGAGGTTCCAATTGCAATGCTCATCCTCTTCTCAAGTGTCCCATATAACAAAGCCCCTGAATGTTAAAACAATTTTGTTCGTCTTTCTCAAATTCTTTTCAATAATCTTAGTGGGTGAGATTTGAATTTTGAAAAGCTGTAATCAAAGGAAAGTTTGATCTAGTAATGTTTTTTTGACACCTTGAGCGACAGCTTGATGCTCAGTGAGTTAGAGCATCTGCCATCCTGAAATTTTATGATCATGTTATCACGGCCTAAGGTGTAAATTCCAATGGATTTACCTGTTCTGTTTGTTTGATTGTTTTCTTTAATAACAGTAAACCCAGAAAAATTTGCCTTAAATCCCCCTCCTAGAACAATTCTTGTAGGAAAGTACTAGGTAATTTTTCAGACTCAGTCCCACAGCTGGCTTATTATGTTACTGGGGAAAATCATGGGTGAAAATAGGCTCCACAGTGAGGAGAGCTTGAATGAGTGTCTGCCTACAGTTTGATCTGGGTATTCTTTACAGGATGAATCTGAGTTCTAGACAGGCTGGGGGGAAAGAAATCCAGCTGTGAGGGTTAACCTAGGATTGAATAAAAAAGTCATCCCTGTTATTAAACCAGGATTCCGTGGAGGATGACTTTTTCCTGTCCAGATCAGGTAGTGTATCCGTTTGCAGAGACTTCACCCATCTTCATTTTTCAATTTCATGAATGAACAAACCCCAAACCCCCACACTTGCTAAACAAGTTTATAAATTCCCAGCACTTCTTTCATCATCAGAACAACCAGGGGAAAAACACTACATAAAGAGCATTGAATTACATTTGTGACCTGGTCCTATGACTATGCTTCAAAATTAGGTGTTTTTCATTTTTTTGTCCCACACTGTAGAAATAATTTAAGACATAAAGGGAGTATCATTTTACAACATTCCAAAACAATAATTCATCTGGAAAATTAATGGTACCTGTAGATGCTAGAGTAAAGACAGGCAATGCAGCTATGAAAGTGCTCCTCATTTCCTATCCCAGACAGCTGAAACAAAACAGATGTCACACAGACTCAAAAAAAAAAAGGGGGGGGGGGAAAGTTAATCAAAATCTAAAACATCACTAAAGAAAGAGTTAAGAGAAGTGATGCAGGTTCATAGACTCATACAAACTGCTTGTAAAACTCCCATGTTTTCTACCTCCTGAAAATATATGATGAAGGAAACGTAAATAGGCAAATTATACCAGGAGAATGAGCATTTTGTTAAATATTGTGAATACTAAATATCATACTGCCTTCGGGCAGTTAACAGTGGTTCCTAACACAAATCTGGTGGTGTTTCTGCTTTCAACTCCTTGACAATGGTGCAATTTCTAGACATATATTATTTATGCCATCCAAATCAGATCTTATATTAGCATCATTTAGACAAAGAGAAGGATGTAGGTTATTTAAAGCGAGAGGGACAAATGCTGAAGAGGGAAACAGAACTTAATCTAACTGTTTGGAAAGGTCTACTTTACAATATCTTAGTGTTTTGGTGGAATAATTGGAAAAAGAATAGCCTGGGGAGGCAAAAACAATTCTGAAGAATCTCTTGTAGTGTTGAAAAGCAAATTGAAAGAGCAAGAATATTGCTAATGATGTACAAGTTGATATATCCTGTTAGGTTCTGCAAGCTCATTAAAATAATTTCATCAATTATGGCATATATTAATTAGCATTAATACTAAAAGTAGAACAAAAGGGACCTTAGCTAAGATTGTGTTCCTTTTTTTTAAGCATTACATTTATAATACTAAAAGATCACAGGATCTTCAAAAGACATAAGGTTCCTGATGGATTTCAGAAGACAGAGGACGAGATGTTCCTATCCCTTTCTTGGTAGAAATAATAAGCCAATAATGACCAAAAGAGCTGTATATTCTACAGAGTTACCCTGATTGTTCCTGCTCCTCAAAGTAGAGCTAAGTGTCTTTGCTCAGATCCAACTCCTTTTAGAATCTCCATAATTTCACTTCAAAAATGAATGGTGAAGGCAAAATCATTACCAGCAATAGCTGTGGTGGTTTTGTCAAAATGAGCCTAAAATAAGGATTGTTTAAGTGAAGTCAGAATTGATTCTGCCTGGGAAGATATCTTCCCGTGTTGTAACCCCTTCAAATTCCTGATGTGCAGAGGAACCACTGAAGTGAAGAACATACTGGAGGAAAAAAACCAAAAGAACATGTAAGTGTGGTTATTTTCTTGAGTCTTTCTCACTATGTTGACAGTTCCAAGAATTAAAAATGTGAAGAAAAAAAAAAGAAATCCCTCAAGAGAGAGGCTCCAAACGTTAAACATTTATATTTATTATATATCATAACATAAAAAATTGTGATACACAGTTTAAAACATATTCTGAACGTTTTTATTTACTCTGGATTTTTTTTAACAACCTTTTAGCATTTATATTCTTAACTTTTTCTGTAAAGGATGACTGGAAGAATCAGGACTTTCTCCCCATTGTTTGTATGTCCACTTTTAACTATTGAAAACTGCATGTCTAATGCAATCACATAATAATGGGAACTAAGTCTTTGGGGAAAAACTCACATCATTTAGCAAGAAGTGTTAGCATTGCCCATAGTAATCCCCATAATTCGATATCAGCATGAAATTTTTAATGTGGATGTTAAAGGGTTTTAATGTGCTCATTTTTTTTAATAACAGCCAGTCCAGGTCTAGGTCTGTGAATGATGATGCCATGTTTTGTTAAACTCCTGAGCATGAAAACCTAGATCAAGCTGACATTGAAGCCAACAGCATCCCACAGGAGTTTCCATCAAAGATGTATTGTGCTTTATGAGGGCCATGCAACTGGCTCAAATCTCAAGCAAGCAATTGCCAGTAAGTTAAGAACAGATGTACCTAATTTTGTTCTTATGGGGGAAAAAAATCATGGCCATTACATTAACTAATGAGGTATTGCACATGCACAAGTTATAACTGTTCGTCTTCCAGTTCCTATGTTTCAAACAACAGACCTTTTATGTTGTTTTCTCATTATGTGTATGTCTATATATACATTATATATCTACTGAATTTCCCCTTTGCCACAGTTGTTTCTAAAGAATGGTAACAGGGAAAGGGTACTACATAACCTTAAGACAATTTCACTTCTTATTTTGTTTTCTTGAGAAAATATCTAGCTAGCTAGCTGTCATCTAAAGTGATTTGCAACCCTATCACCATCAGAAGCAACCATTTTAGGGCCTGAATTTTGTTGTGTCCCACTGTATGGACAACTGTCAGTCTCAGTGCATGTTTGCCTTTACTACAGTGACTGCTACCAGCTAAAGTGAAGCAAAAAAATCTATTAGTATACACAAGCTTCACTGTAACCACTGAAAGCTGGTGAGCTCAGCTGTGAACTGAGGCTAAGCCACCAAAATCTTGGAAAGAACAGCTACAAAGAACTCTCAGTAATGTTATTTCTGAGCTTGTTTGATAATTACTTGTAAATATTATATTCTCAGTGTTCCTTCTATTGCTGTGATTTCACTAAAACTCATAATCAAGGATTTAGCTGTCTGTTCTGCAGTTGCTCTGAAAGAGAACATCTCATCATTTGATTGCACATAAGGAAAAATTGTCAAAACCACTTATATTTGTCTTTAAATGTGTAGTTTAGCATCATTATAATTACACAGGTGAACTCTTCACAAATTGACAAACAAATAAGTTTAGAAGGTGGGAGACCATTTTGATAAGTGGAATTTCTTCTTTGTTCATACATCCAGCTCAAAGTTGTGCTGGTTGCATCATACTGTGGATGCAGAGGGTGTTGTAATGGTTGCTCCCCACAATGTTACCAATTCAGGGGTATATATTAAGAAATATTTCTTTAATTATATAAGCGTCATTGGATTGAAAGGTAGTGATTATGTATTTCAAAATGTGGTTACCATAGCTTTACTTTAACTGGAAAATGGTTGTGTGTCATGATTCAGCTTATAGGCAAAGGATCAGAATGCTTTTCATTTTCTAATCCCTTGCCCACTATATAGTTAGTGCCTCTAATTTGTTATCGCTGGCTTGCCACTGAGAGTAAAATTGACCATTTCAGTTCAGTGCCTAGGGGAAAGGTATTTAGAGCTATATCTGATACTAGCTGATTGTCTTAATGAAGTATCAAGGACTGATTTGGTGGGATTATAAGTACTATCTTCTCTACTTCTAAAGCCAGTCCTTTTATAGAGTAGTTAGGCATGCAGGTATAGTGCCTTTCAAAAAATAGGTATTAGCAAATCATGTTCTTCCTGAGAAAAACTGAAAAGGAAATTTACATTCTATTTTTTCAGTAATTTTCTGCCATAAGTTTGAAACAACAACAACAACAAAAGTCAATTTTATTGATTCTTTTTCAGTAGAAGAACATTTTGTTTCTGCATTTTGCTTTGATTTTCCCACAGAAATGCATAGTGACAAACCCCCAGAAAACAGAACAGAGATGGTAGCTATTGCTCAGCCCTTCATAATAAAATGCCATTTTGTTTTTATTTATACCTCTCCCTAAACTGTAAAACTAGAGTGAAATGAATGTGTTTATATAGGAAAAAAAGTGATAATGTACCCAAAGCAGCAAATTTTTTATCATAGCTCTTTTATTTTAATGTAATAGACTTTGAATCCTGGATATGTAGGACTTCCATTCTAAGAATTGCCAGCACAAAAGAAGAAAATAGTGAGAGAAGCCAACATATGACGAGCTGTCTTTTAAATGCTGGGGTCTGGAAAAGTCTGCTGTGTTACATTATATTTGTGCATTTCCAACTGCAACATGCAGATGTATGCACATGAATAATTTTCAGCAGAAGAGCTCTAATCCCCTTGTAGAAAATAGAGTCAGTCAAATGTGTGAAGTTACAATATGTATTCATGGTTTGGTGATTGAAGCTTAAGATTGAGTTCTGGGACTTTGTTTTCAAATATCTTAAGTTTTTAGCATATGTGCTTGATTGAATAACTCTTCTGGGTTCATGTTCTCTGCCGTCTTCCACGTGCATCTAGAAAATGTGGTTTGTTTGTTTTTTTAATATGCTGGATTGCTTTGATACTAAAGAGTGAGGTATAAATTATTGGTTTTGAACTCCATAGATTTTTCTTCTCTAATTATAAGATTGATAGTCTCTGTGACTGTATTGTACGGGCTTGAAATGAAAGATAGAGTGAGAAGGTACACAGCTCAGAAGTAGTTGATTTCAATCTTCAATGCATTCACTAAATAATTCAGTATCACTAATGGAAATCTGATCTTAGTGCGGGAGTGGGGATGCAGGGCACTCAGTTGCCAGGGTTTGGCAGCTCAATAGCTTGGGAATAACAATGGAGCAAAAGGTGAAAACACCTTTAAACTATTGTAGAGTTCTCTTCTTTGCTTTCCTGGAATCGTGTTACGTTTTCCTGGAGCTGCTGTTGCTGCTGGTGAGGAAAAGCAGTGAAAGAAATTGATATTTACAGTGTAACAAACAAACAAGGCAAGCTCAGCTTCAGCTGATCTAACTGCTGTGCAAGGGGTGGTGTTTACTTTTTGAAAAGTACAGCCTCATTCTACTCAGCAGTGGGACTGAAATCAGTGTAGATCTTCTTGCAAGAAAGTTTCATAAAGCCTTGTCCTCTGACTTTCTGAGCTTTAGAGTCAGAATTTTTTGAGGGCATCTTTGGAAATACTCCTTTTAGAAGCTCCAAGTAATCTCCTTCAGGTGGCTTGTGAAATGATTACCTAACAGTAACAAAGAGCCTGGCTTTAAAGAGAGAATTTGGTGTTTACATTTTTTCAAAGGAAAAAAACCCCACCTAATTGAAAGGGAATTTATTACGGGCACTTTCTGCATTTTGGCAAAAACTGTTTCTAAAGGTGAGAGCTCCTTTCCCCAAAATGGTCTTAAACTTTTACTGTTGGAATGGGGATTCTAATTAGGATCTAATACTTTTGGATTGTTTGTGAGAGCATTTACATGTGGCACCAATCAAAAATCCTTTTATAGCTTCTTATGGCCCTAACCTTCACTTTTCCTTTTTAAGAGATAGCTCAGCCTTGTCTTTCTCATTTAGTTTTCCAATTTTTACTTCGGGTAGCAAAGAAGGTACGTGAAGACAGAAACTGGACTTCTACAGCTTCCAGTCCATTACTCACCTCTGTTTTTTGATCAGGGTGGAACCAGCAGCTACAAACAAATGCTGAGGGTTTTAAAGGTAAATATCCCTAACAATCTGCAGCAAATTCTCCTTTCTAGGTTACCTTTGTGTTCAGAGCAGAAAAGTAGTAGTCAAAAAGTATTTTTTCAGTAGGGGTTTCTCTACATGTCACTGTATATGTTGACTAGTCTGTAGTTCCAGAGATCATGTAGCAAATATATAATTGTCTGGGGAAAAAAAAAAGTCAAGAGAGACAAAACAGCAGAGAAGATCTGGAGATAAGATTCTCCAGCTTTACCATTCTTTTAATAATGAAAATATCCCTGTGGAAGTAAATGGTCATACTTATCTTTCGTCCATCCCTTTTCTCCACTGTCCTGCTCTTTCCCACTAGGAATCAGCACCACAGACACCTTTAAGGCTGTGACTAACATATAGTTGATGACTTTTTATTGGCAAAAGAAGTTACATTCGTCCTTTCAAGATTGCTGTATTCACCAACTGTCTCAACTTCTGTGTCTTTATGAGTATCTCAACAGCAAAACTTCAGTCAGGAAATTGAAGTGTTATACTCCATTAATATCAAAGGTATCTAACACAGTGGGCAATTTGAGGCAAAGAATATTTTCCTGTGTTTTACACTGCTTATTGCAAAGGAAACCTCAGTTAAGCCTCAAGGTGCCGTTGAGACAAATAATATGAACATTAAAACACATTTACTTTTTGTCAATCAAAAACCTAAGTACTCTCTTTTTCAGTTATAGTCCAGACCATAATACATCCTATGAGAAGCTCTGCTAACCTTGTCTGCAGTTTTATTTTGGAGATTCTGAGTCAAAACCCAAGCCATATCACTCAAAACTAGTTCCTGTGCATGTCAATTCAGTTTCAAGAGAATAATTTCTGAGCTATGAAAAATTGTAGAAAATCTGTGACCAAATTTGGTCAAAGATTATCTGTTGGCATTGCTTTTAAAATTAAGTGGCCAAAATGAGGATTTTAACATCATGCACATCTTTGTGAAAAGCAGTTGCTTTCTGCAGAAAGCTTCCACTGTTTTATGAAAATGTTAATTTTTCAGTGTTTTGGCAAAGACTCAGATTTCTGTAAGGAAAGTAAGAAATCCTTTGACCCACTTCGATGAAATCTTTTTTGGTTTCAATCAAGGTGAACTTACAACCATTGTCCTCTTTCCTATTTTGTTACGCAGACAGGATTGATCACCTGAAATGTGCTATTGTGGTTGTATGGAGAATTTCTGGGGTCTGAAATGTGTCAACCACTACCAGGTGTTTTTTGATGGAAAGTTTCTTTCTCGAAATATTTGTCGTGCTTAGCACCATGATGTCAGGATTTCGCTGAGAAGCCCTCAGAAAGGTGCAAACTGGCATTCATTCAGCCTTGCATGCTCTGAAATATGGATACTATTGAGTGCTCATTTCCACTCATCCAGCTGCTAGAAAGTATATTGTCTCCATCTCAAGACATCACTTTACACTACAAATCAAAATTGTTTTTTTAAATTACATCACTGTCATTAAAACTGCTGGTGGTGCAAATCCTGAACAGCCGCCATGCCAGGACTGAACACATAACTCTGTGATGAAAAGAAGATGCCAAGGTGTGGATGGAAGGGGGTAGTTTACTTTACTAAGAAGGACTCCAGGTGAGTGCAATTGCCTGCTCTGGGACTAGCTGTACAGTGCTTTTCATTGTCACAGATGGTAGGTGTTAGATGATGCAATGTGTATGGTGCCAGACAAATTACTTTTTTAGCTCATTCCTCTGGAAACAGGAGAAGAATCTGAACTGGATTTCTGTGCAAACCTGGAGCAGGAGCTGCAAGCTGCAAACCCAGCTGAGACCTAAGCAGTGAATGGACCCAGTCTTTCAAGTGAAGGCAGGGACTTGCTCTGGGGAAAGGGAATTACACAGAAATTGCCTGGAGTTTGGAACAAGTCCACTTAGTTTTAAATTAAGCTGTGGATTGGGGAACACTCTTATTCAATGGATGTAACGAACCTAAAAGTTGGAAAAGTCTGCTCCTAAATGAAAGCCTTGATGCAACTCCAGCAACTGCTACAACCAGAAGTGTTGAAACGCCATGACAAAAGTTGTTCTCATACTGCTTTCAGGCCACGTTGAAATTAAAACCTAGGGGAGGGGGCTCAGTTTGGTGAATTTTTTTTGTTGTTTTGTTTGTTTGTTTTGTTGGGTTTTTTTCCTTTAGTTTGTTTTTTGTGTGTGTGTGTGTGTGTGTTTTTGTTTGTTTGGTTGGTTGGTTGGTTGGGTTTTTTTTGTTTGTTTGTTTGTTTGTTTCGTTTGGTTGCTTTTTTCTTGCTTGTTTCTCACTCCTCAACAGTATTTCCAATCCAAGACGGCCCCGGTCAAAATGGCAAGCTCGAAGTCAGCGAGGCTAAAGTTAAAGCTCCCCAAACTCTGACAGCCAAAGACGATCCGGGCAAAAGCTGCTGTGGATGTTTGTACCTGCAAAGGCAGCCGAAGCCCCGACGAGCCCCCTCACAGCCCGGGGGGTGGGTACCACGAGGTGCACCCTCCGACGCTAGGCTCCCCCTCTCGCTGGGTATGGTGAGGAAGAGGAGGGGAAGCTGCCTGGGCTAACAAACCCAGTAGGGGCACCCGGGCCAGCCCCGGTGCCGCGGGGTCCGCGCCGCCCCGCCGGGCTGTCCCCCGGTGCGCTCCCCTGGCGGGGGGAGCAGCGGGAGCTGCCGCCGAGCCCCGGCGGAGCGGAGCGGCCCCGTCCCGCCCCCTGCCCACCCCCGCACCCGCCCAGCCCCGGCGGCGGGGGCGAGGCTGCCCCGCGGGTGACCCGCCCGGCGGGCGCGCCCCCTCCGCATCACACGAGGGGGCAGCGCGGCTGCTCGCTCTGCCCCGGCGCCCGCCTGCCTCCCTCCTCTCGCCGCCTCGCCGCAGCCCGGGCTCCGCCGAGTCAAAGCGCGGATCAGGTTCCCTGCCTCCAGTATAAAAATCTCGGCGAGAAACCTCCGGCGGGAGAGAGAGACGGGGCGCGGGCGGAGCGGGGCGTGAGGTGGCGGCCGGCGAGCCCGTCCGTGGGGAAGCGAAGGGACGCGCGGCGGCCGCACCAGCCGCTGCTCACCGGGGACGGTCGCTGCTCGCCCCTTTCAGCTGCGCGAGAAGAGCTTTTGGACGCCCGAAGTAAGTCCGAGGCGGCGGCGGGGACTCCCAGAGGGAGTGTGCCCGAGGGATGGTACCCCCCTAGCACATCTCCTCGGGTCTGGCAGCACTCGATTCCCCAGGGGCAGGGTGGGAAGCACTTCGCCCTTCCCTGTCTTGGCTCCGGGACACTTACCCCAGCAGAGCTCCGCAGAGGGTGGCCGGACAGAGGGGCCATGGGGCTGGGTGGGAGCTCGATCCCAGCGGGGTGGCGGCGAGCACCTGATAGCACGGAGACATCTGCCCGAGGGGCAGACGGGGGACGAGGTCTGGGGGTGTCCGGGAACACCCCGGGCACGGGACCGCGCAGTGCCCTGGTGGGGAGTCGGCGGCGGGTCTGTACGTGGGAGCGCTTAAATGCCAAGGCGGGCGAGAGGGAGAGAGGTGGCTGTGGGTGACGTGACCCAGAGGGAAAGGGAGGCAGGAGTCCTCGGGCGGGTCCATTTAGAGAGGACAAAAGGGCAGCGGAGTGACCCCGGAGCGGCAAATCCCCTGCGGGTCCCAGTTACCGTGTGCCAGCTATGTCCCGGCTGAGACTCGGGATAACGAGTTTAAGTTGTACCTTCAGACCGAGCACTGCAACTGATATTTTTTCTTGGGTCTTTGCCTTCTTATCCTTAGTTTACTTCTGGTGGAACAACTGAATCTAGCAAGTGCTGATAGATCTATTTAAAACTGCCATCGTTAGTTTGTGTCTTCTGCTTCCTTCAGAGGGATGGGTTGGGAGAAAGTCTGAGTTAACAATGGTGAAAACACAGTTTCCTCTTTGTTGAGCATATATGTTATTCTGCAAATCTGTTGTGGTCTCCAATATTGGTGCCTCTAGCTCCTTACCCTCCTTTTCCCCCTCCTTTTTAAAAGTAGAACTTTTCATAGGGGAAACGTAGTCTTCATTCTTTGAGAGCTTATCTGCTCCTTTTACATCTTCCAGTTGGCTGTCGCACATCTTTCTCTTCCACACTGCAAGTGGCTTTTGGTGAATGTCTACTGTGCTTTAGCTTAGAGATACACTTGGAATTTGGCTTCTAGGGTGTAAATGTTAGAGACTAGTTGGTTCTTGGGAACATGGTGACATGTTAAATCTTTCTCTGTGAGATAACCCTGCATCTATGGATAGTGTTTTAATTAGATCCTGTTTGCTTGAAATTACTTGTATTACAGTAGAGGAAGGCTTTACCTGTGGCCATCAAGTCTTGAATTCTCTGCCCTTTCCTTGTTTTGCCTTCGGGCATTGATTTTTTTTTTTTTTTTTTTAACTTTTAGCAAAGCTCAACTTTTTTTAGCAAGAAATAGTAGACTGAGTGTGTAACTAATGGTATTAGGGAGAAGGAGGGAAGGGCTGGGGAGAGAAAGAGAGTAGGAAAGGAAAGTTGTTACAAAGAAATAATTTTACTTGGTCTGACCAGTGGTCTTGAGCTGATTACAAAACAAATTTAATGTTTCTGTGTGTTTGTTTTGTTTTGTTTATTTCAGTTTCCTCCTTGCAAAGGAATAAAAATAAAAAAAAAAAAGTCTGAACTTTTGATCATGAGAAATGGTTTGAAGACAAAAAGGAACCTATGTATTTGTGACAGAACTTATTAATTTGCTGGAGAAATTAAAATTTGGAAGTGCACGGACAGGGTACTTCATTGGACTAAAAAAAAAAACCCCAAACCCCCAAACCAACCCAAAAAAGCAGCAGCAAAAAAACCTGCTGCATAATTTAGTGACTTTTCCTAAAGAGAAGGAAAGCAGATGTTTAATATACTCCTGTCTTCAGGCTAAGCTAAACTCTTTGGTGACTTATTACACACGAAGCTTTGTGTGAAATTGAAGGACCAAAATTTACTGAATTTAGTGTGCTCCTGAGCCAGCTCTTGGGTGAGAAAAAGAGAAGCCAGCAGCAAATTTTTTTTTTTTTTTTTTTTACAATTGATAAACCTTTTTTTATAGTGTAGAAAAGGCCTAAGAAAAACAGACTTTTTGCAGTTATCCAGATGTCTATCCCCAGATATTTGAGATGCAGTTTGTGGCTGATACACCCTTGCCAGCAGAAGATTTGTCTTGCTATAGTATTACAAAACATAGCCCTACTATCCCAGTACCATATGCCTGCCTGTGTTCTACACCCATAATGACACTGGGGACACTTTGGAGGCTTATCTTATTCCTGACACAGCTGTACTGATGGATGTTTTGTGTAGATTAATCTTTCTGCCACAAATGTGAATATTATTACTTAGTGGACTTCTAGCAGTCATGGCTCCAGCAAGGTACTTCCCTGACACGTCCTCTATTTCTTCTTGATTGTTCTGGGAATAGTTGTTACTGAGTGCTCGGATAATAGTTTAAAATAATGCTTTACAGAAGCTCTGAAAACGCACTCATTTTTTGTTTTGTTTTGTTTTTGTTTGTTTGTTTTGGGGGGGGTTGTTCGGATTTTTTATTTTGTTGTTGTTGGTTTCCTTTTTTTTTTTTTTTGCCAGGAAAGATACAATTTATCTAGTGTTATAGTGTAACAAGTGTTTTAGTGTGACACTAGAGCATTAGGGATGGAGTTGGCATGGCTCATTGCTCCTGCTCTGTTCAGGCCCCCTCATTACCTACATTCCCAACCGTGGCGTTTTCTGTGGGAATTGGTCTTTAACAATGTCCGCTTTGCTTCGATATTTACAACCTCTTGCTGATCAGTGTATCAAAAGCATTTTCATTTAGAGGATGCATTTCAGGACTTTAATTGAGGAAATCTCTTTGTTTCAAGCCTCTATAATAAACCATTCAAATCGCTGTCTTTGAACGAACTAGGTCACTGTAACGCGTGCACACATAGAGTGATTCTCATCTGCTTAGGGTAGCCGAAACTCAGTTGAGCCATATCCCTGGTGAGCTTGTCCCTGATTTATCCTTCTTGGACTGGCTTGTTCACAGGGAGCTTATGCTGAAAATTCACTGCTGGAGGTCATTCTCCATTCTTGGCATCTCTAGCAGCCTTAAGCTTAAATTGCAGTCTCGTTTTCTGTCCAATCAATACCACTCTTATGTCGCTGAGTTTCCATGGTGCCCCCAATCTTCTGTCTACATATTGATGTCTGACAGCAGGAATAGCATTCTGTGTCGCTATATATACTTACTAAACCTGTCAAAACTATTTAGGGTCTGTCGCACTAATTTATATCCATATCCTGATATTATTTGTATCTGTTGAGCTCTGACTGATGGAACTCGCTGCACTAAGGAATCAGCCCCAACAATGCACTCCAGGGATGGCTCAAGGAATGGATGTTTTGAGAAAGGGGAAAAAGACTCTCTTCTAGAGTAGCTGGGGTAGTCTAGAATCCTTTGAGCACAAAAGAGTCATTTTGAAAACATCCAAGTCTCAATGGCTCCAAGTTAATGCTTTGGAAATCATTCTTCATTGTGCTGCTCTGAATGCACAGAGGGTCCTCTCTGATGGAGCCATGCAGAGGAAAATAAAAAAGTGGGCATTGTCAAGTGTTCAATGTGTGTTTGATGAGAGGTGGGGAAAACTTGAGTCAGTTGTCTTACATCAGTTTCTTCAGCAGAAACACTGTGGAAAATTTAAATTAAAGGAGCCAACAATGTCTTCTGTAATGTGGATGTTCTTGTTTTACTGCAATAACTCACAGAGCACAGTAGCTGTGTAAGAAATGATATGATGGTGTCTTCGTGGACTGACATAGCAGCAGCTAAACTAGGTGAGAAAAGGCATATCTTTTGTGTATCACTAAATTTCAAGGTACTGATTCTTGTTATTCATGCCAACAGTAATAGACTCTAAAAAAACCAATGGATTTTTTTTTTTATTTAAATATGCTTTGCAAACTGTTGTATTTGAATTGAACGAAAGTGGTCATCAGCTGAAGAAACTCTTTAGCATGA
Organism: Chiroxiphia lanceolata; assembly: GCF_009829145.1. Classification (NCBI taxonomy): domain Eukaryota; kingdom Metazoa; phylum Chordata; class Aves; order Passeriformes; family Pipridae; genus Chiroxiphia; species Chiroxiphia lanceolata. The sequence goes on from NC_045641.1 coordinate 58,861,412, forward strand.
GAAACTACCTTTAGCATGAGATTGATCCAACTCTTGAAATAAGAACTGGCAGTTGGTATGAGATTTGCTGGCTAAAATTTTTATTGTTCTGAGTTGCCAGAAGAACTGATTTTATGATGTCAAGTTCATCAATACTTTTCAGACCCTCTTCAGGCTCCTACAGTCTTCTCACTAATGAATACTTTCACTCGAAGACTTAAAAAACCCCATTGCAGGTGGTAGTATTAAAGTAGTTCGGTTTATGTTTTCAGCTATGGTTTGCTCTATCATCATGGAAAGAGTCAGTAGGACTTTACCAAACTAGATGCTCTCTTGGCCAATACGTCTCACCTTCTTTTATTCCAAGGAGTAGAATCACTGAGCCATTTAAAATATCTGGCTCTGCCTTCTGCAGTGGTACCATGATGGTTCTGTTGGTTTTTAACTTTTTTAATTTCCTTCCTTGCTTATGTGTGGGAGTGGCTTTGTAAAAGCTGTAGTCATCTTGCAGACTGCTTTTTAATCTTTTTCAGACTGAAGATTGAGAGAGCACAGCTGTAGGCAGTTTCATGGGAGATGAGAAGGGAGAATGTGAATGTAATAAAGAGCTAACTATATTACTGATACAGCCAGGGGATTTTTCACCCTCACCATCCCTCTACTCCAAAAAGCCACTGCCCTTCCTTGCACATTCTGGTTTCAATGTGGATAACCTCTGGAGGTGAGGAATGGAGCTAACTGTGTCTGAGGCAAAATCCAGTTCCATTAAGTTAAGCAAAATATATTAATGTGTTATTTTGGGCCCTAGGAGGACACTGCTCAGTCAGTGCCACTGATTGCATGGCAGCTGCAAGAGAGGGGTAAAGACTTAGAGCAGAAGAGCATTACAGGAGTTGGAGACTTTCTGATAAAAATAGTCTCTGAAAATAAATAGTGCTTGGGACTCCAGTACACTGCCATTTAGCAAACTGCAAAGATCAATTTTAAACTGGGCCTTTCTCCTTTGAGGCCTGCCAGCGCTATTTCAGAGCTCATTAAAGATATCACAAGAGTATTATAAAAATCTTCCTTCCTCATTAGTTTCTACAGTTTCAGTGTAGCTTGGACCTTGTAAACATCCCCTATTTAGTTGTAGATTATATCATTGTCAAGTGCCTGTGAGAAGGGAAGAGAAAGAGGAGAAATTCTGTAACATCTCAGTGTAAATGCATGTTTTGGAATTGGTCAAACAGCTAGCTACCAACTTATATGAAACAGAATTTTTGCCATCTTCCAAAAACATTTTTGGAGCTACTCCCTACCTGTACAAAAGCTCTCCTCTTAGAATGAAACCAGACGGAACAATTGGGAGGAAAGAGAAGGCTGGATAGGCTCTGCTTTTCTTCTGCAAGCATCCTTCTACACACCTGGGCTGATGCTCAGTTGTCTAAGGGAGGCTGGTCCAGCTGACAGTGGAGACAGGCACAGGACTGCTGAAGCTGGCAACGAAGTGGAGGTAGCCTATTTCTCAGGCTTGTGTGCAAAGTCGGTCTTGACCTCCTGAGCTTGTTAAGGCAGATAGACCACTCTGCTGTTGTCTTTACCATCTGACTTTGCTAACTGCATCATCTGTTGCCTTATGCTGCCCCAAAAGATCAGAAAGGCAAAAATCCGAGAATTTCACTTTATGGGTGTATGGGAAAGGAGGAATTTTCCTTGTGTATTGACACAAACAGTAAATATCTATATATCTGTGGAAGCAGAGTATCCCTGCCCGATTGAAGGCAACAGAAAAAACTGAACTAACTTCTCAGATTCAGTTCCAGTGAATATCAGGCACAAAAGCTGTTTTGTTCTTTTTTCTTTTTCTTTTTTTCCCTCGGTGCCATGTGAACAGTGGCATTAGTTTAACAACCAACTAAAAATGATATAACTATTGCATTTAAGGCTTCCTTGTTTTGGCTGGATCATTAATACAATGGATTCATTTATGTATATGTTTATTTTTTTAGCTCTACTTCTCACACATCGTGTATCTCAAAGCGCAAAAGACTCTTAGTAGTGCAATGCAAATGTATGTACCCATCTGTAGCCAACAACAGAAGGCTCACAGTCTGTAGCATCTTTGCCTCTGTGATAGGAGCATCTCAAATGTGCTTAATACTGAGTGTAAGCATTTGTCATATCAAAATCTTTGTATTTAAAGATATTTTACAGGTGGTTTTGCCTTTGTCTTTTTTTTTTTTTTTTTTTAACAGGTTTACAGCATGTGAGCAACAGTGGAAAGACTGACTTTGTCTCAAAAATATCCATTTTAACACTACCGTGATGCACTTTTAGGCACTTTGTTAGATGGTAAAGGATGAATCTCTTAAGAAAGGTCTATTGACTTTGAAAGTGAGATTCTTCCTTAATTCCAATAGGAAAACACGTTCTTCCTTTAGTTTGAATAATAAAATTTACAAGTTAGAAGTAGCCTCCCCACCTCTATCTCATTAAACAGAAATAATTTGAACTTGTTCTACCTAGGATGGTTTCACCTGGAAACCCAATCTTCTATGGTACTGGCTTAGCTTTCCTCCTGGTGCTGACAAAAAGCCCCTGAGATGCTCTGGTTGCTTCCCAGTAGATTGTGCCACCTGACTGTCTGGTCGTTTGCTTGGATTACTGCCTTCCCAGAGGTCAGAAAGATGTTTTGCTTCGTGCAAGAGTCACTTGCTTTTATTAGAAGCCTGTCTGGCTGCAGCTGATACGCAGTAGGGATGGATGGATGGAAAAAATCTACCAGCTTTCCCTTTAAGGCCAACAGATAGGATTTTCAGCAGTCTTCCAAAAATGCTGCAAGCTTTGATTCAGGAACTTCATGTCATTTCACTTATTAAATCCTCACTTTTCTAAGCTGTCCCTTCAGCCCTTGTTTCTTGTCCGATTTGCGCGTTGTCAGACGCTTTTGCTAATCTCTGTAGTTGATGTTTGCTTAAGTGATTATTTGGCAGAAGCGTGTGAGCGGGCGTGTGTGTGTGATTGCTGTTGGCATGGCAGTTGGTATGATATGGCATTAGCATACTTGTTCCATGCTGTGGGCCTCCTCCTCTTCTAGGCTTATTTATGCAGCAGAAGGACAAAAAAAACCCCCCCAAACCAAACCAGAAACTCACGGGGGAGCTGCTTACGGTATGGTGATCCTCTAGCAGGTTTGACCAAAGATCTACAGAGTTCAGAGGAGCCTAAAGGTTGCTTTCACTTTCTTTCTGTTACTAATCCTAAATAGACCATCCACCAGCAGAGGATTTACAAAGAGCTGCAGGAATTATGGGCTGCCTAAATAGGGGCATCTACGTTGAATCTAGTTTTCCCTATGCTTGCAAAATAGCATGAGAACTGCGTTTATGGGATGATAAGGAAAAGGCAAGCTCCTCTCCCTTCATGTTTATTTGCTCAAGACCATGTCTTTAAATGGGACATGGGTTTTAGTTTGTGTTTTGGACTCATTAACACTGAATGGTTATTGGGGTTATTTGTATATATGTTTTAGGAGGTGCCATTCTCTTCCTTCCATCACTAGTAACTTGAGATATAGTCTTTGCACCTCTTGTGCAATGTTAGAACATCTTTATGGGCTCTGAGTTACCTCACTGAGAAGAGTGGGATTTACTTAGACAATGTAAATGTAAAGGTGCCTGTGAAATCTTTGCTTGATCAGTTTATAAGTTTAACACAATTAGCGGAAACAAAAATCTCTGATGACACAGTAGGTGTTCAGGTCCATGCCCTTTGTGAGTGTGTGGGGAGGAAATCTCTTGTGATAAGTTTTATAGCAATACATTTATCATGGGGCCTTTGACAGCTTCACTTGATATTTTTCTGGACATCTGTTTAAGCATGAGTTGCTCTTGTACTATTTTTTTTTTTTTTTTTTTGTAAAAGTCAAACTAATGGTGAGCTGGGTTTCTCTTCCACTTTCTGATGTAAACTGCTTCTGTTGGTCCATGTTAATAACTGTATCCTTTCAAGGCAGGATCTGGGCTGTGCATAACCCTTTGTCGTAAACGTGTCCCTGAATGGTCGTTTGGTGTTGTAAACATTCTGAGTTTATTCTGATGAGAAGCAGAGGCTGCCATCTTCCCACTAGGATCAGGCCTTGGTTTTATCTCTGAAGGGACAAATCTTCCGGGCTTAACATCTGAAATGTTTTGTAAAGTTGGCTGAAATGAGAAATGTAGGAGAGAGGGGAACATTTTCTCTCTCTGTCTATAACTACGTGCAAAATCAGTCATGTTTTCATGATGGAAAAAATCTAAAGTTCAAAAAGGGATGAGAATGTGAGGAAAAGTATGTGAACTTCCTGCTGTTACTCATATTTTTGATCTATAAAAGTTATTTTGAAGCTACTTTCAAAAACATTTATAGATGCTTCTACTATTTTGCAACTGAGTTAACAAACATCTCTCTTACATCTATTTACAAACATCTCTTCTTACTTGGTAGTATAATGTGCTACATGATCCTGGCCTTTCTTTGGCTGCTTCTCTGTGCACAAATACAGCATCTCTGTGCTAATTTTCCCAAAGGGTTAGAGCGTTTGAGAACAGCTGGAGATTGAATACTGACGCACAAGAAAAGGACTAAAAAATGAAGGTGGCTTGTTACAGCATCTACTGTGTTCATTTAATTGCTATGTACTGTATTTTAGTTTGAATTATTTATTGCTATATCTGAAAGTCCTTTAAATAAGAACCCCTCTTTCTTGTGCTAACCACAATTGTAGGTTGAGTGGATATGGTGAGTGTGTGTTTGTATAGAGGAAAAAAAGAGACGTGTAGAAACCTTGCCCTGACATCATGCTTTACACACACACAACAAAAGCAAGTGTCTGCTTGGAGAAACTTTTCAAAACTGTAGGGATGTGTAGCAAAAATACGTCAGATAACTTTAGACTTTCCAGTTGTGCAACACGTACTATAAATGACAAGTTCACATCTTTACGCATTGACACTTTCAGCACGTGCAACAAGGCTCCAATTCTGGTTGGGATTTTACCAACTGAGATTTCTCAAGTAATAGTGAGTGGGAATTTCTTGTCTTATTTAAGCTGCAACAAACAAAAAACCCAAAGCAAGAAAAGTCTGTGAAGTGTAAATTATCTGTCTTAAGTCAAGAAAAACTGAGGTTGAAATATTTCACTTAAGGCTTATTGAAATGGAAATTTTTGAGTTACTGAATCCATGATTTCTGTTCCAGGTCAGTGAAATTCTAGTGTGTGTCTAAACACTTGCAGCACTTAACGGGCATTGAGAGAATAGAAACAAGAACTTGAGCCTACATATGAGATAGACACACTGGCTACAGTAGGGTCTTCATGATGCTCTGTGGTGTCCAGCTGGTGCTGTTCATTATTGCATTTTTATGACCACGGTGTCTCACAAAAAGAGTGGTATAGTGTGAAGCAGTGGGGAATGAGAAGCATTTTCTCAAATTTATCCTTTCCTGATCAGTTTAAAATTTTCTTCAAAGCATCCCTTTGAAAGTTGGAATGTGTCATATTTGGAAACATTTTAAACGATTGTAATAGTTATAAGTTGTTATAAAATTACTTCTTTATGATATATTTGTAAACAGTTTTAATAATTTGTAATTTTTATTTAAAATTATTATTACTATGACTATAGAATTGAATAAAACTGGAAGTGTGATTTGATTTTTTTTTTTTCCCAAAGGCTTGTGCTTGTCCTTTTCAGTTGCTTCATAGGACGTAATGTTTTGGAATTTTTTTTCTTTTTTCTTTCTTTTTTTCTCCCGATATGATCATAACTTCTGTTGGGAAAGACTTTTTAGCCTTTGTTCTGTGCCCTTAGCATAGAATAAATGTACTTTTCACTGCCTGATGCAAGTGTGGTTTGTATGAAACGAAAGGGATTTTTTTTTTTTTAATCTCATTAATCTCTATCTTCTATTCCTCCAGGTTAAAAAAATATTCTAGGCCTAAATACTTTTTGGAGTAGCAGAACTTCCAAGCTGCAGCTGCTGATCCCAGGTGGACTCTGATTTCCTTGCTCAGATTCCTGCATGGTCCCACTTTTGCTGCCTTGCAAAGCTAAACCATCAAAAGCTTCTAATGCTTCTGTGATAGAAGCTGTATCAGTCTGTGAATTCAGCCTAGGTTTTTCCAAGCCATAGACCACGCCTTGTGAATAGCAGTCCACTTGTACAAAATGTGAAAGTGCATGGCAGAGCATGGGTCAGGTTCTGTAAAACCAGGCTTATGGGGACTCCTTAAAACTTTTTGCAAATAGGGTTCATCTTCCTTAGCTTTAAATGTGAGTGGACCTTAAAGGGATTTTCCCCTAAACTGATAAGCCACACCCAAGGTGTTTTGATTTTGAAGATGTATTTTCATTACTCTGAATAGCTGATGTTTCCTTAATCTTAATTTTGGATTCATATGTCTATAATGTCCTTATTTTCATAACCTCAACTTCTCTTTGCTTTAATCTCTCTTCTATTTAAGTAGTGCAGTAGGTCACCTTTCATAAATATTACACATTCTCTCATGTTTCTCATTTTCAGTGGCCTTTTACAGCCCCACGCCTTGTTCTAAATCAACAGAATGTTTCGATTCTTTATTTCTAAATGTGTTCACAATTCATGTCCTTATTTCAGTGAGCACATCTAGTTGAAATTTAACCCAGCATTCTACAATTATGTTATCATTTCCATAATCAAACAATTTTTCATATTACATTTTAAAATGTTAGAAGTGCTGTTCTAAAATTTTGTCTACTCTGAAATTACTCTTTTCATTAAGCACAGGGATGTGACTGCTTCTGTCTCCAGAACTTTTTTGATGTCTACAAGTTCATTCAGTGGTCATTGAATTATACTGAATATATACATATAAGCAGATAAATATATTTCCATTAGACTTCAATATGGTGAATTTTATTTGATATTTGTGTTGTCCAGTTGCCTGGGTATTTGTGAGGACAAAGACCTCCATACTGTTGACTCATACCATATTATATGGGCAGCATGTATTATTGCCTTCCTTTTAATTCTTTCTTTCAGATACTTCATAAATGTATTCCACAACACTGATCCTAGGCTCTACTTTGGGTGCTAAAACATCCTCCTTTTGTAAAAAGAACTGATTATTGTTCTTACCCTGGGATTCTCTATTTCTTGGCTAATACTGAAAGAGAGACAGGATCTTGCCTCTTATCCTGAGAAGACAGAGCTCTCCTAACTATTTCAGTCTTTGAAAATCTGAACAATTTACATCTAGTGAAAAATAGCCAGCGTATGTTTTTTAAGTCTTTTTGTAGATTAGTGAAGCATGATTTACCATCTTGAAAAATCTGCTTTTTTTAGACTCCAGTTTGTGGGGCTCCTGTTTCAGCCTAGCTGGTTTAGCCTTGCCTTTAACTGACTTTTCTCAGCTCTGGAAATGCAGTTTATTGCAATCGAATTTCTTGCATAGTTTCTTTTTTTTATTTGCTTCATTTTATTTTCCCTAACTCTGTCTGGCAGTTCTACCTCAAGTTCTTTACTGGTATAACCAGTAAAGCATGCAGTAAAGAGCATGCATCTCTCATCTCTGTTTCAAAGAAAAGACTGAAGCAGAGGAGCCACTTAACTTCTGTGCAGACTCTTTTTCTGCCCTCATTGGCTTTGTATCAGGGTAATCTGCAGGACCCACTGGCTCTTCTGGAGTTCCAGTTTCCCGTGTGCTTAAGGAATGCCTTTGTACTTGTCACTACGTATTTGCTTCCTTGTTCTTCAGCCTTGCTCTTGGACTTCTTAATTTCCATTTTACATCTCACCTGCCAAAGTTGTTCTCTCCTATTAGTTTCACTCGAGCTGTATTTCCATTTTCTTTCTCTTAAAGATAATCTGTGAGTGAATAAATTCTTAAACTACATTTGAGAAGTTTTTTTTTTTCTGAGTGACCAGGAGTACTATCAGTGATTGCACTTTGGCACCCTGTCAGAATACCTGTGCTCATTCCTGGCATGCTTTTTGAAAGGAAAGCAATCTTCAAGCTAACTGCCACCATGTGAATTGGTTACACTGGCAAGAAATTGTTTATAAAAATTATCACATCTACACCTTTTTAGAAAATGGTAATGTTGTCATCATTTGATCACCAAGTGTTTCATGTCGATCTGCTCTGATCTGAATTGGAGGCTTGCATACTATCGTCCTCAAGATTAGAGTTCAGAATTTCTAGTTGGAAACTCTCCCCTATTGTACCTCCCTGCGAGGAAAGTTTGAAAAGTCAGATTTGTACTTCTGACTTCTTTCTCTTCCTTAGTTGCTGTGTGTGCAAGCACAGCTCGACATTGTATGTTTTTGCCTTTTAGAAGAATCCCCTCTAAGCGTTTTAGCTAAAGACCTAATCTGAAGTATCTGAAGTCTACCAAAGTAACTAAATATATATGTGAAATAAATGTATATAGTCTCATTATGATTTAGATTGTCTGTATAATTTAACAATTTTTGTGCTGTTGTTGTTGGGAGAGGGAATTTGTTGGGGGTTTTTTTGTTTGTTTTGTTTGTTTGTTCGTTTTGCTTTGTTTGTTTAACATGTGGGTGAACTGTGCTCCAAGAAGTTGTTTGTGATATTAGAAATGTGTGCTGATTGCACCCATATACATCTAATTTGTTGGCCTGATTCTTTTCAGCTGTGGTAAATGGACTGCTATTTGAAAACAAATGTATTGTCAGAGTTGGAATATCCTGTTCAAGTTACCTGTTTTCCCTTAAGTCTGACTGTGTTCAATTTTTCTAACTTTGTGTTAACTTAGTCTCCATGCATCTCACAGAGAATGATTTTAAAATTAACTTCTCATAGCAACACTTATACTTCTAAAATATCTTTTATTTAACTACTAGAATTATTTATATTATTTGCAAAATTGATGTTTATTCTCCTCTTCCTCTTCATGATTCCTATTATGGAAAATCGAGACTTTGTAAGTTGAGGTTACAGGTACTTTAAGGTGATTACCTTTTAAGTAATGAATCCCAAAGCAACTCTTTGTTTTTTGAATGGGAGGAATCTTTTGTTTCATCCTTCACTTTTGGATGGATCTTGCACACTCAGTGGTGTGGGGAGGTCTGAGTCTGGACATGTACTGCTGTGCTTGCTCCTCAGTAGGTCAGGAGCAATCCCTTCCCCAGGTTGCACCTCTGTGAGCAGATGGAGTGAGGGAGACAGGGGACAGTAGTGTGGCATCTCTAACTGATGTCACAAGCAGTCTCAAAACATCTCTGCGCATTTTTATTTTTTTCTGTTTTGATGCATGCCAGCATCTTTTTAGCAGAAGCAAATCAACTTATGCAAACATATGCCAAGGGCAGGAAGGGAAGGCTATTTGATCAGGAAGAATAAAACGGGCTTGTCTTTAACAGTTGTTTTTTTACTTTGTGCTAGTGGAACAAGATTTATAGTAGTGATTAGTAATCACAAAGGTCTCTCAAGCCATTTTAAATTCATATCTTTAGAAAAAAGCATCTGTAAAGGAGTATATGAAGAGTAAAGAGGCAATTATGAACTGGAGCTAGGCAGAGCTGACATTCTTCCTTTTTAGCAAGCTAGTGTTTGCAAGTTAGATGCATTGTCACTTGTCAGCCCTGTCTCTCAGTATTTCGATATAAGCCTGTTAACTGGATTGGGCTGGATTTAAGAAAGAGCTCATTCCTAATCTTGATGAGCTCAAGTGGCTTTTATGTAGGGTGCTGTGCATGGGCACAAGGACTGAGTGTTCCTTGTCATCATGTGAGTCAATAAGTGTGTCACAGGTTTTGCTATGATACACGTGGCACCAGGAGGAACAGAAGCCAACCGGGGTTGCAGATGACCTCCTGCTTCTGATGATGGTGCTTTTAGAACACTTGTCTAACATGCCTCTGAGTGTGGCAAATGAAGGGGTGACAACAAGCAGCTTTTATTCAAAGTCAGTCATTGTTTAGGTGGAACTTGGAGAAAAACATGCCTGGTTTGAGTGACGCTCCACTTTGCATAGGCTTTGGAAATGAAATAACTTGACCTTTCTTAATAGCACACCTGTGTTTCACATCCAGCTGCTATTGCCACTGGACTGAACTGCACAGGGAGAAGATTTGGTGGGGGAGGGAAGAGATTAACTTATTGTACTGATCAGAGCTCAGTGGAAATGTTTTTTGTCGTATGACAGGTAGAAACAAAGACCACCAGCCCCCTGGGACTGGAGTGAGCCTTCACCTTGGTACGGTGGGTCTATGGGATTTGACAGCTCTGTCAACACAGCAATGTCATATTAGCATGCCAATAGTGCAGGTGTGCTCTGCTGCTGTGGTGTTCCCCCGGCTCACTCGGGGTTCTTGATGTTGTCTTACGGTGTGCTTTCCCATATGGGTGGTTTGCAGGCTGCCAGCAGCTTTGGGAGATCCCAGTGTAACCTGCCATTGATTCCATTCGCCTTCCTTTCTGTTTATGTGGTGGAGCAGAAAGCATGTGTGTACACCTTGCAAATCACAGCAACAGAGATTGCAAGGTAGTAAAACTCAAAATGATCCAGACAAATTGAACAGTTTCTCTGTGACTGAGAGTTTTTCACAGAGAAATGAAACACACTGTCCTTTGGGGTTAATAAGATGCACATACATAAAATTTGGAAATATTGTACGATAGCAAGAGATGATCTGACAGCAGTTTCTATACGCTGCTGAGAATGTCTGAATGTTCATCTGTTAACCCAGTCACACCAGGACAGCTCAGCTCTTCTTGTGGTCTGTATGGGTTGCTAACAACTTTGATGCACAGGGACTAACCTAGTTACTGTGTGCTTTCAGTTATGACACATTTTGGCCCAAGAATTTCCAGGTGAGAATTGAGTGTAGTGGCTGAAATGTGCTTGACTCCATTTGGTGCTACTTCAGCATCTGGCTCTTTGGAGGCAGGGTTGGTTTGGAGGTAGGAAGGCTACTAAAGAGGGAGAGACCACTCGTAGCATTTGACTTCGTGATTCCTGCAACATCTGCCATAGCTATCAAGGCAGATGAAGATGGTGTCCAAGAAAGGACCAAAGAGGGTTGATTGCAAGGTGCTCTAAACCTGGGGACAGAGAACTTCTTTGATGTGCCATGACAAACCTAGGCAGGACATACCAAGAAGCTCCCTGGTATAACATTCATTGGGAAATCAGCTGCATTGTCATGCTCTTAGACCCTTTTCCAAGACCAGGCTTGGGATGGCTGGTGGGACTGGGATAAAGGGCTCCCACGCTGTGGGGTCCAGTAGATGCTTCAGGTAGCAATTTAGAAATATTGGGAGGGTGGTGGTGTGAGTACAGCGACACCAATGACTGCGGTGGCAATGCATCATTTTTTCCTCCTTTTGGTTAGAACAGGACTGTTAATACAGAGGAGGTGCTGTAGATTAAGATACATGTTTTTATGGAAGACCGGGGCAACAGAAATGAAATGATGCAGTGTGAAATGCTTTTACAGAGTCGTGTGTGGGAAGGTTACATTTCACTTGCCTGCAACCAGCTTGGTGTAGCTAATAGTATTTAATGCTCTGTTATTTGTTTGTTTGGGGTTTCTTTCCTCCCTTTTAAGCAATGTATTTACTGCATAAAGGAAAACAAAATCTTATTCATGTATGTAGTACGTTCCTGGGAACTTGGAGGAGCACAGAGCAGTTTGCAACTGACAGAGATTTATTCCTGGCTGAAAAAGTGGTTCCTGAGATGCTGTGGGCCCATTCCTAAGCAGTTGTGTCATTGGGCTTCCATGGAATTCTGGCTTTTTGTGTCACAGTGTCAATTCAAAAGATTTCAGGATATTTTTAAAAGCTAGTCATGATCTGGGCCCATTTCTGATTTTTCTCTCCCATTCTCTTTGCTATTCTAACTACTTTTAATTTACAGCACCTGAGCCTTGAGGAGAAATCCCCTCACAAATTATGTGGAGCCTCTGGATCTTTTACTGGCTACAGAGTCTAGGCTTTCTCTTGCTCTTCTTTGGCAAAAAGCAAAAAAAGTCTGTTGCTGACATCATATTGGGTTAAAAAGGCAAGAGACGAAATAAATATACATTATGGTCCCTTGGATGTAAGGATAAGTGGGTGTAGAATCAGATTGCAAGGGAGATCAGAGGCAGAGCTCCTTCAAAGACTCTTCCCCAGGCAGGAGCTGGCTGGTCTGATGGCAGAAAGTTTGCAGACTCTTTGAGGAGGTCAATGTTATGGTGATCCTCAGTAGCCTGGGTGTTAAATAGCATCTCTTTCCCCTTTTCCCAGTCACACGGCTGCATAAGATAAAAGCTCCATCAGACTCCTAGACCTTGGATCAGGCTTGCAAAATCCAGTCAGCCATTGTGAGTGGGGTTAATTCACACCATCACCACAGAAGACAAAATGGATCTTTGAAACAAATGTGGTGGTGGGGGTAAACCCATCAATCATGTGAATGCTGCTTTACAGTAATTCACAACTGCAGCTTTTCTCTTAAGCAAGGGCTGGCTGAGTCCGATCAATCCCTTGGCTCTCAAATAGGTCTCAGCAGGCAGTAGCTTGCTCCTTGTGGGTTTGTATGTACATGAAAGCCCACTTTATATTAACTCTGTGGAATAGTATTTTTTCCTCTCTCTAAACCCCTTAGCACTAATTCAGTGTAATTATACTCATTGAATACGGTACTGACAGCCCCACTCCTCCCCCTATCCTGTCAGGATATTGGCCTAAAAATCACTAGATGAAGAAAATCCAAAACAACGATGGGATTCTTTGTTCTGGCCTTCAACGTAGGTTTTTATTATTTTAATGGAGCCTGATGATTGTACTTTCAAGTATTTTCTTTAAAGCTGAAGACCGAAAACACATTTTTATTTTTTTTTCTTTTAAAAATTTATGAAGAATTGGACTTCAGCCTTTAAGGAAAATGTTAAATATTGCAAAATTCATTACTAACTGAGCATTGGCATAATTATTAACAGCCTGAGGCTGCTGAGGACCTCTTTCTACCCTTCTGAAAACAGGGAAAGATGTCAGGAAAAGGCAGGGAGCCTCTTTCCACCTGTTCCTTCCTCTGTCTATGCCTGTGTCTTAGGGTTGGGTGACATTTTCCCTGTCGTGTTTCAGTGCTAAAAATAATGACTCAGGTGGCTTAGCACAGCATGTCTTAGTCCTTTCTATCTCAATATATATGAATGAAATATGTAGTGGGAAATAGCTGGAAAGCAGTGATTAAAAATGATTTTAGGGGGTCACAGGAGGTAGGCATTGGCAGATGAACTCTGAATGTAGTGCCTTGGAGAAATGTCTAAAACCATAGGCATATGCATGAGAGGGCTAGACTAGGGTGATGGTGATGACAAAGACATCAGGATAAGGCATCCTCTGTCCATGCCAACACTCTCAAAATGTGAAATAATTAAAGGAATGGAAAAACTCTCCAACAAACTACTGTCTGGAGAAAGTTTGCTCTGTGACTAAAAGAGCTTAGTCTGCCTGAAAAACTCAAGAAGAACAGATAACCACATTATAAATATCTTCTAGGGAAGAAAAATAGCAAGTACTGAAGGCCTCTATAACTTACTGGGAAAAGCCATGATAAGAAAAATTCAATTACGAACTAATTTACTGTTTTACAGTGTTGGTGGTGGGAGGCAGGATGATAATTTCACAAAAGCTTTCATAGTAGGCAGTGGATAACTCATCTTACAAAGTGTAAATGGCAAATGTGGAGTTGTGGATACTAGCAGATTGGTACAAGGAACTAGCTTGGGGCTCTTGCATAAGGACATCCATTTTGTCTTGACAGAAGAGTTTTTCTCAGTTTCTCAGAGGTGAAATATAGGCAGGTCAGTGAAGCAGAAGCCTGTGTTTTAAGAGATAGCAAATGTGTCCTGCTTTAAGAAGTTATTGAGTTCCCTTTTTAACTGTAATCTGCATATATTGTAGTTTAGGTGCCAATTTGCTTCCTGCAAAGGCTGTAACATGTTGCAAGTCACACCTCTTGTGTTGCCCTTTATCATACGAAATTTTAACTTAGCTCCTGTAAACCTACTAGAATGGAGTCAAACATCATGTGAAAAACAGAGCGAACAAAGAAACATACATTATAGAAATTAAAAGGGACCTGCTGGGAGGTCATTTTACTGTCAAAGTATAGAGATGCTTAACCTTTTTTTTCTAAGCATATGGAGTTTTTTTGCTGATGTTCATTCATCTGTCTTCTTTCTCTATCTGCTTTTTCTCCTGCTTACTTTACCTCTGTGCAATGCTAGCTAAGTGCATGCTTTCCTTTCCAATCAAGAAATATTTTCTTGACAGCAGACAGGCAGGACAGAGCCCTTATTCCAGAAACCCAGGTCCTCTAGCACAGAAGGTCTCCATCTAAGCATTATCTCACTGTCTTCATGTCTCACCTGTATAAAACCTCTTAGAAAAGTGACTCTGAATGAAGAAAAATATGCATTTTTGAGATCGGTAGACTGTGTTTACATGAAGTGGAGGAGGGTGTCAGCTTTGTAGGCTTCCTTTGCTCAGGGGAGCACCTTTATTTATGCTTATCTAGTTGTGTGGATAAGCCAGTTCTGTTTCCAGAATCAAGAGAAATACTGATTTTCCTCTCATCGAGAAGAATGAAGAAGCTTAACAGTTTTGAACTGTAGCTCAATTTGAGCACTGGCTATGGTTATAATAAATTGCTGGCTTTATTTAAGAAGATTCTGAAACATCAAATACCAAACAGGATTTTCCCAAATGGGAAAAACTTGTTTGCTTTTCTGTCTGAGAATATGGAACTGTGCCAAAAAAATACATTTCCTTAAATTGAGTTTTCATGTATGATATAACTTGGGTGGGGAGGACAGGGGGCAAAAAGCAGAAGTTGTAAGCCTATGATGTGGAAACTGGTTATAGACTACATCAGTTCCCCAGACTTATAGCAGCCTCTGTTCTCTCTTTCTCCTGCTTTGTTTTACACAAAGATCATTCTTCCCCAGTGACCATTAGGACCCATTACCTTTTGTTTTGTCTCTGTGATTAATGTTGCTTATTTTGAAGATTGTGTTGATGTTGTGGAACCATCTGGTGATTCAACTTCAAAAGGCTGAAGCTCTAGGCTGAAACCTTTTTATAGAAGTGCCAGGATTGGGCCAATCTAGCTTCTTTGGAGCACAGGAAAAGTAATTCCAGATTTCTAGAGCTGATGAGATATTTATTCTCTAGCTTTGTGCAGGTAGCTCCTCCTATTTCTACAAAAAGTGTTTTCAACCAGTTCTGTTGTTCAGGTGAGGGCATCTTACTTTTGAACTTTTTTCTGTGAGTAGTTGCCTAGATAGCAAACTTTCTAGCACAAGAGAGAACTTAGTTTAAACAACAAAGACAGCAAGTATTACCGGAGCCAGATAGCTACAGATAAGCAGGCAGCTTGATGAGATTAGAAGGGCAGCAGTAGATACCACAAACAGAGGCATATCCATTCTGAGCAATTCTGATTAGCTCCTAATCCTTGAACAGACTTTACTAAACTCTGCCTGGTTGAATTGTTCTCTCTTGGGACACTGTTTTCTGATTTGTGTTGCTGACACAGAAGATCCATCCATCCGTGCTATCTTTTGGGTGACTGTGAGCTGCCAAGGCTGAGAGTTCAAATCCTGGAGCACAATGAATTGGGGAATGGCAGCCAGGAACTGGTGCTCTTGCTGAACAGATGGTGACCCAGAAAGTTGTCTGCTCAGCATTAAGTACTTAATGACATGCAGGTGGCCTTCATGTTTGGAGCACTGAAGTTTTTAAATTTACTGTAGGAAGCTTCTTTGAAGACCAAATGAGTCTTCCCACCTCTGTGGAGCCATTTGTGGCACAATTTGCTGCTACCAAAATCTGTCTGTTTTACATAAACAGATATGCAGCACAGAGCTGACCTGAACTGCTCTACAGTGGGAGTTAAGCATGGATCAATCAGATACCTCTTCATTCAAGACAATCCAAGGCCTTAGCCTGAGGCCACCAGAGAGAATAACCATTTAGAGGGTAACTCCTCACTAAAATGTTGCTCTTACCTGTTCTTAGTCGTAACACAAGTTTTATTATATCAGAGCTGTGTAGTTGCTCTGCCTGTGTGGAATAGCATCATCCTATTAACTTCTGTTATTCCCTGGATAAACAACAATTTTTCTATAACTAGCAAAACCTTTCCTAAGTGATGTCTTTCTGTTTGCAAGCCAGCTTTGAAGAGGCAGAGCTCTGGGTCCATGGAGGTGGGAGAGAAGAAGAGGTCTGCAGGTTAGAGGCCTGGGGAGGATGAGACAAGGTGCTGGGGATATGAGGAGCATCACTGTAAGGTTTCTTAGTCCCTTTCCTCTCTCTCTCTGCTGTGTTGCCGTGCTCACCCTTCTGTCCTCAGTCTAAGAGCCTGTAGCATTACTTCTGACTTTTCCACATTAGCAGAGCTACTTCTCATGAAGGACAAGACATAGAGAGGTAGCAGCGATTCTGCATCGTGCTTTCGGTGCTGGTATCCTTCTGTAGTGAAATATGCTTCACTAGCTTTAGTAGGTGATATCTGTGGTCTTAGCAAGCCTTTGGGTGTTTGGAGGGATTGATTCCCCAATAACAGGGAAGGAGCATCAAGGTAAAACCCCCATTTCAGTAGTAGGCATTCTGCAGGTGAAAAGGAGTGGTATCTGTGCCTACTTCCATTTTTGATAACTGTGGAAGAGAGATTTGGGAACAATGGAGAATGTCAGCTTTAGTTTCAGTTGATTTGTATACAAGTTGCCAATTCCATTTTTCTTTTTTTTTTTTTTTCAAAGGGCTTTGTGAATATACTGGGTCCCTCTTACTGTGACTCACAGGTTGTATATAGTGTGTATACTGAAGTGAGTGTTTCTGCTTGTTACCTGAACTTCCCTCCTGCAGAAATCCTTGGGTAGCTCAGGCTAGAGCTAGTGTTTGAGCCACCATGGAGGGAAATACAGATTAACAAAAGGTAAAGCTTAAGTATGAGCTCTGAGTCTGAGCTCACTGGTCAGCAGAGGTGCTAATACCACTCCCAGGAAGCTTGGCTTGGCATCTAGTTCACTGAATTAACAAAGAATAATGATTCCTGCCTCACGGGTGATACCTTTTCACTAGAATACTAGAAAGAGGAATTAAATTGTGGCAAAGGGATTGGAGGAATGAAAGAGAATCATGCCTGATTAGCTTTTGGAAGGAGGAAAAAGAATCTCACGGTTCAGAATGGTAATCGCTCTGCAAGGGGCAACTATCTCCTGGAGTTATCACTTAATCTCTAGGTAGGCTCTCTTCTGAGTCGTACTTAATGGGTAAGCTCTGGACTGGTCTTCAGTGAAAAGGAGAACTGCATTATCATTTCTCTGTCAGGATAAGGCTAGAACGCATTCTTAGGTAAGAATTTGCCTCTTACTGAGATCTGCCCTTTACAGCTTTCTCCTGTACCAACCTCCAAGGGCCCTGCCAGCATCTGCCTGATTTTTGGCATGCTTGAGATGAATTTTGACTGGTTATTCTGGAAAGTCATCAATTATATAAATATCCTAGTATAATCTGTGACACTCTCATCTAATACCTTTGCAAAATATTCTGGGTTTAGGGAATCACTTGTCACTGCTGCTTGCCTTCCTTCTGTCCTGCTTATCTCTTTTTCAAGTGGTGAAGGCAAATAAGCTGTTTGAAGCTGCTGCATTTCAGACTTTCTTTTCCGTCCTTCTCCTTTTTTTCTGTCACTGGCATCAGCAGGCTCCCTCATCTCTGTGGGACAGTGTGCAGTAGCACATTTTGCTTCGTCTGACGTTGGGATACATGGTGTCATTTAACTATATTTTTTAATTATTATTGTTTTACGTACATCTGTTTCAGATTATCTGAAAAGAAGGAGCTCTTTGCAGTTGTAGTTGTGTTGCAAGAAATGGGGAAATTAAAGCAACAGACCAGAAAGCTGGTGCTATGTTTGAGTGAATAAGTTATTGCTTTAATCCCTAGTGCTAAAAATTACCTTGGTATTTGATTGATATCACATATCAAGACAAATCAAGCTATGTGATGCAGAGCTGATGGGGGAGGAAAGGCAGGTGTATGCATTAATAGAAAAATGCCTCTCTAAAGTAGGAGATTTGGTGAAGGGAATTTCAACACTACAAACAGAGCTTTGTTTCTAATTATATTTTCTTGCAGTAAGTTATCCATCCTTCAGACTTTCACTGAAATTTCTTTTCAGGCATTTTTTCCTTCTCTCTTCAAATTTCTATCCTTTCCTGGTAATCTGACAAGAAATTTTATCTCAGGAAGTGGCTGAGGAAACCACCCCTACTCCCCAAGTAAGCATCCTTCCTAGTGGAATCTGCAGTTTTTGCAAGTGAACTATGTTCCCTCACACCTCCTGTGCTTTTCTTTTTCAAATCACATAACTTCCTGCATGAGGTAACCTTTTCTATCTCAGCCTGTCTCTCTCCCTTGCTTGCTCTACCTCTGGCTTGCTCTCTGGGTCTCTTGCTCAGTGATGAATGAGTTTCATTCATCTTTCTTTTGGGGGCTCTGTGAAAAGCTTTAGACTTTGCCTGCTCCCATTTTTTCGCTCAGCTATTCATTTCCATGGCAATGGAGAAAGGAGGGGGATGGCAGAGTGGGTGGCAGTGGGGCCAGAGGTCAAGAGTGGCCACTTTCTGAATTAAAGCTTTGAATTCCATTAAAGGTGACACGTTGTAACCTGGAGTAACTCTCCAAGAACTTGGCTGTCAAAGTCATCAAAGCAAAGGGAGAGGGAGGCAGGAGAAAGAGAGAGATCAGAGGAGGAGGAGGAACTCAAGAGCTTGGAACTGCTGTCAGGATTACATCTGGTGACTTAATATAGGGGTAGTTCATTTGTGTTACCATACACTGTGCTTCAGTGAGGCCATGCTCCGAAATCTGCATGTGGATGGGGCGTGTGAGGTAGAGAGGATTCCCTTTATCCTTTGATCAAGGAATGTAATCTTCCGGTTAAGTAAACAACCCTTCTCCTCTGAGAAATGGGAGGGGGAAATTGAGTATAGATAAGTATCCCAGCTACACTGACATTTCATTAGGTTATTTTTCAATTTCTTTCACAGAGGTGCCAGTAGGACTCAACCAACAAAGATGAGGGATGTTTCCTTGGCATCGTACGAATAATCACTGAGTAAAATCTGTGTCCCAGAAGACAGCATGTGAAGTAGAGCAAAGTGTATCAAGGTGTTTCCAAACATCCAAAATTTAGGTGTTTTAAAAACATTAATTTTGGAAACATGCCAATTCCTATATTAAAAAAAAAAAGGCAAACAAGGAAACAACAAAAAAACAAACCCAAAATAAAACCTGCTGAATTTTGATATTTGGGGAGGTTTTTTCTCTGAAGGTTGATTACATGGGGGAGGAATTGGAAGGAGACACCAGGACCTCATGCCCTACATGTTATATACTGGATTCACATTCCCTCTTTGAATGGTCTGATCATAATGGTAATTGGAGTCTGTGTTAAGACTCACCCTTTTCACTTGCTTGACCTGATGAGCAAGTGGTTTTCTGTTAGTTTCTGAGATCTTGCTTCTGGTACTATTGAGTTTCAGAACTTGTTATCCCTCCATCTCCAAGGTTATCCAGTTCTTCTTTTACAATGACCTGAGCCTAATGTGAATTAGCAGGAAAGCCTGCTCATTTTATAGTGTATAAAATTTATCGTTCTTGATCCCATGTGTTTTCTGTATTAAAGGAAAATGGAAAAGTTTGGTGCTAAACTCCCTGTAGAGCTTGCTTTGAAACCTTGCCACAGCATCATGTTTCTAAGCTTGCTAAATCTGCCTAGATCCCAGACTGAAAAATACTGTTCTTGCCAGTCCCAAGTATGCCACTATCAAAAACTGTGCTGTGTGCCCAGCAACCAAGATTTATAAAAGTCTCTCTGTACTCTGAATCATACATGATATGAAGCCTTCAGCATCCAGATCAGGTTGGGATGTTTGGAAAAACTCCATTCCTTCTCACTCAGGGTACTTGGCATTTCTTAGCAAGGTTTTTCTTATAGTTATGGTTCCTCTGTCATTTTACCATTCACTAGCATCCTTGAGCTTCCCTGTGGCCCTGTAACAAATAGCTTAACCTGTTCAAGGTGGAGGAGGATTCTGGGGTTTTATTTGGCTAGAAATGTGTGGCTTTTATTGGTGGAGGCTTTTAGGGTTCTTCGCCAAAAGTAAACTGTGACAGACTCTTGCCTGTGTTTTGCTGTTGTATTTTTTTTATTATTATACATTCCTTCATATTAAAAAAAAAGAAATCCAGAATTTTTTGAAATAATTAATCTCACAGATTATTTTTTTATTGTCTAATTGTGTGTTTTCACAGTGGTTTTTTCACTGATGTGCGGTATATGAAACAGTAGTAACCTGTAATTGTCTAGTAACATAATTTATTGGGCTTTATTCTTTGGCATGTCTTCACTTGTTTAAAAAGCAATAAGAGGGACTCAAAGTAAAAGGAACACTGAATTTTTCAGACCAATTGGCACAAATCCTGTATCTTTGTGATGGAGTAAAAGTAGGAATTGAGTCTGTATATGGTGACTACAGGAGTCAAAAATGAGGAACTAGGAAAGTTATTAGCCAAATTTGACATTCATGTGCATTTGTTTGTTTGTTTGTTTTGAGTTTTGCAGCTAGGAAAGATAGGGAAGGAATAGTTTGAGTTGCCAGAAATACCCTAAACTGACAAGCAAGGAAGGAACAGAGGCTCATATTACTGAATGAAAAAGACTTCTCTAGTCAAATGTAACTCTAGAGATGTTAAAAGTCCTCTAATTAGGCAGAGAATCAGCTGTAATATGTATTATTCCGTGCTAAGGGAGAGACCGCAGAGAGAAAGAGCTCTAGCTTTGGAGACATGCTGCAGTGAATAAAGGCAACTAAACCAACCAGGGAAAGTATGAAAACTGTATCAGAACCGCTGGTTCAGAGGTATGCAAACTCGGGCCGAAGGGACCTCAGAAATAGGGCAGAGACAAAGTGAATGGAGAATAAAGGCATCGTGGGTCTTTTTACATGAGAGGTAGAAGGAAGCAGTGCAGGGACTGAGAGTGGAGAGTTTCTTTGTTAATAAGGAAGATATTGGCCTACTTTAGCACACTCAGACTCTGTTTGGCAGCACACAAATAGGAGGGGAGGCACTGACATGTTTGTAATTATGGTATTTGATGGGAGATCTCCCTGTATTTGCAGGGTGCTGAGTTTGATGCAGCATTATCTCAAATAATTCCCAGCATTATCTGGGAACTGGCCCTAGAGCAGCACTTGTATCAACTGTAATGGCCAGTGAACCAGGACCATTCTCTTTTTCCTCTTAAGAGATTTGTTTCCTTTTCTAATCTACTTCTGTTGGTGAGATGCTTGTTTGAAACAAATCCGCTCCAGCAGGACTTTCAGTTCTGTTATACCTTTCTTCCACTCACCTGAAACAAAATAAACAAGAAGTTACACAATAGAGAGGAAGCATAGAGATTTCATTTGATGCAGAGGCTTGATTTATCTGTTCCTCTATTCTTGATCCTATTTTTCCACATACGCTTCCCTTCACGTGGCAGTCTCATAGTTTCACCCTCAAGGCTTTTGCTTCGCTTACTCTTATTACATTTCTTTGCATTTTCATATTTACTCATAATACATTCTTCCCCTCTCTGTAGCAAACCCACTTGCCTTAAAATGCTAGTACTAAGAATAATCAGGAAGCTGACCTCATTAATCTGTGTGTTACCTGAGGAGTGAGAGTACACTGTCTTGCAGAGGAGGCTGTAATAGGACTGATTGGGTAAAGCACAAGCAGTCCTTTTCTCTGTCAAGCCATTTTGTGAATTAAAATGCAGAAATACAGCATTTTGTAAGCTGTAATAATGATACCTTGCATATAGAGATCTACCTTGTTGAAGAGCAGCCATGACAAACCATTAAATCACAGGAGTTTTGCCTCCTTAGCTGGTTGGGTGTTGCCTGTAAAACTTGCACACAGTAGCACGGAGGCTACACAGCGTTGTGGGTGATCCAGGACTGGGAGAAGCAAAGCCCCACACCACAATAAGGGAATTTGACCAGATCTGTGAGTGTCTAGCCTTGCAAAAACACAGGCTTGCTTGTAGTGTCAGGTCTACATAAGGCCTGTAGGGTTCTTCCTGATTGAGCACTGGCACAGGTTGCCCAGGGAGGTGTTGAAGTCTACATGCTTGGAGATATCAAAAGCCATTTGGACATGGTCCTGGGCAACTGGCTCGAGGTGGTCCTGCATGAGGGGGGGGATTGGACAAGGTGAACCCCAGAGGTCCCTTTCAACAGCAGCCATTCTGTGATTCCTGTACAGACTAGTGCTTTGATTATTGGCCAATTGTCTTGTTCAGGCCTGTGCTTCATTCCTGTCCTTCTGCTGGTCAATTTGTATGTTACAGAATAGCTGTGTATGTTAATAGAGGTGAGGAGAAGGGCATGCACTATGTGTTCTGTTAGAAGAGAAGGGGACAAGTAGGTCTAAACTAGCTCGTTACTTATAGGAACTAAGAGTAGAATCGTTGCCATTTCAGCCACTGTCTCAGTCATGTACAGAGACCAACAACGTCCTGATAAAGTTTTGTGTTTGAAGGAACGATGTTCTTATTCCTTCAAAGAGACTTAGTTGCTGTACAAGACAGCCTGGAGCTGAGGGGAAATTAGTCCTATGTTGTGGTTTATACTGAAGTAGCACTTAAGACTGCAGTGCTTTCTAGGTATCCTATGTGTCTTTGGTCAGGTGGCAGGGAAGTAAAAGTAACCAGGGGCTAACTTTGTTGGGAAGCCATCTAAATCAGAATTGTCTTTGCTTCAGAGGAAAGCCCAAACCTCCATATATGCAGAAGAATAATTGGATGTTTTGTGCAGTCTAGCTGGTGTGAAGAGGTAGATTTAAACACATTAAGTGTTTAAATACAGCTTTCCTGAAACCCATGAGGATGAACTGCTGCTAGGAAAACTGGTAGAAGTGTCCTGGGAATGGTCTGGTGTTACCTGGGCACTGGAATGGCTGGAATTCCTAGGATAGTTGGGCTGGAACTCCTGGGATAGTTTTGCTCCTTCCTACCCCCAGTCTCCAGGCTTTTCCACTGAGGGCTGTGTTTCTTTTTTTTTTAAAGGTTATCTCTGAGTCAGTAAAGAGGAAGATGTAATCCTTGAGCCTTCTGAGGTAGTTACTTTCATCATCCAAACTTCTTCTGGCAGAAAGCTGCTTACAACAAGCCTATCCTGTGGCAGGGTGGAGTGAGAGGAAATACGGTGGCCTAGATCATAAATCTAGAAATAGGTGCTGGAAATCCCACTCTTGTGACGCAGAACTTCCATTGTTAAATCCCTGACAGCCTTTGGCTTATGCAAACGTTTATGTGAGGGGGCATTAAATTACTCTGATCTCCTAGTGGTTGAAATCTGACATCTACCTGTAACTGTTTTCAGTTAAATTCAGTAGAGTTTAGTAGTAATAGTTATTAAGTTTTATGTTTCCATCCTTTGAAGTCTTACACGATAATTTTTTTTAAAGTCTAGACCTTAGAAAATTCAAGTATAATTAGGCTGTCATCATCTTGGCTTGAGAAAAGAATCTTCCAAAGGATTTCTTTTTCTCCATTTTCTTCCCTGACTTTCGAAAAACGTGAGCATACAAACCAGTTGCCTGCTCTCCAGTGCTCTCAGGTGAGCTACTGCCTCAGTTCCTGTGTCCTCAGCCCAGTTGGCTGGGCTGAGTTTCATATTCAGATACTTTCTGTATCAGCCTTCCTCCTCAATTCACAGCCTGCTTGTCCCTATGTCTCCTGGCCCATTCCATTCCTGATCGTCATCTTCTTCCAAGTCCTTTCTTGTACCATCTGTTTTAGGCCTTTACCATCTGTGACACAGTCCTGAAAGGTTTCAGAGTCTTTTCCTTGAGTGACAGAGTTGAGACTGATTGTTTCTCTGTTCAGTGTATCTAACATAGTTTTTGTGCCATCTCTGTCAGCTTTTGGAAACTTTTTCTCGTAACACATATATGCAATATCTGTAAAAGTAGAACATTACTTTTTAGTGTGTATGTCCCCCCCTCAGGAACCTCTTAGCAGTAGAGAGTCACAGTTCTGTCTTCTGTGTGCTGTTTGGATGGGGGTGGCTGTAGCATAGACCCTGCATGTGGGTGAAGCAAGGGCCCCATGGCTCTTTCTCTGCTGCAAATGTCTGCAGTAATGAAAATGTGGGCAATAAGATGAAGAAAGGGACATGGAACTAGGCTGCATTTTGGGACTGTACCCTTGAGAGAGAAGGGTCCAATGCCCAGCTGAACTGAGCCTTTCTTTGTACCCAAGTGCAGTCAGTCAGCAAAGCAGCATTCACTGGGAAATGGGTCCAGGACTGGGTCTCAAGGAGTGGGCCTAAGTTTACAAAGCATCACAGCCCACCTGTGTGAGATCCAGCCCTGGGTCTGGAAGTGCTTTTGGAGGGAATCAACTCTTGAGTCTCATGCTACATGTATGACACTGTGGAGAGGTCCATAAAAGACAGGCTGCTGGGGCTGCTTACATGCTCACTTCTCTGAGGTCCCAGGTACACATGGTGTAGGTGTTAAGCTGTGCCACGCAGGCTACATGCTTGCTTTTTTTCTTGTTTATAATTTCTGAATAGAAGTGCCTTTTTTTGCAGATGAGGTATGTGCACTAGGACCTTACCTTGTATCTTCAGGAATGAATAAGATCTTGAGTGACAGGTCATGTGAAAATGCAGTGATGTAGTATGTTTGCTTTTTTAAATATATATATATATATATATATATATATATAAGAACTAGTAGACAAGTGATATAGACAAATGTAAAGCCAAGTTCCTGTTCACTTCTCACTGCATTTGTTGTGATTGAATCATGACTTTTTTTCTGGAAAACTGCAAACTGGGCAAATGTTGACTCTGAAAATATCAAGCAAATAATTTCTACTCTTATTTGGTTTGTACTGTTGCAGTATGAGGGGAGATCAATGGAGTGGATCAGAAGCTGAATATCTGCCCTGATCCATAAGGAAACATGGTCCTTTGGGTGGAGTGAGGTACTGACAGAAGACACACTGCCTTTATTGGCACCCGTTCCAAGGGCAGACTGCTGTTGAGACCAGTCCTGGTTGGTATGGTACTGGGGATGTATCGCAGGTTGCTGTGCATCAGAGCATCTCAGTAACCAGCAATGCTGCTTTGGGAATCTAGGAAGAGCATCAGACTTGCTCGAATTTGCTCATCACTTTTGGTTGATGTAATTAGCAGTCAAGGCTAATTACCTGCAGGAATGCTCCCTCTTGCCTCCCTGAATCCACACATGAGAAAGCTGGTGTTATGATCCTTGGCAGTATAAGCTGTTCTTCCTTCTTTCTGTCATAGATGAAGATATAAATATTAATGAATTGGTGACAAGGTAACGCTTCAGGATCAAACATCCTCTTTCCTCAACTCTTCTTCTTTCTGTGTCCTGCTTTGTGTGGTTTTGTTTCTCCTATTGCTAGAACAAAGAATGGCAGGAATGTTCTCAGAAGAAATCTTGTATGCATACATCCATTATGCAAACAGACTGCAGCTATGCTCTGTGCCAGTACTTTTTAGTGCTGGTGAAGAAAGAGTAAAAGTAACTGGAAAACAGATATACAGGATCTATACAATGGGATGCAGTGATCTAAGGAGGGAGTGGTAGAGAAATTAATTGAAATGGTCTGAAACTTCAAGAAATTCTGAATATAACCCTGTCTTCCTTCATGTATGTGTGCCAGCTTCTCTTTATTGGAGAGGGAGGCAATCTCACCCAAAAGCTGAACTTAGCAAAAAGTAAAAATAGAAAAGAGTTTACTGGCATCAGCATAGCCTGTGTACCACAAACTATCCAGAAGGAAAAAACTAACTGGTGAGGCTGGATTTTGATGTTGAACCCATGACTCCTGTGCCAGCACACATCACCAAAGGTGCCTTCAACCTTGTTGAGCTAATTGTACAGGAATGGAATCAAGAATTGTTAAGACTGATGTACAGGGAGAATTCAGAGTGCATGACTGAGATCCATAAAGGCCTGCTGACTGAGTGGTAGCTTGGGTGCTAAAGGTTATGTGGCTACAGTACTGCAGAAAGGTAATGAGGTAAGTTAGCTTATAATGAGCCCTATGAATCCACTGATTTTCAATATTCTGGCTATTTGGGAGAGAGCTGAGATACATTTGTATTTACCTGTAATTAAACCGCACTGCCATCTGAGAAATTATCACCACTAGCTGGGCACTGAGCAGAGGTGCAAAAGATACACATTTTGTGACTCTATGTGTCTCACATGCCAGTGAGGTCCCAAATCCCTTGGACCTGTATACATAAGCACTTGCCTGGTTGACCATATCAGCGCAGCGAGTTGCCAGAAAAAATCATGGATTTTGTGGCATCCACACTTTCATTCATTAAAGACAGCAAGTTCACATAAAGTGGCTTCTTACTTTCTAAAGCATGCAGCTTTACAGACATGAACATGTGATCCTGTAGTTGTATATGTGAGAGAAGATCTAATGCTGGGTCCATTGAATGTTTTGGGGTTTGTTTTATTTTGACTTGATTCTTTTAAAATATTATTATTTTTATTTTTGCAGAAATTGAGGTGGGAACAGGTTATGAATGCATGAAATTGTCTCGTACTTTAGGCTTTGTTTGTAAATGAAACAGTTTTTGGCTCTGCTTTCTCTTGACATGTAATGAACAATAGCAAATAGCATAACTTTCAGAAAGTTTTGACAGTGGAAGGTTGTTCCTTGCCCTTCTGTCAGCATTACTCTTTCATTTTCTAAATTTCCTTAGGAGTCATGCTGCCAAGAGATCTGAGCTGAATGTAAATCTTTCTGTTTGAGCTTGGACTGTGCTACCTTATTGCAGTTGTAATTTGAACTCAATCTTCATAAGTATTTTCTCTGATAGGGACTAAAAGTCAGTCTGAGGAAATCTTGAATACAACTGTTTCTTTCCAGCAAGATATTTTAAAAACCACAGTAGACTTTTTGTACCTACTTGTTGTCAATAATTTCCAAATACAATTGTGTGGTATAACTATAAAGAGAACAAACTGTTTCTTTCCCCTTTCCCTTTTGGCAACACTTAACTCAAAAGGGGACTGCATGTTGTTAGTCCTCCCACTCCAGTGGACTCTGCAAATCGCTTTGGAATGTGCCAAGACCTTTGGGACACCCCCACCCTGGGAGAGAAAAGACAGATCAGCAGTTTGAAAGGGTTCTTCCATTGGTTTTCTGACATTGCTATTAAAAACTATCAGGGATATATTGTCACTATTGTGTTTGTGGCCATCTAAAGCCTTGCAAAGAATTTTTTTTTCCTGTTGTTCACTGTGGTTGTTTATATGCAGAGAGGTTCAAGACAGGACTGTGGTCACATGGCGATTTTTCACATTCTGATATATCATCATCACCAAGCATTTTCCAGTTTAAAACATGAATAGCTAATGTTGTAGAAAATATGTGCTGTAATATGTAATCAGCCGTGATGTACAGTGTGTCCAAAGATCAAGAACAGTCTGAAGAAAAGTTTGTCTTTGTAACTTATATTTTAAATGGGAGTTTGGTTTTTGTTTTTTGTTTGTTTGTTTGATTGGTTTGTTTGTTTTTCCTTTAAATGGTTGTGCTTGGAAATATAAAGTAAGGAATGAATCTGAGTGTGACATATTAAGAACTTTATATATTGCCTTGCACTTGATTGCCTTGTTGAACCATTTGCGTTATGATTTATCCTCTCAGTCTCTTAAATTGAAGAGATCATCTGCTTCGTTGGCCATAGTGACTGCTGATAATTCCAAAACAATTGATAACTGCTACTGTTTTGGAATTGCTGCATATTTAGGTTTTTCCCATCATTACAAGAATTTTATGCCTTTGCATGTTGCCCAGTCATTGGTTCAAGGTGAATATAAAATATTAATGGATCATTTTACCTACTCTTTTGCACAAGTATAGATAATTAAAAAAGACATGAAGCAGGTAAACTTTGGGGTGATGCTGTAGATCATATTGTTTAGTGGTCTGCCTCATCCATAAAAGTCTTTTTTGGCATCTGGGTAAACTTTGTATTTAAGAATTGACTTCTAGATAATGTGAATCTTTCCACCTTTCTTATTTTACTATGTATATAATTCTTATCTTGCATTTGTCACCTTTTTAGTACACTCCTCACAATTTCTTCTCCGAATGCTTTCACATATAATGGTGCAGACCTTGTATTACTATTAAGTTTCCTACTTTGCACAGTCTGTAAGCTGAACTTGCTAGAATATCAAATCTGAACTTGTGATGCTAACTTCTTTCTAGAGGTCAAACAATGTGAAGTGTGTTTTTTGTTTTCGTTGTATGTGGCTGGGGTTGAAAATTTTTAAGTCAAACCCCAGCCTCTGCTCTTGGCTTGACAGTACAAGGAGAAAAAAAGGAGCAGGAAAAGGGCAAAGTGCAGTCTGATGCTTTGGAAATGCAGCATAATGAAAAGGTGAAATGTTATGGTGGCAAAATTTAATTAGCTGTAACATAACAGAAAGCAAATCATGACATTTATTTTTAGGAAGAGGCCTCCCACAGAGAACTGTGATACCTTGCAGGGAGAAGCAGACAAGAGGGAGCTTTTTAGAGTACAGATACTCTCATTAAGCAACAAAGCAGGAAAGTATCATTAGAAACCGAGTTGTTTATTATTGTTGTTGTTGTTACTATTAACAATAGAACCCACGAAGAATAGCTAGTTTCTCCCACAGCCACTGGTACAGATACATAACAGAGTTGGAATTGTAAGAAAACTAGGGATATAAACAGCTGCTTTTGCAAACTAGATGTTTTGAAGAGAATATACCACATGTATTTTTGGTGGAAGAGGGAAAATCTAAGGTAGAGAGTAAAAAAGAGAAAGAATAGTGTGAAAAGCAAAGTTAGAAGAAATCTGATAAAGGACTACTTAAGAAGCACAGGGGTAAGCTATGGGTTGGAAATTAGTATAAATGGAAAAGAGCTTTCTTTTTTCACTCTTTCTTTTAATCTGAAAGAGTATTTTGCTAACTCTCAGCTTCCCATATATTAGTCTGAATTAGCAGATGTCCTGATTCTCTGGATGTGGCCCCATTTTGCACAGCATCAAGCTACAGGATGCAAAATGCCCCGCTGTGTCTTTTACATGATCAGCAAGAATAACAGCTGAAGACATATAGAAATGGGATTTGCTGTCTTTTTCTAGATCATATGGGTATAACTAACGAGCCATGGGCAGCTTTGTTCAAATAAGTGTTCACACATACAGGCATACCTATATACCTGCACATGCATATGCATGTGCATTTGGATGGTTCACCAAATGTCAATAAGCCAGGGAACGGTCAGCAAATGATAGATGGTGAAAAGCAAGGATGGACAAAATGATTTTCTTTATATTGTAGTGCTGCATCCAGTTTGACCTTTGTCATGGTTTAACCCTAGCTGGCAATTAAGTACCGAGCAGCCTCTAGCTCACCTTTTTCTCCAATGGGAAGAGGATTAGCATTGGAAAGAAGGTAAAACCTATGGGTTGAGGTAAGAACAGTTTAATTAATGAAATAAAATAGCGTATAATAATAATTGTAATGATAAAAGAGACAGAAAAAAAGAGAGAAATAAAACACATTAAAGAAAAAAACCCAGAAGTGATGCACAATACAATTGCTTGCCACCCCCTGACCAACTCCCAGTCCATCCCTGAGCAGCAATAGACATCTCCTGGCCAACTTTCCTCAGTTTATATACTGAGCCTGATGTTCTGTGGTATGGAATAGCTCTTCAGTCAGTTGGGATCAGCTGTCCTGTTTGTGTCCCCTCACAACTTCTTGTGCACCTCCAGCCTGCTGGTTGGCAGGGAATGAGAAGCTGAAAAGTCCTTGACTTAGTATAAACAAAACACTACTTAGCAACAACTAAAACATCAGTGTGTTATCAACAATATTTGCATACTAAATCCAAAACACAGGGCTGTACCAGCTCCTAGGAACAAAATTAACTCTATCTGAGTCAAAAACAGGAGATCCTTTCTCATTTTTGTCATACTCATCCTACATCAATCCACAATCACTGTATTCATACTTATGAAGAAATTGAAAATAAATCTTGAATTTTCGTCAGGAGGTGCCCAGAAAGAAGTTGGCATCAACAGGGTTTTATATAGCAGGAAAGCTGTGTGTTGGGTAACACCCAGTTAGATGTGACAGTGATGTAGGATGGACCATTCATGTAGGTACCAGAACTGTGACATGGATTTAGCCAGAGTTCACCTACAATTCGACTTTGGCCTGTTTAGATGTTGTGTATCTGATTGTGCACTGACTCCGTTCAGCATTTGGACTCTGGGGGATGTATTATACTCTGTGACTGTTGCTGGACTGGGTAAGGGTTGAATGAGTCAATACTGGCCCTGCGTGAAGCAGAGCTAGTCCCATGGAAGAAAAAAAAGGTTGAGGAATAAGCATTCATTCACTGTTTCGTTCCTTATTTGGTGGCAAGATATTCCCTTATGGTAATTAGTACAGTGCTTGTTTAAAAATCATCCACTCTAGCTCAGCCAGAGGCAACTTTTTCATGAGTAGAGAGCTTAAAATCCAGCAGAGGGCAATGCTGTATTGCACCTATACACATACTGCAAATGAATCTACCTTGAGGACCTTTGAGTTATCATCCTTAATGAGAAATCATGCATTTAATTCACGATAGATTATACTAGCCTTGTGTTTGGGGTTTTGCAATAAAGTCCTGAAGGATTTCTGAAAAAATCACTCCCATTGGTGGTAGGCATGTTGCCAATATGCGAATGGACTGATTGCATTGCATGTTTGAGCTGTGCAGAAACAAAATAATAAGGACTTATTGTAGTTTTGGTGGAAAGTTTTCAAGAGTTAACATCCTCTACCTTTTCTTCTTTCCTTCCCCCACCCCTTCCCTGTACCTGCCTGTTAACTTTGCCAGATATTGCACTTCTATTACGGCTTTTCCCCCCCATTATTGTTTCTTGCAGATTCACAAAAATGAGAAATGACAAAACTCAGTAGCTAAAATAGGCTGTGTTCTTGGGAGACTCATTGAAACTGAATTTCTCTTTTACAGAAATTATAACAACCATGCATAAAACAACACTTTTCTGTCTATTGAACCTCTGGGAAGAAATTAGAAACAAAGGATCAGTGGAAAGTACCATTTAGAGTTACAACAATATTCAGCTTTCTAGTCCTTCATGAAGAGTATAAAAAGCAATGGAGAGCTTACAGGGTCTGATGCTCTAGTTTGATTTCTAGGCAACTGCAATTTCACAGGTTTATATGACACTGATTTCATTTGAGGTCGATTGCAATCTTGTTGTTTTAGGATTCTTCCGTGTGTAATTCTGCTGTAAGTGAAGAATCCAGAGCCTTCAGGAGCTCTATGCTCTGACAAGGGTCCCGGGGCCCAGAGAGGAGCCCATGAAATTGATCTTTCAGCCACACAATTACTTGCCTTTATTACCACTGTGGCAGCTCACAGTACTAGTACAGTCCCTGGAAAGCTGCTTTTGCTGTGCTGGTCTCAAAATTCCTCTGTCAGCAATAGTGGCAAAGAG
Source organism: Chiroxiphia lanceolata (assembly GCF_009829145.1). NCBI lineage: Eukaryota > Metazoa > Chordata > Aves > Passeriformes > Pipridae > Chiroxiphia > Chiroxiphia lanceolata. The sequence continues at coordinate 58,893,035 of NC_045641.1, forward strand.
TTTCAGTTGATTTTATGAGAACAGAAACAAAAAGTGATCACAAGGGATTCTGTCTGGAGTAAAAAACCTCTTTGAGAAACCTCTTGTAACTTTCCTGTCCTCCCGTATTGGACTCCTCTCTGGAGTAATCTGCAGAGTGGCTAGAAGCAGCAAATGGAGAAGGACTTCACTTTAGAAGTCCAAAATGTGTATGTGTTTTTATCAGACTTTGTTGGTTTTCTCCTGTTCCTACTTCAAAAACAAGTCATGTAATTCCACATCTTGCAAGCCATTTTGTTCTAGGGGACCAGCCACCCTTATTAGGATGCAGGGCAGAGAATCCATTTTCTCTGGTTTGCATATTTGATTATAATCGCAGAGAGCAAAGGAGAGGAGAGGGTGGAGGGGATGAGAATGTGTTTCACTGGTGCTTATCTCTAGGACAGTAAGGATGGTATGATATTGAGGGATGATATATTGGAAGGGAAGGAGCACAGTGTAAATCCTTACAAATCTGAACCGTGGGTGATATACCTTTTTGCATCTAAATGTTGGTTTCTGGTAGAATCTATCTTGTACAAAGAGAACTTACTGGAGAATAGTAAACAGATGCCATCCTTACTTTGTCTGAGGTATACATGCTGCTACTTGTGTGCTGGACAGGTGCTGCATAGAGACATCCAGCCTAGTACAGATAAATTACAATAATTAATGTTTTTTACATCACTGTTGTAAAGAATAGAAAATCAAGCACAAGTTAAATATTAAAGGGTTTATGACAGTGGAGTACTACATGAAGGAGCTAGTGGTGAGTTTTTCAGTGACAAACCCTAAGGTCAAAGATTTATGATTAATCTCTGGCAAACTGGTTTTCCCAGTTGATCTGTAGTTAACTTTGTAGTTAACTTTGGTTGCTTAAAACTCAAAATCTGGAGCCAGTCACTTTGCTGATTCAATGTGTATGTGTGATGCCCCTAGTGATACAGACTGGTTGCTGTTTTCTAGAACTGAGATAGCTCCCGGGCTTTACAACTTTGATCCAGCAATCTCCTCAGTAGGCTCTGAGCTAGTGGACCTGCCAAGGGTTGTGTTGTGGGAGGGAGAGCTGTCTCAGGTGCTGTCCCTGCTCTGAACCTACCCCACTGGGAGCTTCAAGGTGCTTTTGGGTTTTGGGTCTCCTCCATCCCCAACAAATCTAGCCCCAAGAGTAGGTGATTAAAAATGGATGAGAAAATGAAATTCATTTGTGTTGTAAACAACAGGCATATATTTGCAGAGAAGGATGAAGGCAAAAAGACTGACATCACATTTCTCTTCCAGTGAGAACTAAAGCCTCCAAGTGTTGTTTATAAAACAAGCCTCAATATCCAGCTTTTCTTAAGTCTTTAGGAGTGCAAATATAACTTGCAGCCAACGAAATTTCATTGTCTCTGCTCTGTGGCAAAGTAAGTGTTTTAATTATATATTTTTTTTAAGGACATTCGGACTGGATCCCTGAATACCAAGTCCCGGCTAAGCATGAATTCAAATGACTGAGGCCTAAGCCCCTGATAATAAGGGTTTATTGAAGAAGCACTAACAGAGCTGAACTGGAGTGGACTGAATGGCCAAACGGAAATAATGGGATGCTTGTGGCAACCAGAAAATGATTATTTATTGGCATAATCCCAGGATAAACTTCTGCCAAGAGCACACGGTCTTTCCTTGCCAGGTTCTTCATATGGGGAAATACAGTACTGAACTTCTGCACGTAATAGCAGTGCAGAAGACTGGGAGGAGGAGAAGTGGCAGCCTGCATGAGAAGGGAAAAAAATGTACATTCCAAATGGTGTAAACAATGTGATCGCTAGAGCTCCACTCACCAGCAGGCTCTAAAGAGACCACCTGGGTTTCAACTTTAGGAATATGATCTGAAAAACATGGTTTTGACTATGAAGTTCTATCACTTGAATCTCTAAGTACTGCTACATGCATCATGCAGAGAACAGAAAAATTTGGAACTTTTTTCTAAAAATCCTGCCTCTATGACTGTTGAAGTACTTACAAGCAGTTTCTTTCATGCATACAAAAAAGGACTGTCTTGCAACTCTGCTGAGAGACACATTCTCAAGAAAATTCTGTTGAATCACACTTAGTAAATATTTTATTCACTGAGAAATGCAGTTACAAGATGTAGCTACACATAACTGCAGGTTAAGTTTAAAAGTTTATGGAATAACTGCTGCTCATTCAAGGAAGAAGAGAGCACAGAGGCTACTCTATATCATAGTGCCTTGCCCTTATCTAGTAGTATTTTGGATAGGATATTTAGTGAGTTAATCCTGATTCACATCACCTCTCTGTGTTGGAAAAGGTTTTTCTTTTCAGCCTAAAACTCACACATTTGAATGCTGTAAATATTGTCCTAGAAGGCACTTTATAGTGGTCATTTCTCCGTATCTCCTGTGGAAGCTAAACCTGTGGTATAAAATACTTAAATATTCACTAGGGTATAATAATCTCACCTTCCAGGAAAATGTCTTAGAGGCCGTTAGAAATATCTGTACTATGAAACAAGTTCTCTTTATGGGTGATTGAGATACCTGCTTGAGAAATCTTTCAGCTATAGCTAGGGCTATACTGAGGAACAGGAAACAGTAAACATAACCTCAGCTATCAATCACAGACAGAATCTGAAGACAGATCTTGCAAGCTTTAAATTTTTATTTTGTAATCAAGCAAAATTATGAATGATTTTTCTCTTACTTTTGCTTATTCCAATAAAGTAGGGGACTGGACAGGGGCAACTCTGTCTTCCTGGCCATATTTAAAAGTGGAATTTTCTATCTAGGATGTTTTTCTGGTTAAGGTGAAAGACTATTTTCTCTGAAAAAAGTTCTCTCTGTCACACAATTATTTTTTTTTTTTTGATAATTACAAGAAAGTTTATTCATATCTCTAAACTTCAGTTTCTGTTCTGCCAAGGGAAGGTGATTTTACTTTCTTCTCTTGCGCTGACTTGCTTGTTTCTGAGAGAATCTCCTGTGGGTGGAGGCACCACCCTTGTGGTGCTGACAAAGAATACAGCTGTTCACTGTCAGTGCCCAAAGGTGCTTCACTGCAGCTGTTGAAAGGAGTTGCTCCTTACTGGCACTAGTATGGTTATGGTAAACATTGGCCAGTCTCTAGTACCTGAAAAGGAAGTGGCAGTGCATCCCAAGTCATTTTTTGTTACTATTAAATGCCATGGTGAATGTTCTTTTGTGAATTTAAGGCAGGGTCCATCCTAAGTGCTTGTTAAATTGCACTGGAATAAAAGAGACAGTTCTTAAAGTTCTAGCTAAGTGGGAAGGGCTGTGGGGTATCTGAAAGGAGGTTGTAGTGAGGTGGGGGTTGGTTTCTTTTCCCAAGTAACAGGTGATAGGATAAGTGGAAATGGCCTCGAGTTGTACCAGGGAAGGTTTAGGTTGGATATCAGGAAAAATTTCTTCACTGAAAGGGCTGTCAAACATTGGAACAGGCTAGCCAGGGAAGAGGTTGAGTCCCCATCCCTGGAGGTATTTAAAGGATGTGTAGATGTGACACGGAGAGACATGGATTAGTGGTGGTTTTGGCAGCCTAGGTGAATGGTTGAACTTGATGATTTTAAAGGTGTTTTCCAGATTAAATCATTGTATGTTTCTATGAATTTCAGTTTCAGAATATGAGGTCTGGGCTTTTGTCTTTATCTGCTGACTGGTGTCACACTGGAGGACTTATGTGCCTTGGGGTTGCCATTTGCATCCTGACTGGCAAAGATGAGATAACATGCTACACAACTGCTGCCCTCTGCTCGCTAGCTGTTTTTGAAGGAGAATGATTTAAAAACACATTCTAGCCCTGTGTTGCAACAAGGCCAAAACACAGATTTAATTTCACTCAGCCTTTGTTTCAGTTTAATTAATTTTTTCCTCATTCATTTTTGCATAGTTGTCCTAATGCCCTGGCATTTGTCACTTGAAGCAAAGCAACAATTTCTCTGGGAAAAAAAAAATGCAGTCCCTTGAAAAGATGAGTAGAGGGCATAGGTGAGAGGCTATGTGCTTTCAGCTTAGATAGGTTTCTGACCGTGTCATCTGAAGGGACAGACAGCAAAATGAACAGTCATAATAAGTAGAAAAATAAAATGGGTTTTTTATTTTATGAGTATGGAGTATTTTCCAGGGTGTGACTGGAGGTAAAAAAAATAAAAAAAATTCTCCAACCTCACAGTCAGCTCAGGCAAATCAAAACTCAAATATTTGACAAACTTTGTTTACTTTCAATGAAAGGTATTTATCAAAGATAAGGGAGTTCTGCTGAGTCTTGCAGCTTTCCCTCAACAACACACTGAGCCACTGGGAGCTGCCCAGTGTTGCTGCTCTCCTCTGCTGGGGAGAGTCTGGCTACCCTGCTCAAAACCTGGAACCATGGAGATTCAGGAATACACGGCAAGCTGCAGCTGATGCTGGATAATAAAATTATCCCCTCTTCACATAATCGCTCTTATTATGGGTTTCTCAGTGTTTTTTTGAAAAAGGCAAGTGCTATTATCCCTGTTTCATAGATGGAGAAGTGGGGATATTGACACATGCTGTGATTTGCCTACTGCCATTGAGCTGAATGTGTTTTCGTTGGGGCAGAGGGAGAAAATGAAAATACAGTGGAGGCATCTGTTTGGCTTGTACAATACAGCTGTTCATAATGAAAATCATGTCACAACTTAAACAGCTCTCAAACCATGATTAATTCACGATAATGGTGTGACCACTGGGCCTGTGGTGACATCAGTGTATATCTGCACAGTGTATATCTGCAGTTTTTGTCCTCAGAGCAGTAGTAATAATCTTCAGCCCTGGACCTAGTTACAAAAATAGCTGTATTCCTTGGTCACTCCATTTTTTTTTCCCCTGACTGTGACACCCATAGGACATTGTTACAACTGCAATGGTCAAGAAAATGTCGTTTGTTCTGTTTCAATAAATGCATTTATACTAGTGAAGAAAACTCTTTCTTAGAGAGACAGGGGCAATGAGAGATTCTTTTCTGCCCTCTGTTTCACAAGTGGATGGGAATGTGTCACACCCTACTCTAACATTTTTCAGAAGGTACTCAGATTAATCTCTGGTAGATGAAAACACATTAGCCAGCCAAGTAGGTGTCAGCAACATTCCTTATACCAGAAGGCTCTCTGTGACAGTATTTATTTGCCCTTTCCTGATCCTGTAGTGTCACAGTAGCCATGTAGTGGGGATCTGGTCACTTGTCAGAGACTTTGAAAAACCATGAAAAAATTCATTGTTTTAACTAATCTGAGGCAACCAGATGATCACTAGGCAAAGATACTAGCTAGTTTGGGGTAGGAAAGGAGGCAGAAACAATAAGTAATAAGAGTTGTTTACCCCCTAGATAAGCATGCTTTGTCCCTCTGCCATTATCAAGTAATTACATCTTTCAGCACATTGGAGTAGCAGAGTTGAAAGGTTTACCAATGGCTGGAGAAATTGTGACCACAACACAAGGTTTCTCCAAGAGCGAAATAATGATGTAGATGATGCACGGGAGAGTTTAGTCAGAAGTTTGGCCTTGCTGTCACTGAAATGAAAACACTTGGAGAAAAGAGAGGTAAGTCTCCTGTGGTCTTCCTGGTGATAAGATCCAGGAGTGTTTAATCTCACCTTTAGTCCTGGAAAAATGAGAGTCTAAGAAAACCACTGTGACTTCGTTGATAGTGAGGCAGCAGCTGTGATTGTTGTGGGAAGAGCAGGGAGGGAAAAAAATTGCAGTAACAAGTTGCTTAAAATATCTTTTTCAGTTAGGATCTTGAAATACAACAGAATGGACTGAAATATGTGTTGGTTTGGTTTGGTTTTTTGCTTTGTTTTCTTCAGCCTCTCAGCTGGAGCAGTGGGAGGAGAAGGTTAATAGAAGAGGCAGTTGCAGAAGTCAGCATTAGCTATTACTCAGGAACCCAGCCTTGCTCAGACCCAGCATGAGCAAAAGAGAGGAAGAAAATGTGTACATTGTGGATGAGAACAAAATAAGAGCTTGGGGAAGGAAGAAAACTCATTTCAACAGTGTTGTTCTTTTCAATGATCTTGTTTCTAAGAGAAATTTTGAAGGCTGAGGCTAAGAAAGTAATCTCTCTACCCTGACTGGGGACCAGTAGAGAAAATAGCAACCATCCCTTTTACATTAAATAAATATAGGGCTTTTATTGAAAGAACAACATGTTTTTTTCATGCCTTTATTGACATGGCTAATTTCTTAACATCAGTTTATTACACTGAATTGGGTTTTTTTGTTGCTGTTTTGTTTTGTTTGGGTGTTTTGTTTTTGTTTTTTTTCCCTCAATTGTGATGGTTTAGAAATATTAGCTGTGTTCTCTATTCTCTTTCTGAAAATAAAATAACTTTTTAAAAATCTCATGTTGGAAGTCTGGAAAGAGAGAAGCATAACATTTTTAATCCCCTTGGAAGGTTCTGGCCATCTCCATTAGATTTTTAATTCTTGGCCTTTTAACCATCCATATCGCCTGTTGTGTTTGTTTGGCACTCTGTTTCCACTTACTACACTTTTCCTATGAGGAAGAAACTATCTGTTACCATTTTATATTCTTATTTACAACTCTACTGCATGAATGCTAAAGTTTGACCCAAAATTGACACCTTTTATGACTTGTTCATTCTTCTATGATCAGATAAGGGCTTATAGTTTTGCTTAAAATTTGCAATGAAGGAATTACACAGTTCTTGGTGCTCTCTGAGAGATAGAGCTGGCTAATGAGAAGTTCAAACAGAGGTTCAGATTCCTAGTTCTGATGTTATGTTGCAGATGTATCTGTAGAGTCTGCCTGTGAGAAGCGTTAAGACCTTTGTATAGCTCATGTAAAATTATATTTTCAACGGGAGAGAATGCAGTTGTGTAGTTGTGAGCTTATAAAAACACAAATAAAATTATTTTAATTCATAAAATTCTTTCAAAAACTTACCATCCTGTTGAAATTCATGTTCTCCTATGAAATATTTTTATTTTGTTAAAAAAGTTTGGAAAAATGAAAGAAATAATCCGTCTGTATTTGTTTGTACTGTCCATTTTCTTGAGTCTCGAATTAGTCTAAATTATGCTCAGAATTTAAAGGCAAAGTTTATATACTTTGTGGTATCTGTTATCGACTTGAACTATTAATTTACACCTGGGAAGCTAGAAATATAAAATATCCACAGTATGGGTGTTTGCCTTAGCCTGATGTGAGACACAAATATGCAATCAACTAAGCAAATAACAATGGCTAGGGGAACTGTTATCCACAACTTAACTAATTACTTTAGCTTATTTACTTAAACAAAACTAGATGGGACATGTGAATAGGTTATTAGTTTTGGGTTTGTGTTTTTTGTTTGTTTGTTTTGCTGCTGATGTTGTTTGTTTGGGATTTTTTGGTTTTATTTTTTGTTTGCATGCAGCTCTTGGTTACCTGCTTATTTTTATGGCACTGGCATAGCTCACTGGCCTCAATGCTCATTTTTCTGGTCCTTAATAATGTCCATATTGAAAAGAGAATATAGAGTTGATTACATATTTAAAAATATCATCCCTAAGCTGCACACTGCAATTTTTGAGTGAAGTGTTTGACTTGGGCTTATCAAAAGGGTCATGCTGTAATTTTTTTCCCCTTTAAGCTAACTGTTTAATTCTGGCTTTTTATTATGGGTACCCCATGCTGTAGCTGAGTATAAATGCTAGTTTAAAGGATAAAGAAAATTTGTCAAATATAATTTCAGCTTTCTAGAGTTTTCTCACTTCCCCCTGGCTGATTCCTAGCAACAAACAGATAGTTATACTCAATTTTATGTTTCTTAAATTTGCACTGTACTGGTGAATAAATTGCTGTTTACCCAACTCCTTCCAGCACTGGCTCACCTGGAAGCAATTGTCTCTTCCCTGCCAGCTGCTGCTTGCCAGCTTCTCCTCTCCTGCATGGAGGGAGAGCATTGCTGGAGCTGCTTCCATGTGGGGCTACCCCTCTCTCTACCCTCAAATGGAAGCAAAGTAGAGGAAGGAAAAAAGAAAAGAGGAGAAGTACCTGCTGGTTGAAACTCTCTGATTCCTCATCATTTTGCCAGACAACCTGCCAGCTGCACTGGGTTGTGCATTTTGAAATGGGGACCTGAAGGTTGATGCTGGGATACTGGGTCCACTACCAAAACGTGCTCCTGGGCTGAAATGCTGGGAGCTTATTTTCAGTAGGGTTTAGGGCTTCCTGCGTGGCTTTGAACTGTCTTGTTAGCTCACAGGCTCAGATTACTGACATCCACTCTTTGGTGTTACTGATGGAGCTCCTGAAATTTCATTGCTATGTGACAAGAGGATATCAAGCTCTCACAGGAAAGTCGAAGGAGTGTGGGAAATGAGCACACAGGTTTTGCTTTGGGCAGGACTGCAGTAGCTGCAGGTCTCTGAATTAATATGTTATGAGCATTTTGATACACTGAACAACCCACTCACCCTTTCCTACCCCTACCCTCCCTCCCAAGTGTAAGATATAATTTCATTACTTAATTTGTCCAAAGATGAAAACTTGGTGTTTCATTATTATTCGAGTAGATTTTCTTTAACAAAAACATTCTGAAAGATCACCATTGTTAGAAATGAAATTAAGACATAGGTTTTGAGCCAGAGAGAGTACCGTTGGTTCAACAGTCAGTTATTATGATTAAAGGTTCTTTCTTTTCTTAAATTTTGGCTCACTCTTAGGCTTAGACCACTAAGGCCATAGTAATGGTTTGAAATGAACTCAGCATTTCTTTGGTCCATGAAGGTGCAACAAAATGAGGAAGACCAACAACTTGGCTCAAGGTTTTGTGCTCTGAGGAGTTTGGGGATCTTTACCCATAAGGAAGCATACAGAGAAACGTATGTGATGTCTATGTCTACTTTTAGTACTCAGAAAGGAAAAGTAAGGTGAATAAAGATTTTTGCATCAGGTAAAGCAACAGCATTACAATGGCAGATTAGTCAAGAGAAAGAACAAAATTAAATTGAAAACCACAGTAGCCAGAGTGGACTGTATTTAGTGAAAAACTGGAACTTGGAAGACATTTGGGTGAGAACAGAGAGAAATATTGAGTACAAATGGCCCAGGAAATTTACTGGAGAAGCTGGAAAGAGGTGTAGTACTTGCAAATGGATATTATTAGGTTAGCCCCCATACACTCTATAATGTTAATCATGACTGATTGACAGAACCTGAAGGTCCAGAAAAGGTTTAGAAAAGATAGAAACTACAGTAGAAGAAATAAAGCTGTAATGGAAATGAATGATGCACACTAAATAAATAAATAGATAGATAAGAGCTATTGATATACTTGCTTTATTCAGCCTGGAGAAAAGGAGAGTGAGGAGAGACCTCATTGCAGTCTTGAACATCCTCATGAGGGAAAGTGGAGGGGAAGGCACTGAATTCCTCACTCTCATGACCAGTGACAGGACTCGAGGAAACAGCATGAAGCTGAGTCGGGGAGGTTTAGGGTTGATATCAGGACGAAGTTTTTCACTCAAAGGGAGGTTGGGTACTGGAACCCAGAGAAGGGGTCACAGCACCAAACCTGTCTAAATTTGAGAAGCCTGGGGACAATTCTCTCCAGCACATGGTGTGATTCTTGGGGTGTCCTGTGCAGGGCCAGGAGTTGGACTCGATGATCTTGATGGGTCCTTCCCAACTCAACATACTCTATGATTTTATGACACATAAGATAGAATTCATATGACTCAAAACTATCTTGAAGAAGTATGGAAAACCACCTACTAGTTTTGTGTCATCCCAAAGTTGGATGTGATTTTAGTTGGAAGTCCTTGTGTTATTGTGCATGGGGTAAATAGAGGGAGATCTTTCATTACAGAAAGGTTTATCTTTCAAAACTTAAATTAGAAGGTAAATGGTGCTAATGGTAATAGTGGCTAATTATTTGTGGATGTGATTTCTTCACTACCTACGACAGGACTATTAAAATTTGAGCTATTTTAGAATTTAATTAACTATAACCTTACTTGAGCTCATTCTTAAAGCTCATGCTTAAAAATAACCACTCGTATCAAGTTTTATCAAGCTGATTTGCTTTATGCTGTATAGGAGCATGAATGTAACTCTAATTAAGATTTTAAATTTTAAAAGTTGATTTTTGTGAAATTAGGTGAACTGGTGATGTATGTTGGACCAATGTAGAATTTTTAATAAAGGACTGACTCAAATTTATTTCTATCAAAATAGGAAAAAAATCAAAATTTGTTTCCTAAAAAAAAAAAAAAGAGTGGGAAAAAACTGTAGAGAGAAATTCCAAATCTAACTGGGGATCAACCCACTAAAGTGCTAGCAGGAGTTTGTAAAAATTTAAAAAAATGGTACTGATCACCCAGTAAAGAAGTATCTTGGAAGTTCAGAAGTAGAAGATTGCTGAGACTCACTAAAAAGTAAGCTGACTTTTAAATCTTACAAAGGAAATGAAAAGCAAGTATAGATTTTTAATTTTATTTTCCTAGTAGTGTAAATAAAGACAACAAAGGAAATGTGCATGTGTGCAAGGGAGGGGGGAACACATTACAGTTGGAAGATTATGGTTCATAAAGGTCTGGGCCCAGAAGTGGGTGAGCATTTGCCTCAGTTTCCTATATGGGAGGACATAGGGTCAGGACATAGGGTCATGCACCAGGTGGTGAATGAGAAAGAGACCTGGAGAAGCAGAATTTTCTGCAGCTGTTACTGAATTGAAACTCTTAAGAGTGAAATGCTCTTAATTTCTCTTTAATAGAGAAACTGTGGGTTCCACCTCGTAGTAATGTAAAAAATGGCATTTAACATTCAGATTCATTAGGACTGTTTAAAGCATGCAACAAATTTTATTTCCTGCTCCTGTACAAATGGAGCATAGCAATATAATATTTATATTTAAGAAGGGGGGGAAAGAAACAGAGCCAGGTAATGGCAGACATGTTCATCTGCCCTCGATGGACTGCGAAGTAGAACGTATTTTGAATAAGAGAATAATTTAAGAAGTGGAGTTAATATTAAGTTTCATTAAACACCGCATGTGTTTACTGGATGAGACTGATGTCCCAGCCTAGCTCATTTAAAAACTGATTTGTAGAGGTGACTACTCTGGACTAATCAAACTGTGATTTATTGTTGGGGACTTGATGAGAAATTATTCATTCAAGCAGGAAAAAAGAAGGATTAATGCAAAAGTTAGTTCTAACATGGACAAGGTGTTTAAAGAGGACTTAAAATGAGCAGTGTTGTGAACAGAAATAATGGGTTGTAGGAACTTCTTAAGTCTGTGTTTGGAGGCATTGTTATTATGGGCATGAGATGAAAATAATAGTGTGCTAAAGATGAAGCTGGGAAGTCATAGTTATGCTCAAAATATTGTTTACTGGAAAAGAGAAACCACACCTTTTTATATATATTCATATTAAGGTCAAAGATTTACTGTTAGTGCAATTGAAATCTTATGGTCTAATCCAAGAATCATTATTAGTGCAGATGTAATTATTACAGAAAAAGATCTGCCTATGCAGATATTATAATAACGTTAACAACAGTGCCACTACCACCAAAGTTACAATTGTTATGCATACACTTAAATTCAACTACTTTTCCTGATGTTAAGCTGACCCTTCCCCAGCCCTTGCTGGCCCTAAGGTTGGTGGCTTCATTGTGGTGTTGGTGATGGGGGTTGTTATGGTGATCTCTCATCATCTGGGGTCCTCGGCCAGGAGCATGTTCCTGTTGTTGGTTTCTTTTTCCTCACTCTAAGATCAACTTGGGGTTGTTTTTTTTTAATGTATGCTAGCATGCTTTGATGCCTTTCTCTTTCTTCACTGATCTGCAGTTCATGTTATACCCAAACTTACTAGATATGGCACCTTTTATGTATTTCTGTGTTCTTTTTCTTACTTCAGGTCTGTATTTCTTTATCTGACCTTGGGTCAGTTGTTTATAGTGGGTGTGTTCTCCATTGTCAAGCCAGTGTCCCATCTCATATCTTGCATATCTGTACTCCTTTACATTGCATTCTGTTCTCCACTTCTAAAGGCCTTTGCTAAGATACAGCCCTGTACTTTTATAGTATATTATTATAAGAGTCATAAAACCTGTGTGGCTCCACACAATGACAAAGAAAACTAAATCAGGTTAGCCATGGCTAGTTGGTCAACTAGGAAAATAAAAAAGCTATTGCAGCTGAAGCAAATGTGACAGGCCAAGGAACACTCAGACAGGACAAACCTCTACAAGCCTCAGTCCAGAGCCCTTGCAAACTCACTACAAAGCCTGTGACCCATCATTAGCAGTGGTAATACCTACAGTATTGCACTATGTGTAGCATAACAGCATTATCAACACAACTGGCATTTGGCATTTTATGCTGGAACAACTGGAGGATATGAATAGGTTAAGCTACATGAGAAAACCTGATTGTTCAGAGGGGTAAATTACTCTCATATGGACTAATAATAAAATGCTCTCTTCTGTAATCTGGAACCTTGCCAGGTGCTTTGGAAAGAACAGATGAAGGGAAGTGCATGTAAGTTATTAGCAGCAAAAAAAGAGCCACCTGCAAAAGGCATATGTGATCCTGGGATGTGCTGCGTATGTTAGCTTCAGTCAGGCTAGGAAAAATAACGCTGACAGAGCTTCATCTGAAAATGTCTGGTTTGTTCTGAAATGTTCAGGAAAGACTTGTTTAGATGTGAGAAATGGAGTACCTTGGGTATGAGTTAGTTGCATGAGTGCAGATAGAGTCACTCTGGCAAGCTTGACTTGCACTAAAGGACATCCAGAGGTCTAAGGAGCACAGCATGAAAACACCTGGGATACCTTGGGCTGCCAACTTTAGTCTGCATTTTCAGGGCCTGGGGTTGGATGGACTAAACTTTCTCTTGGGCTGATAGACAAAGCTGACACTGCATGAAGGTGTCAGTAGCATTTCTGGACCCACGTGGAAGTGATTGCTTGCCACTGTGCTACAGTATGCAGATACTGGTTTGGGTCTCTGGTAGAGCCAGGATTTGTGTGCTGCAGTCCATAGGAAAGGTATTTCACAGATTTCACAGAATATTCTGAGTTGGAAGGGACCCACAAGGAGGATTCAGTCCAACTCTTAAATGAATGGCCCTACAGAATTGAACCCACAACACAACCTTAGCACCATGCTTTAGCCAACTGAGCTAATCTCAGATGTTCCTAAAAGTGTTCCACTGAGTCATGTGGATGGTGCTCATCACAGCAAATGAATGATTAATTAATCCGGTTCAGGAGAGATGGGTGTGATTATAAAATAAGGTTGGAGGCTTTGAAGTGGGAGGCTCAAGCTCTGCTCAGATCACTTAAACTGCAGCCATAGGGTGACTTCTGCCTGACTCTCTGGTGCTCAACATGCAGTTGAACCCATGGGTGGATGGTTGATGAACTCATTAATTCTCTGATTGCCTGACATTTTTTAATTTTCCTTTCACTTCTTACCCCCAAACAGAGATTGATTCTGAAATCAACTGTAAGACTGAAGTAATTCCTGTGCCTTATTTTTGCTGCAAGAAGTCACTTCATACATCTAAACTGGGCTTTAATTCTGACTTTGTTACACTCTTCATGTTTTCTTAACACTCTCTGTTTTAATGTTTCCCTGTCATTAACTACTTGTCTCCTCTCTCTTTCCTGTTTTGGTTCTCTCTATGTGATTACTCACTGTGTTTTTCTGATCTTGTTCCAGCTTCCAATTTAAACTGTTCTAAACTGTCTTCTCTCTCTCTACCTTTTCTCTCTTCTGAAGTTTCCTGGAGCTCCCCCCACCCCAAATGTCTTTCCTTTCTCTCACTTTTGTCATTGTCTTTCTGTGGTTGTAAATACCACTGCCATTTGTTTAAATGCTGTTGTCTTGCTCTCTTTAGGGGGTTGTCATAAAGGATTTTAAACATGCTTTCCCTTCATGACAAGATTTACTTGTAACCATTGGTGTAGCTAGAAGGCTTATTACAAAAATGAAAATATCGAGGAGTCCATTTTGCATAATATGAAACACTTATTATTTTGTTACTAATAGCAGTTTTGGCAGCTCTTTAAATCAAAGGTTGAATGGAAATATTGTCAAAGAATCTAATAAAAAGGAAAAACTGTCACCTTTGAATTTTGAAAAAGTAAAACCAAAAAAGGCCAAGTTATTTTCAGTAGAATATATTGTTTGCAGAAACAAGACCAATCCAACAACTTTTTGTCTTCATCCATCTTTTTAACTGCCAAATGAAATATTTGAAAGGAAAACTGAAGATTGAACTCAAATAATTTCTGATAAGAGGAATTTTCTGGACTTCTGAAAAAATATCTACTATTTCATGGGTACTACATATTGGTTGTTTCTAATTTTGTGAGAGCACCAGCCCTTATTATCTATCATGTGCAAAGCAGTTACATGTTCTTCTGTAGTCATACTGGTTATGTCATATTTGAGGTGTTGATGTGGTGTGAGGCAAGGTCTCCATTTGTACAACATGGCTTTTCACTTGTGGGTAGTTAGTAGCAAAGGCACTTCAGGAACCAGCGTGTGTCTCTCTGCAGAGAGACAAAATATCTATGGCTGTATCTGCAGGTTTAGCATTTGCCTTAGACAACTTGGCAAGTATTTTGGCTGTAGGAAAGCTTGAATCTTAGGAAACATACTATATTAAGGCTCTGTTGAGTTTTGTTTATAGGGCTTCTGCAATGTTTCAGACTCCCAACCCAACTGTTTTCCCTGCCTGTTTTGCTGAAAATAGCGTCAGTCAGGTTTGAATTTGAGTCCCTATCAACTTAATATAAGGCAGCTTCCCTAGTAACAGTTATCCATGATTCCTGATGTGACCACATCCTAGGTCCCTGGGGTGGGCAGAAGGGATGTAGGGGGGAGCCCCAAACCCAATGTTGCCATCTCTTGCAGGGGCTGAGTGGGGAGTTTGATGTTCTAATAGTGCGGAAAGTCTGTTTGAATCACAGAATCACAGAATTCTTTGGGTTGGAAGGGACCTTAAAGATCATCTAGTTCCAAACCCCTGCTGTGGGCAGGAACAACTTTTCCTAGATCAGGTTACTCAGAGCTCCATCCAGCCTGGCCTTGAAGAATGGGCCCTCCCTTTCAAGGATGGGGCTTCCATAACTTCTCTGGGCAACCTGTTCCAGTGCCTCACCACCCTCACAGTAAAGAAATTTTTCCTAATATCTACAGAATCACAGAATATGCTGAGTTGGAAGGGACCCACAAAGATCACTGACTCTAACCCTTAGCCCTGCACAGGATCATCCCCAAGAATCACACCATGTGCCTGAGGGTATTGTCCAAGCACTTCTTGAACTCTGTCAGGCTTGGTGCTGTGACCACTTCCCTGAGGAGCCTGTTCCAGTGTGCAGCCACCCTCTGGGGAAAGAACCTTTTTCTAATAACCAACCTAAACCTCCCCTGATACAACTTTGGGCCATTCCCTTGAGTCCTGTCACTGGTCACCACAGAGAAGAGATCAGTGCCTGCCCCTCCTCTTCCCCTCATGAGGAAGTTGTAACTGCAATAAGGTCTCCCTTTAGTTTCCTCTTCTCCAGCTGAACAGACCAAGTGACCTCAGCCCCTCCTCATACGGCTTCCCCTTAAGGCCCTTCCCCATCTTTGTTGCCCTCCTTTGGATGGTCTCTAATAGCTTAATATCTTTCTTATATTATGGTAACTAAAACTAATCTAAACCTACTCTCAGCTTGAATCCATTCTTTGTCGTCCTTTCACTACATGCTCTTGTAGAAAGTCCCTCCATCTTTCTCGTGGGCTCCCTTCAGGTACTGGAAGGCTTCAATTAGGCCACCTCAAAGCCTTCTCTTTTCCAGGCTGAACAAAACCAATTGTCTTAGCATTTCCTCATAGGAAGTGGTGATTGTTTGATTATGGAAAACCAATTTGAAGTTAGCCGAACTATAAGGCAGGTTGCATATTTATTTTTTAATTGGTTATTTCTTTTTATTTACTTCTTTATTTAATAATTAATTTTCTGTGAAATATGAGAGGCTCTGAGTAGTAACACGTAGCAGAATAAAGGGAAAAACAAGCCCAAGCTCACACACGACTTGTGCTCTAGCTCCAGGCTCTGTTTGAGTTCACTGGAAACACTGGGGGTCCTTTCTTCCTGATGGGAAATGGTACTTTCTTTTGAAGAAAACCAAACTGGTGCTAATGACAGCTCTTTCAGACATTTGAATGCCAGGTCTCTTACAGTCTTCACAGGAACTTTATTTCAACAAAACTCTTAAGTTGCTTCATCTGACTTCTAGCATGATATAAAAGCTAGATACTTAAAAGTCTGTGTTTGGGATTCCTCTGCTGGTTTCCACGTCAATTACAATTATGTTGCATTTGAGCTAGAGGTTGCCAGCAGAGAATACTGAGGAGTGCCAAATTAAATTTCAAATACATTCTGTTCTTTGTTCATGTCGAGAAGTATTTCTCCCCTGAGGTTGCTGTGCTCAGCAAATGAGATCAGGTTGCCATTAAACTTTCTGTAAATATCAGTCTAGTTGAGTTTTTAAGGCCCTCTTAGTGGCTAGCACTATTGACACTTCCTCGGGGGGCTGGTGTAACATGAATGTTATAGGTACTGGTTTGAAAAAAAAAAAAAGAAAAGCTGGAAAAACCTTCCTTTCATCTGAACAATCTCCAGTCAACCATCTTGGTATCTGGCTGCTTAATAGAAATGTGTCTCTAGGAAATGGGGAGGTTGCTTATTTTTAACACATGTATTTGCTAAGGCCCTGCTTTCCTATAAACATTGCCAAAATGAGACAATGCAAGTTATAGCAAAGTGAAAGGGAAAGCTCTGAATGACTTCTGGTGACTGGCTAGTACTGATGCTTCACCACCAAGCAAATGTTTTAATTCCTTTTTATATTTGAATGTTTGCTTCCCAAATCCAGATTTTGGGTTCATTAGCATGCTATGGGTAGCCTCTAGCAGTGTATGCAAATCCTATCTCTGTGCGTATTTTGCTTTTCAAGCAATTAGCTTAATTTATATTAGGAAGGGACACTAATTGCAGGGGAAGGAAGAAGCAGGTAGCAACACACCAATGACAATTAAGATAAAGCATCACATATTACCTCTATAGGTTTTCTTGAAAGAAGCTCTTTTCTGATGTCAATTAAGCCTAATAAGAACTTGAACCCTTGTAAGATGGACAGTATAGAATTATCTACTTTATATGAATTGGTAAGATGAAACATGAAGTCTGTATTTTGCTTAGGTTTACACAGCCAGAGGTCAGAAAAGAAGAGGGAAGTTCTAGACCTGTCAGGATCCTTGATTCTCTGACAGGTTTCTAGAAGATGAGCAATAGTTACAGAACTTCCTTGGCAAAATTCATCCAATGAGATCAGTGATGTATATTGGGGATTTGGTATACAGGCTGGAAAATAGTTAAAAATCTCCATATTCTCTCTGGAATGAAGATAATTGCCCATTCTGCCAATAGCTAATTATGTTTGACCTGCTTTAGATGGAGTCCCACTTTTTTACAGTCTAACCAACCTTTTTGTTTCCTCTCTGTCGTTGATCTCCAGAATGCAACAGCAACAACAGCAGCGTCGGATGTTCACAGCTGCCCTCCTGGCACTTGTTTCATTCTGGCAGCTGTGAGTACCACCGAGGCCGGCAAAAAAGAGAAACCAGGTAAGGTCCAGTGTAATTCAGAGTTAATCCCCAAGATAGATTGCATGTGTGGGAGAATGTCAAATGCTTCTGGTTTTGTTATGAGATTCAGGTAACTCGTTAACGTTTTGACATCCAGGGTAGGGATTTGTGTCTGTGACATGTTGTTCTGTGTTAAACAGGAAACCAGAAAGTGGTTTCCACGCAAACTGGCAGCTTGACAACCCCGGAGACTGGAGTCCTTGGTTTACACACAGTGGGTATTGCAAGGCAGCTTAAAATTTGCTCCAGGAATAGTTTCATGCTTGACTTAGGGAGAGCCAAACAGGATGATGAAAGAGCAGTTATGTTGCTTATTCAGTGTTGTATATGACAATACTATACCAATGCTGTGTGATGTGGAAATCCTCTGACAAAGATTTGAACTAACTCGCTGACACAGCCAGCCAGATATCCAGTGGTAATTGCTTTCTGTCAGTGATGAATTCAGGCCTCATTATAGGAGAGACAGGCCTGGGGTGGAAAATTCATATTTGTCAAACCCAGTTTTGACATTTTTTAAAGAATATATTTTTTGGTGCTTTTCTTAAGATCTTATTATTTACAGGCTACTTACACTCAAGACAATATGAACTGTGAGTCTATCAGAATAAGTGTTCCAGCTAAAAAAATGAGAAAATGTGAATGTAAACATACAAAACTTAGAAGAAAATTAATTTTATACGAGGTTATTTAAAGTTATTTGTGATGTTTGGGGGGCCTAAGTAGTGACAATGCTGTCTTTTCTCATAAGGCTTGGGTTTAAAGGATTGAAATGAAATCGTGATCCTTACTTTTGTCCCTGAGCAATAAACCCACCTGTACTAACAGCACTTCAAATATACTTCTCCATACAGGTTTTTTTTGCCTTTGGAGTTTTGATCATATTCTGACATAAAATGTGACATGGTATACCAAGTCAAAAGATTGAATCTGTGTTTCCAGAGGTGCTCAAATCCTCTGATACGCAATGTCAACACATTTCTAGTTGTTTAGTGTATAGTGTTTCAATTGGAACTGAGAATATTTGCCTGCCATCGGCTACTGGAGACAGAGGAGTGTCCTTTCTGAGCAAGCTTCTGTCCTGCCTGTTTGGTCAGTGATCCTTGAGGGTTTTTAGATGATTCCCTATTCTGACATGGTAGTGGAATGTGAACGATCACCCTGCTTTGGACTCAAAGAGGCTGACCTGTCCCTGCAGAACTGGGAAGATGTCAGACCTTTTGCTTTTAAAGCAATCGTGTTACAAATCTCTTCCTTATTTACCCTTTCAGGTGCTGTGACTCTTTGGTTAAGTTTAGGGAACATCTCTGTAGGCTCTGGGTACTGACCACTTCTCTTGCTTGGTTCCTTGTCTTCATCCAGAGAAAAAGGCGAAGAAGTCCGACTGTGGGGAATGGCAGTGGAGTGTCTGTGTCCCCACCAATGGTGACTGTGGTCTGGGGACACGTGAGGGCACTCGCACTGGAGCTGAGTGCAAACAAACCACCAAGACTCAGAAGTGTAAGATTCCCTGCAACTGGAAGAAGCAATTTGGAGGTAAGCATCAGTCTCTTAAGGGATTTGCTTTGTTTTTTATTTTAAGAATGGAGCAGGAAGCCTGTGTTTTCTGCTTAGTTCTGCAAATGTCTTGGTGAAGAGGTTAGTCCTGTATTTGAAGTTCATCAGAGCTAGAACATGTAGGGCATCAGAAGGCAGCCTCTTCAGAGCTTCTTTGTATAGAGTCCATATAACCTACTAATTGTAGACTCAGTCTGAAGTCTGCTCTCCTGTGGTGTCCAACCCTATTTAAGGCAGTTGTGTAAGTTCACAGTTGTGAATCTCTGTGATGGTTATCACAGGCTTTATGTGACCTTGTGATGTGTGATACGAGCCTTGCTGCCAGTGTGTGCAGTGGAGGGAGCGAATGAAGATCAGTGTATATCATCTTTATCATTCAGTTCAGAAGGTTCATGTGCAACAGTTTAGAAAGACATGTCAGATCTGTTGTGGATGTCTATCCAAGACTCAAGTTTGAGTCTTGGCTTTTTTTCTAGTAAGCAGCTTGCATGGTTTTGACATTATTGTGACCTTACCATCACAATCAGTGCTGCAGTTTCAGACCTGAGAAGTTTGTAGTTGCATATACATTTCTGAAACTGTTCAAGCCTTATTTGGTAATCTTTGGCATCATACAAATATTGGAATATAGAATGTAGATGATATTCCCATTGCTGTTGTATCTTTTTTTGTTGTTGTTGTTTGTTCATATTCACAGCTGAGTGTATTTTCTTTTATATGAAAAAAATGCAATATCCATGCAAAAGCCAGAGGATTAAACTTTAGAACATTGGGGAGATGGAAAACTGCAATTACCACCGCAAATAATCTTTAAATTTTTCTTGGGATTCTTTTCCTCAGCTGCACATCCTTTTGTCTGTATGTACTGACTGTGATATCCTATTAGACTCATAATATTTTTGTTTTCCCACTCAGTCACTGTGTTTTAAAACTTGCCCTTTATTTACTTGTTGCAGCGGAGTGCAAATACCAGTTCCAGGCCTGGGGAGAATGTGACTTGAATACCGCCCTGAAGACTCGAACTGGAAACCTAAAGAGAGCCCTTCACAATGCTGACTGCCAGAAGACTGTCACAATCTCAAAGCCCTGTGGGAAGCTTACCAAACCCAAACCTCAAGGTAAATTCCATTTTCTGAAAGCTACACGCTAATTCATTTAAATCACTGGATTTGTGATGTCCCGCGTGCTTCAGTGGGAGCTCAGTTGTACAGAAGATTGCACTTTCATGCTCCTTCCTCAGTTTTGCACTGCTCCTATCTCTCAGTGGTCAGACAGACAATATTCCTGAGCTGTATAGTCAGGGCTGTCTGACACACACGAGGTAAACTGAAGATTAGAGCTCCAATTTTAACTTTAGACCACCTGTATCACTACCAGTTTGCTTATGTGACAAGACTGCCAGACTGCAGATTCTTTTCATAACTCACCTGTTGATGGGAACAGACCAATAATAGCATGATAAAATATCCCTTGACAAAGACATCTTTTACATAGGTTTTGTTTGGTATCAATTAATGACTAGTTGAAAAAAGAACTACTTTCCTTCTGGACAGGACTCATTGAAAGGATATTCTGCTCAGTGCACACTGGAATATGTAAATGTTGTACACCCTTGGGCTTGTTTATTTTTTATTCAAATATAGCAGGAAGGAGAGTACAGAAAGTATATTTCTTATTTAAATGTGATTGACAGTGTAATTCCTAGTGCACATAAAGACATATGCCCTGCGTTTGTGTTTCCAGGTGTCCCTTAGAAAAACTTATATTCTTTCTAACCATTAAAGCCTTTTAATGTACTCTTTTGTTGGAGTAACAGGTGTTACATGTGTGGGATGATTTATAGTGGGAGCTAAAATTGTGAGATCTTGTTTGAGATGCAGAAGTAATGTGTTTTAAGTGGATTATACAAGCTATGCTACCCTGACATTTGTTTGCTTAAAACCAGCAAGGTTTAACACACTCCAGGCTCTGAATACTTGGATAATAGCACAAATAAATGTGATTAGGTGTGACAGGTGCACCTGGGACAAGCAACTTTCAAATTGTGGATGGTGGTGCACCATTGATCTGAGGAGTACCTGCAGGTGGCCTGCTCTGCTTGTGCAACCAGGGAGATGCTTGACAAGGTTACAGGTGCTTTCTGTGTGTGTTTTTCCATCTGCTTTGCAGTCAGTGCAGCTGTAACTGCTTTTCCTTGCACACCATCCATGGAGTTATTAGATGAGTCTGAAACTTGCCTAGATAGTGACAGGCTGTGAAGCAGAAGGGATACAACTAGCTTTTTAGAGACCAGCTGACTTGATTGAGATGGCAGCAATAAACGACATTTGAGGGTAGAAATGATTGGGTGGGGATGCAGGGAGGGCTTTGAGATGTGTGATTTTTATTGTGTAACAGTTTGGGGGGCAGGGACTTTTCTCCTGTTTTTTGTGGTTTGGATTGGGGTTTTTTTGTTTGTTTGTTTGTTTGCTTATTTTTTTTTTTTTTTTTTTTATTGGTTTTGTGGTTTTCATTTAGTTGGGTTTTTTGTTTGGTTTTGGCTTGTTTGGTTTTTTTTTTTCTTGATTTTTTTTGTGGTTTTTTTTTTTTTTTTTTTTTTTTTTTGGTAAGTTTGTACGCCTGTGTAGCATTTGGGAGTTTATTGAATGAAGCTTCCCATTGTCCTGCCAGAAGGCCTCTGCCACTCGAGCCACCAGTAGCTCTCTGCCTTGTCTTGCTCCCACGGAGTCAGTATGTTCTGTGAATGGCTGCCAGAAGAGGGGAGAGGGAGACAAAGCAGAGTGTTGATGCAGCACTGTTTTGTGAAAGCAGGGCTGTTGGGCAGTACAGGCTTGTTTTCAAGTTATAGTTTTGAAGGCAGAGCTTGAGAAATTGCTGGGTTGGAGTTAACCTTAGCTGATTCTAGGTATCACTGAGCTATAGCTGAAACTGAAGCTCAGGTTGGGACAGCTGCAGCAAACAGATATGGGGTTTTACTTAATTAGGAAACCTGACTTCATTTGATTCGAAGGAATGCAAAAGGAGATATAGGTACAAATGTGGGGGTTTGGTCATAATAACTGTGAGCAGAAGTTCTGCTCTCCTGATTTACTTTAGAAATCTTCCTGCATGCCACCTGCCTGTTCATCTGCTGTTGGCATTAGTAGGAGTGGCAGACATGGAAGTCACACACACACAGCCTGCCTGGGCTCTGGGCTAAGTGCATATTGCAGATATGTGGGTATAACTACATAGGAGCTACAATGGACGGTGTGTTGGCACCAGTAGGAGGAATTAGAATAATAAATTGGGTCAAGCATATTAGTACTGTATGAAATGTTTTGCCCTACTAGACTTTATTTCTGAGTTAAAAAATCATAGTGCTAACATGCTGGCTGGGATGAGAGTATTTGTTTTCTTCCTGAGGTGAAGGAAATTATGAGTTGGAGGTAAGTCCTTACCCACAACTAGATAAAGGAAAAAAATCAAACTGCATTCAATCTATAGCCAGAATTTTAATGAATTTCCTTATTTGGAGATGAGAAATAAGAACTGGATTATTGCCTGAGAGCTTAGAATGGACTGCAGGTATATATTAGGTTCCCTTTTCACACATTGCTTTGCATCAGTGTCTCAAGACTACAAGAGAAAAAGCCTATGATATATTATTTGGAAGCAGCGGCGTTTTTTTCTGAGGCACAATGTTGCAAAAGGTCTGTGTTGATATGCAGCTACATCTGTAAACACTGGTCAAAGGCCATCAATTCCTACTGTGATTGCCTGGGGTAGCAGGACAGTGGCTTCCTGGCATTTGAGAGCTCTGGCAACAGAGCACTAAGTTGGGTTTATCAGTTCCAGGAATCTGTTTTACCGCTGGATGGTTTTCTTTCCGTCTGGCGTATGCTTCAAGAGCTACACCAATGAATACATCTCTGACAGCAACAAGTTGGGAGTACCAAAAGCAGATGTGAACTGACTGAGGCTATTGCACTGAAAAATACTGACATATTCAGAAAAAGTGGTGTTTTCACGATTTTCCTGACTAGCCTCCTTTCCTGTGCACTGAAATTTTTCTTTTATTAGCTTGAGTTTGTAACCTCTCCAATATATCACTTTTCCTTTTGATTTCATACTGAAAATGAGTTGAGCAAAAGCCCACATTTAGTTTCTCCAATCAATGGCAGTTATATGTATCTTCTGTCATGTTTTGTCATTTGCCATCTTTTAAAGCTGAAACCTCTGACTTAGATATTTCTTTGTATAACAATTTATCCACAATAAGAATACTCGCTACTGGACTTACCTAAATTCTTTCTATTATTGCAAAATAATTTTTGTGATGAAGAGACTGGACTGTATACAGTATTTCAAGCACATCCTCTACAGATCTGTGTTGAAAAAGAAAATATTGTTGCAATACTACCTTTATTGTTCATTATACCCACCAGATATTTTAACTATGATTTAAATTTTGATCGCTGCTTGCATGTGAAGTAAACATCTTTATCTAAGACCTTCACAATTCTCCCTAACTCTTATATTTTTTTAAAAATTAGTTAATGTGATTAGTTAAGAACCCCAGAAGGTGTGTGGGTAAGACAGCTTATTTTGTTTAGGCCCCACCAATGAAGTGTTGCGCATCAAATTTCATCTGACACACTTCCTTGATGTGACTTGGTGCCTGAAGCTCCTCCTCACATTTTCTACTCTTTGAGAAAACTGCAAATAAATTGATCTTAACTGTAGATGCTGCCCTACTGTTGGTTATCCATCCTTCCAGCTTGTGAACATATGGCAACTTTGCTGGTAGCACGAATCATATGTCTCTCTCCTCTCACTTAACGATTTCAAAAATGACTACTGTTCATAGGATCTTGTTCTATTCTTAACACAAAGGGAAATTATGCATGCAGAAAAACCTCAAGGGTTATAATTTTGCAGATTTGTTGATAAAAGTATAGTTTGTGCTAAATTAAACTAGGAGATACTCATGAACTTTGGGTATCAATGCCTTCTTCATAAACTGGTGACCTAAGTGTTTTTATGGATTTGTTTTATTGTTAGTCAGCTTTCATAGAAAAGTGTTAAAGTCTTTTTGAAGCACTCCTCATTATTTTGGAAAATAAATAGAAAAATATATATTTTTTTTCTTCTTATTTACAATTGCTCCGTGACAGTACTCTTTTCTTCTGAGCATCTGACTTCTATAGATTATTGTCTATGACACTTGGACATTTTGGAGTCCGGTGCTGTATATTGAATTAGGGTGAGAGCAGATGACGAACCTAGAATTTGAATTTTACCTGGCTTTCTGATGAGCTCTTTTCTCCCTAGCTTTGCTCAGGCTGGAAGACAGTAACTTGGTCCTGGGCTGCTGTGTTAAAGTGTAGCTAACACAGAATGAAAAACATCTTTTGCTCTTGAATATTGTGCCTTTGGACAGAGAGATTGTCAGCAAAGTGACAGTGATATCCCAGACACCATGGTTTGTGTATTTAGTATACAAATGAGGTCATGAGAAAGCCTGTCACAAATTCTGGGCGGGCTGAAAGGATAATTTTTATCACAAAAATCCCAGTGGAGGCAACCACCTCTCCTCTAGCACATACAATTGCATATTCTAATCAGCGTCTGCAAGGCCAGCGATGTTCAAGGTCTCCCTAAACTATCTTGACAGATGTCAAAGTCTTGGGCACTTCTATCAAGTGGCTGCTCTAATGGCCAACTTGCACTGAAGAGCACAAAGCACTTCCGACATACTCCGTCTGTCCTGCTTCACAGCCACCCAAACTTGATTGATGGTTGTTCGGGTTCCAGCCATCTAGAAAGCAGAAGAATGGAGTATTGTCAGGATTCAGGAAACATTTTACTTTAGCTGCTAAGAGAGGAGGAATTTGTTTTCATTGAGCTGTGTTGCCTGATAGGCTTTATTTCTTTTTACACTCATTCTATGTCTCTCGTTCTTTCTCTCTCTCTCCCCATAAGTCTTGTACTTTCAAGTATTTATTCTTCAGCTTAAGATAAAATTAAAAAGAATAAACAGTCTGCCCTTTCTGCAATGTACCCTTCATTTTTTGAATTATGCTCCTTTCTGGTAAATTTTTCACCTTCCTGTATTTAGTTCTTTTTAATAAATCTCCCTTTACAACTTTTTATCAATTCACAGTATACCTGATCTATGAGTTACTTTATCCTGCCTCAGCTCAGTCCTTGCCACATAGGAGAACAGCTCCTGCTAAGGCTGGCAAACATTAACATGCTTACAGCACTGTTGCCTTTTAATAATCAGGTTCCGACCAAACACACATCCTCCCACGTGCAGTGTTTGGAAGGATTTCCCACACGAAGGCAAGACTTACCTGAGTTGTTAATGGCTGTAATCTCTTTTGTGTAATTCAGATCAGGTGTAGCATTTTAGAGCCTACAAGGTGTCAGTACAGTTCCCTGTGTGCGTGTATGCGTGCTACTACAGTGGAGGAAAGACTGCACTCTGTGTGTTTTTAATAATTTCTTATAATTTGAAAAGTTTTACTTAAGAGTTTAATGGAATATAAATATATGCCCTGCCTTGTTTCTTTATCTATCTTTACAGGCAGCAATTAGCTCATCCTGCTATCACTCCTTGGAGCTCAGGAAGTTCAATTTAAAGAAAAGTAGTAATTGAAAGTCAGAAAGGCTAAATGGTTTTCCAAACTGACACAAGTATCAGTGGCAGGTCCAGGCACACATCTAGTAGCTGCTGCTCCCTTTTATCCTGGTCTGCAATTAAAATTATCAGAATGTGACAATTGACTTCAAGGTGAGTGTCTGAACTGCAGTGTTTAATTAGGGTCTTAGGTTTTGATGGTGGTAACATCAGATGACTTAACTCAGTGTCAAACACTGTCTTACCTTGGGTCTTCTTAGAGAGCTTGGTGTCAAATTTAGAGATGTGCTTGTGGTAATGAACAGGTATATCTCTGTCTTTACTTACTGGTGACAGAAGCAGAAAAATGCGTATTTTGAGAGCTCCAGTGGCAGATTTCCACCTGCAGAGAGAACATCTTACTTGCAGTGCTCTGCCAGGACAACTGACTGTGCTTTGGCAGGATGACTTGGCTGCTGGTTGTTACAAGGAGTTGAAAGTGGTGCTGTATGAGTGAATTGCTCTCCTGAGCTGTTTGTTGCTCAGATTAACTGGGTGTTGCTCTGACAAAATCGAACCACTCCACGTTGCGTGTTGGACAAGCTGTTTTTTCTGGGGTGCCCTCCCTCAACCTTACCTTTGTACAGTAACAAAATGTCTGCTTCTAAAGAGCAGCTGGAGGGGACACAGAGTGAGAAGCAATGACTTGTTAGGACTGCAATTTCCTTTTGTTTGGTGCTAGTGTCTCCTGTTTTGGCTTCACAGTCATGCTGTATCTCCCTCTGTAGGTTTTAGAATTCCCCATCTTTAATGTAACTCATTAGTCGTGCAGGCATACAGCTAGTGTAATAATTAGTATTACAGGAGGCAGAATAATAGGATCTGCTCAAACTAATTAGTTATAAAAATGAGGGATTTTCTCATATTAGGAAACAGCTGTGATAGCTAAAAAAAAATCTGAAAGGCAAAAATGGGAGTTTTTTCTCCTGTTTTGAGGGGTGAGACAGGTTTATTGAAGAATGGCCTCTGGCACTGACCACTAGCCTGTAGTGAAATACAGTGATCTGAGCTCTGTGGGGCAGGACACTGGCAGTGGATGCCCAGTGGGAACAGCATAGCTGACTGTTATTATTGTTGCTATCACCATGATTATTTGTATTGCATGAGTGCCCAGAGGCCCCAGCTGAAAAAGGGTGCCATTGTACTAAGCACTGCATAAACATTGTGAGAAGCAGTTTTGCCATGAATAATTTATGCCCTATGGCGCTGGGAAATGTGAAAACCAAGAGAAGTAGCAGTGGTCCAGAGCGGTGAGACTGGGTACTAAATGCTTGGTTGTGTTTCCCTGTGCCCCTTGCTAGCCTGAGGACAAGGCTTGTATTTCAAGATGAAGTAAAACTCATTGGAAACTTTAGTCTCTGTGACATATTTCTGTGTTTTGGCTCCTTGCTACCATAACATATGGAAATATGATTTTTCTCAATTTAAGCGGGAATGAGAGCAAGCCATATAAGAAAAATAAAACACAGTGGTGCTTACAGTGTGGACCTGCCACAAGCTGCTTGTAAGCTGCCAGTGCAGCCCATAACTAATAAAGTTTGGATGCCTTTTAATGGTGTTTTTTCTGCTTCCATTTCTTTATGTTTCTTGGAGGCTTTGCACTGTAGTCTCCCTTGAGACTGCTTTTGTACCCTTGAAAAATTACACTGTTTGGATAAATAATTTGAATGCCTTGCCAGATCGCAGCATAATATCAATCTGATTGACACGACACTAATTCCAGGGAACAGGAAACGCATGTAGGAGAGGGGGAAAATGAATATTTTTTTTAACTAAGTATTTTTCAATTTTTAGTTGGTCTGCAGCTTTTATGAGTGTTTTTGAAAAGAGAAACATTGTGATGTTTCATGGGAAACCTAAACCCCCATGTTTTCTGACCCCCTGCTTTGTTTTTCAGATTATGTTTTTTGCTATGCTGCCCCAAAAGATGAAAAACTGAGTTTGACAAATTCTCATTTAGCTGTCTAGTACCTGCAGGAGTTTCCTTTAGGGTTCAATGCAGACCTTTGTGGGTGAAAGTTTAAATACCCTTGTGTGTGCCAATTCTGCTACATGCTCATTGTCTCACTTTCCTGGCTTGCAAGAGCAGCTCAGCCTCCTTGGCATTAGTTAGTGCCCTTGAACCATGAAAATGCCTTAAGCTGTGGGATTTGCTGTGATAAAAGATATGCCATCAGCAAATGTTTACACTCATTACTGTTCCCAGCAGTGAAACAGAGAGAAAGCCCTGTCCCTTCCTTTCTGTCCTTTCTTTTCCTTTTCTACTTCTTCACTTCCTTTCCTTTCAAGCTTTCTTTCTTTTCCCCCCTTCTTTATCCCTCCATCTCATTTTCCACATTGCCATCTCTCTATCTTTTCTTCTATTTCTGCTTACTGAAAAACTTTTGCTGGCGACTCTTCAGAGTGTGCAGTGATCAAAGCCAAACCTGTGTCCTGTGCCCCGAGGGTAGATCTCATCTGGGGCAGATGCAGAAAGCACAGCTGAGAAATGCATGTGCCTGGTTTTCAGGAACTAACAGAATAAAATAGGTTCTCTGTTCACAGTGTACCACATACAACTTTCTACTAAATAACAATCTATATATACTATATATATTTATATACGTACATATTATACAGATCTCAGGTTTACATACATAATATGGATGCCTTAAGATGTGATCTTTTTGCTGTATAGGTCTGTGTTAAAGTCCAAAGGTTTTATTAATGCTTTCTGTTTTCAGCAGTCTCCTGCAGACATGTGAATGCAGAGAGTAAACCCTGAATATCAGTCTGTGCCTGCACCTGTCTTGCTGGCATTAAGAGGAGTCTTGTGTACAGCATAGACACAGAGAGGGCTGAAGAGCCAGCTGGGACTGTGTCCCTCTTGTGCTGAACACAGAACATGACTAAGAACAGTAAGAAGTCCATATCCTACAGAAGCAACAGTATAAATACACCCGAGGCAGATGAGAAGAAGACAACAGAAAAGCAAATTGAGCTGCTTCTGGAAATAGTTTTCTAGTTGACCAGACCCATTCAGCAGTCTCCAGTTGCAAAACAGACTTGGTTTGAAAACTTTATCCATTGCAATCTTCTGCATACTTACTCTTAAGATTCTAACATCTTAGATACCTGTGACCTAGATGTAAAGAAAATTAGATGAAATTTTCATGTTCTTTGCCTTTGGGCAATTAGGCCACCCAGCAAAATCAGAGAATGTGTGTGTCTTTGTGGTCTTTTGTATCCCTAGGCTATTTTGAAACTTTTCTCCCAAATACATGAATGAAGAAAATCACTGAAATTAAACCTTTCTGTTGAAAATCCTTGTTCCAGCAAATTATCTCTTAAATAAAAGCTCCCTGTAATTCCTGACTAGTTTAAGTAAGGATGATAATGGGAAGGTTTTAAACATCTTACATCTCTATGTCAGATTCAAGAAAAGTTTTCTGACTGTGTAAGATTGTTTCAGAGTTTTGTGGCTCATTTTAGAATAAATTGGATTAATTTTTCCCCACAGTTATTCCAAGGAGAAAGAAAATGATTGAAACATTTTCCATGGGTGGTTCCTTGGTTCCATTTCTTTGTTAGTGTGTCACTGTTTGTTACAGGCATAAATGTAGCTATTCCCCATCCATAACATGCATTCCAGCATGAATTCCTGGCTTATACGGTGCAACAGCACCCTTTAGGTTTGAATCAAGTCCATCTTGTGTTCAACAGGGAACAGATCAAAGTCTATCCAAAATGGAACTTCAGCAAAGTGAGAAGCAGAACAAAACCTTATGGAGAAGAGTGAAGAAATTGAGGAACACAGATAACTAGAGAAAGTCATTACAGAAAGCTAAAATATAGGGGATATAATAAATTGTAATATATTGATGAATTATAAGTCACATTAAGGTCATTGAATCCTTGGAGACTTGCTTTCTACTACTGCTTATCTAGTGGAGTATTGCTTTTTTTCCCATCCAGTAGAACTGAGTTGCTCTAAGAGGCTTTTCAGAAGAATTCATTATGGAACAAAGTTGCTATCATAGTATAGTTTTTCCTTCTTAAACAATTTGGAATACATAAATGCTGTATATAGAACAGGAAAATGGGAAGAACAGGAATTAAATGGCCATGAAATGTTCTCTTTCTCTACAAGAAAAAGAAATACAATTTTTAAAGGGTATTTCATAAACCCAGGGATTTGTTACTACAGTCGTAGAAATCACAAGATTGTACCATTTCTGTTCCTAGAGAGCAGAATGAACCCCTTTAGGGTGAGATTTTCTTCTCTAAAGGATAAAATCCTTGATTTCACCAAAGTCCATTCCATGTGCATTGGCCTTTCATCCCCAAAATTCAGAAGCTCTCTACACCAGCACAGCAACCTGGTGCTTTGGAAAATTTGCTCCAATGAGAGGTAGAGAGGCCTTTCAAAAACATGCCTTGCTCTGTGTTCAGTAGGATTGAATGCTAGTTCCTGGCGAAACTGTGTCCTGAACATCTGATGTGGAATTTTTTTACTCTAACCTTTCCTCAGCACAACTTTTGCTATTTTGAATGATTTATATTGCCTTAGGGACACTGCTTGACTTTTACATACAGGAGTTCAGCGGTGCCATGAGTGAATTGTTACCTTCTTTTCAACAAATGAAAATAAATGCCTGCAAATCTTGGCTTACAAAGCTTGACTTCCATTAAAATGTAATTACCTCTCTTTTGTGCCTTACACATTAAGACTGGTTTCAAATGGTGTGTGGCTCCTGTTCAACTAAATTGCTTTCATTTGCTGCTTGCATAGTAAGAATGAGGTTCAGGAATAAAGATGACTATTTAAAGAGGACTGCTGCCATTCCAAACTGCATAGAGAAAGTTCTGCTTATAAAATTCATTTGCTTACTTGTTAAGATCCTGACTGGAATATTTGTTACTGGTCATCATGGGCCCACAGAAATGGGTCTAGTGCTAATCCATGACTACACAATTTTTAATCCTCGGACTAATTCTAAGGCATAAAACAATTTGTAGGGTTATTCAGGTGATGAATGATCAGATAATCCAGTGTCAGTGCATTGACACAGTTTTTTCCTGCAGTGCTGTTTGTTTTTTATCTTGCAGGAAGTGTGTTGGTTTCAGAAGGGAGTAGAATGGCTGAGCAGTGCTTAGGTGTTGCACACTGCAAGGACTGCCAGGCCTTTGGAATTTGCTCTTTTCATGTGCCCTGGTCCAGGATCCCAGCCTTCGTATGAGCAAGAGCATGGCTAGGCAGCCGCTCGCTGTGGGATAACAGGGAAGAAGGAAAGTGTATGCAGTAAAACACACACAAAAACTGAGGACTGTTTTGTCATCCCTGTTAATACTCGGAAGCATACGTAGCTCACTCTTCCAGTACAGGTTTTGCTGCAAGGAGGCACAAGGAGGGGAAACATAAGTATTTCCTTGATGTGAAGGAAGCCAGTGAGAAGACATAACTTCTACTTTTCTCAGTGTGGCTTTGTGCTGAGCCATGCCAGAGGTGGAAGGATGATTTGTCTGGGGCTCTTGGTGCTCTGGGAACAGCAGGCAAACAGCTACCCTTGTCTATTCCCTCCTCTGCAAAGCCTGCTCACCTCAAGTGTTGAGAGACACATAAGTGCTGGCCCTGGTATTGATATCTGTAGGAGAAATACCTTTGATAAGGCATTTAATGTATTTAAATTAATGTAAGTATAAGTATCAAACATGTTTGCATACTTTTCATAAGGTTTTATACTGAGATGTTCCAGTTTGTGGACCATGAACCAGAAATGTTCATGGCTTGTAGGATACTTCTTTCACAGTTAGGCACTTAGCATGGCTGAGCAGGTCCCTGAACTGACCAAAGTCTGCTCTTCTGAAATACAGGATTATCATCCTGATTTTAACTTTGCTCCTTCCTCTCTGGATCCTGAACTCTACTACAGATAGCTCACAAAGGCACCTCCAACTGCTGTCTGGCTCAACTGGGCCACCTAACTTAAAAACAAATAGGGCAGTGAGCAGGTTCAGATTAAAATTCTATGTGAGCTGGCGTGAACCTGAATTTCATCTGGTCATGTGGTTCTGCCATAGTAGCTCTCAACATAATTGGTAGCACTTGTCTTCAGCAAACACCTTCCCTGGTGCACAGATCCATGGTCTGTCTTTGGAAATATAACACTTAATGGGGCAGGCGAGGTGATAAAGGCTGCTGTTGGCCCAAAGTGCCTCCAAATGACAGTGTTCTGCTCAAGGTAGTCCCTGTCACCGTGCAGCTTTTCCTACTTCCTTCTGGCTCAGTGGTGAGTGTTGCTGTGGTCCAGCTGCTTTGCAGGGCCAGTGAGATGTGGAGATCAGCTTAGTGGCTTCCTCATCATAAAGGCTGGCTCGATGGGCACTGCTTGATGGGTTACTACAATTTCTGATGGCAGGCTGGGACCACATTAAGATACCAGGTAGGAAACGGCTGAACCAAAGGTATTACCTCTGATCTGTGCTAACCTGAATTGAACTTCTGTAATTTTCATGTATGGAATATGAAACTGCATGGGATTGTTGGACACAGTGTATCAAGGGGATCTTCCCCCCACTTAACTGCCAGATCCTACAGCTGTTGCTGGACTATGGGACTGTTGAGCTTTCAGATAACTGGCATTGTACTCTCAGCTGGTCAGCCTTTGGAGCACGGTGTCAGAGCTAGCACATGGCAACCCTTCCAGTCATGCCTGATTACTCCAGGAAGGATAACACTGGCAAGTTGATCAGGGTGATGTGGTTCCCAGTGGGGCTGTGTGAGCTGACCTGATAGTATGTCATAGAAGTTGAAATAGTAGCATGTGGTAAAGAGAGATGAGGACAATAAAAGCCTGAATGACCCAAATGCAAAGAGTAGGCTAAGCAATGAAGAAACATGAACAAAGTGCCTCTTAATGCAACTTTATACTTTGTTTGCCATGGACCATTGTCTGTAGTGTGATTGTAATCAAAACAGGTAGTGTAGCTGTGAGCAGACTTGTGCATAAGCATATGAACATCAGCATTTTCATAGGTCAGTACATGGATATTGATGTCTGCATTATGATTTTTAAAAGAGCCTAAGGACTGGGAATTATTTTCTTTCTTTCTTTTTTTTTTTTTTTATGTTGTTGCAATTCTGTGTGAGCATGTCATTTCATATAGCAAATATGCTTTTCATCAATCCAGTTTACCTGCCTGAAAGACAACTCTGTGGTGGTGTCAGTATCTTTAATGATGGAGGAATTACATCTGGTACATGACAGTTTTACCCTGCTGAGGCACAAAGCACAGTCACTTTGTAGGTAGATGAGTTTGGCAGTTTGGATGATGTGCAAATTGTCACAAGGATAATTTGGAAGGAGTTATGAGTATGGGGACCTGATGTGATCACATGACTCCAGATCAAAGCCTTCTCCTAGTGGTCGCTTCATCCCTTCCATGAACTCCACATACTCTTCAGTAGGGTCCTGTCTGCATTTACACGTCTCATTTTAGTAAATTTGGTTGAAGTCTGCATAGTACTCTTACACTTGTGCTGGGTCTAAATAGATTTTACAGATTCGAGTGCTGAGAAAGTGATGATGTGGGGGGGTAGAGAGCATGAAGGAGATCACAATCATTACAGAATACAGAAGAGTCAGTCATACAGAGGCAAAATCAGAGGAAGTGGAGGATGTGGGTAAAAGAGGCTCAGGGGGATACAGGAAATTTGCAGGGGAAAAAAAGCTTTAGCTGAAAACAAATTAGATATTAACTTAATGAAAAATGGCTTTTTCGAGTGACAGGTTGTAAAATAGCATCGGATTCTGTGAATGGCTCCAGACTGCAGACGTTCATACACACACACAAGCACACACACAGACACATACAAAGGCAGGAGGGGAAAAATTGTTCATTTTCAAATGAAAAGAAATTACTTCTTTTAAATTATTATCCCTTTAAATGTTAAGCAAAGTTTTTAAGGGAAAGAGATTTTAGAGAGATTATATGACTAAACACTAAAAAAGTGTTTTATATTGCTTTGACTAAAGGATTATTGGAAAAAATTTTTGTCTTGTTGAAAAAGGTGAAGAAAAATTGTTGGTTTGAAACACTGGCAAACAGGAAAAATAACCATCAGAGAAATGTGACCACCTAAATTTGCTTTCTGTTGAAGGTACCTGGCCCTATCTGTACCTGAAAGATGTTGGTGCAGTTCCCTTGGCTTTAATAAAAATAAATTGGTTTTACCAGAACTGATGTTTACTAGACTATCTGTGTTATGTAAATGGTTCAGAGAGAAAAGAATCACATTGACAAAGAACAATACCACCTTAAGCTCACTTGCTGTCTTTCCATGGCACCTGCTATGTTGGTTTTTATGCTGGAATCCACAAGGATTTATTCATGCTCCCAGTGAGAACTGTTATTTTCCCCATTACAAGGTGACATGTGACACAGGAGCACCCAATCCTCTTAATTCATATTAATTTTTTAGATGCCTTTGTGAATTTGCTTTACCTGTAGAATACCACACTACCCTAGATTGCAGAAATAAATTTTCACTAGTACATTCATATTGTTCTCTTATTGCTCCCAAATTATTCAGAGAGGCAAGTGATCCTTAGTCCCTTCCTCATCCTATCAGTACCAGCTGTGTGGACAGACCATGCTCTAATGACTCCAGGCCAGCTTTGTTTGCCTCTTGAGAGTATGTAGATGTTTGTCCCACACAAAGGGGGAAGGGTTGGCAGTGGAGGAGCTGAAGAAACAAGTGAGCTTTCTCACCATGCTCTGGGGTTGCTCTCAAATTCAGAGACAGCCAAAGACTAACAATGAGACAGAGAGGAAGCAAGGGAAGGGTATGTGTGTGGGTAGTGTGTGCAAAGCTTTCTTCCAGCTCTCCACTGAGCCATGACCTGGTTTCTCCAGGAGATGCCTGCTGTTTTCTTATTTTTGAAGCAAGTTTCTGAGACAATGCTTTGCATGCCAAGCAGGGTCAGCCACTCAGATAGGAAGGGTTCTGAACAGGACACAGAATCCACTTCCCACCTTCTCTAGTGCCTTCTCTAGTGCTTTCCTCTTTTTTTCTTCTTTTCCTTCTCTTTTCCCTTTCTTTGTTCAAAATGAGGAAACAATTTTTATGTGCATGAAGAAAAAAAAAGGGAACTTTCAGAAGTATTAAGTAAAACTTATTGCTGTGCCTACTAGACACTAATTTTTGTATTGTTATTGTTATCTTGACAGAATCCAAGAAGAAGAAAAAGGAAGGCAAGAAACAAGAGAAGATGCTGGATTAATGGAGTCAACTTGGGCAATTTGAGAAAGGGACATCAGCAAACATGATCAGTTAACAGTTTCATTTATACCTAGGCATTTTATCCTAAAACTATTTATAGCTTAATGGTACCATAGAAGGAAACAAGCAAACACAGAAAAAAAAATCCTTTTTTTATTACTTTAGTATTTTTAATGTATAACCCTAACAACAACTTTTAGAGGCCTGTAATAAAGACTCCAAACTCATTTAGAAAATTATTTCTATTGTATATTGAACAATGTAGACCTTTTCAAAATATTTTTTTTCTCAAGTCTTGCCATAGGTCTCAATCTGGTAATTAGTCCATGCAAGCAGAACCTGAGCCCGTGTGGAGCTCTGCTGAAGCCAGTATGAATGTAGGACTCTGGCTGGATGCATTTATATTTAAGATTGGGACCTTATATCTAAAAAAACCTGAGGCTTGTTTCTTAGTTTCTGATTACATCTGGATAACTCCATGAAATTTTTTGTTTAAGGGAAGGATGGGGGCATTTTGTTTAGTATTTACAAATACAAAATTTTCTTGGATTTGTGGTGAATGTTCATTCCAAGATGTCACCATTTGCTGATAAAACCCAGTAACACTCCTTTCCTTGGCCATATTTTGGATGTTGGCAGTAAATCTGAAATCTTTCAATGGCTGGACATAGAAGAGTCCTAATTTTTCATGATTTTCTAGCAATGATTTTTCCAAGTGGAATAATAGCAAAACTTTCAATTTTTTAACATATCAGTGTTGAGGTAGTGTCCTCTGTTTTACCTATAAAAGCTGAAAAATGCTTTATTTTATCTGTTTATTTTGCCAGAAGGGAGAATAACCTTTTCATAAAAGATCTAGTTGAAATTGTTGTGATTCTGCCTGACCCAGCTCCCTTTTGTATCAGTGGCAATCTTCCTGTTTATTTTAATTATAGCTGGTTGAAAAATAGTATGTCTGGTGGGAAATAACAGAAGAAATCTGTTTAGAAACTGCCAGAGGTAGTTCATATTTTTGATCAAAAAGGGACAATTTGTGGGACTTGAAACAAATAGGAATGAAATGAATTTTTGTTTCTCTGTTAGTAAAACAGAAAGGAAATACAAAAGCAGTACCTTTTGCTTTCTTTCATTTTTACATAAGCAAAAAGACCTTGGAAAAATTCAGTCAACATAACAGTAGTTGGGATTTTTTATTAAATAGTCTGCGGTGTGGGGGGGGAAGAAAAATTATAACCAGCTGTTTTTCAGTTTACTCAATTTTACTTAATCTAAATGATTTTGAGTCCTGAGAAAAGTCATAAAGTAGAAAAAAACCTGAAAAAGCACTGGTCTGTCCTAAGCTAAAGGGTTGTTTAACAAGCTAACAACCAAAATTTTTAGATGAAACCTAAGGGATTTCAGTACCCAAACTAAGTTCAAAATCATTGCTTCTAAATTCTAAATCTTTAAATTCAACAGCAAGAAATAAGCTTTGCTATCTGTGTAGGCCGCAGGCTTGCCTGCTGCTCAAGAGGAATAGTCTCCCTTGTACTCCTGCATGGTACCCACTGACTTCAGCAAAGCTGCAGCAGGGTGTGTTCATCTGAGTAAATGACAGGGCTTTCTTGGGATTAGCTTGTAGACAAGCAGAGAGACTTTGACCAGACTAACATCACTACCATTTTCTATGCAAGAACTTTATAAAAACAGCAGAGCTTGCCCTCTTTTTTCTCACGTGGAGGGTATGGCTGATCCGGACTCACGGTGAGGCAAGTCCTTCTGTAGATGTTCCCAAACACTTCTGAAGCCAGCTAGCCAAGGCTGCACATAGCTTAAGGTAGACTAGCCTCACAATTATTTCCCAGATTCCCTGGGTGTGTCTTGCAGTCTGTGTTGATGTCCTTGTTAATTTGACTATGCTGTTAGACATACCTGAGCCCCGGGTGCAGTTAAAAAATGTCCCCCACGTGGTGGATGTGCAATGACCAAATCTAAAATCGCAAAGGCTCATATTTAGGTGGTTCTGGGTGCTATTTGGTTTGTTCACGGTCTAATCAGGTCTACCTGTGCTTGTGCCTCAGATTTAAACTAATGGGATGGTAGGTCTGATTGAAAGCAAAGGGAGAAAGAAACTTTTTCACTCACCAAAGGTTTGTCTGTCTAAATGCTGCATCAGTTCACTTAAAGTGGTTCAGCTTTGAGTGCAAACACTGTTGCACCATTGTCTTACACTGGTTAATCTAGTCCATGTTTCATAGGGAGCTGGTAGGAATTTGGAATGATGCTGAGATCAATACTTTGACTATCCTTTAGTCAAAATCTTAGATGTGACTTCTGATTTCCAACTTTGTGAGTAAGAAGAAAAGTTCCCCTGTGTTCCCTCTGATGCCTTATGGCCCTTTTGTTTAACTGCCCATCTGGCTTGTTAAAGGAACATTCCTAATGGTTTTTGAAGGAGGCCAGTCAAGTTCCTATGGTGATATAGGGCCTTCATGGAGAGAGTTTACAGAAAACAAAGAAACAAAACAAAAAATACCATGTTAGGACCAGAAGAAAATGCAGCAGTCCTGGTAGCAAAGGGTGTGAAAAAGGAGAACATTTCCTATGTACTACTCATCCACATATGTTCGGATCTCTATTGGTATCTTACTGTTTGACAGCACTTGGAGTTACAAGTTTATAAATTTAAAATAAGAAAATTCCAATAAACCAGCACAAGACATTCAGTGGAAACTCTAGCTATGCAGGAGATGGTAAAAGTAATTCATGGCAGAACACAGAGGAAGGCTGAACAGGTCAGTCAGCTCAGCTCTGAAAGTAGGTACTTGGTACCTACATGGGGCCATTGTTTCACTAGTGACCTTATCAACAAAGCAAAAGGCAAATATCTGGACAAAACCTCTTCCCACCCATATTGCTCAGTTTCTACTTCAGTCATGCTGAAATTTCTCCTTATTTGCTTTCTAATCTTCTATCCTCCGTCCTTTGGGAGGGCAAGCTTCTCTGATAGTGCTGTGGGAACGGCTACTTCAGATGAAATATGTGTTTACCCTCGTGGTGCTATCCTGTTACAATGGTAAATGACTTAGCATAGATGTATTGCTTACTAGTTTAACTGACAGAAGCTTGTTTCATGGATGTCCCTCTCAAGGAGTGGTTTACATCTTCATATGCTACAGCTATAATATAGTATGGGGAGGTGATAGAAACCCCCCAGATGACAGCCTTTTTCTGAGCACTCAAATCTCTTGGAAAAGAGAGGGTTGAATTGCTGAACATCAGCAAAGGATGAATCTGCATCCAGACTCTGGATTCTAGCAAGTTTAAACTTAGGGTATATTTGGATATATTTCCTTTCTCTTTCTCTACATAGGCTGAGGCAATGCTTGTATGCAGTTAGGCCTGCCTATATCTTGACTCAAAACTGTATTTGAGCATTGGGACATTTTCTGACTTTGACATGTCTTCTGGCAGAAGTGCCCATAGTGAAAGAGAATCGTTGCTTGTCAGCCTGGCTTATTTAATAGTCTATTAAGTGCAGCAGAAGTGCGGGGCAGGCTTCAGAAGGAAAACGTTGTACATGTGGGTAGATACTAAATTGTAATTTACTGATTCTCATCTTCTAATTCCATAATGACATTCTGGGCTGAACTGTTTTTCAAAGGAGAAAAAATTAGAAGAAATGAAAGAATAATAATTATAAAATGTATCAACAGACAATGTTGGAGACTGTCAAGAAGAGAGAGATATAAAGTCAGGAGCATTTTATACAAACTTCTTTTGCATGCTCCTTAAGTACAGAAAGCAGAATTACTGGTTGGCACATTTGTTTTTATGCTTTCCTTGATTTGTGCCTTAATGAAAACTAATCAAATGTATAGTGTTACAGAGACACAAAGTCCCACTCCAACCTCAAAGAAAGAGTTCATCTGGAGGCAAAGTCAAAGGAGACAATAGTATGTCTATCTTTTTCCATTAGGAGTGCAAGGTATGATGACATTGATAGGAGAAAACATATGTACTTCTTTAGCTCTGGTGTATATTCTTCACCACTTGGCACATGGCAGTGGATGATTCAAGTAAAACAATGGAGCATTAGGATGAACTAAGGGGAAGTGAATACTGACGAAGACTGTTTATGAAAACAGGCCTATAAACCCCCTGAATGTAATAATGCTGCTAGCAGGGAGCATCTGAAGACAAACATTGTGTAGCTTTCCTGCTTGTTTAATGAAATTCCTTAACATATGATGAAAACTTCTGAGCTTTCTGAGGCTAATGTTGAGGGTGGGACAAAAACCAGCCTGGTTTTCTCTCATTCTAGGAGCTGCAACACATTAACAATGTAATTCACCATTTTCTAAAACAAAATATTGATGAGGTACACCATTTCGGCATGACACAGATAGTCTTTCACATCTCCCAAATTCTTATAAGGAGGGGAAGTGTGCATAGGAAGTATCTTGTATTCAATCTATTTCAGTTCTCCAGGACAGCATTCCTGTGGACTTGTGATTGAGTTCTCTCCTTTGCAGAGACAGATTTTACCTGTTTCCAGCCTTCCCCCACTCATCTGTAATTTTAATAGCATTTATAGGTTTTCTGTCAATTCTGCTAAGGCATTCTACCTCTCAGTTAAGCTTCTGTGGATGTTGCTGATCTTTCCTCATCCCCGAGGCTATTTTCTCCATTTCTTCCTGGATTGTTGCACAACAGCCCCAGGAAGCCCATACCATCAGGTACCTCCAAACATGTCCTAAGATTAAAAGACACAGTGGCAATTTGTTAATCAGATGATGACAGTAAACAAGGAAGCATGAGAATGAGCCGAGAGATTCCCTGGATTCACTGGGAGGGTGGATTGCTGGTAAACCTTTGTCATATTCCAACCTGGGCAAGGTTTCCTAGGGGGCAGAAATGATCAAATATCATCTCAAAAATTAGAGACACTGACTCAGGAGTGTCTGCCCTCAAAAAGAAAAGTATCTTAGCTAGATAAATAGTGGCAAGAAGCTGCTTCCTTTACCTCTGTCCTCTTTTATCATTAATTTAAGGGAAGAGGCATGGTGCAGAGTTTCAGGGGTAGTGAAAGACTTGCCTGAGCAAGTAGATCAAGGAGAGAACTTCATCCACCCAAGAGTGTTTGCATTTGGAGAAGGTGAAGTTAGTCTTGTTCGAGCAGCATAAAACTTGGTTTTGGACCAAAACTAAACAATGCTGAAATCTAATCATTTTTCTAATGGTCTCTTTCTGCTACTCTTCAAAAATGTCCATCTGTCTTGTGACCTCACCACTCTGACCTGAGCAGAAGTGATATCTTTCAAAGAAAACATGAGAATTCAGCTGCATTCAACTACTGTTATCTCATTGGTGAGGCTCTACCACCCTTTAGCCCTTCCTGCCATTTTCCATTTAAATATGGAGTGTCTTGGAACCCAGATGTCTAAAAAACTCAATAGGTATCTCCTAGCCTTTAAATAACTCTGCTTTGAGTGAGTTGTGTATGAAAAATCTGTTCCTGCAGATTTTATTCCTTTCTTAGAAAAAACACAGTAACAACCAAAACCTACAACAAAACTGAATGCATGTGTTCAATGGATGGATTTACTGATGAGATAAAGCAGAGGCTCACAAGTATTCCCATTTCAGAAGGTCGCTGAAAGTTAAAGACTGTACAAAACATTTAACCCTGAATTCAGTGATGAAAAGCTAGGAAAATGGATAGTCTCTGCAGGGCTGTCTTACCCACAACCAATTTCAGTCAATTAATTCTACTGTTTGAATTCCCTCACCCTAAACTACGTGGCAACAAGACATTATTTAACTTTTCTCATTAGGTCATTCATTGTACTTCCCACATTATAATTATGTAGTTCATCCAGACTTTTACAGCTGAAGGAAATGGCTGTGAAAATCCATAATGTGTTGTGGTTGCTGAGGAGACCTGAAGCAGAGGTAGGCTAGTACTGCTGCAGCTTGGAGCTAGAAGCCACCTAATGAAGATGTCAGCACCAGACACAGCAGCTCTCTAAATGCACATGTATACATACTGCATATATTATATATATCCATATATGGGAAAGTAAAACTGTAGAAAAGTGCATGCATAACTCCAAATGTGAATCACAACTAGTGCTGCCACGTTTTCATGCTATGGTTGAAAGGAAAGAGCTTTTTGTCCTGTGTCATTATTTAAATGAGAATACAAAAGTATGATGAAGAGCTAGATTTCTTCCCGCTTGCCAGCACATCAGTTTAAGGATAGCTGTGCCCAAGGAAAATGCAAAACACATGCCAATGAATGGCCCAAGGACTTACTATCACAGTGATGTTCTCTTCTGTCACACCAAGTGCATGGAAGAGTTTTGTTCAAAACTTCAAAGTGGACGAACTGCTTCAGTTAGGTGTGATAGAAACCCAGGCAGAAAAAGCCTTTTTCTCTGCCAATAAAAACTGAGGAAAGTGGGTAAAAAAAGATGGAAAAATCAAAGTAAGACAGAAACTGTCTTAATACTTGTAGTTTGAGTGTTAAACTGAAAGAAGGAATGAAAGTCAAAAATAACAAATTAAAGCCTGAACATCATGTTCAATGGATTTCTAATTCTGTATATATCTATTAAACCAGTGCTATATATTCTCATGGGTTACTTTCTTTTTCCTGTTCCTTTTCCTTTTTTTTTTTTCCAGTTTGTATATTGAATTTGTAAGCTAGCAGTGTGTTACCTTTTCAATTTTTTAAAACTTGTATGAAAGCCATATATCCATATTGTAGAATGAAAGCATTAATCCTGTAACATCCCTTAATGTTTCCTTTAGCTCTGTGGGATTGTGGGGGGCTCTAGTGAATGTATATGTTTACCAATTGTATCAACATAATTTACTCGCTCTTAGTGATGATAAAGAATTAAATAAACTAATACACAGACACATGGTGTTCTCATTTGTTTGTGAAAACTGTTTCTGGAATTTCTTGAGTTAATTCCAAGTTCTTAATATTTCTTTATTTTACTAATTTTCATCAGCTGTAGGTGTTGTTTGTCACAGAAGCAACCTTGTGAATTCAGAAAAAGTTTTAGTCTGTAGAAAGAAATCTTCCAGAAAATGATTCTAGCAGAAAATATCTCTTTGGTTTA
The DNA here is from genome assembly GCF_009829145.1 of Chiroxiphia lanceolata. NCBI lineage: Eukaryota > Metazoa > Chordata > Aves > Passeriformes > Pipridae > Chiroxiphia > Chiroxiphia lanceolata. The sequence continues at coordinate 58,935,353 of NC_045641.1, forward strand.
TGCATATTAAATTCTGTCTGCCTCAACTTCCTGACACTTTTCAGTTCTGTTTCAGTATACAGTTATTTCAGTCTGTGCAATACTGACACAGTGATGGGTTGCAGAGAAAAAGTTTGATTTTTTTAAATAATTATCAGCTAAGCATTGGGAAAACCTTATTCCCAGCCCTGTCATGCTCAGCTGTTTTACTTTAACAGTGACTTTAATGAGTGTGTATGTGTTTGCTGAGAGATGATTAAGACTCAAGAGTAGAACATATGTTAAGGAACTAAATAGAATTATGCAGAAATTCAGGTAGTGGTCATTGTAATGTTAATTTTTTCTCCTTTCTTTTTGTTCCTTCATTACCCCTTTTTCCTAAATGTACTTTCTTTTCCAGATGCTTTTCCAGATTCTGTCTCTGTGTCCAAGTATTAGTTTAAATGTTAGAATAATTAATTACTCCATACAAAGCATTCTATCACTCACTGCCAAAAGAGGAAGATGCTTCGTATGGTTTACAAGACTAAGAGATTTATACAGGCTTCTGAAATTGTTTGGAAGAAAATGGAGTATTAAAAGGTATGAAAACTGACAGTACATTCTTCAAAGCACTAATGGACTCAGCAACCTGAATCCTATCCTTGAAAAGGAGATCAAGCACTCATGTTGTTTAATTACAGAAGAAAAACTTTAATTCCTTTTTAATACGCTACTTGGCAGTTAGTTACATTTTTTAGGCTACTGAGTAATGAGGGAGTTTTAAGATGCTCTTGTATTTCCATGTGAGATACCTGATCTCATCAGCAAGCCTGAGCTGCTTGAGGATTGTCTCAAGTCATGCTTAGCTTCCCTGAGCTCCATCATGCAGGGAACAGAGTTCTCTGATTTCTCTTGTCCTCACCTCTGTCCCCAGATGCTGACTGAGCTATAAACAGGGCTGGAAAAGAGCTTTTATGTCAGCTCTTTTCTGGTGGGTTGCTTTCATGGAATACGGTCTTGGAAGGCCATCTCTGTCTTTACATGGCTTCTTTTTTTTGTTATTTATGGAGTATGTTAATGGACAGAACTTCAAGTTCTGCTATCACTTTGTGCTCCCAACTTTTGGGAGTGGTGGTTAATTAAATGTGTCTAAGGATGCAAGGAGGACCTCCAGAGGTGAGTGGGGAGAGATGTCCGCATGAAAGTAACCACTAGCAGTGCAAAGCCCCAGAGCTCGCAGGGGGTACTGCAGTACTGCAGCTGAAGTTAAAAGCCCGTTTGTACTTCATTATCCTTCTGGCCTTGCACAGAGTAGACTTGTAGTTAGTACTTAAATGCATGATAGTCACATTTGCACAGACACAGAGACACACTCACTTCATCCCTTGCTTTGCAGATGATGGAGCAACACCTGATTGGCACTGAGAACAGAGAATTTGCAAAATAAACTCTTCATGTTCAAGATGAAGCATTCTCACAAAGTAGTAATCCAGTTTGTTGTCCATTATCATCTTTTACAGTGATATGGGAAGTCACCCATATGAGATCATCTCTTAGTTTTTCTTAGCCTGTGCTTATTGTCTCTAGTGAAACACAAATGGAAGATAAAGTCTGTGATCCTGTAGTAAAATAGAAGTCTGTTATAAAACCTTTACTGGGAGCATTTTTGAAGAAAGATCATTACATTTGCAGTCAAATGAGATTTGACATTAAATATAAATATACATACAAACACACACAGAGTATCTTTCACAGAAAAATATCCTCATCCTTTCTGGGTACACTGAGTTACAGAAGGCTTTATTGCTAAACAATCAACAGTGAAATTATTGCCTCCATTGTCAAAGAATGTTTTTTATTTGTACTTATTCAGTCTCTGTTTTCTCAGTTACACTTTTTATTTGCTTCTTTGCACCATTTCTACTATAGGAGCAAAAGATGAAAGCTTCGATCTGAAAAGGTCGGTGACTGTCTTTTTTCCTGCTCGGTAGATAAAGCCTTGCAATACCAAAACTGCAAGAAAGAATCCTTATTAAAAAAATAAAATAAATATTTCAATTAATTGACAGAAATTTAGCAGTTCCCCAGTGTTTGTTACTGGAAGTCCTAGAGGCAGAGTAAAAGAAAAGTGTTGTATGTTGGGGGTGGACTAAAGGCACAGATCTTTCCATAATCATAATTAACTTGCATACTATTGCATTTTGAAAGAGGAACTGTTATTTTGTTTTGATTTTTTTTCCCCTCATGTACAACTTAAAAATTCACTGTTCACAATAAAAGTATTCTACACCCATCTAATTACGTGGGGATTTTTCTGCTTGAAAAGCTTTAACTTTTTTATTAAATTAGTTTTTATATTTTGTACAGATGCTCGTGCAGCCTCGATACTCAGCCTCAGTCAAGTGCAGTTTGTGTTGCTCCAGGGTGCACAGTGGGACTCAGACAAAGGGGCTGCCTGGGGATGTGCTTGATGCAAAAGGAATCTCCAGCTGCAAGAATGGACAAACTCACACTTTTTCCTCAAAGAATTTATGGTGGAGGTAGTGGCCAAAGGGCAATATTGTCCCTATTGACCTTTCCCCCTTCCTTTCTTTTCCTTTCTTCCTTTCTTGCTTGCTTTCTTCCTTTCTTTTACTCTCTGCTTGGGCTTAGGCCTCACACTGCTGAGCTAGAGTAACCCGGGAAGACACATGCAATTGCATGGAGTTGCTGTTGTAAATAGTCTTTAAACTTCTGTGAGGCTAGAAGATTTTGGAAGAAATGTTGGGGAGAGGTGATTTTGAAAGGTTGGAGTAGAATCCTTCATATAAAGATTAACACAACCCTAGGTACATATATCAGAAAAAGACACAAGAAAGAACCCAAACTGGGGTGCTGAAGTATCCTGTCCCAAAGGCTGGATTACCTGGGCAGTTGCTGGAACTGGCTGCAAGGAAAGCAAAAGATTTCCCCTCTTGTCTTCTGGCAAGATATAGTAAGAAGATTTATGTTGAATTCAGGATGTGATTTTGGTTATATTTTGAGTGTGAAGTGGCCCATTTTCAGCCTGGAAAAATGTCTTGAGACTCATGATATAATGTGCAAAGATCCTAAACTATTTAATATCTCACCTGTAACAATTTACATGAGTGCTGTGCTTTATGTGCTGCATGCAGTCCTACTGACCCAACAGGACACTTTCCAATGCAAAAAGGGGTGGCAAGACCAGGTCTCCATTTATCCTTAGCTGGGAGAGAAGTACCACATTTGTTCTCTTTGCTGTTGTCCTCCTTTGATGACAGGGGTCCATCACGCTGCCTGCGTAACTGAGTGTGTCAGAGAGAAAACATACACCCCTCAGATAAAGAACATTTTGTAAGTAGTTGAATTTGAACTGGGCCTGTCTTATCACAGCTGCTACTTGCTGTCTTATCAGGAAAGCTCCCTAAATAAGCTACTGCCCCCAAAAGAGTAAGTGCTCTGCAACCTTAATGTAAGGGTCAAAATAAAGTGGTACAGTAAAGGCAGAACAGAAAGTTCTTAGAGTAAGAAGGAGGCAATGGAAAAGGCAGCCACCTTCCTACTTTGTAGCATTAATGTTACAGGTCTCTAGAGTAGTAGATGGACTTCATCAAGGGAGATACAAAACACTCTAATCTTAATAGACTTAATTAGACAGTTTAATCTGAAATAGACTTTATTTACTGTTGTTATTAGTAGCAATGACAACAATGTAATAGTCATTATTGTGATTTATGCTGTAGTTTAGTAATATAGTCTCAGTTAACACCTTTGATTCAGAAGCTTTTATGCAGTTTGTCAGTACTGAGTACTCACTACCCCTGTGTGTGGGGTTGAAGGTTAATCTCAGAGGCTGTCCTTAGGCTTCTTCTGTAGTCAATGCAGCATGACAAGTCCATTCAGAAGGTGATTCAGACTAGAGGGCTAATTTAGCAAATCTGAAAGATGTCATGAAGGGCCTCTTTCCTTACTACCTGCTGAGGGAGCTTAGGGAAATGAAGTGTTTGACGCTGACCTAAGTTTCGTCTGGTAGTTTGCTCTTCCAATAAGGTAGCAAGCTGCAACACTGGAGGTCAGCACTTCAAAAGTGTTCAGGAATTTAAAAAACAAAATATCTTAACAGCTTGGAAGACAGGGACCACAATAGGTAAAAAAGAAGTGGGCTACAGCCAAGGATTTTGGCAGAGTGATTGAAGTCCCAGTGCAAAACTCCCTTGTCAGATGGGAGGGAGGACCAGAGAGTGGGAGAGAGATGACAGTGGAGAGCTCACTGCCTCCTACTTGGCTCTGACACTGGTATTGAGGAGAGGGGAGAGAAAGTCCCTGCTTTTGTTCACTTGTTTGCCTCAGCTGAGGCAGGGAGGGAGGCTGGGCCCGTGCCCCCTGCCGAGCTCAGGGTCCTTTGTGCCACACAGCAGGTGTGAGGGGAAGCTCGTCTCCCTGAGTGAATACATATGTGGATGTGGATACCCCTGCTTCTTTCATGACCGTGCTGGGAACCAGAGCGAAGCCGCATTTCTCAACAGCAGGCCAGTAATTCCTGGAAACAAGCGAGCACAGGAAGGGGCCATGGAGCGAGAATGGGGATGGTTTGGGAATAGCTCTGCAGGACCACTCCTTATCTTGCATTTCTCATTGATAGCTTTAGGGCTTCATCCCAGAACAGCGATGGGCATCTCCCGAGAGACCTCAAACTGGTATCTTAACTACTTTTCTCTGTGAAAAGCTGATCTGGACAAAAAATATCTTTTAAATTCTTCAGCTGAAAGGGGCTGCATAAACTTAAACAAAATTGTCACAGTACCCACAGTCCTGTCTTATTCACATCCCAGTTCCTCACTTGCCACGGGTTAGCTGTCGCCAGCCTGACGCCCTTCCCCCCACATCCATGTCAGCAGCTGCAATGACAGGAGTTCTAAGCCAAATGCCTGGCATGCTGGAGCCTCTGCCAGGACAAAACCACATATTTAGTTCTCTGCCTCAGTGCCAGGTGGGAGGTGTGAACACCAAGGAGAGGAGGCCTGAGGCTGCAGCTGGCAGGCTGTGCTATTGATCCAGAGGGTCAGGCCACTGTCAAGGAGCTTCAGAAAAAGAGAATTAAGCAGAGAATCATTGAGGTTAGAAAAGACCTTTTAGATCATCCAGTGCAACCATTAACCTGGAACTGCCAAGTCCATGAATTAGAGTAGAAGGGTTGGCTACATACTTTTAGTGCTTTTAGTAAGCTTATAAAAAAGGGGGAGAGTGACTTCTCACACGGGCAGATGGAGATAGGTTAAGGGGGAGTGATTTTAAACTAAAAGAGGAGAGATTTACATTAAACGTTAGGAAGAAACTCTTTACTCAGAGGGTGAGTACAGGTTGTCCAGAAGTTATGGATCCCCCATCCCTGGAAGTGTTGAAAACCAGGTAGGACAGGACTTTGAGCAACCTGGTCTAGTGGAAGGTGTCCCTGCCCATGGCAGGGGAATGTATGACTAAATTATTTTTGATGATCTCTAAGGTCCCTTTCAATCCAAACCATTCTCTGATTCTGTGATTCCTGACATGGCAATGTTTTACCTTAAAGCCAAATCATGCCATCTTTGAAGAGAAAAGGTGAGCTTGCTTTTAAATTTAAGTTTTTGAGTATGGTTTTAGCAACCTAGGCAAATAAATAAACAATATTACATTCTTATATCTTTTGTAGCAGGTACAGTAAGTCAGACTGTGAGAATTAATGCCTCCAGGGATCAAATCTGGAGCCATTGGAGCTAAAACATGTGCTGAACTAGGGGACCCATCCCCCAGGTTTGCTGAAGCACCCAGAGCTACGTGCAGGTAGCCCAAGCTCCTACTGTATCTCTGAGAACAGTATCACCTGCTGACTGGGCTCTTCTCAGTGGGACAAAACTGACCTAGTCTCTGACTTGTGAAATCAACAGATTCTGTACATCTCTTGACAGGACTAGACAGTCCAGATTTTCAGGGATATTGAAGATGAAAAAAAGAAGCATAGGAAAAAGCATACAAATATTCCCACCAGAAACGGGTACAGCAGAAGATACAGCTGCCTTTAGACATGCAGAAACACTTTATACATATTTGTGGAAAAAGAAACAATTGTGTGCATAAGAATCTGAATTTTGGTATTGCCAACCAGTATGTAATTTAGGAAGTCCTGAACTCGCATTCCTAGAAGACACAACTTCAACTTTCTCTTTGCAAAAAAGTCATTGAACCTCAAATGTGTTGTGGGAACAGAATTGGGCACTTTGTAGATGTGGTTGGTCATTTACAGTTATTCCACCCCAGTGACAAAAGGGATAACTGTTACCTACACCAGAAAGTCAGCTTGAATTATGTGAGTAAAGGAAAAAAATAAGAAACTATGAATAAACTCTGGATGAGAAAGGTGAAAGATTCGCAGCGAAGTGGAAAAGAAAATGAACCAAAAGAAAACTAAGCTTTTAAGCTTGGTTCAGAGTTTGGGGGAGATTTTGCCTGGCAAGTTGTAGAGATGGCAGAAAAAGGTTTCTTCCTATGTGTATCTAGTGCTTGCAGTGCACACCGTAGCCTCCTGCCAGGGAAAGTATGTTTTTCTGAGAAGTTTGTTTTCATAGTCTGTCAGGTAGGCTTGCAAAATAGCATTTATAAAATTAGACAGACTACTGCTCAAACCAGCTCTGCATCAAAACATTTTAAAGGGCAGAAAAATTGATTACAGGTACCTTTTGGATTGGAATAAAAAGCTGGAATAAGCCCTCTTCCTTAGCATAATTTATTCTGTAAACATCTGGCAAGATGTGAGCATGCCATACTTATATCATACCAAGAGTTCAGGGCCTTCAGCTCACCTCTCTGGTGAGAGACCTCTGCTCAGATTCTCTGCTCTTTGTCAAAAGCACATTATGCTTCCTCAGGATACATGCTTTCTAATCTTCACCTCATCAGAAGAGTTGATTAAAAAAAAAAATACATTTAACAGTCATGGGTTGGAGCTAAAGGCTTTTCTCCACTGATTGGCTTTCTATGTGTGAATTTCTTTAATTAAAACCTTCCATACTCCTTTTTGATTGCTTGAATGTTGGAAATATTTAAAAGGAAATCTGGATTTTTTTCTACAAAACTGAAAGAAAACATAGCCCCTGAATGAAGAGATAGTACCAGTTTCTTTACAAAAACGCTGGCCTGGAAGAGCCCTAAGCCTTGCTTCAGATATCTTCCCTCATAATAACTCTTGGCCCTCTGGGAAATTCCTGAGTTTGACCTAATCCTGAATATTCTGTTACCCAACTGGAGCATTCCAGGGGCAGGACACTCTCCAAGAGGCATCATGTTTACAACCACCATTTGGAACAGCTTTTGTCTCCGTTTCTCTCCAGGAGTGGGCTGTAAAGAAATTAGGTGGCATGGTGAAGAGAAGTATTTTCAGCCTGCTTTATTTCTTTATCAACTGTTTGTGTTAATGATGATTGCAGAGTTCGTTTTCTTTCTGGCACAGATGGAGAATGCATTGGAGATGACTGTTTCACACAATGTCTATGCAGGCCATACTTTTTTATATAGATTTCAATATATAGTGTATATCAAAATATATTTTTTCTTGGCCTATATGTGCCTTTTGTGGGTTTTCTATTGAAAACAGTGTATGCTTAAGTTGTGTGATTCTATTCAGGTTGTTATCATAGTTAAAAATCTAAACAGGTTCAAAGAGTGATTGGACAAATTCATAGGAAATAATTAAACCATTCTGAACTGCTAAATGCAAAGTTGCCATCTGTAATTTAAGATGTCTCCAAGATGCAGCTGTTAAGTTGACAGTAGACATGAATCAGAAGTTGAGAGTTTGCCTTCCTTACCCTGACCTTATTCTTTCCCCTAGTGCCACTGTCTGTACTGACAACTCTTGCAGCTGGAATGATATTTGACCTCTAAAACTACTTCACAGTACCAGTCTCACCAGGCAAAAAAAGCAAAAAATAGAAGATAAACCAAAGATGCTGTGGGACAATAACCAAAAAAAGAGAAAGGGGTGAGATCACAAAACATTCTGGCCATGTGGAGGCAGCACACAAAGCTTTCTGTACTTCAGCTCTTGCCTGGTGGTCTGTCTATGCGTTTTCTGAAATGTTTCCAGTGTTTAACTGTAAGACACTGAGTCCCTTACTGCAACCTTTATTAAAGAACATTTCCTTCTGTTTCCCTGCAACAGCAATCTAGTGTCAGTGAGCACAGTGAAACAGAGCTCAAGGAGAGCAAAGAGAGCAGACAGCCTGGAGGGACCAGCGCCCAGAGTCACGGCCAGAGAGCCCGGCAGTGCATCCTGCTGCTGCAGAACAGGAAGGTGAGGGCTGCTGCCATCCTTTCATGTCTCCTGCCCTCCTCTAGTCACCGGCCTGAGTAAAGCCTTAAATGTCATGTATCAGTCATATGTTAGTGTTTTTAAGCTGTCATATTTATCCTATATTCACTAATATCTTTTTAACGAGCAAATAATTCTCACTTAGTTGTTTTCTTTTGGTTCTGCTCTTCTATATGTCTGTTGTTCCTGAACAGCTCCTACCTGTTTTTCTACATGGGCGCTTTCATTACTGGGAGCTAATTGCAAGCAACTTCCTACAGGGATTTGCTGTGCCACATCTTGTGCTGCATTTTCAGCTACACACATGCAGTATGGCATGAACTCAGTCTCTGTCCCCAAGTGAGTCTGTGAAACTATTAGAATTGCCTCACTGGCAGGAATTATAATATTTTCAGATTCAAAAATTGACATAAACGAGCTATTTTTTCTGACCTTTTTTTTTTAGTCAGCAAACCACACTGCTGGATTCTTTCCAGAGAGCTAATAGAAAAAGGGCATCTGTGCATTCAGAGTGAACTCACTTATAATCTGAATTACTATTAGTGGAAGACATTTTACACTTGATTTAATGAGAATTTTTGGTTTTATCTGGAACTCCACGACATTTTGCTTTTGGCTAAATTACCACTGAGCTACATGGAATCCTGACAATCAGAAGAATTGAACCATCATGCCCTCATTTTCAACAGTTATGAAATTCTTTATTTGAGTTCTAGTAAGCTGGGAAGTTTCAGTAACAGGTGAACACCCTTGTACAGATAATTATTTTCCATACTCTGAGTTATAAACTGGAAGGTTGTCTTTCTGCCAAGGGAATGTGCTTATCTATTTTTATTTTGCTGTAATGTAGTTGCAATTTGAACTTGTTTATAAAGTGTGGGCATGTACTCTGAATGCAAACCAGCCATTGCTGGTGGGCTGGCACGTACTGTGACCCCATGAGCAAACAATAAGGTTTCATAAACAATAAGGTCCCTATATTTTTGAAGAGAACATAAGCTTTCTAAGAAAGTGAAAAAACACAGGTGATTCAGCAAACTAGTAATAACTTGAAGATTTCTCTTCAGTCATGTCTAAAAAATACAGCTGGCTTATCATGCAAGTGAATTCAATCAAAAGACACATTGTTAGCTTGTAGTGAAATGATTTGGTCTCCACCTATTTCTGCCTTGAATACACCACCAATTTTTTTTCATTACTCTCATTCTTTACATTGTCATGTAATTTTCAAGGCAAAGCGCACTTGATAAATTTATCCCCTCTCATTATTGTAGCTATGAAGACACATTTTCAGCATTTAGCTGCCTCTGCTGTGTGCAAGCACACTGACACCAAGGCAACCTGCTGTGATTTTCCAGGCATCCAGCAGGAAGCCCAAGGACTGATGGCTCTCCCAGGAAAACCATTGTCTCCTCCACATAAGGAAAAGACTAGAAAAACATAATTTGCTAGGTGGACTAGAGAAGATGCTTTGGTGCCAGATTTTGCCTTTTGTGCAGAGACAAGACCCTTGATTTTCCAAAGGGACCCTGGCACACAGTGCAGTGCTTTGCAGGGTCACTGCTCAGGGCAATCTCTGGCTGGGACACCTTCTTACTTGCTTTTATCCCTTCTGGTCCTCCTTGATCTGGTAGCACTTGTGGCTGAGCTCTTGATTCTTGGCCATCTTCAGGAATTTCCCACTGCATCTGCCATCAGGTAATGTGGTCACTTGCATCCTGTTTCTGCATCTGGAGCTGTCTTATCCCTTGCCATCTTTACTGGAAAAATCAAGCGAGGATTGAGACAGCGTTGGGGGAAAAAACATGAGTGGAAGTCATTGTCTTGTGCTGATAAAACTTTAGGAATGTGACAGCAAATCTACCTCATGGACTAAGTAAAACCCCCAAATTACTATCCTAGGCATTTTGCTTTATTCAATGTCCTTTTCCCATCCCAGTGTCATTTTATTCTGACTTTTATACCAGGGGAATAACCAAAAAGCTTTCTCTGTAACTATGTCTCCATAAACTAACATCCTCTAGGACCAGTTAGATTGGAGACTGGACAGATTGCCCTGGGCCACTAATCAATACAGAGAATTTACTGACATTACATCACATTAAAACCAATTACACTTCCATTACACTCATCTACTTTACCCCTTCCTGCATATGTGCCTACTGAATCCAGTCCATATTTAATCTGGCGATGGATTAGCTAATGAGGTGGTAGAATCAGTTACTAGCCTGGCAACAAGGCAAGGGAAGCCATCCAGCAAACACTTTCTGATTTGGAAGTTTTCTCTGAAGGACAACAAGGAAAAAAGAAGCTGGAGCAGAGCCTCTTTGTTAATCCATCTGTGCTTAGGAATGGTCTGAAATAGTTCTATCAAATTGTGAATTTTCTTCTTTTTCTTCTATCTCGTGGTAACATGGGGTGATTGAAAGAACAGTTATTGAGCAAAAAGCATTTGTGCAATAACCACTCTTGGGAAGAGGAAAGGTTTGCATCTGCACCAACTAACTCCAGAAAAGTCTGCTTTAGTTAAACAGCAAATATTCTGGGATTGAAGTGGTGCTCCAGAAATGTTCTATCAGTAGAATTATTCTGGAATAATTCTAATTCTGTATCTAATGTTGTTTCCAGCTCTGTTCATGGAATTTTTACACAGGAGCAGGAACAGAGCTTGCAGCATCCACAGCCAAACATACATGTGGTGCATCAAGCAAGTCTGTGTCACACTTGCTGGAAAAGAGCATACAGTGGCAAATAAAAGTCAAGCTCAGAGTTCTCAACAGTGAGGGGAATTGGGAATCTATTAGGGATGAAAGGATACTCTGTGCTACCAGGGACGGAACAGAAATGAGCCTGGGTCCGGCTGGAACAAAGAGAGCAGAAGGGGTGGTGGCTGCTATCACAGCATAAGAGCACTGAATGCCACGAGACCTCACTCAGGCACTTGAACAACTTGGTTTGAAGAGGGTATCAGTGTGCAGGATGAGCAGGGAGTGCAGCTCCAATACTGTCAGAGCTTGTGTACTGAGCTGTGTTAAGGGCAAGAAGGAAGGCAGAGCTGTGGAAAGCTGCAGCATGGACTAATTTTGTGGTGGTTTGTAGTGGTTTGCGCTGGCATCACTTCATGAGAGCCAAGAAGACTGAGCAGGCTTGGAGGAGTTAGCACATTTGGGTCAACAAGTACTGTAGGACTTCTGTATTATAGAGTTGTATGTCATTAAGAAGTGAATTTAGAAAATACCTTAAAAATAAAAAAACTGGCAAGTCTGTGTTTTGCCAGAAATGCTACGAATTCCGTGGATTGAGAGGAGGCAAGAAAAAGGGTGGTGTGAGTGCTGTTACATCGGTAATATTTTATTTGCTGTTTGGTGTTACTCTTACCCATTTCTTTGACCACACTGATGCTGGTGCCTGGCTTTTTGAACAGTGACAACTCTTAGGTATAGATGTATCTAAAATGCACAGTCAAGAGCCTTTTTGAAATGACAGCTGATTTTAATAGCTTGTAACTTTCAATCATGAAGGGAAGAGCAAACAAAACCTTTTCTGCTAATAATGTTTACACAAGTCTTAAAGCAGGCTATTTTATCCTTTCCTACAGTCAAGCTAAAATAAACCAAACCAGACTGTCCAAAGAAGGGGAGAATGAAGGAGCTTTTTATCCAGGCTCTTCCCTCCTGTTCTCCACCCTCTATTCTCTACAACAAAAAATTGATTGAATCATGAAAGATGGGAAATACAGCATCACAGATTACAAGGATACGCAGCACATCCATTTGGTTTATCAGGAGACAGAACTGTCTTCTAGTCACAGCTCCACCTAGCCCTTTCAGAGCCCTGTTAACAGCAACCTGGCTGAGCATGGCAGCTTGACAGGGCCAGGCTGATCTGTATTGTTTTGCTATTGCTTTTCATCCAAGCTGCTGTCACTCTGCTGTTTGGCTGGTTTGAGTGGCAGTGTGCAAAGGCTGTGCTTTAGAGGAGTTTTTCGAGGTGGAGTTGCATGCAGTTTCACAGATGAGGACTTAAATAAGTGGTAGTCACAAAATGAAGGGATTGAAATTATAATCCTTGCACCAAGCCATGAATCCAAAACAGGACAGGAACTGGTGCAAAGAGCAAAATGAGTCACTTTAGCACAGGGTTTAGTCTCATATATTTTTAATGATATGAAATCTTTATGTTTCTTTATAGATGAACATACCTAGCTGAGGGACAAGTATCTTCTGTTTCTGATTTAATGCTTTTATCTCTTCAGCTCTAGCATCGTACTGAATTTCTGTTTTAATTTAAAGTAAGGTACATGGGAAGGAGCAAATACATGTGTGTGGTGCTCCCCAGTAAACTATTAATTTTGCAATTTGCAAATATCATATGGATATCTGAGACAATTTTCATCATACTATCTTATAGACTGGCCGAAGAATCATGCAGTTCTTCAGCTACATTATTCCATGGATTAATATACTGTGTGTCTCTGTAATAGCTGGGCTGCTGCTGGTATCTGGACTATGTGGTTTAGAGGTCACTTCAGATATGTTATAGTCCATACCAGTGTAAGCATGCACCAAATGGTAGATCACTGAATTACAGTGTAGTATCAGCCAACAAAAGCAGTAATAAAGGGATTTGGCAGTAAGCATAGAAAGGACAATGTGAGTTTTGGGTGCTGCAAAGATTTCTAAGGTTCTAGGGAATCAGCAGCCACAGCTATTAGCAACAATCTAAATACAAGTCTGTGAGAGTAAAAAAAGAGAAGATAGCACAGAAGCTTCTGCTATTATTAATCATTGTAGAGGTGGAGCAAGGAAGACTGGGAATTCAGGTCTGGTTTGTTGGATTTAAATGCATGGAGGAACTTGGAGCTGTGGCAGTCTGGGAGGGTGCCCTGCCACAGTGTGCCTTACACTTTGCCTTTCCAAGGTCATCTTTAAAACTGGAGTGTATACATGAACTTGCCAGGAAGCCAATGAGATCTAAAAGCAGTCCAAAAACATTCAAGCTGCCATCAGCCCTGTCTCAGGATGGCCAGTGTGCCCAGCCATCACCAAGCAACTCGAGGGTTACACAGGGCTTTTTAATGCAAGACATTTTAGCACAGTCCAAAGATGCTGTCATGACACATACGAGCAGTGATTCACTGCCTCTCAGCTACCCTGTGATTACCCCCTCACCAATTCATTCTCTCCGATCATTACTTCCTTATTTTTTTTTAAAAAATCATTGTGTTCTCATTTTTCCCATATAAAACCATCAACTTGTCAAAAAAGAGAGGACCTGGAAAAAAATTTCTCTCCTTTTCACCCTGTCTGGCTTCTTTCAAACTGATCTATGCAAAGCTCTAGTGCAGCCTGACAAGTCCTAACTGCTGATATTTCACAGACACTGAGGGAATGGTAGTGGGAGGGAGCAGGAGAATTGTTCTTGTAAGGGATTTGCTGCAAGCTGCTGCATTCTACAGGGGCTCTCACAGACACCTTGCAATTGAGGGAGGGTAGGCAGCTAAAATGGAGCAGAGGGAGTCACATTCAACAGGAAAGCAATGGTTGCAGGAGTAGAAAAATATGATGATAAGTTGTATATTTCAATGTAAAAAAACCCGTTAATTTAAACAGACAGAAAAAGTGAAAACTTATTTCTGTCATAAGACTTGCCCCTGGAAAGGAAACAGAGGGTCCTGAGTCATTATTTGATGTGTTTTATTTTGAGGCAGAGAACTTATTTTACTGACTGAAACTGGATTGAAGGATTACTGTGCTAGAAGCAGGCCATCTGTCCATAACTATATTAGATATGATAATGTTCTTTTCTTCACAGCTATTAATACCATGGCTCCAGTTGGCCTGCTCCTCTGCATCCTCTGCCTGGATCTGCTTGGTAAACAGGTGATAAAAGAGACTGCTCCATTCCTAAGATAAAAATATTGTATTGGGTCTAAAAACTAAATTGCAGGGCTAGTGAAGTGAAGGGAGAGTCTCTTTTTTTGCCAAGCAAGATGCAACCCCCAGGTAGCTGGAAAGATTTGTAGGTCAACATTCATCAGCAGAACTGGACCTCTTTACACTGCTGGTATCATTCAGACATTCACTGCATCATGACAGCACCAGATCAGGATGGTACCTTCTTCTTACTTTACCTTTTCATATAATTTAGGCAATTCTTAATTGAAGAGATTTGGAGCAGCATTCCTATTTGTTACTTTCTTGTGCAGGTCTCCAGCTCCCTGCCAGATGCAATTACAACTGTTGGCATATTTAGGATGAAAGATAGTATTTTATGGGTTACAGAAGCAGGGTAGGGAGCAAAGACATGATGAAAAGTGAGACTTGCAGAAAGCAATCTGCTTTTGTAAAAGCAAAGTTTCAGCTTATTTGCCTCTTTGATTGTGACAACTTTCATTTTGCCAAAGGAAGCAAGTAATAAGTAGCATTTAATCATCAGAACACACAGGGATACAAATACACAGTGATTATATTGCTACTTTCTTTTGCCACCATCTGTATCAGCAATTGAATTTACAGCTGGAAAAATATCTCTCTTTTTTGTCTTTTTTTTCTCAGTCATTACCTTTCTAGATGGCAGATAAGAGCAAAGTTTCTCTCAAGTAGTTGTCAAGCTATTTCTTAAACAAAAGCTGCTGTAGGAACTCCTCTTTCTCGTAAGTTATAGCAGATTCACTCAGGGGCAGGAAATCACATAGGAGCAGGAACTGAGGAGCCATCTTGCTCCAGAGATCTTTTACAGTTTTCTGGCAAACATGTACCAAGCCTTCATGATGGGCACCAGGGGAACTTGTTATGGCTCTTCATCAGCTGCAGTTTCTTCTCCTCCATGTGAGGCTTCCCAGATGAACACTATCTTTCCTTTCTTCTACATCCAGCATACTTGTCCCCAAGTCCTGAGTCCTGGTTTTATTTGGCCAGGAGATCAGAGCTTCTGGAGCTGCTGGTGGCACGGCAGAAATTGTGAAAGAAATGGTATTTCCAGTAGCTTCTCAGAGGGACATTTCTTCTGGAAGCCATCCAGGTCCTGCTAGCTGAATATGCCAGAAATATGCCAGTTTCAAGCTCTTCAGAAAACCTTTCCTCTCTCTCCATTTGAACTATTCATCTTTGAATAACAGAGCTCTGAGCTGAAAGAACAACTTGTCATATAGTGATCTGTAGCAGCATTACCCTGGGCCCCCTTTGCAGACTGTGATGAGCAGTGGGAGTCTTTGAGTACACTGTACATCATCCAAAAAGAGGCACTGAAAAGGTTCCAAGGAGTCCTTCTCTGGAAGTGCCTCTGTTTTCTTTGTTGGCTACAGAGCGAGCCTGGTGTACCTGCCTCATCTCTAGATATCCATGATACCTGCCTCATCTCTAGATGTCCACGTTGTAGACAGCTACAGTTAGGTGAGACAAAGTCAATCTCTCTTCTGGTCTAGGCACTGATTGAATATGGGGATTGAATATGTTGTATTTATAGTGCATTCTTCAGTGTTAGCCATGCATTTGGTACTCTCCTCATTGATCTTCATTCAATACCATAATAATATCTTCCTGTGTTTACCTCACAAATCTGGAGAAATGTAAGCTATGTTCAAGGATGATTACCCTGAGTGCTTCCTCATGGTCAGCTACAGCAAAATGTTTCCCTGCTTCTGGTGCCCACTTGGGCAAGCACTGTGTGGTTATAGAGGGAGCTGGGCCTGACTGACAGGGCTGCTACTCTTCAAGGAAGGGGTTGACGCCTGGTGAGAGCAGTGGCTAAAAGAAGCCTGCTGGGAGCAACTGAAGGAGCAGGGAAAGCAGCTGGTTCTTTGTGGAGGCCTTTGGGAAGCATCCAGTACCCTGAACATGGGAATACCAAGGAAGAGCACACTAAAGCAAATAGCTCTCGGCAATTCCTGCCTCCTTGCTCTCTTCTGCGTGGCCATTGTATTCAGTTGAGACACTCTCATCACTTTAGTTCTTAAATTGTGATGTGCCCCACAGTGTAGGTTGTCTCAATCCAGAGGAAGTACAGTTACACAATAACAGGGAGTGCAGTGTCATTATAAAAAGAAAAATAAAATTGAAGGAATATTCCTTGGACATAATGGCATAATTTTGTCAATATTCTCTAACTCAATAAACAAGCAATAGAGCATTGATTCATAACTAGTGGAAAAAAGAACTACAGTTCTCACTAATAATATTTCTCATTTCTGATTTGACAATAGCTGATGGCAGCTTTTATGGACCGACCTCTGCTGAGCACACAACTGCAAGGAAATGAACCTGTGAGTTAATGTATTATATAGACTTAGCTCAGGAATAATTTGTACAAATTGATGATAAAAGCCAAATCAAACAAAGGAAGTCTGCTGTGACAGAAGCGAACAAGGGACAAGCCTAGAGGAGGTAAGTGACTTCCCCATGCACTTCAGTCAGAGTCCACAAGGTGCCCTGCTCTTCCAGCTGAGTCTACAGTAAAAAAAAATTACCCAACCCTTTGCTACAGCTGCTTTAGGTAGTGAGTTCTCCCTTGCATGTGTAATTCCCACCTGAGCCAATGTTCTTCACTACAAGAAGAGACTGAACAGTTTAGTACCATGTCGAGGGATGAGAGGTGGAAAAATGAGTGAAGATACCATATGTGGAGAAAGCAAATGGCAGTGCATTCCTGATGCTGAAGGAGGGTTTCTCAGGTTCTCCTTGACTCAGCATTTCAAGGCAAAGCACCATCGTGCTGGGTTTGGTCTTTGTAGTAAAATGCTTTTGCAATTCTGTTTCTGATGGAGGGTGTGTAAGGCTCAAGTATAAAGGCTTTGTATTAAAGGCCGAATTTTACCATAAGAGGCTAAGTTACTGTTATCCCTCAGCCTGCCTCAAACTTCAAATGAAATCAGCTTTGATCACTTCATGCTTCTTCTCTCTCCAGATGCTCACTGAGCCTTGTAGCATTGTTTGAGTGGAAATGTTTCACAAAATGGATTTCAGGTTTGCCTCCAGTAAGCAACTAAAACTGATTCTAAGTAAAAAAAATAAAATTGTTTTTCCCTGCAAATTATTGCTGGGTGATTTATAACACTAGTATTATGTGTGAGCCTAAATCAGCTTGATTAAGAGCAAAGATTGAACTGTTTTTCTGCATGCATCAGATTATTTGAATAGAGAAACAGTATCAAGGCTGTAGCTATTTCACTTTGGTGGATTAAGTGTTTATTAGTGCAAGAAGGGCTGACTACACCACTGCTTTGAATATGCAGATGCAGAGTGGATGTTGATAGGCCCAAGGAAACATCTGGTGTTGTGTCACCAGAGGAAAAGACAGTCTGTCCTCAGAGGTCCTGCAGAGATACAGGCTAACACATAGTGTGAAGAAAACTGATTTTCAAGACATAGGAGTTGTTAAGGGAGCCATAGGAGCCTCTTGCTGGTAAAGCCATGCAGGTGTATTTTCTGGACCTACTCTGGCACAGAAGAGGCTCTGTTAGGATCAACAGGTTCCCTGAAAAAAAAAAATTGTCACTCACCAAGTTCTCAGGCTTGAGGGACCTATTTCTTAAGTTTTTCTTCCCTCTTTCAGGAGGCAAAAATGTATGAGTTTCTTTCTGGAGACATATTAAGTTCTCAATTCTGTCAAAAGAAACTACCCTTTTGTGGGTCTCAAATATTCCTTTCCCTTTCCATGACCAAACTGCAACAAAGATATGATGTGATACTTCATGCTGAAGCTTTCTTGTCCTCAGTAAATATATGTGAAAGGTATGGTTAAACCAAATGGAAATATCTTCTATCCTAATACAATCCCTTGTGCTAAGTGAAAATAGACTGCTTGATATCTTTCATGGAGAAGAAAAGAAGAGTGAATCAGGAGTGTTGCTCTAAGAAAACATTAGTCAGTGCACAGCACAAGAGGTGGTTTGCTTTCTTTTTCTTCTGAGTGCAAATTGAGCCTGGCTGCTGGAAAACTACACTGTCTCCAGGAGGATATCCTCAGCTATCACTCACCTTTGGAAATATTTTCCTGGTAGAGAAAAATTGATTCCTTACATCTATGGAAAAAGCAAGGGCTGAAATAGTAGAGACTGTAAAGTTTTGTTTTCAGTATCTACTTCTGAGGCACCTAAATGTGTGTTGTGCACTGGGGAGAATAAATTCACAGTGAAGACCGCAGCTAGGATGCAATTACTATAGACAAATAAAAATGGCAGAAGTAAAATTAATAAACACTGTCCACTCTGCTGGTTCTCATCCAAACTTTATTAGCCAATTTATCTGTTCTGCTGTCATTAATTCTTACTATGTTTTTTTCTTTCTTCATTTTGCACTTATCCTGAGTACACTATGCTCCAAGAAGCTAGAACTACTAAGCAGATGTTTCTGCTTTGCGGACTCCGGCATTCCATACTTGGTTGTTTCTTGACAACTAGAAATCCTGACTGGGATGTTTCATTTTTCTCACATGAGCTATGGGAGCACCACAGAATAACATCTAATCAGTACTAATTCCTGTAGCTTGTATTAACATTAATTACTCAACTTTGGGGACAGAACATACCCTTAGCAAATTTGCAGATGATGCTAAACTGAGGGAATGCTTAACATGCTGAACAGCAAAGTTACAATCCAAAGAAACTTGAATATTGGGCCA
This sequence comes from Chiroxiphia lanceolata, assembly GCF_009829145.1. Taxonomy (NCBI): domain Eukaryota; kingdom Metazoa; phylum Chordata; class Aves; order Passeriformes; family Pipridae; genus Chiroxiphia; species Chiroxiphia lanceolata. The sequence goes on from NC_045641.1 coordinate 58,954,278, forward strand.
AAAGGAACTTCATGAAGTGCAGAAAGGGGAATGCAGAGCTCTGCACCTGGGGAGGAATAACAGCAGGCATGAGTGCTGAGCTAGAGCAGGTGTCAAGTTGTGAGTTAGCAGTGAACTCTCGTTGCAGTCAACATGAACTGCACACTGGGCAACATCAGGGGCAGCGTTGCCGGCAGGCTGAGGGGACTGGTGAAATAGTTTCATGTTTGTGGACTTTGCAGCCCAAGAGGGAAAGGGAGAGAAGAGAGAGAATCAAGTAGAAGCCTAATTAGGATCATCAGGCACTTGGAGGACCTAGAAGGACACAATTGGGCTAATGTAGCCTGATGAAGAGACTATTAGTCTGACTAACCACAGCATACAGCTACCTGGTCAGGAACTACAGAGGTGCCTGAGACAAACTCTTCTCAACAGTGGCAAGTGGTACAAAAAGGGGCAAAAGTTACATGTTGCAGCTTGGCAAGTTCAGGTTAGACATTAGGAAAAACCTCTTCACTCTGAGGGTTGTGCAGCACTGGAACAGGTTACCCAGAGAGGTCAGGGACTCTCTGTCCTTGGAAGTTCTCAGGACTAAGCTAGGGAAAGCAACAGCTGATCTGACCTAGTGCTGGCAACAGCCCTGCTTTGTGTGGGAGACGTGACCAGAGGCATCCAGAGAACCCTTCCAGCCAGCACTCCAATGCTTGTATGAATTTGGGGGATGCAGGCAGCCAATCTAAAAGAATCCTGTTGCAGTCAGACTTTACTTGAACAGCCCGTAGTTATGAAGTGTTACTGAGAAGTGAACTGTGTCTTCACGTACAACGGGAAATCTATTTTCCCAAATCGTGCTACATGTGTTATAAAGCTGCACCAGAGTACATGACTCCCAGATGAGGGCAACTTTTCTTACTGGCTTATGCCCCAGTTCCAGGAGACTTGTAGAACTTATATGCCAACATATATGTATGGACTTTGTTTTAAGCCTTTGCATTTATTTGTTATTTGGTTAAACTCCAAAAGTATGTGCATAATTCTTTAATGAATCAAAGGATTTGCACGTCCTTAGCTGGCTCCTGGTGGTTGTTCTATTCCTGAGGTACCTCAGCTGTGGCTAACTCTGAAGAATTAGGTCAGACAAACAGAATGTACATTTTACATTGTGCACATCTGTGTCCCTTATTCAGGTTACCGGTTCACAAAATATCATATCTGTATTCCAAGTGAAACTTCCATGAAAACACAAGCTGCTCCCACCTTATGAGTGCAGTCCTTCCCCGAAGGAAAATCCCTCAACATCTGCAGAAGCGATAACTATTTCATCAAGAGTGTTTGCTGTCCCTTGCAAAATCCACCCAAAACAGCTGAGAAGCATTTTAAAAGGTAAAATAGAGCTTGCAAGACATCCATGACATGCTGCAGTGCTTCATCAGATTCTTGTCTTGTTACACTAAAGACAAGAATGTTAGCACTGTAGATGATTAATTATTTATAGGACTCATTAATTTGCTGTCAAACTGCCAGAATTATTTTTTTCACAGTATCTCGTGTGAGTGAAAACTGTAGAGCCTAAATTCCAAGTGTGTTCCAGGCCTGTGGAAACCTTTGCTAAGGCTCTTTTTCAAGTAATCCTGTACAAAGTTTGGGGGAATGGGATTATATGTTGAGACATTTTCATTTGACTGCAGTATTTGGATAATATGCATATCTGTAAGAGTGTATGCTGTGTGAGATTAAATCTCTGAAAACTCAGATGTGCATTGTCCTGTTCAATGCACTTTTCCAGAATTGTTTTGTGTTTCTCTACTTGTTTTCATAATTTTTGTTTTTGTATACTTTTCTGACACTCTTATTCCATGGAGATAATGGTTATACCTAATGTAGAAAAAGCCTTTGCTATATTCAAACCTCATTATATGACCAATACTTTCTGATAGGTTTGAAAGGATTGCAAGATGTCATTTGCAGCTAAGAAGAGGTAAGTTAGTGAATCTCCTATTTGTTAAAGGCTTCTTATCAGTAGAGAGATAAGAACTATAATGAACACTACATGCATGTAATATGAAGGCAAATTATGGGGTGCTGCTGACAGATTTTATCTTTTGCTTCCTTTCCAAAGTATAACACTTTGAGGCTTCCTGATTTGAACTTTGGCTTCAGAAATATGGAAACTTACATGTCATATTAACTGTAAAATCTGCAAATCCTTCAGTCAGCATCCTGTTGTCCAGTATTGTGTCTTTATCTTGAAACATTGACATTTGCTTAGTGTAACCGAATTTGTGTTATTGTAATACAAATTACTTCATCCAGGAAAGCAAGAATAACAACGTTCAACTACTGTGACTTCTTGTTTGATCCTCACTCATGCTTTAATTTCCATATCATTTATGTATTATAGGAAGCCAGAGACAGAATTAGTGTCAAGAAAAGCCAGAAAGAAAAAATTGCTCGAACATGCAAGATTCTCCTAGAGTCAGCTTGTTCAGCCATTATACTAAATACATTTGTAAAAGGTTCTTTTTGTCACATCATTTTATCCTGAAGCTGTGATCTAGTCAAACGAAAGAATGGAAAAGTACCACATCCTATAATATGCTTGGGTACAAAACACTTATTTGTGCCTTTTCTAAAGCTGTTACATTGTCCTGTTTTCAGCCCACTGGACAATGTATGGGGCTCACAGATTGCTTTGTACCTCTGCCAGCTGCCCTCTGTGTGGTGATAATGCTCATTTATGCCTCCTCTACTGTTGTAACACAAGTGGCCCATCTGCAACAGGAGTAGTATGTGCCTCAGCAGCTACCCCTCTGAAGGAGTCATAGTTGGACCCTCCGGAAAGGTTTAGATCAACACTTAAAGTGGATGCAGTAACCCATTTCTTTATGAGAGACCCAGCATGTGTTTTGAAAAGAAATCATACTTAAAACTGTAAGTATTTAAAAAAAAATTTGGGTTTAGGCTTCCATTGGGTATTGCTGTTAATCTCTGTGGATCTCCTGGTCTTTTTAAATGCGTATCATTGAACTAGGATTAAGATATATGCATATAAAATTAGGAGACTCCTATGTGAAATACAGATTTTTTTAAACAATTACTTGTTATTGACAGGAATACTTGATGCTGGAGATACCATTTGGTGTGTGGCCAAGGATAAAAACCCATAAGCAAGTATCCATGGTTTAGAAAGGGAAACTGGAAGTGAGGATGATATCCAGCTCCAGATTGTAGACACCTGCATTAGGAATATGAAAGAGAGATCTCCATGAGAGATGTGTGCATAAGTACCCATTCTAATCAGAGGAGAATCAGTGTTTTATTTAGCTGTCTTTTTTTAATAAATATCTAATCAAGAGAAACTCTTTTAAGGTACCTGAAGTATCATCTTTGCACTGGCAAATATGACACAAGGCACAAGGGGATCCTGTGCTCTTCTGCACACAAATGAAAGTTGGGAAAGATACCACAGGATAACTGAAACAGCATCATGAGGACAAATAAACAAGCCTAGATCTCCAGTGTCTATTCTGGGAGTTCAGACATCAGGACCACAGGTTAATACATACAGGTCCTTTAGATATCTGAATTTCAGTGTAATGAATAATCTGAGTGAAGAATAGTCTTCATTGAAGTTTGGGAGGATACAAATTCATTTTACATATATGTCTGATGATCCATTAAAAAATTTTTCCAAATTGTCGGACTAGTTATAGATGAGTCTTTAATTAATAGCTACAGTCATCCAAACTCTGAGCTCACCATCTAACAGCTGTGCAAAAGTTGTCCTACTGGGCAATGACAGAGCTCAGAGGATGAATTCATGAAAGTCCTTCGTTTTGTTCAATGACTCCTTGATGGACAACTCAGTGACTTACTAGGTGGTTCTGGCTCATGTAGGAATAAGCCTAATTACTTTCTTTGGTCTGAGTAAGTCAGAGTGTTCTCTACTTTTTTGTCTTTTGTTAATGCCCTGGGTGTAGACTTCCTTCAGAGAAGCAAGCTCCAGGGATGCAATTACATCCTAAACCTATGTGGACCCATAAGATTCACCAGTTGTTTGCTGTTTATCAGAGCACAATACCTGAATCCAGTCTGTTTAAAAGTTGGTTTTCTCAGAAACTCTGAGTATTAGAATATTCTTATGTACAGGCAAAGTTTTCACTTCCAACTGTGCAAGAAACCCATGGATCTAGACAAGACACCTGAGTTTCTACCCTTGCACTGTGTTCTTTGGACTAAGGCCAGCTGCATCAGGATCTCTGTAATTCCTCTTACGTATCTTTTATGCAGCCCATTTTTCTCCCCCCTGAGTGTTCCCAGTATACCCAGTATATAAACCCAAATTCTTGTCAGTTGAAACTGGTGAACTGATCTATGTGATACTGTGTTCACATACCCCCAGCCTTTTTTAAGTGGCTTCTTGTTTGTTGGATCCTAAGGTAAATCAGTCTGCAATCAGGAACATTTACCCTAATCACATTTCTATACACTTTTTCAGAGGTCTAAATTTCACCATTTCCTCCTGAACTGTTCACTCCCTTTCTCATTTGTTGTGACAGTCACATTTTGGTATTTGCATTGCTTATTCAAATGTCAGTTCTACTCAAAGATTAATGAGAAAGACAGTAGACTCCCTACAAGAAAGCGTACAGGAGGCACCAGGTACAATTCAGCCTGTACCTTGTTCCTAGTCTGTATCTTCCTGTTGAAAAATACTGTGTTATATCTGCAGTTCAAAGAAGCTTCTTCCAGTATTACACTGAGTTCATCAAAGTAATGGTGATTTACACTAGCTCATGGCCTAGTTATGATCAATTTTTTAGAAATAGCCTAGCAGAAAAGTGTAGTGAATGCTAAGGATTATCAAATAAGCCCTATTTGTGGTTCGCTCTGTTACATATCTCACTGGTGTCCCAAATGCTTGTGTGGTTCTCTCTGAGGAAATGATTCTTCCATTTCAGTTTTGGTTTCTTCATCCTACCTTCTGTGTTACGAGTTTTTTTTTCAGAGAATTACCTTGCAGCAGAAGACCATAGCATCTTGGGTGAAACAGTCAATGGGTAGAAACTGCAATCTGGGCATTTTCAAGGGGAAATCAAATTACGCAGTTTGCTGTATAAAGCACAAACAAATTTTAGTCTGGTTGGCGCTTATCTATTTTTGCAAGTACATCACTTTGGAAAGAGACTTGCTCAGCTAATCTATAGCTGTCATGGAAATGAAATTTTTCCTTCCTCCAAACCAGTAACGGGCACCTGGCAAGCTTGCTTGTGCACCCATGCATTCAAGTCTAGCGGTTTCCATGGCAACCCATCAAACTGTCGCACGGGTTTTCTAACATGCTGCCGCTTCACAAACACAGGACAAGCTGTTTTGCACAAAATTCCTTTGTAATGCTGTTCTGTTTTCTCTCTGAAGACAATTCAGCAAAGCTAACTGTTTGCAGACTGCAAAAATTGCTTCTTGTTTCAGCTAAACCAGCTCATCTACGTGAGAACATTCTGGCTGAATCTTTCATAAACTCACTGAAAAATATATTTTAGGCAATTAAATTCCCCATCTTTAGATAAGAAAAAGAAAAAAGCTCCTTTTAAAATGGAAGTATATTTATACTGTGATTTTGTTAATATACTGCCTATGTCTCTGGTTCCCTCCTAGGAAGATGCTTCTATGCCAAACTTGAGAAGCCAGACACAGCTGCCTCTTCTGTGAGACTATCCTGCCAACTTTTCAGTTAGTTGGATAAAGTTGTTGAAGGAGTTCAGGGACATGATCTCTGTGAGAAGAGAGAGGGGACTCAGAGATCTAAGAGGTCTTATTCACTCTATGGCTTAAGGCCTGTCTGGTGACAGAAAAACTGAAGGCTTCTTTAATTATGAGTAATTTAGTTTTCAAGCTCTATCCTAACATACCCTACAAACAAGTTTTCAGAAGAGCTTCAAAGTCTCAGTCTGCTACTCTTTCATTAACACTTTCCGAACATGCAGGTTTCAGATATCATCCAACATATATTCCTTCTAGGTTTTCTCTTTCAGTAAAACTCATGGCACGTACCCTCCTACCATGCAACTCAACATTTATTTATTAGTCAGCCAATAGCAAGGTTTTCCAGACCATTTTTTGATTCACACACTTCTCATTTTTAAAAATGATTCCTGTATCTTAGAAGCTGCCAGCTCCTATAAGTGAGGAGTATGTTATGAGACTTTTTAAAAATATCAAGCATTTTTCTGCATGAGTTTCTTCCCTATGCAGTACTGTTTTACTGATATCAGCAGTTGGCCTTCATTTAAATTGGAAAAGCATCAAACACAATGATTTCTTCTTGTGGAACAGCAAAAAATAGTTAATGATACATGTGAGATGAAGCTCAAAGAAAAAGTTCAAAGAACAGGACAATTAGTTGGCAGGAGCCAGAGAATTAATGCACAGCAAAATTTACAAGAATGTCTTATCCAGTGAATTTTTATAATAGAGATCAGATAGAGTTGGTAGCTGAAGAAGCACAAATGGGATAAATGTCCATTTATCAAGAAACATCTTTCAGCTGAGGAAACTGAATAGTGCATACTGTAAAAGATTGAATACACTTAATATTGGCTTGCTTAATGGAAAACTTTGTCTATGCTATTAGCTTTAATTTAATGCTAATTTGCCCATTTAATAACAATTGATATTAAACAGTTTCCTATTTAATGTTAATTGAAAATCACTGGTCTCCTATTCCAGACAATATTTAATGTCACTTATTTCAACTAATGACAAAAAATGCATTTTTATTTTGACCTTAAAACTTTGCAGGAAATGTAAAGTACAGAAGAAGCGCAGATCACTCAATAGAACTATACGCTTTAATTTAATTGTGTTATTGTTGAAAAAAATTACCATTAAAGCCCTAGCAATGTAATTAAATGCCACTAACCACAAAGGATACACTGAGATGATTCTGCAGTGGCAGTAAACCGAGTCATACTTGTGCTTGTTCCCTTTAATTTTTTTCCCTTATTTTTAATTTCTGTTTGAGCGTAGGCATAAAGTGGTTGTAGTAAGGAAAGGAATTCCACTTTGATCGCCACCTTTTCCAGATTAAAGCATGTACTCACCCTCCGAATTTCCAGGACACGTGCCACTGGCTTGCTAATAAAAAGTGATGGCATAACCCCTTGATTTGTATTCACTATTTTTCTAGCTCTGTGAATATACGCTTAAAATACGCCTTGCGGATTCTAGACTGTGAACTGTAAAAAGATTCTCAGCACCCAACAGCCTTTCCCTACAGATATGCACAAGCTTCTTTTTAGATCCAGAATCTAATGTTTTTTGGAAATTATATCCTATCTCTACTGCAGGTGTGTTGCTTGTATCACATGGACCATGTGTGTTGCCTTTTCATAAAATACCTCTGTCGCTTCCCTCATGCATGTACATGCACAGAGGAAAAAGAATACATGACACCTGAGGGTAAGATCATAAAGTGAAATATTTTTGCATGCTGTGGTAACTACATTTGCATCATTATTTATAAGTGGCCTGCCAGTGTAGCTGTCTAATCTGCTACTGATGTCAGGATCTTCTTACAGCCTTCAGTCTTGCTATACTTCTTTACTATCATTTTCTTTTGCAGGATTTGTGACTCCAGTTTGACACAAGGTATCCTGGTTATGTTTTCTGTGCATTATCTTACTGGTTTATTTCAAAAAGTACAATGAGTTAATTATACTATTATGTTTCCTACATGCTGGAGAGAAGCTCTAACAGCTTTCTGTCAGTTGACCCAGGCATGGCTATTTCCTAAGTAATTTCTCTTCACCAGCAGAATAGTCTCCCGCTGAGAATACTCCCTCCTTATTGTGGAAATATGTATTTTGGTAGGTTATATTAAATAACAGTAATGTTAATAATCTCCACTGCATTTTCCAACCATTAAGGCAGGGAAAAAAAAAAGAAAAAAAAAATCATGATTTATAATGTTAGGGCATAAAATTATTGCCCATTCCTTCCCTGAGGGGAAACAGGTTTCCTGCACAATTCGCAATTCTTTCCCACAGTGAATATAGCCTGTAGCAGTCTTTTAAAAGCAAAGCTAATTGTAGAGGAGTGGGAGGCAATACGAATGGCATTACTTTACTGTTTGCCTCATTGCTCTCGCACACAGAGAGTGAAGAACGAAATCAGGAATATGGTAATGGGTCCGTTTTGGACGGGAGGTGGACGAGTCTATTGTGAGCACCACTGATGGATCATCCTGCTTCTGATTCTGATTTGTGCTGACATGCAAACATCCATATATCTGAGTCAGTCTGAGGCACTGAACACATCAAGCTGTTTCTCTCCCAGTGCTTGCACTGATAATTCATCTTCTGCACTAAAATTTGACAAGCATAAAATTTTGAAAAGGTCAAGTCTGGGGTCTCCTGAGATTATTTTTGACCTTAACTTTGACAGCAAATGAAGGAAATCACTAGCTGTATGCATTTTGCAAGTGCATTGAGCCACTGAGGCCTGGCAAGTTCCTGTTATTAGTAGGATTAGTGATAGCAACCTTTCCATAGTTAATGGAAGCCATCGTTGACATTAGAGTCTTGGCAAATACAGAAGGGCTTGAGTCGCTACAGGGGCAGAATAAATACATGCAGTTTCCAAACTGGAAATCCCACTGTTTTGAAACCATGAGACCATACCCTGGTATGGTCTTTGATCTCTGAGGTATCAGCATTTCAGAAGCAGATACTAAATGATGATACTTTGATGAGGTTTTTTTATGTTCTTCTTCATGGTGACCTAAAATCTCTGAATTGCTGGTCTGATGACTGTGATGTCTTATCCACCTGGAACAGGAAAATAATCCCCACTTAAATGTGGCTTTACAGGGTCAGGTTGGAAGGTTTAAGAAAATATCCCAGACCAATCTTTGCCATCTCCAAAGGCAACAGTAGGGAAACAGGGAGGATATCTGTGTACTCGGTCATTTCCACCATCAATAAATTACAGCTATGACACTTCTTCTAACAGGTGTGCTCTGAGAGGAGCCAGTTCAGTGATGGAGTTACTTATGCAGAAGGTATGTCCAAATCCATTTTACATGTGCACCAGAATAAGAAAGTCCAATTAATTGAAGTTTAGGTAAAATTTAAGAACTCTGTGTTAGGAAATGGTCATGCCTAGGAGACTAACCACCCATAAATTATACATGTAGAAGTGCATTGAAGTCCTCTTTCCCAGTTTTACCTGATTGATGTTAACCTCTGCATGACAGTTATAGAAAGAAAAGGAGGAATGAATCTAGCAAGAATATTGTGAACTTAGTATTAATGAAGGAGCCCTTCTGAGAGCAAGAGGGAAGGAGACATAGGCCACAAAACCAAGAGATACCGCATTTTAACAGATGGAGATACTCCAGCACAGAAAAAATGGGAGGAACTGAGATGAAAGTTCACTGAGATGCTGAAGAAGCACATGTACTGCAAAGTAGCATTGCAACAGATTGCTTTATTGTTTCATATTTGTTAATGCTTCCATTTTATTACAGCCATGCTTTAAGACAAATAACTTGATGTCATTCAAGTGAAGTGATAAAACAGACTCTGTGCAATTGATAAAACAGACTCTTCAACCTGCCTTGCATAGGCTGATTGGAGCATCAGTGCAACAAAGGTGCCTATAATTTTCATCTCTAAGATAATAGATATTTTATGCTTGTACCTCCAAAGAGCAAATGCATCAAAACTAATTGGCAAGCTTGCCAAACCCAGTTCAACAGAGAATTTATGAAAATTCTTTTGACAATTTATGAAAATTCTTTTGACATTTTATAGGCACCAATGTAGACTTTGGCCAAATCAATATAAATATTATTTATTAGTGAAACCTTACAGATTTTTAGTAGTGGCTTGGTTTGCTTTTATAAGTCTTGTTGGTTTTACTAAATATTGCTTTTAGGGAACAGAGATAGGTTCACTTTCTTTAAGATCATTCCTCCCTTTCAGTTTTTGATTTAATCTATTTAGAATGGAAGATAGATCCTTTGCAATGAAAAAGAATGAATATGACATAGGAAAAGACAGAGCTGGAGCCAGGGCTGGTACAGGCCCACAGGCTGGTCGACTTTTTTTGCCAGAGAGTCAGAGATCTTCCAGCCACATTCCCTTGCTGCAAACAGTGCTGTCTATGTGTCCCACCTCTACCCATTTTCCTGGTCAGTCAGCAGTGCTGATTCCTCCTGTTTGCATACCTGGTTCCAGCACAGCACTCCCACTACGGGGAAATACCTCATCTGCCTCTTGGCACGTGCTCTCTGGCCCAGTTTTTGGATGGCTGTCTAGTAGTGATGCATTTCACTTCCAAAAGGAAACAAACAAACAAACCAACCAACAAACAACCCCCTGGTGTTTGTTAGAAAAAAGTAATCTTAAGGCAATTCAGAAACTGTTGAAATTGCAGGCAATATGGTCCTGTTTTTTTCCCTACTCAATTTCTGTTTTGGCTGTACAGTATGTCAGTTTATTTTTTATTTATAATTATTTTTAATATCCCAGCCAGCTGAGCTAAAAGAGTTCAACTTTAGAAACAGGCTATAATCTATTTTGATTTGTCTTGTGTGCTGTGTAAACTGTCCCAATCTTAGGTATTTGTGCCTTTTAGCATCTTATGGCCCACAGAGTACAGTGATAAACCTTTTATACCTTCAAAGTCATACCCTTGCTCTATATTATTCTATAATCCTCTAGATTGAATCACCACTGAAGGTAGCATACAATGGAAGGAAGGAAGGAAGGAAGGAAGGAAGAAGATTAACTTTCATAGTAGCAAGAGACATGCTGCAAAGAAAAAAACCTCATTTAAGGAAACAAAAGAGCTGATTGTATCTACTGAGAAAAAAATAATGAAAGAAGCAGTCTCTTAGGAGGTGAAATAAAACTTGAGTATTGAGTTCTACTGCGACTATTTTATGCTTTGGAAGATTCCTTTATGCAAGGGTAATCTTCTGGCAATATCTAACTGTACAAGCAGTATACCTAAAAACTATGGAAGAGTTTAAGAGGATGGTTGAGAAAATGAGACATGATTTGAGCAATGCTGGTCTTCAACACAGTTAGCATCTTGAGATGTTAAGTCCACTGGAAAATATTGTCAAGAGTATGTAGAATTTTCTCTTAGAACCATGCATTTAACATGACCCTTAGTGAAGCCTTCTAGTGCACAAGTCTTGGACTGATCTGTAGTCATCTGTAGCCACCACTCTTCCATTTGCTGACATTTTGCACTGACTTTATGTAAAGGATGACAGTGGGCAAATACACCCATGAGCTTTCTGTCAGACTTGTGGGCATGCGTGTGCGCACTGTGCCTTGAAGAGTGATGAAAATTTTGTCAGTGATGTAAAAAAAGTTGTAAATACATGGTGTAGCATTCTAGCTTCAAGGGTTTAAAGCAATACAGCATCTGTTGGATGATTTCATTGTCATTAGTAGCAGCTGTCAGTGAGAGTGGGAGGCAGCAGAGGAAAAGCGTTCAGTTTGATCTACACTGAATTCTACTTGCAAAAATTCCTAACTCCTCTCTGAAGAGTTTCCAAACAATTACTAGTAATTTGCATTGAAGATAACATTTTATCCTCTTCTGTAAAGAAGATCACAGCGACTGCATCTTATTTGTGGCCCTTGCACTGACAGAGGAAAAGTTTTAGAGAAGGCTCAGTTGTCATTTTGCTTAAATTAAGTGAGTTGCTCTGGATCCTACAAGACACTGAATTCCTGGTCTCCCCAGGCAAAAATCTCAGCATGCAATTACACTTGAGCTAGAGATACTTTCTCACAAGATCCTTTGCTGAACCAGAGCTCAGCAACAATCAGTTAGTTCTCTACCTATTTGAACTTACGTGTTGTCAATATGCTGGGGTTGGTATCAACGTCTAGGTCAATTTTTTAATATTGGAAGGTTTTGGGAAAGGTAAACCTATTTAGTGCAAGTGTCTTGGAAAAGCTGTTTAGCATTGCCACAGAGGAGCTATTTTTTTTATTTTAAATATTTAGAAAAACTGTGTTTTTCGTATTTCTTTTCGTGTTGAAGAAAATATGATTTTTTTTTAGTTGGTGAAGAGACATGCCCAAACTTCCCAATAAAGGGACTTTTGAAGATATAAGCCATAAACTGGAAGAAAAAACAACTTGCAATGGAAAAAAATGTGGAATTATTCTGTAGTTTGGAAAGTAAAATCTGAAAAAAGTTGTCTTTTCTCTCTTTTATCTGAAATACATAGAAAGCATAGTAGTTGTTGATTCACATTTTTCAGTCTACAGAAGTATTGCCATTACATGTAGTGTGCTTGTTACAGAGTATGTGAATGCAAGATATAAAAATGTACTAGTTCCTTATGGTATAGACTGATATGGCTGCTGTTGTGTTGTTTCATTGACTTGTCACATACATCAGGAGCGCAAAAGTGCATGTCTATGTTAGACAGTAGAATCAAGGGCCACACTAGGAATTGAATCTTAGCTCTTTTTTATTCATAGGTCATTAATCAAATTGTCTCACACTAATTTTATAGATATTTACGATTAAATTGGATCTTGCTTTCTCCATAAACATCCCATCTTTTGACTGCATTTGGGCTTCTAGTGGAGGAAAATTATGCTGAGCTTGTGTCATCCTTAGCAAGACATTACCTTGACATAAAATGCGGGGTCAAACAAGGGTAGGTGCCTTATTGAAAGAAGAAATAGCTTTTACAGGAAGCCTGTCTGGTGAGGTAAACATTCCCATCACTCCAGGTTCTTTCAGGGGAGTGTTAGCCAGCATATATATGTCATTGTCAGTTCCAAGTAGTGCAAAGACTAAAGGAAAACAAAGGTCCCATGTGCTTCTATAACACACCTCAAACACACCGAAGGTCAGGCAGCTGCATCAGTTTGAGAGTTGTATTTTTCAAACATTGAAAAAACCAAAATAATAAAAAATATTGTAAAAAAGCAATGTGTTCTGTCCTGCAGAAAGTTTATTTGATTTTTTTCTGAACTTGAAGCCACCTACTAACCTGAACATTTCAAATGTCATTCCTGAAAGATAATTTCTTAAAATGTGAAGCACATTTTAAACCATGAATGTAGTTAAGCAGAAGAATTTCTACTGAATTGTGATGGATTCTCTGTGATGGATTCCCTGTTCTTGAAAACTGCGACATTAAAAATGATCATTCTTCCACAGAGAACACACTTGTCTAAACAGAAATAATTCACTTCTGAAAATCACATGACCTGTGTTGTGCCGTTGGCCAGACTACACTGTCTGGTACTATGGGATTATTTATGGGTATATCTGTGAGGCACTGTTCACTGAAGAATCAGTTTTTGTTCAAGGATTTTTATTGATTACTGGCGCTTTTTTTAACTCATTTTTCTTCTCAGTATCTGCACATTAAAATTAAATTCTAATTACTTATTTGTGGGGGAAAACTGGGAAAATGTTTGTCTTCATTTCCTCACGCAACTGTTTTGCTGCAAGCTAGAAGAGTGGGTGAGAGAGGCAGAAAGCTGTAGGCAAGGGTTATACCAGTCTGTTAGGTCTATGCCTCTTGATGCTTACCATGCTGAAAACCTTGGCAGCTCCCACCTGAGCAAATCACAGGCACAGACAACAGCAGCACACGCATCTTATTTAAAGGATGAGAGAATACTGTTTTCTGCTGTTTCAGCTTTGGGAAACTACATCGCTCTTCTGTTCTCCAGATAAAGTAACAGTTGAGGGAAGTGGGAGCTTGGCTGCAAGCAGAGCAAGGACTAGGGAAGAAAGTGCAGTGTTTAGTAGCTTCAAATTGTTTTCTTGACACCAGCATGAAACTGAAATGGTGAAAAGTCCTTAGTATTGGTCCTGCTCCCTCATATGCTACAGTCTGTGAAGGAGTCATTACCTTCTAACCACCTTTCCTCTGCCCTGTCTGTAAGTAGAGAGGTACACAGACCTTTCCATGGAATAATAGAATAGTCCAAGCTGGAAGGGACCCACAAGGACCATGGAGTCCAGCTCTTGGCTCTGCACCAGGCAACCTCAAATCCTACACTTTTGCTGATATATGAATGTTTATGTAGACTGTATAGAAATGTCTGGCTTTTAAACTACTGCAAAGTGTACCCAGGATGGTCTAAAATTTGGCTTTTCATGTTTGAGATTTCAGATCTATGAAATTCTTCTGTTCTTTCCTATACCTAAAAGTTTTGCTTGGGCTACTACTCATGAATGCTTGTAGTATTTTCTCTTGGAGGAGTGATTGCAAATAAAGCATAACTTCATTTTTAATGTTAATTTATAATGTCTTATGACCAGAGCAATTAAACTGTTGCTGCTAAAGGTGAATATATATGGCAGGATTTTATTTATGCATATTCAGAAAGAGTTTGAGGGTGAGTCTAGTGGAAAAATAAATACTGGCAATGTTTTGAAATCTCAAAGTCAAAAGTGCTATGGCTAAATCAGTGATGATGCTGGTTTATATAATGCCTCTTTTAGTGGGAAGAAAGCATGACATATTCACATGACGTTATTTTTGCCTCCCTAGATGGCCTTTCTCAGGAAACTGCAAAATTTGCTTTTTCAAGAAATGCTTGCAGTATTTATGAGTTTTTCTTGTTTTTCAAATATTCAGTGTTGTGGATAAAAGCAAAAATTTGCTGTCAGTATTTCCATCTCTGAAGTACTGCATCAGTGAGTTAGTGGCTGCATATATAGATGGTTTTTTCTCACCCACCTATAACTGTTTCCTCCCCCCAAAAAGGTGAAGAATTTGAATTACCAAGAAATTCAATAGAATATTGTCAAGATTCTCTTGAACAAACATCTTTTTCAATTATTTGAACTGGATTTTAACTAAGGGAGTGAAGAAGAGAAAACAAGAGCAAAACCTAGCTGTTCATCATCTATATCAATCCAGCTTTCATTAGGACTCTTCTAGTTTGAATTAATCTCTGCAATGACTTCAAATTTCTGATATCATAAATTCCCTTAATTAGTTTTGGCACTAGGGCAGTAATTGCCATACTCGCTGATTGTGATCTTTTACAAGGCATCTTGACATGTTATCACACTGAATGTGCACTTGATAGAGGGATGTGTCACATCTTAAACGATGTCTGTCTATCTCTGGTTTTGGAAATCTACTCCTGAAACAACTGTACTGCAACACTGGTGAAAAAAGACTGTAACAGGTCAAAGATGCTTCTGAAATGTCATCTTTTTTTTTTAATCCTGATGGAGTGGTACCTGCTGATCACTAGTTTCTGCATTGAGAAAAAAACCTTTTCTAAATTGATGAGGAATTGGCATAATTCAGATATGATGCAAGGAGACTGTGAAGATGAAGGTTCATTTCAGTCACATTGTATATTTTTACCTGATAATAGTTAAATAGTTCCACCTTGTTATTTCCTGCATCTCTCAAGGAAGTTGTAGCTCCCTGCAGCTCTAGTGCAAGTCAAGAATGAGTACAGTTCATTTGTCAAAATGTCAATGACTTATTTCAGAATAACCTGTACAGTATCTACAAGTATCAGATTTATTTCTCTGGTGAGACACTGAAAGCAGTTTTATTGCAGATAAATTGACACTGGAAACAAGCTCTCCCTTTCCCTTGCAGCATTCCTAGGGGTAGCAACCCAGACAGTGCCATGGGAGCCTTTGAAGGACTGTGTATGACTGAGAGTTTTAGTGCACAACAAATAAACATACATAAACTATCAGATGCCACCAGATAAACTGCTGGAAATGTAAGGTGCAAAAAGGGATGTACATTCAAACACTCACACAGGTATTAGCCTGTGTCCACATATAGGCATACACAAAATATGTGGGTACACCTACACATACCTCCAAAGCATGTAAGATGAAGCAAAGGTTTTCCTGTTTCACTGTATCCATAAACGTACAAAAGCTTATTACTTTCTCACCTTTAAAACTTAATATCCACACAGAGAGGAACAATTAGGCAAATGTTAGACTCATATATTTATCATGTCAGTATTAGAGGCAATTTGTTAACATTGATGGAGTATTAAAAAGGGGGTGATAGCATTATATAGACTTGGCAACACCCTAAGGAGAGAGGAAAAATGAGGAAGAGCTTAGAAAACCCTTTCCTGGTAGGCTCCTGTAATTTATGATCTCCAGGAGTACAGAAGAAAGGTGGGAATGAGCCGGGAGTTTTGGATGTATCAGTTTTTCCCTGTGGCACATGCCATCCCCAAGACAAGTATAGCTGTAATTATTTCACTTGCTTGAGGACCAGCATTTTTTATCAGGAAAAATGTGTTTCGCATCCTTCCTGCATTTAGCAGAAATAAAATACCCCTACTAGCTTGATGACATGTAGCACACTCAATTTAAAAGAGATGTTTCCTTTTCTTTTCAAGTGCCTTCTCTCTTAGCCCCATACTTTTGAAACTATTCACAGAGTAACAGCATGATGATTGCTTTCTAAAATCCTCTTGAAGTGTCATTAGATTTCGTTGGATTTTGTAATAAGCTATGAACAACTCTTTGAGACCCATGAGTATAAGTGCATTTATTTTGCTAAACTTCATTTTGCTTTCCTCTGTTGCTGAGGGCTAATATTTGTTTTGTCTGACACCTTTTAAATGTAATAAAAGACTGTGGACATACATAGAAGGAGATGACTGCGTCTAATCAGTGATTGACTGCAAGTAAGAACAATATTTGATTTCTCTCTCATACTACCAATAAAGGAAAAAAGAAAGATAGAGAGGAAGTGGTGGTGATTTCAATCTTTCTCGTTAAAACCTGCAAAGGAATTATCAACTACATAAGCCTCGGTGTTGACATAGTAGATGATTTGAAGCATAAGCAGCCCAGTCTACCTCTTGCTTCTGTCTCTGACTTGTACTGGGGCAGATGAAAATGGAGAGGGCTGAGATAAAGGATTTGTGGAGGGCAGTCACACCAATGTGGTGCTTGGCTTCAGAAAGCCATCTGCTCGCAATGCTTTCCTAAGACATGTGTTTCCAATGGAAAATAGCTTGTGTTTATAATCTCAGTTTCTGAATTTCCCTCTTGCAGGTGTAGAGAGAAAATGCAAGGCAAGGAAGAGCCAGGCACCGTGCGTGGGATCGAGAACATAAAATTAAACCATTGAATCCAATTTTCTATTACTCTACATTCCAATTAAGCTAGCAGGCTTGAAAAGATATAGAAATAATTAATCTTCTTCATAGTAGCTTGTACGTTGCTGTTTGGGTTCTGTGATGAGAACAGTGTTGAGAACACAGGGATGGCATCAAAGGCCTTTTCTGCTTCTCAAACCACCCCACCAGAGAGGAGGCTGGAGGTGCATAAGAAGCTGGGAGGGGTCACAGCAGGGACAGCTGACCCCAGCTGACCTTGGGGGATATTCCATGCCATATGATTTTGTGTTCAGTAATAAAAATCTGGGGAATGAAGAGGAAAGGAGGGACATTCGGAGTGATGATGTTTGTCTTCCCTAACTACTTAAGTGTGATGAAGCCTTGCTTCTCTGGACATGGCTAAACACCTGCCAGCTGATGGGAAGTAGTGAATGAATGCTTTGCTTAGGTGTGCAACTTTTGCTTTACCTAATGAACTGTCTTTGTCTCAACCCACAAGGTTTCTTATTTTCACCCCCCTGATTTTCTCCCTACAGCTGTGTGGAGCTGAGCTATCAATGAGTGTTAACAGACAGCAGTCTTTTGTGGTGCCCAGTGAAGGGCATGACCCACAACCTTAGTATTAGTCCCATGCTTCCATGCCAGCAAAATGTGTCTTTTTGGGCTAAATGCTATTGTCTTAAAGCAGCGTTTGTTTACAGCAGATCAAAAGGGACACAAAAAGGACCCTGTTTATACATGGCAGTGATTACATCTACCTAATATAGACCGCAGTGCAAGCTGAGCATAAAACAGAGATAAGCAGCTCTTTCTTTTTAAAATGAGTCCTTTTTCTCTATGCTAGAAGAAACTGAAAGTTGGAGCTTTTTCTGCCCTTACACTGAATGAATTGGGGATCTAGCCCATAATGTTGTAAAGGCATGTTCTTTTATGAGATTTAACATATGTACCTGGGCAATTCACTGTCAGTTCAGTTAATCAATATAGAGTTGAGTTCTTATGCAAAACTGAGCTTCTAAAATTTTTATGACTGCTTAATGGAAGGGACCAAAGAAAAGCCAGCCAAAGCCCGTGGGCTATTTGGAATTTGAATATGAGTACATTTTGTTCACAACTAATGCAGTGATGCACTCTGCATGAAGAGCAAAATCACAAGTTGTCCCTGAAATAGTTTTTAGATGAATTGGAGGCACATGGTTTTGTTCTTTCATTGTGTACTTAGGACAATAAAAGCCCTGAGAGATCCTACAGGGGACATGTCTTGGATATTTTGTGCTAACTTATTCCAAGTGAAATGTCATAGCTGCTGATTAGAAGCATTCATTAGTTTAGTAATTTGTTTTAAAAAGTTTATGGTATTTCTTTCTGTGTTTTTCTTTTACTAAAAAATTCAAAGTCTCACTAGAGCAGAATAGAGAAAATTATTTTAAGGATTTGTATATATACAGGAATAAATGTTATTTGAGACAATCCTTCCAGAACAGAGTTGTTTTGGTTTTGTTTTTCTTTTTTTTTTCTTACTTTCAGGACACTGCAGATTTACCAAGATGGTACATTGTACTGGATGAACCTCTATTTGAAGAGCACATGTGCACTAGTAAAGCTGTTGGTTAATACTAAGTCTTTTGGTAGATCCAAGTGTTAAGACCTTCTAAAAGACAGTGAAGGAAATAGTATGTGGAAATCATTATAGATGGAACAAGATAAACCAGTGATAGTAATTTTTCATAAAAGAGAAAAAATAGAGGCTGCTTGTGCCAGTTTAACTTCTTGTGTTAGGAACTGGGACACCTTATTGACACTGGTTAGAAGAGCTTGGTCTGTTCACAAAGCAGCTGATAAACATTTTATAACTTACTTAGGTTAAGATTAAGCGTATTGTAATATTTCACTACCTTAAATAAGCTATTTATTGATATAAGTTTATGCAAATAATAAAAATAAATAAAAGACCATAATGGAGAAGGTGCTCTCCTTCTATTAATCCTGTGCTCATGTACAGGTTCTCATCTTTTGATACCTTAAAAATACCTCTGTGACTTTCGCTCATGAATTTAGGTAACTAAGGTTTTTGGCTTAATAAGTTAAATTCTTTAGAAATAACCTTTACATTTGCTTTGTATAATCTTTCATATCATATACACTTTTCAGTGTAGTTGTTGGCTGCATACCCTTTATATCTCTGTGTGACAGGATATGTATGAGATACTATTTACTTATTTAGTCATTGTATTGCATTTTTAAACAAAAATTCTTTTTATCTCTTACAGTTGCTTGGGGTGGGTTACTTGAACTCTCTTGATTCTCAGCTAATGTCAACATGTGAGAGAAACAGAACCTGTCTTGTTCATGTTCTTTTTTGCTCAAAACTTATTTGTTGCATGTACAAGGAATGTTCAGCATTGCCAAATGGATAACCCCATGGAGACTGACATTATAGCTTGCTGTGGGGTGCTTGTGCCTGGGATGAAGCAAATTCCAGAGCAGCAGGGACCCAAACATCTTTGAGCACAATCTGTCTGATTTTACCGAGTATCTCACAGAGTTCTGGCCTTTGATCCAATGTAGAATGAAAACAAGGTATTTTCTAAAAATGTAATTTCTGTTTGATATTAATCTAGTCCCATATATTCTACTGATCAGGAGAGCATTGTTGGAGGAAATAAACTACCTCGAGAGTGGATACCACCCCACCCTTAACTCAGTGTGCCCAATAATTTATCATCATCATGGCTAGGCTTCGCGAACGAAGATTTGTGAAGGCACTATCCACATTTGCAGCAGGCACGCTGGCCAATAATTTATATAATGCTTAGAAAGAGCAGCCAAACATTGCTTTAAATGGAGGGAGAACTGTACCTGTATTCCTACTAAAAATCCATCACATTTCTCCATAAGCCACCATCTGTTCTCTGTGAAAGCTTGGAACAAGCTGTTTGAAGTAATAGGAGTTGTTGGTTTTACTCAGTTGAGTTGAACAGACATCACAACAACTGCAAACTGGTAAGGTAGTAGCTCTGTGTGACTGTTTCCACTGTTCTGTTGCCACCTCATCTTTCACGGGGTTGCCAGTATTTTACCCATATTTTGTATTCAGCCTAACTCATACACTGTTCGTTTTCTGCAGTATCATCAATACCAGTTTTGGGGTTTGTTTGTAAAGTGTGGCCCAATGGAGTCCAAAATCAGTACCTCAGTAAAAAAGTGAAAAGAAAAAAAAATTCTGTCTATATTTGCATCTGTTTTAGGAGCCAAAAATCAAGGAAAAAAGGAATGTTAAACTTGAGTAGTATACACACTTTGCTTTTGCCCAGAATAGTCTACATGGCAGCCTTTGAAGATTTACTTCATTTGGGGATTGTCTCTTCCCCCTTCCTCAGGAGCCTGGATCAGAGCTGTTTGCCCTTGAAGGCTGCTTCTGGTTAAGAGGAGCTGTCCTCCCACACTCTTGATAACTGCTCCTGGTGAGGATGATTGAATTAAAAAACCAAAAGCACTGTGAATGTCAGAAATATTATTTTCCTTGTGATATTTTAATGAGGCTACAGCTTATGGTAATGAAGAAATTCCCCACTCTGGGAAAGAAAAGGGTTTTATGCTAATCTGCTGTGATGCTGATTGTTTTCCTTGTGTGAAATGATGTTGTGCCTGTGTAGCAGCAGCTGCAACCCTTGCCCCCTCACTGCTGAGCTTGGAGGTACAGAGCTAGGTTTGTGAAATAGGTGACAGAGAGCTACTCCTGTTTGACACAAGCTGTCTAGGTGTCTTTTACAGACATTTTACTGAAGTCCTTCCCTTTGACAGCACCTCAGGGAAGATACAATGTTTTCTGTGTGTTTCTGTGTTTTCTTTTTGCACATGCAGTGGTTTTGTAAGACTAAGAACATATTACGCCTTTTAAAACACGCAATTACATTTAATGAGAATCTTCCTGTTGAAACATAATTTTAGGGGTATGTTAGCTCTCTCCCTTAAATATTACTTTCATGAAAGCTGTCTGTTTTCCCTGGCAATTTTATTGGCTTATATTTAAAAACTTGAAAAACCAAGAGACTGGGTTTTCATTACAGTTAAAAGATGAGAGTGTTTGGCAGATTTGGATAGAGATATTTTAACTGTGGAATTTAAAATAATTTTCCCAAATATCATCACTTAAAAATTTGGACTGTATAACTAACCAGGAATATGTTTCAATGAGAAGTATAATTGCTTTGCCAGTAGACATTGGGATATCCTGAATTAACCTGTAATCATAATACTTGTATTTGTTGAAAATATTGTCTTGTTTATTTACAGCATGTAGGGATACACCCTGCTCCTTCAGGCTGTGCTCTGTTGGCCCTTAAAGTCCAGTGGCTTAGAGCTGATGAAAGAAAAGCAGAGGAGAAAAGGAAGCTTGTTTCTGGTTG
Source organism: Chiroxiphia lanceolata (assembly GCF_009829145.1). Classification (NCBI taxonomy): domain Eukaryota; kingdom Metazoa; phylum Chordata; class Aves; order Passeriformes; family Pipridae; genus Chiroxiphia; species Chiroxiphia lanceolata. The sequence continues at coordinate 58,975,795 of NC_045641.1, forward strand.
ACAAAAGTTAATATTTCCAAGAAAAACTTTTTGAGTGTCTACAATTAAAAAAAAAACCAACAAAAACCCACTGAAAGTTATTGTCTTCTGAAATGGAGGGATAATTCAGGAATCAACAGCACAGTAAATGCTTCAGGGATCACTCTCTCGAGAAGACAGAGTTAGCTATCTTGGGGAAAAATCTGGTGTGAATAAATCTCTTGTCCATCCATAGAGAAATAGGAAAAACAGACACCGATGAGAGGAGTCTGTTCAATCTGACGAATTACAAATATTCTACAATATAATTCTACATTAAACTACAGGCAAACTTTCATGTGTAAAGTGTAGTCCTACAAGAGTGCTCATGCACATCTTTGAAAAGCTACACTTTATATAGAGGAAACCGTGAATAATTTCATAAAATACAGGCCAAATAGAAAATATTCCTTTGTACACCCATGTTACCTGGGATAGAGACAGTCACTTCACTGGTTCTTACTAATCTTCTAGGAAAGTTGCTGTGTATTAGGAGGCTGTAACAAGTACTGAAAGAAACAGCACAAGTTGAATAGTCATTAAAAAAAACCCCACACCAAACATTAAATACTACCCTGTGCTTAAGAAAAATAAGAACCTGGCTCCCATGTGGTTCTGGGTGTGCGACAGCTGAAAAGTACTTTTACCTGGAAGAACTGTGTGGGACCCAGTTAAGCTGTGAAGTCGTGTGCCTGCAGGCACATATTCTTTCTCTGCCTCTCTTTCTCTTTGCCGGAGGCCCAGTAATTATATCTGTATTTTGGGAAAACACAGGTAGACCCCTCTCCCACTCATATAAAATCTCCTGCCTGGACTGTTTTTATTTCTTGTCACAGAGGGAGTGAGGAGTCTATGACTAGCTTTCAAAACTGATTGCCTCTATGAGTGACTGGAGCTACAGGAGGGATGAATGTTGTTAATGCCAATTTGCAGAGCAAGAGAGGACTCTAGAAGATGTGGGATGCAGCTGGTAGGTGATTAAGAATTAGAAATCTTTTCACTGCATTTTTTCGAGTTGTCTTTCTATATGCAAGTAAGGGCAAATCTCCCTGGGTTTCCTGTTTTCATCTTTCTGTCCTCATCCCTTTCCCTTTGCTCAGTGCCCTCAGCCACATCAGCTGTGGTAATCTTGTCTCCAGCTGGAAGGAGGAGATGTATGGAAACTTTCCAAAGCTGCATGTCAATGACAGCTAAACAACTACCACCTTTTTTTTTTTTTTAAGACAGCTAAATATAAGGTTGTTCATCTAAGAATGATATTGTAGGCCTTATTTATATAAAATAAAGGCTGTGTTTAAGAATCATGATTGACATAAAGGACTGAAGGATCAGAGTGAATAATCATTGCAACATGAGCTCTAAGAATGGTGTAGTAGCAAGATAAGAGTCCTTGACTGTGTAAATAAAGATCAATCATAAGCAGAGTCATATGTAGTGAGACTATAGACAGCTTTTATATTTAAACCAAGATTATCTGAAAAGAAGGAATATTATTTTGCAGGCTATTTCAAGGCATAGTCATAGTTTTTAGTCCTGCAAAACAAAACAGTTTGATATTTGTTGTGTGAAAGCTGAGAACACAAATGAAGTAAAACTAGCCTGTGGCAAGTAGTGGCACCACTTCTCTGGGACATTGTGGACTTAAATTCAGGTGGCTGGATTGAGTGTCCAGTTGGATCCCTTGGAGCCTGGGTACATCTTGGCCCCTGATGCGTTTCAACCTCCTTGATGGCCTCCAGCCACAGCCACCTCCTTCCCTGCCACGGCAGAGCTCCCATCCTGTGGGAGTGCTGCAGCAGGGCCTGGGCATCCTTTTGGACAGTCCCTCAGAAGGACCTCTAGGATGGTATCCTTCCTACCAGGTCGTTGCTTAAGGTTTGTGAGTGTCTGTTTTGCTGGATTTGGATCAGGATTTTGAACCCAGGATTTCATGCCAGGAGCGGTGCCTGAAACACATGATGAACTACTATTTTCTCAGTTTAGGTCCACTGAGCTTCAGTGACAAAAACTGCAATAACTCCAACTGGAGACAATCAACATAGAACATTACTGGTTTAGTGATTAGGTCAATCCCTTGGATTAGGAGAGTTAAAGATTTGAGATCCCTGCTTTGAATTTAGATGACCTGAACACGTGTCAGCCACGTCCCTGGTAAATATTTTCATCGTTGGACTAATTTTGTGACAGTTCAGCAATCTTCTGTAAAACAATATGTTCCCATGGAAAGCTTTGTTTTACATTGAGAAAACGTGTTTCAAATATAACAGTATTCACAGTCAGCTCTATTTCATATTTTTAAAAGCATATTGACAAACTGAAAAGTCTGGAAAAGAGCTACAAGATATATTAGAGTCCTGGAAAATCTTTTTTGCTACAAAAAGTCTTTTTTACTACAAAAAGTCTTTTTGGTTTATCTTTAAAGGTAAATGGCGCCTGTTCACAGTAGATAAGTGCCTATAAGAGCAGCAGATTTACTGGGAGAGAGCATTTTAACCTTCTGAGTATAAAAACCTGCAAATGGCTCTCATGGCTTGAAGCTGAAGCTACTCCAATTCCGAACAGAAATCAATGGCAAATGTTTAAGATAAGAATAATCAATCACTGAGGCATCTTTAAAATAAACAGATTATACCTGCCAACAACTGCTGTCATTAAACCTGGATTATTTTAAAACTGCCTCTAGATTAAGCAGAAAGTTTTCTGTAAAACAATTTTTAATTCAAGTGGAATTTCTGAGCTTGCTGTAGGAATCACTTGGTGGTAATCTGTGGTCTCCCTTATGCAGAAGATTAGACTAGATGATCATATTGAAGTTAATTTCTGTTTCATAAGTTAATATAAAGTTAAGTATATTAATAAAATATATTTGGTCAAACAAAATGATTTCTCACTAGATATTCTGCTAAAATCTACTTAAATGAAACAATGCTTGTTTTTCTCTTCCTTTTCTTAAATTTTCCACTTACTAAAATAAGTGATTTTTCAAAAATATTACTTTGGTTTTGACATTTTCATGAATATATTTCAATTATTCATTCCAAAACTTAGACTGTCTTTTTTTCCCTCGAGTATAATTTTGAGAATCATTAGACAAATGCTTTGCTTGACTCAAATATGTATTTTTTTATCCCAGCACTAAATGAGTCTATACCTTATCATCTGAGTTCATAAGTTAGGATTTTGGGAAAAGAATCTGAACTCACTCTCTGGTACCTTGCTCCATACTGAAGGGCATGAAAACCCTGGGCCTAATGTCGTTTATTTTTCCTTGAAGATTTGTTAAGTAGCAGTCTTAGTTCTCCAGAGATGACAAAAAAAAGCATTGTAGATTCTTGTTTATGTGGGTGTTCACTAGTAATGCTTAATAAAGACTAGCAAATTGCCATGATAAAGGCAGATAAATAGCTGATGAAGGCAAATTAGTATCAGACCACCTCATTGCTGAATAGGGTTATAGCTGGCTAAAAGAGAACACTAATGCTGAATTTCACCAGCATTAGTGATGACTTCAACATAGAAAATAGGTTCTTCTGCCAATTTCACTCTCTTTCTACTGAGAATTTTAATATTTTTATTTTATGGGACAATTCATGGAACTTTCCACAAAGATGAAAGGGAAAGGTTATGAGAAAATTTTCGACCATAAAGATGTGATGATTTGTTTTCAAAATATCCTCTTTGTTTTCTACTGAGTGTGCCATAGATGAGGAAAGCTCCCAGGGATATGTAGAAGTGGTGTACCTAAAAGCACAGAGATGACATTCTGGAATGACATCTCTCATGCTTTCTTACTGTGTGGTGAATCTAATAAAAATATAGTTCTTTGAACCTTCCTTCATTTAGTGTAAAATGAGAAGATTGCAAATGGATTAAGTTTCAAAGGTTCAGTACATGCTTTGGATTATCTGAGTGTCTGTCTGAATCAATTTATTTCTAAAATAAATAGTGTCATCTAAAAAATGTCTCAGCTGGATGACTCTAGTAATCACCTCATCCCACTATTTTCAAAAATTTGCATGTTACTTCAGAAGAGAAAAAGCTCTCAGAATCCTCCTTAATTTTTGTTGGCATCCCATTTCAGAGAGTCCTAAAGATGAACAGGGTTCTCATAACCCCTGAAATTTAGTTTCAAGAAAGATTCCTGTTTACAAGGCAGTGAGTTCATGTTCAAATGCAGCCTTTTGTGCAGTGAGACCACCACCACTGGCATCTCCACAAGTTCAGTAGCCTGTGACCCTAAGCACAAGCCTAAGGTTGCTGGATCTTTCCTGAAGGTGAAAGCTGAGAGATGGAAGGAGAGGGAAGAGGAAGGGTGGTGGGGCTGGGGAGGGTTGGGTGAGACCAAGAGTTCAGTTTTAATTAAAAAAATAGTGCTGAGCGATGAAACCTGAGTTGATTCACCACCTCAGCTCCCGGGCCTATTTCTGTGTGTAATTCTAATTAGCCTACTTTGTGTTTGTGGTCAACTCAAATCAGGTTACAGAACTGCATATGAAACATCCCTCTTCCAGTGCTGGAGAGAAGAAACCCCCTAGGATCATGGTTTGAAGAGCCTGAATCATTGGACAGGTGGCAGAGCATCCTGGGTGACAGCCTGGGGTCCCCAGCTGGAAACCCTGCCCGTGAAACTCCTCCATGGGAATGATTTATCACTGCAATGCATTTTCCTCTGATTAAACAGCAGGCAACAATCATCTTCAGCTGCAGACACATTTGTAAGGAGTGTGTCATGAGGAATATACTGCCTCCTCAGAGCGCAGAAGAAACTGCAAATTTTTTTCTAGGCTATTGCCATAATTATTCTGTTGGGTTTGAATTGCTCCCAATATATGTCACAGATGGGAATGGACCTTATGGGATGTCTCTGGATGCCGAGCTTCAAAGCATTCATCTTGCCTGATTAATAAACTCAGAGTCATGTGAGGAGCTGGGGACTCAATGCCAGACCTTTTAATACTCTTCCCTTCAATGACAGGGCGCTGAAAATCTCCCTTTGGAAGGAGCTGCATGCCTTGTAGGGGAAGACCTGAAAGCTGGCTTTCTGGGATTGAGCTGCTTTTTTGATTAACTTGGGGCAGTGAGGAATAAAATAAAGTTTGATAAGACTGAACACTTTCTTCTACTTTGTATTCCTAGGTGCAACTTTGTCCCAGCTTGCTGCCTGTTTCTCAAACTTGAAGCAATACCTTAGTGGCCCTACCTCTAAGAAACCTTGGTTTATATCCCTCTCTGTCATGTCCAAGATTGAAGCACCACCTTCCATTTAAATGTGTAAGAGCAACTGATCCAGCTGAATCTCTTAAGCTTAACAGGCTAAACAGAGTGACCAACTAACCTCCTGTTTGGAGCACTGAAAAAAATAAAGGATATTGCCTCAGGCTGGGTGGTGATGTTTAACCCCAGCCAGCACCTAAGTACCATGCAGCTGCTCAGTCCCTTCCAATCCACATCCCACCTACCCCTCCATCCCCCTTCCCAGCATTCCCTCTCCCACCCTGGAAGAATGAGAAGAACTGGGAAAAAAGGAAAATAGTGAAAATTCACAGGTTGAGATAAGAGCACCTTAATAATTAAAACAAAGTAAAATATAATATCAATAATACTAATGACAACAATAATAATAATTGTAATGAAAAGGAGAGAGAGAAAAATAAATCCTAAGAAAGACAACTGATGTGCAGTACAGTTGTTCACCACATGGTGCCCAGCCTGTCCCTGGGAAGTGATTGGCCACCCCGGCTGACTTTCCCCCATATACTGAGCATGTATGGAATGGAATGGAATGGTTCTATGGCATGGAATATCCCTTCGGTTAGTTTGGGTCAGCTGCCCTGGATATACTCCCTCCTGGCTTCTTGTGCCTCTGCTTTCTAAAAAGTCCTTGATTTTGGGTAAGCACTGCTCAGCAACAACTAAAACATCAGTGTATCAACAACCTTATTCTCGTACTAAATCGAAAGCACAGCACTGCACCGGCTATTAAGAAGACAATTAACTCTGTCCCAGTCAAAACCAGCATAGACATACAGAGGCATATTTGTTTATGAGTTTTTGAATCCTAGCAGATCTTGGGGATGGACTGAGACCCTCCCTGGTCAGCAGGCAAAGGCAGCTCTAGCAATGCAACTGCAAGTATTTAGGCACTAGGGATGTTTTACCAGTTTTACCAGAGGTTTACAGTCCGCTACCTGTGCTCCTATTACTGCACAGGAGGTTTGTGCCCAATACTTGCAAACTCAAAGTCCTTGCTCATCTACCATATAAGTTCTTAGCTCAAGTAGAATGTTTTTCTGTGACATTTTCTATGGATGTTTCTCTGCCCTTATGGCAAAGAGCTTGGGTGTGTCAAGCATGTTTTTTTGTCTTCCTGTGTTATAATTCTTGCTGAAACTTTTGGACTATTTGTTTCTTGTGTCAGAAGTGTGGGCACAGGGGAAATGAGACCTATTTGGTATTGCTGACTTCTGCTGAGGATGCTTTGTTCACTTTTTCCCCTTGCTGTGGTCTAGTGACAAGAAGTCAATCACCTTTTGTTTCTTCTTTGTCCACTACAATCTCAGTAGGAGAAATGTCATAAAGCCAGGATGGAAGTTGCTTTACACTACAGAACATAGCTGAGACTACTTAAAATAACTTGTATGCTGTTAAGAAACACAACCAGGAAAAGAAACCCTGTCTTGCTTTTTTCTGAATATAAATGTTATATATGTTCAGTTTTTTTTGTACTGTCTTTAAAATCAGATGAATTTGCTCTATGTGGGTTTTTTTGTTTGTTTGTTTGTGTTTTTTTTTTCTTTTTTCACATACACCACCAGCAAGCTGTTAGAAGAAGCAGTGAAAAAGAGATAACCTCAAGTTTCCTCATTCTCCCTTGGAAAACACCCAATATTTTGGGGCTTTTTGACCAGCAAACAGGATTTACTCCTCCCTAGAAGTCAACTGTAGATAATTTTTTTCCTGTGCTTTGTTCTGCATGCATCTTTCAAGCTGTTCTAATTTTCTCTCTTGCTCTTGAAGACAACACAGTAGCCAGTCCAGGTTGCTAAACACGGAGGGACCTGGGGAGCTGATGGCTCTGTGCAGCACTGTCACTCTGCAACAGACAGTACCCACGAGGGGCACCAAACCTGCTGAAAATTCCTGATTAAGACACAGCATCATCTGACGTCTAATTGCTTTGTGTGGGAGTTTTCAGCGAAACATCCTGAGAGTGTAATAACTTTTGCAATCGATGGCATTTCTTGGGGCCCTTCTGGTTATATAATTGATTCCAGGCTGGTGCTAAGAAAAATGCTGTTTGTGGGTGCTTGGGTTGTTTATTACCCATTAATAACCATGTGGGTGGACAGCTGTATTGTGCTGATCAATAGACAGAGCTGTGCTCCTGAAACAGGGGTACAGGGAATTTGGCACCCAGGCTTCCCTACAAGGGTACTTCTTGCCCTTCCTCAGCTGGCCTAAACTCTTACAGGGGTCGATCACTTCCAGGTGTCTGGAGAGGCATGTTTCCACGAGGCATGAAGGATAGGCTGTATGGTGATGCTGAACCACTGCCTCCCAGCTGAGAAATTGAACAGGACAGCAAACATCCATGCTCCAGAGTGGGAAAAAGTACTGCTTTTCAGTGTCTTTCTCAGGTTTAAAATAGCAAATTTCTTTTTTGGTCTACTCAAACCATACTCGCTGCACAATTACGTTGAATACAAGTTTTAAATTAAACTTGAGATAAATGTTTGTACTGAGGAGACAGTAATTATCTATATTTCAGCTTCTGTGCCTGCTTTTGTAGTGTCTAGTATGTCAACATCTTGATCTTCAGCATTTTCCAACAAGCCTGAAAAAATATTTTCTGTTGTATATATGTCTGTGTGTTTGCACACAGAGAAGACATGCAAATATTAGGGACATTGAAACATAGTTTTTCAGTTCATGTAAAATTAGGAAATTATTATTTTGGTTGTTTAGGCTCAGAACAAAAACTTATTTCTACAACTTTCTATGAAATGAGAAATCTTGAAAACTGTTTTCAATATTGTATGTTATATGGTGCGTGACTTCCACTGATTTGTCATAACATCGTTCAGAAATATGTACAGTATTAAAGGAATAAATGATGGAATTGTGTTAAATGAAATTCTTAGTTTACTGAATTTTTCACTTCTGGTTTTGAATTGCTTTTCTGATGCTTATGTCGCCACAGGTATGACACTACAAATCCCCCCTTACCCCTCAGTTTCACCCTAGTATAATTTGCTGACAAATACATGGGTGAGATGTATTCACAAAGGGTTCCTGGGCTTGTAGTTGCTCTAAGTTGAAGGTTAGTTTTGAATTTGTTTCAGAAAAATTACTGACCTGATGAAAATCAGCAGAAATTAAAAACAAAACTCAAACCCCTCCCTCCCTAAGTTCTACATTTTCATCTGGGTTCTTCCTTTAAGTGGTTTGCTTTGGGACAGCAGTACCCATCATCATTAACATATTTTGTCATCAACAGATTATGATCCCTTTTAGCCACTGAGAAACCAGAGGCAGTTTCAAGGCAGTGACCTAGAGATGAGGGGTACTTTATCTCATTAGAAGATAATCAGCACTGACTGGGCCTCTTAGGAATTATTGTTTCATGATTAGGCCCATAACCTAATAGAGAAAAAGCTCCTTGGAGGAGCTTACTTTGAACAATAGGCAAAAGGCAATACAGCAGGAGATAGGCTGTGCAACGGAAATTACTTTAAACCAGAGTCTCAAAGCTTCTGCTGGTAAATTAAGAGCCAAGGGTGGATTTATTTTTTGTTCATTATATTTTTTGCTTATCCATCACAGTCACAACTTAAGTGTCCAGCATAACAGGAAAAGCAGTGACTTGTATCGAATTGAATCCAAATCTGTTATTTTTTTTCTTTGTCCCTTCTGCACAAAATTAGAGAGGGAGGGGAGGATGGAAATGGAAAAAGGGCATGTCCCTTCCTCACCCTTTGAGTGATTGTCACATTAGGCCCTTGCAATCAGATTCGCAGTTTCCTTTGTCAGGCTTCTCTCATTTCAGGTTAGTATTCATGTGGAGTAGTGTTATTGTGAAGTGACTTTCCCAGAACCTTCGGTAAGATGCATGCTAATAGGGAGTGATGGAGAGGAGCTAACGTGATGGGGATGTCAGACATTGTTAACAGAGAAGTACTGCTCTGCTCTTTCCAGCTTGTGCTGCACCAGGCCAGAGTCTTTACCATATTTCTTTGTTCCCTCTACATGAAGAGCCTTTGTAGGGGATGAGGAGGACAGCTTCATACCAGCCATGACCACCTTAACTAGACCAAGCAAAGAAGACTGTTCTCCTGTGACCTCTGGAAACTTATCTCAAAAGTGGCTCTACTGCATTCAAGGACATGCAAAACTTAATATCATAGCTTAAGCAGTAGCTGCTGAGAACCAAATGTTCTCCAAGAACAAAAAAAACTATTGGATACAGAACAAAGGCATAAGAAACAATCAGTTTTATTTTCTTCCTCCATAGAGTTTGCAGCTTTACATAATGGATTTGTCTTCCTCCCCTCTCTACTTCTTGTCTCATCCCTTGCACAACCCATATCAGGAGTCCACCTGAGATTGTGACTCTGACTGCAAGCACAAGGAACTAATTAATCATTAAGAAGTAATATTTTTTCCCAGCGTAATACCAGTTATTATAATTATTGTTACAGCTGCATATAAAGAAACTAACAAAGTCTGAAACCCCAAGGCTGTGAACACATGGGCTGGGAAGTATCTCATCTAACTGCAGCTGTTCAATAAAAGGGCATTCTGAGCCTGTAACCCTGTCTCTCTCCATCATCAGTATAGGTAGGAAAACTGTATCCAAAGAGGCCCTCAATCCATTTAAATAAGGTTCCTTTTCTAAGAAAAATTATGTTTCTACAATGCCCCTAGGAGGGTGTCCTACTTTTGACAGCTGAAGCATGACATGCCTCATCTTCATTTCTTGCTGTGGCTTCACAGTCCTTTGCAAACACCATTGACTTTTACTTTTCAAACTTTTCTACTCTGAACTGTGTCTGCTGACATATTTTAGCATGTATATTCCTCCCTTTTATTCCTACTTGCAGGGTCCAAAGTTTTAGAGTAGCACCTCTGTAAGTTTTATAAAAGCATAATCATGCTGATTGTATATTCTGGAGTGTGGCACAAGCATTGCCCTGATGTTAGCCCTCCACAACACTGTACTTGGCAACCCAAAATATCCCCTTGGACGACTTAGCAATGCGGGAAAACAAGGTTTGGACAGGACTTTGGATCAACGTGGAGACAGATCTGTTGCAAGGAATGCCTGAGAGGTGTTTTCACTAATAAATAGTTCCCAGACTGTTGTGTACAGGCACTGTTGTATGCTTGGTGATGGAAGATCAGGGCCTTTGTCTGCTGCACAAGCGAAACTGATAAAGGGTTGTTGAACAAGAGAGAATTTTGCCTGTTACCCTCCAAAATCTTGGTGTATAGTCAATCTCTGACTAGTTTTATGCTTCCTTCCACAAAAATAAGGCTGGATAAACTAAAATATATATTTTTTAAAAAGCCTTTTCCTATTGATCGTTTGGAGTTTTTTGTGTTTAACTTTCTGAATGAAAGGTATTTGAACCAAAAAACAAACTTTCTAAAATAATCTCCTAAGACAAGTTTGATTTTTTTACCTATGAATCCGAAAAATCCAGTATAATGAACTGCCCAGAGACTTTTGATCTTTGAGCAGCAAAGGTATTTATTGACAGTGCTGGGAGCAAGCCAGCTATTGCTGGAAAAACTTGCTCGAAGGCTTCACACAAAATCAGCAGTTTTTATACAATTTTCATATATGATTAAGTGCATATTCATGTGATTACATCATCTATACATATTAATAACAGGCAGAGTGTAGGTGGAGCTCAGGTGGGGCTTGGGGAAGTGCTTCTCTTGGCCCTCAATTTTGATGGGAGATCTGCTCTTCCTCCCATGGGTCTGGGGGCTAATTCTCATCTTCCTCGGCTTGACCTCCCCTCTCTTCTATTGTTCTCAACCCGCTCACTGAAGCTTGGAGAAAGGCTTGGCTTCAGGCCTGTTTCTTCTATTCAAATGTCTACTTTCTCATACTGCATCTTAATTTATTACCTCTAAGCCTATTCTATGTTTCTTTTACCATTCTTCTAAGTTTTGGTCCAGTAGCTAGAGCAGAATGAATATAGATCATTTAGATGTTCATAGCTTGTTAGCAGCCCCAAATTTCTCAGTTAACTCTTTGGGCCTGGCCTCCTGTTTCACCTAGAACATATCAAGACCAGGCAATCCATTGAAATTGATCCCTTCCCCCTCCCCTGCAAAAAACCCCAAACCAAACAAAAAAACCAAATCAGCATTTCACAGTGGAAAAAAGGTTTCACCAGAAAGTTCCCAACCAAATCCATTATTTTGTAGTCATCTAACTCATGTCTTCTCAATGTGATGTAAGAGCCACCAAACAGAAAACATTCAGCCTCCCTCGTATAAAATTATAGTGTTTTTTTTCTATACATGGAAATCGCCTTCCATGTAATGGAAAAAATACTAATTAAAACCCTTGGAAACTTTTGTTTTCTTCACTTTTCATTTTAGGAAGACAGCATAAACAAATCTGGGATTTTATGTCCATATTTGAAATACATAATTTATATTTTCTATAGAACATCCACTATTTTATAACTAAGCCTGTATACACTGAATTCTACTCTCATCTTTATTGCTTGGCTGCTGTTAGGAATGTTGAAACCTAACCTTCCTGTTGAAAGACAAGTAATCACTTTCAGTAGCTTAGCCTTGTTACCCAAAATGACAGCCTGGCCAAACAAATTGGGAGTGTCTTAATTTGTCCCAAAGAATGTGATTTTTACAGGGAAAGTTCTTGATCCTTTGAGCTACTGGCATTTCTTGGTCTTCCCATCTGTAAGGGGAACTGAGGTATATCTTCTATGCTGGAGGGATTTAACTGCTTTGACTTTGCTCCCTATTTTTTTTTTAGGCTGCATTTTAGCAGGATGAATTTTTCAAAGCCACAGATCCATCGTGTCTATGCTTCCAGAAAATGATTTGATGCAGCTGCCATCAGTAATGTTTCCATTTAGGAATATTGCTCCTGTGCCATATGGATCCAATCACCTCTGCTCAGCCCCGTTTTTAAGTGTTTTTCAACTGCAGGCAAAATCATAGTAGTGATTATGATGGGAGTCTGGGGAAGCCTTTGGTCCATAAACTAAATGAATTAATTCAGAGGTTTTTTGTGGCATTCCTCCTTCCCTCCTTCCCTGCTACATTGCTTCACATTTTTAAGCCAAAAGTTTTGATTTCATAGCGATTTATTTAGCACCTTTAGCAAGCTGTTAATGAGAGAGTGAAACCTGGAGAGCTAGCTGAGACTTGACAGACAGGTGAGGAGGAAAAGGACAGGGAGAGGGAAGAAGGAACAAGATAAAGGAGAGGGAGGAAACGACTGAGGGCAGAGGGTATTTTTGTCTCTCCATTTCTTCAATATAATTCTTGCTGGTTTTATAATTTCCCCTGGTTCTGTGTGTTGGTAGAAATGAAGTTGGCAAGCTCTGTTGAAAAGAAGGCATCAAAGTCAATTTCCTAGCGCTGCCAAGTAGGTTCCCGTGTCTAGACAGCGCATACAATGGTTGGCAAAAGTCCAGAAATAGTGTTAATGGATTTACTAAATAGCAACATTTCTCTGTATTGATTTTCTCAGGTGTTTCCAGAACTCGAGGTGAAGTAGGTAGTTACACTTGACATAATTTTTTCTGCTAATAAAAGACCTCAGAGAGAAGCACTTAATAAAGGCACTTCTGGCCTGGTTCTGAACATTGTTTAAAAATGTTTCTCCGGATGGGAGATGATGTACATTATTAGATATTATATTAACTGCAAATAGTATTGGTTGTAATTGGAGATTGAGGTGGCAATTTTTATTATGCTTAAGTGTGACTTTTTTAAAGAGAAAGGTAGCTTTGCTCACAGCCCAGTGGTGAAACTGGGAGTTTGAGCGAGTAGCTTAAGCAGGTAATTTGACATGTCCATGCCCCTTTTCCACTGTGTACAATCAACTCTCGAAACAAAATTTTCAAAATATGAGTGGTCACTGAAATGTGTCTAAACCCCGTCTGGGAAGACAACCAAAGTTTGGCTTCAGTGCTCTGAATTTATAGGTAGCTTTAGTTGTATGTTTCCATAGTGTTCAATGAACTTAAATACATGTACAAATAAGAAATGTACATGCTGAAAAAAGGAGTTTTTTTGGATCCCGCTTTCCAAAACACACAGGGCAGGGAATTGAGTCTTGGCCTGTCATGCTGTGTTTCAAATAGTGATTGGCAGCTCCACCCATTTGGAAGTTAGCCCCTGTATTTGCAGAAACATCTTACATCTGTTAAGACTCCTTATTGGCATCTCAAAGGCTCCCTTGAAGCCATATGTTGGTGATTATAGGGTGGTACAGTGTGTGTGAGAGAAAGAATGATTTGGACTGTAGTGTTATACTGACAATCTGAGTTATGGCTATGGTCTGTGATGGGATGGTTGGCAGAGCATAGGCTGAGAGAGGTAACCTGTTCTTTGAAGGGAAGAGACAAATCAGAACAAGTAGCCTGTGCCTTGAGAAAATGAAGTTCAGGTATCTATTTGTGTCTTTATTGTGATCTTGACGAGCGTCTTCTGACCATCAGGATCCACCTGCAAAAGAGTACTTTCTCACATGACAGGCTATCAGTAGAGTCTAAGCTCAGCAGAATGCAAGGGTCTCAAATACAGGGTAAGCAAAGAAATCTATTCAAACACATCAATTTATCTGGTTGCTTTGAGAAAAAGGCAGATGACAAAGAAAGGTGGTGAGCAGGAGGGTGGCTGAAGGTGAGTTTGGACTGCAGAAACAATAGAGCAAATGGCAGAGATGGAAAGTCTTAGGCAGAGAGAATAAAGACTGGTGTAGAATCCTGAAAAGGTGGAAAAAGTGAAAATCCTCGAATATTAACAAAGGAAAAATTCAGAAAGAGACCAATATAGACCACCTTATTAAAATTGCTTCTTTCATTCTGGAGCATCTGGGTTACAGTACCTTGATCCTGACAGAGCTGATGCACCCACTATGCCCCAGGAGACCCACTCTTCAATCACTCGTCAAATTACCAAACTGACTGTGCTCCAAACCCGACATTTACCTGGGCAGGGATGGTCCCCAGTCAGTACCACTGGCTTCCTCTGATGCACCTGAGCCCTGTCTGCTTCTAAAGTGGGGTTGAAACAGTGTCCTGAGACCCTGAGAAGCTGAAGGTATGCAAACTGTGTTCTTTACCTCTACTCCCAGAAGCTTTCTGAGTATGCCATGTAGCTAGGTCTGCACTCATGAGGCAAAGGGAGCTCAAAATACCTTTGGTTGTTAGTGGTGCCATCTCTCCCCATAATTAAAAGTTTCTTTTGCTTTGATATAACAGGATGGCTACAAAAGAATCTTATTCTATCCCCTTTCAGCACTTGAATGACAGAAATATATGGAGGAATGTCTTATTGGAGACACCTGTCAGACTGCTCAAGGGACATTGTGATTAATGGTGACATCTGAAGGAGTAGAGATGTGGACAAGACAAGGACAAGTAAAGTAGTAGTCTAGGCTTCTCTTGAACTTAGCACTGGCCAAGAAATTAAGGGAAAAGAAGGTTAGAATTTTTTTCTAATTACTACAGCCTCATAACCAGTGGCTATTTTAAGGCAATTATTTTTCTCCATTTATCCCCGTTCCACATTTCACAGCGTATTTCACTTAGTAAAAGATGAAATACACACAGGTACCACATACAAAAACATTTTTATTGTTGTTATAATTCTCTGTTTAATGCAATGCTTTAACTAGGAATACAACTCAGCAGAAGTACATACACATATATTGCATGTAATTTTAGTTGTCTCTTCAAAATGTTTCAAATGCTCATCATCTCATTCTTTCATGGCTTGTTTTGGTGAAACACTTTCTTTCTTCATCCTGCATGACAAATTTGTATGCTGCTGAATAACACAGACATTTTCTTCCAAATGGAGCACAACATTACCTCCAAATTCCCAGTTAAAAGGACTTTATCAAACTTTGCTTTTACTGTATGAATGTTGTGTATAATATGTGTATATCTATACAGCATATATAAATATATATCTATAATGTATATATAATCAAGTGGGTCAGCCTTACACAGCTAACCATAAACTTGTGCTTATCTTATTTATATGAGATCAAATGGACGGTATCAAGAATTTGACCAGATTCCGACTTGTAAGATCCTCAGTTCCCAGTTCTACCACATGATTTTGGCTATCACATACAAGAAATGCATTCCCTTCTTTCTTGCAGCAGTATTTTTTTTGAAGAAAAGAATGCAGGGGTTTTTTATATAAACAATTAACAGGTTTTTCATACCCTTAAGTTAAAAAAGGTCTCAAGAAGAGATGAGGTTCTTCCTCATACATAGAGCTTGAAGAGTAATTTGACATTCATTGTAGATATATTTACATTATAACCTTATCTGGATAGTATTACACCTAATGTATTATTTTGTACACAGTCAAGATATGGTGTTGGTCATGTTAAAACACACTATCTAAAGGTATTTACAAATTGCTTTAGTAAGTATTTAACTTACCAACCACCTCTGAAAAGTGGCAGCAGAATTAAGGGATAAGATATAAGAACATCTGTTGATTGGTGACCATGGTACTCTCATTAGTGTTTTTATTATTAATAATACCACTACTACCATGAGGTGCTTCAGGAAAGGGCTGTCTTTGGGCTAGAGGCATAGAGACAGAGCCTCCCTGAAGCCTACATGAGCTGGTGGATGCAGAAAAACAATCCACCTGTGACTTCCTTCTCCCTTTGCAAGTAAGGGCACACCAAGCTTGTCCCCCTGTGCTTTCCTCAGTGCTGTCAGGTGAGTCAGTCCAGACATTAAACACTCAGTGAAATCTTTCCTTCCAATGGCCACTATAACACGGGCTGCAATCACACTGCCTGATGTACCACACAGAGATGCTTCTTCCAGAGAGTCAGAGCACTTTGGGACATCTGTTAGAAAATAGTTTCTGTGTACTTCTTGGCAAGTATGATTAAAAAAAAAAAGAAAGAAAAAGAAACTCGCCATAGGAAGATGAAAAGAGTAGTTACCAAATAGCACTTTTTCAGGTAATGCAGAGCTTGGAAGGCACCAGAATTTGTTTCCCTTTATTTGAATAATATTTACTAGAATGAAATGTGTGTAGCAAATCTACCCAGTATCCTGAAATATGAGGTCTGGGAGGACTGATACACTCATGTAACCCACTGGTTCCACAATGTAGCAAAAGACGTCAAAGCAAAAGGAGGAAAGTAAAAATATAGCAGAAATAATTGCATTGGTTGTGATAAACGATTCATGTTCAACTCAGCCTTGCTATAATTACACTCTTAGGCTTGGATTGTCAGTAACTGCTAGTAAGCTCAGGAATTCAAGGGAAGGGAGCGTTGCCTTACCATTGCACAGAGCATAAAATTAATCTGTGCATGTTGCTGCATGATATTCCACTACAAGAATATTCACTCTTTGACATTATCCACTAACGAAAGTGGAGAACAAAAGAATTGTTTTGGCTTTGTTTCATACGAGGGTTTGTTTTACTTCTGATTCAAAACCCGTGCAGAAAGGATTTATGGAACTTCCCACTCCACACAGTAGGCTGGGCTTCAGCAGAAGGGGATTTGCATGCTAGAGAAAGCAGTATTTTGGTGGGGTTAAAGAGGTTGAATACCAGCATTCACAGTGCCTAAAAGATAAGGGAAACTGCATGCCTGTAGCTGAAACACAGGTGACATACTTGTTAAAGTGAAGAAGGAGAAAAGCTTTTTGTCAAGACTGTGAGAAAAGAGGAAAGACAGGCAGAGAAAAGAAGCCACAGCAAATTAAAGAGCATCTCTCAGCTTCCTTCAAGGAAAGATTTTCTATAAATTTTTAGGAAAAAAAAGGATTTAAAAGTCTAGAGCTTCTCGTGATATACAAAACCAGTAAAACAGTAAAAGTGATATTGGATAGAAATCATTCCCATAATGTGTGTCTCTAGGCACTGTAAATAGACCCAGCGTGAAAGAAAAGTTAACTTCTTTTTAGCTTCTCAATTTCTACCACTTGCAGTGCTGTCAGCTGAGAGTACAGAACCATCTAAGAGGGCCTTAAAAATATCAAAGGCTATTAGACTCCAAACTCATTATCTGTCAGCAAATGCCCCCCAGCAACAGCGCCAGCATTTATTTTTCTGCATTTTCTTTCTTAAGACTTTATCAACTCACAAGAAACACCCGAATTTGTCAAAAAATAAAGATTTTTAGGAATTATAAGGGGAGGGAGGAAAAACATCATCATCACTCTTTCCTTCCAACCCCCATCCCCCCTTCCTCCAGCTGCATTCATGCCAGATTTGCAGCGGGATGCCTGTCAGGATGCTTTACCTATTTGGTCCTGCTAGGCTGGTACCGTGAGTAGTTTTGGGGAACAGAAGTAGCAAGGGGAGGCGCTGTCAGTTGAAGTCAAAAATTCAAAGTGTGCCCCCTCAGCACTGCAGGAGAAAATGGGAGCTGTATACCAAGGCAATATTCATCCATAGGAATGTCTCATCCATAGGAATGAAGAGGGATTAAAATCAGTCAAAACCGGGGAAGGGGGCAATGAGTTTACCAACAAGGCCCACTGCAAGGCAGACAGATGGACATATTCAAATCCATGAGGGGACAAAACCAAAAAAATGTCCCTCCACTCCTTCTCCTGTCCCATCTGGGATGGTCAGGAGTAGCTGGGCCACCCCAAGGGTTTCTTCACTGATGTGTGGGCTGTTCTCACCACAGACACAATAAAGGCACCTCTTCTTGACAATATGCTTTCCTCCACCATAAGAGTGTAAAACAAAGGACTGATAGATTTAGCACTTGCTTTTGTCCCTTTCATGCTTTGAGAATGCCAAACAACAGATCCCTGGAGTCCGTTTTAGCACTCCAATCCCCATGAGCATTTGTAAGACAGAAAAGAAAGAAAGAAAGAAAGAAAGAAAGAAAAAGCAATCTGACCTGTATAGATATGTTTGTTTCATCGGGACTATTTTTCATCAGGTAACATTGAAATACTTCACTATCTTTGAATGGATCCTATGATTCCTAGTAAATCAAATGAAAAATCCCAAATAGAAAGAACACTGACAGAATTTTTTCCTAGATTTTGTTCTCACTGGAAAACAGATTTTTGATATTACTTCAGTTTTCTTTCTTTTTCTTTCTCCTTCTTTCTTTCTTTCTTTCTTTCTTTCTTTCTTTCTTTCTTTCTTTCTTTCTTTCTTTCTTTTTCTTTCTTTCTTTCTTTCTTTCTTTCTTTCTTTCTTTCTTTCTTTCTTTTTCTTTCTTTCTTTCTTTCTTTCTTTCTTTCTTTCTTTTTCTTTCTTTCTTTCTTTCTTTCTTTCTTTCTTTTTCTTTCTTTCTTTCTTTCTTTCTTTCTTTCTTTTTCTTTCTTTCTTTCTTTCTTTCTTTCTTTCTTTCTTTCTTTCTTTCTTTCTTTCTTTCTTTCTTTCTTTCTTTCTTTCTTTCTTTCTTTCTTTCTTTCTTTCTTTCTTTTCTTTCTTTCTTTTCTTTCTTTCCCTTCTTTTCTTTCCTTTCTTTCCTTCTTTTCCACTGAACTGACATATCTTCAGGCTGCTGTTCTTCTGGAGAGTGAAGGTAGGGCTGGCCTGTGACAGTACAAGCCACTCCCCATGGGTTGCCAATGGGAGAGATCCTGCTGCAGCAGGGTTAATGTCAGAGGTTGATTGGAACTTTTAAGTTTTGGCCTCTTTCTGGAAATAGTAAATAGGAAAAAAAGAGGGGGCAAGAAGCTCTGGCTGCAGTTTTTTTGCCGTTGGTTGTCATTTTGTGGCGAGGTTTTTGTTTGTTTGACTGGTTGCTTTTTTTTCTCTTGAATCAAGTGCACAGTTTGCTCCATTTCTATGTGAAACAAAAGTTGCCAGTGCAACACATGATGTGGATGTGCCAGTGGAATGTTCTGGCCAAACCCAAGGAGAAGATGCAGCAGTTCCTGTAGAAGGGCACCTGGGACCTCGGGGCCAATGGTGTGCAGGTGACAGCCAGGGGAGCTGGAGAAGTTACCCAGGGAGAGCTGCTCTTCAAGACCGACATCTAGATCTCGCAGAACTATCGCTCAGAAGGGAAGCGAAACCTGGTGAATGTGGTTTGGACACAAAGGAAAGACATGAGAGCTCAAAGGATATTGAAAAGAACAAATTATTTTGTGGCTCTGAACAATTATCACATTCTTATCTTACTGAGCCACATCCAGCTGAAGATTCCAGAGGTTCCCAATATCTCAGGGCAGACTCTGCCTCTTCTCTGCCTTCAGGAGGGGGTAAACAGTATGAGCACACAAACAAGATCCCATGCAATATTTTGAATATTAGATGATATTTTCCATGTATATAAATTATGTTGGGGTGTGTGTTTGCATGCCTGTGGATACACACATAGATGTATTCTATTATCTATTTTTACATTGTTTTATTGTCTGCAAATGTGGATGTGCCATGAAACTGTTACAAGGTGGAAACACAGAGGATTGTGCGACCTGCAAGTTTTTAAATATACTGTA
Source organism: Chiroxiphia lanceolata (assembly GCF_009829145.1). Lineage (NCBI taxonomy): Eukaryota > Metazoa > Chordata > Aves > Passeriformes > Pipridae > Chiroxiphia > Chiroxiphia lanceolata. The sequence goes on from NC_045641.1 coordinate 58,995,498, forward strand.
ATACAAATCAAAGCATTTTGTCTTTTAGGATCGAAAGAGGAGATCATGCTAAGAAAAAGTGTCAGAAAGCTTCAAACTGATGGGTTGTGTTTGCTTGTTTGTTTCAGGAATGCTGGCCCCAAAATAGTTTTTTCCTGTGGTATTGAGTGCCATTGCATGACGAAGAGGTATAATTGTAATGTATATCTTGCACTTAACCTATAGAGGTGTCCTTAGCTGCTAGATTAATTCATTATGAGCAAGAGACAGCTTCAAATGGGAGAATAAAGGATTTGCACACCTGCCAGAAAAATGGAGTTAAAAGATTAAATAAGACTATACGAACCAATATTTCCCAATTTGAGTACCTGTACTATTGATACCCACAGCACTTGCTTAAAGAAAGAAGCAGGTGTGTTTCTTTTAGGAAACTTTTCCAAAGAAGTCAGGTTTAGAAATCAAACAGTTTTCATTTTATCTTTGTTTTTTTTTTTTTATTTGGATTTTTTAACATTGTAAGAGAATGAATAACCTAGAAATGATAGTTTAAGTCTTTCCTTTGACCTGTCAAGATAAACCTAGTGAATGTAGTTTTGAAAGGCAAGCAGCAAGTTTTTCATTGAGTTATTCTTCCTTACAAGCAGGAAGATGAAAATAGTGATAGTAAATATGACTCAAGGCAAGTGAGGGTTGCAAAATTAGATCCTTGGCTGTATGGAGACACTTAGTTATACTAGGATGAAATCACTAGAGGTATAAAATCAATGACTGCATACTAAGACATATTAATCCTGAGTTTAGCGTGGCCTTAATTTACTGCGGTTTAATCCTCCTCATTTTCACTTTCTACTGGGAACTTGTACTACAAAACATGAAAATTGTCATATTGCCAAAGTGCTTTGACACTGTGTTCCAATAAGCTTGTCAAATGTAAAACTTAAATCTGCAAGATTAATTGCTCTGTAATCTCAGAGGCTGCTGTTTTGAAATGCATTTTGGAAGACTTTAGTGTGGTAGCATGAAATAACAGAATGATTTGATGTCTTATTTGGTGGGTGGCTTTCACTCCAGAAGACAGACTCTCAGGACACTGTCTATGCTTTTTTGAGTAACAGAATCTGTAAATATACCTTTGCTAGTGCCTGGAAGTTAGTTACTAAGGAGGAGGTAAAAGGCAATTTAGATAACACCTTTTCCAGAAAGTAACATCTCCAGGATACATCCAGGAAGGACCCCACACTAAGTGCTTAGGTAGAACTTGGACACTGTGGGTATATCACTCTGTCTTTTTCTTTTCCTCAATACATTCATCATAATCATCTTCTGATGGGTCAAGAGCATGGTGATCTGATATTATCTATTCATTCTGTGAAGCCTCAACATACCTCTTAATCGGTACATCCAACTTTAAAAGGATGTAAGCTCCATTTTCCTAGTAACAACCTCATTTCTATTCTTCAGCTGAGACCCTTTGTCTGACCGCCATGGTGGCTGATTGTATGAGACCTTTGAATTTACAACTTTTGATATTCAGTCTTTGTGCCCCGGACAAGGTACAAACAGGAAGAAAAGGCTGATGGAGGTAAAAGACAAATCCACACGTTGATATTATGTGACAAACAAAGTGAACAAAATTGTCTCAAAAGCTTTGGTTTACATGGATGCTGAAGTAGTCTTGGGATGTAGCAATCTGGACGAGACCACATCTTTTCACTTTCATCCTGACATGATGAAGTAGTCACAGAACAAAAGCCTGTAGAATGGGACAAGCTGCAGACTTCGAATGATATACAAGTTAGGCAATGATTACGTGTTGAGCATAAGTACACTTGCAGAATTGATGCAGTTTTGGAAATGGTGGTGTCATAACATAACTTTCATCACGATGTACCCGACATCAAGCTTCTCACATGACAGTGGCAAAAAACTGTTAGACAACTTTGAACTTTAGAAAATGTCTGCCGTGATGCATTTGGATTATGCAATGATCTTCTATACTCCTATGCCTCTTCCACACAGTTATTATTAAAATTCCCCTTTTTTTTTTTCTCTAGATGAAAATGTGTTAAATGGATACAGGGGAAAAGAAAAAAAAAAGAAAGAAAAAAGAAGAACAAGTGTTTCACACAGAATGACCAAAAACTGTAGACTCTAAAGCCCTTCTGCAGAATACTCTCAGAAAGTAAGGAACTGTGCCTCCAGTCCACATCCTTGAACAATTTCTCAAACATACCCATGTCCTAAAGATTTGTTTTCAATTATTAAAAAAATGTTTTTAAGTGTAGTTCTCAGGGGTAGAGCTGATGCCCCGTGTCAGGATTTCCACTAGCATCCTGGATTGCACATTCCATAGAAGAGCATAAAGTGCTGTAGCATCGTGGGGTTTTAATTTAATTTGGAACTTCTTCACCCTTTCCATAATTATTTTTATTCTTATTTTTACCTTGTAGCTCCTATATTCTTGTAATGACACATAAGAAGGTGCTTAAAGGTTTTCTTGAAGGTAGCATTGCAGAGCGCATAACAAGCAGGATTGATGGTGCTGTTGATATAACAGAGCCAGTAGCCTATGGTCCATACAGTGTTAGGGATGCAGGATGTGCAGAAGCTGTTGATGAGCACCATCACATTGTATGGGGTCCAGGTGATGATGAAGGCCAGGAGGATGGCTAAAATAGTCCTTGTCACTTTTTTCTCTCTAGAGGGGGGTGGTTTCTTTTTGGCTGGCTGCTTTGTCATCTTGACTATTTTCCGGGCTACACTATTCTGCTTCTCCTCCCCGTTCGTGCCCACGATCTCCACGGTGGTGTTGGTAGGGGCGCAGCAGTCTCCCTTTGGGGACTTTGTGACTATCTTGATGCATGTCATCTTGGAGTTCTCCACTTTGAGATGGTCTTGGGAGGCAGAAGCCTGTTTGGCATCTTTGGTAGCTTCATCCTCTTTCAAGTTGGAAGCTACCACACTGACAGAGGTGGAGTCGTTGGAGCTCTCCTTCTCTGCTTGAACACAGTTATCAGTCACAGTCTCCTCACTGGGTTTTCCATTTTGAATTTTGCTGTGCTCCAAACCATCTCCACTGGTCGGGATGTTGTTATTGTTTGGTTTCACTATTTTACCTTGCACAAGGCTGGGGGAAACTGTATCTTGGTTTTGTGCAGCTTCCTTTTTCGCCTTCTTTATTCTGCTCTTACTGGCTCGAGAGATTTGCCAGTAAAGGACAGTCATGATGATAACGGGCAAATAGAAGGCTGCAATGGCAGTGCCAAAAGTGACAGCAGGGTTGGAAAAAAACTGGATGTAGCAGTCCCCATCTGGGACAGTCCTTCCTCCCACAATGAATTGCCAGAAGAGAATTGCAGGGGCCCAGAGGATGAAGGACAGAACCCAGGCAGCTGCAATCATCATGCCTGCCATCTTAGTGGTCCGCTTCACAGGGTATGTCAGAGGCTTGGTGACACAAAAGTATCTGTCAAAGCTGATAATGAGGAGGTTCATTACAGAGGCATTGCTGGCCACGTAGTCGAGAGCCAGCCAGAGGTCACACACCACAGGCCCCAAGGGCCAGTAGCCTATCACAGTGTAGAGGGTGTACAGGTTCATTGAAAAGATGCCGATGATCAAGTCAGCGCAGGCCAAGCTGAACAGGAAATAGTTGTTCACGGTCTGGAGGTGCCTGTTGACTTTGATCGACACCATGACCAGGATGTTCCCAATTATGGTGACTAGACTGAGAGACCCTGCTACCAGGACGATGAAGACCACCTCAACAGTTTTATAGGGGCTTTCCAAAGCCATCACATTTTCAGTGGAAGAGTTTATGTACGTTGAGTTATTCATTGCTGTTCTGCTAACAAGATACCCAGTTACCACTTAAACCTGCAGAAAAAGAAAAGAAAATAGTTACCATCAGGAAATTAGTCTCTTTGACTTTAAGAAATGGATCCCAGAAGAACTACTTGGAAAGAGTTTGAAGATAGAAGATGTATTCAGAAAAGCCAGTCAGCTTTGGATAATGAAAACACCTTACAACATATAATATCCATTTATGAATAACATAACAATAGGCTGCCTCTAAACAGGTAAGAAAGACACACATTTGAAGCTGAATCTATGTTTTTAAGTTCTCTGATGATTTTTTTTACTCTTTATTCTTTTTTAAAGCTAATATTGACTCGAATATTTTGGAATTCAATCTGCATATTGTTTTCTTTCTTACTGACTGTTCATTTCAAACTCTAATCCAAATAAAAAAGTCCAGACCTGAGGGTATGACATTCTTATAAGGCAGAGTAATGCTGTGATTTACTGGGAGCCAGATCACATGAAGGCAACTTCTGTTTCCATCTTTCCTTCATGTTCCACTTGGGCATGCTTCTGTGAGATTTATGGAACAAGCAAACTTATGTCATGTCTCCCCCTACTTTTCTGACCCTGCAGTCCCTTTTTTTTGGTCAATAAATATAAAGGTTTTGGCCCTGCATGAAGCTAATTAGTCTGTCGATAAACAAAAAAAGGAAGGCCTGTTGAAGTCAACAGAATAAGTAAACTCACCTCAGTTGAGCATCTGGCTATCTAGTTAGACACATTAGATACATTTTTTATTTTATTTTTTTTTTCAATTTCAGTGAGATTAAAGTTATTTTTTACATACTTTTGAATATTTGTACCTGAAAAAGGCATTATTTTTTTTTTGATTTTTTAAATGTGATGAGATTATGCTTGCTAGATGCTTGCTTGATGCTTGCTTGCTTGTACAATTCTCATTATTTTTCAAATCACAGTATTTTTAATCTGTATCACATGAAGCTACAAAAAAAGGTCTATGGAAATGGGTAACAGGGTAATGATAAATAAAGAAAAGATAAAAATCAGTTCTGTTTGTACACATAATTCTTTCTGTGCCTTGCATAGCCTACCAGCAGTACTCAATAAATTATAGTTAAACTACTAGCAATATATGACTGATAGAAGACTAAGAAAATGGCACATTCTTTTGCCTTCAGGATATGTACTATCCTTTTGTGCATCTCCTGGAAGTCAATAGAATGCACTGGAATTGTACAGCCCGTCTCTGAGTGCTCATTACTTATGAGCTGTGCTCAAGGGATTATTGAGGCATAAAGGCCAGATGTGACAGAGAAGTTAGATTTTTTTCTAATTAAAGTATTCTCCTTTCTTTCCCCAACCATAAGGCATCACTTTTTAAAAAAAGAGCTTCTAGACATGATGGTACAATCAAAGGAAGACAAAAAAATCATTTAGGTTGGCTCCTTTATACAACCAGGGTTAAAGAACTCTCTTCTGGTCCCTCTGACTAACTTGCTGATGCACAGACATACGCAGTCCATGTCACTCCAAAGGAACAATGCATTTTTACCGCCATTTCAGAACTGTGGTTTGATTGTTTTATTGGTTTTTTTTTGAGATGCAAAAGAAAGAAGATGATGCAAAATGTCAGCATAGCGGCAAAAACCCTTCTGACCTCCCAGGAAAATAAGCAAGTCTGTCTCCATGGAAAAGTCAAAACGCTATACCAGGGTAAAGGTTTTCTGTCTGTAATCTTGTAATTTATACATAAAGAAATACAGCTGGCAGAATGTGGGACTCATGCATTTGCCTTTGCTTTCAAAAACAGCTAAGATTTGTTTGTCAATTCCATGTTGAAGTGAATAGAGGAACGTAAGGCTACATACACTTTTTTTTCCCTGCTATCTATTCACAGGTATATCCCTAGAATCCTTGGGGTCAGGGTCAAGAGGACAAAACAGGGAAGAGGAATTCTTCGGTTAAATCTGTGCTTTGTACAGTAAGAATAAGCTGAATGGAATGTAACAAAATTTATGCTCTGTGCAAAAAAATAGACAGGACACCTATAATATATAGGACTGTTGTTTCAGCACTTCACAGTGTATTTTTCTCCCAGAGCTTCACAAATGAGCTGCTGGTTATCCTGTTAGATGTGTCAGATATCAATTTTTGGGACAAGCTAACTTCTCCCAACCAGCTTTGTTTATGAACATTCTTAACAGAATGCATTTTTAGTGAAAAAAAAACAAAATAACACATAGAAATGTACTGATTTAAAAAAAAAATGCAGCTGAAAAGTCTGTGTGATCCAGGGTTCTGCAGCTACCTCTGGTGACAGAGAGTGAGTGGGGAAGCAAAATGGAATTAAGTGAGAGAGGATCAGAGCTGAAAAAATTGTGCTTTATGATAGAAAACAAGCATTTCTCTTCAATTTATTTTTGACAAAATGTTCTGAAATTCATTTCATTCCACTGAAAAACAATAATTTGTTTTAGAAACTGGAAACTTGTGAAACCAAATTACCGTCTCCCAGCTAACTTTATTCCTAGGTCTTTTCAGGTGAAATTTTTACCCACTTGCACTGGAAATATTTGTAATTCAATATAAGTTCTCCTGATTTTGTTATCTGGGATGGGAGGAGTGAGATGAAAGCTAAAGGCTGATATTACTTGCTGGGAATAGGAATTCAGTGTGTTAATGTGAATGGAAGCAAAGCAGAGGAGTCCCTTGCCCAGTGACCTCTAGTTGCACGAAACTTTCCTGCCATAAGAAGGCTGCTAGTTCTGGACTGCAAATCACATTGACAATTACAGATTTCTTAGGTATGGAAAAACATATCTGCTATTGCTAATTCCAGTAAAAACTTCCTTTGCTTGCATCAATACCGTTGTAAAGTGACCCATGTTTTGCTGTGTATCTTGACAAGAAGGCAAAGGACTGGAGAAACATTCAGTTTCGACTGACATTTATTGTTGCTGCTGATAGTACCACCCTTATTGGAGCAGAGACAGCGGTGTGCATGTTTCCTAAATCAAGACACCCTGAAATCTTCTGGACTCTTTCCTGTTGGCTCCAGCAGGGCTTGAATCAGGCACGTAGAGAGGCTTCTGTTTCTTATTGTGGTCGCTTGCTGCCTTGGTAGAGGACTGCCTGTGGACTGCTTTTGGTTTTTTTCATGCCACAGAGCCCATCTCTCCTGCTGGAGAGGCAGTTGTTATGGGAGCAGATGTTATTCATCAGGCAGAGCTACAGGGGCAGAGGCACTTCAAGGTAATATGACCTCCTGCATGAGAAATACCAGATCTTATTCTTGAACAAACAGAGCTCTCCTCTGCAAGCCCATGGGTGTTTGTGTGAGTTGCACAATATGGCACTGACTCCCATGGGCTTCTATAATTTATCCTGCTATACTAAGTGCGTTCTTGCTAAACAGAGAATACCCAGAAAAGGCAAGGAATGTCTCTTGTGACCTGAAAAGCAACGAAGTTCATTTTCTGAAATATATTTCAAAATATATATGACTCTGTGGAATGGAAACACCATAATCACCACATGGAAAGTGTTCAAAGCCAAGAAATCCACATATAAAATAATTCACTGTTTTATATTTGATATGTACTTGGGAAATATTTCCAGTGAAGTTGTTTCTCCCTCTAATGAATTAATAGTACTGATAATCATTCCCATCTTTTGACTAGGTGATGGTTTGGGGCAGAACTGGGGGGTTTGGTAGACGATATGGTGCATAAACTGTTGGCCTGATGTGATCCCGGGTCTTTTTGCAGTGAGCAGTTGACAGGAAGAAGCAGAGCACGTGTGGGTTGACTTGGACCCCCAATACCACCCACTAGGAGAAACCTAGTCCAGGCTGACACAGGCTGAAGTAAATCTTCTCAGAGCATGCTGGCAGCCACAGTATGCCTTGTTTTCCTTCATTTACCTCCCTAGCAGTTGTGTTGAACAGAGAAACAGGTCTGATGAGTGAAGGCTTTAAGCTGGTTCACTGTAAAAGGGAACTGCAGTGAGTGTGAGGAAACAAAATGTTGCTATTGAGGGTGTTCGTCCTATTCTGTTGCAGGCAGTGAGGAGCAGACTAGCAGAAATGGGAGGTAAAGGAGAAGGGACAAGGACTACATATCACCCTTAGGATCATGATCTTCAAACAGCAGGTACTTAAATACTACATCCTGCTAGATGTGCTTTCCACTTACCCTGACAGGAATGCATCTATTTGGTGCAGGTGAATCTTATACCAATCATTGTAATTTTAAATTTAAAATGTATCTCCAACATCTGTCACAAAAGAGACTATAGAAATGTTGTGTATATTGAATAAAGTGGCTGATACACCATGCCTGCCAAAGTTTGTTAGACAAATCCTTCCTCTGTATTGTCCTTATTGACAAGTTAAATTTGGTAAGGATTTAACGTCTTCTTTGAATTCTCTGAAATCATATGAAGGTCAAGACATGAAAGAGGCAACTAATGATCTGTATCTGAAAGTTATATTTGTGATTTAAATGGGATTACCCAGGAATCTCTGTGTCTTTCCACTGTGAGCACTTCTCAACATCCAACTCTCAAGCAAAAGTAAGATACTCTTTAACTTCCCCTCTTTGATCTAGTTCCTCTTCAACCAACACCTATGTAAAATAGATTTGATTTTTGCTCTAGCAACAGTAGATCTTTTTTCCTGAACTGATTTTTATCCTGAACTGCACTGGTTTTGATTCTAAATTTCTTCCTACCACCATTTAAACCCACAGTGTGAAAGTGAAAAGAGAAAAACAAAATCCCTAAGCCTATGAAAAATATCCTAAATCCATTAGTCAGAATTTGTTATGGACTTTAAGAGAGAATATAGGTAGAATCTAGGCTTTTGATAAAAATATATTTCAGAAAATTTCCAAATACCTGAAGACTAAAATCTTCACCACACAGATTACTTTCTGCAATCCTTTGAAACTAGAAACATCTTTGCAAATTGTTAGTGTCTCAGTATAGTCCATTCTCTTTATTTTCATGCACTTTTGTTTATCTCAATCAACAGATTTCCTACAAAAAAGATATCCTGTGGGCCTACCTGGATCTACTTTTTCCCATCTCATTGTGAAGGATATGTAGGAGCAAAATAAAAAATTTCTGTAGGTATCTTGAAACAAATAGATCAGAGCCAAGAACATTAAAAAAGCAAACTAACACTGTGCCTCTAACAGCAATTGAAATAAGTCAGAAATAAAAATACTCTCCCAAAAGCAGCAGGGGACTGTACATGAGTGGGTGTCAGTGCTGGCATCAGCACTGCTGCCTCAGTGCTATTGTTAGTGTTATTGCTTACTGCTGTTCTTATAGTCTAATAATCTCTCTGGTTTTGGGAAGTAGCAACAACAACAAAAGAGCAGTTTTTCGTCAAAGATCTGGATAATTATTTCCAATATATTGGTACTGTTGCTATTACCGTTACTGTTGTCGTGCTGATAGTCATCCATTGCTACTAGGGCACTTAATTTATTATCTTTCTGTAAGTATAATTTTGGCTGCAGATATGCCTTTGTGTTTCGGGACCTGTGTATTTAAGAGAGAATTTGCATTCTGTCTTTAGGCAGCTGATATCATTGCAAGCTAAATTCTGCTTCTTAATGCATTGGGAAAACCTGAAAATTATATTTAATAGGCATAGTTTAATCTAGCTTGTTTTGGTCCACAAAAAGGAATTTTTATCTTATGGAGTAGAGAAGATACTTTCACTCATATGCCTCCTACTCTTGTTATGGTTATATATAAAACACTCTTGGCCCCAAAATAGCAAGAAAATAGCCAAGTCACTTGGTTAAGTTATGGTAAGGTTTTCCCCTCCATTTTAATAGAACCATATGATATAGTTGCCCATATGATAAAAATTACTGAAAACATTGGTCCATATTATTCCTTCTGAGTCCCACCTGCACTACTGTGCACCTCAGCCTGTCAGAGGTACTTACATACTAGAGGGAATTTGCAGAATGGTAGTTGTAAGTCAGAGGGTTTCACCACTACACTTCAGGTAAAAAAAATAGTTAAGGATGCTCTTGCTCTTTAAAGCTGGAACAGAATAACATTTTTTTGGTTTGGTTTTTTTTTTTCCCCAGGTAAACTGTGAAATGGGTCTAGTTACTAAGATGAAAAGAATTTTTTTTAACCAGAAATCAGATGAAAAAGTAAATTTTAGTCTACAGAGTATGAAAAGCAAAATGGAACTCTTATTGAAGCATCCCACAACTTTCTCTAGAGGGTTGAGTTAAATGGAGAGGATCTCCATCTAGAGGCACAGATAGGCAGCTACCACATAAAACAGACATTTCCAGAAAATTTAGATACTTACTTATCTCCTAGGTGGAGGAACCACACATTTTATTGCAATTTACGTTTTAGTATAATTAGTGAGCAGAGATAAAATTTGATGAAAATCTGAAACCATTACATCTAAATATTATTATAGCAAACAGTCTGAATGAAAAAGCACAGTTAGACTGGGGAAGCCACTGCACAGAAACATGTTTAGGCCTGAGCTTATCCCCTGCAGCCGCAATTATTGAGTCATCGCTTTGGACACCATCCAACTCAAATTGTTGTTTCAGATTATGTCGTAAATGGGTCAGAAGTGTGGCTTGATGTCATCAAAAGGTAAAAAACTAGTGACTGGGTCATGCCATGTACACATTTCATCGATGGACCTATACTGATTTCCACTTGCAGAGGTTGTAGGATAACTAGAAAAAGGAGATGAAAGCAACAGATTTCAGTAAGTCACTTTTCCTCCTTGTGCTGCACTGTTGTTGCTGGAAGTTGGCTGAAGCTTCTCACACCAGTCAACTCAAACAAGAAAATTTTTATTTGGCTATAATTACCTACTTCAAGTGTTTTAGATAAAATACTCCTACTAGAACTCAGACTAAAATTAAACCTATCCTCAGCCTTGAGAAAGGTTACCTCAGCAGAAGAGTTATTAAAGTTTCTGTTAAGGTTGAATTGAAGATCATTAGATTCAAGGATAAATTCTCAAAAGGAAGAGCGTGGTGAGAGTTAAGTGCTCCCTCTGCAGCCCAGCACGGATTGGAGGCACAGTATTTCATTATCCTCATATCAGCCATCATGCCTGTGCTATTAAAGAGAAAAACCTTATGAGAGCTCCTCAATGTCCCTGAGTGACAAGTGGTGAAGCTAATGAAAGAGGAGAGGGAAGGCTGACTGAAACCAACCAGAATTTATTCTTACCCGAAGGCAGTGCATAAGAGTAATGCTTGTCTCATTTAGAACATGTGTAGGTAGAACTCAAAAAAATCCCCCCCAAAAAAGAAGCAAACAAACAATCTTCTCAAAACAAAACAACAAAAATCCTCAAGCAAACAACAACCAAACCTGTACTCTTTCTGTTTTTTTCCTGGCTTTAATTATTATTTTTCTACATGGCCATGAAGGAATATTGGTCACGAAAAAATAACAGGGAACTACAACACAGTACAGGGAAGGTCTCTCACAGAACCACTGATTAACCCCCTCAGCCTGACAGTGAGTCCAGAAAAGATGCTGTGACATTTCAGTGAATCTCTGCAAATCCCTCCGAGTCATGGAGGTCCTTTTGGGACCTTGAATAAACCCATGAAGACTCTCTCAGCTCTTCAGAGATTTTGCAGCCTTCAATAGGGCCTCTGACAGGAATATCAACATACTGAGGGCCCAAAGAGACTCTTACTGAAGTTAAAGAAAATCTTTCCTTTTCCCTTGGTTGTAAATGGTGTCAGTTCATTGCTTTTACCAGGGATTTTCTTATTCACTCACTTATGATCACTTATGATCAGATTCACTGGTGATATATTTAGATGATACTATATTCGATTTTGGACAGTACACAGTTTCTTCACTCAACAAATGCTTTTAAAATTCTTTTAAACCTATCATGGTCAGTCTTACATGAAGTTCTCAAGTGCCTGAAAATCTAGTTTGTTCTGCTTCTGTGTCAATTAATTTTGGGGATTTTTACACATCTTCCATCTTACTTAACAGCTTACCAAGGATGTAGATTAAAAGCATAGAGAAGAACGCCAACTCGGATATAAAAGGAAATTACTCAAATTCTTTGCAAGCAAATAAGCACATATTGAACAGAAGTTCAAACTTGTTTCTGAGAGGGCAGCTAAATCTTTTTTATGCCTGTATTACTGTAAACTGCATTTGAGGCAGTGATAGTGAAATACTGGAAGAATTTGTACCAGAAAGGAGTGACACCTCAATTCCCAAATCAGAATCTACATTTCCAAGCTCATTCTGCAGTCTGAGAAAAATTTGTGAAAGATGGAAAAGATGGTAGCAATACCTAACAAAATATTTATAAAGACATTTAAAATTTCAAATTAAGTGTTTTCTACAGGTAATTATAAATATATAATGATCACAGCTACGAATGTTTACTGTGGGTCTATATGATCATCTTCCCTTTTCTGAACAGAGAACCTCAAAGATTTCATTTTCCTTGCCAAAGAAAGGAAATATTTATTTATCAGTTTTTCATAGATACTACATTATCGTATATTTTCTAAGTCTCTGACTGTGCTTTTAGTGTTTCACTAAATGACTGATACCTACTTTAATTACATAGATTATAACTGCAAACTAACTACTTTTCAACTCCATTACAGGCTTAAGAAGTCTATGTCTAAATCTGGTTCTGGTGTGTGGGTCCAGATATTGGTCTTGACATGCTGCAACTAACCTTGAAAAGGAAAACAACCTTAGCTTTGCATATGAATAATTCACTATGTCATTAAAAGAAGCCCTTATCCTACGTTAAAAAATAATATCATATTTAAGAAGGTTAACTTGATTACTAGAAACTGGGGGACTTGTCTCTGAGCGTGCAACTTCTGTAAAAATAATACTCAGCATCACTGGGCCAGGAAGACTAAAATTCATAAGCAAATACTCTAAAGTTCTCTAATAATTTTGATTTTTTAGGAGACATTGCAAAGGTTGCTCACACCAAACTCTGACCTCTCTTGAATAACTACAAAAATAAAATATTGGGAACATTTGAAATGCAAGGTTTCAGAAGGGCTAAACCAGATTATTTGAAGCCAAAACTACTAAAAGCCTGAGGAGCTTTAATTAGCACAGGATAGAGAATAGCAGACCATTATTTTATGCACAGTTCTGCACTTTGCCAACTGGTCTTGTAGCTTTAGCAATGAAGTCTATGTGATACAAAATTTCCACAGAATGATTGTGATAAATACACTTGATGTCTCTTATATATTTTATTCTAAGTCAAAGGTGAGTTTTTAATTAAAAGAGACAAACAGGTTGATTTTGAAATTCAGAGACTGTGACGTTATATTTTACTGCATCAGAACCTCTTACATGTCATGGCAGAAGCACCACATCAGCTTCAACACGACTGTTTCTAGAATGATTTGCAGGAAGCCAGTTCCTCTCTCATTTTTGGTGTTGAGGACCTCAAAATCTTTTCATTAATGTTCTGAAATTCCACAATTATGGTGTACATTACTCTCTCCCTACATTTGGCAGGCTTGTCTGTTATTGTCTGCAAGTTTACTGTTTCTACTTCTACATCTGAGATGACCTTTCCACAGCAATAATGTTTAGGGAGAAAAACATTACTAACTAATATATTTTGTTTTCTGAGGTTCCACTTTACACCGTTATTCTGCAGTGTCACCTACATGGTCCACTACTCTGAATCTAAATCCATCTTTACATAACAACTCCTTAATTTGGGACTTCATGGTAAAGCAAACGTATGGAAAGTAAAATTAAATCTAGATAGGAATACTGTCTACTAATGTACCTAGGGAACAATCTCCTCCATCAATCTTCTGAGTCCCTGAAGTGTCATGTCTGAGATTAAATCCCTCCCACTGTGCCATGCAACAACAACAGAATCACTCAGCAGTGATTGCTGCATTGCAACGTGCCTCCACACAGCACAAACCTGTTTGACGAGCACAAATACATGCCTAAAGACAGACATATAAGGATGTGTGGGGCAAGAGAAAAGAATAAATGGGGTGAAAATAAGAGGGAGGAAATGGGGACAAGAGTGAGGTGTGAATGAAAAAGAAAAGAAGTTAATGAGAAGAAAGCAAGGGTGGCTGCAAGAGAAAGAGTTCTGCAAGAGTATTCACTTGGATCTTCAAATTATCGCCCCTTAATGCCTGTTTTCAGTAGAAATTCCTCACTGACCCCAATTTCAGTACATGTCTGTATTTCCCCATTACAGCCCACAGAGAGATTGGCCAACATTTCTTTATGCCTTGCTCATTGAACAGTATTGTGGAAACACTGACATGACTTGAGGTTCTGAAATTTCACCTCTGATAGTCATTCAAACATTTAATTTCTTAAATCTATTGCCATTCACTGAGACTTGGCTTCCATAACCCCTTTAAAGAAGAGAATAGAAATGATTTTTTAAAAAATGTCTCCTTTTCTTTTTGTAATCAAGAATCCCAGTATTTAATATTTGTATAGAGATGATTTTTCCCCCAGTATATTGGTTTTGTTGTTTTCTGTGCTATTATATATGCTGCGGACATGAACTTATTTCCACCTTTTCCTATCATTCTTTTCTTGTTGAGTTCTGCACCAAAGCCATGACCTTGGGGCTGGGACCATTAACAATGCATTCCACAAAGGGTCTGCCTCCAAAAGGTATGAGATTTTGATAAACAATTGGGATTCAGATTTTTATCTCTGGGTGAAGCTGGCATTTATCATAGGGTTTCTATATTTGTGCTCGTCATCCCTGGGGATGAGTACAATGTTCAAAAACATAATGGAAAAAAATTACATAAAGTAAACAGCAAAAGGAAACTGTGGCTGAACTTGAGGGACCCCTAGAGTGAGGGGTCTCAGCTGAACTGGCTGAGGCACAGTTCAGTGCTGTGAAACAGCCTCAGCTCTCCATGCAGTCATGTTGCAGGGATTCGAGTTGTCTTGATATCTCTTTCCCCTGCTCTTGGCTGTATCACTAAGTGCTGCCTTAGCATCTCCTCTCCCTAGCAGTGACACTTTTTCCTCAGATATTTGCAGCAGCTTTGCTTTCGGACCTGATCTGTAACCTATAGGTCTGGGACAGAACCATGTCGCTCTTCCCACTTATTGATTTCCCTTTTCATTTTACCTTACTGCCTAGTGTAACACCTGTTATCCTTCAGCCTCTCTGGTCTCTCTCATCTTGTTCATCAGATCTCTGCTGTTCAGAGTGGTCTTCTGGCTGTCCTTTTTCCTTAGGTCACACCGTATTGTTTTTCTCACCTTGTTGCCTAACAGTTATTCCCTTTGCTGGCAATGCTCAGCTCCCATTTCTCTGAGCACTTTAAACTGCAGGAAGACAAAAAGGATTCCTGCAGTCTCAAATAAATCTCCTGAGGGGTCTGGCAGGAAGCGATGCTGTAATGGCACACTCTGGTGCTACCCTACCACTAGAAATTAATATTTCTACCAGAGAACTTACAGAAATAGTCCTAATATTCAATACCTTTTCTCTGAAGTTTGTAAGAAACTGATACATCATCACTGACTGTTCCGAAATGATGAGAGACAATTTCTTCTCCATGTTTGAGAATTATCAGTGGGGCACAGTATCTTCTATACAATAGCCCTTATGTAAGAGAAGTAATGAATATTGCTCTGGATGAGAAATGCGGAAGACTCTAAACTGGAAAATCAGGAGACATAACTAATCAAGACTGAAGTATTCTGCTAATCTCTGTGTTTGATTATGAAGCGAATCAGATCCATCTGAGCAGGAATTGTTCTAGAGAGTATGACGAGTGATGTTTTGTGAGAGTAGTTTGAAGGGATGACCTTACTACAACAGAGAAGTGGCAGCATATTTTTATCAATACAAAAGTACCCAGTAGTAACAGAGCAATAGCTGGAATAGAAGATGGTAACATTACCTAATTTATGTACACATAATAAACAATTATATTGTATACAGAATTTATGTGTGTATTTGATAATTTCTTCATTAGCTAGTTACACCAACACAATCACTGCATACAGTGGAAGTGAGAAAACACAAGTGGGAAGGTAGACCCAGGATGGGAGGTGATTTTGCCCTGCTAAAGTTTATGGCTCTCTACAGCTCTCAGAGTTTGAGGCTGAACAAAGCCTCAGTAACACCACGCTGATTTGCAGATGTCGTGTACCCCAGTCATATACTCCTTGTGATACTCTTTGAGAAATCTATGGCTCAAAGGCGCATTTCACAGCTCCTTGCTCTCAGTCACTCGCACTATAAGCCTGTGACTTCAAAGAGACATCTAAAAGGAAATGTTTGGAACAAAAAAAAGGAAAAAAAAAAAAGATTGTCTGCTTGTCCTTTTTTTTTTTTTTTCCTGTTCATGATATAACAGGCTTAGGATGCTTTGATATAACTACTTCTCAGTGGGCTATTTTTCCCTTCTTACTCTACAAAAACCACAAAAGGAAATCGGCAGTGAGGAAGAAAACAGCTGTGTGATCCCAATCCAGATGCTTTCATCTTAGAGGGGGTTTGTCAAAGAGCAGGCAAGTGACTTTCCATCTCTAAGCAGGCTCCTTCAGTTGAGCTGGAATGATGTCCAAGATAGTGATTTTCAGAGGTTTTCATATTAGAAGTTAAAGCAGTAGCACATGCTAAGGCATATACTGCTCCCTGCTGCAGATCCAGTCAGAGTAAACAAGAAAAATCTCTGAGGGTTCGTGGTGCCCTTTCAGGTTGTAGGCAAATCACTAAGGTGACATTTTCTCTTGTTTCTTAGTGTAAATGAGGTTCAGTTCTAAATTTAATACTTTTCAAGACTTTAAACATGTTATCCATAACATCAATGTCCTCCACACATGAAGTCCTGAACGTCTTTCACGAAGTTTCTAAAGTGTTGGGGTGGTTTTTTTGTGGGGTTTTGTTTTCTTTTCTTTCTGTTTCAGTCTGTGATATGCAATGCAATCATATTGAATGCCTGAAGCACAGAACAACACTGGATAAATAAAATGCAGACGCTCTTGTTTGCAAAAAGACATAGCGGAGGGATTTGCTGTTAGGTTAATGTGTAACCTCTTAATCCTGCTAATGTTGTGGTTGGAAAATGCCTTTTAAATTTAATTATCCACTTCTGTACATTTACCACTTTGCAAATGAGCGTTTAAAAATGTCATTTCTCTTTACAGAGATCTGTAATAATTTTGTATCCACTCATAACGATGTTGGTCACCCTAAGCAAATGCTGCCCAACCCACCATGCCACTGACAGCAGCATTTATTCTCTTCCTGCTTGTCTAAGGTTTGCATATATCAGACCATGTAATTTAAGGAATTTTGTGCTTTCTCCTTTACCCCACCATATGTTAGAAGCCTTTCAAGTCTTAGTAGATTATGGTTTTGCATCTAAATAAAGAGCCTTTTAGTAACCCAAGTAGTAAAAATCTCAATAACTAATTGGGGATGGGTGACATTGTCCTGAGAAGAGACTTATTCCAGAAAGTGGTCTAAATGATTTATGTTTTGATAAATAGGAATAAACTCAGAAGGTAACTTATTCTGGTTTCTACATAAGATGCAGATCTATTAGCATATTCCCTATATTTTCATATCAATTTCTTAAATGTTTGGAAGAGTAGGTAATGATTTTTGATTTTCTTTTAATAGAGGATACTGTGGTGGGTCTGCTGTGTTTGAAAACTCTCGCCTTGATGACTGTCCAGTTCAACAGAAAGTTGAAAACTGTATTGGTTTAACTGTATGGTAAGGATGACCACTGTAGGAGTAGATGGCAAGGAAATATTTATCAAAACACTGTCCAACAGTATCCAACATCCTGTCTCATAATATCAGCTAACATGATCCAGGCTGACCACTATTGTCAGCTGGGTGGTCAGTGGAGAATGACAGCATAACTAGGTCAAAAAAAACATGGATATCTTCCCACTTCTCATATTCCCTCATACAGGAGTAAGAGAGTCATGGGGACTCTATGCTGAGACAGAAAGGAAGGTGAAAAGTGGTAACATCACCGCTTCTTTTTCATCAATAATCTTACTTATACTTCTAAGACCTGATACAAGGGATGCCTCAGTTATCCACACAGGTTGTAAAACAGCACAGGATAAAAGAATGTAAGGGTTGTGGAAAAATACAGGACAATTCCTTACCTACATCCTGCACAGAAGTGTATTAATTCTTTCTTTCATTATCTCCGAGGTAGGTATTGCAAAGGCAAAATCAATTTAGGTCAATGATAGCACATTTACATTGCATCACCTTTGCAAAGAAGATCGAACATCCAAAAGATGGCATTCACGAATAATGCAATTATATCTGATAAGAAGAAAAATGTCTTTTCTAGCTACTCCTGCTGGATCTTGTTGTTTAATAAATCCATATTCCATACTTCTGAACAATCTGTTTATAACTGAACATAGTAACACAGTTTCATAGCTATTTTTAGATACAGGTACAGCAGAGAGCTTAAGAGAACTGAACTCTTACACTTTTTCTGGGAGAATCTCTTCTTGCTGCCTTGTAGTCTTCAGAGGTGAAGGGTGTCTGTTGCCAGATAGTGGACTGGTTTAGTGCTCCAGATAGTGAGAATCTGATGCAATTTGCCCTGTACTAAGCAGAGTCAATATTACTTAAACTCCCATGTAAATACACATGGACTTCAAACACAATTTAAGTTCCAGACATTCTAGCAAATTTGTCATGAACCTGCTACACGTGAATTGTGATACCTTCTGTTCTTTCAATACTGGGAAATGGGGATGTTTGAGAATAAGTAAATGGTAAGTAAGTGGTAATGCAGCCTATTCCAGTATTTGGCTGAGGATAAAGATAATGCATTAAAAAGAGGAAAAGCATATAGTTTTCCTAGTTTCTCTTTTTAAATCTTGTGATGCACATTGTGCTTCTTTGGTCAGAAGGTGGTTCAGTTTACCATGTTTGTTAGGGTCAGTATAAAAATAAAGCTTATGTAGTAAATTTGGATGAGTGAGACAAAAGTTTTGGGTTTGCAAGGCTCTATACAGGAAGTGAAAAAATACATTTGAGATTTTTCTCTTTCCGAAAAGAAAGTTCATAAAGTTGTTTCAAGATTTATAAGCAAACTGACAAAGGTAGTAGGGTTAAAGATGGGGAATGCTAAGTAGTTTAGTGCTTAATTTTAGACAAAAAAAAATTGTTAGAATGTTCATATATGACTTTCTGGAGTTTATGAATGAGTTTTAGTTGAGATTGTTTCTGGAGCAACTGAGAACTGCCCAGTACAGTAGGGTCCTTACCCTGTCTGAAACCATGTGCCATAACCAAATTATCAATTCGGGAATAATGGTGTTTAAAACAGGCAAATTATAAAATCATGACAAAGGTGTATGGAGAGATCTTCTGGTCACAAAAACAGCTGCAAATTCTCTTAAATTAAGTTTAATTACAGTTCTTAAAAGCATTCATTACTTGTCTATTGAGCATTTTTTTTAGATTCGACTTTTTGTACAGTTTTGCTTTGGTTATTACTAATGTTGGGCAACAGTTACCCTCCAAGATGTCCCTCACTTTCTATTTTCACTATGGCAAACATATGGTCTGTACATAAGTAGGCAATTTTATGCAGGCACCTGTGAGGAACTTTCAGTATAACCCAACCAGCAGAGACAGCAAAGCAGTACACCCCACAGCCCATCTCCTGCTACTTTGAGACTACTCAGAAGACACCTGTGTGCCTTTTTCTCTTGCAGGACACATGTAGGAAGACTGTGAACAAAAGAAAATGCATCCCAGTGTCAGATGTCTCTGGAATCTGCTCTTTCACACAGTGGGAAAATTCTCTTTTGCATTGTATATGTGATCCTACTCAGCTCAGCTGACACTATGTAATTCAGTGTTATTTCCTCTATTTTAAGGAATAGAGTTGAGTGTTTTCCTTCCTTTCTTCCTTCCTTATACAACCTGGATGCTTTATTCTTATTGTGTTGTCTTGGTTATCTCCTTTTGTTTTCCTATTTTTATTTAAGGAGCTGTTATATCAGTGATGGTGACAGAAGCTACTCCAGAAAACACAGCAGTTTGTTAGAGCTAATAGCTATTCAAGCAATCATTTTTCCTGCTTCCTTAAAATGAATCTGTTCTGAAACAGATAGAAAATCAAAATCAAAATCTCATAATGCCTGCAAAGCATAATCTCTCCTTCTCCATATATGCATGTATGGAATACATATTTATGCTCTATTGTAGTTTTACTTCCTATCCTTTTTGTTCTTTGCTAATATATTTCTCAGTATGGTTGATCTGCATTGCATTTTTTCCTCTAGCTTCTTGTCATGGTGTACACAAGGGCTTTGGACAAAGGACAGTAAATCCAATATAATCCAAATTATATGTGCTAATCAACAGTAACCAGTACTTCTATCAGAAAGTGCACACCCATTGAATGTACAGTGCCTTCCACTTTTCTTCTTCTATATTGTTTGGTTTTGAGATTCACAGCATTAATCTGAGCTCCCTGTGTAACTAATAGAACTATCTATTCATCACAAAAATACACAGATACTATTTGCTTGTATTAAATTCAATTTATCTGTTCTGCAGAGATGCTACTTTTGTGCACATTTATATTTTTAAGAATTAAATATCAGGCTTCTCATTAAAACAGCAATCACTGGGAGGATATTACAGAATGTTCATGTAGTGAGTTGTGAAATTCCATACATCAGCATTGGCACTGGAAGCCTGATTTGGAGAGTGCTGAGAGCAGGGGTCTATGTATAAGATACATTACTCATCCAAACTCCCATTTCAGAGTCTGAAATCTCATGGTAAATTGCTCTGAAAAAAAATCAATAGGTCAAAAGCCCTGTGTATGCCAATGGCAAAACTTCTGTTGCTTTTGGTAGGCTTGTGAGTTTTCTGTAAAATAGGAAAAAAGCAGGATTGGTGTCTGGGGACTAGTCCCAGTTTATTGTTTTATTGGATCCAGAATCATATTCTGCTTTTCCGTGCTGTAAGCTGTCCTAGGATCACACTTGCTATTCATCACTTAGGAGAAAAATCTGTCTTCAATGCCTGTTTGTAACATTTACAGTGCCCAACCAAGCTTTTCCTCCTTCTGAAGGACAACATTTCTCTTTTATCCCCTTAGCACAGGGTCATGCAATGCTACCTGGGGCTGTGACTGTTGCCAGGTTATTGGCTCACATAATATTTTGGGGAAAAATAATCTACAAAGTATAACATTGGGTTCAGGGTTGAGTTTAATGGGCTTCTGAGAATCTCAGAGCCATAGATACAGTCTGCTTTGAAGACCGTTTTTCCAGGTGTTTTTACTGGACAGAGCTTCCCTACTTCTAAGCACCTACTGCAGTTCACCCCTTCTGTTTGTGTACAAACGGATCTCCATGTATATAACTATTTTAAATTCATAAAGTAACATGGAACCTTAACTGATAAAAGTACTTTGTAAATGAGAGAGACTAGCAGAAGCATCATAACAAGGAGCATAATAATAGTACTACGAAGAACACAATAAGCAGCAGAACGACTAAGGAATAAAATCCCATCATTGTCATTCACCTAGTTTGTGGAGGAGATGTGCGTAACAGGCATTCCTTTATAAATTAGAAGTTAAAACTGTGAAAAGAGCTGTAGGGAGAAGAACTTCTGGGATGGCATAGCATGGCATGGCATGGCGTGGGTTGGAGGAGGCCCTGACAAA
Organism: Chiroxiphia lanceolata; assembly: GCF_009829145.1. Lineage (NCBI taxonomy): Eukaryota > Metazoa > Chordata > Aves > Passeriformes > Pipridae > Chiroxiphia > Chiroxiphia lanceolata. The sequence continues at coordinate 59,017,025 of NC_045641.1, forward strand.
GATGAGGTTCTCACAGTACAAACGGAGAGGAAATAAATTGTATGACTGCCATGGACAACTGTTTCTCTAAACAAAATAAAATAGATCTAAACCATCACCATTTTTACTCAAGTCTTGTCACTGAGTTAATAAGACGAAGGAACAAATAAATAACAAATAGCAAAACAAATCAAACTCCCCTACATTTGCACTCTCACCTCCTTAAACTCAAAAACTATGTTCCCTGAAGTAGAAACATTAGTACAAGGTTCAGACTTTTCTGTAGCTCCTTTATGCCACTCCTGTGGTGTAAGGTAATGGAAAAGCTTCCAGACAACTGAATATTTTCCCCCTGCTGGAAAATCCCTGGGTGGCTTAGACCCAACATTTAAAACCACTTAAAAATGTGAAGAACTTCAAGATACCACAGGTGGCCACATCTAACAGTTTAACACAAAGGCCACTAATTAAAGCTCTCTCTGTATAAAAGCAAATGCAAAAAGCAGTGCTAGATATATATGTCTCCCTCTCACAAAAAATCAATGGAGACTACAGGACATTTCTTAGAGAGCTGTTGGATGGAAGATTGTTGTTTCAGTTCAGTCACCAAACTCACACAGAGTGACTGAAGTGATGCAGCATTCCCAGGGGCAACTGGTCTCTGCCTGCAAGACTGGAGGTAAGAATCACCACTGGGATTAATATGGTGTTTCCTCCTTCCACTCACATCACTTTCTGCCCTGATTCTCCTAAGAGTTATGGTTGCAGTGGCAGTGGCAGTTATCACTGGGCAATGGGTTTGGACATCTCCTTATTTCACACAGAAGGTATGTCCAAGGAGGACTGTGTCTGGCAGATCAGAAGTATCTGTAATATAGCAGGGATTTCTAATTTTAAAAAAATGCTTTTGTCCAGTAACTGATGAATCTTGGAAAGCCCAAGATCAGTGATAGAGAATATAGTATTTGATAGCCTGAAGCATGTGGCCTGTGAGAGAAGGTTGAGGGATATGGAGGTGTTTAGCCTGAAGGAGAGATGGCTCTGGTAGCAGCTGCCAAATACCCACAGGATATCGACTGAGAAGATGGAACCAGTCTTTTTATAGCGGTGTGTGGTGGGAGGATGAAAGAAAACAGACATAGGGGTTTGATGATATTTAAGGAAAAGAAAATCACTACAAGGACATCAAAGCAGTGGACACAGAGATTGCATACAGGCTCCATCCTTGAGAGTTTTTCAGGCCACAATGGATAAAACACTGACCCTCCTTTGAGTATGAAATTGGAGTGGAGACCTCCTGAGGCCTATCCACATGAGTTCTTCTGTGCTTCTGTGGATATACGATTATAGCATAGGCCATGAAGTTTGCAGGTACTCTGAATCAGGAAAGTAGGAACACATATACCTTTATTTAATATGGAGTCAGACATGATGAAAACACACTGTGCAGAAAGCAGTCTGGGAGTCTGGCAAAAGCACACTAAAGAGAAAAAGAAATCAGCATAATGCAGATCCTTGGCTTCCTACTCAGAGTAAGTCAGCATCTGATCTACTTTAGAATTAACTGCCCCAAAGTTTGCCCAAGGGGAGTTACCTGCCTGTCGTCTGGAATGTGGGGTGTCTGCTGCTTCCAAAGAGCTGAAGCTAAGAGATGGCCTTATTTCTATCCTTGCCCTACCACAAGTTCACATACCTGTTGTAATGAATCAAATAAGAAGGTCCCAAATTCTGTACTTTCTTCCATGCAGATGCTACCTTGTGCATAAGCCAGAGTAATGACTGTTTTAGCAGGCCCTAGCAGACTCACGGAATAGTGGTGAACAGGATCACACAGCAGTAAGCCTTTCTATTTTGATTACATGATATGTATCTTTTCCCTCCCCTCTGAATTGCTTTTACCAGCAACAATGACAGCTGTCCATCTCTGGTCCCAAGCATGCAGAACTTGAAGGAGCAGCTGCTTCCTCTCTGAGCATAATAGCCCTGACATGAATGGAGTCTGCAATGATGATTCAGCTTAGATTCATTTTTCAGTGTAAAGGCTCAGCATAGAGGCATCAAGAATGTCAACCACATACAGTTCAAACACAAAAGCTTGCAGGAGTGTAGCCAGGCTCATTGGGTTATCATTTCAGCTGTTAACATGGATGTTCTGGTTTTCATTCATCGTTGAAGAGGATGAGGGTATACAAAGTCACTCCATTTGAAGAATGGTCCAAAAATAATATTGATGCTTAGTGAATAGTCACCTCCATAATTAGTCCAGCTCTAATAAAATGCAGCCAGATCAGCGTTCTCATTTTTGACTGCTATTATAGTATCAGAAATATACTTTGCAAAATACTTGAGAATGAAAAAAAGTAAGAGGATATGTCAGGGTAGAACCATTACACTAGAAGTAATGATGATACTACACATAATAACACATAGCTTTGAAGGAATAAAGGTTTTGATGTAAAACCAATGACTTAGATTGAACTTGTCTGGAATCAATGGCTCTCCCTGAAAAATGTGGGCACAGCACATCACCACTGACCCCAAAGGCACCCCTGGTACCCAGAGGTGCTATTGCTTTTGGCAGTCTATTCCTCTATTTCAGTCTCCTCTCTATCCATTTTTTCTCTTTTTCCTGCTGCAGGTTCATCTTGCAAGTCAGAGCTGAAAGATCTACAGGGCATAAGTGATCTCTCACATCAGAGAAATGCCAGGCACAATAGACATGCCAAGACACTAGATCTAGTATATAACTTCATGGTATGCCACAGTTCAAGGTATGGAAGGGAGCTGGAGGGTTTTTTCACCTTTTCATTTGCTTGTTTGTTTACAGACAGGACATCCAGTGAAATGGGCAAAGACTGAGTTCATTTTTAGCACATTTCTACACAAAACCTGTTCTTACTGGAAAGTGATGGGATTTTGGGGCACATCACTAATGGCAGGCATTTCCTTCTACACAGACAGAGCTTTTGCTGACTACAACAATGCTCCAAGAGAAAGGAGAAAGCAGGGTCTGACAAAGGAGTAAAGAAAGATAAGAGGATTCATTTAATGCAGTAGAGCTGAGTTAAACCCGGATCAAAGCTTTGAAATGATACCATAAAGTTGGTGGGAGTCTGGTAGAACTGGCCCAAATGAGACTGCTAAATAATAAGTGACTCATGCTTATAATTCACCCTCTCTTTCATCTTTATGTGCTAAAGGTAAGTGAACCCTTATTCCATATTGCTACCCTCAGTGAAACTGTAAATAATTAAGTTTTGAGCTCCAGCTGTAATAATAAAAACTGACAAGAACCTGGCAGGTTTTCAGTATTTTCCCTAAAAATAGCAAGAAAAAACACCACTTTCAACTGCCATCACCTTCTTTATATACTAAACTACTCTGGAAAGAAATAATATCGTCAATTCTTATTTATTATTGCCTCATAGATACCAGCTAGACTGTGTCACCATAACCACCTCTCTTTTGCTGTAAAAGATCTATCAGTGAATCCAGTTAAAGAAAAACTCCCAGAAATATCTCTACATTCTGACCCATTAATTCATCCTTTTCCTGAGCTGGTCCTCTGATGCCATTTGAAACGAAACTGCTGAAAATATTCCAAAGACATTTGCTTCCCTAAAGATTGTTTGTTGCATACCACAGTGTTTTCCATCATCTGTATCCACTAAGCTGTGCACCATCTCTCTCTCTCTGTTCTGTCATTTGTCGTCCTCCCTGGAGATTAGCAAAGATAAGTTATTTAGGTTTTGATGACTCCACAGAGCTGCTTTCAAAGTGGCATTTTTTTCACAGTCATTTTTTCTGCTTGGAGAAAATATCTTTCCTTCTGGAACAAACTTCTGAAAAACATTCTACCTGATGTTTGCTTTTCCTTTTAATCTTTATCTCCAACTTTGTATACATTCAGGAAATAAAAGTGCCAGTTCTGAGACCTGAAGTGCTGTGATGCTTAGAAGGCATTTAAGGTCAGTCTAGTCAAAAGGTTACCCTTTTTTGGATTCAGAGCAAGTCCCCTATATTTGGCTACTTCTCCTGCAAACATTTGTACAAACTTTCTGAACGCTTTCTGAATCCAGAAAAAGACTCTATCAGCAACTGCTGCAGTTTGTCACTTGTAACTGCTCAGTGCTGTGTCTCCAGCTCCAGTCCTCCACTGTTAGTGCCCCAGTGAGGTAAGGTAGATTTTTGCAAAATGATACTTGTGTCCCAAATTTGTTGTGCTCTTGGATCATACCAGCCCTGTTTGAACACTCTTTCTGTTACTGAAATAAGTAAGCTAAAGGCACCAGATACCTGAAGAAATCTACCACCTGTAGCCCTCTCGGTTATCCGAAAGCATGTACAGCAGTGCAAGTGGTGTTCTGTGATCGTTGACCCTTAGATCATTGTCACATTAGTTGAGACATGCCTGGTAGAAAACTACTTGTTCATTTTTTCCTGCCTCCTCTTCTAGCCTTTCATGTATTGTGTGAGCAGGGGCTCTATCATGCCTTGCTCTTCTGCTGTTACTCAGCAGTCTGCCAGGCTCTGTTAGGATTCCTCAACAAATTCATTGCCAGCATTCACACTTTCTACTTCTTGATATGTCAGGAGATTGCCTTGTTGAAGTGATCATTAACCTGAACAGTTTATGAATACCACAGATGTAATCATTTCTATGCTTATTCACTTATTTGATATATTTTCAGGGTCTCAAGAATTGCTCCAGATGGTCATCAATTCCTGTTATGTAATCTAAAAAAATATTTTATTGTTCAACAGAAAACTCCCTAAACTCATTGTCTAAAAATCTCCTTTATGATGCTCAGATTATTTCATTCCTTTACGACCTCATAAATACTTGAAATACCACTTTAAAGTATACTTGAAATGGAGAAGCTCTTAGCTTTAAAAAAAGTCACAGTTATCACATTCCTTGCAAGAAATTGCACACTATGGTAACTAATTTGAATCTTGTGAAAAAAGTCAAAGTATGGGTGTCCACAGTAGCATAATTTTTTAATTATTATTTCTTTTTATTTCCTGGCATATCTGATAATAACCAATAGAAACCTGAGCAGTTTTCTGCATAGTTGCTATTAACAATACTGGATAGGAGTAAAAGCCATGCAGGTATCATGGTATCATGACAAGGGCCTTGTTATATGCCAGCATGCAGTTCAATACCTGGCTTCTAGTGGTGGTTAATGGTTTACTGATAAATTACTACAAAACAAAGAAAATATGGAGGAGAGAGTTTTCATAGCTATAGCAGCTGATATTTAAGAGTGGAACCTAAGTTAGCAGCCTCATCTTCAGCTCTGCAATGAATGAAGACAGGGAAGTTTTTTTACAGTCATTTGGCTTTTCAGACCTCTGAATTAGGCTCCTGAAATCTTTCTCTCTGCTCTCTCTTAGACTCCTAACTCAACCATTTTAGCTTGGAGCTGAGTGGAGCATGAACCCTCACCATGGCAAAAAGTGAACTGTGCCATTTAGTCTCTTTAACCCAGTTTATTCTTAGGGAGTTTTTTAATATCTCATCTTTGTCTCATCCCCCCTCCACAAAGTATTGTGCAACCTCATCTGGAGAAAATGACAGTCAAATAAGAATGTTATAAATACCTTGAAATGAGTGAAGTAAACAGCATGGCAATAAAGTTGACCAGGTAGCCCCCCTTGAGAGATGCTTTTTATTATGTTCAGCTGCAAGTGTCATTCTCCTAATGCTGCCCATTCATCTTGAGCTGGGTTACAAGTCAAACCTGCCTGCACTTGTGCTCTCTTGGGGTGGAGAGATCCAGCTGTGGCCAGCTCACGGCAAATAAAGTGTGTCATAAAAATACAGGGGTTCCCCCATAATTTTTTTGTCCTGACTCTTTGTTTTGTTGCTAGGAATAGATGATTGCAACCAGATAGTCCACAAATTAATTCCTTGGCATGTCAGTCAGCTAGGAATCGTTTATTTGAGATGTCATGGCAATATCAGAGGGATTTTGGGGTAGAGAGTAAAAGGTATGTACAGTCTAAGCAGCGTGTAGTGGTACTGTAATTGAGGGCAGATATGGAAGAATGGAGTTTCCCTACTAGTAAACTGAGCAGTGTAAATTTGCTGGTACTCCACTCATGTGGTAACATTCACTGGGAAAAGAAAAAGATGTATTTTCATGTTTTGTGAGGTAAGAGGGAACAAAGAAAAGAGAAAAATTCCAGCATGTTGCTGTAGATGATTATAGTAGTAATTTCTACAAAAGCAGTTGCTCAGTTTCTCACCCTGAGTCAAACTGAGGCAAAAGGTCAGTGAATACAGTGATGGCAGTTCAGTATCTATTTCAATAAGCAGCAAAGTGACTTTGCCCACTGCAATCTTTCGACATGAAGAAAGATTTTTTTGCACTTGATGAAACTAAATCATGTCCAACTCTAGAAAGGTCAACAAACGTTTCTGGTTAATATATTTCTGGAACTCAAATCAAGCCATCTAGTTAATCTGAAATCCCAAAGCAGATGCTTCTAAGCTCCACAATATTTACACATCTTCTAATCCTAGCACTACAGACCTGTTGTGCTTTACTATAGAAACAGCTTTCCTGCTTCTTGTTTTTCTGTTGTGTCATGAAAAATTCACTGCTAGAAAAGATCAAAATAGAATTTACATCTGTTTTTTCATATCCTAGTTCAATTATGATTTTCATTACCTTGAAAGTTAGCTTAAATGTTCCTTATTGCCCAAAAAATAAGTAAGTAAAAAAACAAACAATTTAACTACAAGGGAAAGGAAAGCTTCATTCTAGTATTTACCACAAAGTACTCTAAGTAACCATTTCCAAACTGCATAATGGTTACACTGAGTTAAAATTCTTCTGTTTGAACATTTCAGGTAGAAATGTCTTTTACCTCTTCTGTCTCTACCAAGGTTTATTTAGTGACCTACTGAGGCATCAGAGACTGCCACTGCCTAGCTTGAAGAGGAAAAGGACAGGATGCAGTGATCACATAAAGTGCACTCTGTGTCAGATAGAGGTTGAACTGAATGCTTATTTTGCCCCATTCCTCTCAAACAGAGCGACTTTAGAGAAATCTGAAAATCCACGGATATGAGTCTGGTACAAGCAGATGGATTTTCACATACTGCATGTATAGCTGCAGAGCTCACTGCTGCAAGAGAGGTTTGTGGTCTCAGCATTTAAACAAGACTGAACATATGGGCTCATAATCCATATGTAAAATGTGCATAGTACAAGTCTGCAAGGTGCAAAGGGAGATGGCATGCTGGTTCTTACTCACCTGTGACTGGATTTCAGATTAGGACAGTTTCTAAGCATAATGACTTACACAGGCATTTTTTTTCTCCTAGTAAGAGCTGTTCAACCTGCTGTTTGTTTAAGAGCTTCCAAAATAGCTGATAAGATTATTTGAAACACTAACGGACAGTTGCAGAGGGAGGATTAGAAACTCACTGGGCAGGTCCTGTCTATGTTCTTATGGTCCAACACTATTTGGCAATCACAAGGTGTGCTGAAATCAACCCTGACCATGCACATCTTTCAACCTTTGTTAGACCTTTAGATCTCCCAAAGACGGTGTTTTCTTGAAAAAAATGTACTGCCTCTCTGCACTCTTATGTGCTCCAGGGACCTTAGCTTAGCCCTACTATGAGAATGAGGCAGGAAGGCTTGGAGAAGATAACATATTGACTTTTGTACTTAAGGGTACTTACACTGACATAATTGCAATTATTAATACTGGTGAAAGGATGTGCCTAATCTATAATTTGAAGTAATGTTTGGCAACTTGAACAATATGAATCATGAATCATTCATTAAGTGAGTAATGCTTTTAATGAGTTATAATTAATTTTTAGATGTCCTCTGTTATTTTGTTTTGTATTTTAATGTCACCAGCATAACTTTTTTGTGTGTCATAATTACATTGAGGGTTATATGCTATTCCCATCAAATGCAAATATATTATTTGCTTTAGTCCAAACCTTTTTATACGTAGGGGAAGGACTTTGGGAATGGTGAAGTGTCTTAAAGGCAAAGCCAGTGGAATCTCCTTATTTGTATATGAAGTATCATTCCTGTGTTTTCAGGTCTGCAAGCCATGATGCTGAGACATCAGAGGCTGTAAGAGAAGTTAATGATAGATCTACCTGCTTGATGTTTCACATCCTCTTTGGATGTAAATAGGCAGAGCTACACTGAAGCTAGCAGATCCCTACCAGCTAAAAAAAATTTACACTGTGGCTTTGAGCAGGGCTCTATTCCCCAGTCAGCAATCCAGTCTACCTACTGCCCAGCCAGACACCAATACATTCACATTAGTTACAATACTTTTTGATTGCTTCATCAAAAAATCTGAGATTGTGTGCCCTCAGGACATGTGCCACCATTACATTGTGTCAGCCCCAAATGGAGGGGTTTAGGCAGAGCAGCCCATTTTTTCTGAGATATAAGTAGGGCATCTTTTTCTGCACTGACTTACGTTCCATTTTTCTTCCAGTATATCTGAACAAATAACTGAGGAAACCCTCTCTTCTATACAGTCCTGTAGCTTCCATTTTAGTTGTACGTGCTCTCTCTGTCTCTGGAGACAGTCATTCTCACACTTCATCACCAGAGGAATGAAGACAAAATGCCAGCTTCTTGAACGAGTACTAAGATGTCTTTAACTGCATAATAATTGATGTTTTTGTGGAGTTCCAGATCATTTAACGATATTGAACACTTCAGTGGTTTAATCCTTCCTCATACAATGTGTAGACAAATAATAGCTTGATAGACTTCATCATTCATGAAAGGCAGATAGAGTAGGCAAGCCAGCATGAAAATATTTTAATTATACTTTGTCAGAAGTATATCACAGGAGATAAGACTGCTCTTTCCTCACCAGTTTCATTTGGGGAATTTGTCCAAGTCTAAATTTATTTGCTATTAAAAATTGCACTTGGGTTCAAAGACTATATTTCCAGAAGGCAAGAAGAAAGAGAAACAAGATAAGAACAAGTAGAAGAATGAAAAGTGGCAGAACACTACAGAACTTTAGGCGGGCAATTTCTTGCTTGAGGCCAAGCTTGGGAAAAAACCCCACCTTCCTAGAACACAGGAAGTGGTATGGAGAAAAGGATAGGACAAATCTCATATTTCATTAACTTTTTGCTTTATGCAAATTTAATATGGGAAAATCCTATGCAGTCCCACTGGGCACATATCAGCGGGGTTAACTCACTGCAGAAAACCTTTCCCTTGGTAGATGTTCTCCAGGCATTTCTCCCCAGTTTCACAAACTGTATTTATAAAGTATAAGTATCTAAAAATGCAAATGAATGACATCTGGGGTTGATAAGGAATATAGAAAACTGGCTTTCTGATCAAATAAAAAGGTTATGTCAAATTTTTTTTATTTTTTTTTTTTGAGTTGAATGCAAGCTTACTAAAACCAGAGAGAGTTTTTTTCTACTATGTTTCAATAGTTTTGGGATTGAGTCCTTGTGAAACTGTGGAATGGTATATTGCAAAATAGGGTTGTTGATCATTATACTGCGCAGATAAACCAACATTTGATGAGGGTTGTTAAAATTATTTTGTCTCCAGTGCAAATGTAGTATTGCTTCTATGTGTGACTGCTCTTTTGTTACTAGTGGCTCATCTTCTGACAGCATGTCATAGTAGGAAAGATGTGAGAGAATCAACAATAAAAAAATAGGGTAAACCATTTAACAACTCTATTTTCTTTCTCATCAGCGTTTTCATAGAATCATAGACTACAGAGTCCTCATATTGCTGAGGTAGGTTTTATTATCTCTTCTCTGTAGTGACCAGTGACAGGACTCAAGGGAATGGCCTGAAATTGTGTCAGGGGAGGTTTAGGTTGGATATCAGAAAAAAGTTCTTCCCCCAGAGGGTGGGTGGGCACTGGAACAGGCTCCCCAGGGCAGTGGTCACAACACCAAGCCTGACAGAGTTCAAGAAGTGTTTGGATGATACTCTCAGGCACATGGTGTGACTCTTGGGGATAGTCCTTTGCAGGGCTAAGGGCTGGACTCGAGGATTCTTGTAGGTCCCTTCCAACAGCATATTCTGTGATTCTGTATTGAAGGACTAAAGATGAGGAGTAAAGTATTTACTTGGCCTTTGGTGCATGCTGAAAAAGGTCAAAAGTTTTTCTTTCACCTTGGTTGGCACAGAATGTCTCAGCAAGAACTAAAGAAGGGATTTCCAAAAAGTGTCTAGAATTTACTTTGTTCTGTTACCATTTGAAGTCAATAACAAAGTACTATTGACAATCATAGTGGTGGGGTCATAGCAGAACAGGGGATTGAAAGTCTTTCCATCCTACATATACTGTACTGGAAATGAGATGAAGCCACAGGTTTCCAGCAGTGCACCTCATTCAGCAGTAACAAGTCTTCTGTAATCAGCCAATTTCCAAATCATAGGCGTGTATCCTCTATGTAATTCATACAAGCACAACTTTTTTTTCTTTTTTTTTTATTTTTAAATAGTGCCAGGCTTTTAGTGTCAGTAAAATTCCCCTGCAGTGAGAAACTCCAATTTAATTAAATGTTGCATGAAACTATTTCTTTTCCCCTGCTGTACATTTGCTGCCTATTAATGCATCCTGTGTTATTCAACTCAAGGTAAACAAACATCTCTATTCAGATTTCTCAATGCAATTAATTTGTTTTTTTATAACTCTGTCATGATTGATGTAACTCGTTTCTTTGCCAAGAAAACTTTCCTAGCCTCTTCAATTCCTTCTTACACTGACAGATGTGTTCCCTCAAGGTATCTAGACCTTCAAATTTCTGTTTTTTCTTCCTTAAAGACAAGACAATTGAAAGTAAAGGCAGGAGGCCCGAAAACAGTGTGGTTTAAACGCTTCAGACTTCATTTTATTCACATCCACCCTCTTCAGTTTTATGTTTCTGATTAACTAGAGACCATTAACTATTTCTTTGTTTCTCTCCCTAGAAAGGTTGCTTTGATTTTCAAGCTGATGAATATACATTGACACATCTGAGACTGACCATTACGTTTATAACCTTGGTATGTAACATAATTATTTAAGAGTACTTTGGAACCTTACCTATTCTATCTCAGCTAACCTGACAACTTTCATCAGTTAATTTTGCCAACTCTATGTTTCCCTTTAGCCTGTTGACTTAATTAGACTGGTAGTAATTGCAGCTAGTTAAGAACAACTAATGCAGACAGCAGTCCATTTGTCTATTCGATCTTACACTGAGGTTTGACATTATATTATTTCTGTTGGCTCACTATGTCTTTGAGAAAGTTTTTTCCTTGAGAGTGTGGGCTCTGAGAAGAGCTGAAGTATGGAGGTGAAGAGTCTTTGCTTACACAGAACATAAACCAAGTCTTAGGACGTGAGGGTATTCAGGTACTTCAAAGCCTGCATGCTATAAAAATACACGTTGGTCTGAATAGCTTTTCAGTCACAGAAATGTGGAAAATTGAATTATCTCCCTGTAGGAAATATTAATAATTTGATTTCAACCCACACTGATGAAATTTTGACATCTCAACTATTTGCACATAAAAGAAAATGGAAAACAATTTTAATGTGGAAATATTGGACTGCAAAATGTTTACTTTTCTGATCAAAGAAAAGATTATTAATCTCAAAAGGCTGATGTATTTGGTATTCAAAAATTTCTGCAATACTTCTGAAAACTGGAAATATCAGTGTTGGGGTTTTTTTTAGATTGAAAAGAAGTTTTTTTGAAATGTTCTACTTGAAATATTTTATAACTACTGTTACAGGACAAACATCCTGTTTTGTTTCTGTGGTGGTTTTTATTTTTATTTTTTTTAATTTTTGTTTCTTTGATATTCTAGATTTTTAAGGAAAAAAATCAGTCAAAGCATTTTAGATATCTTCTCTCCTACTCTCTATTTTCTAGCAAAAAAAAAAATGAAAGAACCATCCTTGAGATGACTCTCTCTTGGTTCACTGAAGATACAGAGAACATTAATGTAAGAATATCCACGCAAATGCCCTTCCTGGAGAGTGTCAGAGAAGTGGTATTTTGAAGAGATGCATGTTTTAGAAAGACATCATATCTTTCTGCATGAACTCAGAAATTCACTTGTTTCCATCTAATAATCTTGGGCCAGAGATTACTGCTGACATGCTGGTTAACAGATTTCCTTAACTGTTTCTAGTTTTCACTTTCATTAAAATAGTTTTGATAAATTATGGTAGCCGACTCTTTATTTGCTATTGTTGTTAATTTAATGCTGGGAGAAATAGAGGATAAAATCTTGTTTCAGTGGGGAAATGGAGCCTAATACCCTGAAAATAGGAATAAAAATCTTAGTTTTGATTGCAGCTAAACATCTGTGCAACTGGAACATCTTTTTTTACAACAACCACAGAAAGATAAAGTTGATGAAACTAAACGTTCAAGTTACCTTGGCTTATTTGGATGAGAGAGTTCTGTGGCAAAATACACGCCATCTTTCAGATTTCATGGAGGCTCCATTTCATTTCTGCCACCACAGGCAAGTAGCTCATGGTGTGCTAACCCTCACTGCAGGCTTGGCTACCTGGGGCCGTGCAGCAAAGGTGAAAATGAATCAGTTAATTGTGTGAATTAAAGCGCATTAAAAGTCCTGCAGGTGTTCTCTTTCAAGTGTTAAGAGGCTGTATGTCACTGCAGTTTAATCTTGCTCTGATGAGGGCTTGTCCTCAGTGGAGTGTTAGCATAAGGTATAACTCCAGCATCGTTCCTGGCTGAACTGCTGCACGTACAGAGCAGTCTCTAAGCTGAATTAGGCGATGATTTAGAGACCTTTGCTGTGGTTCTGCGCCCATGCTGGTGGATGAACTCAAGTGCCTGTTGTCTTGCTTATCTGGGTGTGGAGGCTTGCTAACAGCTGGTATGCAGTCTGCCATACTGCAATGGAGCTGAATTAACTGGTTTGTCACAGGCCCAGGCTAAAGGTTGAGTAGTGCTTATTTTCAAACCAGCAAGGGGGAACACAGCCATTCGCTGTCAATTCCCGCACGGAGTGTGTCACTAGCCAGTCTTTCCCCACAGCTTCACTGTTCACAGCATGACCATATTTGACCAAGGGAGGCCAGCTCCAGAGGAATCAAGCTGCCTCTCAGGGTACATGCACATAACTGGAAGCAACTGAGTTCCTCTAAGCATCTGATGAGCTGTAACTAAATAGGACACGGAGATTTTATTGCTTTTAGTTGCACGTCTCCATCTTTCGTAACCGGAGCTAACCCTGCACTAGCAATGTTCCCTGAGAAACTACAATAATATATGGGCACGAGGACCTGAATGGGAAGGAGGGTGATTTATCACTCCCTCTTTCAGTCACGTGAGTTAGCTGGAATGTCTTTGTTGTCTTTTCTAGAGCCAAAGGAAAGAGAAGCCTCTGTGAAGTGGCTTTGAGCACATAAATTAGGCACTTCCTCAGAGTCTCTGCACGAGCCCATCTCTCCGCATTGATCCTAGAAGTCATTGGGAAGAATAGTCAGTAATTTTAGGCAATGTGCTTCCTTTGGGTTTTGTGACTACATGAAATGGAAAGTGGAATTTTGGAATACATTGCCACATATGTTTTATCTGCCAACAGACAATAGGTTTATCCCCTGTAAGTGGATGTCTGATGCCACCAAAGGCTATATATGTATGCTTTTACAGGTTTTGGTGTAACTGAGCTGACCTTTTGCATATGACAAAAATTTAATATTTTAATTAAACATTTTTTACCTTCCCCTCATTACTTTTTTTCTGCCTAAATTTGGCCTGTGCAAAACCCTGCATTTTTTTGTGTTCACAGGCAACTTTCCACTCATCCTGGAAGAGGCAGGTTTATGCTGATTGTTAACAGTGGAAACAAATGGCAACAAATGAAGTACAAGGATACTTGTACCACAGTGCTGCTCTCTAGCAGAGCCATCTGAGACAGTGGAAATGGATTTTTCCTTTTAGTGATAAAATACAAGGACATCAGATCAGGCAAACCAGATCAGAAGTGACTGAAGAATTTGGTCACAGAGTAAGCTGTAATTAGTACTTTGTTTTTCTTTACTCCAGCTGCAGGCTGCAGCTACTGTACTTTCAGATGTCACCAAACTGCACAGAAAAATAAAATCAAGAAAAAAATTTATAAATTAACATTGACCTTTCATTTACCTTTCATTCCTCTTGGTTTTCTTAACTTCTTATTGGAAGTGTTCATCTACCTTGCTTCTATCCCCCTTCACTGGTTGTGTAATTGGAAAAAGTCAGTACAACTGCACTTCTGTGGTTTGATTTTAGTTGCTCTTACTGACAACTTGGTAGGATATTGCTATATACTGCAGTTTTGAAATGTATACAAAACTGATATTTCACAAATATCAGTTTCAAAAGCTCTTCTGTAACAGCATGGGGGAGATGGGTTTAAATTCACACATTTTACAGCCAACCTAAGGGAACTGGTGAGGGTTGTGGTAACCCATAATGGGTTAGAGAAATTTTAACAACAACAGTTTACACAGTTCTCTGCTAAGCTCTACCCAAGCAACCTCTGACTTTATGTTTCAAAACATATTCAATGCTTGATTCCTACTCATTGTCTCTCATATTCTTTTTCTAGAAATATGGACCCGTTTTCAAACAAACTCGACTTCCCAGTGAAAACTGGGTGAAATATAAGGTTCCATTTTGATTTTTGGAGATAGCTGACTGATACATTCTGAATGAAAGTACTGATAAATAGAAATGATCTGCCATAACTTACAAATTAAAAACTCACACACTTTCACAGTTCAAGTCCTGGTGCCTTACTTCTTGCTATCTCTATGTAAAAAGCAAATATATCTCTGAATGCTTTGCTACTTGAGAAATGAAAGTTTTATCAGAATTAGATAAAACTATAGATACTGCAGATACCAGTAATGGTCCTCTTCCCCCCACATCAGAGTTGAATTCATAAATCTCTTTTTATGATGGTACAAACTCAAGATGAATTCTTTGTGGGAGTTATCTTGAGGAAAACATCGTAAACTGGCCATCTGCTGGATTAGACAACTGCTTCATTCCCAGACCCCAACCTCCTTCATTGTCTCCTTCTCACCTGTCTTCCTGCAGTTCAGTGCAGCACATTTCAAAGGCTAAAAAAAGCAACACTGAAACTTTACCCCAGAAACTCAACAGCATACCCTGAGGAGACAGCTTCTCCTTTGGGGGCAAGTCCCTTTGTTTCTAATTGCCATGGATGCTTGTTTTCCTTCTCTTCTCCTATACTGGGACTAGATATGAGCGTTCATTGTGTCTCTCCCCGAATTATCCTTGCTTTTCTTTTAAAACCTCAAATGCTCTTCAACAGACGTGAGAGCCTCCAGCTCACTTACTCTCTGAGCCACAGCAAAATCCCGATTATACAGAACCAGATACTATGTGTCAACAGCAGGCATTGTAGGTTGGAGGTGTGTTTTCAATAATCAGTTGCTAAACCTGTAAAGACTTCTAATTGAATTGCTAAAATCGTGCAAGGGAGGGCTGGTTGATGCAACATAGTTCCCACCAAAGCTGCTTTTCCACTGCTAGTGCTTCTCTTTTTCAATTGTTTTAATTTCCCTGGCAGCAATTCTATTCTCTATTACTGCAGTTTCTCTTCAGCAGTTATTCAGATTAAGCAGTTTGATTAAAATTCTTTGCTGTTAAGCTCCAGAGTTTTCAGTTGTGTAAATAGTAGGGGATATTGAGAGAAAGGGAAACTCTGGAGTCTCTAGAGAAGTGCTTCCTTCCTCAACTTGCTGATCCAGAGACCAATTCAGATTCCTTTTTCTAACCAATGCTCTTCAGCAATGGAACTGTCTTTTGCCAGGGACCACACTGGAAACAAATGTCTGCTGCTCCCATGGTCTACAGCCTATGACTGCGGTGACTCCTGTATCCTAGCACTAACTGCTGCTCTGCTAGGTGTTCTGGGTACCTGCCACTGCCATGAGTGCTCTCATGAGAATCACAGTGCCAATGATCTGTGTGTCTACACATTTGACTCAGAATATAGATATTTATATACTTTTATAGTCTGAATATTTGATCAGTTAAATTTAGGACAGTCTCATTACAAAACATGAATATTTATGTTTCTTCTGTGCATCTGCTTTTTTTGAGCTAGGCCCATAATCCTTTCCCCTCACTTTCCCTCCAGCTTAGGATGAGAGGCCTTTTGTTCATAAATGACAGTTTCAGGGAACTCTTAAAACAAGAACTTAGTGGGAGCACTAAAGATTGTCAGTTATAATAAAATCCATAGACAAAACTCCAGAAAATGTTTAACAGCAGAGTTCAGGTATGTGTCATCTAAATTATCCTATGGAAGTCACTGTTTCTCTGCAAACGCATCGCAAGGATGTGCTCTTGCACACTTGCTCCTAATGTTTTGACTGCTGAAATCTTTCTGCTTATTTTTCTTTGTTTCAATTAGCCAATGTTGTCAGCTCTCTAAGAGTGCATTTGCAACTGGTACTACCATACAAGGGAATTCAGACACTTTTGCATGGAAATGAGACATGGATGAGAACATCCATCAGCGCTTGCAGGGTCTATATTGTGTCACTAGGAGTAGGCATGACAATGGAAAAGGACACACAATTCTAACTGATACTGCAGAAAAGCACTTAATATCCAAATTCTGTGTCCTATCTCCCTATATCACAACACTGAAGGTTTTTATATTGCACCTATCAATAACACCCACTGCACCTTTTTTTCATGCCTGCTTAGACTCATCCAAGATATGTTTTGTCTATTGAGCTTTGGCTTTTGAGATCTGTGGTAGAAGACACAGTTGAAGAGTTACATCTCTGGCTGTATCTCCCTGCTCATGATGCAAACATGACATGCTTAGAGCTGTACTAAGGGATAATATGAATTCAAGTTTTTAGGCATTCATCGCTGCTGTGCCTTGGACATTTTTTCAGCTTTGCTTGTGAATATAGCTGGACTCAAACTCTATGAACACAGAGTAAGCCTAAATGAGTTAGTTGTGTTTTGCCTGTGCTTGGAAGGCAATTTTGATGCGTAGTCAGGATGAGAAATTTCTAAATACAGAAATCCTAGGACTGTAGCCTAAAATAATTGAAAACTACCAAAAAAAAGAGGAGGACATAGAAGTGTGTTTTGCTCTTTGTTAAGAACCATGAGCCCCTGCCACCAAGGCCTTGGTCTCTGAATTGTTAAGGACTGCAAGACACCATCAGATTCTGGGGTGCCAGTCCACACAGTCCTTGCAAAGCCACACCACCTTAAGGGGCTGTGGGGAGAAGGGTGGCACTATGTTCTTCATGGTGTTTCATTCAAAGTGGCTCCAAAGTTGCTCTACAGTCCTATTATCCTGCCATCTCAGCACCAAGGAGGTGCCTTGACACTCCATAAGTGTTTTAGCAACTTTGTACTCAAAATTAGAAACACACAAATACACATACCAGATTAACCTTTAAAATCATGAGATTAATGCATCCCCAGAGAAGGTGCCAGATAAATGGATTACAGTTTCTTTATTTTTCAGTGCTGATACTTGAATAAGAAAAGAGCAAATATTGCACTCTTATTTAAAAGACCAAAATGATGAGACCAGGATATTAGAATTGAAAAAATAATCATAGAATCACAGAATGGTTCAGGTTGGAAGGGACCTCTGGAGGTCATCTTTTCTACCCTCCCACTCAAGTTGGGTAACATAGAACAGGTGACCTGTTTGAATATTCAATCCACTTTTTCTCTTTTTTAAGCTTTTTTGTTGAATTTGCAGTAGGTGACCCTCCAAGTACTGAACTGAATTTAGATAAGCATCCAGTAGCTCAGAATTCTGTCAGAAGAGATATTGACTTTCTGTGAAACTTGGTAAACAAATCCTACTGAGAAATCTCATAAAGATCACTTATTTTGTACCAATGAAACAAAATGCAGTAGAAATTAATTTATTGAATAGACCTCCACTTTATTTACCAGAACTTGCAATGTTGCTGGCTTTATTCATTGAAATATTGATCACTTCTTTATTTGATATATCTGAGAGTTTCTATTTCTTCTGTTATTTGAACTAAATTGATGAGAACTGTTTTTAATTTGGTCTGTTATTTTTATTATTGGTATTTTCATGAATGGATAACTAACAAAAGAACAAATGCACACATGAAACTAATCTTTTTGTAACTGAAAGTGGATTTAGTTCAAGCTTTAGGTTAATATTAAGGTCATTTCTCATTTTAGATAAATAGTTTATTCCCACTAACCAAACAACAATCCTAGCTGCAGCCAAAACCTAAGCTGAATGTGAGTTTATCTCAAGAAGACTAACTTTTCTAGGAGCTTATGGATAGAGCAGGAGTTGCAGTTCATTACTGTTCTCCTGTATTCATGACCATAAATTTCTTCAAGTTTCAATTACTCTCACGTAACACAGTTCATGGCCAAACAGTGATTCTAATGGAGAGATTAATCTAGGTCTCCAAAGTATATAGACAGTACACTCTCTCCAAAAGTAAAAAAGGGTAGGGGAAAAGCATAGGAATTGCCCCTGTCTAATGACTACATGATTGTCTTGACAGTGTTGTTAACACTTCAGAATCTAATGGAAGGCAATAAGGTGAGAAGGTGCAGGGTTTCTGCAGAGGATGATATTAAACACATCAAAGGCATGAAGAGTGTAGAGTTTTCAACACACTGCTTGTCTGAACTGATGGCAGTACTTCTTAAATCTGTTTCAGGACAGAACAAATTTCTTCCTCTCCTTGGAATCAGAGATCTAGCAGGTATGAGGTAAGTTCCTTTAATATTTTCAAGGCAAAATCACCAGCTCAGATAAATCAGTATAACTCCACTGTGGATTTAATTCAATTATACCAATCCCTGAGCATCTTGCCCTTGAACAGTTGAAGAAGGAAACTCTTCCCTCTCAATGAGTTTATCGACTAGATAGATAGGATGGAAGAAAGGAAATATTACTGCCTGTAATAAAACTTAACATATTACAGGCAAGTAATTAGGGGATAAAATCATACTACGTTTTCTTCTTCACCAAGAAATCTCTGCAGCAGAGTAAGGACAGACATCAGCATTGTGGTTGCAGCACTTTAATTTACATGGTCAGTTGCAGCCAAGTAGTGTTTTAGAATAGATCTTGTGCTTGGTGTCCCCTAAAAGGACTTTCCATGGCTGGAAGGCTGGTATAAAAGAGATTTGTTATCTGTGCTTCCTCCTTGAAGTGGAGAAGAAAGGTGACAGATGTAGACTCCTATTACAGTTAATTTGCATTTAGAAATTCCCTTGGAGTATAAGCAGTGAGGACACCAATCTTTTTTACAAGTGGTGTGAATTAAAATAAAAATAAAAAACCCTGTGCTGAAAACTTTTTTACAAAGGAAAGCCTAGGAAGTCCATGACACTGTACAGTTTGGAACCCAGTTTTAAATATGTTTCTAATTTTCTTTTCATGAAATTGCCCTCCCTCCAAATTTATTTCTTCTAGCTTTGTTTCTGGTTATGGGAACACCTCGTCAACATTTTCAGGTAATTGAAAAAAAAATCTTGACCATATTTTGTCAAATACGGATATAAAAGATATATAACCAGGTGCTAAAATAATAATCCCATGACAATTTAGAGATTTCTTAGCCATTACTCTATTTGTGTTCTGATATTCTTCAATGCAACTCTCCTGTTTAGATCACAGGAACATAAATTTTAATCTCTGCCACATAATCTTCCTATTGATATTTTGATTTGTTTATATCTTCTTATACTTAAAGTCTTCTAAATTTCCTCTTGACTTCTGTTTAACCCTCTACTTCCAGTCGCTGACCCTGTTTGCAGGGTTACCTTATGCTCTGATGAATGCATTCTTTATGGTTATCTGAAACATCTCACTAGAACAGAGGCATGTTTTGACTATCCCACGTCTGTATGTATTTTATCCTCCACCTGATCATGTTCTTAAATATAAGGAAACCCACCCTAAAGGGGATAACATTTCCTGAATTTCAGTTCACTTGGGTCCATTTCTTGCACACAAGGTCTGTGTCTGGCATGTTATTTCCTGCATATCAGAAGGAAATCATTCTATCTGAGGACAGCTTTTATAGTCTTCATGCTGTTTTTTTTATTCTGTGATGAAACAGAACTAAGATTCTTCAAAAGCTCCTATAGAAATGAAACTGTGCCAAACCAGCCATTAACAGGCCAGGATGCCTTTGATTCAGAAAGCCTGCTAAGTATATTAACTATTTTCCCTCTATAATTCTAACTGCTGACATTATGGGGCTATTATGAGACTCTGTGGATTCACAGGTAAAATGCATAGTGAACCACAAGGTATTACTCCTTTTTGAATGTGCACAGGTATGAGAATCATCCTTCTAGAGCCCCTCATTTCAGTTTGCAAGGAAAATATTGGTAGCAAGATCCCTGTCAGCACTCTTCCTTGTCCAAGAAGGGAGTTTCTCTTCTTGTTATGAACACCAGGCAGTCTTTACTCATCAGTAAATTTCCAAATATTTTGAATCTGTTCATCGAAAAAATGAATCAGCAATGAGGGGGACACCTAGAGTCAGGTGTTAGTGGTTTGAGAGCACCACAGCTGCTTGAATACTCATGCTGTGTAAGAAACTCACTTTTTAAATGACCACACAATTTACAAGAGCAAAGAATGGGATGAAAGCCTCTTTCACACAGAAAATTAAGACCAGTTAAACACAAGGATAAAACATTATGGCCCTACCAGTGACCGACAGTTGTCAGGAGCTGGGTCTGAATTTGAATGGACTTAAGTATACTTTTGTGTTCTGCCTCATGTTGACAGTTCCTGTTACAGGAAGAGAAAAGAATTTTCTCAACAAAATGTGCAGCTGCCCAGTAGAAGTTGAGGTTCAGAATTGTAGCATTCTCCGCAGTTTGTTGTCAGGGATTTGGAAACTGTAAAACCAAAGCCCAGGGGGAAACCACAGATAGCTGATGCACCTGCATAAGCTGGAGCATCCCTCTGGTGCCTTCTGTCAGCTGTTGAGCAGTGTTGCTGCTGGGGTCTCTGAAGGCTGGGTGGATGCAGCAGAGGAAACACAGAGTGGGGCACAAACCATGGACATCTCTGTCCAGCCTTCTGTTTCATATTTGCCCAGAAGGGGCCAGCTTTACCAGTCTTCCCAAGTGGTCTGTGTTGGAAGAAGAATTCTTCCTGAAAAGAACATGGCACTAGACAGCAGTGGTTGTCATGGAAAGTAAATCCTGTGGTCAGTAAGATAACTCACTGCCTCATTTAACTGCCTATATCACTGGAAATATCTGTTAAGCTGCTGTTCCTTGGGGAGAAATGAATAGCTAAGAAGGAAAGTGGCCAAGCTCAACAGCACAAATGATATAATTGCGGAGCATGTTAAAGAGGTATTATTAGGTGAAGTGGGGTGGATGATTTACTTCAAATCTGGTCAGTGAAAATTTTACACTGAGAGACATGGGACAATGCCAAGGTTAATCATTTGCATGGCTTGTCCATTTCAAACCCTTCCTGCATAGGCATCTATCTGTTCTTTAGAAATGGAGAAACTGTAGAGTGCAATCAGCAAGAAAGAATAAAAAAGATCAAACTCTCCGTATCATACATTCAATAAAAAATATGATATTTTACATTGCCACGTGGTACTAATGAAACCATGAAGTTAATAGAGTGTAAGAAAAGCAGCACACCATCTCCTACATGGAACTTGCATTTTAAACAACCCTGGGGCATATCTTTATGTGTAAGAGACTTTGTAGAACTTAACCAAGTGGTGTTTTGTAAGTCAAAAGTGTTTCTGTATGATGACACTGATCATTAAAGATGCAAAAGATTAAACTACTCTTCCAGATTTTTTGATTTCTTGAAGACAATTTGATATCACTCTTTATGGCTGGTTTCATATTTGTCAGGCAAAACAAAATGCAAACAATACTCACAAAAGTTTCTTGAATTATAAAATTCAGTAGAAAGCCAGATACAGCAGCTGGTCAAGAAGGGCAAATATATTAGCTGGATTCTTGACAGTATTAGGGAAACAGAAGATTCAAGCAGCCTATTTCACAGAGACATCCATGGTAATTCCACTGTTTACAGCAATTGTCAAATTCAGTTCTGCTTTATGAAGCCTTTAAGCGTTTGTAATTTATTAAGTGTCTGTAACTAGTTAAGATGTATTTTGCATGTTATCTTGTCTTCAGAAAAAATAATTTTATTATTCACATTTCTGCATAATTGATATTCATATTAGAAGAACTGTTATCTTTCAATAAATGGCTGCCTTTGAAATACTCATTGGTCATGAGGAATACAAAAATGTAAGAAGGGACAAAGACTTTGGATATTGCTATGACAGAATTTTCTTATGCATTCAGAAAGTATTTTGCAGCAATTGGAGGGTTTATTTTAATGGTTTAGATGTATATAAGGATTTAAAATGTTGTAATATAAATTCCTTTTTTATAAGGGTAAAAATATACATTTTTGTTTTAAAATATATTTGAAAAAAAAATTTACCAAACAAAGCAAATCTCTGGAGGAAAATGCCCCACTGAATTAGATTGAAAATCCTTCTGTTTCTATTACTTTTAAAATCTTCTATTACTCTTAAAATCAAGATGCAGAATTTAGGATTTTAGTAATTCAAATTATGGTGTTAGTTTATCATGTTAGATCTGAGTATTTCAAGTCCCCTTCCAGATAACATAAGAGAGAGCCTGTGTATAATATAAGAGAATACTATAATAACTGTGTACACTATAAGAGAACTATGAGAAAACAACATATTCCCTGTGGAAAACAATGTTCCTTGTGGAGCCCCTTTTTCCAATGGAAATAATTCTCAACTGTTGTAACTTAAGCACACGTGCACCGGTCAACCAGGGAGAAGCTACATCCTAAATATAAATTATACAGAGGGGCTTCATCTAGAATGTGGAACCTTGCTGCCTGCACATGTGAGCCTGAAGGTCACCTCTGTCCAAAGCCCCACACTCAACAGCTCAGGTGAGACAACAGTATTTACACAACAGGGCCACAATTTATATAAAGCTAAGGAAATGACCTTACAGAGGTAGGGCTTCATTATAAGCAAATTGTCCCTTTACATGTCACTGAAAGTCCTCAAAGAAAATGTGGCTGTGACAAACATCAACTCTAAGGAGGGCAAAGAGTTTCCTTTTAAACGAGCAGTTGAAGAAGAGGCAGCTCTAGTTGGAAGGGGGAGCTCTTAGCCATGCTCTAAGAGGATGTGTGGTGCTCAGTTGTAACTGAGCTTAGTATTTCTGGTCACAGACCCCTTCCTCTGGAAAGCTGTGTGATTAAAGACCTAATTACATTGTTTTCCCTATACTTAGCAGTATGCCCTGACCTAACATTAGAAGTGTAATTTGTTTAAGCAAATAAAAGATGTCTGTCACAGCTAATTTATATTTGGCAATGCTGCAGTAGAAATTTTTCAAAGAAAACATCGCTTCTTTCTGCTTACCAGAGGCAGGTAAATGTGATGTGAGTGACAACCTGATTGTAAGCTCTACACCAGCAACGCTGATGTTTCGAGGCTGCTCGAAATTCAAGGGAGAAGGTCACTAAGGAAGAGTCGATTGTGGAATTTGAATGGTGCTTTTCTGAGAAATTGAATCTCATAAAAAAGTTTATGTTTCTGTCTGAGAGATTGCGAGTGATATTATAGTTGGGCATTTTTCTTCTCCTCTCTAACAATAAATACAATGGCATTCTGTTAAATTCCATTATAATTTCCCTACCAGTTGTGGCAGCCTGACTCTCTGCCAAATCTGTTGGCAAAATTCCACTATATGACTGGGGAAATCCATCAGTTATATGAGCAGAAATCTTGTCTCATAATACCCAGCCATAAACAGATGTAATTGCAATTGCTGAGGTGTGCTCAAGATGAGGATTGTTATCAAAGTGAAGCACTAGAAATAGTGTTGCTATTTTATATAGGAGTTTTAATATCTTTTGTGGGGTGAAACCTAGTAGGAATAGATAAATAAGTAAATATTTGAAATTCAGAAGCAAAAAAAGGCACAATCTTTTAGTTTCATGAAATTACACAAGACAAGGAGATCTTTCCAAAGGGGGAGATCTTTCCAGAGGGAGAGAGAGGGAAATGTTAACTATTATTAGAAGTCTGAGTTACCCCTCTTAGAAAAGTGGCATGTCTGAGAAAAAAGTCCTTCCAGAAGGTCCACACATGAAGTATAGAATCTGGTGCTAACTTAAGCTGAAATGCCAGCAATTATTTCTGCTCCACCAGGTAGAAAATGTCTCATTTAGTTGTATGACTGTTTTCAAAATTAAAGTTCAATAAATTACATATTGGGGATCTGTAAGTGTGAGGAGACAATCAAAAGCAAAATGTGTTTCAGGTTCTTCTTCTCCTATCCTTTTGTTCTGTAATGTTTGAAAGGACAGTACTGGGAATAAGCATTTTATTTTAGATATGTTTGCAAATGTGGAACAAAGGTTTTGTTGTAGAGAACTTGGACTTTTTTGGACTTCTTTGAAAGGATTGATGAGTCCCTTCTTGTGTTATTAAGTGGTACAGCATCTTGCACCAGCCTGCTGACTCCCCCATAAGATCCCTTCCAACCTGAACCACTCTATGATTCTAAGTTCTTACAGGTTAATGTCCAGATACGTTTCAATAAGGTGCAATTTTAGGAAAGAAATAAAATCATCACAGAAAAAGAATAAAAGTAAAATGATTCTATAGGCCATTAGACTCTATTTTGTCCCTGTTATTTGCACTAGTAGTATTGTGTAATAAAAAGTATGTAGATTTGGAAAGAAGTATTAAAATGCTAAATCCCAGAGACTGAACAGTGAGGGTAAATCTGAATTTAGGATTCTGGCACTGAAAAAGTCTTTAAGTAGGAATGGGAGGAACATGCAAATGAGAAGGAAGAAGAAGAAGAAAGATGGGTATCTATGTTTTGTGTAGTCTCTGTGTTGCTGTTTGCTTAACACTTTTTAACCTCATCATAAGACAAATTAATTCATCCTAGCACACTCCTGAAAACTGAGTAATGAAAACTTTACCAGACAATGAAAATGAAAAAAAAACAAACCAAACCAAAGCAAAACTAGAAAAGATAATATAGTGAACTATTCACTGTCTTTTTTTGGCTTTATGTAGTTAAATTTTGACATTACAGTGTATGCCTCAAATAAGCAGTTGGATGAGTCGGAACTATTTAGAGCAAAGTTTGCTTTATTTACACTTGGTATTTTCGGTTGGGCTGTGTTCTACCAAGTTCAGTCTTCTGTGCAAGAATCAGTAAAGAATTTGCCTCCTCTGCTTTCTAGACCTTTTCCCCAACTCTCTGCTTCTTAATAGCGCTCAGATTCCACATTTGGTTTCATTATTTCTGAGGGTACAGCTGAAAAACCTTTCATCTTGTGAAGACAATGTGGAGGCGCCACAGCCTCTAGCAAAAGCATGTGAGAACTGGATGCCCTGGCCTTTCCTCCTGAGACCCACAGTGCAGGTACTCTCCTCATGCAGCAGCCTCATGCCTGATCCTGTGATTATCTCGATTACATGACATGCACAACACACAGGTAGGAGACAAGAGCGTCCCTTATAGTCTGGTAATATGAGGAGAGAATGCAGCAAAGAGGATCACAGAAATAATTTAGCTGTCTCTGAACTCACTCCACGCCCATTTCTGAAATATTTTAGGACTAAATTGCAGGCTGGGTTATCTGCTCTAATGGTCACACCCTACCCAAGGTGCTATATGGAGTTTATGGACTTAAGCATATACAGCATATGTAGCAGTGGTTCCTATTCCAGATGGAATAGAAGAATTGGAAGTCATATTATCCTTGACTTCGTGGATTGTCCCTGTATGCAGGTTTGAATCCTGCTGGTCATGCAGTGCTGCTAAATATGCAAAATTTTGTTGCACTGACAATATCTATGCTATGAAGCAGAGGACTTTGTTTCTCAGAGTCATCAGTCTAATGACTTTTATCAGCACTGAACAACCTTGAAAGAGAAGTGTCATTTCTTTAGTCTTTTTTAAAAAGATTGTCACCATGAGGATGTTAGAAGATGATCAGTGTCTGACTATTGTAATCATCTTTTACAGGAGAAATGACACGTCCTTATCAGGCATTCTTTGGGGACATGACCTCTTTTATCAGAACACTTATTAGAGTGGACCAGAGGTCCTAGAGACTACCTAATGAATACAAATCTCCTTGCAAAGTAAAAACATTCCTGTTTAAAGCCCTCTGCAGACCCTGGCAATTTTGAACACAGGTTTATTCTCCCAGAATAAGTTGGACTTGACTCTGCATTTACACCTCTGGAAGTTTCTGTATATATCGATTAGCAAAACCTCACAGCAATGTCCTGAGGTCACTGACTCTACCTTATTAGTTCCCCACTAGGGATGGAGAGACTGCAGTCACTGTGAGTCTCTGGGGTCTCAGCAACTGAATTGCAATGACTAACTCCCCAATTCTGACTGAATGTGGACACCTGGGAGATTCTTTCATACACCATGTTGGATGTTCCTAATCTGTCTGTAGAGCCCTCTGCAAGAGCATCTGCTCCATCCATATCACAGGACTGAAACCTTCACAGAAAAGAGTGAAGGCAATGGGAAATGTATGAAGATAGAGGAGTAAAAAGAGGGACAGCAGAAGGAAGACCAACAAAAAAGGGAGAAAAATGGCGAGAAGAAAGGTATGAAAATGAAGAGAGAGAAAATGAAAGCCATAGATGAAGGAAAATGAGATGTTCTGAAGCTTTTACAGACATAGTGCAGGTTTTCTCCAGAGGATTTGTACAGGAGTAGTAGTTGGTGAACTATCCCATGTTTAAAGCCTCAGAAGTTTAAGTTGGATTCTAGCCAAACAATAGGTGGAAACAAGCTAAGATTAAGGAATGTTCTTGTTCTTTTTGTGTGTGAGATCAAAAGCTTGAGCCCACTGATATAGAAAGACTAATGATTTTTTCCGTACACTTTTTTCAAGCTAACAAAAATTAAAGACAAACATTGCTGCAAATGATTGCAGGTACATCATTAAATACCAGAGCTCCTTCACCTATTTGCTTTCATCAGATCACCATAAAGGTATACAGGCAACCTTGATAGAGGATATTGAAGGAAGAATGAAACACCATTAAAAACTTGCTTTTTCGCTGAGCTTCAGGATGCTTCTGCTCATTCTAATGCTTTTAAGTAAAATTGAGTGTAGTACCATAGTAATATCAGACAGTAACTCATAAAAGGAGACTGCATCCTGGCCCCAGAGCACTTAGCAGCATTGTACTCTCTGTCTGTAAGTGATATGAGCCAGCATATGACACGAAAACACCGCATTATACCGTGCCACTGCGACACCACGTTACACCACCACCACACTGAGGTGCAGCCTCATGGTGTTATCATGTTGTTGAGCTTGGTCCTGAAAATAAACTCTCTAAAGGTTACAATTATATATAGAGCTGGTACACTGCCTTATCATCTCCACAGCCTGAGATGAGGGGGTAGTGTCTGGTGCTCGCAATGGAACCAGACCGACTGCATATTCCCACCAGAGGCCTGTGCGTATCTGGCATGGATCCCCTCTACAATAAAGAGTGGTCTTGTTTTAACTAGTTCAGTAAAGATCTAACAAGTGTTTGGTCATGGTGCTCTTAGGGACAGGTCTTGTGATGGGCAGAAACCACCCACTCTGGGCAGCATCAGATAAGCAGAGTAGTACCTCAGCTCAGGTCTGGCTGCCTGCTTTTGCCAGCACTGCAGCTCTGGAAATCTCCTGTTGCTAGTGCCAAGCATCTCAAAGCAGGTACTGCTGCAGTGATGGCTCCTGACAGAAGCAGTAGATGCTGACTACCCCCAGGCTCTCACCTTATTGCTCTCTCTCCCACTTATTTCTGTTTTCTCCACCTTCTCCTGGTCCCTATGCAAGTTTCATTGGAATGGAGAAGCTTTAACTCAGCTCTGAATTATGAGCGTCAACATCATGTGGTTTCACTGAAAGATCACGGTGTGTTTAATGAGTACCAGAACCCTCAGTTCAATAACTATAGGTATTAAAAGATAAATGAGTAATACATAGATTTTTAAAATTTGCATTCATATCATATGTTCTATCTGCATATTAATTTTGCACATAACGCTCTAGGAGACAGAATATCAAATAGTTTTCTAAAATGAAGGCATATTATGTTATCTAATCTAGATTTCCATGAAATGTTGCTATCCCCAGAAATCCCATCTGATTTAAATAGGAATGCTACTGTCTGTGAACTAAGCAAAAGACAAAAGACTGCAAATGAAGATAACAGTTCTGTAATATATCTGATCTGGGGAGTGATATCCTCTTATGTGGCAACTGGGAGAGCTGTTTGATTTAATTTTATTTAACATATTCATTAATTCAAGAACATAGCTTAGAAATGAAACAATGTGAATATATTATAGGAAATAATGGAGCAGATGGAAAAATAATATAAATTAGCTTGAGCTCTGATTTGGGAAAACACTTAAGCAGTCATTCAAGAAAATGCTCAGAATTAGATGTCAAATTTTAGGAATATATCTGTATAGTTGGTGGTGGCCAGGATGTTGATGGGAGACATTGCACAAGGACATCTCTTTTGGTCATATGTCCTTTGAGAGTGCAGGAATGAGAGGAGGGGAGGACTTATTTTTTCCCTTAACTGTGAAATATAATGCTGTGATTTTGACTTATAACTCATGATTAGCCTCAAACATATTTTTAAACATTTTCTTCAAAGAGTTATTTTCATGAATTGGGTTCTCCAGAGATTTGGAACCAGAGCATGAGTTAAGCTACATCAATTGTGAAGTTCAAAGAAAAATAGTCAGAATACAAATCTACAATGAAAATGAGAAAAAGTAATACATTTAGAGAGTTTTGAGCAATATAGAAAAATAATGAGATAGTGTATTACACTGCAACAAATACCAAAGAACAGTATTAATCAACACTTTCCCCAGAAAGACAATTTACCAACCAAAAAACAGCAGTTGCCCTCGCACACCACTGCGATGATACCACTACATGGATGAGTGTATTTCCTTCAATTGGCCAGGTGGAGACAAGTTACAGAGGGTTCCACAAAGCTGATAATCTTCCCCCCCAAAAAACCTGATCACTCACAAGCTTTGCCAATGTTAATATGTGGGTAAGAATGAGAGGCAGCTAGCATAAGGATCAGAATTTCAAATGATCCAGTACACTTGAAAAAAAAATTATATATTAAAATTTAATAAAGGCAAGAAGCAAGTCTTATATGAAGGAAATGAAAATTAGATAGACAAACACAAAATGAAGAAAAAAGTGCATGTGGGAAAGATCTGAATATCAGTAAGAACCAGTATTAAGTGTTGCTATGAAAAGATAAATATGATTATGGAATGTGTAAATCTGCAAGCTGAGGAAAATAATTATTCCAGTACCTTACAATAATGAGTACTCAGCTGGAATACTGCATTCTATTTAACACACCACTTTCAGAAATTCAAAAATGTATTATCAGGTGTCCAGGGCAGTAGAATTAAACTGATCAGAGGTCAAGAAATCATTCAATGGAGGGAAAGTTGGGAGAACTGGATTTTTTTTTTTCTAAAGAAGTTTGAATTTCAGAAGGCTATTTCAAAGGATGAGAAACTGTTCTCTACACTCATAAGCAATAACACAGGGAATAATTACTTTGACCTACAGCAAAAGAGATTTTGGTTCCTAATTAGGAAAAGGTTCTAACTAAAAGGAGAGTTAAAGGATCAGTGTAGCAAAAGAGTTTTGTAGCATCTCCATCCATGGTGGTCTTTAATATAAGACATATATATTTATATATATAAAAATATAAACACCTATCAAGGATAATCAAGATGTCCCTGATACTGCTTCTAGGAAGGAATAGTAAAAACATCACGGGTCCCCTTCTAGCACCTACTGGCATAATTTCTAAAAGGTCTAATCATGGCACCATTACAATGCTTGCAGGAAAACCCTGAAGAGGAGGCATACACCAGTGGGTGGTGTAACAGCTCTTTTCCATTTTTACTCACTGTTATTTTCAAATTTGCTTTATTGAGCTTGTTTGGCATTCTTAAGGATGACTAATAGATTCACACATGAATTTAGTGAAGCAAATGTCTGTAAGTGTACAGAACAACAGTACCATTCTGTATCAGGGTGGGCTAAATTACATAAAAAATAGTAATTCTTCCATAGGAAGCAGGGCTTCTCTCATGCAGCATGTGAACACGTGGGAAAAAGTAAAGAGGTCTCTTTCACAATTTCAGTGTACCTATATAATACAGTCTGCGTGCACCTCTTTTCCTTGAAAATCCTGCCATGACCTCAGAAAGGATAAATTGCAGCAATCAGTGATAGAAGACCTATAGGTGTGGTGGTGGTGGTGGCTGTAAAAGTGAGGGGAATCAAAAAAAAATTCTGGTGTGCGTATGATTGAGTTTGTTATCCTTATGGACATAATTTGAGGAAGTCACTTGCACGCATCTTCTAAAAGATAAGCTAAATGACTTGTATTTAAATGGAAGAAAAATTCTCTGCACAGGGCTCCCTGTAATCTCTGGGCTGCTGGAAATATGGCTACAGCAAATTGTCCTTCTATTGACTGTAATGAAGCTGTGTCACGTAACAGTTGCTGAGACTTTGACATTAGAACTTACTAAAGATATAATGCCTTTTGACTTAATGTGATTTCTATTTACAGTCATTTATCTTTACATACAATCTAAAATACAAGCATTTATCTATGTATGTTTTCTAAATCAAGTCACTTCATATTTCTACTGGGATCCCTTAATACTTTTGCCAAGATCAAATAATGAATTAAATGGGTCAAAGAATAAAAAGAAATGATACAAAACTTCTCGCATAGATTTCTGGAATCTGAAACCAAATGCCAGTTCCAGTAAAATGCCACAGGCTGTGGCAACAAAGGTGAGCGACCTCAGAGTAAAGCAAAGCCCCCTAATGCTTTCATTTTTTGAGATTCAGTTCTTGGCTGGTAGAACATGTGAAAACATATTCAACTGGGCATTACTTTTAAATAGATGTCCATTTTGGAAAGGCTGTCAGGAGAATTAGGAGTTCAAAGCAATCTTTCACAACAGGAGAAAAACTCTAAACCCCAGTAACTGTCAGTATACATACATTAAAATAGTGCATGGAAGTTAACTACACTATAAATTTAAATGTCTGGCTTTGTAACATGAAACTCACCTGTTGTGGGGTATGCAGAAGAAGTAATTTTGTAGGTTTAAGTAATTCTTCGATATTTTATATTACAGCAATTTAATTTTGGGATAACCTAAAAAGCACACTGAGAAAAGGCAGTCTGAAATCTTAACGCTGAGTTAAGCCTTAGCTGATTCAAGAAAAGGGGTAGACAGAAATGGAACTACACAAACTAATGGCCCAATTCAATGCCATTTTGAAAACTGTACATTGCAAGAGGGAGAACATTACTCACTCACTGGTTTTGTTTCCTGGCATTAGGGGGAAAACAAGCTAGAAATCCAAACTTCATTGCCTAAAATCTTTCTTGGATGGATTAATTTTAAAATTAATTTGTGACCAAAAGAAAAGTCTTGTATGGCATTCAGCAATTTGAAGTTTAGTTTCTCAGCTGGGAAAAGAAATCCTTTGACACATCAAAGAGATTTATACATAGGTAAATATAATTGTGGTTGATAAACAGTGCAATTTTCAGTGGCAGCACATCTTAGAAAGTAATATGAGTTACAAAAAGAAGTAAAACAAAAAACAAACAAACAAACAAAAAACCCTGAACAAAACAAACAAAAACCCCCCAAACCAAAAATCCTTTTTCCTTCTCCAGACAATCAGTTTTCATATCAAAAATCACAGAGACATGGGGAATGTAAAGTTAGAAAGGAAGACTAAGATCATTGACAGCAGTATCTTAGTGGAGCATTGGTTGTCTGCTTATTTTTGAAAAAAAAATTATTTATGGATTTTTAAGAATTAAGCTGCCTGGAGCTAAGCTGGAACTGTCTGTTTATTCAGCATCTAGTACAAGGGGAGTTTTCTTGGGAACTTTTAATCATCTTCTAGTGACACCGTTAATTAAACAGGAACTAGATATGGAAATTTTGGGCACATCTTCATCTGCTAGAAAGAACCTAATCTACTGAAGCTTCTTGCTCTGTACCTTACAACTAAGAGTTTTAGCAAATATTGTGCTGGGGGTTAGGGTATTTTCCAGACTCAGGGTCCTGGATCATAGGCATTTTCCTTTTCAAAAGCTGAGGCTACAGAAATGCTTGACACTGTGCAAATGTATAATAAGTTCCTCACAGACATACTTTGCCCTGTTGATAAAAATCTTGCTGAAATCAATGAATCTGCTCCCAATAAATTCCACAGAATAATCTAAAGTCTCAATAAAATAGGTGGCAAGGGAAAAGAGCAAGCAAAATCTCTTCTTTCAAGTAGCAGGGGAAAGAGGCATATTCTGTACACTGCCAGAATATCTCTGGCTCCATGACAATATCCTATTGGAGCACTCAAATGTATCTGAAGATAAAGTATCTTCAGCTGGACATTGTCATTTTCTACCTAGAAGCCAATTCCTGCTCAACATCTAAGCAGTCACGCTCAAGTCCTCCTCAGAAACAATACTCATCACCTAAAATGGTACTCCTGCATGTTAATATCCAGACAGAAGCAACTCCTCACAGCTGCTTGCCAAGACTACCCCTATTTCAATCCATATTTCAGTTCTAACAAAACAGTTCGCTGTGTCCCTTGAGTAGGCAAGCACGGATATCTTAGAGGTAGAAGAGTTTTCAGGAAGTGGGCCTGTCATCTTCTCTTCTCCTATCAAAATCCATTGCTTCAAATACCAGCAGGGATAGTACATTAGAAACAGCAGCCTAAGTTGCAGGGATGCATGCCCTATTATTCTCTCACCCTATGTAGCTCCAGGCAGTCACGTTGCCAGCTGCACCCTGACCATATTCAAGGCCTTTTGAGGGTGTACAAGAAAAATGGGTGCAATATCAATTACGTTTCAGAGCTCAAGTCTCTTATCTCACCCTCAAAATTGCTGTGCAAAATACCACGATGGACATTCTGGTCTGTTGGCAGCTGAGCTGTCATTATTACTGTTTGTCTGATTTTAGTGTTCTGAAAGTTATATACCTTACCAAAGCTATCTGTGGTCCCTCTACCATAAAGAATAACACAGAAATGCCTCCAGATGGGAATCCATCCCTTCTTCCTTAGCCCCACAGTAGCATGGAATGAAGTGGCACCAGTAAGTGTTTCTTTACTCTAGAGAAACCTTAGAGACCTTGTAGATTAGAAGGTCAATTTATAAGTAAACTTTGAAGCCTAACCAGGAGTAATCCCATCTCCATACTAAAGTGGAGTACCTCACTGCACTGAGTAAATTTCCCTTGTGAAGCTTCCCACTACAAAAAGGAGACACCATCAAAACTGTGTTAGGAAAGTCTTAGTGCTTATTAAGTAGTAAAGCTATTATTCATTTTCTTTGGCATTAGGAAGGGCTCTTACAGCACATAGATTGGCTATTGTTAGGTAAAATGTCAATCCTCTAGCCTATGATTAGAAAGCTTTCAAGCTAAAGGTATTATTTCCTTCTTTCCATTATGTGTGTGAGACAGAACTAACAAGTTGGTGGAAATGAGATGGAAAAGAGTTCTGAAAACAAAATACAGTAATAATGAGATTTTTTTACCCTCACTCCTAAGACTAATAGTAACCACAAAAGACACACTGTAAAAGTATCACATAGGGTTCTAGTTTATGTTTGCTGGCTTAGGTAGATTTCCATGTCATATTTGCTCAGTGAACAAATAAAAAGTCAGTCTGGGTGTCTACGAGCCCTGCAAACCCAGCCTCATGTCTAAAATCTCCTATAAAAAAAGTGCAGTGACTAAGACATAGCTGACAGTTTCACTGACGACACACACATCTGAACAGAACTCAGCTCACTCTTTCAGATTCTAATAGCTCTGCATTGCTAACAATAGAAAATCTTGGTTTGGTCAGTAAACTAAGAAGAAAATCTTCAAGGGTACATGCATAATGTGGATCAAGAAGTGTCTTTTTTACACTTTAGGCCGAGTCTACATTAGCTGTGTAGATTTGTGCCCTGTTGTTCCTTCATGGCTTTGTTAATGACATTGTTCCACCACAGCCCATCAAAAGCACCTGCTGAGGAGTGCCTGTAATGAAGATCTTTAATACAGAAAAGAAGAAAACTAACTTGTTACCTTCAAGAAGACAGTAAGGAGTGTTAAGGTGAGTGGCCTGATATTAGCTCAGGTTGGGCATTTAGTAAGGATCTCTCCTGTCACCCAGCCCTCAAAAAAGGAACCTCTGCCACAGATGTAATTGGGAGTAGGGAGGTACACACATGATGGTCTCTCTGAGCAGAAAACAAAGTAATGAGATGGCTACATCCTTCAAGCACCTATAGAAAGAAAGGGAGAGGAGTAATCCAACTTGTAAATAGGTTCTATTTCTATTTTAAATGGACTTTCATCATACTGGAATCCTTCAAAAGAGGATAATTTCCTTATCCAATAAAATAATACTGAACAAAAAAAATTTGATCTATTTTTGTTGTTGTTGTTGTTGTTTGTTCCTTTGTTTGTTTTTGTTTTTTTTTGGTTTGGTTTGGTTTTTTATTTTTACTTATTTCATTGTTGCTACTTTTCTTTTTTTCTTTTTTTTTTTTTGTTGGTTTTGTTTTGTTTTGTTTTCCTGAAAATGATTATAATAATCCACTAAGCAAAAAAGCCTTAAAAACTAAAAGCCTCTATAAATCACTTGCAAAATCTAGTACTGCCAGAATCTGTAATTTTAACATGAGTCATATGTTCATCCTTTTCATTTTTTTTCCCTTAAAAGTCCAATTCTGTGAATCAGGTTATGATACCAACTAATATTTTAAAAGAAAGTAAGTTCCCAGCCCTCATTTTGCTCTATCAAAACATTCCAAAATCTGAAAGGAATTAAACCAACCAAAATGTTTTATTTTAATAGATGCTTGGTGAGGAATGATCTTCAGTAAGTCTGATCTGCGGAGATTCACGGGGCTGAGGTGAGGTTGAGTCTGTATCTGATGTTTGTAAGAAGGAATCACAAAGGAGCCGTCTAATGCCTGATGAAACCTTAGCAATGTGTGAAGGTTTCTGTGTTTCTGTCTAGTGTCCTGTATATGAAGTGGTTTGTGCTACTAGTGAGGAAAGACAGCAACCCTCACTGCACTGATGGTGGTATAATTTAAAACCTATACTCTATTAGCTTACATGCTAGAAAATGAGAATTCCTTCACTTGTCTTTGCTCCTTTTCTTTCTATGTGTGAATGATGGAAGGGGGGAAGGGAAAACTCAAATTCTACCTTATATTAAGGTGCACTATGCTGAATAGATATAAAAGCACCCTCCTTGCCATATTGAGCTGGATTAGGTCGATGATCAGTTTTGCAGCCTGTTGTACCCGCTTTGAAACAGTTGCTACATTGTTTAGCCAGCCACACCAGAATGGAAACGCTAGATTTGTAACTCTTATGAAATCAGCAGGTTGAAAAGGGCAACTTGATTAGCCAGTTTTCAGTGCGCTTTACACTTCGTAAACTAAACACACCAGCTGGAACTACTTAAGACTGCTAACAAATATCCATATGCCACGAAATTTCATAAACAATGTAAACAGTATTTTTTTTTTTCACTCTGGTTGAAAATGTAATCTACTTTTTAAGCATGTTTGCATTTTTAGAAGACTTGCAATGAGACAGAGAGCAACTGAAGTCAAAGCTACAGCTATAACATGTGAATAAGCAGCTGTCATAGCGTATTGTAATTCAGTACCAATCACAGTCTAAAAATAAAAGCCATAAATACAGGCAGAAAAGCCCTAAACCCTTAAAAGTTAGCGCAGAGTTTCTTAAAGGAACCTGAGGGGTAGGAATATATTTTCTTTTTCAGAAGACAAGGTAAAAACAGGGACAATGATTACACCCTACTCTCTCCAGGCATGTCCAGACAGATGAGTATCGACAGTTTGGAGCCCCTCAGCCTCAACAAGGTCCCACCCTGCTCTGGGAGTAGTTTGAGGACAAAGAAAGATACATTACTGTATGAACATTGTTTTCAAAAACAGCAGTGATCTGCTTGAGGACAATCTACTCACACAGCCAAAATTTAACACACTACACCTCAAAGCCCATTTGAATAAGAGGGAGCATTCAGTTGTTCCTAATGAAATCTATTTTTGCTTAGTAACAAAGATTCAATGACTCCTGGCCCCTTTGGAATCCAATAAATTTCTTCTATGACATTAGATAACCAGCAAAAAAAAAAAAAAAAATGACATCCCATGTGCTTTCTTGCTCTCTGTCTGCTACTGGCAAGTGGCACTAGTGCAGATTGCTTTGGAGAGGGCTATTAGCTCTGTTTCAGCTCAGCAGTATGCTAATAGAGCACTTGAAAGTAATACACTGAGTCCACTCTCTCTGGTTATCAGTTCCCCCTTTTTCCCTATCTCCCAATTGTTACCAAGAGATTTAAGGGCTCAGGTAAAAGAATAAAACAAATAGCACTCAGCTATGGGTCCCATATAAATTCATAACACATGAAGCAGCCCTGGCAAAGCAGAGAGCAAGGGATTTTGTAATTCCATGTGACTCACAGAAACATCACAATCAATGCTGCATAATACAGGTGCATTGTTTATCTCCAAAATCCATTTTATCCCCCAAATAATTCTTTCACTGTCTTTGCCTCTTTTCTTTTCCTTTTTTTTTTTTTCCAAAAAAGAAAAGAGAAAAGCCTTATGGAAAGCAAAAGAGCTCTCTGAAAATTCTGTCACTTTTAGATTGCTCATCAGTGGCAGGCCAGATATATTTAAATCACAGTTCAGTGCAGCATGCACAAGGATGCATCCTGCTTTATAGAGTTCTCGTTCACTCTTCCAACCTCCTATTCAACCCTCAAATAGAAATCCTGTATAGTAAATAGAAAATGTAGCTAAGTCCAGTAAGCAATGGCCTGAGATTTACCACTGACAATTTCTAAGAGAAAAAATTCCTGATTTGCAATGATTCATTGCCAATCTCCTTGAAGAGCCTTAGAGTTCTCAGATGCTCTAAGGAGTGACCCAATAGCCACAAGGTCTTCAACTGAGCAGCTTCTTCTGCTCCAAGGTAATTCCCCTCTTCCAGAATGACAAGACTTGCCTTTACCCAAGTGAACAACAGAGAATTCAATATTGAATTACAGCAGTGCAAATAAATACTTACTATTATGCAGAAGACATGATCCTCTATAGGTATGTCTACACTTCCAGGTGTAAAGAGGGCTCAAAAGTGGATGCAAGGATGCCATTTCCCATGACCTCAAAGCTTTCCATCCACACTGGTACATATACCTCAAATGTCCATACTATACAGGGAAAAAGCTGTACCTCACATATCTGCTGATGCAGTGGGGGAGTAATACACTCTGCCTTGCCACAGTCCGCTCTGTCTGTAACACTTAGACAGGAGTTTGGGTTCATGCAGAGGCTGGGAATGGGCTCGGGCTCTGCTCTTTCAGCAAAATCATAAATAACCTGAATTCAGAACTGTTAACACCACTGTAGGTATTCAATGTGGATGGAAGGCATTCTTCCACATGTGTTTGAGAATGGGCTCATACCCATAAATTTTTGACAGTGTAGGCATACCCTTTCAGAACATGCCTGGTTGCTTCAGATAGCTATCCACTTACTATTTTAATAGTTTCACAGAGAAAATCATCTGCCCATTCACCTCTCCCTCTGACAAAGAATGGAAACTTGCAACGTTCACAGAAAGATGTAAGAAAATCCACTGCAGACATGTGCATGCACATGCACCCCCGTGGCAACAACCTGGAAATCTCCTCAGCTGTGTATCAGTATTGACTGTGCTTTAGTCCCCAACAGAGAGATGGTTTGCTCCGTCTCGTCAGTTGTGGAAGGTTTTGGGTGTTCTCCATGGGTAATTTCCTCCAAAGTGAGTGCAAACAATGCGGTCAGAAGAGCTCCAGAGGCAGACAGGGAAAATAACCTGGTAGCTGAGAAGAGTTTATTGACTTCCGCTGCTTATGAACAGCTCAACAGCATGGAGTCCTCCAGGTTGGTGTATCTCTATAATCTTGACCCACCTGGAGATCCATGGTGTCGAACCATGAACTTATGAAGACAGCACTGCTTCCAGTGTTCCTCTTCATCCTCAGTGCGTCGAGCAGTGAATTGCTGAGTCCTTTACCATTTCTTTTACGACAGGCAAGTTCCCTTGTTTCTTTTATTGTCCCTTTTCCACCATTACACAGTTTCATACACACGGACAAGAGGTCACACATACCTTTCCTTTCAGCATTTAACAAATGGCAGTCACTCTACGCCTTCCATACTCAGTACCTTCTGTATCAATTCAAGTATCAAGGTGGAGACCCCACTAGGAATTACAAAATCTGTGATTCTTTTCATGCCCTAACCATCTCTGAATAAGTTTGTTGGGAAGCTGTTCTGTTTTGCAGGGATGGTGAAGAGAGTGAGAAATCATGTGACAAAGGTATTCTGGTTGGCCAAGAAAGATTTATAAAAGAAGGAGGCTCCTCAGTATTTCTCAAAGACCGTCAGAATCTGGATTGTCATTTCAGCCCCAAATCACATGCTTATGTCCAAGGCACAGTAGATACTAAGGCAGCATCATGGTGATCTTATACAATTTTCTACCACTGCCAAATATGCAAGCACAATGTCATAAACTGTTCTTTAGTTCCACTGACTCTGTACTTCACTTTGGTGTCCCTAATGAGATCTTTCTTACAAACTATGGCTATTATTCTCAAGCTTTCTGGCCTGCCCATTGTTCTCCTACGGTGTGGTTTTGATGTATAAATAATAAATGGTCAGCATGAGGGCTATAGGAGCTTTAGGAAAAAGTATTAAGAAATCTTCTTTCTTTGAAGGTTTAGATAAATTAATTTTGCTTAAAGAGCAAATTTCAGCTGGCTCCTTGACATTAATTAGCCTAGCTTTACAAAATCCCTGGAAGGTATTATATGAATTTTACAAGACACTATGCATTTTACAGATAGGTAGGCTGAGGTCCACAGAAAGACTAAATGCCACATTACTATTTTATGCAAACAGCTGACCAATGTGGTGATTAAACTGTGTGGTCATATACTTTTAGCAAGAATCTTTAGCTTGCTTCACTGGGGAGTGATAGCAGGACATTTTGAACAAATAGGCACCTATTTTGGAACTCATCTCCCCTACTGATTTGAAGCCCAGGTTTTTTAATTGTTCAGTGCCTGTGGAAAGGTAATCTTTTTATCCTGTGCTTGTATTTTTTATTATTTCTATTTATTTCATTAATTATTTTTAATGAGTGAAAGATAATGCAAAAAAAAAAAAAAGGAGAAAAAAAATCCCTTCAAAGGATGTTTGCTAGAGACCTTGTTGATATCTTCTCAGGTTATAGATACATGAATAGAGATGGAAAACTTGAGAGGTAGGCTTAGGATAAATTGTGCAGTTATATACAAATAAGTGTGCTACACATAGAAAAGCAAGCACTAGAAAACTTTGAAACTTGTAAATTGGCAGGTAGGTTTGCCATTCATTTTTCTGTCACCAAAATTATCTTTTTTATTATTTTTAGGGGGAAAAGGATGTAATTATTCACGACTGATATACAATGACAATACACAACATTTTCTGGTGAGTAGAGAAGATACAGAGACAACACTCACGTGTGTCCCACCACATCACAGGGAAGAAGCACGCACAGCCACTTTACCCTATAAAAGCCTGAATAACTCAGGAAAAGCTAAGAAGAGACCTTGCACCCATTTAGGCTCCTGTTCAACAGCACAATAAAAGTTACTCTCTAATTTTCTCTTTTTCTAGAACTATAGAAAAGGAAATCATAATAATAAGAAAGCAGTATCTAACATTTACCATTGATATATATGATATATGTTTCTAAAAGCATAGAAGACATATCAGTTTTGAAAATGACACTGCATCCAAGAAGTCCTACTTCAGGCAAAGAAATTAGTGCTGCATCTTGCATTTTATCCCTATAAAGATGTCTCACATAGTTGTCTTTAAATTATTTGAGTTAAAGAAATTTCTGTTTTCTACAGTGGATGTTGGTTTTCTTCTGCAATGTGTTGGAATGATTATTTGCCCAGAGAAAAAACACATGTGCTAGAGCTGAGGGCTTTTAGGGTTGGGCATCTGTTCTTGCCACTTACTCTTTATTTGAAATTACAAGGCTGTTTACGCCATTAATTTTAGTTGCAGCAGAGGTGCTTATGATGTCACGGCAGGGGCAAACAATGAATATAAGCAGAAAGAACAAATAAACTCTTATTCTTTGCTTTCAGGCATTTTCCAATAGTCCTTTCAAGCAAACATATGCACGCTAATTCAAATTTTGCTGAAGACATATACTCAGTTTATGGTGAATAGTACATTACTTCCAGAGTTCCTGTATGGAAATACATGGGATTTCTACTTAGTAAGACATTATTCTTCAAACAGCCTGGTTGGAATATGTGAACTGCTTCTGAGTAAACCCACAGAAACATGCAAGGCTGATAGGAAGACTAGCTCTTCTCAGAATG
Source organism: Chiroxiphia lanceolata (assembly GCF_009829145.1). Taxonomy (NCBI): domain Eukaryota; kingdom Metazoa; phylum Chordata; class Aves; order Passeriformes; family Pipridae; genus Chiroxiphia; species Chiroxiphia lanceolata. Next base: position 59,057,716 of record NC_045641.1, read on the forward strand.
AAATAATCTCTCGGGATCTAACTGTAAGAAAAAAATAAATGACAGTATCTGATAGATAACTAAAGTACAAGACTGTGTGTTTCTGCAAGTTTTCTACAATGTATCAACAACCCTTTGATCATTTTACCATGTAATGGCACTGTAGATTTATTGTTCCCTGTTCCATTTCCATCAAACATGAATCTGAATAAAGTTTTACTAAAGCAATTGGCACGAGAAGATCTTTAAAAATAAGGATAGGAGCTGTCAAAAGGTACTAGGGAAGGTGAAAGACGTGACATCTGTAGTTCTACCTTCCAATGCTCTTTTCATTCTCACCTCTCCTGTCTCCTTCACTGCTATTGCAGGACTGTAAACCTATACTTCAAATATGCTGCAGTGATGACTGACAGCAGTGATAGCAATGTACCATGGAAAGATAATTGATATTGCATTCAGTTAATCTCCCTTATGATATTATCACTATAACTGCAAATTCCAATGCACCACCGGAGAAAGTTTCTTAAGAGCTTCCTGACTGTCAACAACAGATAAAAAGTTTGAAATGTTCTTTCTTGGCACAGAAAATGTTTAAGTTTTGTTTCTTCTGGTGTCAAACCTCTTGACTAATGATCTGCTCCAAGATTGCTTTAACATGCCTGATTATACATAGTACTTGCTCATTGACTGCTCACTGTCCATCATTATCAAGCAGAATTTGATTCTGTGGAGAAGGGGACAAAACCCTTTTGCAGATCTCAGAAGATAACCTATGCTACTTCCTCTGCCCTCAGAAGACAAAGAGGAGTTTTAAGGGAGTCTATTCCATCCAAAAGCCGTGAGTTCTGTTAGAGGTTTTTGGTTTGGAGTAGAGAGTTCAGACGTACCACTATAATGCTACAAAATATTATCCTCTGTAAAATATTAAATCTCAGCTGTAGGTTATTGCAAAGTCTTTCAGTGATTGATTTGAAGTTACGTGAAAGACATTCCTTAAAGTAGATTTTCTTTTATTCCTCACTTTTTCCTTTAAATGGTTCTGATTTGGGGCCTTTCTCTTTTAACATTATAAAGGTTGGATAAAACTACCTCTAGAGACCACTTGTATCACCAGCAGTAAATTACCAGCAATTGTACTCTTCTCTCAAATGATAATGAGCTGGATTAAAGTAGATAGAGAATTGCTACCCTAATACAACTTTGGTAATTAAATTCCAATATGTAAAATTCTATCTGGCATTGTAATGGGATACCGTACTCTATTTCCTACCCTTTGATAACGTGTAATTCTGCTAAATACTCTGGACCAGCTGGCATATTTCAACCCAGAAGTGTACTGAATATGATACAGTGGAGAGTTTTCATTTGAATCAGTTGGTAATATGTTTTATTACTCCCTTAAGGTGATAGGTAATGTGAAAATAAAAACATTTCCAGTCACATTGGATTATGGAGAATCTAGCATCATTTTTGGTAGCGTTGAGTTCTAACAGCTCCAGTTGAAGGCTATGAAAGCAAGGAGATTCTCAAACTCTCAGTAAATTGACCTCATGGGCTTCCCTAAAATGCTACTGAAGACTTTCCTGTAATTATTGCTAGTAACATGTGGGAATGCAACAGAGACAAGATGAAAGCCCTGGATAGTAATTTTTATAATCATCATAGAAGTAAAAATTCCTGGGTGGAAGTTGTGCCTGTAAGATGAAAGTCGAGCCAAGGTTTTTTCTGCCTATATAAAGTTACTAGCCCAAGGGGAATGTCAGAGAAATTGATTATTTTTATTTACAATTTATACAAGGGTGAAATTTTGTCTGAGAGAATATGACTCAAAATTTTCACTAATTTCTGTGGAGAACTTGGTCATGACAGATACTTATTTTATAAAGATACAGCCTTATGACAAAATTTTAAAAACCTCATATTTCTTAAGAGCTCTGTAGGAAGTGTGTCTATGCTAGTTCATTTTATTTTGGAGTAAGATACTATCTAATACTACCTGCCCACAAAGGTGTAAGATGAAATTTTCTGACAACCAGAAAAGAAGGAAGCTCTACTTTAACCCCCATAGAAAAAGATTTCCCCCATGCCAACTGTTTTTGACCTGAGATTTCTACTTAATGGGCAGAATTAATTTGATGTGAAATGTGTATTGTGTACTATTGAACTAATGAATAGTTGCTGATGGATATTGTATCTGGAGGGCATTTCACTCTGCTGAGTCATATAGCTTTTGCAGTATGTCAAAAATGAAATGATTCTTCTAAGGGCCAGAATTTTTCTGAAGACAAATAAAGACCAACATGCAGCTATAATCTTTTTAAGGGACAGCACAATCCATCATTTGAGACATGATTTTGACATTATCCAATATCTTAGCAACTGACCATGCAAACTGCCTGTCCCTGAATACTGCCACATGCCCTCTTCCACCAAGGAGTTATAACCAATACTGAAATGATGAATGGTTTACTATAATTGCTTTAATTGTCTTATAAAACCAAGCAGCTATCTGATAAGTATAGGTGCTGATTGTGCTGCTCTGCTCCACACTGGTGCAGCCTCACCCCAAGTGCTGTGTGCAGTTTTGGGTGCCACAATATAAGAAGGACATAAGGCTGTTAGAGAGCATCCAAAGGATGGCTATGAAGATGGTGAAGGGCCTTGAGGGGAAGACACATGAGGAGCAGCTGAGGGCACTTGGTGTGTTTAGCTGGAGAAGAGGAGACTGAGGGGAGACCTCACTGCAGTTACAACTTCCTCGTGAGGGGAAGAGGAGGGGCAGGCACAGATCTCTTCTCTGTGGTGACCCAAGGGAATGGCCTGAAGTTGTGTCAGGGGAGGTCTGGGTTGGATATTAGGAAAAGGTTCTTCACCCAGGGAAATGGTCACAGCACCAAGTCTGACAGAGTTCAAGAAATGCTCGGACAGTGCTCTCAGGCATGTAGTGTAGTTCTTGGGGCTGTCCTGTGCAGGGCCAGGAGTAGGACTTCGATGACCCTTGTGGGTCTCCTCTAACTCAGGATATTCTGTGATTCTATGATTCTATGATAGCACTGTGGTAGAAACCAAGAGCAAACACAAATCTGAAATAATTTCATGCACTCTGGGATGTGTAATTAAAGACATCATCACTGGGAAACATCATCAGATGTATCCATAAAAAGATAGAAGAGAATTTGAGTCCTGAAGAGTTTTACATAGGACAGTATTCTAAAAGATAATCATCCTTATAGTTATCCACAGGAAAATCAAAGGTTTCAGAGGAATTTGCTAAAAAATAGGAGACTACCTTTTTTCACCTAAGACGCAATCCTACCCCAGTCCATGGGTGGTCATTCCCTTCCAGATTTTAAATCAGAAAACTCTTTGAAACAGATTCCTACCAGCTGTACCTTTATATATTGAAAACAAATATCCTGCTGAGGATTGGCTACAAAACCTTGCCTCTTTGATGAGTTTAGCCTCTGCTGTGAGAAACATGGGATGTTTAATCTTGATCAAATGGAACAAGGAACACCTTGATGTCCCTGGCATTTTCAAGAGAGATTATCTTTCACATTCAGATTTTTAACTCCTTTGCAGCTTACTCCTCTGTGTGCTAGCCCTTTGCTTAATGCTTGAGAACGAGCCACCTAAGTATTGGAAAATCTCAAGCACATCACAAGCTATTTTCTGCACTAAAAGACTGCACTTCAATTCAAGATACTCATATGGTATTTTAACAAATTTCACTCTATCTACACTATTAAAAAATTTAGCCTGGCAGAAGTTTAATAGTGCTGTTACAGAAATAGTGTGTTTCATAACTGTGTTTTGGGTAGGGTATAATTCCCACAAGGAGAGGACAATCTTCCACAGGAAAAATTCTGTTGTGTTCTATGGTATCAGAACAATCAGGATTTTCAGAAGGGTTCTGGTCTATTAAGAATTGAGCACAACCTGCCTGAAGAGGGAGTGGCTTTGACAAGGCTGTGGAGTGTTGTTTCTTAGGTTACTTTTGGTGTTTGTTTATTTGCTTGCTTGAGTATCTGGGCAAAACTCATGATACCAGAAACAAATTGGTGAGAGTGAGAGAAATGTAAGAGAGCACATCTCACTCTCTTGTGACCCAGCCTTGTGTTTCTGCTGTAATGCCAAGCTCAGGAAATTAGGTTACTTTTCAGGGAGACGTACTGCTTTGCCAGTGTCTGAAAGCTCCTAAATTCTGTAAGTCTGCTACACATCATTCATGACAGATTGAAAAGAGTAGAAACACCTACTGAAGCAGAGAGAACAATCCAAGGGGCAGCAGCACTACTCAGTAAAACTCAAATGCTTCTTACTACATAATGCATTAAATGAAAAGTGGATATATAGAATATGATGATCTCTTTTCTTTTTAATGATTTTGACAAGACTAAACAAAAAACCAGACATTTATCTAAAGGGAAAGTTGGTCTTTCAAAATAGAAATGTCTCCAGCAGGATCTTCTCATTTAGAGATGGTCTTGTTTGGAGACTTAATTGGAAATTCAACTTTGGTTTGGTCTGTTTTCCTCTTGGTTTTCCTAGTTTGTAATAATTTTGTCTAAAAGCTAAAGGAAAAGACAGGCAGGCAGAGAAACCTTGTAGTTAAAGGATAAATTCATTAAAATGAAGAAAACAAAATTATATCAAAAAGCTGTGATGTGTTGCAGGACAAAAATAAAAAAAATACCAACAACAGAACAAAACCCTGGAAGAGTGGTTTATTACCTTTTGCTTTTAGAAAATGATGATTGTTCTTCCTGCCAGTTTTAGAAGAATGGATTTTTCCCAGTTAAATGGATGGAAATCTGATTTACTCTCTGACTACTGAAGCTCCCAAGGAATATGGTATTTTTGGAACAGGCTGAGCATATCAGAGATAACTGGGTAGAACAGCCTGGTAAAGTAAACAATATCAGGGAGAAATTTTGAATGCAACTCAGCTCAGTGTGTACAACATAAAAACCAGAGCAGATGTTCATTGCTCCTGATACTTTCACGTTAGTTCTTAGAAGAACTGCACTGCACAGAGTTAGTTAAGCAATATTATGAAATATTTTGCATCTTGTCAGAAAGCAGGTAATGGACAATAAGCATCCTCATAGTAATATCCTGGAACAGAAACTCTTTGAAGGTGTTTTGGTTGTCTTTGCTTTTGTGAGGTTTTTTGCTATCCCAGGCTTTAAGTGATTTTCTAGACTTTTTGCTTTAATAAAAGCAGAATAACATGTCACATTGAAGTGTTATTTACCAGCTGTCTGGTAATTTCCCAACATACCACAAAGCTATTTTCCTCAGTAGAAGGCTTTCTGTAAAACCATGTAGGTTTCCATACCGCCCACGAACTTCGGTTATCTTGTGAACTATTTTCCTTCCCTAATCAAAAGACCAAACTACTTCCTAAATAGTTTCAGGGTAAAATGTAAGACTTGTTCCCACTGTTACTGGATAAAAGGATGCTAGCTGTAAGCAGCCATGAATGACAAAAAGATTTTTATTCAAACATTAGCATTAACAAGGAAAAGTTGCCTTCTGAAGAATGCTACTGAGTGAACAGCAAGGAGGGCTTTAAGTTTTTTACTTCTTTTAAGCCTTTCAGGAGCTTCTTCATAACACTTCAGGAAAATCCACACAGATATGTAGAACAAAAATGAGAAGAGAAAAGGAGAAAGAAAAAAGAAAAAGGAGCTAGGGTTTCTTTGTGCATTTTTTTGTTTGTTTTGTTTTTAAATCTGCCTATAAATACAAAGAAAAATTATCTTTTACCGTAGAAAATAAGGAAAATTATGATTGAGAAAACTATAAAGCATAGAAATTTATTCTCTTTTATTTCCAGAACAGCCTGGGCTTTGAGAATAGAGAATTATTTCTCTCCTGTCTTTGCAGCTGAAAGATGCTTCTTTTCACCTCAGGGGACTGTGACCAGGATGAAATCACCCTCTGCCAGCTCTGCTGTGGCTCATTCTGAGCAGTCAGGTCATTGATCTAAGCATGCTAACATAGAGACACTCACAGAGGCAGCATCAGGTGGGTTTAATGTATCTGGGCAGTCCAGGGAGTCTGGAAATACTCTGGACTCAAAAGCTCTGCTAAGGTAATATGGCACAAATGAAGCAGATACATGTATGCTCTCAGCTTCTGCTCCAGGCACAGGCTGCTCTTCAGGGCTCATTATTAAGTGCTTAATGTAGGAGACCTTTGAATTCTCTTTGGCCTGCAATTGCCAGTCTCTCTTAATTTAGTATCCATTATGTTATTACAATTGTGGCCACTGCTGGCAGGTAACTCTGTGCAGGTGTAGGGGTGGTGGGAGCAGGCAGGAAAAGGTTGTTCTTCTGGTGTTTATCTGATGCCTCTGAAATAATTGCTGTTACTAGTAGTTGACAGTGTGAAGGAGACATTGCTTTTGCCCTCTTCACATATCCAGATGTTTTTAAAAGAAATACAAATGGAAGTGCTCTGACAGTAACTGCCACAGCAGAGTGACTTCTGCTGTACAAATGATGGGGTGAGCCTGCTCCAAGCACTGTGAAGGTTAGTAATATCGATGGATTTGAGGCTGGACTCTCTTTGCCAGCATCTACCTGTGGATATGATGGAAGGGTATAGTAAAATACACCAAGCTGGTGCAGCTTTGCTGCCAAGAAAAGTATAGCTAATCCTGGGATAGGCCTGTTTCAGTCACCCTGTCTGGCAGAAGCTGGAATACCAAAATCCTCCATGCTGGTAGAAAAAAAGGAAAAGCAGAAAATGGAAATTAAGTTTGTACTGTATTTTCAAGAGAATACATTAAAAGTAAAATAAAAATCAAGTCCCACATTTGTGAGCCAAATTCTAGCTCTTTTACTTGGTTTTAGAATTCCCTCTGTGACACTCAGAGTCTGAAAAGGCTTAGAGGATAAAATTGTGCCATCTCATTCACTCTGCAAATTTCACTACAGATGAACATACATGAATAGGGAATAAGTTATCAGGAGAGAAGAGAAAGCAGAGGCAGGAAGAAGGTGGAAAAATCCCTGTGTGTGAATATCAAAACAAGTTCTGGAAAATTAAAGGGAAGGATGAAAAAGAAACATAGAACAGAAATGTAACAGGAAAAAAAAAAGGGAATTAAAAAAAAAAAGTAAAAAAAAGAAAAAAGATAAAAGAAAAAAAATGCAAACTCTAGTAAATTAGATAACATATTCAAACTCCTTTTGAACTCTGGCCAAAAATGTAGTTTATTTTAAAGAAAAATGGGGTAAGGAGGAAAACAGCTGGAGAAAAAATGAATGACAGAAAAACAGAGTTTAAGGGACAAATTAGAGTTTGACTTAAAGCAGTGGGATATATTATCCATCCCTAATCTTTCTATCTAAAACAACTAGCATTGTTTGCTGACATCATTCATTCTCAGTCAACAGGTTTGTCTGTGTTTTGCTGGAAGGATACAGTAGTTATTTCAAATTGGCCTCTGAATCCATTCTTTCATCTTTAAACTACATTCTCTATGGCCAGATATTGGGAAACATTTTGATGTTTTTATTTATTTTACTATACTTTTTTTTCATACAGTAAAAATAAGACAGATTTTAGTACTCATTTTAGCTCAGAAGAGAGAGGCATAATTAATTGCTTTGGAATCACATTTAAAAAATTTTGTGAGATAACTTTTACAGTTATCTCACTTTTTTTTTGTATGTATGTATGTATGGTAGATCTCCTCCAGTTGCTATAATGATTTTCGTTCAGCTGCAAACAAAAGGTAGATTTCAAGACAGAATTATTTCCTAAGAAGTAGACTTGACTGTGCCACGTTCTCTCCCTTTTATCTGGCTCCTACCTACTACTCCAGAGCCTGTGAGATTGTAGGAAATGTAAACCAACAGTTTTATTAACATTAACATAAACTAACAGTCGTGCCCCCCACCCCAAGAGGATGCCTTTGGTTTTTGTCTAGCCAAAAAAGTGTTATCTCAGCATTATTCTCTCCAGCTCTATGTTCTCTCCTGTCCATACACTGCCCTCATTCCTACAGGATTTTCAACAGGAAAATATGGAGTAAGGGTTACTTTCAAATTCATACTTGGTCACTTTGCCCAAATACACGAACGGTCTCACAGCAGGCACAAAAATAGTATTTCTGTTCAAAGTTAGACATGTGGAAGCGTTTTCAAGTTCAGAAAGTGTATTCGTAGCAAATGGATGAAGTCTGTTCTAAGAAATTCTCCTAGGAGCCTATTCACTAAAAGAGAAAAAAAGGAAATTGCATAGGAAATTGCAAAGCATTCCAAATGTAAATGGATCCAGTCAAATTAAATATGTTCTCTATAATACTTCAGAAAAATAACAAATGTTTAGGTCACAAACTTATCAATTAGTGGCTTATATTTTGGTAGAAACAAATACGTGTTTTATAAAATTACCATTATCTACTAAGGTATATAACTCCTTATTCTTCTCTCTTTACCTCCAATAATTTGATTTGTCATTTTATTTTGTTTTTTCACATAGATGTTGTACACTGCTGAGCTAGCACTTTGAGTCCTCAAAATACTATTAAGCAAAAAAGTTCAGCAAAGCTTTTAAAATTTTGCTTAAAAATTAAAGAAATTAAAAGCATTTCATTTCAGTGAGCTGTTGAAACCTGAGAAAATGCACTGTTTTGAATTTCTAATGAAACAACTAGTATATTTTTGTTTGTTTTTAATCTAGGCAGATATTTTTCACTAGAATTTTTAGCTAATAAAAAATTAAATATTTTACTGAGGATATCTTTAATAAATATATTAAAGCAATAACTTTCTTGAGTTTCTGTACATTCTTTTTAATACAAATAAATGGCAGTTATTGGCAATTTGAGATGGGTTTTTTTTTCAATCTTGCTCTCCTATTAAGTGCTTTCTTGTTCTGAAGCATAGGAAATTACTGTATCTGAAAAGAAATAAACCTTCTCTGCTCTAAAATACTTTCTCTCATTAGAGACAGCAGTAATTCTATAACATATGTATTTGTAAGTAAGCTTGATATATAAAGATATACTATAATGACCGAAAATGAAAGAATAAGACTTTTTAAAAAAAGACTGAATCTGAAATGGGAAGCTCCTGGCAGCTGTGGTGTCAGCTCAGAGTCTTAAAAATTAATTAGGGAATGTAAAGAGAAAGAGTAAAAAAAATCGCTAAAATGGTAATACTTCATCCTAAATCTGGACATTCAATAGAAATAAGCACAGCTGAAATCTTACTCTTCAATTCCATGTAGAGAGTAAAAAAATATGTCAGATGAGAAACAGGTTCATGAGGCAAACTTGATGATTTTTTTTGCTCCCATTGTTGCCATAAGATTTCATGGCAACTTAGCCTGGTCTCATCAGGACTATTATCCAGCCAATGACATGGTAAACTAAAGCAACACTGTGACACTTCATTGAAGTACCAAACTCAGATCACTTTGGTCTCAAACACTCTCTTGTAAAATGTGGAATGTCTTCCAAGACTGACTGTGCAATAAGAACATTATGATTAACGGGACCAGGGGACAAAACTTCAGCAGCGAAGTGCAGTGCCACTGCATAACTATTGACCTAATGAGTTTGCTCGCTGCCAGCTTTTACAGTGACCTGATACTGAATACTAGCAGATTTTCTCATGCTTGTACATGTACGTTTCCCTTCTGCATTTTCTAAAGATAACAGTTCCTGTGCTGTGTCATTAGCAGCCTTCCTCCGCAGAGTTGCAACACACAGGTGGGAAATCAGAGCTGGATCACTCCCTCACTGTTTGGAGAAAGACACTCTTCTTGCAACGAGAGCTCCTCGCTCCCAGTTAAGTTCTGCAGTCCTCACTTTAACAAATCACTGTTACTCATCCAAATCTCCTACCTACATCCGAGGGACCGCTGGTGAGAGTGATGGTTTCAAAACTGTCAGCAGGAGAAAAACACCCACTCTACCTCAGGCTGAGGACACAGTGGCTGCTTTAAACAAGGCAGCTGCTCAGAAAGTATAACCCGAAGCACTTTGCTGTTTGCTGAGCATAGGGAGGACAAGCCTTCCCACCAGTTCGTGAGCAATACCACAAATGTTGCTCAAGTTACCTCCAAAAAAACTTCTGTATAATATGTCCTGGTATACTGTGCTGGCTCTGTAAGTAGAAGGTCTAGCAGTTATAGATGTTGCTAATAGAAAGATCAGTTATTGATTTCCACATAGAGCCTAAAATTAAAAGAAATTCTTTGTCCTCTTTAAAGAGATTATCTCTCCTTAAAGAGACTTTTTTCTTTCTTTTATTTTTTTCAGGTTTGATTTTTTTTTCCCAATAGAAAAATTGGTATGGAGATCTGCTCTCAACAAAAGCTCTTAGCAGGGGAAGAGCCTGCATTCAGGCAGCAACCATCTCTACCTCCTTCTGCTCTAGGTGGTTTTTGACTGCTCTCTTGAAGTTGAAACTCCCAATGACATGCTGCTGAAACCCTGGGGTTTCAACTTGGTATTATAGAATTGCTGGGAAGAAGTTTGCTGGTTTTTGGTTGATTGGTTTTTTTTAACTGGTAAGTACAGTAATGAAAGAAAGCTTTAAAAATTCAGCACTGTAGTATTTTGGCCGCTCATATGATTAATGACTGAACTCAAAACAGATTAAGGAAGAAGTTTACATTGAGAGTGCACTGCATGGAAGACCCAACATGGTTTATCCTGCCTTTTGACCTGTCTGAGTTCATTCTCTCCCAGTCTCACTGCAGCACAGACCTGTAAGAGCTCCTCTGTAGTTCTCAACCTCTCTGCTGCTGCTTTACAATAAAGATACCAAAAGCATAAAATTATATTTTATTTGAAAAATGTGAAAGCCCATAAACATTAAATGTGAGCACAGCAAGGAGATTTATAAAGTAAGTGGGTAGCTGGCATTTGTTTCAGATCAAGCTCTGCATCAGTCAGGAGCTGGAAAATAAAAACAGTTTGTGACAGGCAATAACCTGTTCTGATGGTACAACGGCCCTTGTAATGAAGCTGCAATCACTCTTCTGATCTCCTGCTGTCTTGTTTCTTTCTTTTCCTTCTTGAGGAACTGGCACTTCCAATCTATTCTAATTTTCCTGATTCTAGGCTTTGATTTATATTGCTCTGGCTATTGTACATCCTGTCAGAGGAAGGAGGAGTTAAGGATTTGAGGTGGAGAGGCAGCACAGACATGAGGGTGAGTAAGAACAGAGAATAACACGAGCAATTAGACAATGCTAATGGGTGACGTATTAGCCTGCCTTGCTCTGTAATTATACATAATATTTTTCCTTCAGTCTTGGCTGATGTGAACAAATACCATGCACCATCATCATCCAACATCCCCTCCCACCAAAAAAAAAAGTAAATCTCCATGTAAAATGATAGTTCAATAATAAGAGCATGGTGTTTAATTCAGAGTCAGGACATCTGGGTTCTGGTCCCCTTGGCATCTGCATTAGACTAGACAGAGCCCATTTATTCTTCCGGCTGTCTTTGTTTACTCTGATGCACAGAAATGGATTTTTAGAAGGTCTGCTTTGCTATCAAAGTGCAACAAATGAGGAACAGACTCTTCAGAAGTGATGTCTCAAACAGAATTTATCTAACCCTGCCAGTTCTGACATTTGTCTGCCTATTTACAGGTCCCTGGTGTCCTGTGCGTCTCCTGTGCTGTTTTTGGTCATTGTTTTATGGGTCTGAGACATTTCTGAAACATAAGAATCTCCACATAGGCAGAGATCATTGATGCCCCTACCCAAGAGTACAGTAGTCACATGTTGAAATATAGTAATTATTTATACTTCCTTCTCCAAGGAAAAATCATGCACTTTGCTCATTAATCAGCAGTCTTTTATTAAGTGGAAGGACAATTCTTTGAACTCTAACTTAGTAATCCATGTAAAACCAGGCACATAAGAACTGATACCACTAGAAATTCTAATCATAGAAGCATTAATAATTAGTATACCTGAGGGTGATGTTTATTCCCATGTGATTGAACAATGCTTCTTAAAAATGCATTACATTGCTTAGTTCAGTATCTCTCTTTGGTCTGTTGCCTAACATTAGGAAAATCACTGAGTAAAATATACTTTGCAAACACTTTCAAATGTGCTGCCCCATATTTTCAGGATGTGTGAACAGGTTGTATGTGTGAGAAAAGGGATGCCAAAAAATGTGAGTGAAAGTACCATGAAAGATATTGCAGTTTTTGCTCAGACAGGATACCATTTCTTTCCTTTAATATTTTCTGCCAGATCTGGGGACCATCACTCACGGTATGTAGCAGTTGATGTAGCAAACATTTCTGGGGTGTTTGTTCAACGGAGATGTACTACACAAAGTGAATAAAAGAGCAGCTGCATCCATCCTATAATGGATAAGCTGAAGAGACAGTAGGTAGTATAGAAAAAAAGACAGTGCTAAACCAGCAGAAATGTCACGAGACAGGAATCCTTTGGCTGCTTTGCAGGTCCAAAATATTCAAGAATGGGGATGATGGAGCAGCGAGATGCTGAAGTAAAGGAAACCCCGAGACAGAAATTAACTTCCCAGGGAAGCCAGGTCTGTCTTGGGATCACAAATTTTCCCTTGGGACACACGCAGCAACCAGATTTGTACTACTGGAGTGAACTGAACTCCATGCCATTTCCACAATGCAGGAATTGCAGCATGGTTTCTGTCTTGTGTGGCAGCAGACCTGGTGTATGCAAGGAAAATGTTCCCAAAGGTAGTTTCTAATACTGTCCATTACTGCCCCAAGGATACCCATAGTGTGGACCTGCACTTGACTTTACTGTCTCTTTAGAAGCACTTGTCTTTCCCTTTAAAATGACAAATGGATGATGCAAAATAATGCAAAATTGTAACGTATCAGCATTATGTTCGCAAGTATTGAACCAAAGGATCCTGCTGCAAGATATGATCAGGAACAAGCTGCGGTATGGAGTCAGTCACCAGTGACTTGTAGTAATTATATAATGTGGGAAAAGAAACAATAAATATAGACCCTGCTAAACAGCCTGTGCCTTTGGTTCTGTGTTTTCTCCAAGATATTTCTGTTTTGGTGTCTGTTCCCTCCACTGTGCTGCTCTTGAGCCCTTCTTAGAGCAAAAGGGAACAGTTGTTGTCCACCCTGTTCCACCATCTAGAGCACCTTCAGCTTCTGCTCATAAAAGATCATTAAATTAGAGGTGGGAAGCTGTGTCAGATGAGTTAAGTGAACAGTCACATACAAAAAGTACCAAATTCTCAATGCTGAATTTGAAAAGCTTAAAAGAATCTCTTGGCCTTGACACAGTCATCGAAACTAGTAATCAGACTGTGAAGCTTAGCCAGCACACTTGCAGATGTACAATTCAAAATATAGGGGGGAAATATCCAGTGGACAAATTAATGACAATTAACAGATTGTTCAGCATAGGTTGGGGGTTTTTTTCAGTGATCTGAAAGCAAAAGAGAGCATCAGCTGTCTGATGAAACCAGTGACTGATGAGACTCAGGACTGAGGGAATGCCTGTTATCAGAAAAACCCATCTTCACACAACCCTCTTTGAGGCTATTAGGAAGCCAAAATTTTTCTCATGTCTTTCAGGTTAATGGCACTCAATCATTTGCAGCCATTTTCCTGTACAGAAGCCTGCTAATTATGTCCCCATGATAATCATTTGTGTTGGCATTACACTCTAGCACACCAGCCTGATCGGATGGCTTGCTTGCAAACAAATTTCATCACTATCACCCTGGAGGATGGCACAAGTTTATAATGATGACATGAGCAAGGCTGAGTGGAGAGGTTGGCAGGTGGGAACATAAGAGAAGTGTGTGTTCTTGTCCCACATCTGTTCTTTACCTATAGCCTGACAACCTTTTGTGTCCTGCCCTCTCTTCCTTAGACTGAGAGGACACAGATAACAGCCAGACAACCCCCCCAGAAGTGACAGACTGCAAACTGTTCAAAACAGCAATGCTCCTACACTGAATGTGCAAACCCAAGCAAACCAGTAGCTCTGCATGAATGGGGCTGGTTAGGTGTCATAACTCTTTGACTCAAAGACTTAAGCAGCAGATTAAGTCATTTGGTGACAGACTAGGCTGTTTCTTTTCAAAGAGTGATGAGAAGTGCATGGTGGAAAGGAGTATATAGGACAGAATAGTAAGAAAACAAACAGAAGAGTTCTCTGTTTTGAGTCTGCTGGATGTAAACTGAAGAGAGAAATTTTCCTCTCTCTTCTCCCCATCCTTCGCTCCTGTCTCCCATTAGCTCTGGTTATCAGAGTGCTGCTTTCCATATAATAATAATAAATTTTTTACTTGTTTTCATAAAAATATTGCTCTCTTCAGTTAGGTATTTAATTATAGAATTAATAATTTTAAAAGTAAATGTGGAGCAATATTTGCAAAATCTATTCTTTGAAGAAACATCAAGGAAAGAAGTATTTGATTTTCAGATTATTTCTCCAATTAATCCTTGCATTCCTCACTGTGTGACAGATAGCAGATAATCATCTGTGTATAAATAGCAATAAGAGTAACTACGTGACATGATCTGCTCTATTGTGGAGAATACAGAGTATTTTGCAGAATTTTTTTTCTTTTGCCCTTGGAGAGATATAGGTAGTCATTTCAGCAAGCAGAAAAAGAAAAAAAAGCCCCTAGATAATGTATCAAATCTCGACTATTCATGAGCTGAGCTATCTACAAAGTGTCTGGTCCTGCACCATTCAGAATGCAGGACTGCAGAACTGAACCCATAGCTGGGATGACGTACATAATTTCCTACAGGAACTCAAATAGCTATGTCATTGTTTTGTAAATTTTCTTGGAGAATGCTTATCTAAGCAAAGATCAGCTCTCATTTTCCTCACTGCGCACCACTTTAAGCAAAGACAGTGATGTTCTCACTGTCTGGTTAAACAATTCTACCCATAAAAAGAACTGACATCTTAGCACAGCAGCACTGAGAGGTAACTGGATACAGACCTTGACTCCTACCAGAGCAAACAGTGCATCTAAGTTCTCTGTGAGATGCTGTCTTGTTTTAGCACCTCTCCTCCTGCTTTCATGCATGTCTCATAAACACCCATCATGCCTCAGCTTGTCAAGCCCTGGTATCAGAGAAAACTGCTGCCAGCTGACAAGGACTGGATTAACCTCCTTCTGAGGCTGCACTTAAAGCATCCAGAGGGGTTCACTGCAGAGCAGCAAGAGGTCTGACACTCAGGATATATACTAATCTTCTCATATCATGGCAGGGAAGCACGGGCTGAGCAAGAGTCAATAGTCTTTAAAATCCATGTGTCTGTACACACTTCATGAGACCATGTCCAGGATGCAGTGAAATCAGAATGGGCTATGAACAACCTGAATGCCTCCCACAACCACTTGTGGCTGCTCATTGCAAGAGAGTAGAGAGGGTTAAATCAGGGTAGGGGACAGAGTTGGCATGACAACTGCAGAAGTCTTCTGTGTGGCCTGTACAATAACTAATCATTACACAGTAAAGGGTAATAATTACTTCTTAACGCTGCAGTGCAGGAACTGGCCTCATGGTAGAGCACAGAAGGTTGAAGGTGAGGGTGTTTGTCAGTGCAACCAAAATAAGTTGGTGTGATCCCTGTCAAAGAGGTCTTAGTAGACCTCCAAAATAAGCAAATAATTCCTCTATATTTGGTTATTATCTCTTCTCTGTCTATATGTTCAGCTGCAAAAATTTCTTCCTTCCTGGCTGTTGTGCCTTTAGTTTTGTTCCTTTGTTTGTGAAGCAATAATGTGCAAAAAATAAAATCTTGATCTGGAAACCTTGTGAAATAAATAAATTAAAAAAAAAAAGAAAAAAAAAAAGAAAAAAGAGAGAAAAAGCTCTCCTGGGCTTTCCTCCTTGTTCTTATTGTTGTGTTGCTTTGACACCATTGGCCAGAGGGTTAGGAGATAAGCTCAACCCCAGCTTACACATACCCTGAAGAAAAGGACTGAAGACCTTTTTGTTTGCTCCATCTATTCAAATTGGAATAAAAGTTAAATTGAGAGCTTTTCACCTGCTAGGAGGTGCAATCAGAAGTCTCTGATCCTCCCAGCATCTAAAGCGCATCAGAAAACGCAGAGGATGCATTTCTGCTTTGCTGTTCTGCTGTAGGCATTTGTTACACTATTACCCTTAGCAGGGAATCAAGTGCATCCTTGACTGGTCTTGTCTGCTGGCCTGCAGTGGGGAAACTTGTTTCAACTGTTACTTAAACAGTGGAGAAAAAGAAGGTGTAGGGAGGGCAAGGGGTTGGTTCTCAGTCAAGTCATAGATCATAGAATCATGGAATATGCTGATCACCAGAAGAAAGATTCCCTTTGAGAGAGGAAGTGACCGGCCAGCCTGGGCCCCAGACAACACAAGGGAAAGGTGATTCAGACAGCCTCCAGTGGGAGTGAGTGTTCAGAAACTACACCTTTTGTCCAAGCAGCCAGATCCAGGGACTCTCCCTGAACGGCAGCACGCTTGATTTCCAGGGTGCCACTATGTCACCTTGTCACATTTTCCCATAGTAGGTAAATACTGCTGGCACTGGTCTGTGTGGCTAAGAGCTTTCCCTCCGCAACTTTGCAGCCTGCCTTTCCCTCACAGCTCTGAACCCTCCCATCCAGGCTGCTGGGGCAATATTTTCAGGGTCCCTGGATCAGCGTTTTCCCCTCACTCTTCCCGTGCTGTTATTCTCATGCTGGTCTCCTTATAACCTTGCACCTGCACACCCCAATAGTCTTTCCATGAGGGGTTCTCCTGGGCAGTGATTGCCGCCTGAAACACAACCAGATTTTTTTCCCTGTTTTCACTACATTTTGGCTATAGCTATCAGTTTGTGCAAGGGACACGAAAATGCTCATATGTGCACAAGAAACTGGCCTTGCAGTCCCTGCCCTGCTCATTGCTGGCTCCAATCAACATGAATTGACAGTGACAGCCAGCTGAGGATTCTATCATGTTCTGCTGGAAACTATAGTTACTGTGGGAAGAATATTATGGGGGGGGACCAGCTGCTGCACAGCAGAGGACACCCAGGAGAGGTCTGGAAACCCTAGTTGTTTCTCTTCCCAACTGAGTGGCAGAAAGACAACTTTCCTTTTCGCTTCTGTCTCTCCTCCTTTTTTATGTTTTTCCAAGTTTTTCGCAGCTAGACACAATGTAGGCCATCAGCTATGGACTCCACTAATAAATCTTCACGTATATGAACCTGTCTCAACATTACTTGTGGAAACTAGCCATAACAGGAGGGAAGTTCTGCTACACCAGCATTTATAACAATATCATGTATTGGTTTCCATTGTTTATTTTGTTGACATACACATCTCCAAATATGATAAGAAAATCAGCAAATGACTGAAATGAGTTGTGAAAAGTAAGAAACTCAGATTAGGTCATTGTCCATGGGAACTGATAATTTTTAGGTGGAAGGCAGTGCTAAATTATTAAACAATCTAGCCAACCCTTGTAAAGCAGGGATATATGTCCCTAAACTTTAATCTCTTTCCCTTGTACTCTTTTCAGAGTAACTTGAAGAATGACATTGAAAGATTTGTCAAGAGTAAAACTCCAACTCAGCAGGGCCTACCATAATGTTATATCACCTACCTCTGAAATTATCCTCTGGTTTCTAAAACCCACAAACACTGCCTCCAAGAAAAAAATGCATTGCTAATTTGTGTGGTACAGGCCTGGCTCTCCTTTGCCTCCAGTATTTTCAAATCATCTGTATGTACATAAAATAGCTTTGAGGTGTAACCCAAGCAGAACTGCAGCTTTTTACAGCCTTGTGGGTAGCAAGGAGAGAAATTAGGTTTCAGATAGCCCATGTTTTCCTTGAGATCTATTTTGCTTTGCTTGTTAAAAGTTTTGGCTTGCAGTTAAAAATATAGTACCTAGACGTGGCTTTCTAAAGCCATAGGCAAGGACACACACTAACAGCTTGATTTTTAAGCAAGTGAAACATTCAGAAATGATTTTTACATTTATTCAGTGGAAAATATGGGAACCTCAGCTATTATGACCTTGGAAATGTAATTTTAACACTGCTGTTGTCTGGATTTCTTAATAAACTGAAAGCTTGTCTTCTGTGGATTTCAAAGTTTCCCAGCTCACCTTTAAGTCCATGCCTTTAAATTGGCATGCAGTTGCAGTACAGAGCAATCCTGCATAGGTGAATGAATGATGTTGTGATTCCTACAGGACCACGATCATAACAGAAGCTCTGACCTAGAGAGCTTTCCAGTGAACCCATGTCCCACCACCTACACACATACAAGACATCAGCAATGAAAAGATCGTCTTCAGAAAGTATCTTTTTCATCATAAGTTCAGTTTTAGTTTTCTATTCTTTAAGGTTTGGGGTTTTTTTTGGCTGGTTGGTTATGTTTTGGTTTGCTTTGCTTTTTTCCTAAAACTCCTTAGTTTAAAGGCTATTGTCTAAATCCTGATACAACATATGTGAGAATACAGCATATGAAATGATATAGATTTGAGACATATGTGATTTTTGAGCTTTTGAATGAAAAGCAAGAAGAAGGAGTCTCGGCATTTGGGAGTTGCAGGTCTGCCCTAATAAGGTAAGAAACTGTATAGGTGCAGCTGCTGAGGGATATTTTCTCCTGTCCCCTTTACATGGGTGCAAAGATCTCTCTCAATGCCTGCCACATCCTTCCTCATTTTTGTTGTTCACAGGCTGTTTGTTCCAGTTTTTGCTGGAAGTGGAAAAATGAGAAGAGATACTAAAGACAGAGCTGTGACCACATTTTACCTTTCTCAACTCACTGTTCCTCTGTAAAGAGAACACCTATAATGGGAACACAAAGGCCTTAAGCTGAAAGAGAAGTGTATCTGCAAGGAGGTTATCTCAGGATCTTAGAGTTACAGACAGTGGGGCTGGAAAGCACATTCTGTGGTTGGCATCAAGATCAGCCTGGAAACCAGGTATATATTAAAATTCTCCAACTGCTACAGTGAACAAATAAAACAAAGAATCTTTGAACTTATTTGTAGGAGGTCTTTCTGGGCAATGAGGGATTAATTAAATAACTTTATAAAGTTTCCAAAGTTTTCTTTTGGTTGTTTTGATAATAACCTAGCCAAGAAGGACAAAAATTTCTGGTGAGCAGAAAAAGTAAAACAAGCTGAGCATTGCCCAAAGAAGGGGGCTGCTCTGATGACTCTGAGTGAGACTCTGAGTGCAAGAGCAACTCTCCCAAAGCCATTGTGCTCACAGTTCTCTCTCAGAGATGTCTGAGATCAATGAGCGAGCAAAGGAAACGGCATACAGTGCTACCACCCCAGCATAAATTCCTTAGGTTGAAGCAGTTGGTTGTGTGGGGAGTTCCCTCTGACTTCATTTGCATCATGAAGCTTTTGGTAGTGTTTTTCTTGCAGCATCCTGTCTAGTTTGATCATTTATTTACTCACTTATAGCTTTAGAATAACAAAACATCGTAAGGCGCTACGTGCCACAGCTCAACCATGCAGTGTTTTTTTTTAATTTAAGGCTGTTAACATCTACCTGAGAGGGCTGGATTGGATGTTGGGAAAAAAAAATTAAAAAGCTCCCTGTTCACCTTCTCCCTCTCTTCAAGCTTGCTTAGACCTACGTGTATTCCTCATAACTCATACAATTTCTTATATGATGGGTCCTACTCTATTGGATATCTCTCTAGAAGACAGGTAATTCTCACCATCTTTGTCGCCTTCCTGTGTATCTTTCCCAGTTCCTCTGTACCCTTGCAGCATTAGCACATGCAGAACTGCTCATGGGGTTTAAGATCTATGATGGATCTGCTCCAAATGGCATCTGCTGAGAGGTATCCTGTGTACAGCTGCCTGTACCAGCAACATCCAGGGTAAATGGAAAGGCTCTTACTTTCTAAAGAAGAGAAAGATCAGCACCAGGTTATTAGGTAATTTCCATATGGATTAAAAAGCAACTGAATGTTTGAAAGATAATGTATCGTTCATTTCTTTCTATATATGCCCAAATTTAGGCAAGGTTAAGGTTAAGTTTAATGCCAACTGTTACAGAAGTGCTGCCAAACACTTTAAAATTTAAACAGGGACAGCAGACACAGCTCATGAAAATGAAAATGTTATTTTATACAATTTCCATGTTAGAAACTGAGGTAAAAGAGGTCACTGAGTTTGTCCGAGGCCACACAAGCAATCTGTGGTGAAAGTAGGAATTCAGCCCTTGTCACTACTTTCCGAAAGCAGTAACAAGAAAATTACTCCTCATCTTTTTAGCTATGTGTCATTTCCACACCCCACTTTGATTTTTGAGAGGTAATAAAGACAATAATGTGGAATATTAATTGTCAAATTTGTCATTCAGAAAGAATGGCAGTGCTTGAGTTATCTGGATTTTTTTAAACCAGATATTTTCCATTCCCCTATGCTTCAAAGTAGGCGATACACAGTCTCACTCTTTGCTAAAGAGAGAAAGAGAGAGAGATACAGGCTTTCTTCAGACAAAACATACCAAATGATTTTCTTCATCTTCTTTCTTTTTTTTTAACTTGTTTTTTTCCAGTTGTACACTTTTGGGTTTTTTTCCTTTTACTGAATCATACGGCAATATAATTAATAACAGTAGGATATTCTTTGCAGGAAGCTGCTTCTGATGTCAAAACCTTTCAGTAAAGATCCCTACATTTACTCCCAGTGGATCAGATTGTGAAAATGACTAGCAGACATCAAACAGACATTTTTAATGAGAATTTAACAGTGAGTGCTTCATGTATTCTTTCCTTCTAGTTCCAGCTAAGTGTGCTGGATATCACAAATGTCAAAAGGAGAAAGGTATCTCATTTTACCCTCCTTCTTCCCTGCTTCTCCTCATTTGTAAGAGCCTTCTCTGGCTAAAGGAAGAAACTTTACAACCAAGATGCCCTGTTTAAATTCTCACTGCTAGGGCTCAAGGTCATAACTGAGAAGGCATGACATTGCCAGGTTAAATATAGCACTTTGTTTTGTGATGGCCTCTCCTTTCATGTCACTCGTGTTCTGACAGCTTTCATCAGCTGAGAATACACTGCAAGAAAAGTGAAAATAGTGTGGGTGAAAGGTGCCAGTAATGGATCAGGAGACCAGTTTGAACTTAGCCTAAGCATGTAAAAGCAACAGCAGAGAAAACATTTCTGCTTTTGTTTCTCACCAAGATCTGGAGTAGCTAGGAGCTTCAGAACCTTTTTTTTTTTTTTTGGAGGGAAGCAGAACATTTTAGCTTATCCTCCATTTTCAACAGAAACTTTCCCTAATAAACATCTCCTAAAAGCTCAATTTTCAAGCACTCCAGTACAAAGAAACACCATGAGGATGGAGTTTGTCTGTTCCCTTTTTCATTTGACAGCAGCACAGTTTAACCTCAACACCTGACAGTCTGCAGAAAGTGAATCCTTACAACACTGTCATGAGATCAGGAAGAATCATTGTCCCTACCTCTGAATGTCAAGCCAAAGCCTACCCAAGGTAACAAAAATTGGTCTCCAGCCTCAGCAGGCTTTGTGTCAGGCCATAGGAATGTGTCAAAAATCAGGCAGCAGGTTGGTGGCGTGGTCAGGAGATTATCTGTGATGTCCTTTGTCTCAGTGCAGTGTGCTGAGTGAAAAAAATATCCTTCTTTAATTAAATCCTGATGTTTGCACAAAGCATTAGCACCCTTAGTCCAGGAAATGTCCAGGATAGTCAATGAGCTATATGGAGAGAGATCAAAGTCTAATAAAATAGCAATCATGGGTGAGTTCACCCACCTGGATATTGGTAGGTCAGCTGGTATAAACGTATTAAAAAAACCAAACAATTTCTATGTCATTTTTGGGATAACTGGAGAACATAACATTATGTGCTCTAACTAGGTAGCTGAAGACATGATACAGTCAAACCACTAAAAAGTAATAGACTTATTACTGCATTAAGAGCATGAGGTTAAAACTGACAACGATTAGTGAACTGCTTAAAAAGTACTGAAGGCAGAAATAAAATAAGTTTAAAAAAAGAAAGCAAAGAATGAAAGAGAAAGAAAGTAAAATTCTTGGATTCAAAACAACAGGTATATTAACAGGCAGTTTCTGATTCAGTGAAGTCATGCAGAAAGCAAACTAAAAGCAAGATAGGAAAAAAAGATATTGTGAAATGTTAAGGTCCAAGAGGTTGTTTGAGCCAAGCAACCAGCCTTCAGGAAATGACACTTCATCTCTAGTGAAGCCCATGGCTAAGGGAGAGAAATTATAATAAAACACAAACAAAATGTCAGTTGTAAATGAAGAGGGCCAAGGATGCACAAACTGACAAGAGCTTGTGGGAGTGTGTGCACAGGGGGGAACTGCAGGACATTTCTGAAAGGTCTTAAATTCACCCAGTTTGGGAGGGAACCAAGGGGATCTGCTGCACATGCAGGGAATATTGGCAATAAATAATGAGCAAAAGGACTTTGCAGAGGTTCAGAATTATTCGTTTGGTTATATCTTCTCTGCAAATGATGCTGCACCAAAATCCATGTTAGACCTATTTTTTTCAAAGACAAGAAAGCACATGAGCTGTCAGAACGTGAAACACTGAAAGAAACATTGGAACAAACTGATAAACTAAACAGCAGCATATCACAAGGACCTCATGGTTATATATGCAAGGGTTTGGAAAGCATTTGAAAATGAAGTGGCTGCGCTGATAGCAAAAAAATGCAAGTTGTCACTGAAGTCAGATACACTACAGAAGGACAGGAGGGTAGCAGCTAGCATATCTGTCTTTAGGACAGGCACTGGATTAGTCTTAGGTATTATATACTGAAAAGCATTGTTTCACTTCCAGCTAAATTAGCTGAAACTAACAAAAATTAGAGCTATATATAGGAGAGAAAAAAAAATCATAATTTCTTTTAAGAAGAAATGTTTTCTCTTCTATATATTCTATATATTCTACATATTCTTTGAAACATCAAAATAAAGGACCAAGAAAAACAGCCTGAAAACAACCTGATAAGTCTCTCTATATAAGTATTTATATATCATCTTAAATTCTTTGACAAATTTAAGTCATGATAAAATAGGTGGATTATTATTAAAGTTGGAAGCTGATTAAGGAAAACGGAAAACTACACATGAAGGATCCTTTTTCACTGTAAAAGTTGTGTTGTCCAAGAACTTAGAACTTCTTTACTGAAATTATTGCTGTTAGAAAAAGGGAATAAGGATTGAAGTATTTCATAGTGTGCTAACTAAGTTGGGTGAAGCAAATGGATTGCAAATGGAAATAAGTGTTGTCCAATGTAGAACAATCACAGGTGGAGTGAATTACTTAGAAGCCTTTCTGGTTCTAAGCCAGCTGTGGCCACTGAAGAAAAAGTATTGACATTACTGTGGACACAGGAGGCGTAATAGATGTTAAAATGGAAACTATTTTATTGCATAAGCCAATAGTTCTCACCCGGAAAACAGTCCACATCACCAAAAAATAAGAGAGAAGAATTAGTAGTTTTTAAGGTATGCAAAGTGACTGGGAACCCCAGGACTATCCCAGAGAAAAAAAGAACAAGAGGGTTCTCGGTTGAGTAAATAAATGGCATCTATACAATGTACTGGCTCATCCTGTTGATCTTTTCATGTCATATAAGAGCAATAACATCAAAAGACAATTAATTTAAATAGATCAAAGGTTGTTTGGAATGTGATTTTCCCAAGAAAAGATTTAATTAACCTACTGGATTCACTGTAACGTGCTATCACAGTGAACTTACTGGGAGGCAAAACTGGATTAGCTGCTTATCTAGCCAGTGAGTATACCTGCAGCTTGTCTAAAATTGCTACAGATTTCCCTTTGGTGAGGGAGGTATTTTTTTTCATTAGGAAATTATCTCCTGCTAGTGAGCAAACACAAGCTGGTGGGTATAAAAACGTTTTACCTGAGGGCAGTGCAGATAGCTAGGGCAACATTTCCTGCACCTGCTTCTTTGGTAGCTGACATTGATAGAAACACTACACAGGACAAGAAAAACCACCTGTCTGATGCAATGCTGTAATCATTATGTTCTAATGTTCTTTAACTGGATGACTGATGGCTTTTTGAATAGAAAAATAATGAGAAATGATAACAAATAACACAATTTCAGTTAATTATTCAAGCTAACATTCATGAAACTTTTGAGATGTATGAATATTTTCATGAATAAATCATTGGTCACCAGCTTGCACTAAATGACTTCAGAAATAACAGTGGAATAAGCTTGTTGCCATTATTCATGAACAAATTTGTGAATAATTTTTCATTTATGACTACTATACTTTCTAACTGACTATACATGAGATAGATGAGTTTAAAATAGACATCACTAATTCATTGCAAAGCTGAGAGAAAATTTCTCAAGAATCTATGAAAATGCTATAGGCTGTATCAGAAACTTAATTTTTCTCATACATGGATTTTGCTAATTTTTGTTTCTCACATGTTAGAATGGATTATAAAACTAAAGGGTCTAATCCAGAGTTTGCAGATCATCTTATCTGCACGAAATAAAGAAATTTTTACATATTCAGACACCTGAAAATCCTGAGCCAGAGAAATCACTAAGAAGGAAAATTCTTTTAAATGACTTGGGGTTTTTTATCACCTTAGTTTCCAACACTAATTTGACAATGATTCAGAAGAAAAATCTATGGAGATATTTTTGTCTCATTACATCTCTTTCAATTGAAAAAAAACCCAAACCACAACCAAAAACTAACCAACCAAAAAACTAAGAAAACCCACACCTGCCCACAGTTTACTCAGAGCTTTTCTAAGAGCTTGAGGAAATGCTGAGAAATACTGATTTACAGAACTTCTTGCTTATTTGTGTTGTGGCCACTCTCAGAGATCTTTATTGTCATCACTGTGAGAGGTGCCCGTACTCTTCCCAGTGCCCATTATCACATTATATTTCCTTTTCAACAGAGTCTGATGAAACAGAGCTGTTCCATGAACAGTTGTCAAAACACTGGCATATTCTAATTACAACACTTACTATGTTTCTGTGAAAGTCAAACTCTGAGCTCAATTGCACTAGAATAAACCAGATGCAATTAAAATCAGTGGAGGCACCCCTGATTTGAAAGAAGGTAATTAAGATCAGAATCTAGCCCGTGGAGTCAAAAGAGATACAGGAACGATGAGAATCAGAGAATCATCTCATCCAAAAGAAAACATGCAGAAGACTGAGCAAAGCAGCTGGACCTAAATGAGGGTCTGTTTCATTTTATCCTTATCATATTCTTAAAAATGAATCCATGAAGCACATGGACTACTGAAATCCTATTGAATATCTTAGTCTCACTGGCAAACATTCTTTAGGAAGTGCTTGATGGAAATGAGATGAAACTCACTTCACCCTGTCCTATCTTCTTGGGCCTTAAAATTATGTTATACAAGAGATGTCTCTTTGGAACACTTGCTGATACATATACCCCTCTATGGGGAATAGGCAGTGTTAGATATAGGTAACAATACAGCTTTAAAGGTAGGACAGACAGTCTGAAACAACATGCAGCTCCAGAGCCTAAAGCATTTTTGACGTAGGAAAAAGCTCAGGGTCCATGGGAAAAGGAGAGAGCCCTTTAATGCAACTTCAGAGGTGGTCTTGACTTTTAATTCTGCCCACTGCAACCAGGGAAATGCAGGAAGGCCGTGGGATAAATCATCAAGAGAACCCTACTTGATTTCATAAGGAGAGATAGGGAATGCAATCTGCTGGACACAAGTGGTGTGCGGTCAGCTGGTAGGATATGGACAAGAGAGTAGGTAATGGTATCTTTTGGGCAGCTCTGACCTGGGAAAAACTGTGAAGACCCTGGCAAAACTGAAAGCTATCTTTACCAAAAGATAGCAACTGGAAAAGGTGGGTAGGATAGTGTGTGGGGAGTGTGCCAATTGTTTCATTTAGCTACAGGAGTTCTCAGTGCTTCGTTCATTGTGCAGCCTGGATCTCAGAGATGAGAATCTCTAAGATGGGTTTAACAGGGCTTGAAAAGCTGCTGTACAAAGTAATGCTACCATATATTAAATACCAACATACAGTTTAAGCTTTTTTAAGATTTAAGGCTACAAGCGTTTGTGAAAAAGTTATTCCTGTCATTCATATGAGCTGGATCTAAGCTCCATCAGCTTTCCTTAGCCTGATTACTGTTGTCTAACCCATCCACCCACCTAAAGAGTCTGTGGAAGGTCAGGACAGCAGTTTCACAAGTGAGTAATCCTCTCCTATGCCTTCGAATCTCTCAGAATTAGCTGAAAGTTACTTCAAGTTGTGAAGCTCAAAGCCAGAGAGATCCAAAATTTCTGAATAAATGGCCAAATATAGTCTTGGCTTTCCAGCTCTAATTTATGCCTACTCATTCCTCTATAGTTTAACCCACCCCAGCTTTGATCTCCGGGTGACCAAACCAAGATCAGGTGAACCCCACCCCACCCGCTTGCCTTTTTTTTTTTTCTTTTTTTTCCAGCTTGGGATTTAGAAGAGGGAAGATCTGGCTGGAAACAGACATTGGGAGGAATGGTCTTATCTCATACCACTTGCTTTTCTCCCTCTCCTGTAATTTGCTGTGAAGACGTTCCCTGTGCCCGGGGATGCTCTTCCGCGCCTGCCTCTGGCACTAGAGGGCGCGGAGATCTGGACTTCGGGCTGGAAATCCAGCTCTCCGCGAATCCCTACTTTCCCCTTACGTTGAACTCAACTTTCAAAGAGGTCTTGATTTCACAGAAGGAGAATCTGCTTCGTTATTACTGGCTTGTCGGCGTTCCCCATGCTGCATTGCTATGGAAACAGGACCAGAAAATAAGTCTTTTGCATGTAGGTCATAATATTAGTGGAGAAGAGAAAGTCTGGGTGAATGGGTGAATGGGTTATAGGAGTGGAGCGGGGCAGAGTAACCTCCTGGGACTTTTTTAACAGCAGTGGGGGATTTCATAGTAGATGTCTTCAAAAAACTATTGAATGAGACACCCAATGGGCTTAAAGAGCCAAGCATTTTGAGCAGCTGAGAACCATGAAACACATGCAGGGAGTCAGCCCAGGGGTGACAACCAAAATGACAGCTGGGCACTGTGCTGAACACAGAGAAAAAAAATTGTTTTGTTCATAAACGCTTTTTTTAATTGATGGCTTCTGTTTCCCCCTTTCTGTGTCTTGGTCTTCATCCTGGGCAATAATAGAGCATGGCTAGATTGCTGTTCCTTCCACCTCCTGAGGACATTCTCGATCACACGTGGTCCAGATCTCCCTGAGCTCTGCCCAAATGCAGAGTTAAAACCTTTTGGGTAGAGAATACTCCTAAAAATCTTGGTCTCGGATGGGACAAAAGCATGACCTCTCCTTTTTATAATTTTACCCTGCATCCAGAGCAACTCGAGGATGTCCTAGACCTCCCCATCCCCATATACCAGGTCTCATTCTCGAGCACACTGCAATGCAGAAATCACAGCCTGCTGTGGGCAGGGGCAGAGAGGGCAACTCAGTGGGCACATGCTCATCAAGTCAGTGAGCCCTCTGCACTTCTCACTGTCCTGATAAAAAGGCAAACAGGGCTGTTTTAGCAGTCCAGGGATCCTGCAGGGAAGAAGTTCAACCAAACTTATACTCAAAAGATCCTAAAGGAGAGAGGGAGTGTACTGTATGTAGCTTAAAGAGGTTTACAGATGAGTCACCGAGAGCGTTTGGTGTCATAAACCATACAATCAAGGCTGGTGTGTATTTAGACAGGGGCTGTGATTGCAAGTGATGCAATACCATAAAAGCAGACAGCATGCATACTTGTGATCTCCTGTATTAACCTTCCTTATTGTTGGTCTTTTTGTTTGTTTGAAGATTTGGTATTTCCCCCAAAATCTGCAAAAGGCAGGCTGTCAAGCAGAAGTTAGACCCCCTTTTTTTTACCTTTTTCCCTTCTGCAAAGAGAAGATCTTCCTTAAGGGACAAGGACAAGCCAGTGTGTGCAAACACACTGGTTGACACATAAAAATGGGGACAGATGTTATTTGGGCCAGATCTGTAACAAGAATTACCCCTTTCCCAGTGTCCTTTGCCAGTTGGAAAAAAGCTGTCTCTCCTTGCCCTAAAAGGAAATTTAGCAAACGTAAATAGTACGAAAAAACGATCTTACAAGGGTGGGAGAAAGTATCCCTCGTCCTTTACCCAGAGAAGGGGTAAGGACTCACCCACAGACCACTGGGAATGAGTCACAATCCTTAACAACCTCCCCTCGGAGTTGGCAGCGGGCACAGCCATCCTCCTGGAGCACCTCTGATCAGGGCCCTCTGGCCCGGCTGCCTCGCGGGGGGGACGATCAAAGGAGCAAAGCCAGCCCTGCAGCTCCCAGCCTGCCTGCTCCCTCATCACCCTGGCGCTCGGGCTGGTGCGGGGAACTCGCCGAGCATGGCACGGGACACGGAGTGTTGGGAAGGCTTGAAGTGAGGAGTGGTCCAAGCTGGAGGGATGGCCAGGATCGACTTTTGCCCGACAAGAAGCGGAAAGCACTTTACCCCTTCAGAACCCCCGATGCGGCCGTACTCTGGGGCTGCACCAGGACCTCGGTTTCCCAGAGCTGTTTCTGGGAAGCGATTTTTCTCCCACAACTTGATCTGAGCTCCCTCTCAAACTATCAGCTCGCTCCTTCAGGCCACAAACACCCCGTGGCGGCAGCACCGGCGGAAGGGAAGGGAGCCCGGAGGCACAGCCGGGACAGACACAGCCCTGCCGGGGTCTCAACCGGACCGGGGCGGAGGGGCGAGTCGCACCCGGCCCTGGAGCATCCTCTCCCGCAGCAGCCTACTTCCTGGGCCGTGGACCGGACCCCAGGGGGAAGGATCCGGGGAAGCGGGGCCGGAAATGAGCCGGGGAAACCCCATTCCCTTCCCACCTCTGGCGGCGCCTCCAGCCAGCGCTCTCCCCCCCCGCGGCAGGACATGAGACCTGAGGCAAAGGAAACGGGAGCTAATCCCGGGCAGAGAAGGGATTCTGGGGGGGCGAGGGACCGCACCGACAGAGCAGCAGCCTCCTCTCCTTATATCCCGCACCCCTCCTGGTCCCCGGCGGGGCAGGGATGCCACCCACCCCGTCCCTGCCTGCTCGCCCGGCAGCCAGCGCACTCCACGGGCGGGCTCCGCTCCCCGGGGACGTCTCCGCTCCCGGTGACATTTTGCAGGAGTCGTCAACAAACATGTCACAGCGGAATTTGGTAAGGGTAGTCCAGGAGATGTCTCTGTGTCGGAATGTAGCATTTATAATAATAAAAAAAAAAAATCTGTGGACAGCGCTTGAAAAATGTCAGGATTTCTCTAATCAGGCTGCTGTGTCTCTCCTTCCCCGCTATACCATGTTAGACTCGGTTCTTGGGTTAATATCGCAACTGTAACACGACAGGGAAGGGCTCTGTGCTGGGGGCAATCGCTTTGCTTTCTCTGCTCTCGCTGCCTTTCCCCAGTGACCCGCACAGCTGTGGCCCCATTCAGCAAAAGTTTCCCTATGGTCTGTTCTGCTTCTTCTACCAGGAAGCAAAAGCTCGTTTCTTAGACATTATTTCCTTGGCGGGAGCTTTCCTATGACAGCAGCGGATGAAATTTTATGTGCGGCGAGGAAGGGGCGGAGGGTAGAGGACGTGAAAGAAAAGGAAAGAAAAAAACAAAAGACAAAAAAAATAGATGGAAGGAAAAAGGAGGGGGGAAAAAAGCGCGCGAGAGACACACAGAAAGAGGAAACGTCAGTAAAAACCAAAGCTTTCCTACCTGTGATCCAATTAGCAGAAGTTGCATCCCATCCCGCTGCAAGCGGCTCGCTCCGCAGCCCCGGCTGTGGCGGCAGAGGCATGCGGGCTGCGCGGCGTCAGCGCCCGCAGCCAGCCGCTTTATCTTCCTCTTCCATATCTTCCAAGAGGAGGGAGGGGGGTTGGGGTGGGGGAAAGACAGATTACTTGGTACCGTGATAATAGGGGGAAAGAATAACAGTTTGGAAGCTTTAAACAAGAGGTGGCATTGTCCGGGCTGATGGAGTTTTTGTCTCTCCCTCGCTCCCTCTCTGCCTCCCACACCCACAGGCACACACATAGACACGCACACCCTCGATGGCTCCGACCTTTGGGAGTCTCTGCTTCAGTTCAGCCAAGCTGAGCCTTAGGAAAAAAAAAAAGTTAGTGCATTAGTGCTATCCAACCTGGCTTACAGGTTTGGACAAAACTGAAGTAATTAAAAACAGGTGAAGCCGGGACTCTCAAGTGAGCTGGTAATAATTCATACTTCCCCCAGAGCTCCTGAGGAAATGGGGGCAAGCTGCCACCTTCGTTGAGGTGGTGGCGAGCGAGGGAAGTGGGATGCCTAGGTGAGCATCTCGGGCGAATGTCCTTGCTGGGGTGCTGCGGCTGCGGGTCCGCTTGCTGCCCGCCTGTGGGGGTGTGCGGGGGTGTGTGGTGTGTGTGAGCGCGAAGTGGGCTCGATTAGCTGCAATGGGCAGGCAATTTCTGCAGAGAACATTTACAATTTTCTTTCAATATGACAGGATTAGTTGCTGTTGAAGGCTCTCCTCCAATAAGATCAGCACTGCTCTCTGATTTGGTGGCTTTGCTGAATAGAAATTACTGGTTCTTGTTATCTCTCAACACACTCTCCCCTCTTCCTCATCAGGCACTCCCCTCTTTCTCATCAGAAGTCTTTATCTACGTTTCGCACATCAGAAACGTGGGTTTGGTTTTTTTTTTTTCAATTACCTCTTCCCCATCTTTCCCTGTAATACTCTTCTTTATTTCTATTTTTTTTCCTAGTTATATGATAGCTGTAAGTCTAAAGCAATGTAAGAGAGGAGAAAGAGAGAAAGAGGTCTTGCTTCTAGATTATTGCAATCGTCAGAGTCTCGGAGGCACATTGTGGAAAAATGTTGTTACGCTAAATCCAGTTCAATTTTTTCAACTGATTATTGTGCTGAAATATTAATGGAAAGATGCTTCCCTAGCACAATGACAAAAAAATTAGAGGAAACAAACATATTTTGAGAACAAGAGTTAATAATAAGGTGTAAAGCATTCCTCTTTAATTAACAGTCACTAAGCTAAGAAGTATTTACTTTGCCCAAGACAACTTACCAGTTTTATGGACATAATCTAGATACAAAAATATTTATATTTCCTTTGGTTTTGTTTGCCTCTCTCCCGGACCAGAATTGATTTGTGGTCTGAAGAGAGATTTTTTTCCCTTGGGACAGGGACTGTTGAAGTGGGAAGCAGCAGAATGGAACCCATCTCATCTGTTGTCCAAAGAACAGTAGAGGGGAAATGGTAAGTGAATAAGAGAGAGGTGCACTTTGTGAAGCTGACCCTGGCTTTTATCTACTGCCTCCATCTCTTGTCTTGAAGGGCTGAAGGAGCCACAGCCCAACCACCTCCCTCCTCTCCACTCCAAAAAACCCTTCACTTCATAGAAAATATTTCTTGACCTGAGATTGCCCCAGGCCAAGAGCTCTCTATGCTACTCACATACATTTAGCTGTTGCTCCTGGAAGGATCTTAGGGGTGGATTTACCCCAAAGAAGGTGATGTGCCTTCAGAGTAGGATACTGCCTGAAAGTGTTCAAGGCTAGGCTGGATGGGGCTTTGAGCAACTTGGTCTAGTGGAAGGTGTCCCTGCTCATGGTGGGGGGATTGGAACTAGGTGATCTTTTAGGTCCCTTACTACCAGCTAATTTGGAGGTGGGCAGCTCTGAATTTTGGGTGTACTTCTGCTTCAGTGTTACACGAGGCTGTGTTTCTCTACTTGAAAGCACTTTTAAGGGCTGGATCACCTGTAGCTCTTTGGGAGCATCAAGGCAGCTGGGACCTGACTTCTGCCTCTTGGTTCCTTAGCCCTCACAGAAAATTTTGTCTGGACTTCACAACAGAATTAGGAGACAGCTATCCCGGCAACTCAGATGATATGGGGTATCGGGAGGTTGGAAGCATGCCATGAGCAGTCTGCCGCCCCGTGGGAGTGCTCTGCCTCAGGTGCAGCCATGCCGGGGCAGCGGACAGCCACCTCCGTAGTCTGGGTGTCCCTTCCTTTGCCAGATGGAGCCTCAGCCTCAGCCCCGGCCACCCCCTGCACCTCCCACGGGCTGTCTCTGAGACCTTGGCACTTAACATACTTTAGCACTCATTAATCAGGATGATCAGCGGCCTCAAAAGTGACAACGCCCGCCTCCTCTTCCCCTTATAATTGTTACTGTTATTTTTTTTTCCCTCCTAGAGAGGTCGCGAGTGTTTGATTGAGCATGTTGATTTCTGGAGATTTAATTAGAGTTCAGTCTCTGCGAGCACGAGTCAGCCTTTCCCTCAGTGGGGAGCAGGGAGGGCGTGGCGGCCCTGTCCCGAGGTGACCCTGGCAGTATACGGCAGACTTGGGGACTCCCTCCTTCTCTCTCTCCCTCCACTGCAGAAGAAGGACAGAGGTGTCGGGTCAGGGGCCACGTCCAGCAGCACTGCTGGAGCCAAGGCGGGTTTTAGCTCCGGGTTGGGGCTGGGGCTCGGCGCGGCTCTACCCAGCTGCAGGGGGCTCCCCAGTGCCACGCTGCTCAGCGCCGTGTGATCTGCACGGCTGCAAAGCTCGGACCGCTGGAGGGGCATCCCCCGCGCTGCAAACCTCATCCGAGCCGGGGGGCACCTCCCTTCCTCGCAAGCATCCCACGAAAATAAAGCCCAGTGCTGAAAACCCTGCCGGGTGACCCTCACCTCCACCGTGCCGTGCCTGCAGCGCCCGCCCGGGGAGAGCGGAGATTCCCCCCACCGACACGCGTGTGAGCAGCACTGCCTTCCTGAGCCCGCGGAGCTCGGCTCTTAATCAATCTCAGCAGATACATCTTGATGGCACCCGGTGACTCCGTGGTAAGCGGCACCTTTTAAGTTTGACAGAACATCTGTTATTACCGGCTCCTCTCTTTAGAGCACTGCGTGCTAGACACACCTCCTGAGGGGGAAAAAAATGCCACTTCTCAGCTTAAAACATTTAAAATGCATTTTCCCCCCGCCCCCGGCTCATGCAAGAGGAGGGAAGGCGGGGGAGCCGAGTCATTTACAGTGCACTAAACAGCTGTAGAGATAAATCCTTCGTAAAAGCACAGAACAAAGCACTCAGCACTTCGCTGGCAGAAAAAAGGAAAGCGCGTGAGGAAGCGAATATTTGCTCATGCTGATCTTCCCCTCCCGCGGAGGGACCGGGAGTCGCTCCCGGGGAGGGCAAGCAAAGACAGCAACTTTCAGAGATTTCCAAAAGAAACCGCATCCGTATCCAGTGATGCCGACTGATCTCCAGTGAGACTTTTCTTGGGGGGGCTCTATCCTTATTTTTAGCTACACGTCTCCCAGATGGCTCCTTCCCCCGGCTTGGAGCTGCCTCGTTGATGTGTGTTTGCTCCAGCAGGACGAGCCCCCTGCCCCGAGAGTTTCACAGCTTGAGTGGAGAAGGAAGGAGGGTTGTCCACGGGGACCATTGCCAAGGGAAACTTTTCTAGCATATTCATAGGGGTGCGATCCCTCTCCAATTCAGCTCTCATCTGCACCTTGGGGTCACAGAGATATATGCAGAAACTCGAGGTACTTTCAAAGGTGAGGGCGGCTACTGAGGAGCTGGAGACAAAGTGCCCTGGGCAGTTCTACGGTGCCTACTTCCACTGCTCCTGCTTCCCCCTGCATGACTCTTTCACCCCATTACCACAGGGTTGGTGTTAGAGAGGGTATGAGAAAAGGGCACTGTGACTTCTCTCTCACTCCCAGAGGTTCTCATGTCCACCTGTAGGTACAGCAGATGACAGCTTCCCTCCTGTTAGCCTCTTTTTATCCACAGATGGATAAGGAGGGACAAGGAGAGTAGTCCAGCTCCCCTTGCTTGCTGTTTCCCACTTGCTAAGTTTCCTAGAAGGAGGGGAACAGGGAGGGCGCAGATGCCCAGTGGATGGGCATCCGGCTCAGCTCCCTCCCAATATGTTTGCCATGGCTTAGGTGACCGGCTTCTCAGCCAGCAGACAGCTTTCTTGGTGGACTGAGAGAGCAAGCCCAGAGGACTGCCAGCTCTGCTAACCAAAATGCTTGATTTCCCTTCAGAGGTCTTGTCCCCTCCCTGGTCCCTGCTGGAGGTGCACATGTCGCCTCCCAGGGAAAACAAATAGGTCCAAGAGCCATGTTTATTCAGAGCACCTCTTCCCTCCGAGGTTTTGCCATCAGTTTTATGCCGACAGGACTGGGAAGAGCAAGACAAAGCCCTAATTTCTTTGTGGAAGAAGACACCTCTAAAAAGGTACCTAGTGCAAGCAGTGCAAGGCCGTTAAACAAGGCGCGAAGTGAGAGGGGGAGGCAGGCGCAGCCCCGTGGCTGAGCTGGATGCCTCACTCCCGGCAGGGACCAATGCAGCTGCCGTGGTTGCAGCTCCCTGCCCTGCCCAGAGGATGGCTTTGGGTTGTGCTCCCCACCGCCCACCACACGGCTCACAGGCGTTTTAGACTCTTTTGGGCTTCCATACTCGTTTGCCTCCAGCTCTGAAATGGATAGCTGAGTTCATTGCATGGGGGATTCAGGTGTCTGGCAGATGATGGGGAAATGCTGGTCAGAATGGGACAAAGGAACTGCAAATCATCCCCACAGTGAGGACCACAGAGAAAAAGAAGAAAGAAAGGAACAAATCCAAACTGAGCCAAAGGCAAGTCAGATTCCATGAAAATAAATTGATAATAGACACATATTTTTGTGTCCCCTTTAAGTCTCAAAGCCCGACATACTAAGAATTATTCAAATCATGCCACACTGACAAAATGAAAACTCCCAGCAGGTTTAAATGGGGCTCAGGGTCTAATTCTATGAGTCAAACTGACCCCCTCTCTTGTGGAGCAGCTAGGTGGCGAACTGGGAAATCAAATCTATTGTTTTATTAAGGATAAATACAACATCTGGAAGAGCATCCTGGTAGGCACAGCGAAGCTGATGGGGGAACTTTTAATATAAGCAGACAAGTGGCTAACCTATCAATAAAGCCTTATAAATTCAAGATCTTCACAGTGGGTGGGGTTTTTTTAGCTTTTTTTTGTTTGCTTGCTTGTGGGATTTCGTTGTTGTTGTCGTTTGGTTGGTTTTCTTTTTTTTCTGGTTTTTTTTTTTTATTTGTATTGTTTTTGTTGTTGTTGCTTTGGTTTGGTTGGGTTGGGTTTTTTCGGTAGGAGTAATTGCTCCTTGCAAATGTTGCTATCTCACATGAATGAGTAATTATAAAGATGGGCAAATCTGAAAACAGTTGCAGAACAATCTGCAAAATATTATTTGTTGAGAATCAGTGTCACCTTTGTGATCTCCAGATTTGGGAAGATAGCAACTGAAAATCACGATTATGGTAAAGGCTGTCAGTCATACTTCTGAGTACAGACAGAAGAGTGACTTTCATGAAACAGGAAACAAGAAGAAAATATATGTTATGTGATATGGGAGTTAAAAATATTAACGAGGGGACGAGCAGTGGTATGGGTTTGTTTATAATAGGACATGTTTTATAGCTGTGACGCAAAGCTATTAAAAGACAAAAAGTTAAGCAATATTCTCTCTGAACTGTGTCCAGATATGTGGAGTGGGTTATCTGCCTAAGGCATTAAAGTTTTACTTGGCATTGACGACAGAAGCACGGACCCTCCTTGGTCTGAATCTCAGGGGTTTATACCCTGAAGTGTCTCTGATGGGGAGAAAATGGGAAAACCCCGAAACGGGCAGAGCACGCCGGAGGAGTGCGGAACCTGCAGCACCCTGGAGAGCGGCCGGCCCGCCGCCGGGTGTCTGTCCCTTTTTCCGCTGTGTCCCTGTGTCCTTATGTCCCGGTGTCCTTGTGTCTGTGAGTCCCTGTGCGCGTGTGTCTGTGCAGTGAAACTTTTCTGCAGAGAGTCTCAGCCACTGGAAACCTGCCCACTTCACTTGCGTTGTACACAGGGATGGTGTGTGGACATAGGAAAGCAAGTGTCAGGCAGACCTTGCACTTCTTTTTATTTTAAATAGTTGGGAAAAGACCAAGAAGTGTTTCAAATACATTTTTTTCTCAGAGCAGGCAGACACTTGGCAGCTTTATGTGTACTCCAGCGACTCCAAAGGGGCTGGAGGACCATTGGTTTGATGAGGAGATTTAAAGAGGGTCACAGCTCTGTGGGAAATATTTCCCCCCAAATATTACTTTACAAACAGACTCAAGAATTCATCTTCACTGGGCATGAAGTCAAGGACTCTGTCTGCTTTTTAAGCACTTCTGCCCCACCTACCAAGCTCTCCTGCAGTGCAACTCTGCAGGTACTTTCCCTTTGAACTTCTGATTCTACCATAGGGTTTGTGCAAGGTCTCTCTAATACTGATTCTGCTCACCCAAGGACACATAAGGAGTGAATGATTACTTGAAGCTCATCCAAAGCCCACAAATCCAGAAACATAATTGTTAAAATAGAAGTTCCCAAACACTTTTTTAGCAAGCTACTTCTTCAGGCAGCTCAGATCCGTCCTAATAAAAAATACAAAGAGGAAAATGAATACAGTTTCTTTGGGGAGAAGGGTATTGGAAAATACACCTTCTAGGATCTCTGTGAGGGTTTTTTTCTATGGGATACTTGTTTTCTCTGGTTTTCTCCTCCTGAAAATGCTGCCTTTTTTGCCTATTGTCACTTACTAGAGAAGTAATGCTTGCAGGAGAAGAACATTGCCTGATTAAACGGCTTAACTTTGGGCTGGTCACATACACACTCAGCTGGGATGAGAATTCAAGTAATACTAGTAAGAACAACAGCAATTTCACTTAAAACACCGCATTAACAATAACCTTCCACGAACTATGCTGGATAGCACCTTCTCCTTAGTGTCCAGTGAGTTGCTGATTTGAATCAAAGTAGTTCAATTTGTCATATGTTCTGGGGCAGATAAAGCTCATCAGAGTCAGGAACAATATGACACTGTTTTATCCTTTTACTTTTTCCACTGGTAGTGACAGGAGTAACACACTCACCAGCGGCAAGAGTCCTGAGCTATCAGAGTCAGAGGTGTTCCTGCAATTAGGCACAATATTTTCTAATTATATCTTCTATGAATCAAGGCTTAAGTGCTTAGATGAAGCTCCATGTTGTTGTTTCTGCTCTCTTTTTAGTGCCTGAACTAATATCTCCCAAGGCATTGTAGTGTACTGCATGGTGTGCCAGGTCTCTAATGGCCAGTTTGGTAGTTTCTGCATTAAAATCCAGTGTCCTCTGTAGATATGGTCTTAGAAACAAATCTTCTATTTATCTACTTTACTCTTTAACCTGAGTTTCTTGTTCAGTTTTTTCTACATTTTCACTTCCTTTCCTTCACACTTGAATTTCTTTTAAAGTTTTTTTTTTTTGTCTCAGGCTCACAGCATGAAGAAAGGAAAGGATTCCTAGTCTGTAGACTGGTAAATTTAGCAGCCTTTCTCCAGCAATGGCAGAATCAGGTATTTCTGTAGAAAGGGCAAAGCAGAGACATAAGATAATCTGTCTCCTCCTTGAAGGCTCCTCCTAATCACAGAGAATTACAGGTGAATAAATTCTCCTGCATATTTTTTATTGGCTCTTGTCCTGTTTGTTTTAGTGTTAAATACTACAATTTAGGATATTGCTGATACGTTTGGAAACACCATGTTCTTTGAACCCTGTGAAGTTTTCAGAATCAAGGTAATTCTAGGCTTTGAGAACTGCAGTGTAAATATGTGTTCTACACTACAAAGTTTGGGAAAAAAGTATTTTCTTCTATGAATTTTGAAGTCGATACTTATTACCACAACTGATGGCCACCAGCATATTTTGGGGTTTGTCTGAAGTGGCAAAAATAGTGATTTGCCACCTTGGAAGAGTAAATTCCCATATTGAAATTATTCATTGTATCTTTATTTTTTCTATATTCTTTCCTATATCCCTACTTTCTAAGGGTAAGTTTTCCATTTCTTATTTTTTTTTTCTTCACCTGTCTGTTTTTTTCTTTCCTCATGGCAATTTTTTTCACTTTCTGGTCCCCCTCTACAGCATCTTTCTTGAGACAAGTTCATTTTATAGCAGATACCATTCTGGATGTAATCACACCACTTAGATAGATGGTCTGTATAATGTTCTAATATGACTGCCTAATAATATTTCATAAGTCACCATAAACTTTGTGGCTTAACAACCTTGTTGCTTAACACCATTATGCCTCATTTACTTAGCTGAACTCTGAACACATCTTTGCTAGTCTCTTTTGGTTTATACCTGTGTCACTGGTATGTTTAACTGAAAAACTCAAATATAACAGCATATACTTTATTCTTCTTCAGCATCTACTGCTTTGCGTTTTTAGACACTGAACTTCATTCACTGTGGTGTTGTTCAGCCACCAAATTTTTTAAATGCATTCAACTTTCTCTACTTCTTCCTGTCCAGCACAAAACCCCATTCTCAATTCACTGCACTGTTCTGAACTGCTACTGGAGTCCCTTTGGCAGAACTTATTTGCAAACTTGTTTATTACTGAAGGTTGAGTGTTAAATTCCCACTCTTACCTTCTTTATTATATAATTCCTATCTTACCTGCTTATTCTTTGAAAGAAAATAAAACTCCACCAAATGGAGTAGCTTAGAATTTCCCTCCTTTCTATTTCTAGTAGTTGCAATGAAGTTGTACTGACTTATATCAACTGTATACCTAAAGATTCTCAACCTTCTGTTTGCAAATCAAGTTAAGATTAGTAACAGTTATGCTCACATATTCCATAACTGAATTTTTTACTCGTAAATACATTTTTTTTCCTGTGCAGCTTTGAACTGTAGGTAACATCTTTCCATGAAAGTTAAAAATCCCGCCATGTTTTTTTTCCTTCCTTGTCTTCATTATCAGTAAAGAAAGAGCTTAACTGTATCCCTAAGCATGCTGGAGAACTTATTTCAGTACTTTGCTGAAAATTACGCACTATTCCCACCTAGAAATGCTGAAATACGCCTATGAAACACGACAAGAAGTCTTTCTTAGTTTCTTTCTATGATTTTAGGTTATTTCTTGTCAATAGGATATATTTAATAATTTCTTGTCAATAGGATATATTTAATAATGATAATATTAATAAAAAACAGTAAGAAAATTTTCTGATTCATTTGGACTCAACAAAGATAAAACCTATAGACCCTCTGGTGGTATTTCCATATCATACATCTTGAAATTGCCTGTTTTTGCATTCCTATGCATTAGCTTTAAGTTGAAAGGAACAGACCCTTTTGAGGAGACATGACAACAGTTTTGTAGCTCAGGCTAGTATTAAATCAAGTATAAGCAGCCTTTCTAATAAACCTCTAAATTAAAGAGAGAAAGCTCTCAGCTGAAGTTCCACTTTGCTGCAGTGATTATTAAGAGCAATGAATCATGTGGTCAAACTCAGCCACCAAACCAAATGAGCTTTGGAGCACTTTAAGAATGTGTCTTGCAGGCACACTTTTACTACTAGTTGGTGATCCAGCAAGACTGTGGATTGCAGCATGTGGCAATCTTACACAGAAACAGAGCTTTGTATCCACTGGTGTCTGATTCCCATGTGAACCATTAGAATAAGAAATAGCTAAAATCCCCTTTCTTTCATAGGTTTTTTTTCACATTCCAAGTTATCACTGTGGACATCTGCTAGGTCAAACAGTGGTTTTCATCAAACCATCTTTTATACCACAAATACCAAATTATTAAAATTTGTACTCTTCCTCACTGTACCACACATTTCAACAACTGAATTGCCTTTATTAAGACAAGTTCCTTCTTGCATCACTTGTAGAGACAACAGACGATGCAGTGGAACTTTGTACACAATTTCTAGGAAGAAGAAACTATGTGTTTGCTTTCAGAGTAGATAGACAAACCCTTTTTGACATTAATAGGAAACATGGTGAGTAAATATAGTTGTATTTAATTATGAGCCACTCGAAATATTGATGTGTCTAAGTTTTTTAGAACCTGTAAAAGAAGTCAGTCCCTGGTGCAAAATAAAGTACTGAGACTGTTAGTATTCTGTACCTGATTTTTCTCTTAAGGAAACAACCATACCTGATTACCAGAACTGCCAAGCCCAGTGTAGTATATTACAGCTAACATTAAAGCTGAAATCATGCACAGCAGCTGGCCCAAGTAAAAAGGCTACTTCTCTAAGCCATTAGAAAGGCTTTTTCATTCCTATTTCCATATGGAAGACAATCCTAGAGTATGTGTGTATTGATAACTTCTGTAAAATAATGTAATCAGAGTTATTATTCTGATTGTTCATGAAAATAGTTCACAAAAATGCCTGAGTGCTCAGTGTTCAGCACAAGAATATTGGTTCAAAGGATAACAGATCTTTGGTTGCTTTCCTGTACATGGATCTTGTATTTTCACCTGGACCTCAGAGACTAAAGAATAAGGGCAGGAGCCCAGATTATTATTTTAATGATCACTTAAGTGCCAGTTTTCAAAACAGTTCCTTCAAGTACAGGTATACAGCACTTGTGCTCCAAACACTATGCTGTTCTGATGGAACTGCTGAATCCCCCATGTGTGGATATTGAACAGAGAAGCTATCACTGAGAATCAGGGCTTTTCTATGCCAAGTTAGTTGTTTAAAACCTTAAGAATTCAGCAAAAATGTAAACTACGATCTGTTTTGG
The DNA here is from genome assembly GCF_009829145.1 of Chiroxiphia lanceolata. Lineage (NCBI taxonomy): Eukaryota > Metazoa > Chordata > Aves > Passeriformes > Pipridae > Chiroxiphia > Chiroxiphia lanceolata. The sequence goes on from NC_045641.1 coordinate 59,098,357, forward strand.
CTTCCTTTTCTAATCTGTGAATTCATTACAGTGATTATCTCCTTCAAAGGAGTGTTGGAGACATTACTAACTGAAATCTGTCAAGTCAAATGTGGAAAGGTACATATGGCAAAGATACTATAGCACAAATTATTAAGAGAGCAGCAGAGAGGCACAAATCTATTTCATTCAATGGGTGGGTTATTTCTTCCTCCTACTCATGTCTTTGATTCAACAAATTTAAAATTTATGTGCCTAAATACTCATGAAATAGCGTTAGATTCACATCCCTGTACTGGTGTCTCATTGAATTAGGGCCCATCCTCTGTGCCAGTAAGCAGAAATATAGATAATGGAGTTTATACTGTTCTTTAAAATCAAAGAAAACTTCATCAGAAAAACATCGATATGTTTTAATCTGTTAGGTAGGATGGTTTGGGATTTTGCTTATATGTTTGTTTCAACACATTTTGCAGAATTCATGTTGTTATTTAATGGTCCTTTCTGACAGACATTTCTTCCTCTGATCTACATTGAGCATGATTTTACGAAAAGAAAATGGTAATACCTAGAAAAGCATTCCTTAAATCAACCCCAGGTTTTCTGTACAAGTTGTTACCTGAACTGAGCCTAAACAAAGACCAAAATCTTTTCACTTCCAGGCTACAATAACATACAGGGAAAGACGCACAGAAGAAAAACTCTCTTTCATTATCCCAAGCCACTCTCTGGGTCTCTGAAGGATAAGCTGCTACATATAGTCCTGCAAAGTGAATTAGTTTGTACCACATTAACTTCCAAACCCCAGAGCCCAGAGCCAGGTCCTTGAGTCTTCCTGTAGAGGTTTAAGACTTAAGATTCATAAAACATTGTTCAGTCAGCAGACAGCTTCAGCAATTAACTACTAAGAGTCCAGACGAAGAATGATCCTTTGTGCTCAGTCTTTCTGGCTGTGCATAAACCACCAGACTGAGTTTCAGCCTTGGTGTTTGTCTGTGGGCAAGGAGATTTGCGGCTTTTTGCTGATTAGTTTCTGCCCACGTTATGGCTAACCAGTGTATTTGGCTGTGACAGTGTTAGTTTTCTTCATAGTAGCTTGTAAAGTGTTATGTTTTGGATTTGTGATGGCAACAACGTTGATAGCACACGGATGTTTTAGCTGTCGCTGAGCAGTGCTGGCACAGCATCAAGTCCTTTTCTGTTTTTCACTCTGCCCCACCAGTGAGGAAGCTGGGGGTGGGCAAGAAGTGGGGAAAGGAACAGCCCAGACAGTTGACCTGAACTGATCAAGGGGATATTCCGTATGATTGTTGTGCTCAGTAATAAATGCAGGGCAGGTGAAGCTTGCCAGGGTTGCCACTGCTTGGGGGTAGACTGGGCCTCTGTTGGCTGGTGGTGAGCAATTGGATTTTTTTTGCATCATTTGCTTTTATTGTTGGGTTTGGGTTTTTTTGTTTGTTTGGTTTGTTGTTGTTTTTGGTTGTTGGGCAGTTTTTTTTTACTTATTAATCTGTCTTTATCTTAGTCCATGAGTTTTCTCACTTTTATCCTCTGATCCTCTCTCCCACCCCTCTGGTGGAGGAGTGAGATTAGTAGCTGTGTGGTGCCTAACTGCCTGCCAGGATTAAACCACAGCACTGGCCAGCCACAGTTTTCACACTGTAATGCAGAACTTCTGAGCTTTTGATGTCTGCTGATGTACTTTAAGCTGCTGGGCTCAGGTTGTCCAGACTTTGGGTAGGGAATCTGATTTTTTTTCTTTTTTCAGTGAAAGTGATAATGAGCAGGAAAGTGGCTGCATTCACAAGTTCCTGTTTGTTTACTTTTTTTTTTTAAGCCTGTTCCTTGCTAATATTTAAAATCTGGCAAAACTACGATGCTTGTCCAGGATTTCTGATTGAAAGAATAATATGAACTACAGGTTAACTTCTCCTTGGAGAAAATTTTTTAAGGTAAAAACAACTGAAGCCCCTTGAGGATACACTAACAGTATGTAGCAGCTCATGGAATAATGACTACAGAAAGAGTCTCAGATAGATGAATCCATATAGGACTAAGGAATTTGTGTGTGAGCTCACTGTGGAAATTATAGCTGGTTAGAGAACACCAGTTTTGTTTGGTGACACCCATCAATGTTTCACAATTTGCTGTTGTTCTTTACTGTAAAGATAAGAACATTGAAAATAGTTTTTTATTCTGAAATCTATATCAAAACATCAACTTGTGATTCTACAAGGTTTAGAATTTTAAATTTTTAATAAAAAAATAAAATAAAATAAATCAAAAATAAATAAAAAATTAAAATAAAATAAAAAATAAAATTAAAGTAAAAATAATAAAAATAAAATAAAAATAAAATACACAAAAATTAAAAAATAAATAAAGTAAAATAAAATAATTCAAAAAGTAAAATAAAATTAAAAAAATAAAGGTATAACAAAATGGGGATTCCTCAGCATCTGCTGAAAACCAGGTCCTTGGAGATATCTATGGGTGAGGAACTAGAATTGATAATTTTCAATAACTATTTCCACAAAAACATGTGTAAGTGGTGTGGAATTTCTGCCATGTATGAACTGGACTCTAAACCAGTGTCCTTGCTGATTGTCTGAATGACTGATATAGCACAGGTGACATATTGGTACTCAGTTTTACCTTCAAGTAATCTTAACCATTGTTTTATTTGAAAAGTAATCAAATTACTACATTTTGAGAAATAATAATTGTCAGTCCTATTACAGAACCATAAACTAATCTGGAAGAAATGCACACTGAACGGAAAACTGTAGGTATATAATTTCAAAATTGCCTTTCTGATATGGCCTGGGGAGAACCTGTTGTGTATGGTGAATCCTCCCTGGCCAGTAGCTTGGCCACAGCCATCTCTGCATCTCATCCCAAAGTGGCAGGGCTCAGGAAATAATTAATTGCCAGGTATAGTCCTGCACCGTGATTAGTAGCTGTGAACCATCAGCTGCCAGGCTGTATTGGAGCTTACCTGTGATTTATTCCACAAAAACCTAGGCTGAACTGGTCTTCAGCTGCTTTCAAAAATATCTTGATCCCTCATGGAACTCAGCATACCAGGACCTATGTGTTGATTATTTCTGCTGTATTTCATTGCAGTTTGGGTCTTTGCATGAAAGTAGGATTTTTTATTCAGTAAATAAGCCTTGGCTCTGACACTTAACCCCTAACACCAGCCCTCTGTACTGACTTCAGCTGATGAAGCAGAAAACTCTGTGGTGCCATCACTTCCAGGGAGGACCAGATCTTTCACATGGAAGCAGTTGAGAATTAGAGGCTTTTGTAACAGGTAGAGAAATGCAAAAATCCCACTTGATATGGCAATTGGATGAGCTTCTCAGAGTAGTCCTCCCAGTTTTCCGGGAGGAATCAATGCTTCTCTGAAAAGCTGAATTGACAGCTCTGCTAGGTGAAGTTTTTTGACAGGACAAAGTGTTGCACAGGCAGGAGCATTTTGTGAATCTGTGTGATGCATGGATGGATTAGATGGCTCGATGTATCTCTTTGGCTACTAGCTCCTAGGATTCCCTGATTAGCAGTTCTGGCACTGGCTTTCAGTGGGAAGCCATCCTCTATGCAAGTAAGAGAGCAGAGTTCTAGAGGTAAATGAATCCCCATTTTATGGCAGCCAGATGCCAACAAGTTAAATTCAAGGATATTATTTTATTTTTTTATCTCAACTAGAGGTTCTTCAATATTTCACTAGCCAGAAAAGAGAGACCATTTGTCACCAGCTTATTGAATTCACAATGAGTGTTTTGCTGTCCTGTTCTCATAGAGCAGAGGAGTTGATCTGTAGCTGTACCAAAGCAATGCTTGGAGAAGCATGTAATAGAAAGTGTCCCTGCCCATGGCAGGGAAATTGGATTTAGAGGATCTTCCAGGTTGCTTCCAACCCAAACCTGTCTGTGATTCTATGGTTGTATGATTCCTACAAACATTACTCACAGGAAGTGGTAATTCCAGGATTAACCATACAGTACAGGGCAATAAGCCCTCACAGTGATCAAGGACTCTGTGCTTCCATGAAAGTATTTGGGGGGCAGAGGCAAAACTCACCACTGCTTTCCAACAGAGACAACCTACTTGTGAACATGTCCAAACCTACTGCTCTGTTCTTCCTGTTGTATAGTTACTGTTTACCTCACCGAGTTACAGCCTCTTTAATAGACAGTACCATTACAATGTCTCCCTCTCATCTACAGTGCAAGCAGCAAGGAACAATCATCCTGTTTTTATCAGGATGATTCCAACTCTGAGAGAGCAGCAGCAAAGCTATTGTTATGTTCTCTGCCAGGTCTATTTATACACTGGCATATGGAACATTTTCCCTGCATTGATACTTTTCTGCTTAAGTGTTATGATTTGTTTTTTAGGATATTAACAACAACAACAACAACTATAATAAAAATGATAATAGTTCTACCCATATCAACATTTGCAATTTCAGTTAAAAAATCTCTAATAGAGTTGAGAAAAAAACCACCCACTCACCCTGAAACTCCTAGGAATTTCTGTTCATATATCTTAGGGGGTAGGGAAAGCTACTAATTCATTGGGTAAATGGCATTGAAGCACATAGTTGCTTTTAAAAAAGAGTGAAATCCCACCTAAAGTCAACAAGTCTACTTCATCACAGATTGTTCTAACCTTATTATAAATTAATTATTTTAAAAAGGACACAGAATAAGAGATATATATATTCATGAGATGAAATACCATCTCTTTGACAGGATCACTGAGATGTTTGTTTCTAATTTGAGAACGTACTGGATCTTACTCCTTCCACTTACATTCCTTTTTCTTGTTAGTTTTCTTTCTTCCATATACTACCAGGTGTCTAAAGTCTAGACTGTAAGATCCCAAAGCAAAACTTTTCAAACTTTTGTTACTTATATATCCTAAAAAGAATTCCTGATGGAGCTGCAAATATAAGACTAGTGAGTACAGATTTATTTTTGTTATCTATATTTCCTACCTTCCCTAGAAATAGTCAAAGTATCCCCAGGGTGTTGTAGACAAACAACTGGAAAACAGAGACATAAAAGATGAGCTTCCTGTGCCTTGAGGTTAGAGTCAAGCAAAATTTCAGGTTTTATCTGAGCAGAAGAGTTTTGGGGTTTGAGAAAGCTCCTCTGCAGCATGTATGTAGGGATGTAGTAGCAAGACATATTTTGTGGAAGATAGCTAATGGAGTCTGACATTCAACAAAGAGAGAAACAGTATTTTTAGACTAAGGAGTATAACAGGTCTTTTTTAATCTGGCAGGATCAGATCTCAATTTCTCAGGGTAGACAATGTACAGTAACATAATACACAGAATTCTTTACTGGAAGAGCACAGGGTACATATTGGGACTCAACTCTAAGCAAAAGTATACCATTCTTCATGACTTTTTGTTCAGAAAAATGCAGTGGAAGTTGTGCATAGATGTGTAGGATGTCCTAGCTGGTTTTAAGACCAGCACTTGTTGATCAGAGTAGCATATAATAATTTTTTCCAGTGAATTATTTAATATTTACATTTCTCAATAAAATATCAGTGACAATAACAGCTGATAAATAATTGAGTGATTATACCACCCTCAGAAGATGGCTCTTTGCCATGGTGAAATAAATTTATGGAAAAGACCGTGTTTGTTTTTTCTATTTCATCATATGTCTGAATATAAAAAAGCATTGCTTTCATTTGTTTTTTGGAAAGAGTTCACACTTGAAGATTTAATATGCCTACAATTCATAGAAATTAAAAATTAGATTTTCAGAGAGACTCAATTTTTTTATATTTTTAATCGAATTTAGATAAAGAAATACCGGCTTTTTTAATAATGGCGTCAGAAAGGCAAATGTATCCTTTAAGGGATCCTTGGATAAAATCCTTGTGGTCTCTCTCTGTGAACATATATACAATATATATGTATAACTTCAGTTGTCTGTATGAAGAAGGATATGTTCTTTTTACTTATAATGGTAAATGTATTTTATGGCCTCAGGTCTTCTATAATTTTCCTAGTTCTGAATTTCTTCTGACTTTTCAGTAGACATTTCTGAGGTTGGACCTTGTCTGAAGTTCCCTTGTAATTTCACAAGAAATAAAAAAATGTCCATGGAAAAATAATGCAGATAGTATGTAAATTGTCCTCAAAGGGAAAAAAAGCAGCAGTGAAGATGTAGTGACTGGACTGTTGTTGCAGCTGTAGTGGAACACACACACTGACTCATAAACTAGGTGCTCTCCCTGTCTGTAAATGTCACTAGGTGGGCTAGATCTTTACAGATTTATTTTCTTTGTGCTGTATTAAATTGGGCAAAAAACCTACTGCTTTACACTTCAGATATTGTAAGAGCTTGGGTGAGTGAAAGAGAGAGATTAAAATCTATTCTTAACAACAATGATTCTTCATCTGCTCCTGCTTCATCTCTCCCTACTGATGCTATTAGTCACCTCAGAAAACCCTAAGGAAGCCCATCCTTATCTGGTAGAATGACCTCACTCAAACAGCTATGGATTTGGATTGCTTTAGATTACCTGTTGCTTATCTCAGTGACTGCACCGAAGAGGAAAAAAAGTAAAAAATAAAAAATAATGGTCTATAGAACACTCTAGAGTGTCCAGACTAAAATAGTGCTTAATTGCACCTAATAAGCACTATCCCTTTCCTTGCTTCTGGCTAAAAAACAAAGGTTATAGTCTTCCATGGTGAGCCAAAAATCAGAGGACTGGGTTACTGAAGAGGAAAGTGGTTTCCACGTGTGAGGTATTGTCTTTGCTTTCATTTCACTTCCCATGGATAAGCTGAAAGTATGCCATTAAACAGGTCCAGAGACAATATATAAGACAATATTTTAATCAGCTACAAGTTCAGCTGGAGGAGTGCAGCTGCCAGCAGTGTATCCTGGGTGGATGAAATACCACTGGCGGAGGTGAATGGGCACAAATCCACCAAGGGAAGAATGCTACTGCCCAGACTCCCTGAGCAGCTCTAGATAATGGAGCAGGTACAACAGACCCAGCTCGGAAACGGATGGCTCCAGTTAGGATACACCTCAAACCTGTGCTGCAAAGCCTTTCTTTGTTAGTACTTGAGAAAATTATGTCAGTAGCCATCATTTGAGTGGCTGACCCTCACTGTACATGTCACACCAGTGCAGCAATCTTTGCCTTAGCACACACAGACCAGAGGCTTTCAGGAGGTTTCTAGGACTCAGAAATTGCAGTCATGACCAGGTCTAGAAAAACTTATGCGGTCTTCTTCCTAGGAGAAATGTGCTCTAATTTTGTGGAGCTAGAGGGGTCTTAACTAATCTCTGCTTTACTTAATTAGATGTGCTAGCAGAAATTTCCATGCCACCTCTCTAGGAAACAACAGGAGGGAATTTGAAAAGAGGCTATTTGTTAAAATGAGTGAAGATGTTATACACACCTGTTGTGCCTGCCTAATTACTCATGACATGAACACACACAGCTATGACTAGGATGCACCAGAACAAACTGTTCTATAAATACACAGCAGTTTCTGGGAATTCCAGAAAATACATGAGCACCTGCAGAAAATGCAAAGTGCCAGTGGCCTCTTGGCGTCTCCCTGCTGAATAAACTTATACAAGGACCGTAACACAATAAAATCATCCACTTGAAAAAAGGTTTTCATTCCTTCTAAGATGCTGAATACTTATCTCCCAAGGGATTAATTTGTTAAAGGCAGATACTGAATGTTCCCAAAGCCTTGGAGAATTCTGCTGAATGAATGTAAAGCTTTTGAAGCTTGTGCCAAAGTGGAGATGAGTAAGAATTTTGTGGCTGTGTGTCTGAGGAAACATGTTGGATCATTTTCTTCTAGCTTTGAAAACAGAATCAGAATTAAACTAAGATCAAGCAATTTTATTATCAAGGAATGAACATAAATATGTGGAACTTGACTTCTCTGCCAATTACACTGGTTTTGCACAAGGGCATCAGCATGTATTTTAAGGTAATTATTCTCAGTTAGTGCTGATGTAAGTGAAAGGAGAACCATGGCCTTTGGCCTGAGAAGATTACCATAAGCACTGGATACTTGCCATAGACAGCATTTTGTGTAGGTTCAAAGAAATTCATAAGATACATTTAGTTCCATTTTAGATTCATCATAACTATATCCCTGTTACTTCAATTTGCAAGGAGGTTTTTGCCAAACCCAAACACCTTCATAAAGGCTCATGAAAATAATAACTAATATGCAGGCTGGCATAGTGAGTCTTTATAGTTACCCTTCTGAAAATTCTTTTACTTTTTAACTCCTTCAAGTACATAGGACAAGCATCATCACATATTTGAGGTGAGTAAAACCCAAAAGTAAAGAAGAACAGATTTAATAAAATAATGAAAATTTATATACTGCTTAAAGGTTAGCACATTCTGATAACATCTTCAAATGTTATCAAGTAGGGGTAGTTCTGTGTGTTGGTGCCAGGAAACAGGAGATAAACTCCTTCTTGTACTTGCTATCATGTCATTATTTTCTATATGGAGAGGAGAGGAGAACAGAGTCCACATTGCAGAAAGTCATTTGCAAAAGAGGAGATTCCTGTCCACGTCAAAAAAATGAATCTGAAGAAAGGGTTTATTCTATTCAGAGAAAGAGAGAGAGAGAAAAAAAGACTTGTTTTGCTAAAAAGTAAATAAAATAATGTGATTTTTTTCCTGCCCTCCTCACCTCCTTTTTTTTTCTTTTTTTTTTTTCATTGAATTTGACTTACATTTTCAGATCAATAAACCCATCTGGAAAACTAGTTGAATATATTCTTTAGGAAAAAAAGGTAGTATCATGTCAAATTTTTAGGATTTTTTTAATTATTATTATTTCTGAAGAAACTTTCCTTAGAAAATATTTTTGTACACTCATGCATATTGTGAGAAAACCTGGTCACAAATATTCATCGTGCAGATGTCACCCCTGGATTTATCTGGGAAGCAAACAGCAAGTGTCTGCTAGTCACAGCTCTCTTCAAGTAGTTTCTAGCAGTAAATTTCAGCATATGATGCCTCCACACATAGTTGTTTTTACTTGCATATTTTTTGTTGCTCACAGGAGGTGAATAGTTAAGTCACATGACAAGGTTTCTACTCACCAGTTGAATTAGCTAACATTTTAAAATTGGCAAATAATGTGTAATAAATTGGAAATGATAGAGTGAACACTTTTACTTGCAAAGAAAGATCCTAGCTTTCCTGTTTGGATGGGTATTTAAGTGACGAACTTAAGTGGGTATCTAGGCCTCAAGCATCCATGTGAAATGCGTGAAAGACAAGACAAGCAAACATGACTGAACTGAGAAGCCTCTAATAAACAGATTGAATAATTTGGATGCTGTTTATGCAGCCTGTAACCAGTTCCAATACAAAGTGCACAGACTAAGAGCTAGGAGCCCTGGAAAGACGTTCCCTTCTTGCACCTGCTGAAACAGAGCTGGGATCACTGAAGGACACCTTTTTCACAAGTGTCAGAGCTTTCCATGGGAAAGTGGGATTGTTACCGTTGTTGATGGGGTACAGAAACACATGGACATTTTAATGAAGTAGAGCATAGAAGGCAAGACTGAGGAAGGTTTTTGAGAGGCCGAGAGAATGCTGTGGAAAAGCATAAGGTTGAATAATGCCAATACTGCTGAATTGATCGGAGAGTCCTTGTGGGTGCCAGCTTGGAGAAGCCACATGCAAGAAGGAGTATCTCAGTGTTGTTAGAATTGTGTGCTGTTGCAGAGCTAAGGAAGGGCACTGAGACCATGGGATTTCTATATTTTAATAATTTTAAATCTCAGTTGAGAGATAAGAAGTATTTCAAGTAGGAGTCCGACTCAAAACCCCAGATCTACACATCCGTCAGCTTGAGGTAAATTTGGTTCTAGAGCCAAATGCTGCTGCCTGGGCTCAGTGCCAGTGATCCAGTGGTGACTCATTAGTTGTATGTCCAGGGTAAATGAAGGCTTTCTAGAGGTATGAGCATATTGATTGAAAGCCTGGTAGTGCCAATGGAATGACTCCCTACTAAGAGCTTTAAATCAAGCTGTTAAAACTGGATTCCTGGGGATATTATTAAAACTCCATTATACATCTTGGGCCCCTGAAGAAATGTAGCCATCTGTCTACTTGATGAGTCACTGAGATTTCTGGTAGGAATATATAATCTGGTACTGATCCTGCCAATTTCTATCTAGTTTAAGTTCCAGTCGCCCATTACAATCCAATACGTTATAAACTGAGCCATATTCTTGCAGGTATCTCACACACATCAGTGGTGCTGTAATATATTTTGCTCACACTTTACATTTATTTAAAATGCAAATGTTATTAAAGAGGTTGAAGCAAATATCCATGGCATCAGGAAGGCAGGAAGCATTTGAAGAAATAGAGTCAACTTTTCTATTGCTATTTAGGATGCAAAAGACACATCCATATCACCTTCATCTTCAAAGAACTAAATCAGTCAACAGAAAAATGCTTAAGATAAAAGTGTTAGCAATTAATCACATGCCTCAGAGACCTCAGGTTCCAAATGTAGGCACAATGGCATTGACAGTTGAATTTACAGAAGCAAATAATTAAATGTGCAAATTCTTACGTTTAAAATTGAAAAATGAAAGTTCCAACATCAGCAAAATATGAGAAAAAAAGTAGTTGCCTCTGCTTTGCAGTCTATGCATCTTTACTGGAAGGGCTGAAAAGAAATCAACACAAAATATTTTGAAGGACCTATTTATTGCTGGAGTGATGCCAGATCATTTGATGAAGTTTGTAGATCAAAGGAATCATCTATAAATGTACATTAAAATGTTAAAGTATGTAAAAATTGTAGAAACGTAGGAGGTGAAGATGAGAAGAGTGGGAAAGGACACAAGTCTATCAGTTCCTTCTGACTTGTTTATGTATTTAGTCTCATTGAGAAGATCATTTATGTAAGCCCAAGAAGTATCCCTGGGCCCAAGTTTTCAAGGAAAGCAAAGTATAAAGGAGTAGAGAGAATTTTCAATCAAATGCTCTACTTGCATCATGTATTGGCTACAACTTTTAGTCCAGATTTCCCTCCTGAAAAACCAGTCACATTTTCCGTATAAGTTTGGTATTTCTTGGAAGACATGAGAAAAGGGTAAGGAGAGGTTTTGATGCTATCTTAGTTCTTAAAAATGTTCCACTTTCGAAAGGAAAAACTCCTGTAAGTTTCAAAGGCATATAAGTATCTCATAAAAAACTGAATGCTGAGAAGAGACTGAAATGACTTCTAATTTCAAAATTTAAAGTTAATTACTGTTTTAAAAAAAGCTCTTAGGTTAAAAAGATTGCTAGAATTAACACTTTTTTGTAGCTCTTTATTGTTTTCAGATTTTCACTGTTTTTTTCAGGGTTAAGATAGAGAGCAACTTGAAATAAAATATTCATCTCTACATATATCATCTATTTATAAAGATGGGATATGTTTTTTCTGTGATCAACCTCAAATCTTTCTTAGTTGTCTTTACTAATACACTTAATCCAAAATTTAGTTCGAAGTATTAACTAAAACCACTTAAATGTAAAATATTCTCTTCTTAATCTGATCTGATCTGATCTTTTTAATCAAAGAATAATACTGATACTGATACTTGGATAAAAACATGTATGTTGCTTTCTATAACAGTTTAAAGGCTACTGATAAAGACTGACATAGTGATAAGTATTTTTAACAAAACACCATGGAAGCACAAAAGGACAAAATGTGAGGGATCCAGTAGCAACAACAAGTAAGTCATTGACTCGTATGACTTCATAATGATTTATTACCCTTCAATAAATTTGCTAATAGCTCATTAATAACACTGTAGGAGAATGGGACCTTAATGGTAAAATGTGGCGAGTAAAATATTCAGATTACAAATTAAATGAGAGCACAAAATCAGACAAATTCTCAGAGATCACAAATTAGTCAGAGCCCATTTAAGTCAGGAGAGGTGGACCAGTTAATGCCAGCTGATCATGTAGTTCCATAAACTTCAGTCTGTTGTCTTCTCATTAACAGTGAAACAGCTGCTGATCTTAATGCACCAAATTGTGCAAAGCCTTTGCACAGTGAAAAAACCCACATAATTCTTCTGGTATCATAAATGGAATTTGGAGGTGTAGAGAGGTTAAGTGATTTGCAAAGGTCATAGGACAGATAAGTGGCAGAGCCAGGAATAGATCAGTTATGTCATGACTCTTTGTGGTAACCACAGAACCATCTGGCTTGTCAGAATAAATCCACATTTAATTAGGTGATGTTCTAAGGGCAAACAAAAATGCCAGGATAGGTTAAATATCATCTAATAATTTGTCCTCACAGCAGTTCGTCTGTAAAAAGCCACTGTGTAGCCCTATTTCTAAGATGTTGCATCACAACTTCTGCTACATGACTATTAAAAAAACCCTTCATCTTTGTCCTCGAATGCAAATCTGAAGATGTAGTGCTGATTAGGCTGTGCTTTGTCTGGAGATATAAACAAGGAAGTTTCTTGATGTATTCCATGCAACATTAAAAGCAAATACCAGATCATTGCCCTTACTGCTCTTTCATTCATTGAATGCATTAGCTAACTGGGAAAGAACACCCACCTGATTTTATTGAAGGCAGTTCTAAACTGAAATTCTGTATAGCTCCTCCTTAGCAGCAGTCCAACACTGAGTAGAGTGAGGAGCAAATGGGGCAGCTCAGCTGGATCAGAATCCAGGACTGGTCAAGACACTGGCATGTCTCTCACTTACTTTGGCAGAGTTTGAATTTCACCTACAAGTCCTAAATTCCTTAATGACAGTCCTCCTTTCCCTTCTATTTACCTACCTTCTGCTTCCTTTTGTGGTCCTCTCTAGCAGCCACCAGGTACAGCTAGTGGTGCTGTTATCTCCAACCCTTGTCTTGGAGATAAATTTCATAGTGAGATAACTCTTAACCTTCTCCACATTAAGACACTAAATCTCAGAGCATGTTTTGCTCGGATATTCTCTTTGGCTGCAATTTAGTCTTTGCACACCTTACTCGTACATTCTTCTTTCTAGAAATGTTACCCCTTGATGAGAGAATTTTTTTTTTTTTCAGTTTCCCTGAGCATCTCAGAATATCTCATTTATTTGCAGAACATAAAAGTGTCCATAAAATATTCTGCAATATTAACATTGCAGGAAAGGCTGTACATAAGAATAAGGTAACAGAGCCTTAGACATTGTGACTCACTTCTAGTAACCCAAAGTTGCAATGACTTGCCTCAGCTGAGGACCTGACTTGTAACCTACAACAACTGGCCTCTAGACTAAAATGACCTTACTGCCTTTTATTGTGAAGCTTTGAGGAAAACTGTATATTATTTCTCAGGGAAGAGAGAGAATTGCAGACTCTTCTTTTGGGGCTAGCCATCATTACCTATGCCAATCACATCCTACTCCAATGATAATTACCAGAGAGTATGAGAATGTACCTGTAATCATAAAGTAAATTAAACATATAAATAGGTTTCATGCAGGTAATTGCAAGCAAAATGAAAGAAAAAAAAAGACAGAACTTGAGAGAGAAACAGAAAGGCAAAATGAAAATGGAAACTTAAAATGAGAAACTGATGAAAGACTTTCAAGATCTACTTTAATTGATGACTTATATTCGTATCTATGCAATTCATGAAAAAAGAATTGGAAGGGAAATTAAAAGAATAAATTTAAAATATATTTTAAAATTATTCTGCCTGACTGCCTTTGCTGTTTCTTTGTAATTATCCAGCTGGGTTGTTCAGTTGACTGTAATGACAAGATTCATTCACAAGTTTCATTCCCATTTGGCACCCTCTTCCTTTCTGTAAGATGCTTTGCCAACTTTTTAAAGGCCTGACACTGCTGTGGGCAATAATATGAGTCCGAAGTTCCAGACATGAAATCTGCCAGGTGACTGTTGTACTATGGAGACCTTGGCACCTCCACCATGCTCCTCAAATAGGACCTTTAGGAAGGAGGAAGAGACTTGTACTGTTCATATTTCCTTAGTGTTTATTAGATCTGTGATACTGGTATATATGCAAATTAACAGATTTTACTGTCAGAGCCTCCTGCTGCTTTCTTCTTTGTACCCAGTAGTGTGACTGTGCACTTTGATTCTCCAAGGCCATAAACTCCTGAGAATTACATTATTTTCCCCATTTTCTCTTGGTGACCTCTGTTTCAAAGTTTCATTCTTTCTTTGAGGTGACCTGGACAGGTGCTTTCAGACCCTACCAATCACACATATTTAACTCTGCAAAGATATCACTGTTCAGATAAAAAGAGCTGCATACTCTAGAATCAGATAAAATTCCTGGGGCATGTGGTGGACTCTAGCACTCCAAAGAGTAGAAGAGCAATAGGGGAGTAAGAAACAATGAAATTTTCTTGACTAGAACTCTAGAATCATAGAATGGCCTGTGTTCCTCTTTCAGGGAAGGGACCCTGAAATATCATCTGGTCCAATCCCCCTGCAATGAGCAGGGGCATCTTCATTTTCTCTTCTCCAGGCTGAACAACCCCAACTCTGCCAGCCTGTTTTCATAGGAGAGCTGTTCCAGCCCTCTGATCATTTTTGTGGCCCTTCTTTGGACTCGATCCAACAAGTCCATGTATTTCCTGTGCTGAGGACCCCAAAGCTGAACAGAGTACTCCAGGTGTGGTCTTACAGGAGCTGAGTAGAGATGCAGAATTCCCTCCCTCCACCTTCTGGCCATGCTTCCTTTGATGCAGCTGAGAATACAGCAGGCTTTCCGTCCTCCAAGTGAAGCCATGGACAGCTCATGTCCAGTTTTTTATCCACCAGCACTACCAAGTTCTTGGGAGGGCTGTTCTCAAACCCTTCATCCCCCAGGCTGTATTGATACCACGGGTTTTCTTGACCCAGGTACAGGACATTGCACTTGGCCTTGTTGAACCTCGTGAGAATCACATAGACCCACTTCTCCAGCACATCCAGGTCCCTCTGGATGCCTTCCCTCCTTCAGGTAAGTTAACCACTTGGTTAACTTGGTGTCATCCTGGAACTTTCTGATGGTGTCATCCATCCCACTGTCTATGTCACTGATGAAGACATTACAGAGCACTGGTCCCAATACAGACCAGTCATCATTGATCTCTGCCTGGTTATTGAGACATTGACCACTACCCTCTGGATAAAACCATCCAAACAATTCCTCACCCATCAAATCTATCTCTCTCCAATTTGGAGAGAAGGATGTTGTGGGGGATAATGTCAAAGGCTTTACAGAAGTCCAGACAGATCACAGCTGTAGCCCTTCCCTTGACCACTGATGTAGTTACTTCACCATAAAAAAGGCCACTGGGTTGGTCAGGCAGGACTTGCCCTCAGTGAAGCCGTACTGGTTGTCTCAAATCACCTCCCTGTCCTCCATGTGCTTTAGAATAGTTTCTAGGAAGTTCTGTTCCATGATCTTCCCAGGTACAGAGGTGAGGCTGACAGCTTGGTAATTCCCAGAGTCCTGCTTTCTATCCTTCTTAAACATGGGTGCAAAGTTTCTCTTTTTCCAGTCAACTGGGACTTCACCTGAGTGCCATGACTTTTTGAATATCATGGAGAGTGGCTTGGCAACTACATCAACCAATTCCCTCAGGACTCCGGGATGCATCTCATCAGCTTCCATAGACTTACACACATTGAGGTTCCTCAGGTGGTCAAAAACTCAGTCTTTTCCTGTTCTCTTACTATGGGAGGAACTTTGCTCTCCTGAATCCTGTCTTTTAGTCCATCCAATTTGAGAAGTGAGGGAACAGAGATTGACAATGAAGACTGAGGCAAAAAAGTTGGGGAGTACCTCAGCTTAATCCTCATTCATTTTTACCAGTTTGCCAGTTGTGTTCATCAGGGGGTCTACACCTTTTTATCTTCCTTTTTTTTGGCTGACATATCTGTATAAGACATTCTTATTATTCTTTCTTTGTGAAGTTCAGCTTCAACTGTGTGTTGGCCTATCTGACCTATCCCTACACAAACAGGCAGAATCCCTACACTCTTGCCAGGATACCTGTCCCTGTTTCCTAGAAATAGAGTAATTGAAATTTGCATTCTTTACAATTGAGTAGAAATCAGAAAGTGTATGAGTGTGTGGGTGTATGTATGCTTGCCTGTATTTAAAAAGGTGATTTCTCACAGAGGGAAAGGAAGGAAAGGGAAAGGGAAGGGAAGGGAAGGGAAGGGAAGGGAAGGGAAGGGAAGGGAAGGGAAGGGAAGGGAAGGGAAGGGAAGGGAAGGGAAGGGAAGGGAAGGAAAAATAAGAAAAAAGATAGCTATAGAACAAGTTGATCTTAACAGTCTATCAATAGTTCAATGCAAGTTTATTTTTCATACATCCTTTCAGATGAACTCTTATCCTGAAATGCTTTACAAGGTTAAATAATACGAAGCCATAGGTATTATATTTTATAAATTACAGACCAACAGTGGCAGAAAGATGCTGCCTGTAGAATATACTAAAGAGAGATGAAGGCCAATAACAGAGAGAAGAGAGTGGAAGAAATTGAGAGGAGCAGGCAGGGGAATGAAGAGAGGTTTGCAGATGAGATCTGAAAAGGGATGGAGAGTTGATGAGGCAGAGAGATACTGGAAGGCTGTTGCAGATGGCAAGAGATTATGCAGAGGGACAGGGGAAGCTGGTGTTAAACAAGTGGAGGAAGGAGGCGGGGTAGGCAAATGTAAGGTCTGGAAGTGCATTAACAAGGCTGGCATTTTGCAGCCATTGCCTGAGACAAATGGGATGCTCAGGGATTTCTCTGGGAACAGAGGGCTTATGAGCTGGTGGTTTCAGTATGACAAGTACAAGAGAGTGGACAGTATTTTGCTTGCTGCCAAGATGCAGAAAAGCCTAGGGGAGGCTGTATCATTAAGTCAAAGAAACTTGGAATTTTGCAGGAGGGGAAAAATAAAAGCAATAGTCTGTCTTCAGATATAAATTATTTACTAAGTCCAGGTGCAGTTTGCATAAGGATAGGTTCAAATGATAATAAATTCTCCTTAGATCTTTAAGTCCAGCCATCTGGTAGGGCACTTCAAATTCCCTTGCTACATTTGCTGTGCCTCTGACCTACTCCTCCTAGTGGTTTCCCTGTGATAGCGTCCTTTCTAGCAGACAAAATTGATATTCAGAACATTTTGTGCTTTAGAAATGTCTCCCTTTTATCATCTGCACTTTTAAGGGTAACAGATGTTGAACATACAAATGTAACTGTGCACATGAAACTTTTGCTCACAAACTGACTGATATCCTCCAGCTGATTTGTTTAAGGCTTGGTTCTGCCTGTGTAAAATCAGGGAATTACAAGTTGTGCACATTCGTTTTCCATCCCTGAATACTCATGATCCCTAAATGTACTTTTTTTTCTTCTAACACTGACTGTTGTGCATTTGATTTGACCTTGGTTCTGTCCTGTTGGGGTAATATCTGAACTCTGAAGAATGTTTTAGTCCTGTGATAAAGGGTTATCCTATGGTGTATCTTTGAGCCTGAGGCCTTATGAGATTTTATTTTTCCAGAAGTACTGAAGGGCAAATATTCCTATGCCACTTCCTCCATTCCAGACTTACATGAGGTCATTTCTGTGCAAAAGAACAACTTGAGAAGAGTTTAAAAGTGAATTTATTTACCTAAGAAATACTTACAGACATAGAATGACTTCTCCAATGGCTGGTTTGTGGGCCATTTTGGCTCACTAAAACTACAAAAGTAATAACTATGAAGCCAACTGGCTTTAAATTAAACCAGTTGCTTTTGATCAAAAGAGAAAAATTCTAAGACTTAGGAAATTGTTACTAAAGTACTCCCTTGATCTTCCCAAAATTTCAGACAGCAAAACAAAACAAGACTAAGTAATCAACATATTTTTTCTCCAGAGTTTTCAGAGATCTCTCTGTTCTTCTTCTCAGACCAAGAGTAAGTAAAAGTAAGTTAAGGAATCATGCCAAAATGAACTGCAAGCAGATGTAAATGAACAAAAGGAGCTGAATTCCAAAAGATCTGCAGAAATCCTCCACAATCTTAGGTAGATATAATCTTCACCAAAATGCTTCTCTGTTTTGTCAGAGAACTTAATTTTAATGAGATTTCAGCTAAAATAGTAAAACAGCATTTGCTGGGTCATCCATTTCTCAAGGGATTTTGCTAAAAATTGTAATCATACTCCAGTAAAATTAATTTTCAAAGCGACAGCCAAAGTGTGATATTTTCTTCAAGATCTGTCTCCTTATTTTCTGCCCTCCTGGGTTCATGCTGCAATTGTCCATTTTATGGACAATTAATTTTGATTCCCAACAGTATCTAACAGTTGCATGTAATATATTACTGATTGACTTGCAATGCAATGAAGACAGTAGTGATATCATGGCTGATTTTTATCTAAGAAAGAGAAGAAAGAATGTCAGTGTAATACCTTAGGCAATTTTTTAAAATATTTTTTTAAGCCAACTTGATAAAGTGGGTATCTGATGCAGGATTCCTGCACGTACAGGGAAATATTTTAGATAATACACAAGTGCAAATGTATCCACCAAGCAGGGAATGTTTGCGTTGCAAAACTACAACTGCATTTCAATTGCTTTTTTTTGATGACCTGAATGTGCATCTCAGAATATACATATTTTTTAACTATGATTATGAAATAACTAGACACATAAAGAGCAATTAGCTCAATTTTTCATACCTAAAGACAGCAATCTGGCAAGATCTAAGAGTTTTGCAGTGTTCCTTAAATGCTGTTTGGCTTTCCCACAGCCAATGGGAAAAATAAATGGAAGAAAGTAAAGTGATCCCCAGAAGATGTTTGGCTACCAGCTCTGAAGTCTTAGACCAACAATATCTCTGATCAAGACATGTTAGTCTTCTGACAACTACATCTGATGTACGTGGTCCTGATGTCTTAAAATACTTTTGTCTCTGAATGAAGTATATCACCATTTTCAGAAAAACATTATGGTTCTGATGGGTGACTTGATTTGGACAACATAAACTAGCTAACCTGTGTGTTTAGTATAGCACTAAAATGTTTTCAAGTATTGTCTTGTGAAGAGAACAGAATACTCTGCCCCTTTGTACAGCTGGCTTCCACTAATTAGTGGAATTTCGGCTAATAATGTGCCGGCCGAGTCCATACTCAGTGGACATACAGAATTGTTTTGTTCTACTTTTTTCTAGCCTGGTCACAGTAAGTTTAGGAAGAGTACAAACCTTCCTTCTCTGCGAAGGACAGCACAGAAAATATCAATGAATTGCTTAAAGTTCACTTAGACTCTTAAATTAGGGTACAAACAAGACTTAAGTGGTATATAAGCTATTTCTTATGGATTATTAAATTTACAGAAGTATGAATTAAACATTCTGAGTTCAGTCTTCTTAGAACTAGTCCCAGAAAAGGAGACAGAGCACATGGCAGTAGTGAAAATACAAGGAAATGCTGCTAAGCAGAACAAGTCAGTACACTAGAGAAGGATTCAGAGGACATACAGATGTTGAGCAAATCACAATATTGCTCTCAGTGTTTTCATTGAATGTCTACATCCCATAGGGATAATGAAACTGCCCTGTTGTCTAAAGCTCCTTGAAAAGCACTGTCCAAAATCTCGATGACAAAAAAGTGAATGTTATAACAAATGGAGAAAGATGCATTTGGGGAAAAAAGTTACAATCTTTGAATATAAAAACATAAGTTTCTTGACAGGTATTTGTATATTTTTCGGTAAGTGTATCTATGTAAGGAATTGTTTTATTTGAAAGAAGGTTGTCAGAAATGATATTGTCACAAATGCTCATAGAGATGTTGCTCAACATCTCTCGGACAAAGCAACCGTATGATGCTGTAAGAAAGATGTTCTAATCTAGCTCCTGGATTGTATTGCCTCTCTCCCCCACTTCTCACTTTGTGGAAGCTTGGCACTTGTTGGACTGCTCTGTGAGTGGTAAAATCATTAACTGAAGAAAAAAAAAACCCTTGCAAACTAACAAAGAAGAGAAACCCTTAAGCCTGGAGAACTTTTTGCAGGATTAGTGGGTTGAAATAGGTCAGGAAGGGTTGACCAAAGATGCAAAAGCAGGACTATAACTATGTATTTGAGAGTATGGGAGGGAGGAAGAAATAATTGTTTTCCATTTTTATGGACGTTGAAATTTAATTTTGTTCTTTATCATGTAACTTCTCTTATTCACACATCACACTGACCAAGAAATACTAACCTTGGTAGTCACATAGCTGCAATTTTGAAAATTCTTCAAAGGCAGAGGCAGAAGGACTGCTGTTATCAGACCTAAAATCTTCTTGGATCCAGCCTGCAGCAAAGTTCTTATGACTGTATATCAGATCTGTGACTAATTTTTTAGTGAAGAGTCGGTCCTGTCTTGGTCATTCAAAGCAGATCACATAGACCTGAAAATAGAGAGCAGGAAGTAAGGCTTATTTGCAGAAAGATGAAAGAAGTTCATCTGTGTCATCTATAGTCTCCACAAGACCAGGCTGACTCAGAAATAAAACATTTTTGACCCAAGAATAGAATAGTCACAGTGTTTATGGCAGAGACATTAGAAACATCAAATGATAGTTAATCCAAGCCAGTCCATGTTACCACCCCTACCTGAACAGAATTCAGCTGTGAGGAACCTGTCTGATTGTATCATCTTCAGAGACAGAAACTCTCACAATGCTTCAGGTCGGTGATGAGCCTGTGAAAAGAGCAGCCTGAAGGGGCAGAATGAATTCCAGCTTCAATCCTGCATTCATGCCTATTAAAAGCAAATATGCAAGTTTAAAAAGGCAAATAAAGATATGAAAGGAGACTAAACAAAAGCAGTAGCATCAACATCTTCCCATAACCTTTTATAGCTCTCTGGAGTGATTACATTCTATTTACTTCCAGTTCTTGAAGCTCTGTTATTGTATCTGCCACAGGAAAAAGAAAAAAGAAACGCCTCTTTAATTATTCTTCAACGCTTTTTGCCAGCCAGGCCCCGTGTCCTGGATTGAAATCAATGTTAATGGCTTTTGAGACTCCAGTATAGATATATTTTTTAATTGATGTCTCCTCTTCCTCCTGCTGACCCAATTCTCATTTTCATTATATTCAAAAACACATTGATGATCCACTCAGAACTGATAAATTATTTTAGCTCCTTTCTGCAATAACTAAATTTAATAGTGCTTTGCTGGCACAATTTAATTACTGGCACAAACATCTGAAATTTTTGAACAACAGCTGAGCTGCAGTGACAAAAAGCAGGTGGTCTGGTGGCTGTTAGGAACCCAGTAGCAAGCAAACTAAGACTGGTTACTGGGTGGACTCATTACAACAATTTTACTGTTTGAACCTCTTCCTTACCCATCAGTTGTAATCTTTATTCCATCTGGCAGGGTAATTGCCATTACAGACTTCCACTGTGTGACTGTAGTTATGGAGAAGGCACATACTTCAGGATTTACCAGACTAGGAAAGAAGGAACAGAACAACAGCAGAAGATGTGTTTAAAATTAAAATAAAATGATTCGGGATATGGGAGGTAAAGTATGGAAGGGTGTACAAAGATTTCCCTGTAAGCAGATGGTGAAACAAGCATTCCAAGGGTCATTACAACTGAATGTCTATTGCACTACTTTCTATTTGCACTATTTTCTATTGCACTATATTCTATTTTCTGATGCCCCATGAGGGTGGAGCCTATTCTGCCATGTTTCTATTCATGGGGGTACCCTTTCCATAATACCTCTGGATTTTATAGTATCCTAATAAGATGACTTTGTGTCTTCTTTTTCTCCATCATGTGTGGTTGAAATACTGCTCTGAAACAAGGTTTTTTTATCCTGTGGGCTTCACCGATGCAGGAGAGAGGCAGAAAGTTCTAAAGCTCAAAGAGAAAAGTAGGCAGCTAAAGTTGGCAGAATGAATGAAAGCAAAGTTCATTAGATGCCATGCTGTGATATTTCCTACAGTTTTGCTTCTTACCAGAGGTGAATTATAAGGCTGTTATCTGCTGTGTTAGCACTTCTCCCTGTGGTGGCTACAATTTCATGCAAAGAAGTGGGAAATGTGGTGTCTCCGGAGACTTCTGTGTGCACTGTGCCTGCATGTAGCTGTGCTCACAGCTAGTACAGCAACCCCAAGTCTGGGGTTTTTTTTTAGTGTGCCAGACAGGAGGACAAGCTGTGTGAGGCAATGTGAGTGATCAAATCTGTTGCCCCTGTACTGCCAGGCCCAAGACACAAGGACATTCATAGTTCTCCACCTGTTCTTTCCTGGACTACATCGCAATGAATCCCATATCTCAAGAACTGAAATATTCAAACAAAAGTCCTATAGGAGTCTTGTCAAACAGTTTACTGGACACCAGTGCCAGCCAGAGAAGCAGGAGCACTCAGTCCCTCAGTCTTTCCCATGAGGCTTGCTGCCTACTGTAAAAAGAGTATTCTTCACTGGAGGAGAAAACAAGTTAAGTAAAAGAATTCTTTTTTTTTTTTTCTTGAAGCATGGTTTAGAGAAATTTCCGTTGTTATTGCTATTAGATACAGAGCTATGGTCCAGCATGATTTTTTACTGGATATTGTCTAAATACAGGTCAAAAACATCTGACCTCTGCTCCAAGTGGTTTTGCAGCCTGCAGCAGGGACAAGAGGTGAATTCAGGAAGCCAAGGAAATAGAAGGAAAAATTTCAACAGCCCTGTGTCAGTGGAAAAAACAGTAGCCTCAATATACCAGAGTCAGTCTGTCTTTTCCAAGAGCTCACTTGAAAGCTAATAGACAATTGTAGGGGAGCTTTGCAGATGTTTCTGGTTGGTCTATTGCAGCACAGAAGATTGTAAGGGAGAAGGAGACTTTTGCCTGAAGAATCAATAAAGAGGTCCTGTGGTTTCTAGCTAAGTTTCTGCTTCCTTTAGT
This sequence comes from Chiroxiphia lanceolata, assembly GCF_009829145.1. Classification (NCBI taxonomy): domain Eukaryota; kingdom Metazoa; phylum Chordata; class Aves; order Passeriformes; family Pipridae; genus Chiroxiphia; species Chiroxiphia lanceolata. The sequence goes on from NC_045641.1 coordinate 59,121,279, forward strand.
GTTCATTTAAGATTGTTGTCCTGGATCTGTATTATTCTGACTAAAGAAGTTCACACTTCAAAAACCTATTTAAACCTATTTTCCTTTTTTTTTTTTTTTTCCTTTTCTGGCTTTGGAAGCTAGATTTCACTAGCTCTATCAGTTGAGGTAAATTCTAACTTAAGGGTACAACACAGGCATACCATGGTGGCTACAAGATGGGATGGAATAGTCATCACAAAAAAACCTCGCTGATATTCTTAAAATGAAAACCTTGTCACAAACTCTGTGCATATGAAAAAGCTGATGGGATATTTCCTGGTTTTTGTGTAACATTCAGAATTGCTGTTGGAGGGGAAATGCCCTTGCTTGAGGAGACATTATACATCAAAGTCATGATTCAAACCAGTGAAAATGAAGAGGTAATCAAGGGTGCTAATTGTCACAGTGAGGTGTGATAAATCTGGACAAAAGTGGTGGTTGTGGGCAATAAATCCAACAACCTGCTGGGCCTGGCACAGAGCCACCTGAGACAGGCTGATTGCAAGTAGTTTTGAAGGCGAGCATAAAACGAAGCATCCTCTAAGTTAATAACACTCACATAATGAATACAATCTTTTATTAAAGCACTAGGTCTATGACCAATGCAAAATTAGTCTGCCTGAGTGCATGAACATGCGTGTTCAGAAGAAGAAGTTAAGATGATGAATGCACCTGGAGGCTATTATTTTCCTTCCCCTTGGTTTCTCGAGTCCTTGTTCAGCAGCTGTATTCTCAGAAGGCTGTTTAGCCCAGGAACTGTGATGTCTTATCATAAGATTATGCAGTTCTACTATGTTGGAAGTGAGTTTCCACTCACTGGCTGTATTAGGATCAAATAGAGAAAGATTCATGAGAGTGTATCCTAAGGGTGTTTTGGATGTCAGTGGTACAAAATCAATAATTATTGTCTAGTCTGAAGACTATAATCCTTGCAAGCATCAGTGTGAGCTTCCAATTCTGAGATGAAATCAGGAAATCATTGAAGTCGTCATATTCGTTTTCCAGGATGCTGAACTCCTTCCTGATCATCAGCTGGTCAGAGGAGGGGGAGAAGAAGGACTTATTAGAGGAAAGTCAACCCCGAAGACTTGCAATAAAGGCCTAATGGAGCTATAGGCTGATCTCAGCTCTGCTGATAGTGTAACTAAATATTGCTATGCCTGTGATCAGAAGAGGTAAAAATCTATACAAGTGTGGGAGATATCTCACTTTCCTCGTCTCCGAAGACAGCCTTCTGCCTCTGATGAGGCTCCTAGTGCTGCACAAGCACAGTTCTCTTGATGATCTCCTTAAATGCTCTGTATCCTGGTTAGCAATGGCTTCCTGCCTGCAAAATGGGAGTGGTCATTAAGGCCTTCTTTCAGTTTTGTTTGCTATTAATTTTTACACCTTTAAACTGCAAAAAACCCTAGGAAGGTAAACAGGATTCTTGAGGTATTATTAAAGCACTAAAGATGCAAAGAGTTTCTCTGTGAAAAAATTTTTGAACCATTGGAAATCATTGCTATAGTGATGGATCTATCAATTCACAGAGTGATTTATAGGTAAATAGGGATTATGTACATATCTCTGGAACTTTTATTCTCCCTCACTTAGCTGCAGTAGTGTAAAACATCAGTCTAATGGAATTATAGTAATATAAATGAAGGAGAATGTGATCTGGGCTTTCCAGTGTGGGAGTGACAGATATCTAACCTGCCATCAAAGGGCAAGAATCATCTAGTTAAAAGGTTATTTTTAAGAGTAGGTGAAAACACGCTTCATATTATTAAATAGGGCATTGTTGGTGTTCTGGTAGTGCAGATCTGGCAGTATAGTGTGTCTGTATCAGCCAGATAAAAATGGGCAAATGACTTGAATTTTTCAACTAGGTTTTTGAATCAGAGCAAGCAATACATTGACCCACAGGCTTCTGAGGATACTACAAGTCAAATCAATGGAGATGAGTAAAAGGTTTTAATGACGGCATTTTTAATGATTCCCAGCTACAACAGCTACAAGCCAAAGTGGAAAAAGGTACCCATTAGCAGAAGAACAAGGATGCTTTTGGGGTTTAACCACTTCAGTACCCATGCCAGGCACGGACTCTGCATTCACAGTTCCGTGATCTTTATGAATTTCTGATCTTTATGAATTTATGAATTTATTTTTTCTGAGCACCTCTCATTAAGGTGATGGTGCCCACCTACAAGAAAGGCCAGAAGGAGGATCTGGGAAACTACAGGTCTGTCAACCAGATCTCAGTGCCAGGGAAGTGTCACCATTAGAGTCACCAATAGAGTCACCATTCCTAGAGGTGTTTAAAAGAAATGGTGATGCCCACCTACAAGAAAGGCCAGAAGGAGGATCTGGGAAACTACAGGTCTGTCAACCAGATCTCAGTGCCAGGGAAGTGTCACCATTAGTGTCACCAATAGAGTCACCATTCCTAGAGGTATTTAAAAGAAATGGTGATGTGGTGCTTGGGGACATGGTTTAGTTTTGGACTCGGAAGTGCTGGGTTAGTGTTTGGACTTGATGATCTTAAAGGCCTTTTCTAACCTAAATGATTCTATGATTCCATGAGTGGTAGCTGGTGATGTTTCTATCCTTTTTCTTCTTAGGGAGGTAGTCTGGCAGGAAGGGAAATTCCAGAAGTTCAGACTGTGGAGCTGTTGTCCTTCCTCAGTCCCGTCCCACATCGAGCTCTCTGCTGGTGGTGACAGATGAGGAATAACATAAGGGTTGAACAGCCTTTGAGGTGACAGGATCAGGCAACTCCCCTTGAAACTATTTTTTAGGATCTCTTCAAGTAGACAGATGTTGCTGTAATGTATATGGAGGTGGGAGGAGCTTTTTCAAAGAAAGAGTCAGAAAATTATACTTGTGTTTGTGGAAAAATAAACTAACCAGCACATGGGGCTCTAAGTGAGGCTCTGTGGCATCTAAATCTTAGCTTGTTTCTGAATAAAGTTAAATACAGATTGCTGCAAGAAGGAATTTTTCAAAAATTGGTAATTAAGAGCTGATGATAACTATCTTGTTTGTTTTCTTCCACCAATCACATATATTGATTCTTGCAACAGAACCTGTACTTAGGAAGCTGAGCTAGACCTCAGAAGGAGTAAACCTCTTGGGAAACTGTATTTTGACAATTCATCATAGAAGGCTGTTAAGTTAGTCCTGTGCTTGATTTTGATTTTCTGCTTTTTCCTCTCTCTCTTTTTTTTTTTTTTTTTTCATTTGCAGGATATTTTTTTAATATCCTCAGCTGGAACTAGGAAGGCTGCTTCAGGTGCCTAATTAGCATTCACTTTAGTAGCATACAATAGGATCCTGCAGCTGCCCTCTCTCTGCAGTATTTACCAAGGCAGATGCAGGAGTTATCAGAATGCTAATAGAGCAGAGAGTTTCCACATCCAGGTAACTGAGAGGTAACTTTTAAACCTGTGATGTCTCTTTCGAGTCTCAGTGTTTCCAAATTAACATTGCACCCTACTGTACTTGTGCATTTTGCTTTGTTCAATGCAGCATTCATATGCTTGCATTCATTTCAACCAGTCACTCTCTGTCTAATATTACTTAGGCTTCTATTTTTTTCGGTTTGGCTAAAAAAAATTATCCCTTATTTAGAAAAAGGAGAGGTCTAACTCCATGGGTAAGATAGTTTACTGTGTGGAAAACCTGAGAAACACATGAGGTAATGTTAATTCTGCAACAGAACTAACTGGGTAAGACTAACTCAGCATTTTTAATGAATCTTTCTTTTTCTTACTGGAAAAAAACCCTTGTGCATTAAAACAGAATTTTTTCTCAGGGAAGGAATTACTTGTTCTGGTAGAACTTTCCTCATGAAGATTTTGCAGATCTAGGGCATGTTGCAGATCAGTCCAAGTCCAGGTCCAAGTGCTGGTTCAACGAACTGTGGAGCACAGCATTTCCCAGTCTTCCTCATCTCAGGAATACGTTTTGGCTGTTGGGATGCAGAGACAAGGGTCCTGCCAAAAGAGTATTGCACTGTGGGAGAGACCCTGAAAGCAATGGTTCTGGAGGGAAAGATGTTCAGTGCCCTCACCAAAAAGTTGCAGAGTTCTGGCTTCCAATCTTCTTTCTATTATGAAATAGGGTTCCTGTGGGGTGTCTGTCTCTCAGTCTGTTTAGTTGTTTGTTTCCTTTACCTCTTAAGAAAAATACAAAGACCAAGGTAGCCTTCATATTCTTGTTTTTTTTCCTAGGAAAGAGGAACTTTAAAATATTCATTGGAGGAAAATCATTTCCTACTCATTTCTGCATGGTATAAGTGATCACTCAGATGACCTCAAATTGAAGGACAGTTTCCTTCTCCTTCAGTTTATCATCTATGTTTATAAAGCAGAAGCTGTTTCAAGGGCTGCAAACCCATAAAGTTTAAATCTGTATGGGTAGGATTTCCCTTTTCTATTATTTATGTACACATAGCATAGTAGAGTGGAACTGTAATTCATGACTGAAGCCTACAGGCACTACCACAAACAGACACAAAAGAACACTTAAATGTACAGCCGCAGAGAAATTATCTTGGTGTAGCTATTATTTAAATGAAATGTAAAGATAAGGGCCACGGCTTTCAGTAGTCTTCCTTATAAGATTTAGCAACCAAAATCCTGCCTTTAAAATGTCACAAAGTAAATCTACAGAAGACACTCAGTTGAGTGAAAGGAAGTATGCACATAGAGCTTATCCCTTTGGGAAGAGAGCAGGTGTTCCTCTTCCTAAAATCTCTCCTACCCTCCTTCCTAACATCTCTCCTACCCTCCTTCCCTCTGCTGAAGCCTGAGTTTTGCAAGCTGACAGCTCAGAAAAACTTCAGCCACTGTTTCATGTGGGAAGGCTACAGTAAGCAGTGCATAAGGATGTTGAGTGCTCTCAGCAACAGTCTTGCTATGAGTGCATCTCTTAGAGGTCATCATGACTGGTAATTATGTCAAGTAGACAATTGTTCAGCAACACTTCTAGCATTTTGTTCCAATGCATTTTCCACATTTGGCTTTTTCCTACTTTCAAGGGATTCTTTCTTATGCTATCCAGGTCCCCTCCCAAGTCAGTTAAGATACCTGGGACAAACCTTTCAGAGATGGTGTCTTCGAAAACTATGAAAAGGTTGAAGCTCAGCAATGAGAGTTGTTCTATTTGCAGACACTACAGACAAAGTACATAACATGTTTGAGGAAGTTTCATTGAAGGTATTGAAGTCACAGTAGAGCTGGAAAATGGGAAAGGAATTAGTTACCTAGGGAAACTATCAGGCATACCTAGATATAAATGCTCTTTCCTGGTACACTTATTTTTTGTTTACTGGACAGTCTTCCAAGATTAAAGTTGGTACCAGGAGGAAAATAAAGTGACATTTCACTTGCATTATGCCATATGTGACAGTGAATTTCAAAAATATTTCCACACTTTTATGAGGTTAAAAAAGATTCTGGCCTACCATCACAATTGAGATCTACTTCAGAGAAAACACTTTTTTTAAAAAATTGTAAATTTTTAGATTTGTATTTCAGAGCTGAATGTCTTTGGGGAAGAACTTTTTAGGATTTAGACATTCATATATTTCGGAATAGAATTCCCTGTCTCAAAAAAAGATTTCATAGGAAAAAGAGCCACTTGTTTCAAATACTTTCTTCTGAATGTGTGCATACCATTGAGCTATATCTTCTTCAAACCATTAAGGAAGCCCACAGGATGAACCCAGCCTCTGCAAACAAAGTGTCAGTGGGAAGAGAAAGATGTGGACTAATCTGCTGGTGGCTAAATGTGTGACAGAGACAGAACTCCTTCAAATATAGATCTCCTAGATGGGTAGATTAGTCCCATCCTCTAAAGCATACTTGAAAGATCTTCCTCTTTAATACTTTGGCTACATTTGTATAGCTTATCATGTCAATTAAATCTTTTTTATTTGATCTGAATTGAGGAATGAATTGTTGGCTGCAGGTGTCCGCTTCAAACAAAACATCACTACAATGTCTTGGCATCACATCATGTTTCCCTTGTGTGATTATAATTTGCTAACAGAAACCATCTTATTCCTTAAGGGATTTATGCTGTTTTAGCCACAGGGAGATTAAGGTAAATATAAACAAAATCAACCTGCCTCAAGCCATAAAGGTGTTGTTTCAACCTGACCTAACCCAAATGCGTCTGAAATCAGTTTCAGAATGTAATGGGGGTGCAGAAATACGTGTGGTGGCTTTTAAGAGAGCCCTAGAAAAGTGTTCTACAAACAGTAGATCAGTGAAGCAGTGTAGCACAAATTTATTGCTGTCATACCAGGCTGCTACTCAGTCTACAGCTGAAAGATGTTGAGGGAGCTGGTTTTGTAAAGATAGTTCCACATAAGTGTTTCATTAGCAATACATACCTCCTCAGTAATTTGGCTAAAGGACAAATTAAACAGCAACAAGGAAGTAAAAACTTATTTGTCTTCTAAAAGACCAGTATCTATATCCTAAATGAAACAAACCATTTTACCAAAGGGTAGCTGAAGATTAGAGACTTGGAAACTCCCTCCATGGGTTCCTATGACCTGGGATGTTTATTTATGTATTTTATCTATTTTCTTCAGTGTGGTTTGCTGTGTCCATCCTTAGACAGAGCCTCCTCTTAGTCTAACAATGCATGCTTTTGAGAGAGCTAATCACTTGAACAGACAGCTAGGCAGTGTGAAAAGGACACCTGAAATAGCTACAGAAGGTGAGTTAATGGAAACAATATCTTTAGAGAAGCAGAATTCCCCAAGCACTCCAAAATGTGGTCTGACCTTCCCACCTGGTTGAATGTAATGTTAGACATAGATGAAAAGCTTACAGAGTGGCTGCCAAGAATGTTTCATATGACTATAGGTAATCAACACATTTATTATTTGGTGCTATCAGCCACCATTTCTACCAGTGACAATATCAGTTTACAGAGTGAAAGAAAGGTATTTGCAGCATGACTACAGAAAACAGACACTTGTTTTTATAATCAGCATGGAAAAGGTCCAGGAAAACATCAAAATATGCAAGACTAGGTAAAGAAGGAATTTTTTTGTTCCAGACAAAGAAGGCAAGTACCTCTCATTTTATAGAAGGAATAAATGAGATAAAGAGAAGCCACGTACCTTACTCAGCAAGGGAATAGAAGCCACTTCCAATTGGATAGTCTGCATTTGCAAGCCCACAGATAGACTTTCATGCCTGTTTTTGCACCTTTTCCTGTTCAGGGTAAGAACTACATAATACACTTGCTATCTGAGTATGAGGCAAGCCATAGGTAAAGCCTGAACAAGCAAAATATCTACTCATCGCCCCAGGGACAATGCAGTGCAAAGACAGAAAGTGTGCAACAGACAGGATGGGAGAGGGTAAGGCCAACACTTACATTCTTCATTAAGATGAGTTGGTAAAATTGTCAAAATACATTGATTTTTCTTACAGATTCATTTTGCATTCTAAGAGCCAAAAAAAGAGAAATAATCATTTAACAGTAAGTAAATAATAACCAATTTTGGTGTATATTTTTATTGCACCATAAGGCATTGATGAGGATAGGTAAATGAAAGACTGTGGGTTGCTGACACGTGCCAGCCACATAGCACATATAAATACCTACCATAGACCCTGTTCTATTAATTGGTGTCTTAATTGCAAGTTATAATTTTCAGGACTTCTGACAAGCAAAAGGCCTGCAGTGCCTAAATGGTACATTAGATGATCAGAAAGTCTCAAATGCATTTGTGACATAGAGAGAACTGATGAGAAAGGGTTTGCTGTTCCTGTTCACTTACAGACTAGACAAAGAGAATGGCTCAGGCTGCCTTGTTGCAATAAATCTGGCTGCCTCAACTCCCCTGGGAAGCCAGCTGGCAGCAAGGTGCTTCCCAGAGCAAGGCAGGTAAGGAGAGGGGAGTCTACTCTGGGAAGATTTCCAGAAGGAAAGATGGGGGAATATAAATAGGAGGTAAAAAAAAAGGAACTAAAAAAATAAGCAAATATGATTTGTCTTCTTTCTAATGAGAAGAGCAAGGTATGAGGCCGAATTCCCTGAAAATGATTAGTGTGTGGCTACTCTTAACTCTATTATTTTAATGGCTTGGATCCTAAGAAGGCTGCACTAATGTATTGATACTTCAGAGAAATGGGGAAACAGCCATTTACTTAATGGCTCATAGATTAATTGAGTTTCAGACAGACCTGGATAGAGGTCAACAAACCTCCAGTACATCACCTTGCCAGCAGCATCTTTTGCTCAAGACCTTTGGAGATGGCAGTGTGCAGCTAACATCAGGTTTTGCCTTCTCTTGAAACTGCAGGAACACATGGGAATTCACACCATGGGAGGAAGAGCAGAAAGTAGTGAGCAAACGAGACAAAATGGCAATTGATATAATGTCTCATAGTGACACACAGATGATTTAAAATACTTGAATTCTGTTTAAATGCCACTTTACTCTTAGCTAAATCACTTCCTTTGTCTCATTTCTTTGTGATTTTTTCCTTTTTTTCCCTGCTACTCATAAAAACAGGCCACTTCAGCCCTAAGTTAAGGCATAAAGAAATCAGTAATAGCCAAATCTTCACAGAACTACTCTACCTTTGACACACATTTTTTCTGATACATCAAAACAGCTATAATAATTTTTAGCTAATCCTGGAAATTATTTTCTATTTTTCCTCTTACCAGATATTTTCTGTCAGTTATAGTCATATCCCTATCTAGCTTATGAACTTGAAGAAAGTTAATGAGACCGTTGTTTAGGACACACTTTATTTACTAAATCACCTGTAATAATATCAGATTTCTTCCCATTATCTACCAATCTTCATGGAAATTGTAGGAACAAAGTAACAAAGTGTTATGCATCAGTTTCCACCTTGGCTGCTCTGGGCATTCCCAGCTGTCCCTGCCTCCATGTCACAGTTGTACCAACACACTTGTTTGTAAGCAAACCAGGTCATGGAATGATTTTTTAATTTAAAATAACACCCCTAAAATATAAAAACCAACAGAAACCTAACCAACCAACCAAACATGAATATATTTTTATATCCCATAAAGACTACAGTTTGGTAAAAACGATGTTGTCAGATCTACCTTATATGAACAGACTTTATGCCCAATTAAGTCATTCTTCCCACAGCTGACATAAGAGCAGAAAGCCAGTTTCCACTCTCTGTCAGTGCTTGGGTATTTGGGTACAAATACGACTCTATGCCCTGACCAGACTGGTGCCACAACCTGATCTGATGTTATGACTGTAAACATGGCTCAAGCTTGGAATGGAGGAAAGCTTGAGAGGGGAAAATTGTCACAGAAGGAAGAGAGGTTTCACTTCTAAACACCCCACTGATCACTCCATTTGTCAGTGACAAGCAAATTGAGTTTGGAGATTTTTTAGATTTATTAAGCCCTCTCTCTATTGCCCAGGAGAGCTGGTTGCACTGGGGTATTTGAGACTATGTGAGGTGTAACAATTCATCACATGAAAATGTTAACTGCTGATGGGATAGAACTTTTTAATGTTAATAACCTTTCCTTTAATCCAGCATTTCACACTGACGAATCCCAAACTGAGAAAAGCATTTTAAATTCAGCCCAAAGATTTGAGGTTCTGGGCGCATTTGCCAGGGTCAACATGGCTTTTAACCAATAAACAACGTCAACGAACTTCTAAACATCGTCAACAAACTTCCACAGTCAGAAATTCCAGTGGTGTTGTTTATGTTTGTATTAGAGACAGATAGAAAGAAGCAGACAAGTTCCAAATTACAAACACACTCTCTGCTTTCTTGTAATAATTCTCCTTGGCATGGCAAGAATACTTTTGCCACAGACAGGTACTGTGCTAAAATGCAAAACTGCTCTTTTTTTTTGCATGTACAGCTGCCTCTGGTGCCAGATTTGAATGTACAAATGCAAAAATCAGAGGTTTTAATTATGTCCCCATGTTTGAAAAGCAGGTTTTTCATAATGTCACATATTTTCCAAATGAACCATTAATAGGTACCTGAGGTGGGGTCTGGGAAGATGCCCAAAAGACATATTGCTCTGTAAAGATTCACTGGAGATATGATAGAGCATCCATATCCACTGGAGATATGCACTGGAGAGCTGCTGCTCTCGCATTCTCCTCAGGACTGGCATGGACCAACTCAAAATACTCTCTCCTGTTCTATTCAAAATGCTCCTGTTAAATAAGTAACAAACAGAAAAGAGAGAATCCACGTGTTCTCTGCCTGATACATGGATCTCAGGTCTTGTTCAGGAACAGTTCATATCTGTAGGGAATCAAGTAATTATAAATAGTACTTTTGTGGTACTCATTTTGGTGGCCTTGAAGCATCCAGCTCATTGTCTGCCACTGGATTCAGAGGTGCCCCAGTCTTTGCTGAAACTCAGGTTCATCATCTTCATGTCTCACTTGAACTTTCTTTCCTCTTATCCTCTCATATTTTGTTTGCTACAATAAAGCTTCAGTAAGCCTGTATGTCTTGCACTTGGAAGGACTATATGGCAGAAACTGATGGGCCAAAAAAAAAAAAAGAAATATTCGAAATTCTTTTTATTCCCCTTTGGAGGAAGCTCAGGACTGCCCTAACTGTAGAATAAGAAGAGAAGTTTCTTGAAACACCTGAAGAAACAGTGTGATAAAACTTCTAAGCTCTGAAGAATTGTTTTCTGCATAGAGGTTTTTTTCTGCAAAGGAACATGAAAGAAATTTCATATTGTCAACTCAATCCCCAACTAAATGGTTTTCAAAATCTTCCTGTCTTTGAAAAAGCCTTTCTAAGCCCCAGAGATACGAAAGGAAGTTCATGAAAAGTAAGGGCTTGCAACTTTTTAGTCTGAGATTTTATGAAGCAGGTGGAAAGATGGGCAGGAATTCTTAACCCTTTCTTCGAAATCCTTGGCTGATCAGAGGAGAACTACCTTGACCTGTCTTATCCCTCTGTGACTTCTTTTTGACTTTTTTTAATGTAATCTGATGAAAATTATCTGCTTCAGAAATATTGAGGCTGCACCCAGGATAAGCTTATTATTTTTTAAATGTCTATTGAAATCTCTTACCAAAGGCCAAATATCCAGATTGCTAGAGTAATGTGGTTGTTAACATTTTTAAAATTTACAACAGCTGGTTAGGATGGGTTGTGTTAGTTTGATCCTGGCCTCTTTCTTGTTTTCTGGGTAAGAGGGTAAAATAATCTCCTGGACAAACTCAATAATAAGAGAAATGTAGGGAGCTAAATCCTGCAGTTCCTCTGGCTTGTTTAGAGATGTGATTAAATAAATGTGAGAACAACTAAGGACTTCAAGTTTTAGCCTAGCACATTTTGTTTTTTGCTGCATCATTTCCCATTTGGACTCAGCAAGAGCACAATTGTCTATTGATTAGTAGGTGTCCACTATAGAGGATTCAATAGGTGCTTTTGCATATGCTGAGCCCTAAATGCAGAAAACTGAGCTAACAAAAAAAAAAAAAAAGAACACTGCCTTTTCCTGCAGAGCCTTCCACAGCTTTCTCCAGAGAAATTATTCTCTGTAGAGTGAACAGCTCTGAATTCCATCAGGGGAAAAAAAAATCCATTATCCAGGGAAAAAAAAAAAAAGTGCATTATAAATTACATCAAATTATTAGCAAAAGTGGTGAGATAGTGAGTTGTCTTTCAGCAGATTTTTGAGACACCAGCTAGTATCTGGCATCTTCGGGCTAAGTCATATTTGGGGAAAAGAAAGCAAATTCTGGCCTTCAATTACCTACAACTAAAATAGACAAGACAGGAAAAAAGATGAATAAAAGAAGTCTCCTTACTACCATCTAAGGACAGGAGGCTGAAGTGAGAGGCTAGAGAATAACCTAGTTTAAATTACTGGGAAAAAAATGAAAAAGATGAAAATAAACCAAAACTTTGGTCCTGCATCTCAAAGGATTTACTTTTTCACTTCCATTGCAAAATAAATATCAAGAAATGCAGGGAAGAAAGGATAAAGCTGTTTTAGACACTCCCTTAAGGGTATGGAATAGCATTAAGTGAATAAATTTAAATTAATAACATTTATAGTGATCGCATTCAGTGAACATTACTACTCTTCAGTTCACGAATATTCTGTAACATTTAAGAGTTGCATAATAATGTGTTTTTCAAAAACTTACCATGAACATCTGTTGATCAACAGTCATTTTGTGCAAAAGACACCAAGGATATGATTTTTAAGAAATGAATTCATTAATTTTGTTCAAATTTGCAGTTTAGTTAATTTTTACTTCCTTTGACTGTTACATGTGTGACACTTCATACTTGAATGTTGTCATTTTTGTCTAAAACTATGTAAGTGCCTGCTGTTTGAAATATCAACCATGATCCAAATCCTTTGTAGTTTGTTAGAGAAACACAAAGCTATATATGCTTAAATAACCCCTTCCCTAAGCAAGAAGGATGCATCTTCTGCGGAATGTTTCTCTTTTTGTGCAATTGTTCTGTTTTGTGTGTGCTTTCTCTCTTTTTTTTCTTATTTTTTTATTTTTTTCAGGTGTTTTATGACATAAGACAATTCTTTCCATTTTGTTCTCATACAGCAATTCAACTAGACACTTCCGGTGTAGTCACCTGCTAGACTAAGTAAAATGTAGACAGGGGATAACTATATGGGAGAAAGGAAACTCCTTTCATGGGCTTCATACATCCTGCATTTATAAATAACAAAGGCATTCAGTGTGATGGTAGTGATGGTCTGGGGTACCACAGAGATCCTTGGAATCTATGAAAAAAATTAGCCTCAGGGAAAGAGGGTGAAATGTATATTTTATGCAGAAGACAAAATGAGAGAGAAAGGGTATGAGATGTGAGAAATGAGCAAGAGGTGGGAAACAAGCAGTGGAAAAAAGGAGAAAGGCAGAGCAGTGAGAAGTGAGGGAAGCAAATCAATAGCTTATCCCTGGCGATCAAGAATAGATAGAGCAAGTAGATGGAGAAATCTTTTTTTACTAGTTCAGACCACAAATTTTTATGACATGTTCAGGCATCCACTTTTTTGTCTCCCAAATGATGTTTAAAAGTATGTTTAGAATCATGTTTAGAAACATTCTTACTTTACAACGTGTGAACCCACTCCATTTGGAAACCTGACTTATTACTCTCCAGCATTGAGGATAAACGACACTGTCGCTGCTGCTGAGCCCATCTCTACAGGCTGTCTAACATCCTGTCTGTCTTTGCTGTTCTCAGGGCTGTACACCAGCAGAGGAAAACCCTAAGGGTAGTCTTGGAAAGCATATTGGAGCTTTTCAGCGAGACAGGTGCTGCTGGTTCAGTATGAACTCACCACCTGTTTTTTTGCATGATTACTATTTATATATCTGATAGGCTTTTGAAGCAGCCACTGTTGCACTTCATTTGGTGACAGTGCTCAAGAATTCTTGACCAGGAGAATTACACAGGCAGAGCAGAAAACACACAACAAATTGTTCTTTCAGCATAGTAAGAAATAGAAAATAAACCTTCCCGTTGGCTGACTCATAAAAAGATATTAGCTTTGATAATGAAAGCCAGGGAAAAATGTTCAGTCGTCTATGAGGAGACTAGTGGGATGAGCTGGCAAGAGGATAATCATAAACTAATCAGTTTCATTTAATGTAAAATCTCATTCAATTATACTAATTTCTTTCCACAGCACTGTACTCCTGTAACTTCAACATATGGATATTTGTCTCTTTTGTAGGCAATAAAATGTTTACAAAACAGGGAGCATATTATTGTTAATCCCTTAATGAAGATAGATGCTTTATTTTAATACTTCACAATGTCTACAGGACTCATGAGTGTCTTAGAATAAAAAAATAATGTTAAGCATTTCATAGCTTGTCTCTGCCTGCTGTTGATAGAAACGAAGGCATTAGGAGAGCTCTTAATGTCTCTAACACAAAACTGCAGTCTTTGCACAGGGGAAAGGAAGATACTATAGTTAAGTCTTCAGACAGTAAACTGTTTTACAGCACTTCAGATCAGCTGAAAGGACCTGATCATTTAATTTTATTTCGGTAATTATGGGTGGATTTTTTCCTTCCATGACTTTACTTTTAGGATCTTAAATATAACTCCTTCCTTGCATGGAGCGGACCGTGGACTTTCAAGGGTGGGATTTTTCTGTCTTAAAAATAGTTGCAATCTATACAGATTTCATGCAAATCATCAACTTCCTCATTTATTTCCTACTCTTCTAAGTAAACATTATTCATAGTCCATGACCTTTTGTTGTTTGTATAATTTATCTGCAAATGTAAACAGGAGACTGTAGCATCAGTAGAAAATAAGGGATCAATCAGCATGGCATGACTTTGATTGTTCCTCAAAAATTCAAAAATGTAATCAGTTCAAGTCTCTTAGTGTTTGCTGGGCAAAACTGAGGGAAACTTCAAGTGTTTGATCACACTTTCATTTTGTAAACTCACTTGCCCCAGGCAACCTACAGTGGAAACCCAGATAAGAAACAAAATAAAGTGGGGGAAAGAAAACAGATACTGATGGCTACACACTATAAAGGCACAGGGAATTTGTCAATTTGTAGAACATTGTCTGGGAATTACACTCCCTCTACAGAGCTGCTAAATTCCAGCCTTAGTGCTTCCTTACATGGTGTGACAAGAATGAGAAGAGCAAATATTTCATTTTGTGATACCAGAAGTCATAAATTTCAGGGAGACTGAAACAATAGTGATGACCTGACTTCACAGGGCAGAGACGGGCAAAGAAGAACACAAAGAAATTCTCTCATGAAAAACCCAGGGACCTGGAAACAGAAGGAGATTCTGAACTCAGAATTGCCTGTGTGTTGGTGTTTTAGTCAGGCTGCCTTGTTCTCCATATTGCCAGACGTAATATTCATTCTCAGAAAACCATTGTAGTGAACAGCCTGGTCACACATGCACTAGAGAAAGTGTATATTTAGTACATAGGCCATACTGGAAAAAAATTGAGAAAGAGGACACATAGATCAGTAAATGGTATTTCCATCTTTATTACTGTTCTGAGGAAAGTTTCTGTGCCTGTTAGATAACAAGGAAGCTTCAAATCAGAAAGTGTTTTTTCTTCTTTTAGGGAATATTAGCTTCACTTTGTGGCTAAAATTCCATGGGATACCTAAAAAATATCAGCCACATCTATATATTTTTCCAGATATCTTCTGTAGAACAAAAAAAAATCTCTTTTAATGCATCAACTTTTGACAAGTACAGATAAACGTGAATCACTGTGCACCACCACTTTAATACACATATCTGTATTAAAGAGAAATAATCTGACTTCCAAATTTGGCAAAGGTCCTCACATTTTGCACCTGAGCAACCATAATGACACTAATGTCCTGGTAACTGTCCATCAAATCTAGTAGCTGTCACATATAATATAGTCAGTTTTCATCTGTGAAAGTCCACTAAAGAGGCTAAGAGAGAGCATTTTCTTAGTAATCTGGAGAATATACACTACATCATCATTCTTTGAAGTCAACTTGATGACTTCACCCTCATCCAGAATTACTTTCAGAGGCTGTGAGCTGTAATTAAGTGAGAGTGGCTCAAGGGCACTCCTTTATGGCTACTAATCCAACTTCTAAATAGAAAAGTTGACAAAGCCAAATACATTGTTTCCAAGGGAAAAAAAAACCAAACCAGATCCTTGCCCACTCCTACCCTAGAACATTATTTTTAGTTTTTCGACACTGTGATTTGAATGGATTGTGTAAGGCAAACAATAGAAGAAGTGCATTGAGACAAAAGCTAGCAGGCTGTATTGTCCTGCAAGAACCATGAAGTAATGCCAGCTCTTTGCAGACTGGTAACTGAAGAGTGGAGAAAAGTGAACTGAGAGGAGAATTGTTTGTAAGGGAAACGGCTCAGCCTATCAACTGTCAATAGAAACTCAAAAGTTGCAGAGAACATCTTGAGTTGTAAAATCACTTTTGTCAGGATGTTTGCTGATATTTTTCCTGTAAAATAATGTGGCCATACTGTTTACAGGGTCTGTGGCATCTCCCATGTGGTGGGTCTGTGGGTTCAAACAGGTGAGTGAAATAAGTGTCCTCTGTGCCTTTAATTTTTTGCTCAACATTAACAAAATATGGTATGCTAAGAGCAGATCGGCCACTAGTGGTGTATTTTGCATGCTTGTTTTCTCTTTGAGATTACTTGTGGATGCTGGACTGCTGCCTTTGACCATAGTGAGAATAACTGATATTTTAAAAGAGAGAATTCTAATTTTTTTTTTTTGAACAAGCTTAATGAATTGACATGGAACACGGACATATTTCTAGGAGACAAATGAAGGAAAAGACATTTATGGTAGAACTGAAGGAATAGATGATAAGATTTTATTTTTGGAGGTGGAGGAGGAAGAGGAATTCCTCTACTTTCAGTTTGGAAGATTTTTGTCCCTTTAATATTTGTTCGAAGGAAGAAGCCATACTCTTCATTGTGAATCCTCTACAAAAGCTGAGGATTACGAGAGAACCTTTTCTGAGGAATAATATGGAAATACACTTAGTTCAGTAGCTTATAATTTCATGTTGAGCTGGGAGCTACTGCACTAGTGGGGCTGAGAGACACTGGGACAACCGACAAGCATGGCAGATTTGCTGTGTTTTGTTTTCTTTTTTCCTCTCAGCACTGCATCATTGGAAGCAGTGAATGTGTACAAACAAGTGAAGCTGGGCAGAAAACAGATGTTTTCCACAAAATCAGTTCACAAATAATGAGTCTGTTCCCGTGCATGCTGTTAGCTCTCCCTCTACACTATTGTCAGTGGAATACAATAGGAGGGAGGCAGTGGAGAATGGACAAATATATTACTGTTCTATTATTGCAAAAGTTGGAAAAATTTCACTCCAGGCAAATAATTCTTTAAACCTACAGAGTTATTTCTAAAAATTCAGAAAAAAATTCGCCACCCAAAGGATGGGATGTGTCAAAGGAGTGTAACAGCATATAAAATACCTTACTCATACCTACCAGGCAGTGACCATACCTATAGGAGATCAATAAGTTCTTTGTTTTTGTGAAGAACAGTCGGTAAACAGAAGGTATTGATCAAATACTGAGCAAATGTGTGCATCCAAACTATTCTTCTCCTTCTCCTCAGGTGAAGTTTCAGAACAGATTCTCACTAATCCCTCCTTCATGAGGCACATCAGCAGTGCTACAAGCTAGGTGACATAAAAGTAAACATCTGTTACAAGTTCTGACAACCTCTCCTATTTATTTATAGTTAATTACAATGTAACTTCCAAAGGAAGACTTTCTTTTGTCAATTTTTTTTCATTTTAAAGAGATTTAGGGGTGTTTTTTAATGAGGTATTACTTATTAGCCTCCAGATATGGAAGGATAAATAGATTTTTTTTTTTTTTAAATCTAAATTGTACCGTCTTAAACACAGCAGGAGGTCATAAAAGACCAAAAAGACCCTTCACTGGTTTAATTTCCTGCTGAAGTCTGATTTGTTTCTCCAGTGTAGCTCAATACAGTACAGAAGACTACTTGGATGCATAATGCTTTTTCAGACTGAACACAAAAAAATCCCAACAGCTTTTTTTTACTGTAATTACACATATTCCAGGCCTGGCCTGATCTTCTTCTAGTGGTAGTCAATGTAGTTGAAAAGCTCCTGCAACTGAAGACTCATTTTCATTTACATTCTTCTGGTCATCAGGATGGTGAATATAGTAATTCTTGCACTTGTGACTGACATATTCATGAGGAGATAGGAGAGGAACTATTTCTCTGCATGGCACGACTTGGATAAGTGTGAAGGTTGAGCTCTTAGTGGACTCGTGATGGTTTGATCACTACTGTTGAATTGTCAGCTAATTTAACAGGAAGCAGTAAAAATATACTAAGATTGTGTTGACAAAGAATTAGCTTATTAGAATAGAAGGTGTTGGTGGTATAGACTACCTTAAAACAGACTGAAATTTTGGTACCACTGGTGTAATTTTTTTCTTTCAGAAAATGTAGTCACACTTGATGCTCAGGAAATATTTTATTTAGAGAGCCCTTTCTCCACTGGTAGAGACTTTTAGGACAGCCTTCAGTTTTGGGGGCTTCAATTTTAGAAAACCAAATATAAGAGACAAATAAATACTGACCCACTTCAACATTTAAAAGAAAGTCAGTGATTAATCATTGTTCCAGGCTGGCAATTTGTTCTGTAACTTTAAAACCTGGGAAAGAATAATATCACTTATCTTTGCAGTTAGATATTTCCTTTGGGTGTATTGAAGTGGGAAGAGCACAAGGCAGTATAATTTTTTTTTGCAAATTTGCTGTCTTTAGAATGTAAATTCATACCAGAAGTGGGTGCCTTTGCTTTTCCTCAAGGATGAAGCAGAAGAAACATTAATAAAATGAGAACCCAGCTATCCAGATACATGTAACAGCAAAATGCTTCATGAATCCTTCCAGAATCTCCATTTACTATGAATCAGAATTTGAAAATGAAACCAAATCAAAAAAAAAACCAAACAGGTTTTTTTGTGTCCCAGAAATAATATTGTAAAACCTAGGGTCTGATAACAGTCAAACCTAAGAAAGTCTTATGAGTGTAGGAATTCTTCAAGGCTTTTGGATTGCTCTGATAAGCACAAGCAAAGACAAGGTCCCTTGTCTTCACAGTGACTTTCCCTACAGTTCTTTCTTCCTTAGTATTTGTTTAGGCAACATCAAGTGTTGTTTGATAGCAGGACTCAGTTATGATTCCAGCTTGCTCATGTTTGCTGCTGACCTACAGTTAAAGGCACCACCCAAAGCAGCAAGCTTCAGACCCCAAACACCACTAAAGAACAGACCGAGGCCTCAGAACAAGAACAGATCACCAGCAAAATTTGTCCTTTGAGTATTTATGAGGTTGAAATATAGCAATTTATGCTGATAAGCAGACCAAGCACAAACATGAATTGCTAAACTGCTACTTGAAGGAACCATTAATGGGGTTTGTGGATCTCAGCTGTGGGACAGAGAGCCAGGCTCTCCAGAGTGCCAGCCACTCACTGTGCACACATCTCGCCTGTGGCAGTTTTTGGGAACAAAACCAATATTCATTCTCTTAAGCTGGATGAACATGACTCTGCTTGTTTCTGGCACCAAACTAAACCCCTGTAATTTCATTGTGGAAAGGGCACAGTGCTTGCCAAGGAAGGAACATGTTTTACATACATGATATCAAAGCTGTGATCTGACTCTTCACCATAAAAATGAATCCATTTGAATGGGCTCGAATTAGGACTGCATCAAACACTATACTGAAAATATTGTTAATGGCAGAAATAACATTGTCAGTTTAAATAAATTTATGTGTGAAAAATAAGACAATTTTAGTTGATTTTTTTCACCAGAGAAAGATAAGGAAATAATTTTGTTTCCAGTTCCTGGTAGGGTTGCATCATGAATAAATTGCAGTGCATGAAGGAGCAAGAAAATGAGCACAAGAGTCTTGAAACAAACTGAGCTGAAGGGTTGCAGCTTTTCAGATGGACTAACATCAGTCTGCAAGTAAATGCAATGCCTTCAATGTTTGAATGTTCCATTGCATATTTTTTTTTTTTTACCTTTTGCTGTGATTTGGAGAAAGAAAAAAAAAATCAATGCCAACATGCTGGAATTTTCTGCAGTATTAAAAAGTGTACAGGTTCCCAGGGACAAAATGAATAATAGTGTGTGGTTTTGCCCTAGGCTCTCTCAAAATGTACTTTCTCCCCCAGATCTCATTTTCCTGGGCACACACATCTAAAGGATGTGCAGAGAACAAAGAAACGACATCCTGAAGGAAGCACACCTTTACTTTCTTCATGTCCTAGTGGAGAACACACATAAGATTTGTCTCTCTGGCCAAGCAGCACATCTTGGTCCTGCTGTGTCAAATCAGTCTCTTGCCCATCAGAAATGTCAGTGGATTTTTTTCCTTTCTCCGGGAGGCTTTCTGGTGAGTTTCAGTTATTTCTGCTGGATTTATGAGGAGCGTCAGAGTCACTCAGTGATCATAAAGGTTAATACAGCAATGTCTCTGTGGTATCCACCTCTGAGATCCCCCTGAGCATTGACTCATTTCAGAGGCCTGTTTGCTTTAGTTGTAAAGGTAATGAAGGGTGAACAGGTCAGTCAATCTTACCATGTCCATCCCGAATGAGAAAATACAGGGGGCAGCTCTAGACAAACAGCACCACTGACTTTCCAGTTTTTCCAATGTACCAGAGGAGGAACAGAGTTTATCCTGCAGAGTTCCCTCCCAGGCTAAGTCCTGAAGCAGATGCCGAACCAGTGGATTGCTGGCTGCACTGCAGACCTCTAGTCCTCTTTTCTTAGTCATTCACATTATATTCCCAGCCTCTGTACCATAAGGACTAATTATTCTGATAATCACATGTTACATGTACATCTGTCTACCAATTACTTTTACAAAATCAGAGAAGAACTGGGAGTTAATGCTTTTGGTGACTAGCTAAGAGTTGACTCTGTGTAGAAAGAAGAAACTTTTTTAAAAAAAACCCTTTTATATCATTATTAATGTTCTGAAATACTTCAGTACTTAGTCAACACCTATTAGCCTCTAGGTAAGTTACCCCCTTCTTCACTGCCCTGTGAGCCTTGCAATCATACAGAAGTACACAATCTACTTCCATGTATGTTTTTAGATGTTGTGTAGTGAATAAACTAAGAAACAATCATTGCCATTCTTGGTAAATAATGTAAAACATTACCAGAGTGTATGCAATCATAGATCTGGTAGACACGATTAGTCAGAGCTGAACTACACTTCTTTTACTCATTATTTTTCATTAGTGATTTGAATAGAGAGTGGGACTGTACTTTCATGAAATTTGCTGACAGTGTCACATTGGAAGCTCCCAATATTGATAAGATTTGGCATTTGGAAAAATTGATGCTTGATCTTGTTAATAGAAATGAAATTAAATTCTAACACTACAACATGCAAGACCGTATGCAGAAGGGCTTACAGTAAAAACTTCTGCTACAAACGAGGTCTTGCCTATTGGACCCAAGAGAAAAGATGAACCTTGGCACTTTGGTGGATGAGGGCCTGAATCTACACCAATGTGATGTAGCACTGAAGAGAGCAAATGTAGTCTGCAAATACTGAAGATGGGGAGTATTTAGTAGAGTGTGTCACTGGGAAATTGCTGTTGAACTATGACAAACAAAAGTTTGGTCACCTGTGCTGAAAGGTTCCGTATTGGCTTGAATGGATGAAGTTTGTGGGATGAGCAGAAGTAAGGAGAGTTTATTCTGTCAGAGTAAACTTGGTAAGATGGGACTTAAAGCTTACCAGACTGGAAGGTGATAGAAGATGTGACTGATCATATTAAGCCTAGTGTGTGCTATAAACAAAGGAAAAGGGGAGGGGAATTTGAGCTAAAAAATGATACTAGCACAAAACTTGCTTGGGACAGGAAGAACTAGAATTCTAGACCCAACCCAAAGTGGATGACTGAGGTTTCACTTTGGCTCCATGCACTTTCCTGGAAAGCACTAAACATGGTCTGGCAGCGATGGTAAGCCTGGATTCACAGTCCTCAATACCCGATCAGCCACTGCAGGACTTTTTTTTCCAACACAAAGTTAATCCAAATAAATGTGTGCATATGACCGAATTTCTCTCCTATTTCTCTCCTATTTCTCCTTTGTACACACAGTACAAAGATTATACTGACTTTTTACTTGAATGTCAGCTGTGGAAGAAGCTGCAGTACTTGTATAGCACAACATTAAAATGACGTAATGTACCCAGTCGAATGTCGTAATCACAGATACAAAAGTTAATGAACAAATTTCAACTGCTGATGTTAATTTACAGCTGTAGAATACCATGTACCATCATTACCTTTCATTCCACACCACAAGGAGCCCTGAACACGTATTTATTGCTTTGCTGAACACTGGTCTGTGACTCTTTCTGTCTGGAAACAGCCTGGTCATTGCTGTAACTTAAACAAGTACTAAGCAGGTGAATATTCAGCTGTGTTTGTTTTCACAGTTTCTGATGCCTTTCATTCTAACTCAGGAGATCAACTGTAGGGACTTTTGTCTGGAAAGCTCTTAATTAAGACACATAGGATCTTATGTTCCCTAAGTATGTTTCTATTTACAGTCTTTTTTTTGAGGATAATTCAGTGAACCAGAAGTATTTGTCATAGTAGAATAAATAGTAAATAGTTCAATAGTAAATAATTGAAAGTTGACTCAGTTTGAGGACTAGGTTTTTATGGTAGCTTGACCCCAAAGTAATACCCTTTTCTTTAGCAAGAGGATATAGTCATGTATAAAACATTTCCATTTGAAGAAAAACCATAAGATAATGTGCATCTAAAAGGCTCCTTCATAAACTTTCTCTTCTGATCATGAATAAAATCTTTGTCCTATTTATGTCAGTATCAGGATTTCTGATTTGCTTATATAGCACAATTATTGTTTGTGATCTTTTATACTTGGATGACATCCAAGTTGTTTATTCACAGTATGACATTTATTTAGCGATAGAATTGGACAAAAATTAACGCTACCTTATGCTAAGTCCTCTTGGAATTCCTCTTGGACTGCCAGATCCTCCTTTTAAAAATTATCTGGAAATGATATTCTAATCCTCTAAATACTGTGCTTTGTAATGCAAAACTGTGAATTCAGATGGTGTGCTACTATGTCTTCAATGACAAGCAGCCATTGACATTCACACAGCCCTGTTTTACAGATAAATTCAAGGAGAGAAAATAATAAAAAATAATCCCATAAGGTTTTCCTTCCAAAGTCATCCCTAAACACATCATCATAAGAAGAGATGGAAAAACATACGGCATTGTATATTTTGTGGCAGGTATTCTTCAAGGAATGCAGCTCTGTTCTTTCTCTTACATGTTCTTTTGCAAAATCTCAAACCTGTGAGCCATAGCCATTTTACCAGTATTATACAGACCTTCTCATACCTATTAAAAGAATTTTTGTCTTTTTACATTTAACTTCACAACTTCTGTATGGTATACTGCTTCTGGAAGATTAAGACCACCCATTTGGATGCTTTCTCTAGTTTCTCAGCATGTTAAATTCTTGTTTCAATCTCTGATTCTGGCTAGTTTTTGTTTAGTTATATCAGAGAGGCATTTAGCTTTCTTCCAAGCTTATAACAAAACTTCGCTTTCCAAGGAAGCCTGTGTCATCAAATTATATTTTATTTCTATATAAATACAACAACAATTAAACACACATTCAAATTTTTACTTAAAATGTGATTATAGTAAGTGGAGAGATTGTAGAAACCAGTATCATCATGCTGAATGTATTGGCTCCCTCTGTGGTTCTTTGAATTGCATTTGGGGATTTTTTTTTTTAGTGATAACTGTAATGATGATTTTACTACTGTTATCATTGCAGAGCCAAACACAGCCACGGAAGGCTGAGTTGGATTCAGTTTTGCTTCACACATCATTAATAAACCTGTCAGCTCAGTTCCGATTGCAGGACTTCTATTTCTGATGATGGTGAAAGAATGCAGTTCAATTTTCCACTGTGGTTTGGATTTTCCACACTAGCATTTAGAGACACTACTTTTTGATATATAAAATCAGCAATGTTGACATAGAAGCCTTTGAGAAAGACAGCACTTGTGAAGAACAACACTTTTCAATTCCTTATGTCCTTCTTAATCAATTTAAAAAGATTTTAATAATGCCTTTTTGTAGGCTGGATAACTATTTTTTAGGTAGGAAATGCGACAGAACTGATTAGATATGTCAAAGCAGGAAGATAGAGAGACTCCAGCTGACAAGTTATTTATGTAATTTCTGGCTTGTTGTATGGAATCCATGGGAAGAACACAGTCTTGACATTCCAAACCGCTGTTAGGTCTGTCAGATACATTACTGGTGCTCTTTTATTATTAGGTACATTAAAGGTTACTGTGAAGCAAGTCAGAAGGCTCATGTTGTGTCTTGCTTTGGCTGAGGGACAGGAGGAGCATGGCAGGGAAAAATGAAGGGCAAATTACTGCAGAATGTGAAAGATTTTACAAAAATGTAGATTTGTGATCATAGTGAAGGATATAAAAGGATGAGGAATCAGCACATCAGTAACCCTCTTATTTAACATGAATTCTTACATAAATGCAAGAGCATTCCCATACAGTCTCCTGACACCAAACAGCATCACATGACAAAAAGATCATTACATACTGAGGGTCCTGAATATTTCAAGGAAAGGGAGTTATTCAGACGTGTTTTGAATCTTTCAGGCAGTATATACTTTTCAGAGATACCTGCACTGAGATACCATTCACATTCCCTGAGGGTTCTGATGAAATGAGTGTCCAAATGATGAGCCAGACTTAAAGGGAAAGGATAGAGCAAGGATGTTGTGTCCTGGAAGAGATGAATTTTGCTGGGATATGCCTCCAGCCTAAGTTCTAAGCAGTTACCTGAGGGAGAAATCCTTACCTTTCAACTAAGAGTGCAAGGAAGTCATAAATAACGTTTTATGGTTTTATCTCTTCATAATCCGGTAAATACTGTGAATAGGTGCTTAACTCTCAGCTGATCTGTTGATCTTGTTTATACTCCCATCAGGTCATAATATGTAACTGGATGAGAATCTGACTTAGACAAATCTGATTCTACATACAGGGCGTCCCTACCCAGGTCAGACTGATGTCCCGTGGACTTGGGTAACAGGTGGCTTAGGGAATGAGAGCAGAAATAGGAGATTTCTGTCCTTTGCCTTTCAGGAGCCAAGGAAGCATGGTCATGCTATGGAACATTTTGCAGACCACCTACACTGGCACGTAACAGTCAGTCCCTCTTTGGCAGGTAGTATGCAGAGCTGAAAACAGCTGATGGTATGGGCTGAACACGTTATAGGAAGCACAAGGCAAAGGGAGATTACAGGAGGCATTTTCCTGGGGAATTAACCACCCATCTTCCAGAGCCACCTCACTAATTAATTACTCCCATAACTCCAAAATGTTTTAATCCCTTCTCTTATGCTGCCAGACTCCGTTACTTTCTACCAGTCACTTTCTTAAAGCAGTTGTGGCAATGCCATTAATTTGTAATAAATTAAAGCAGCCACAGCACAGAGAAAACCTGAGAACAATACAAAATACATAGAACTGAATTTTGAACCGGGAAGCAGGACTATTTTTGTACTTCTGTAAGCTTGTACAACAGACAGCAGTACAAACTTCAAATAAAAAGTTTAACAGCAGCTATTCCAGGATTGCAACTCATGGTGGTACAAAAACAAAGAACACGGATTTCAGATGGGGAACTGATGTCATGTTTTTCACAGAAAGACCAAATTTCTGAAATAATTAAAGGAAATAAAATATTTGAATAAACTGAAGATAAGGCAAGATTCAGTCACTGATGTTTAGGTATCTGTTTCAGTGCATTGAAACTCATAGAAGTCTCAAATTATCATTTCAAGAGAAGTTAGAAATGTACTAGTGGATACAGCTGTATTTCAAGCTCTAGTGTAATGAACAGAGGTTCATTGACAACAATCCAGGTCAATTTTTGGAGTTACTGATGATGTAGTTCCCAATAGACTGACCCTTAATGAAGAAGTGCAAGACAAGTTTAGCACAAATCATTAGATTGTAACATAGAAAATTCTGAGTATCCCACTGCAATTCCACAGAAAAAGGTGTGCTTAGTTCCTGAATTGGTTGTTTTAGTAAGGCAAAAGCATCTGTTTTCACCTTGACTTCAATAACATCTGCAGTTATTGTTGGTATTTCTGAAAGACAAAATTATTTGTCTCCAGCCTTTAGGGGCTGAAAAAGTGCAGTCTCACCAATTAAAGGCTTTTAACAGCTGGATGCTCCCTAACTGCTTAGCAGAAGCATTAACTACTTCAAAAAAATCCTCACCAATCTGAAGAGGGCTATGTCTCTCCAAAGCAAAGGACGAGAAACTTGTTGAAAGCAAAAGAAAAGAAATAGTTTAAATTATACATAGCTCTTCCTTCAGACAGCCAGAGTAAGTAAATTTTTATAGCAAAATGCACGGTCACATTTTCCCCAGTGCTGATTACTCCCAAGAGGGGAGGATAAGACTGTATTTTCATGGCCTATCTCATTCTGTTTATGCTGATTCACCACACCAGATGCTCTCCAACACACAGAAGGCATTAGCTGGTGGCCTGGAGGAGTGGTGGTCACACTGTCTCTCATGTGCTGCTATGTAATAGAAATGTTCATCCTGAGAAGGCCAAGGGCAGCTCATGACTAACACTGTTTTGTTCCTGCTGCTTCCAGTAGTAAATGTGTTCCTGGAGCAATCACCAGCCAGCTGAGTTTGTGGTGCCTTGTAAGCTGCCTGAAACAACTGTCCTTGACATGTTCTTTATTGCTGAGTTCTGCATCTATCCAGTACTAGGCTTAGGAATGCAGATGCCACATGGGGTGTCCTTTCTCTTAGCCTCTGCTCAAGGAGAGAAGACATCTGTCTTTTTAGTGTTTTCTTTTCTGTGTGCTTGCTAGCCTAGAGATTGAAGAGTTCTTGTTCCTTTTGACAGAAAGTAGTAAAATTTGACTTAGGCTTTGTTTATGGACTGGTTTTCCAGCATCCTCAGAACAAGAGATAATTATGTCCCTTTCCTTCTGGAATAAGGAAAGAGGGCTGAAGTTGTATGTCATACCATGGTTTCTGTCCTGGAGCTTCTTCCAACAAACTTTTAGGGCCAGAATGGCACCTTAGGAATTAATTGACTTAACATTTTTTTCATGTCCAAAATTTCCTGGAAAGACAAGTTAGAGAGGAAAGGCTGAGGTACTCAAATTTTTTGCCTTAGTCTTCATCTGGAAGTGCTACAGCCACACTGCCCAAGTCACAGAAGGCAAAGGCAGGGACTAGGAGCATGAAGAACCACCTCCTGTAAGAGAAGATTGGACAAGAAGCCTTTTGAGGAACCTGAAGGTGCACAAGTCCAAGGGACCTGAAGACTGGCCCTTAATGAAGAAGTGCAAGACAAGTTTAGCACAAATCATTAGATTGTAACATAGAAAATTCTGAGTATTTGTCAGTCTTGGGGGAACTGGTGGATAAAATGTCTAAGTCACTATCCATCACATTTGTGAAGTTGTGGTACTCCAGTGAAGTTCCCACTGACTGGAAAAGGGGAAACATAACCCCCATTTTTGAAAAAAGGAAAAAAGAAAAAAATGGGAAACTACAGGCCTGTCAGTCCCACCATTGTACCTGGCAAGATCATGGAACAAATCCTCCTGAAAACTATCCAGAGCCACATGGAAAATAACAAGGCAACTGGTGATAGCCAACATGTCTTCACTAAGGGCAAATCATGCCTGACAAATTTGGTGGCTTTCTATCATGGAGTTATAACACTGGTGGATAAAGGAAGGGCATCTGACAGACTATCTGGACTCGTGCAAAGCATTTAACACGTCTGCATCTCTAAATTAGAGAGAAAAGGATTTAATGGATGTACCACTCAGTAGATAAGGAATTGGATGGATGATCACACTCAAAGACTTGGACTTGTGGTCAGTGTCTCCATGTCCAAGTGGAGAGCAGTGGCAAGGGGCACTCCTCAGGGGGCAATGTTGGGCCTGATGTTGCTTAACATCTTTCCTGGCAACAGGGACAGTGGAATCGAGTGCACCCTCAGGAAGTCTGCCAGTGATATCAAGCTCTGCTTTGTGGTCATCATGCTGGAGTGAAGGGATACTGTCCAGAGGAACCTTGACAGGTCTGTGAAAACCTCATGCAGTTCATTAAGGCCAAGTGAATTGTCCAGCATGTTGGTCAGGGCAATTCAAAGTACAAATGAGGGTTGAACAGAGAATGGATTTAGAGCAGCTCTGAAGAGAAGGAATTGGAGGTATTGGTTGATGAGAAGCTCAACATAACTCAGCAGTATGTGCTCACAGCCCAGAAAGCTGTGTCCTGGGCTTCATCGAAAGAAATGTGGCCAGTAGATTAAGGGAAGTGATTCTGCCTCTCTACTTGTGACCACTCTGGGGCCCCCAACATAAGGAGGACATGGACCTGTTGGAGCAAGTCCACAGGAGGGCCACAAAGATGTTTGGAGGGCTAGAGAACCTATTCTATGAAGACAGGATGAGAGGTGGGGTTGTTCAGCCTGGAGAAGACAAGACTCCAGGGAAACCTCACAGAATCTTAATATCTAAAGAGGAACTGCAAGAAAACCAGAGAAGGACTTCACTTATGGGCAGGGAAAGGGGAAATGGCTTTAAACTGAAAGGGGATAGGTTTATATTAGATATTAGAAGGAAATTCTTAACCATGAGGATGAATAGGTTGCTCAGACAAATCGTGAATGCCCTATACCTGGACATGTTCAAGGACAGGGTGCATGGGGTTTTGAGCAACCTGATCTAGTGGAAAGTGTCTCTGCCCATGATAGGCCTGTTTTGACTAGTGGTCTTTAAGGTGCCTTCCAACCCAAACTATTTTATGATTCTGTAATTGTATGAAAGATTGTCCAGAATGAGTTTAATGTGCCTCTGATCCTTGAGGCGGGCTGAGGAGATGTGTTCAAGCAGAAGTTTCTGATGATAAAAACTCTGGAGCCAGTCAGGAATGGAACAGACATGAATCTTGCCTTAGCATCAAAAAGATGTACTGCCTGTCCCATTTCCCTTGCTGAATGGGAGGAGGATCTGGTACCAGAAGTGTTGGTTAGCAGTGAAGCAAATGCATTTGCAGTCTGATTTACACTGGGGAATCTATTCTGGCTAATCTCTGTTTAACTATTTTATTTGCATCATTTCTGGTCTGATAATGATAAGCTGTTCCCTGATTAATATTCTAACCTCTTAAATATGTAAAAGTTACCCAATTTTGACTGCTGCATACCTAAGCCAGTTAGCGTATGTTAATTAAAAGATTTGTTATCAACTAGCATTTCTAATGTTATTCCCCATAATAGGCTTGCAAGTACATGTTATGGGAGGGCTTTTTCCCCCTGTTTCATTTAAAATAAATATTTTAAACTATTCCCTGTTTGCTTTTCCAGTAGAACACTCTGATCTCTGTGATTAAAGTTAAATCATTATATGAAAACTCCAAGAACATTTCTCCATGGTTTCCCTTAGGTTGACTTATTATGCCAGTCATCTGTACTCTGATCTCTGAAACAGTATTTCCATTTTGCTGTAAGCATAAACATCATCATAGGATCAGGTTGCATGAGTATGGCTAAATGTCTGAAGTTATGCACCACTGCCTCTAATAAAGTGAATTATGCACAGAGAATGCAAATTACATTTTTATCTGATGTTATCAGCACTTGATGTTCATTATATAAAACAGAATATAGTGGTCTTTAGTTTGCATCTGTCTGTTGCCATATTATCTTGCAATAGACTGAATTTTAAAGAATTTTGATCATTTAGACCTTATTTCACCATTGATTCTTAATTTTAAAAGGATGAGACTAAAAAAAGACCCAGTCTTAAATGCAGCCACACACAGCATGCCTTACTCTCTAGGTGTATAGACTTCCTGCAGAAGCTTCCATAACGTGTAAGACTAATGAAAGAATCAAAAAGGCATAGATGTAGGGTCCAACTAACCATGCTGAAGAGGTAAATATATTTGATTCAATGTCTGCAGGGAAAGACAGAGTGCAAAGGTACCTGAGTGGTACCATTACAAACATCTTGGTTAGGGAATGCCATTAGGCAACCATTGCCATAAGGAATGCCCTCAGAGTGTCTTGTGTGCCCATGTTGGTATCAGAAGGACTCTTGCTAAAACTGCAGTATAGAAATGGTTCTTCCACACTTTTGAAGATGTTTCACAGGCATTTACTTATTCTGTTTTATATTATTTACGACAGGCTATCAAGATATTTTAAGTGAAGAATAAAATATGCTCCATGCAAAATCAAACATGTAGAACATCTGAAATGAATATTTAGCTTTTCAGACTATGAACTGTGCACTGGCTTTTGAACCTTCACCTTTCATAGGATAGGCTTCTTGAATGGGCATTTTGTTAAAAACAAACTTTCTGAAATAAGCTGAAGAGTTATTGAGTTTCACTGGAAACATAGGCTATCCAGAGGGGCTGGATTGTTATTTGAATTTAGGAATCTAAATAGATTTTTGGATTCAAATGGCTATAAACCACTGAACAAAGGGCTTAAAAGGACTTAGTGTACATGCTGTCTGTATAAAAGCAAACTTCTGTTCATCCAAAAAAAGATAAACTACAGAGAGAAATAAATCTTAGAATTATCACTGCTGAGTTAAGAAGTAAAATTAAACCATGGCATGACACTAGAATCTTTTGACTATTAATGTCATGCAACACATCATGATGCCGGAGAGCTGTACAGCAGCAGAGGAGGTAGAATGTGTGCTGACAGCACAGTAACTGCCTCGGAGTTGGGCTGTGCCTTGACAAATACACTCTTTCTTCCTTCCTTCTAAGTTTGAATAAGTTAAGATTTTACTACTACTTTTTGGATTTAATCTAAATTCCCAGCCACCTGGGTTCATTAAGGAGAGTGCCAAGAATAATCATGCATGACCTTTCTTAAGGGCAATAAAAATAACTTTTTTAAACAACCAAATAGTTGTGTGACAATAAATTACAGCATAACAAGAACCATATGTTAAGGGGAAAATATTCTCCTAGCAACAGAATGGGAAACGTGCCTATTCGGGACCACTCAACAACAAGACTGGTCTGTATTTAATACACAGATTATAAATGAGAGGGGGAATTATTTTGTAGCCTATACTTCAGATGAAGAAGTGGAATGGAAAAATAAAGAACAGCAAAAAAAGTCACTGAATTTTAAATTTTACCTCCACTCATTTGTCCCAAATAGGAAAGTTTATGATTGCTTTCATTTTTCCCTTTACTTCAGACACTGCACTTTCAGGACACTTGGGTGCTCCAAGGTCACAGAAATCCTACAGGTGCCCACATTTAGCTTGTGAGTAAAGTGATCTCTAGGCACTGGCCATGTGGTGACCAAACATAACCAGCTCAGGTAAAAAAAAACAAATCAAAACAGATTTTTGATGTCAAGGTGACTTGGGTAATTGAATACAACCTAGAAAATGTTTCTTATTTTTTTTGTTTTGTTTTGTTTTTGTTTGGTCTTCAAATGCACTTCTTTAAAAGAAGAGAAGAAACCTCAAACTAAGTTTCACTCTTTTTCTCTCGTAATTGTAACTTGTACAGTTACAGGGAAAGAAAAAAAGATTTTTCTAACTGTCAGCTCTACAAACAACGAAGGGTTTAAAAACCCAGGTGGTTTTTGTCTAACGTGTTCACCATCACCACTAATAATCTGTGTGCCATGAAACTTGTATAATCACATCCTGTCTGTGATTGAAGGCAGACTCTACCCTCAGCACTCAAACCTAGTTAAAAATTTTCTTGAAGACATGTTTGTTAGGAGAAAAATTCAGCTCCTTTCCTTATATCTGTGATGCATTCAGAGTGTTAAAAGGAGTGATAACTTTTGGCACTAAAATAAAGACAGCTTTGAGTGCACACGAGGAATAGATTTGTAAATCAAGAAACCATAACTGTAGTTTTGCAGAGCTGAACCATGGCCTAAAGCTAAGTGTAAAGCTATACAATACTGAGGTGGTCTTCTCTTTCATAATAGCATTATGATGCTTTCGTGGAATTTTTTAGTAGTTCTTCATGTCTAGTAGCAGTTTCAGCAATACCCATATAAACAGCAGCTTAGAACATGAAATAACATGTCCTTTCAAGCTGTTTTCTAACACAAATCCTTTATTATTCTATTTATGACTAATGACAGATGCCAGAAATAGAAGCCTGGTTCATTAATTATGTGAATTTTCTTTCTGGTCATGTACCTGCACATGGGTTACTGTCAGGGCACTCAAGAATTCCTATTGTGCTTTTGGTGCTAAATTATATGTCTCAGCAATGATTCCAGTTTTCAGGATTCAGGGATGTAAGATATCTCCTAATTCAAAAGGAAAGCAAATGGTTGAGAACTACTGCTTTGCTGCACATAAAATAGAACACCCAACAAGGTAGGCATCACAAAGGGACTTTATCTATCCACAGCCCCATTTGGTAAAGCTTGTCCCAGAAAAGTGGGTTAAGAGACATAAAAGACCAATACTAAAGCTGCACATAGATGTCAATTAAGGAAAAGTGGTAATTAAAAATAAAAAGAAAGCAAAACCCCAGAATATGCAAATTGAAACTCAGTGCATCCCTGTTAGTTTCCCCTTCAGTACATCATGTTTACCTTAACTCCAGACTAACTACTTTTTAGAAAAAAAAAAACATCAGGGAATAAGTTTCTATAGCATATGAGGATTTTAGGACTTCTATAGCAGTCATCTATAAAGTCTCAAGTACTTGAAGCAAAACACCAGGAATTCTCCACCACATAAGCCAGTTATGTCAAGATGGAAAAGTTCAGTTTGAGCCTTTGTAGTAAGGACAAGAGTTCTGATTCTGGTTCATCTGTAAATGTGTATAACCGCAGTATTTTTTGGTACCTAATTTTTAAGGATATTTAGTTCCACAAAATGTCTCCAGCTATGTCTAGGCATGGATACTAAAGGAAAATCCTAAGATCAGGGCAAACATATAATGTTTCCTCTTTACCTGCTGACCCAAACCCAACAATATTTGCTTCAAAACCCTCCTAAGCCGGAACTGGTATCTCTGGGTTTAATAACACTTCGTTAATTGAAAAGTGGGAGAAGAAATATCTTACAATTTAGGTGAAACTTGCCTTCTGACAATTTGAACTGATGGCCTCTCATTTGTGTGTTATCAAAAACAGCAAATAATGGTTCATCATTTATCATCTCCTCGCCACTATAATTTCACAGCCCCATATTCTGCCCAGTTTAATTACCTCTTTTTTTTCATGCAGATGAAGCCTAGTTTATTTAATCTCCCTCAGATGTAAAACATTCATACATTTGGTCATTCTGATCACTACCCTGTGCAACTTTTCTAGTTGTGCTGCATCGGTTCTTCAAGATGCTACAACTAGAAATGCTTTTAGTTTTCATGATTTGGGCACATTGTGGATTAATATTGCAACAGAGAGTTTTCTTCTTTGTTTTCCATTTTTCTTCTAGTAATTGCTTTTCTTTACTCATGAGGTTACTCAGTCATGATGTGCTGATATCATGATGTGCTGATATTTTCATAAAATTATCTGCTACAACTCCAAGACATTTCTTATAGACAGTTTGGTGTCAATCAGTTTGTATTAAGTATTTTGGACTGGCTTTCTCTGTCTGCATTACCCTATATCTATCAGCACCAGATTTTTTTCTGCCATTTCTTTGCCCAGTCATTTAGTACTCTGAGGTGTTCTGCTATTCTACACAGCACGTTTATCACCTCACTTAATTTTAGGTTATCTGAATTTACCACCTCATTCTATACTTGCTTTACCAGATGAGATACTACATGGGCTTCAGTGCAAATTCCTCTGGGGCTCCACTGGCAATGCTCACCCTCTATACAAACTCAGAAAGTAGCTCACTCCTCCTGTTCTTTCCGAAATTTTAATTTCTTCATTAGCTTTTTCAGTAGATAGCTGCCAGAAAAATCCCACTTCACGCTATCAAGCAGATCACATTTGGTCACAGCACTTTGTGGGCAAAGGTCCCTGACTTGTGAGACCTGACTCCTTGCTGGGATAACCAGGTCAATTGTCCTCATTGTAGAAATGCTGAAGTGCTTCACTGAGCTGGAGCCTGTCTCCTGTTGAGGTCTGGAGGCTTAGATTTCCTTGAAAGGTAGAGCCACCCTGCCCTTGTGACCAGCCCACAAGAGCACGCATCACTGAGGTAGCTTTGCTCCCACTGGGACCACAGACCTCACTTAGGAAAGAATTAAACTGCCACAGGGACTTTTCCAGTGCATCTGAAGCGCAGGTGAAGTTTTTCCCTGCAGAAAGTGAAGGATGGGGTATATATGCCTAATCTACAGATCTCCTCAATTAGCTAAATGGAGGATTCAAATTCATGAGCTGTAGCTGATTATCACGTTTCATATTTGCATCATAATTTTTCTAAACAGTGCTAATTTGCTGCCTAATGAGTCTGTAAGATTTCCACCGGATGATGTTGATGATGTGAGGTTCAGTGCTTTTGTTTCCTTCCTATTTGAAAGTTTTGCCATTGTGCTGCCAGTGCTAAATGTAGTAATGATCAAAGGGGACTGATTAGTTATCTCCAGTAATTTCTGTAGAGAATTTGGCCTCTAACAATACTTATATGCCCCATAACCATTCCTTGCATGCATTCAGTACTGCAATACTGAACTGAGTGATGCCATTTTACTCTAATTACTGGGCATAAATATTATTTATATTTATTTATATTATTTATATGTTATTTATATTTTATTACATTTATATTATGTATATTTATTTGACAGAGTAACTGGAACAGCTAAGGCTGCCCTTCCAAGCGATTGTCACCTCTCCACTATTTTTGTTTTCACTGTGAACCTTCACCCTGCAGGCTGCTTTCAGAGGAGTGTTCGAAGAGAGCTCCAGTCAGTCAGCTGCTCCATTGGAGCCAGAGGACTGCTGCAGAACACAGTCAAGTGTAGGTTGAAGACAGCAGGGTCACAGCTGGTACCTAGTTTCCAATTTAGAAATCACCATCTGTTGATGTTTCTAAAATTAAAAAAGTTAGTTCTTTTTTAGAAGCAGCAGCTCACAAAAAAAAAAAAAAATCTCAATTTTATCTATTTGGCTTTGATAGAAGGAAGGAATAAATTTTTACCCAGCAGGTGAAATTTCCAGCTCTCCCATCAAAGGCATGTAGCTACTTAGCAGTAAACACTAGACAAACAACTTTTGGGTAATTTCAAATATTTTGAATATTTTTGTTCTTTGGGTTAAAAGATCTTGACAGGTGCAACATTTTTAGAAGAAAGTCTGATTATGCATTACATTTTTGTTTGTCACGTTCACATGAAATAGCTCTGTGCATGGCTGCAAGGCAGTGGCCGTCAAGGACCTGTCCATATTACTTGACTTCTTTTAAGTCCTATCTCTTATGATGTCTTTGAGGAATCTTTGCTACTTTTCTATCCTATCACATATTGACCTTATAACGCAAAAGCAAATACACAAACTCTGGCCTCCTCTTTGCGCTGCTGAGAGGACTACAATACATAACTGTATGACAAATGCAGTTATTCCATCTACCTCAAAACCTCTCTTCAGCTACAATTGGATTAAATATTCTTTTTCAGCCTAAATAATCTCTCATCTTTTTGCTATATCTAATGGCAGAGGCCAGAAATTGTTGCAGAGAATGAAATAATCTTATTATCTGTTCTTGGCGGGATTTAGATGACATAAAGTAATGCTGATGTTTCTAATAATTACCTCTATTATGCTCAGATCTAAACACCACAAATTAAATCCTTAGATTCTGTAGAGTCAAATGAGAAAACTCAGTTTCTGAAGAATTTACAATTTAAAAAAAAAAGAACTAAGGACACGGTAAAAGGTGAGATGGAAATGGAAATATTAACAACATATGCTTTCTGTTGCTTCTTATTACATACCGACATATTTATATACAGGTGGATGTATGCAGTAGATTACTTGAAGGACAGATTGGGATTATGTTTCCTGAACATTTTAGTTTGGTTGTTCAGTTTGAAATCACTCCTACTGACCCCTCTCACACCTCCCCACCAACCTGCCCCAAAAAACAAGCCCAAACAAAAAACAAACAACAACAACAAACAACTTTAAACCAAACCAGCCAGCAATATTCCTGGACTCAGAGTGAGGTTACATGGGAATCAGGACTACCCTGAACAGGAGAAGGTTTAGGGAACACACAGGAGTAACTTTCTGCCTAGGAGGAGGTTATCAAGAGAGGAAGTTTGA
The DNA here is from genome assembly GCF_009829145.1 of Chiroxiphia lanceolata. Taxonomy (NCBI): domain Eukaryota; kingdom Metazoa; phylum Chordata; class Aves; order Passeriformes; family Pipridae; genus Chiroxiphia; species Chiroxiphia lanceolata. The sequence continues at coordinate 59,157,221 of NC_045641.1, forward strand.
TCCTATCCTACCCTCCCTGCTGTGTATGGAAGGGAGACAAAAACAGGGCTTCTAAATTGAACCAGGAGAGACTGCCAGTGAATATTAGACAAAGTTTTCATTATGCAGATAATTGACCATCATGAAATGCTGAACACAATTTGAGACCCAACTTAATCAAGCCCTGAACAAGCTTCTCTGGCCACTAAGTTCAACTAGAGACCACCCCAGATCCCTTCCCATCTGAATTACCCTATGAAAAGCTACATAAGAAATTTATAAGTTGCAGTTGCATACATTTGTCATCTAACTTAGGTTCTTATGACCAAGATTTGTAGAAACATTTAGAGGCTCTTCTACATGGTTAAGAGTCCCATCCTTAAGACCCTAAAAACCAAACCAATTAAGAAATCTCACAAAGCCCAAACAAACAAGTCAAATTTTGAACTCCTCAGAACTGGTATGGACATTTAGGGTCCTCTTTATCATTTGCCAGTATTTAGCCTAGCATAATGAGAAATGGTTGTAGTTGCACATTAAAATGTTTTTTAATTGTATCACAGAGACTATAACAGAAAAGTAAACAGAAATAAGCAGATATCAGTTACTGTTTGGAAATGTTTCCTGGTTTTTATACCAGAATAAGAATGTTCTTAAACTGATGAAGAGAGCAGGGGTGGCTGTCTGTTTTAAGCAGATGTCTTCTGTGAAAATAAACCCCACTACTCTACTGTCTAAAAACATGTGATCTGGCAAACCTTTCTGCTTTCTGAAAGACAAGGAACATCTCTGCCTGGCCGCCTTCTCTTACATTAGATCTTTCTCACATACATTATCATTCCTTAAATTTATTATTATTTAATTAAAACAATAGCTTGAAATTTTGGTAAATAACTTACAGGGCAAGCGTCCTTACTTGGGGAGCTGTTAAAAAAACTTGTCATCAGCAGTAACTGCTTAAAATTAACTCCTCCCAAACTTACTGATGCAAACCATTCCAGGTAATAACCTTGGCCCAAATTCTGTCTAACAAAACCAGCTGACTGTTGCTGCCTTCTCTCTCTACAACATGAGTCATTTACAAGCCATTTAAAAAAGGAAATTGCAAGGAAAACCCACCAAACATGAAAAGCAGCAACCCAAATCTTCAGAGGAATCCACCTTACTCTACCAAAGTCACTGGTGTTACCCTGATTTATACCAGTTGCCAACCTTGTTCAGCCCCTGCAATCAGCTGTTTCCAACCTATTTTAATACCATCCACATCAAACTGCTTATTGTTGTTGTTTTTAGGGCAGCACAAAGAAATTATTTAGAAATAGTCATGGCTGGTTTTTATTACCTCTTTCTCTGCCTCTGGTATTAAATTGTGATAGTTTTGGCTGGGGTACCTAGTCACCAGATACATAAGTTTAAAGGGTTTTTCTTTTTTTTTTTTTTTTGAGAAGTGGAGATACGTTAGTCTAGCAATAATCTTTTAATTAGGAAAATTAACCAAATAATAAGCCAAAGCATCTAACATTTTGAAATCTCAGTGATCAGTAAAGAATAGCAGCTGTTATTCTGAAGGGACATTAAAATTTCAACAGGACTACCAAACTAACAGTAAGGTTCTCCACTGGCAGAAACTCAGGTGCACATGACTATAGCCCTGAAAACTTTGGGGGTAGAGGGCAGGAGCTACAGGTAAAAAGAGAGGAACAACCAACCCCTCTCTCCTATGGGCTGATGATCTCTGTACAGCTACAAGATGATCCGGACACACAGATGTGATGAGGGGAGTCAGTCAGTCAGAAATAAAAGTCAGCTTTACTATTATCTGAGCAGAAGAGTAAGATGGCCAGGCCTTGAGGGTCTGAAAATCCTAGAAAACTAATTCAATTTTTCAGAAACATTCACTGAACAAAGTTTCTTCTGGAAGAATCCCAGACATTTGACTTTCAGACGTGCTCAGAAATCCATATTCTCTTTCTTTTCGTCTAATTTCTGTACTCCTGTTTCTGCAAAGAGACTTGAACCCATTTCAATCCTCTGACTAGTCTGCTCTGCAGTCACTTCTCGGCACAAGTGAGTGAACGCCTTCACCACATCCTCCCATGACCCAGTGTTTCTCTACATGTTTTTCTGGTACAGATCATGATTCCACAAGCATTTAAGACCAAAAATGTTAGCTTCGTTAACACACAAGCAGCAGAAAAATCAGAGGAAAATAAAGAATATACTGAAAAAATGAGTTAAAATTTGCAGAGAAGAAATGCTAAAGTACAGAGGTGTATGAAGCTTTTCTCATGCTCAAGGAAATCAGTCTGAGATTTACAATGCCCACAGTTGTGATGTTTCTGTAGACAGGTGACACACACATTGTCATATGATCAACTTCTTACACAGGAAAGAGACACAAGGCTGTTTTTTGAGAAACTTGGATGAGTTATCTTTTGAAAGATATCGAGGAAGGAGAAAGCTAAATGATTGAGTGTGTCGACAAAAATTAAGGTAATATCTTTCTTCTACACAGGCTGGACACAGTTAAAAACAAGTGATCCAGAAGTCCAAAAACAGTTGGATGTCTCTGATCAAGCTCTTCAACATGTTTTTCAGAGGAAGGTAGGGGTAACCAGATGAGACTCAGCAGCTAATGTTTTAAAAGTGCTTAGCTTTGCCTAAAAGCTGTGGCTACAAATCCCAGGACCACTTACCTCTTTGCAGGTGTTTATAAATGTGTATACGAAGTTTCATCCTGCTTGTCCTTAATTCTGTGCCAAATTTTCCTTGTGAATATAATTATTGTTCTGGGAGCGTGTACCTACTGCAGATTATAAACTGCTGGCTTTTCCTGAGTATTTTTGCCCATGTTATTGAGTGGCACTTAGAATTTTCTTTCTCTTTGCAAATCAAAAAGAACTGGCCGAGGTTTACGGTAGAAGAGCTGCTGCTCTTTCAGCATATTTGTAAAGGAAAGTACTTCTAGATGCGTGCAGGATGGAAATCCGCTGACTTCACACCCCATCAGACAGGTCTCTTGCTGCAATAACTCCACCACCACACCTTGGTATCTCCCAAGCAGCAGCGCAGCAGCAGCCACTGCAGACTCAGCCAGATAACACAGGGAGCGTTATACACAGGTCAGTGAAGAGGGGCTCAAAAAAGTTAAAGACTACAGTTCTGGTGTTCTTTTTTAAGCTGAGATTTTGTCCCCGACGTATGGCAACAGAAGCTGCAAGCAAAAACAAAAGGCCAGACCTGCCCAGATACGCTGGCACAAAGCTTGAGAAGGGAAGAAGATTTGCATAAAATTAAAATAAAAAGCAGTGAGATCAATTCTTTTTCTGCTGGTGTCAGTTCTCTTTCAGAATTGTGAATTGTCAGTTTAAAGGGAGGCACAACTTTATTACAGCTTCTCTTTTGCAAACAAACTTCATCTTCACTGGAGAAGATGGACTGAATGGGCGGATGAGGCGTGTGTGAATAATACTGCCAGGTGGAAAGATCTAAACTATTTGAAGTGATCCTGTGAAGAACAGCTTCTCTTTCCAAGAGTAAGAACTTTCTACTAATGAAAGAGTACATTTTAGGATTACATACAATTTTCCATTTATGGCAGAAAGGCATTTTCTTTCTTTATCTGTTGCTCTCAACAATTATCATACCAAAGATGTAAAATCCTTAGAATGCAATTGCTGCATATGTTGAAATAAAGTTACAAAAAAACCTAAATTGCATATCTAGTTGTCATAAATTAAGGGTAACAGCTACAAAAGCAGCTGAGAAGTGCCCTGAATGAGTCAGTAGATGTTGCTTCCATCTAAATAAAAGATGTGCATTTGCTTGTGTCTGTGGCCAGAAAACCTTACCCGCATTTTTTTTGCTGTATATATCAAAGCAACACCTTTTTATTTCATTGCTCAATCAGTTTTGATAGTCTCTTTTCCACGTTAGAAATAGTCAGAGCATCCTGTGTGCTCATAGGAATGACTAGAGAGAAGCAGACAGAGCAGGATTCATCTGAAAGTTATATTTACCCAGGCTCCACCTACAGCCAAGCTAGGGGTGCAGATATATCCTGAAGAAAGCACATCCCATCTGTCACAGGCACTAATTGAGGACAGGGTGAATTGTCAGCCCATAACTCGTCTCCCTCCATTGGCTACAGACAGAATTAAGCCACCTCAGCTCACTTTCAAATGTCTGAAAGCAAGTGAGATGAATCTTCATCCCAGATATGCCTTGGATCCATTAGATCATTTCCGATAACCAGATGCTTCCCAGTACACACACAAGTGTTCTTTTTCTTTCTGTTATCCTGAAAAATGATTTTCCTTACAGAATAGCCAGCCTATATGTAAGGAAAAACTGGAATTACCATTAGCTCAAAACACAAGATGAATTCTCTGGAGAAAGTTTGAAGAAACCATTAAAAACAGGTTCATTTGCCTACTCACACACACACACATAAAATTCTTCAGGAAGAAAAAATTATTCTTTTTTTGAAAAGTTTAGAGCCATTTTTCATTCCATCAAGATTTTTTCATAACCTTTACCTGCAGATTTTCTCTCTGAACGTTATTAAGAAATTGAGTCTAATTATTATGGATATTTTTCCTCCTGCTAATCACCTTCAGTAATCATTTTAAGAATCTTAATTTTTAATGGTATAAAACTTTGCATAAGGTTTGAAATATAATAGCAATAGAAAAAACTTTTTGCTAAATATTTAATTGGAAAAATCAGCACGTCTTTCGAGATAAAGGCTTTTTGTTCCAAAGATACAACCATCTCTAGTAAATTATTTTTCTTAAGTTTTATACCTGCAACAGTAAGAATAAATGAGACATCTTACAGCTTTTTTAATAAAAGAGACAGAATTATTCCTTTTAATTTACTGATTTTATTAAGAAGCAGATGAACTTCTATAATTGGAGAGAAAATGGGCTTTCAGGAAAACTAAGAGATAAATACACTTCTGGGTATGTGATGATACTTTTTCTCCATTACTACCCACCTCACCATACCAACTGAATTACCTCATTGTTGCTCCTGCAACCATTTTGTGTGTAAAAAATGTAGTTGGTCAGCAAATGACATTTCTTCTGAACAAGTTTGGACTCTAAAGGGACCCTAAGACTGTAGAGTTTAGATTTAGTTTTACTTCTTGGCTTCTTGGGTGGAAGGACTAAATGAGGTTTTTTTTTTCTTTCTTTCTTTGCTTTTTTCCCCTTCAGTTGTTAAAGTGGTTTAAGTGCTTTGAGCCAAATTTAAAAAGGTGTTTTTTTTTTTTTTAATCTAAAGGCAGTAGTTCTGAAACTGTCATTTAGACTTGCATACAAACACCGTTGCCTATTAGCATTATGATCCTGAAATGTGTTTCTGGAGTCTCCAGTAAGAGCATTCTGCCATTATTTTATCAAAAAGTCTGTAGAACTGTAAATTACTGTGTTACTATTTGTACACTTAATATATCATCTTTAACATGGGGATAATATTTTCTCTCCTATCTATATGCTACAGCCTGCTTGGAGCAGGGATGATCTGTTACAGCAGAGGGTGGGGTGCAGTAATCATGGACTGTCTTCTGCTATCACTAGCAATGATAGCAGCTGTAATTAACAGCAGTAGTAACAATAACACACCACTGCTGCGTAGAAAGTACAGGCAGGTTGAGTTTTCTGGTGTTGCTGTTAATATAAAAATATTTAGATAGATTTGTTTTAGAAACATGGATTTAAATTTCTCAGTCCAAACGAAGTTGTTTGGAACTAATGGGGGAAGAACACGATGTACTGGCTCTCTTTAGAAGCGAGCAAAAAAGCAGCCTCTTGCTGTGCTGCCACAAGAAGTATTTATTATTTATTCTATTCCTTTGCCCAGTTTATTTTTCAACACCAATTAAAAGCTTATTCCTGCCTCTGAGTCCAAAATACCTTGGGCTTCAGCCATTCTGGGTATTCATCGTGTTTTGTCTGCTTCTTTGTCTGCTAAAAGGATCATCAGCCCAGCCTGCTCACTGCAAATATTGAATCAAGACATCAGCAGGTTATTTTTTTTCCCAAATGTTTCCTTTTTCTGAGGTCGGGAACAAAAGAAACCAACATTATAAACAGAGGGGGCCTTTTTGCCTAATAAAATAATTCTCTATATATTAAGTAAAAATGAAATGAAGACAGTGCATTGTCAATTCTCTGATTCACTAGGTTGCTCCGACAATTTTTTGTAAACATACTTTCCTGTAACTGCATTTTAGATGCTGGAAATCTGTGACTGGTTTTCTTTTCCCAGCCACTGTTAATTCTGCTTGGCACTGCTTGTTTTATCTTCGTCTGGGTATCAGTCTGCTTGTCTCTGGAAAACACGTATCAAGACCTGTGTTAGACACTTCAATGGCCCACAGAAAGTGTTCATGTGCCTCCAAGTCACAGCTAAACCTGTCAACGAGTCAGAAACCACCAGGTCAACATGGTACTAAGTTCCATTCATTCCTGGTTCGACCACAAAGGTCTCACTGCAGTGACACCACGTGGTGTGAGAAACTGTGTGCTCTGACAAAGAACTTAAATTTCCTGGTTCTGACACACCTCTTAACCCATGAAGGAAACTGCAGAGAACAGGATGAAATGGCTGCAGGGATTTCCCTGTGGTGTTTTCTCGTACCTGCACCAAACAGAAACACTGTGAAGAGCTTACAATATTTCTTAACAGTCTGGGACATGGAGGGGTCCGACCTGAAAATGAGTGAGTACAGAGATCCTTGGGCATTTTCAGTTCTTATCCTCTTGCAATAACTCTGAGGCTTGGGAGAAGTAAGTTCAAATCTCTTCTTTGCAGTGGATTTCCTTTGTGACTTCAAGAAGCAGGCACTTAACTGCTATGGGGAAGGCCCTGCATTGGCCCTGCACATGTTCTTGTGCAAGTCCTGGATATTGTAGACTGACTGTCTCACTGGCTCCTTCCTCCTACATGTCACATTCAGAAGGAGACCTGCTGACCTCTGCAGGCAGACTTTTGAAGCAAGACAAAGCAGGTGTTTCTCTGACTGTGGATTAGGGACACAGTCCTATGACCTCAGCTGATTTGACCACAGGTAGAAAACAAGAGAAAAGCAATACAGGATGGAAGAAGGGCCATCAAGAGGTCCATCAACATGTCATGTCACTTAACGTGGACAGTCTTCCCCCCTCACATGACATGATCATCACTAGTTTGCCTTTTAGGACAAATTCTACAACTTTGTCTTAGAACTCACAAAAATCCTGTGATGATCACTAGAGTCAAGACTGCAAGGTACTTCTCTACAAATAGAAAGAAAAGAAAGAGGAAAGAAAACCAAAATCTGGATCGAGACTGACTGATTATTTTCCTAAGAGGTAAAAATCATCCCACAGACCAGGTTATGAAGGGAAGAACTCCACAGCTGGATTGGCAGAGGGAAAAAAGCTTGGCACTGTATCCTGCAGCAACATAACAGCTTCCATATTCATTATACAATTACAATTAATGACTAGTACACATCCAAGGCCCAGCTGCTTCTTCCACAACTGCTATAGAACTGCTCTCACTGGAGCTACTATCACAGCAGCCCTTTTGATGCCAAGGGGAGTTCCCTGTATAAATAAAGCAGAAAGCGAAGATTCCCAGTGAAAGTGGAACATGGAAAGCTAAGAGAGGATTCTCTCTCCATCAGCCACAGCATGCAAAAAGCTATTTCTTTTTCTGGCTGTAGCTGATTAACCAGCACTGGCAGAAGGTACCAAATGAACCTGTGCAAGAACGAAAAGGGATCTACATGCAAGGCTATCTGCCCTTTCCTGGAGGAGCCACTCTGGATCTGAGCCATCAGGTCAGACTTCCACAAGGTTTTCCTTTCTCCAGGGGTAACACAGAAGTTTGCTTTTGGCCATTAATCTCAACACTTCCCTGCAGCCGCCCAGCTTGCAAGGCCCCAGCTACTTCAGCACACAACCTTGGGTCTGCCCACATCCTTCCAGAAAGGAACATGTCCTCTTCTGCAGGGAAAGCCAAGGGAGGGACAGCTCACATAGAATAAGAGATACGTAGTCCTAACCTCTATTCTTTGCTGCATCCTTGTTCTGAATTTTAACTTTCAATTTTGTGCTTAAGTACTGGAAGCCCATCATTTATATGGTATTTTTCTATGCAGTGTGATTTGGGAATAAGGGAGTGGAATTGACTTTGAAAAGCAGCAGAATATATAGAGAATGCAAATATTTACCAACTCTACCGAGGAAGAGCAAGACAAGAAAATAAAAAAGAGGGAAGGGACACATATAGACATGATTGTAAAATTAAGATTATATTTAATTTCCTAGCATTTGTAGAACAAAGGGGCATGAAATGCCACTCAGTTTAAATCCTCTTGTCTGAGAGGACATATAGAATAAAGAAAGATTTATCATGCATTTTTCAAGCTCTCGGTTTTCTGTCTAGCAGATATGTACCACCCATTTGTATGTAGCCTTTTCTGCATCTCTTTTACTTTGAAATAATTGAGTATCTGTGAGATTGTCAAGAGATTAGTGCTATGAAAAGGGCCAGAGGATACAGTAAGTGGGAAAGGTATCTTTGCAGCTAAAATTGCTTTGTAAGCCATTGCCTTTTGGTACTTTCTCTGACCTTGGGACAGACCTTTGTTAATAAGTTCTTCTTAACAAGGGTTGCAGCTAGATATAGATTTGCAAACTGGCTGCCATAAAAACAAGCTCATTAAGCCCAGAGTAGCAAGCCCCTGTCCCCTTTTCACAGTTAATGCTGAGGGTGACAGTCTGTATATACTGACTTTTGGTTTTCTTCAGTCAGGTTGGAGGGTCTCTCAGGGTATGAGGAAAGTTTGCCATTGGAGATCACAAAGAACCATCTTTACCTTCCTCACTCACTTTCAGTCAACATTTGGGCAGCACAAATAAAGTTCCTAGGAGCCTCCAAAAATACTAAGAACACAGAGAACCAGGAAAATTGTAAATTGGTGAGACAACATCCGAGGTAAAATCTGAGACAAATTAAACAGACATGAAGGCTTTTGAAGGAAAAAAAAAAAGAAAGCAAATCCAAACCCTGATTACCGATATTTGACTCTAAAAATCTGTAACATCATCATTCCTAAGACTGCAAAACTTCCTTGTTTTGAGTATTTTCAGTAAGAAGTTAATTTTTTCCTCACACATGGAAGTGGTAGGGGAAAGATTACTTATAAATTGTTGTACCCCTTAAAGAAACTTACCCTCACTCACAGGAACAGTGCTAGCAACACTTGGACTCTCAGGATCTCTAAATGAACAGGACACCCAGAGGCTTTTGCCTCTCTTTAATTTGCTGTTCCACAAATGCTAAGAAGACAGAGGATTGCAGTGTTGTGTATGGCTTTAGTTACACTATTGTCTGCTGCTGGTGGCCACAGGCACTTAGGAAGAACACAGTATGTCTCATTTTAATGCAAAATCTGACTTCTCTTACAGGTATGCTGGCATAGAAAGAATTTGGCATTGTAATAGCAGTCTCCCCTATTCCTTTTTGCTGGAAGGAATTATTTAGCCAACACCAGCATGCCTGGCAGTCTCTCCTATTAAAAGCTCTGCTCTATAATTTCTGTGACATTCTTGTATGGCACTAGGCTCACACAGAGCCACTGGAATCCACAAACCAGCAAACACACCAGACAGAGGTCAGGAACTCAGTTTGCCACTTGGGAGTTTCCTCACAGATTTGTGTTTGCTACTGTCTTAAGATAAATCTCCTTGAAAGCTCTTCAGTGTCAAAGTAAACTGGATAAAAGGTCAAGAAGAGCTTTTATTCTGCCACCCTCTGCATCCAAGTTTGCTTTCCCTCACAACCTTGATTAGTCTGTAATTTTCTATCTTTCTCATCTTTATCTCCCTTGAAAAATCCCTACAGCCAAGGTGTTTGTATGGCTGATCTATGAGCTCTGTATTAGAGATTTACATACTATTTCCAGGCAGACTGGTGCATTCATACAGAAGACAAGGATCAGGTCTGGACTTAGCTTAACTGGTGTAAATCCAGGGTTTGGTGCACTTCATCATTCCACAGCTTTTCTTCCTAACAGAAACCTTCCCTAAACTCACGAAGGATTGTCAAGCCTTTGACATCACCTGCTCTACTCTTTCTGGTATCTTCCTCACAGAGGTGAAATCTAGTAATTCTGGTTCATGATTCAGAATGAATCAGGATACAATCAGGATACATTCAGGATACAGGATGCCAGATGTCTGTGGGTCAGGGCCTGAGAGATGTCTGTTAATATCCTCCAAAAAACTTCTGGGAACTGAGGGTGCTAAACAAGAAATAAATCAGTAGGTGGTTTGACAAGTTAAATTCCTAGGCATGTAAAAACAATTAAAAATTTCTCTTTACCCATAGGGCAAAAAGGGATATGAAGGGCAAGAGTCCACCAGTCCTAAGGTATTTGTTGTCAGTATCAGGACTCTGGGGTCTGGCAAATATATGGGAAGATATTACCTGAAGGACCTGACCAGGACTCCATTGTGACCTGCTGTTAATAGTCCTGCTCCTTCACTCATTCTTCTCCACTGCTTAAGTTTCAGGAACTTCGCAGGGACTTACGTGTCTCGTTCACTGCATCTATCCTCTCTTCCCCTACGCTGAGCTGTGTAGCGGGAAATTGGGTATTTTCCTGGTAAAATGAGTCCTTCACTGTGCTTGTGAAGAGAGAGATTTGGAGGAGCTCTTAATTGTAGCAGAATTGAAGAATGAAAATGATATGACAATGATAAGTTAAGGTGGGGCCATTATCTCTCTTTCCCATGCAGACACTGTGGTAAAAGAGAAGTTACCTAGACACTCCTCTACTTTGTGTTGGCATAATCCCATAGATTTCAGGAAAGCTTAACTCTAATCATTAAAGAAGGACACTTCATTGGCTGCCACCTAAAAATGTGATTTAATATGAAAACCAGCTTTTGCTGACATTCATTAATGACTGGAGTAAATAATTTGAATTTAAAGCCAAAAAAGATAATGAAGGGGTAGGTCATCAACTGGAACACAGAAATAGTAACAAAAAGAGACCACTGATGCAGTTAATGTCATCAGGACAAGTCAAGTATCAGCTCAGACTCCCACTTTGGGGACATCATGCTCTGTGATATGAGGCTCTCTCTTCTGGGAGAGTTCCTCTATGGATTTCACCTGCTGGAGATCTGAAAACCCACAGAACCTGTGGGGTTTTTGATCTCTCTGCTGTGTTTTTGAAGGAGGGATGGAATCAATATGTTTTCAAAGCAGCAATAGCTTGCTAAGTGGCTATGGCATACATAGTGGTGTTGGATATAGATAAATTGACACTCTGCATCTCTCCATCTCTTTGAGTTGTGTCAGACTGTACATGGTTACTTCTTTTCACTCTGGGGATTTGGAAATTGAAAACAAGGCCTGGCAATGGTGAGAACAGATGTAAATATAATTCCTAATGGGTTCTTAAGGATGCTGGACACCTTCTCCACAGCACAAAGTGACCTAAAATCTTTTGAGAGTGATGAAGAACAATCTTCCACTCCTGCAGGAGAATGACAGGTATGGTTAAACAGAGCAAAACAGAGGAATACTGCCTTGGTCACTGTATCCAACCTGGACTTTGGACCTGGGCTGACCTCAGATCAGGAACACATCCAATTTCCTCATCATCTGGACTGATTTTTAGAGCTCATCTGCTCAAGATTCTGAACCATGAAACTATTTTCTCCTTTGCCCTTCTCTCTTGCAACAGATGGGTTGTAGCAAAGAATGAGGTGGAAAAAAATCAAAATACCTTACTCTTTTGCAGGGAAAACAAAGCAGAAGGCATTAACTTTAGGTAAAGCCTGTCCATCTCTTCTGGCCACAGAGCTATTCACTCCCAGTTTCCAGTCCTGCTGGCTGGGGAAAGAGTGATTGTCTAATTAGTTTCCTCAATAGCATTAAAGCTGGTAGTTCACAACACAACAGGAAGGGATAAACAAGCTCACAGTCACAAACTGATTGATGGGAGACTTTCAGTGGCTCACATGGAAGAGATTTAAGGCCTCGTTTAAAGCCCTCTGAATGCCACTTGAAGTTTTTCATCAATGTCACTGGGGGGTTTGTATTAGTTCTCCAACAAGTGAGACATGCACAGGGTTTTACAGGAAGAGGGCTGGGGTTTTTCCCTCAAATTGAGAAAGTTCCTGTTTCCTTCTTGGCAGTAAAAAAGATCTGTTAGTTACTTGGTTTTGTGTACCCAGCCAGCTCCTTTGGTTGATCTCTGTGATTGTTGTTCATACAGATGTGCCTGATATGAAGCAGGAGTTTATTTTTTAATCAAATTTCATGCACTTATAACTATAATAAACATGTGCTTAAATAAAAGAAAGATTAAATATTTTTGTTAAATGTGGTGAGTACTCTTGGATGCCAAAACTAATTACGTGTTGAAAATGTAGATATCCGTTTGAAATTGCATGAATAATATGAGGCATTGCTAATAATCTAAAACCCCTTGAGGTTTGAACTCTCCACCTCTGCAATAAAAAGCAGAGAATTTAGTTATGAAGTTACACTACTGAAAGCCTATTCACAGAAAATGCCTTACATTAAATGCATGCAGAATTTTCTGATTTCCTGGATGTAGTGAAAAATACTACACATGCATGTGTTTTTACAGATCTTTGAAATACAGGATGGAGCCCAAGAGGTTTTGGACTAGGTGTTTTGGAGTCTTCTAACTGAGACCTCTCTGACAGACATGCAACAACTACTCAGTATCCCTTGCCCTGTCTCTGGCTCCCCAGTGTTGTGCAACTGGCTCATTCCATTTCAGTGGTAAAGCAACTCCTGAATATAAAGCACTTGGGATCCAGAAGATGAAATAGCCACTGATACAATTTATTTAATTGTCCTCTTACTACCCAAAGCCACTTCTATTAATTTTATGAGACAAGAGCTAAGACACAACAAAACATAATAAAATAGCACAAAATTGTCTATGAATGGTTATTTAGTTTCAGAAAATTCTATCCTCAATGATATCATAAATGCCACAAAAACACTCTGGTTAGTACTAAAAAATATTAAGAAGAAACTGTTTCATAAACAGTTAATTATCACCGCTAAGGTATTAGCTTAATACAATGTATCATTTAAGGAAATATAACCACCAAAATATATTAGGTAAGATATATTGCCTTACCTTGCTTTTTGCCCTTTACAATCCCTCACATTTTATCCTGGAATGCAGAAATTTGACTTGTTTAATTTTCCAGGTAATTTTAAATAACTAACATGAGATTCAACCAGCACGGTCAGGGAATGCCTCTGCTGCAGTTACTTGTAATAGGAAAGGGGATGAAAAGGAACCTGCTTAGTGACAAAATGGTTTTGCAGTTACGTAACAGACTCTGGACTCAAAGTACACTAGCCTGATGAGAACTATGAAGTTAACAGAAACCAGATTTTTTCAAAAATTCGGCTCCTCAACTAAAGAAACAGCTAGATTTTCAAAAGGCCTTACCAGTTTTACTTGGCCTCAGGTTGGTGAAGCACACAGGTAGTTTTGAGTCATTTGATCAATGATTCTGCTTGCTCACTTAATGCTGGACACCTGCCAAATGACATATTGAATCATTATAGGTGCTGGTTTCAGATGGACTTAGTTGATGAGGCCAGAATTCAGTCAGGACACAGTGAGGCTTCGCCCAAGGGACATTGTCCCCGTTCAATGTCTGTGTCTCTTTTAAGAAGTCATTTGGTGCAACAGAAGCAAAACTGTAGGTTGGTGTAGCCCCTGCCAAGCTACCTTCACGTCCACTCCTTGCAGTTTGAGGCTTTTGCTTCAAACTAGATTTAGTTTTATCCTCTGGGACTGAAAGTCACCACTGAAGAAATTGTTTGATATTGTCCAAAGGACCAGGTCCAGTTTTGGACCCTCCTGTCCCTGTGGGAATGGACTGCATTTTGCAGACTCTTAAAGTGGAGCTTCTGGATGTGGTTCATTCAAACTAGGCAATTTGCTTCAAAATCACTTTACTACTCCAAAGAAGAAGAGTAGTAGATAAAGCTGTGATGGATTATCTAAAAATGAGGGTTTTAGAGAGAGAGAGAACTGCTTTTGGATACAGCATCTTAAATCTCCCTAAGCTGAAAGGATATCACACTGACATGCCATTAATTGTCCTTTCTCCATTTAAGAGAATCTCCTAATCAGGTGCTTGTATGCCTCAGTTGCCACCCTGTTGTACCTTTTTCCCTCTTTGCTAAAAGTCTGGGATGAACTTTCCCAAGGGGTTTAAATAAGAAGATGACAGAAGCTACAGAATCACTTCTGTGAGATATGGAAGCCAACTCTTTTCAGAAATTACAGCTAGAACTGAAAGCATCTTAGTGAAGGTATTCTTTCTCATCATGAGTTGGCACAGTACCTGACATGCAGAGGACAGCCTCCCCAAAACCTTGTATTAGACGTTTTATTAAGTTCAATTGAAGAAAATTGCTGCAAAATAGGACAAATAAATCAAAACAATTTTACTGAATATTAAAAAATGCTTTTTTTACAATTTAGTGCTTCAAATTCAGATCTATTTTTTTTATCCCAAATCTACCTGCTGGTTTGCTTTGTAAGAAAGCTGACATTTTCAGCTGCAGAGGGGTGAATTCCAAGGAGTTTCAGTTCTACGGTTTACTAGAAATTAAAACAGCACAACAATAATTTACAAGAAGTAGAGTCTGTCTGCAGGTTGTTATTATTATTCTGTAGTCTTCCTTAGACAGGAAGGCTGTCAGTTATTAAACAGCGACCTGATATTTTGCTCTCAGTTTTGCTGCCAAACTGGAATTCTCTGTGCTGTTTTACCAGGAAATAATAATAAACTATCTTTCAGTACATGCCCCACAATTCATGCCATTATTGTTAATAATTATCTGTGTCTTTTTTGAGGTGTATGTTAGCAAAAGAAATGGAAGTAATTTCAACTTTTCCTGTAGAAATTTTCCCATTACTGAAGTGTTTATTTGTCATAAAGCACTTGCATACATTATTTCTAGTGAGTGCATGAGTTAGTGAGGGTGTGTGTATATATTTAGCTGCTTGCATGCACACTGTTCATATCCATGTACCTTGTCATGCATAAATAGACAACTACATGTATCAGAGGTTTGTGAATGCAATTACAGTTTCTGGACAGTTATGATTATTATAAAAGAATAATTGATGATACCTTGAAAGATTTTTCACATCTCTTTATGGTGGGAGATCTGTCTCTAAATACTAAATCCAAAACAGTCTTGTGATATCAGGCAGTGTTATAAAAAAACCACAGATGATTTGAAATGAAAGATGGCTGATAATTCTTACTCCTGACAATTCCTGAGTTTCTTCTTCAAGCCTCACTAATTGCTATGAAAGTCATATAAGCATGCCATATTCTTATTTATAGGCATGAAGTTCTTTCGTGTTAGGACAAAATTAATCTGAAGTTCCTTAAACATATCTTATTATCTAGGTCTCAGATAAAGCTGAAGTGAAATTCACAGATTCTGTACCTGTTCTTATTTGCTTAAACCTAAGATAATACCTTTAGCTTTTATGTAGTTATTGCAAAAAACCACTAAGCAGCCTCCTTCCTCTCTCTCAAAAAAGCTGTTATCTTTGGAATTAATCTCATAGCCTGTATAGAAATAATCCTATCTAGTTTCTGTAAGCCTTTGTATATGTATTTATATGATCATACCTGCTTTCTTCAGGCATCAGTGGATTGATTATGGAATTAATTCCCTGACAGAGTTTACAGTGGAATATAATCTAAAATTGTTTACTAGGCTACAGTGTGATTTTCATCCACCAGAGGCTCAAACACAGTGATGCCATCAGTTACAGAAATGAAACACTGCTCTGCTAGAAAAACTACACATTGATCTTACCCATACTCTGCATTCTGCCTCCAAATCTTGCAAGCTCCCAAATAAACACCTACGTGAATATGGTGGCTTTAAGGTATTATAGAAAATTAAGTTAAAAAAAACCCAAACAAACGAAAACCTAACAACCTCTCAGATGAAATAGGATAATATTTTTATGACAGTCATTGGTAGTTCTTGAGCTAGAGTATACTCAGGTGTATTGGGTTGCTTGCCCAGAATCAAAGTTATCAAAGACATTTGGAAGATAATGAATACAAGTCGAGCATTGTGTGTATGCTGTGTGAGCGTTTTATACCTTTTGCTAGAGAAGTTATTAGTGGAATCACACTGACTTTGGACATTCAGTTTTAGTGGCTCTTGTCATGCACAGTATTTGCCATCTACATCCATTGAATAAATAGGGAATAAAAATGGTTAAAGAGAGTAAAAATTGCAGCCAAAAATATATACATAAACAGGAAAAACAAATCAACCATTGAGTTGTACGCTGTTGGGTAGCATCAAAGTTAAAAACCAAACCAAATCAAAAGACACACATACACACGAAAGTATCCTCTTATATTAGGAAAGTAAATGCCATAGTTTTTATAGGTCTTACTTCTGATTCCCTGCTCTGATTCATTATCTCTGGTGGAAGATAGGGACTCCAATAGCTTTGCTAACCATCTTTGTTGTTTATACTGTCCTGGGTATTATATAGGAGAGAACCAAAGTCAGACAGAGTTATTTTAATCTTCTGGCATTGCATATGTTTAGACAAGTTTTGTCTGTGCTTTGTACCATCTTTGTGATGTGTCATATAACCCCTCATTTTGAAATAACTTTTCCTGGGTTTTTATGTAACAGCATCATTTTATCATTGACTTTGTCACAAAGGAGGGCCCATCCTGCAAAGCTTTATTCATAGTAGTTGGGGGGGGGGGAAGATAAGTATTGAGCTTTGAAAAAGACTTCTCCTGTCCCAGATTAAAGTAATTTTCAAAAGAGATAAATGGGATCATCCCCACTAATTCCAAGTAAAGTGTCATTGAAATCAGAGGTCTGAGCATCTATGAGATGAGTAACTGTATAAAAAATACAATCAAATGTTGGTAAAAGTGAAAGACATCTCAGAGAGAGATGACAAGCACATAACTATTGGGCACAGGTATTAAGAAAGTTGCTGTAGATTGGCATTTAATAGAATAACTTTCATTTGTAAAATGAAACAAATAGGTAAATAAGGAAGCAGGAACAAAATGCTATGAAATTTAGGTCTGTCAGAAAGAAGGCTGAAACAGTAGTTGTGCTACAGGAAGAGACAGAACTCAGCCAAGTCAAAGAGTTGCAAAGAGCTTATTCAGATATCAGGATCTGAGAAGGAGCAGTTTCCCACTGCATTAACTGTGATTTCTGTGTGCTGGATGACAGCAGGGCAAGAAGGAAGAGGAGAGCATCCCATCAAAGAGGCCATAAATCTGACAATGTGATTGTGAACCCTGGCTTGCAGTGTAAGTGCAAGTCTGCTTGATTGTCTGCCCTGGCTGGTCCAAACTAGTGCCAGCTGCTGGTATGGGCTATGTGCACAGCCTGGGGAGCGGGGCAGTTCTGGCAGCTGCCTGAGTACGTGCATTGGAAGAGGTGCCAGTTGCTGGATTTGTGCATATTTCACTGCTCACTCTCAGCCCTGAGAGCATCACAGGGCCATATCAGAAATCACTGCAGGCTGGGTTCAGACCACAGCCTGGGCCACTGAGGCCCAAAACATCTCCATTTCATTAAGATACTACCTAAGTACAGCACAATTAATGCTGTTCATTAGGAAAGATCCAAAACAGGAAGCTGGAACACACTGCCAGGCAGGACTGAGTTAAATTGGTGGTGATACCTGGTGATGAACTTGAAAAATTAATGCAATAATTGAAGTCAATGCCATGCAAGTGAGTACTTAACACTCTTGAAAGCTCTTAAAGTCAGACTTTGTGTTGATGTTTGTATTTCTGATCTTTGAGCAAGCTCATTTTTAACTTGTCCCTTCCCCCTTGCCGAAATATGCAGAATGCAACTCTCGCTCAGTTTTTCTGTTTTTCCAAAAATGCATTAACTTCATCATTCTTTTCTGGTTTAGAAGTATGCTTCTTCTGAAATCTGGGCAGGCATTAGGTATATCAGGACTGAATCTCTGCAGAGAATAAAGCTTGATGTCTTTGGAACAAAAATTGCACTTCACACATACCTTCCTAGCTGTTTGTGAAGTCTTGAACTGCAATAGATTGGAAACCTTTGTGACCCCCTATAGCTTCAATGACAGGTAGTGCTTTGGATATAATTAAATAAATACCAAAAAAGTGTAATTCTTGTCTGTAAAGCCTGATCTGAAAGCTCACCAATCTGCTTGAAGCTGCCTGACAGTTCTAGTTTTGATCCCCACTGGAAATACTGAGAGAATTGATTTTGTCATTGTGAGAAGCCTACAAGTTTGTAAGTGCACATACACAAATTAATACACATACATATGCATGTATGTATAAAATTAAGATTTTTTTTTTTTTTTAAAAAAAAGGTCAGCTACATGTTGTAGTAGCAGTGAGTAAAAGTTTTAGGAAAGAGTCCAAGTTTACCCAAAGCAATTCAGTACTGCTTCATTCAAACCCATTTTAAACTTGAACTTTTCTGCTCTTTACCATGGAGACATGCATAGGTAATAGCCTCTCAGGTAATCAAACTATTGTATTGAATTAACTCAAAATTAATAAACAGAATGCCCCAGAACTGAATTAAAAGGAGCAATGTGTTAAGAACAGTGAAATGAAGGGAAGACTAAGCAGAATTGAAGAATAAAGAGATGATAAGTAAAAGAAATAATTTTGTGCTTTTTATGCAAAGCTCACAGCAATCTCTATCTTGTGGTTTAAGGCTGAAATCAATTTATCTATACTTGGATATGCCTCACAGTATCGACAGGAGCCAGGAGCACAGGGAATCTAGAAACACTTGCACAATAATTAACAATAGCCTTGCTAGCACAGCCCAGCCAGCCCTGGTTCAGCATGTGCTCTGACCATCACAGCCAGCCCTGGGAGAAATTAAGTCAATAGAGAGAACAAACTGTGCGACACGTGTGAGTTCGCTTTGTGGAGAGCTGCATCTTTTTCCTTCTGAATTGTGCAATGCCCCAAGCAAAATTGGTGTGCTGCTGTTGAAAATTAAAGGAGGTCACACTAAGGTGCCTGGCAGTGGCCAGAGAGAGACTTGTGAATGAGAAAATAAAGGAGGCCTTTACTTAAAAACATGAATTTTAAAACCAGCATTGCTGCTGTGGGCTGGATAACCGAGAGGTGTGAAATGGCACAACTATGTTCATTTCTGCCTACACAATTTAAGGTCTGGCTAAACATCTCTAAGGCACATTGAAAGTCAAAAAAACATTAACTGAGCCTTTGGTGGAATATAATCCTTGCTTCCCAGCAGGACTAGGGAAGTGATCCTTCCCCTGTACCTGACATTGGTAAGACCACACTTCCTGTGCTCAGTTTTGAATTCCTCACTACAAGAAAGGCATTGAGGTGCTGGAGCGTGTCCAGAGAAGGGCAATGGAGCTGGGGAAGGATCTGGAGCACAGGACTGATGAGGAGTGACTGAGGGAATGGGGGTGTTTAGCCCGGAGTAAAGGAGGCTCAGGGGAGACCTTATTGCTCTCCAGAACTACCTGAAAGATGATTTAGTGAGGTGGGGATGGATCCCTTCTCCTGAGTAATAAGAGACAGGACAGGAGGAAATAGCCTCAAGTTGCACCAGTGGAGGTTAGATTGGATATGCAGAAAAATTTCTTTACTGGAAGGGCTGTCCAGGATTGGAACAGGCTGTCTAGGAAGCGGTGGAGTCACCATCCCTGGAGGCATTTAAAAGACATATAGATGTGTCAGCTGAAGACATGGTTTAGTGATAGACTTGGTAGTGCTAGGTTAATGGCTGGACTTGATGAACTTCGAGCTCCTTTCCAAATAAACAATTTTATGATTTAATAGGCTACTGTGTGCACCTGAATGCAATATGGTAAACATTGGGAAACGCGTTTTGATGTGTCCACTAATGTTTCAAGTTGGTTGTAAGCTATTTTCCTTTCCTTTCTTTTTTTTTGATGACTGTCTAGTGTTGAAAATTTTATTAAAGTTTCTAAAAATCAAATCCATTTAATGATATATACCAGTTAGTTCATTTGTGTTGTTTAGTAGTTTGGGCTCAGTAAGGACCAAGAAAACCTCCAACAGCAGATTTTTCTCATGTTAGGAAAAGTTTTTATGATGACAAAGTCAGCTGAGATAAAACAGTCATTCAGGAAAGCATGTGGTGACATGCTCTTGTCCCAGTGACAGCAGCAGAGCTTAAGCTAATGCTTAAGTATATGCTTAAATTTTGGAAAAAAAAGATACATTCCAGAATTATGGACTTTGGTTACTGAGTGGAAACATTTTTAAGTAGCATAAGGACAACAGACAGCTTTCTTGGCCCAGTTATGTCTCACATTTGTCTCTGTATGCCACAGAAATTTAACTGCCAATAGTAAAAAACCCCAGAATTCATGTAGGTGATGAGTTGAAACCCATCCCTCCCATACCTCAAAGAAAAAGTTGTCAAGCCACAGCTTTCTACTTGTGAGGGACGCAAGTAAGTTACTACTTCTTCAAACAGCATTTGACTGTCAGTCTCTTATAAGTTGCAAACAACACAGGCTAAATTAACACAGATTACCATTATGTTTGAGTACATGCACTACATATGGATGTGTCAAGACAACTGTTCTTTAGTAACTCAGCAGTTTCTTTTGGCACTTGGAGTACAAATATAGATCTCTTTATGGGAAGTAAAAATTTGTCTCAGACTAAGTTTCAAATTCTTCTCTGATGAGAAACCCATTTTCTACTGCTTTTGCTATTCGAAGAATAGATCCTTATTTTCCAGAAGGATAATTTGAAATTTGCAGCAGACGAAATTCCAATTATTATATTAAGTTGAAAGCTCCATCATTATTTTTATTGTACTGGAGGAGACATTCATAATGCATCCTGTCATATTTGTTTTGGGTTTTTTTAGGCAAGTGATTTGAAAAATACTAACATGTAGTTTATTTCAAAACATCTTTAAAAGTTTTGAATGCTTTTTGAAAAAAATATTCCCAGATGTATCTTCTCACACGGGAGAGAGGAGATAATTTGACTCATTTATCACAAAAGCACTTTGTAAAAGTGCTGAGTCTCACTAAATTCTTCAAGTACTATTCTATTAGCACCAGGGTATAGAACCATATATTCAAGGGGATCAGGATTTTGAGTTAAAATTACTATTGCGAGACTATTTTTAGTAAGTTTAAAAATTCATGTATTACTACTGTTAAAAAATAACAGCAACAAAAGAAGATCAAAATGTAGCAAGGAAAGCCATCTGTCACTGGCACTCACCATTCAAATAGTGAGTCAAAGATGGAATAGAGCTGCTAACCCCAGTGAGAACATCTATCCCACTGGCCTATTAAATATATTTCCTGGAAATGCATGTACTTATTTCATGCTTGGAAAGATACATAAAATCTCATAGAGGTTCTATGAGGGGATAAATAACCAAAAAGGTGTTGTGAGAGGAAGTCTGCAGATAAATGATTAACCAAGCAGGATATTTGCTTGCCTAGCAAGGGGAAGAATACAAAGGCCTTTTTTGTTTGAGGGGTGTTTTGAGACAGCAAGGGTGGAAAAGGAGCTTATGAAGAGGAAAAAATCACTGACAGGCAAAAAAGGGAAAGTAGGGGAAGGAGGAGTGGTATTCACAGTACTGCACCTCCCAAGAGCATTCTGGGTAATGTCACTGTCATCCACAGCTAATTCCAGATGTTCAAAAAGGAGAGAGAAAGAAAAAGCAAGCTAACTAGGCAAAAGCTAAGCTCTCTTTAGCACAGAAATGCTTCATGATTCAGTTATGTAAATGAGTTTTTTGTAGAAAGGATGTATAATATAATCAGCTTGGAACTGTAAGCATCCAACTTACTTCCATTACAGAAAATCACTGCCTGGTGCTGCCAGCCCCTCCTTTGCTTGCCATGATCATCACAGATGTGGATGATCTATTCAGCATCTCTTCAAAAATAGGATCATTGTAAAAGTTATGGGTTGTTTTCTTTAATAACAAAACCCACAGTGTTTTCCTTTCAAGCTCAGATATACACCTGTCACTGTCCTTATGGGGAGCTGAGGGGTGGGCATTGTTTGACAATGACATACCAAGCACAGAATCACAGAGTCCATGAGACACTTTTTTTTTTTTAAAAATACCAGTTCTAGATTGGATTTTTAATCCTAGATTTCCAGAGCCAACTGGGATCTGGAGAGAAGACAAAGTCCATTTCTTATCTGTGTGCTTCAGCACCGAAAGTTACTGCTGTGGCAATAGGAAATGTTTTTTTATACTCCTCTACTTCCTGAGGGTATCCACAGTCAAGGAACATTACCTCAGCCCTTGTGAAGCACATATAGCTCATTTGATTATAGAGCTTTACAAGCACAACTCACCTTAATCAGAAGTTGACAATGAATTATAATCACTTCTACACTACCTACAAGAAACCTTGAAGCTGTGAGTTTAGCAATGATATCCACATGTCCTCTGAAAATCTGTTTTAAAACTGAGACACGGACCAGAGACCTGATATGCCATCTAAAGTTACACCAATCTAGTGATAGATCAGTTACCTTTAATTTCCACTGCATTTAAAACAGATAGAAAACCTCAAAACTCAGGTTCCAAACATATTTTCCCATCTCTAGAAGACCCTATTATCAATCTAACTTATTCTGATAGCTGAATAGCTGTACACCAGGCATGATTTGGTCGAAGAAGAGAAGCTATTCCAATGTATTTGATAGAAATGAACAATTAACAAATTAAATTTAATAGCACTGGAAAAACAAACAAACAAACAAACAAACTGTAGAACTCACAGATTATACTTGAGGGACACATAAGACTAATTTTTGGGATAGGATTTGATTATCCCAGCTTCACCATCTTTGTCTCCTACCTCCCCGGGCAATGGTGCAACCACTCCCAAACAACGAAATGTTGAAAACTTGTTATACTGGTGGCAAAGTGATTTCTTCCTTTGAGCTTTTGGGCTCTGTCTGTACTGGAATAATGAAACATATCTGAAGTATATTTTGGACATTTGAGATATCCTTAATGCAGATAACTCATATAACAAGACCATGAGGATACAGCTCCATACAGTAAACATGGGTCTAACTTTGTGGGAGAACTTTCCAATTCCAGGAGATTCAAGATCAGTAACTCCCAACTACTTAATAAATATCTATCTCATGGTGGAACTTTATGATACACAGCAGGGAGATCAATGAAATTCAGGATGTTGTCACATGCCTGTAAGGTGCAAAGAGAGGTTTAGTCAATTGAAGAGCACAGCAGGCTCAAAAGTCCTAGCTCCCATTCACACACTCTGGGACAGTGGGTATTTCATTACTGCTCTGCACCAGAAGATTGCCATTTATTGCATTTTTTTCGTATGGTCCGTCTCTCTCTTTTTTAGACAAAATCCTGCAGGTGAATCTCGATGCACACTGCAAAGATACATACACTTTTTTCAGATTCGTGGACTTCACAAATGGGAAAAGCCTTCTCAAAGTTACTCTTTGAAATTAATATTCAGTCTTGTTATCATTTCAAATACTGTGGTCAGACCAGGCTCATGGATCTGGGCTCTGATGTCAGAAGGCAGGAAGGAATAAGAGATAGCATCCCTTTATTCCTTCCTTGAGGAGTTTATTACATCCATGATATTATTTTCCTGCAATACAGTCTGCTTTTATTCTGGCTTGTCTTTAACTCCTTTTGTACTGTTGTATTGATCATGTCATTAAACCCTCAGATCTTCCACAACACGGAATACTTTCCACTAAAGTCAATAGTAGAACATCTGCTTACTATAATTGTGCAGATTCTCCCCTTAAACACCAGACCCTCACTGCCTTTTCTAAATGATTGTGTAATTTCCCTCTATTTTGTTGCTCATGAACTGTGCTGCGGGATGTGTCTGCCATCACATTACATGCTGGGGATTTTGCACTGGGAATGACTGCTGGGATTCAGTACCAGAAAAGATGTGACAATGAGAATCTAAATATACAATACAGAGTAATTGTTCCCAAGGTAACTGTAAATCTGGGCCAGGGAACATAGTTTTGAAAGGTACTACTGATATTTATAGAATAGCTGCTGTAAATTATCATAGTCTCTTTCACTTCAGAAAAGCTATGACAATTCATGCCAGCTGTAGAAGTACCCCTGCATTTATGTAGAAAATTTAATATTTCAGCACATTTCATGAAACAAGAGAGTTAGCACGTTTAAGTAGAAGTGCAATTCAGAAACCCATGTTAAAAAATAAATATCTAATGTCTTTAAAAAGGTATGACTGTATATATTTGAATATAAATCTTTCTGCTAAGATTTCATGAGCAAGTACAATGGACAAGGCATTGAAATTTTCTGTTTAAAATTTCATGGATATGGTAATCTGAACTGCATACATCCCTGCTTTTCTGGGGTGAAAACACAGAAGCTTTTAAAACTAGGGTGCAGGTTTTGTTTGATCTAGCATTCTGTACTGGTCTTCAATCTATTTAATTCCACCAGCTTTAACAAACATTGCTCAGTTCGTAGCAGCAGCATGGAGAAATTGGCAGATTAGCCTTGAATTGATATGGTAAAGCAAATGAGTCTGCCAGACTTCTTTCTTCTTCCCTTTTGCTGCTGAATGTGCAGCTCAAGCCTGAGGCAGGTACACACACAAAGTGTAGACTGTGGTGTGCTGCAGGATGCAGAGCCATGAAGCATGAAAAAGTTGATTGGAGCAAAAGCTATGATAATCACGCTTTCATCTTAACATCCTAGCGGTGCTTCAGAGGGAGGATGGCTGTGGGCAGAAGGTCAAGAGTGGTTAATATTAGGACAGACTAAATGACACCTCTTAAACAACTGCTGCTGTACTTCAAAGAGTGACGCTCCAGACGTGTCAGTGGTGGCAGGCGCACAAAGCACATATTGGAAATCAGGATTTTAGCACTGTAGCAAGTGAAGAGGGACGAATAACAGCCAAGCGAGCCAAACCTTGAAAGCCATACTCAGCCTCAAAAATCTGTTTCAGGTTTTCAGGAAAAAAAAAAATCTAGTAGGGATTACAAGCTAAATTCTCGATTCATTTAAGTAAAAAAAATTGTTATCTGTAAAAATGGAAATGTCATGCTTATGACTTTAAAGAAGACTGAAACTGGCTGAATTCTGAATTCTGTGAAGTTTATATGACATTTAGCATGAGAGTTTTCTGATCATTACAAGCTTTGTTTCCATTTTTTTCAGATTTCCACAAGACTGATTATGTCCACTTAAAACATAATATATTAAAATACTGTACATTTTGGATTACCTACAGGTAAAAATACTATGTGAATATGTGATAGCCTACTGGATGGGTTTTATTTGATTGTTAACCTGAAAGCAACAAATCTGTTTTAATGAATATGGAATAAAAAGAGTGAAAACAATCAGCACCTTTTGTTTACCAGGAACAAAGGAAATGCCAGGCCAAAGAATTAGTCTTTTCCAGAAATTTATAAGCATCTGAAAAGAAGAGCTTATAATGAATGTGCTTCTTCAGCCAGAACAAGCACACTGTGACTGCAAAGCTATCATAACACAACATACTGTACCAGTGGGAAATAAACACACATCAAGAAATCTTATTATTTCTATAAGTATGCTACAACACGAGTAATTCTAATAAGTATAACAGCGACTGCCTCCCCACAGTAACTCTGCAGGCATTCTTCTCATACAGAATGAAGTGGGATTCAAGCTTTGCCAAACTTCTTTGGGAAGATATTTAAGGAGGAGAGTCCCCTGAAATTTCTTCTCTTAGCTTACAAAAATACAGGTCACTTCTGCCACAGCTCTTCAGCCTCTCCAGTAAGTGTATACATGGAGAAAAATATTAGCAATGCTTTTGTTTCTCTGCAATACATCCTGGGTCTTGTGTAAAGGCCATTGCTTTCTCCTGTTCTTTATTTCCCTGAATGCTGCCCATGACTCCAGCTTTCTATTCAGCAGTGTAAATCATATCTAATCCCAGGGAAGTCAGTGGTTAGGATTGCTGCTTTCACTCCTAAGTAAAATCCAAATAATACCTTACTAAGTCAGTCCAATACATTAAACAGTTGCATGTAATTTCTTATGTGGTGGGAACAATTTAGACAATCCTGAGGACACAGTTACTGTCAGTGACCCTTTGGCTGGATCTTTCAGACAAGAAAGTTTCACAAAATGTCAAACTCATAAAACTGTACATAGATACAACTTATCATTGCATTTTGTTTCATAAATCATACTTAACTTGCTTCAAAAAGTATTAGGAACAGATTGTCGGTTGCAGTAAATAACTGTAGTTCAGTTACAGCCAAAGAAGGTTTTCTGATTTATGTTCATAAAGATATGACCTAGAGAAGAGTACAGTTGTTATCTCTCCATTCTAAGAAAACTCTACCCATATCTTATGTATTAATTTTTTGTGTCTTCTAAAGAGTTTTATTTTCACGTAGTGAGTAACCTGCTTCCCTGATACTGATGGTTTTATTAATTGTTTTCTCATTTTTATACTTGATTTAATTAACTTATATGAAGATTTTCATTCAACTTCTATGCTTTTTGATTATAAAAATTGTCAAGTGCTTTAACATTATCTAACTTTAAATTATTATAAAACAACTTCATGAAGAGTGACCAGCTTTCTTGCCCCAGAAAATGGGAATTGATTAACAAATAAAGAACTTATTTTCTCATAGAGGGTCAAGATCATCTTATTTCAGTTTTGAGACTTCAACCTCTCTTGGTTAGGTGCCCTGAAGTTAAATCAATAGAAAATTAAACCACCTCATTTGTATTCAGCATCTGCAGTTGAAACTAGTTCTAAGTGGCTCTAGAACATCTGCCAGCACTTCAGCTCTGGA
Organism: Chiroxiphia lanceolata; assembly: GCF_009829145.1. NCBI lineage: Eukaryota > Metazoa > Chordata > Aves > Passeriformes > Pipridae > Chiroxiphia > Chiroxiphia lanceolata. The sequence continues at coordinate 59,184,157 of NC_045641.1, forward strand.
GGAGTGTGTGGGACAGGACAGTCCTGAGAGTGTGGCTGTGATTATGGAGGATATCACTGCTCTGGGATCACAAACACAGAGAGACAGATGAGACAAGTATGTCTGCAAAGCTGTTGGTTCAGCCCGAAAAACCCCTCTGTGCTCCAGAGGCACTTTGAATTGGCAATGCTAGCAGGGCTCCAGTCTGCTCAGAAAGAAATTAAGCTGAGCAAAGTGACTGAGTTGAGAGACTGTGTAACCTACACAGTTCCAGGTAATAAAAAAAAAGAAGGAACGGATGGATTAGTGCATTTCATACTCTGTACAAATATTCCCACAAGCTTTATAAAGTAATGAGTTTGATGCTTGAATAGGCCAGTGGCTCGGAAGGCAAATCATTGCTTGGTTTATCTTGCACTCTTTTTAAAACTTGCCATGGGATCTTTAATTTCCACATGGGCAACCAAACAAATCTTTAATTTAATATGTCTTCTGAACAACTTGTCTTCTTACAGTGCAGCAGCTACCCCTACCACCCCCAGCACTGCACTGCACTATCAGCACCAAGCACGGGCACTTTCCTCTGAATCCAGGATGGTATCAGCCAGGACTAAAAGTGATAACACTAGAAATCACAAGGTACACTGACCTGGTGCTATTCTGGTTTCATACTTGTTAGCACTAAGAGAAGTTCTTGTTCTTTGTAAATTTTAATTTCAAAACGAATTGTAAATCAAAACCTTTGTTCTCAAGTTGTTGGTAGTGACAGCTCAGAAGAGCTTCATAACCACTGTCTGGTAGCTAATGGTCTTCAACTCTTACTCAGTACTCAATACAAACTTTTGATTCATCTTTCATCTAGCAATTCCTCTATCAACTTCATCAGAGACCTACTAATACTTTTAATTATATGTGTTCAGTTTTATTTGAATTTATTGCATAAAATAAGCAATTTATAATCTCAGTAATGGGAAGGAAAGGGGTTTTGATTTTACCAGGAGAGCTGAAAATGCATTTGTACTATATCTCTGCCTACCCTCTCAGAGAATCAAGATATTTTGCAATATTCTACTTTGAATAAGGTCTAGAATAAGCTTCTTAAAGACATGGTTCAGAGGATCCATGAGAAACTGCAAAGTTTCTCAGTTTCAGGGGATTTTGATCTGAAGAAACACAATAGGGATTTCAAGCACTTTCTCAGAGGTAGTTAAGCACCACATGGAAAGTAAGGATCTGAATATCCTTAGATTTTTACTCTTTTTTTTTTTTTCAGATTTTTTTTTCTGCAAAAATATCTGCCCTTTTGCAGTATTGTTTAGTTCTGCAACCTCACAAGATGGAGCTGGACAGTGACACAGAAAATCTCTGGCACTTGGCAAGACCCAATGTTTTCCTAATTGTTCCACATCAGGGGTCTTATCAGTGAAGGACCATGGGGAATGACAAGAAAGGCTCCTGATGAGGTCAGCCTTTCTCTGCCTCATTCCATTGTTGCTCTTTGTACACAAATCACACGAAGACTTCGTGACTAGAAAGTTTGGTCTTCAGTTCAAGTATAAGCCTCATGATAATAGCAAAGGCAATACAAATAATAATGCTACCCTTTCTCCAAGATTTCTCTACACCGTCTTTCTAAAGCCATCTTGCCTATTTTTTTGGTCATGGAAGGTGAGTCTTCCATTTCTGTTAGCTATCTGCTAGAACTACATGATTCTTATGACATTATCATAAGATCTTCCCAAGGTTACACCTTAACTTCATTTGCTATGCATCAGCCAGAGGTCAAGATAGCTGTACATGATGAGAAATGGCAAAAGAAAAAGATTTCTTGCAAAACACTGAATACCTTTCAGGGCAATTAAGAAGTAAAATAAGAAGTATGATGAAGAATGACAGTTATAGTGATAAGAGTAATGATGTGCCAGAAAGTAATAAAAGAGACAATCTTGAATAAAGATGAACTTGTATGACTGACAGGTAATTTCTCTATTTGTTTATCTATTTTTTTTTTATTCTCTTTCAAATTTGCTCTAAGAATTAAAGGAAGACAATAAACATAGAGCCTCTGTGGTACCAGAGACCAGAGTCACACTTTAAACCAATCAACTCTAGTTGTGAAAAGTAATACACATATCAAAAGAAAATGTTGATAAATGAAATTATTACTCCCCTTTCCCTCTTGAAAAACAGTTGCACCTCTGCTGAAAATGGACTGTGAATGTTCCTTAAGTGGAATTTTTCCTTTTCCCCAACTTTATCAGCTACATATTTTGGAAAAGTCCAGAGGGTCTATTATGGAGAGCAGGCAGATTCAGAGAATTCACAGTACCCCTTCCAAGATCTGCTAATTGTTGAAAGAATTCAAATTATCCACCAGGAGATGAAGCTGAAATTCTTTAAGAATCTATTCATTATACTTTGTCACTTCAGTCAATTAGAATAGCAATGCTATTCAGACTCTGAGCATCCTTGACACATTTTTTCATGTCCTGTGCCTGAAAATGAATACAATGAACCAACTGAGCACCAAAAGAAGGAATATGTCAGGTGGCTTGTAGCCTATATTCTTTTTTACTTATTTTCTTATGGTTTTTGCTTTTTTTGAAACATTGTTAACTAGCATTAAGGTTGAGTTCCTCTCCATATCCCATATTCCAGCCACTCATGCCCCACTCTGCATTTTTGCAGGCAATTACTTCTAAGTGCAGGTGATTGTATTTGACCCTGATGAACCACGTAACTTTTCTCCAATTAGCCAAAAACATTCTGAATTTTACCTGTCCTCTCAGTGCTCACAGGTCTCCCTGATTTGCTCTCCTCCTCCAGTGCATATGCTTTATGCCACCACTCTGTATGTGAATAAAGACAGGGATTGATATTAGGTTCAGGAGAGATTTCTGCAGAAACCTACCTGCCTGGTAATTACTCTGCAAGTACAGCTGCATATGAACTTTCAAACTTGACTGCAGTCTAGACTGTCTGCCTGAAATCCCTACCAGACTCAAAGGTACCTTTCACTTCTCCTTTAAAGAAAACCCTGTGCCTTGTCACAGTAAGTTATGGCTTGTTTTCTCCACACCACTCGTTCTTGACAGATACACGTGGGCCATTAGCCTTGTTTCCCACAACCTAAATGCTTGTGAATCCAAGGGCATTCTGATCCAAATGGCCTCTCCAAGGTCACCACTGGGGTGGAATTTAGGAAAGCCCAGGCATTAATCTGCTCTCAGACCACAGCTTTTTCAATACCCTGATTAAAGTGAAAGTTTTCAGGAGTTATATAAGAGATTGAAGACTGCTTGTTAGGTGGTGATAGGCTGAACACTGAGTGCATAATTAGCAAAGAGAAAAAAACAAATTTACTGAGCTTGAACATTTAAGCCCAATACTGAAGGATTGAACTACAAATTTTTATTTTTTTATGCATCCAAGATAAATCAAAACCAAAACGAACTACAACTGGAAGCAGGGTTTTGTCTTGCAGGATCAAGCTGTAGAAGTGACCAGCAAAGGCTTGTACAAGTCAAACAACAAATCTAGAGAGACCTTTCACAGAAAGCTATTTGAGGCTAGGATTGAAGTGAAAATTCTACAGGTCAAGAACAAATGTCATAAAAGCACCAGGACTTCGATCAATAGATCGAGCAACTGTGGAGAACACTAAAGACGGAGATGAAAAAATGGAACATCACAACCCCATCCCTGGAGGGGATATTGGTGACAGCTGGTGTCTAGACACCTTGAGAACAACTCTGGAGCCCAGACACAGGCCTCTCATGCCATGCTGTTGGAGGCATGGCCACAAGGCTCACAGTCATGACACAAAACCTATGTGAGACTGCCCTTTCTAGGGTGGTAGCTGGAGCCCAGAGGTCCTACTCAGGCACCTAGATCCCATTCTTTACTTCTGCAGTGATTGTAGGCTGAATTTCAAGAAGGCATGGATGCTTCATTCTGATTGCTGCTGAAAAACATGAGGCTGTTTGCCCAAAACTTGTGAATAAGCAAAACTTGCTAAAAGGTTTGCAGAAGAGGAGGTGGTTATGAAATTTTCCTTAAACTATCTTAAATTTATTGTCTTTCCAGAGAGATTTAAAAGTCCTTGCATTCCTTCATCAGGAAAAAGTAACACGAAGAAAAACAACTGGTAACAAAATTTCAAAGAAGAATTATTCTTAACTCACAAACACACACAAATGTTTTTTTAGTCAAAAAATAATTGTTAGGAATTTATTTTTGGTCGGGTTTAACAAGATTTAAAATTTATATATTTTAGCTTTCCTCAGCATTAGATTCAGTTTTGGTTTGTTATGACAAAGAAATCAGCCTGTTCTTTATTTTTGTCCAAGCCAGGCCTTCCATTTGCAATAAAGAAGCAGATATTGCACTCCAGCTTTGACTTTGCTGTAACTACAACAATATGTAAGTGCAGTTCTCAGAGCAACTGCCAGTGGAGAGTACATCTTGCTTTTTTTGTTGTATAATAGAGGGGCGGAAAAAAAGTGTGGATATGCTTGCACACTGAAGCTGACATGAGAAAGGCAAAGTCAACAGCAGTAAAGCACACTCTGTGGAAACAATGCTGGGCACTTTCTGTTTGAGCCATATTTTCACCCAGGATTAAAGCGGCCTCACTTCAACATTTGGCCTCTTTGGAATGAGTGTGATTTTTCTTCCGCAGCTGTTTTATCTGCCCTCTGTGCAATCTGTGCTGAAGATGTCCATGTGAGGAAGAGGGAAGAAGTGGCAGTAATTTGTTAATCAGAATTTGCTTGCAGAGCACTTTCTAATGCTTGCGTTTGCTACAGAGAGTTGTTAAAAATTTGGTTTATTACTCCAAGTTTCCAGGACTAACTCGAGCGAATAAAAAAAGTACTGAATGCAACAGTGATCTGCATTATGTCATTAGCAAGCATTTGCTTTGCAGTTGCACCAAACTGTTTTTGTCTTAGAGGAAAATATGCAGTTGGATTGTTATTTTGAAATAAGAACCACACCAAAAAGCAACCAAGAGAAAGCAGAGACAGCCATATTTTACTATAATCAATTAATAGCTGTGCATTATTTTGTGCAATGGGAAATACAAAAAGTGGTTATGATTTGTGGGCTTCCATCTACAGAGTGCCCTTCAGTGTATCAGTCCTTATTTCTGTAACTGGGACACCAAGTACAGCAAACATCTATTCATATACTTAAAGAACTACTGCTAGGAACATGTGTGTGCCCCTAGTAAGGTAAAATGCTCTCCTCATAAACACTGTTTGTGCTTTAAACAGTGAATCCACATATAAGGCACAAAAAAACCCCAAAATTAAATACCCTTTCTAATCACCCTTGCTCACACATTCATTACTTCCTGGTGATAATTATTAGCTGCAGCATCAAGAAAGGATTGTGATCATACCTGTGAATTAATTTCTAAAGACAGGTATTAATTAGAAAGCATGATGATAAGTCTATTTATACATAATTACTGTGGTTGGACATTTGGTAGTGATGGGAGAGGGAATCATAAACCAATAACCAGCAAGCTTAATTTCTTTTAAAAAGTCAGAATTTTATGTGAATTGTTACTAAAATATAAAGATCAGACTCTCAGATGGCACAATTCAATGGAATTACTGCAATTTACACTAGTCAAGCATATGGATCTATATATACTGTTAAATACACCCTTCCTGAATAACAATAGTAATTTCCCTGCAAACTCTGCAACGTCTTGCAATTAGAGCAAGAGCCCATGAGTCAGACCTCCCGAGATCTATTCTGAGCTGAGCTAGTACTGGAATCCCCGGCCTATGAACGTGTGAGGATGGATTTCAGAAACTCTGAACACCCACAAATCCTAACTGAAGTCAAGAAGAGTCAGAGTGTGAGCACCTGTGGGAAAATCAGGTCTTCAGTTCCCTACGTTTTGTTGCTGCCTGTAAATTCCATCTCCGCTGTTATCTGCCTTCTGTGGTTCACAGGTTGTCTGTTTAGGCATTTTACATGTCATTCTTTCAAATCTACTGGCTTATTCTAAAACAACTACAGAAAACAAAAAAATGGAACACATTGCCCAGGGAGGTTGTGATATCTTCTTCACTGAGACTCAGGAACTGTCTGGACACAGTCCTGTGCAATATGCTCTAGGATGAATGAATTAAACAGATAGAGTAGATTTTACCGTAGTAAGAGATCCCTTAACAGAATATAAGTGTTGTGTTCTTGTAAAGAGCAGTGAGAATTTAACAAAGGCACATAGATTTTTTTTTTTCCAAGAGCTTCAGCACTAAATGCTATTTTGAAAATGCCAGTAAAGAGTGTCTTGCTTAGGATTGGTTTTGGGAAAGTAATTTTCCCCAAAAAAGGTCCCACCAAAGCTGTTCTGAGAAAATACATAGATGGATCAGTCAGAAAACCACTACATCTTGTCAGTGAGATTCTGCATTGACATTTCAAGGGGCTTAAGTCTGTAGTTGTGCTTCATTTAGGAAGCAGTAGATAGCAAGCACTGATTTGCTTGGATAGCTATTACATATTTTTCAAGTAGCTACAAAATGAACTGGTTCAGAAACAGTTTTCTGTGTCTACCCTTGGGGGTCTGCAATGCTGCATCTGGGTCAGAAGCCGCTGGGTATCTGGTAGAGGGAGGAAAATTGAGTGTCTGGGAATTTCAAGAATCTGCTGCAGAAATAATAATAATAAAAGCCTCCAAACGTATTCCCTGACAAAATTTACTCTCTGACCTATTCTCTAATAGTCTAATAACCTTCTCTGCAAGAGCTTTCTTGTTTAAATTGCCAGATGACAAATATAGTGCAAATGAAAAAATTCCACAGATGACTTAAAAAGGCATTTTTTTCTACTAGGTGAAAACGTAGTGAGATTGAGTAAGGGGGGGGGGCAGCAAGACTTCCCAGACCTTATTTCTACCCCAGGCTCTGCAGACAACTCATTTTCTGTCTGGATCAGGACATTTATGTTTCTCACTTTATCCAGCTTCTAAAGGGAAAATCAAAAACCCTAATGCTCTCAGAGATACTTCGTGGAGCTTAGCAAATGTCAGCAAAAATTTAGAGACGGTAGGACAGCGTAAAGACAAGTCTTGCAGTTAGTAGGTGATGCACTCCAAAGTGGGACCTGGGCACTGGCCAGTGTCAGGAGGAATACAGCATGCCAACACATCCCAGTGAGTGCAAACTTTTTGTAAGATAAACCTTGTAAAAGTGTGAACATCAAGTCTATCTTGGTTCACAGGTTTTTGATTTTGAATATCCAGAAGGAAATCCTGGCTCCAGATAAGTCACAGAGATTTTCGTCATTGATCTTAATAGCACCAAATTTCAGCTCAGCCCAAATTCCTGTGACCTCCAAGTGCTCCCAGGGTGCCTGCTCACTTCCCTTTCATCCCCATATGCTGCTGAATCACAGTGGGTTAATAACTTGCCACGTGTCAACCAAAGCACAGGTCCTGATCGCCCACATAGTCTTAGCTTGTGGAAAAAATGAAGCAATTCAACTTACTCTCTAAAAGTAAAGCATTTCCTTTTTCAAAATTTGCTACTTTTCTTCATTGCTTACTCCAGTTTACTGGAAAGATTAGGCTCCAATCATGATTTTGTTTTTATCACGTAAAAGACACAGGCACAAGAAGAGCTCTTTGCTGCACAGGAGTTTGGGAAAGCCATCTTCCCTTTGCCATGGAAATACCAACAGTATTTTCCCGTTCCTAGTGCTAGGGAAAGGGTGAAACCAGGGAGTCAGTGTGCCTCTTACCCTTTCATCTGCTTGGAGATAGCGTACTCCCCCCAGTAAAGAAATACAAAGATGATGTTTAACATGTTCTTGTACTTTACCGAAAGCCAAACCATTATGACTTAGATCAGAGCAAGTGCTTGGTAAAAGTAAAAAAGATGAAATGATGGGTTTAGACAAGAATTACGTGGTATTTGACCTTTCAGTGGCATCTTTGTAAAACACTGTGTGGTAAAAATCTATCGGGGAACAATCTTCCAGATTAGCTGCTTTGACTATGGGCTTCTAGTCCAAGTACAAGCACAAAACGTATTTCAGACAATGTCAGTGGTAGTTAGAGTGTTATTCTGTGCACTGTAATTACTGTTCTCAGGTTATAGAGAAGCAAAAGGAGCAATTCCACATCAGGCAATCAGAATAAGGACACTTGAAAAGGAGCTGCACATGCAGACTTAACTCATAGCTATAAAGCAAGTGACTAAGCAATTTCCACTAATCCTTCCTATAACCATTTCTGAAAAATGAAACAAGTCTCTGAATATCTACACAGTAGGTAGCTCAGTGTCAGGATTGGCTTCAGTAGTTCTGTTTATGTGTGTAAGGTTAAGCACAACCAGTACACAGGCTGTACAGTCCCTTTGCTGTATCAAGCTGTACCTTACCACCCAATTAGGTGACTAGATTTCTGCCAGTTTTGCCAATTAAACAAATTCTTTAGTTTCTATTTAAGACAAGAATCAAAAAGTCTTTACCTCATCCTCACAGTTTGCACACCATGAACTGCCCTGCAACGACAGCTCCCACACTTTCCTACCTTTCGGGTCATGAGGGATGTATCAGTTACATTTAGTAGCATTTATAAGAAAACAGTTATTAATACCACCAGCAAGTGCAGGAGTGGAGTTGTAAAAACAGACATATCATGTAGCAGACTTTGGCACAAGGGGACATGGATCACTCCTTTATAAATTTCTTTAAGCTATAAACTACCTAAGGTGCCCACAGCTGTTGCTCTGAACCTTATCAATATTTAAAGCAGTGCTCACAGGTGCAGTCATGAGCTCTACCCCTCTTTAGAGAGATTCCTTTCCTTTATTTGCCTGTGGGTTTTAACACAACTCTCCAAGATAGCCGAGATCCACTCTAGGTAACAGCAGCAGCAGCACTTTTCCCTCCAGCATGTCAAATCTCAGCCTTCTTCACCTCCCTTCATTCCCCCACCAGCCGCCCTGGCAGGCAGCATTAATGAGCCAGTCAATTGTATGAAGGTGACCATACCTGTCTGCAAATCCCACCAGCATTTGCTCCCTGGAACTGAAGAACAGCAGTTGGCAGAAGGGAAAAGATCTCCTGAGCTAGTTGTGATATAAAGGACAGAGCTTAATGATGAAAGATGCAGAGTCCTTGAAGGGATTTGCTACATACAGTGGTTATTCAGTTCAGCTGCTGTTCATTGTATTGGAAACAGCTGTCATAATATTTTATTCACTTCAAAAGTACATAATGATTAAAACCTTTTGGTAATTAGGAGATTCAGCTAGAGGCAGTAAACCAGGTGATCTACACTGCAATTAGAAATGAGAAAGGTAGTGCTCTCCTTTGCTCCTTTTATGCAAAGCAGTGATCAGAATTACTCAGTATTTTGCTTTCTCTACGGAACAGATTGTGCAACAGAGCGGGTGGGTTTTGGCCCCAGCAAGGAGGGATGTAGGTGCTATTTTTCGAAACTTAAAGGACATGGGTTGGGCATCCTCAGCCAGTTCAAAACAGAGGTTTTCTTCTGCTGAAGGCAATAAAGCAGTATCAACGTTCCCCAGCAAAGGATTTGTCTTAGCAGGTGCAAGCTGAAAGTTGGATTAGAAGAGGCACATGGAGTTTGCAAAGATGTAGAGGACTGCAAAAGGTGAGGGACAGTGAAGAATAAACCTTTAGTCTAAGGGATGTTTGAAAATAATGCTTTAATACAGCTTCTCTCTGTCCAATGCAAAATAATTTACCTGTAGCCATTTGTAGGGGTCTTAAATACAGCTGTAAGAGAATTTCTAAACTCAGTGGAAGCAAAGCCTCTGAGACTGACAAATAACAAGATTTGTCTCAAAATCTCTTCTATAACCCAATTTTTTAACCCCTTGATCTTAGAGTATAGGAGTATTAGTGATAATAGAAGTTGCAAAAAATGTTACCTTTATCCTAAAGTTGAATTATAGAATCTTCCTAGAAATTAAGTCCCAAGAAAATCCCTTAGATGTATTGAATAATGAAAAATAATAGAAGAATTTTTTATGTAAGTGTAGAAGTCATGTTTCTTAAAAGAAAAAAAAAGCTGAAAATGCTATTTTTATGGCAATATTCTAGAGAATGTATTGCAAATGATGTGGCTTATCTGATGGACACAGAAAAGTTTGAAAACAGTTATCAGTATCAGAGTTAAGTGCTTTATAATCCAGCTGGGAAGGCTTGTTACCTGTGAGTTGAAAGGTTGTGTTTAAATCTGAATTCCATATTTTTATTAAGCTGCATAACCAAACAGACATCATGATTACAAAATTGGAGGTGAATGATAAGCTGCAAAAGGTTGTCAACACCTGGGAGGATAAAATTCAAACTCAAAAGTAGCTGGAGATATTAGCTTAAAATTAGCATAAAAAAATCAACAAAAACAAGTGCTCAATATTCAAGAAGTATTAATGCATGAGCAGAAATGGAGAAATCCTGTTTAGACAGAAAAAAATAATACAGGGCTTTTAATGAATTCTGAACCGGAGTCAACAAAATGATGCTGTGATAGAGAAACGAATCATCATTCTGAGATGCATGAATAAAAAATAATTAATGGACTCCTGACAGTAGTATGGAGGCTTCAGCAAGATTATGATGCTCTCTTTGGGGCATTGTTATTATAAAAGCTGTAGACAAACTGGAGGGATTTTTGAGGAGACTGAAAAAATCTTATAAGCAGTTCAGCAGCCATAGCCTCTGAGAAAAAACAGAAAGGATTGTGTGTGTTTGACTCAGGAAGCAGCAAAATTCTGAGGCTGGAGGGAAAGAAAAGGGTTTTTTTAAATCCATAAAGATTGTTATAAAGATGTCTATGATTGACTTGTTGTCTTTATCCACTGGAAAATGTATTTGTTACAGAGTAGAGAACCTGGAAGCTAACCCTTGCTGAAAACAGATTCTTCTTTCATTTGGAAGTTTATACACCAGAAAAAACTGAGTTAGAGCTGTTTGGGAAGCAGAGAAACATTCTCAAAGTTTTTAATTTACTTTCTTCTTCTCCTGCTTATATTCCAGTGAGAATTTTCACTAAAAATCAAAACATTAAATAAAAAATTAACCCCCAACCCCCTTTTATCTCTATTAGAACTATGTGAAGACAGAATAAAACTAAAAAGATTAACCAGAAATCAAAGTATTCATTGGTCAAAAGACTTTGCAATGTTGCCCTGTCACATGAAAAATTATAATTCCCCTCCAGTCTCATTGAAGTAGATAAAAATAGAAAGTGTGAGGGTAGGAGGAGCATAAGGGAATCCAACTTTTGCCTCTAGGTTTGAAAAATAAATGAGAGAAGTAGCTCATTTCTATTATTAGCCACTCAAGGCTGCCAAAGGCAAACTTTTAGCAGACTTTGTATCAGTGGAAAATCCATTTATAACTTGCTTTGATTTTTTTTCCCATTTCCACACTAGGACGAGAAAATTATAAGCTATAGCTACATCGTAAAATCAGAAAAATTATATTAGAGGGAATTCCTGTAACAAATTGCCACATATTTGGAGATATACTGTTTTTCTCACTCAGGCTTCTCAGACTTTCAAATACACTTATGACACAAATAGAAAACAATTTCTCTGGCCCTTTATTTAAATATCTGAAGTCATACACAGGGTTGGGGAAGACAAACTTTAATCCCATTAATGCAAGTAATTGAGGGTCTGCTCTGGCACATTCCCCTCAATGGATGACTCTGATGTGTAACTGCTTCTGATGAGGGTGATTATAGGTGTGATGCAGGATCAGAAACCCACATCATCCAGGGAGCTGATAGACAGGATCTGTAGGGATCTGTTTTGTGGTTCACACCACTGAATTCCTTCCCTTTTATTCCTTGCACGGGAAAGGGACCACTTTCTTTTGTTTTGTTACATTCTCTAGAAGAAAGACAACTGCTTTACAGGAATAATGTTTCTTTCAATTAAATTGTATTTTCCAATAAAAATGGCTTTTATGCAAAAGTTTCAACACACTCTAATAATAACACTTAGTCTGGAAAAAGCACTTTTATTTTGTCAAAACACTGCTAATTAACCTCCCCACATGTCTTTAAGACTGTCAGCTCTATCTAACAGACAGCACAGTGAAAACATTAAATAAGTTGCTTGCTGAAACCCACAGAGTGAAATAGTGGAAGAATTGAGTTTATATGTGAAGTCTTCACAGTCCTTTTTCCTTTAAGCAGAACTTCAATATGAAACAACATGTTTAACCCTAGTGATAGCATTCAGTATTCAGTACAGTATTCTGCAATAGAAGGTCTTTACATCTGGGATTATTGAGAAGTGTAAGGCCTTTTTGCCTGGAAAAGTGGGACATAAGAGTGGAAAGGTTGCTACAGAAAAAGCACGGGTGATTCCAGCATGTCATCTTTCGTATTTAAGCACAGTAAGTGACATTTCCTGAGAGCACTCCCCAAACTGCGCGGTCGGTGTATTGTGTGAGAAATCATCGCTACACAGGGGACAAAGAGGAGCTCTCCCGTGTCCTATTGTGCATGGATGACGTGACAGTGTTTGAACAAATTATTTATAGACTACATGATAAACCCAAAGCTTTCTCCAGCATCTGGGCTGAACTCCAGTTCTGCCGTGATGGTTAAGAGGAATTATCTCTGACAGGCCCTGAACCACAATGCAGGCAGTGATTGGTTGATACATGCAAGATACATCCATTGTACAAGATCAACCATAAGCCTCAGGGTTGCACGAGTATCTACACAGAGGGACAGAAAAGATGAGCAGTTTTCCCTTTTCTGATGTTCATTTAAAGTAATACTTCTCTGTGCTCAAGAGAAAAGATACATTAAACAGCATCTTTACTGATGATAGGCACAAATTCACTTATATTGTCAAGACTGGGATGTATTTCCAAAGGTTTTATGAAAGCTGGCACTTCTATTCTGCAGTAAATTCTAGAATGTGACTTTTACATAGGACAGAAATATCATGCTGAAATGAGGAGTCTAGCTATTTACTCTGTCAGGATGTAACTCAGCTCTGAAAAGCCAGTGACTGCACAGAAGCTCCCTAGAAAGATTTCACATAGGAGCTCTGTGGCTCCAGGATCCCCAGGTATAAGGGAATGAATGAGCAGAGTACTAAAGAAAGATATAAAAATGAGTACAATACAAATAATAGATGGCATTAGAAATCTTCCAGGCCAGTCTAGTAAAGTTTTAGAGTCACTTTGTAATTATTTGGTTTGCTTAATAGTCTTTTCTTTTGTTATAAAATAGTTTCGGTGCAGTATAATGGAAATAAAGGGTCCTTTTGAAATACCTTTTATAGATTTCTTTAAAGCTAGCAGAATTTTGGATTCACCTGATTTCCACTAGAATTTTATTTTCTAGCAGGTTCCTCTCAGCAGAAAAAGCTTTAGTATCAATCCTAAAATAAATAGTTTTAGTAAAACTGGGTTAGCATTTCCTGACAGAGTGCTTTTTGTCAGAAAATGCTGATTTAATTCAGGTAAAACCCTGTGTAGGAATGTGACTATTTCAATGAAGTGTCCTCAGGAAAGAATTGCCACGGTTGAAGATAATGTTTCTAGTAACAAATCAAAGAGTGAGAGACTCGAGATACAACTGCCAACAGTCTACTATTTAGACTGTTCTGAAATTTCGGTGATTCATTTTCAAGACCTGCAATTCTCCCACCTCCAAGCGACTGACAAAACAAGACTGGATAGTCCCCCTTTCAGTCATTTTTGCTGAAGCAATTATATTTTTAAAAATGCTTTAACATTCATCGATTTGGAGAAAGACTGGTTTCATGTCTGAGTGAATGGGGCACTCAGTAGGCCTACTGTGGATCTGGTTTCCTGGTCTGATTCTCAGCAGTGAACTGAAAGCTTTCCTTTTAATTTTTTTTTTTTCAAATTTTATTCCATGTAAAAAAAACAAAGAAGGAATATTCTGCCTGCTGCCAAAAGTCAGATGATCCCTTCCTCCATTTTATATGTTTGCATGCCAGCACTATCAAGGGAGCTGCATGCTGAACTGGGCTGCATCTTCTTTGATGCACCAACCTGGAGCAAAGGTTGCTTGCTTCTGAATTCCATCTCCTTTTTATCTTTTCATGCTGAAATGCCTTGCTAGCTGTGTGCCTGTGAAGACACAAGTGAGTGGACACAAATGAGGAATGACACCTACGGAAAGTGGGAACTACTAATGAAGTTCTAGCAATTATATAATTTATTTTGTGTGACATTAGTTGAGTGTCTCTTGCATTGCATTAGTGGGCCAGAGAGCTGGCTCTTCCACAGTTGCATGGTGGAACTCAGCTTCTGAACGAAGTTGGCTTTGCTTGGTCATCTCTGGGCTTCTTGGAGATAAAGCACATCAGTGTATATATTTTTCTCAGTTAGGCAATTTTTCCCGCTTCTAATATCACATGTCACAAAATCGTAGTAGCAGTTGTCAGTTATGAGATTAAAAGATGGAGTGCATATGGATATACCTTCTGCTGACTGCAGGAACTTTTATGCCATGTTAAGGCTTCTTTGAATTTAATGATTTTGTAAGTGAACAACCTCTACAGGCAGTGCCTAAATAATGATACAAATGGCTTTCAATTTCCTGGGAAAAGCTTGCATAGCATCCTTGCTTCCTCCTGGAGCCTTTTAAAAGACATCTTGCTACACATACTAACGGAAAGCAGAATAAAACCCTATTGTAAAAGACACGGAGGTGTGGTGGCTCTTTTTAGTACCCTCAGTAAATGATGTAATAGCAAACACAAACAGAAAACTGTGTCTCTGCAGGATGCATCAGCACAATATCTGCTTGCTCACTGACTGCCTTGCCAGTCTGCTGGATGTGAAGCAGGTTGGAACCATATCTTTAGTGTGAAGGGAGAGAATAGAAGAAGCCACAGGCATGGGAGGCCATTTAACAGCTGAAGCCAAACCCCTCTTCCCAGGAAGGGTATGACTGCGGGACAACCCTTAAAATTATTAAATTTAGTCAGTTTGTGTCTAAGATGTGCATGGCAAATAGATGGTTGTTTCCTCCTTCCCTGGAGAGAGGAGGAGGGTAGGGTAGGAGGGCCCATCATTTGAGCCCACCGAGGGAGCTCGGAACCACTGCTGCACAGAGATACAAACGCAGGGAATACTTTATCCTTGTTCCTCACTGACAAAGAGTAGGAAACCCTGCAGAGCAGCACTACCTCTCAGTGTCAGAAACATTCAAACTTCCCTCTTGCCCTAGCTGCAAAGTCATCACAAGTTTGGAAGGCTTCCTCCAAGTCTCAAAACAAAGTTTTGGAACCAGTGATGTAGACTATCACTATTTATACCATATAAATATTTTTCTCCCTGCAGAAAAATGTTGATGCTGAACCTTTGTTTTAAGAGGTATTTATTGTTTCAAATTTTACAGATATGTTGGTGTTACCCTGGGTTTTGAGTGTATGTGGCTCTGACAAAGTGGAATTCAATTTTCAAGAAACTCTGACAGGTACATGGGCCATTGGAGCCTGTCTGGGAATGAAGTCCATGCTGCACCTCCAGAACTGGTCCTAAATGTCAGAACTTCTTTACTAATCCAAGTCTGAGAAATATCCTTGCATTAATTTTTTTTTTAATGTTTTAAAATTACTTGAGAGATACTTGAGAGATGAAAGGAGACTGCTCCTACTTTTTTTATTATTTACTTTTCTATAAGATTTTTACTGCATTTGTTTAGTCTACAGCATGATACATGTACCATACACTTGAAAACCTATGCCATCTCACTTTTTTTAGCCTCAGTGGAGAGGCATTAGTGGCTGTGTCAAGTTTTTCCAGAGTATATGCTTATGTGGGTTTAATAGATGTCAGGGCCAGGAAAGCACATCACAGTCTGCAAGTCTGACCTCCTCCTAACACAGGCCATTGGATTGCTTTTTATTAATTCCCACTTCACATCCAGTAGCTGTCCTTGAGCTTGAACATCTCTTTGAGGGGAAAATCAAATATTCCTATATACATTTTCAGTGATGCAGAATGTATTACCTGCCTGGATACATTGCTACAGTGACTGAATGTTTCTGCTGTTAAAAATAGCATTTTTGCTCTTGCCTGAATCTTCCTTGTTACACTGAAGAGAAAGAAGATATTCCTTGCTTTTGGATGAAGCATAAGAAAAAAAAAAGTACTAGAAATCCCAAATTGCAACTAATTTTGATCTGTTCCCCAAGCATGTAGATTGTAAACAACTCACTCATAGCTGGTTTTTGGTGACCTAAGTAGATTAAATTCTTAAGACACGCAACTAGCTCATTATTTTTCTCAATATCCTCTGAACCCTCTCCAGGCACTTAAATTCCCATTTTAAAGGACAGGCTGTAACAAGATGTGGTATTCCAATAATAACCATTTCAGTGTTAATTTCAAGAGAGAATGTAAATTCCCATATTCAGCACATTCCCAGTTGCACATTTAAAGAAAATGATAACCATTTTGACCACTCTTTTTGCATTGGGAACTATAATTCTCCACCATAAACCTCAAGTTTTCATCAGTGTTTCCTACAATAAGATCTATTATTCTGCAATTATGTCTTGTATCCTTACTTTATGAGATGTGAGTTTTATGCTTGGACATAATCTAAGAAATTTTATTCCTTTACAATTTTTTGCCTAGTCATGGTGAACTTTGTATTGCTTTATGTTCTATTGCTGACTTCTCTTGGGCATTATTTTATTTTTCTTTCATCTTACTCACCTGAACACTTTATTAGCATGATTTACAGGCATCTTTCAAGATTATGACAGAAGATTAATTTATGTAAATATGAGAAAAAATGTTAAATGTGCTCAGCTATGAGCTCAGCCCTATGGGATCACAGTAGGCACAGCAACTCAGCAACCTTACCTGTTTCTAAGAATATTTTAGAACTCTTTTTTAAGCATTTTTTGAAATATTTACAATCTACTCTGTTGATTTTACACTATTTCAATTGATTAATCAAGAAGTCATCAGACACCAAGTTACATGTTTTCCTTCTGCCTGGGTGTGTTACATCAACACTTTTGCTTTTGCTCTCTGACTTCATAGTGCTGTCAAAACATACCCAGTCAGTTTGATGAATCTTTTCTTCTGTAAACTCTACTTTCTTTATCAATCAGGATCCCTTACTAGTCATTCCATTATTTTGTCAATGGTTCCTATCAGACTAAGGAGATCTATAATTGCTCATGTCATGCTGTTTCTTTTAAATAATTGCACAATGCTATCCCACTTCCAAACTACTGAAAATACCTCTGTGCTGTTAGAGTTGCTAAAAAAAAACCATGGCAATGGTGATGACAGTTCCTGGGTCAACACTGAGAACAAAAGAAATGATGGACATTCACAAGGAAATGGGAGGTACAGCAAAGTGCAGACAACACTTTATTACCTTTTTACAATTTTTCTCTCTCTCCCTAATGTTTTCTCCTCCCTACCCTTTTGTCTCTTTTTACTTTCTTTTGGTGAGGCAATGGTACAATTTTCCCTTTCCAACAGCTTTTTATCCTTTTTTACTTTCCCTTTTTTTAAATTAAGAAATAAAAAATCTTTTGTGAGGCCTTAATTCTGAGGCCTTAATTTCCTTTGAATCTTTTCCTTTTTATTTGCTGCTATGATTTCTCTTCCTCCTATTCTGTTCCTTTCTTTGGCAGTGTCATACAGAAAGTCTCTGTCTCTCTAATCCCTTTACTTTCTTCTTCCACATTCCATGCTTTGTTGCCTCTTTCAGTCTTTCTTTATCCTTCCAAATAAACACCTCATTCAAAGATTTCTGTGCAAGGGAAGTAATTCACTCATTATCTGATTCTTTCCCTTCCTGATTATGCCAGTTCCGAGTAGAACATTTTCATGCTTTTTTTTTCACTCATTTTCAGTACTTTTTTTTAAACACTATCCTTCTTCGAGAGAGTGTTTGAAATAAGCATATATTAATGTGGATAAAAAGCCAACAGTTTCTGGCAACTGAGATCATCTTTGACCTCCTGAAGTTGGAGGTCTCAGGTGGGGTCTCACAAGAGCAGAGCAGAGGGACAGAATCCCCTCCCTTGACCTGCTGCCCACACTGCTTTTGATGCAGCCCAGGATATGGTTGGCATTCTGAGCATCAAGCATGCATTACCAGGTCTTGCTGACCTTCTTGTCAACCACAACATCCAAGTCCTTCTTCTCAGGTCTGCTGTCAATCCATTCTCCACTCAGCCTGTGTCTATGCTTGCAGTACCTTGCACTTGGCCTTGTTGAACTTCACAAGGTTTAGATGGGCTCACCTCTCAAGCCTGTCAAGGTTCCTCTGGATGGCATCCCTTCATTCCAGCATGTTGACTGCACCACATAGCTTTATATCATCATCAGACTTGCTGAGGGTGCACTCAATCCCACTGTCAGGGTTGCTAACAGATACATATAACAGTGATGGTCCTAATACCTATCCCTGAGGATTGCCATTCATCACTGCTTTCTCCTTTGATATCAAGATGTTGACCACAATTCTTTGAGTGCAACCAGTCAGCCAAATTCTTATCCATTGAGTGGTCCACCTGTGAAATCCATTTATCTCCAATTTAGGGACAAATATGTTGTGTGGGACAGTGTAAAATGCTCTGCACTAGTCCAGGTACTTCTCAGTGTTTTAGATAACAAGAAACCCACTCTCTGATTTTTTTTTCCAAAACAAGTAGAACATAAAACAGTAAAACAGACTCTCTTTTTTTTTTTTTTTATGCATCATCATTCAGATTCATTATTTATCACAGAATTGTAGAATATGCTGAGTTGAAAGGGACACATCAGGATCATCGAGACCAACTCTTGGCCCTGTGCGGGACATCCCAAAAGTCACACCACGTACCTGAGAGCACTGTCCAACATTTCTTGGACTCAAATAGGCTTGGTGCTGTGACCATTTCCCTGGGGAACCTGTTCCAGTGCCCAACCACCCTCTGGGTGAAAAACATTTTGCTGATAGTCAACCTAAACCTCCCCTGACTCAGCTTCATGCCGTTTTTGCTCAAGCCCTGTCACTGATCATGAAAGCGATCAGTGCCTGCCCCTCCACTTTCCCTCTTGAGGATGTTGTTCACCTCTAAATAACTTAATTAAATGCAGATATTATCTCATTAATATGGTGAATTATGCCTATATTTGCTTGCTTACTCCTTATAATAAAATACATTAAAAGATGAATGGACTGTCTTTGTCCCATCAAAATGAAGCAAGACTCCTGTGCTCTGTGAGCACAGGCAATTTTAAGCAAGTAATCTCCAGCTCAAGTGAGGGTTCTTATAGTCTTGGATAAGGAATCTGTGAGTCACATAGGTCTCTTTGCAGATTAATCCCCACAAAAGATACTGTGAGCAAATCACCTAATGCTGAGGTCACGGCTGCAAGGGCAACAGCCCAGTGAAATGTCTTTTTTCAGACCCTGCTCATATTCACTTCAATTTTAGTAATGTTCTTGCTGTTAAAATTACCCTGTCAAGTAATCTGGAAGGGTGAAAAATCCAGCCGACCTGAATCATTAGTCCTGTCTGTAAAATCAGTCAGTCTTGTTTTCTGCACACTTATGGGTGCACAGATCTGGTGTCATCACCCTTTCGCTCCACCATGGCACTGAAAAGCCGTACTGTCATTGTACACACACCCACAGAACAAGTGGCAGCCAGATAAACATATGCCCTGTTCTCTGTTATTGCCTATGTAAAGCGGCTCTGATGACAAAATGGGAAAAAAGAGCTATTTGCTCCACTGTCTAATCAGGAAACTGCTCTTTTAATGAATGTATTGTTCAGCTCAGAGTGCTTCTATTGAAATGAATTTGTTAGCCCCAGTAACGCTGTCGCTCATCATGCAAATCAAATGGTGTTTTCCTTAGCTTCTGCCAGTTATAAAATACCCGTGCTTGTCAAATGCAAAGATAAATTACCCTGCCTTGCCTCTGGTCTTATTTATAGAACAAGGGAGTGAGTTACTGTAGCCCTCAGGACTGCCAGCTCTATGTTGAACATCAGTGTCATTTCTCTGTGTTATAGGTTAAGCCAGATATTCAGGTGGAAATAAAGTAAAATGCCAATTTACTTTAAGATTCTTGAGAATGAGGCTTCAGCTGAATATCTCATTTAAAGAAAACTTTGGTGCACCTGGAAAGAAGGGAATCTCTAATAGGAAGAAGATTCCCAGCTTGAGTTTGGTAGGTGTTTAGATAAATAGGATAAATCATTCTGAATCTGTGTCTATCCACTGACAGTAACCAAGATTTAGGCAACTTTATCAATGAACAAGATTTAATTTTGATGTAGCAGAAGTTATGTGCAGCAAATATTCAACAGTTTTGTATCTCCCACAGTCCTTTTGGGTAGAAGTGCAATGCAGACAAATGCACCTCTCATGGGTGCTCTATTCCACTACAGATACCTGAGACATGGAAATGGTCAAGTGAAAGGACAGAACAATAAGATCTTGTTTTTGGGAAGTACTCTTGATTGCCATTGCCAAAGATGAAAAGAAAAAGTTATGATTAAAAATCCATGAGGTTCCTGAGAGTTGTTTTTATTTAATTTAGTAAATTTCAGAACAGTCTCAATGGTGGTTTTCATACAGCAAATAAAGAATATGAGCTCCTCAGTATATAGTGGATTTCCACACTCTCCTGTACAGTGTTAAGACCCTTTCATTCTGAATAGGGCAAACATAATTTAAATTGACACCTTTCTACCAAGGTAAAATGTATGTGTCATCCTTCCTATGTTTGCAGGTTGGGATGTTCTTGGAACAGGCACAGTTCTCTTTAAATATTTAAGAACCTCTTGAAACACATAATGTGATGCCGTAGATTAATATTTGTCTTTAAATCCCTTTCCTAAGAAAGGAGGGGCTACTAGAAATTCAGAAAACACTGAAAGATCCCACAGCAAAGCACTACTCCATCAAAGAGAATTAATTTATGGCCAAATAGAGAAACTGTCATTGGACCTGCAGCCTCCAGTTTCAAAGCCAACATAGAATAAGATGTGCAAAAAGAGTAAAACATGGAAACTTTTAGTTGCAACTCTGAGGTGCTTAAAAGCGAGGTGAGTTAACACAAACCAGTCTCTGTGCACCATGCAGCTGTGGAAATGTGAGATAAGGCTGGTGGGTGATGAAGAGCTTTCAGGTCATTGAACAACTGCTTGTGCTTAAATTCCTACCATGGGGAATGATCTGGCAAGAATTACAACAGGAATTTGTAATTACATACTTTGGTAGTGTGGTTAGGGGCTGCAGAATGGATAAAACCAGCTAGTGAAATGCTAGTTTTGGCCTGGTCCCCTGATAATGTTTTAGATGTAGGTTCATCCTTCATTTGAGGAGATTTGACAAAGGCATTTCCTTTCCTGCTGTGGACTGACAGAGCCTTTGCATGCTGTTGGCTCCCTTTGACTCAAATGGAAAAATGTCATTGAGTTACTTAACACCATTCCCATCCAGAGGTCCCTGGACTTACTCCTATGTCTCTATTCCAACTACTGTCCTTGCCTAGTAGCATTCCCTGGTGGAGACATGCAGCCTTCATACTCCTGCATCACAGCTGAATGGTAGAAAAAGAGACTACAAAGATAATGTCCTCATTGCCAACCGAATGTTGCACATGAAGGAAACACTTTGAAGTACACCAAAACCACTTCTTGGAGAGATACTGAGATCAGACAGTGGCATGAAAGGCCCCTTGCATGGGGTAGAAGTACAATGAAGAACTGGGATCGCAGTTCATTATATCCAGTCTGAATGTCTGATATATCTGCCTTTTATCAACTCTGTTTCTCAGTCCACTACGCAGCCCTTGGGCCAGTGAAACTTTCTGGGTGAAAATCCAGTAGGAGCTGGCAGGTTTCAAAGAAAAATGCATGCTTTTTGAAAAACTGTAGGGATTAGGACTTCAGGGACAAGTAGAAGTAGAGTCTGTATTTAGTCCTGATGCCATGCAAGACTTCAGTTACATGACTGATAAGAAGTGGAATTAATGCAGCTCTGAAATGCAGAAGTACCTTGCAAGAAAATGAAAGAAAAAGATAGAGATACAAGAAGATAATTTCAGTATCTGCAAGAATGAACACCAGAAAATTAAAGCCAGAAACAGCAGCTGGCTTGAAACTTAAATTTGAGAATTCAACACCTTGCTTTATTCTGCCACCTCTAAATTAAGTGCCAGGATTACTTAGCTATCCATTCGTAGGAGATGATGTTTTGTAATAATTATGTATACAGCTGCCCTGGGTATGTTATCAGGAGAGCTAACAAAACTGGCTATCAGAGCTTAATCTCTTCCAGATATTACCCACTAGATCTTTCAAATCTTACATCTTTGTCACTTGTTTTGAGCCTGCCATGACATTAAGTATATATCAGAAGTAGCTGAAAGCAAAACACCCCAAATATTTAAAGTGGTGGTTTTCTTCTCTCTAAATTTGAATCTGGAGTTAATGGCTTTATGCAAACAGCTCCTTCATTTTTTTTGCACAGCTGTGCTGCATAAGACCAGGAATGCCAGATATCCACTGTGGCTTCTCTTCTAGAAATCACATGAGAGAATTCTTACTATTACTGAAGACCAGGTAGTTGCAGGAATTACTCCTAAATTAGATTGAGACCTTTCAAAAGTGAGCTGTACTGAACCAAAAATTTAAAAAGGGAGTGAAGGCAGTTAGGCAATGAAAATTATGTACCTCTATATTAAAGAGCCTATCGTGACCAAAATCCCCCATTTTGTGCATTATATTACTCCAAGTCTACCGAGAGTGCTGTTCCTGACAGTGTTTGATACAGAGTGTTTTTAAAATACTACACACCTTCCAGTTTCACAGCACCTACTGATGCAACTGAGTATTAATCAGAAGCTCATTTACTCAGCAGACAGGAAATCACCCGGTCATCAAGTACAATTTCTTATCTGCTTCCTTCTCTCACATTTTTATTGCTTTATTGCTTTTTTTCCTATTAATATAAAGTGGGATCCAAAGGGAGGCAGATCTGGATCACTCCAAAGGTGTGCACAAATATTGGAGTACTGCAGAATATGGATGAGTATACAGAAAGGAGAAAGTAATCCCTCCACTACTTCTTTGAGCTTTAGCAAATCTGACAGTATCAGCCGTGAGGCTTCCTTGCATGGTAGTGGTGCTTTAAGGACATGAATACTATTTGTAAAACTTGGAGGTCATTCCAACGGTTTTCTTCAGACGTCATGGACCTGACTTAAACCACATTTATTGCTATGATGACTTTGTCGTTCATATTACCCTTTCTGAAAAAAAGAAAAGAAAAGAAAAAGAATCTCTGACTAAACCACAGCCCAGAATAGTGTTTGTAAGAATAATGAGATCACTGTTTTCCTGACTCATCTCAGATAAATGGGCTGCTGGAGAGAAGAGTCTGTGCTGCACTCCAACCAGTCAAGCGTC
This sequence comes from Chiroxiphia lanceolata, assembly GCF_009829145.1. Classification (NCBI taxonomy): domain Eukaryota; kingdom Metazoa; phylum Chordata; class Aves; order Passeriformes; family Pipridae; genus Chiroxiphia; species Chiroxiphia lanceolata. Next base: position 59,207,580 of record NC_045641.1, read on the forward strand.
ATCTACAGTGATTCAGACTTCAGATAATTAGCTTGGTGTAATTATTTCAGGAATCCCCACGTTGGGACTATTAAAGATGACAAGTTAACTACATGAGCCTGACAGGCAGGATCACCAGAATCTGCAATCCTCCAACAACATATGTTAGTCTCTATTAAGGAAGCCTAGATACTGAGCACTCAGTACCAGGAAGGGATGGAAGCACTCCCACTGGCTTTCTCTATTATTCTGCCCTGGAATAACTCATTTGCAAGCACTTGCATGGGACAATATGGAAAGGAAAGTTTTTAAAACATTTTCCCTGTGCCGACACTCTAGATGTTGTAGCAGGGTTCAAGCCATGGGGAGCTCAGTGTTCACTGTCATGAACCACAATCCTCAATAGGTCTTCATAATAACATTTTCTGAACCTCTCTGATGTAATTAATACATGCTTGTGAGGAAAAGACTCAGGAAGGAGAGAGAATCTGTATTTTCTCCACTGATATTAATATCAACTGTTTCAAGACAGATCACAAACCTCCAAATGATGTGAGACTCAGAGTCATCTTTGAAAATAATTTTTACTTTAAAATCCTACGTTTTCTATCTGAATTTAAGGGAAAAAACATTTTTGACCTTTCTTTGTCTGAGTTTATTCATAGGGGAAAAAAAGAGAGAGAATTCCTATATTCTTTCAAAAATCTGAAAAATTTCCAAAGGCATCTAAGCTGCAAGGAAAATAAAGCCATTGAGGGTTAAGTTCTTAGGCTGTAAATGAATTCTAAAAATTTATCAGACAGCATTAAGCAGATGTTTTTCAAGCATAACAGTATTTTCTGAATAGAAAAGCTATGCAGTCCTAAATGGTAATTCACTTTTTTTCCCTCTGTGATTGATGTTTTCTGTTTACTCAACTGTCATGGAAACAGAGCATCTGTGATTCTGAGGACAGCTAACTGTCACTCTATGCTGTCTTATTAGAGGGAATCCTACAACCCAGAATTCAGATGACCCTTGGGGAGAGACAGGGAATTGTAGCCTCTGTAGGCTTCAGGTTGGCAAAGGTTTTTGTGTTGATTTTAAGAAAGATGCTAGAGGTATAGGAGAAATGTAAAATAAAAGGTTCTGTGTCAGACTGGGAAGATAAAATCTGATCTCTCCCAAGTGATCAGAGAAAGCAGTCAAAGGGTCTTTGCCCTACATGAAGACAGAAAGCTGATAAACAGAAACATCTGTAATATGTATTTAAGGAAAGAGGTTAAAGGTCCCTCAGATAAAATACTAAGAGTTGTTTCTTGTACATTTGGAGTCAAATAGAAGGTACAATATTCAAGCAGGATGTGTGCTCATCTTATGCAAGATCAGAAGGTCAGTTTTCTACAAAAATTTTCCATATTTATTGAGGATAAAATACTTCCATTTTCATGATGTAACTGAACAAAGGTTCTCTGAAGTGGGATAGACCAGAGGAACTCTTGGTGACACCACTGTTCCAAATGAGCTCTTTTCCTGAACCTGTGTACGTCTCAGGTCACTCATGTGGCAGGAGCAGAACATTCTGCAGACAAGGCTTCCTTCAGCACACTTCTTGGCTATAATCCCAATGCCTGCTCACTACCTGCTCACTGACACCCAAAGCAGGATTAACAGGGGGTCATTTGACAGGAACAGCAAGGACATGGAGAAATACATCCCAGGTTGTTGAGGGTGAGTGGATAATTTCCTTAGCGTTACTCCAAGGAAAAAGACACTGAGTTTCTGTAAGGTTGGTCCAGCAAAGTGGCAAAAGAATAGCTGACACACCCACTTCAAATCCTACAAGTATTTTTAGGGGAACATCTGATTATCTGCCTCATTCTCCATTGAGAACCAGTAGCAGTCCATTGAGACAGCTTCTACAGAAAGAAAATTCTCTGTCTAGTCCGGGGGTCCTTTGGCCGTCCAGAAAATAAGTACTTCCCAATGTGCCTAAACAAGATAAAAACCATTCCAGCCTATATCACAGCCTGTAAAAGGATGGGAAAGGATGGTGGTACAGTGTTTGGACTATGGATGAAGGCCTGGAGCCTAAATATTAGTAAAGATCTGCACTTAAAATCTACCAGTGACTTAAGAAGAAGTTTCAGACAGAAGTGATATTTCATCAACAGGAGACAGTGCTATTTAATATGCTTTTTCCAGACTGAATTTTACCCTGGAAATCTCTCCTGAGCCTTTCACAGACAGTTGTTGAAGAAAAGAAAAAACATTTGACTATAAATATTAATCAGTCTGTTATCAGTTTAATATGCTTAAAATCTTCATGGAGTACTTAGAGGAGGACAGCTACTGTGCTGGAGTGTTTTTAAAAAGGAAAATGTTGAAGCTCAGGAAGGTGAATAATGCCATGACATTTCTGTGGCTAAATAACTGATCTGGAGGGGGTATGTTTTCATTTTTCTCCTCAAATATTTAAAGTCTGCTTTTCCTAAATGAAGTTTTCACTAGAAATTTTTTCCCAAAGGCTGTGAAAAATAAAACCGATTATGTTTTTTAGTACTTTGTGATCCATAGGTGGAAATAAAGTTGGAAAAAACTAATTTAATTAACTATTATAAATTGTTCTTTCTTCTCCTCCCAGTGGATTGCTTCTCCATTAGCAGTTTTCAGGCCAAATGTTCATACTATGAGTCAAGACTAGAATGAAGAGATAGAGAAACTTTGGGAGGCAACTTTCTAAAATGGAAACAAGAACAAGAAAGAAAAGATATGATAAAGATTGCAGTACTTTGGAAAATGTTCTTCAGGAGAGGTAGATAAGTCTGAAAACAAAAGCAGAGTGAAATTAATTTTTCTGCTGCTTATGTTTTTCCCTGCCTCTGTTTTGTGCCCTATTTTATCCAGTCATTATTTTAAGTTCTGTTTTTCGACAGTTTGTTAGTGTAGTTATCAACATTTCCAGTCCTTTGGATAGCTAGGACGTTCAGAGAAGGATGAATTGAGCTTGAACTTTGGTTAGCTTTTTTCAGAGCCAAGAGGTTCCAAAGCTGTGCGGGGTAGTGCAGTGATTGCATCAACCAATGCCCTTCAATACGCCCTCTTAAAAAGTCTGTGTGCATCCTGGCCCTAAGATGTTTATTCACTGAGAGAAAAATATTATCATCTTGACCAGAACTTTGGATTTCACTCTTTTTTTTTTTTCTTTTTTTTTTTTTTTGTGAAAAAGCCACTATATCAAGTTTATCCCCAGCATAAATCAGGGTATTTTTCATAGCCTTATATGAAGTGCAAACTCTGGACCATACATTTAAAAAAAAATGCATTTGATTTATACTTATGGTGTAGTGTTTTTTTAAACAGTGTAAAGAAAGAAATCTTTGGAAATCAGTTGTATCATCCTAGCCATGCAAATGAATTTTTACCTTGGGGGAAAAAACAAAACAAAACAAATCAAAACTCTTTAAGAAGCAGCTTTGTCATTCCTTTCATTCTGATTTGCTTTCTACCTCACTAAAGCTGCTCAAGTTATCAAAGCAAAGCAGAACTTTTGACTTTGACATCCAAATTATTACAAAAATAATATAAAATAAATGTTTAAAACACCCCTTAGGCAGAGAGTTTATTATGCTTCATTTAAAACATATACGATAAAGTGACAGAAATAGAGGTGCCTGATTGGTCATGACATGAAGCTCTCAGCTGCACAAAACATTTTGGTAGGTTGACTGGCTCCTTCTGAATATATCTGACAGATTATTAGAATAGTAGTATTTGATGGACCATGAGAATAGGAACTGGCATATAATTTCTGACATCACTATCTATTGATGCTTGGTTTTATTAGTAATTTTTTCTCTTTTCTATGCATCTTCTTTTCTTTTTTCTTTCCTTTTCTGTTTGTTTGTTTGGGTTTTGTTTTGGTTTGGGATTTTGTTTATTTGTTTGTTTTGTTTTGTTTCCTTGATCCTCCCTGTTAGCAAGCTGAGAGCTGACAAGAGAGTATCCTGGTCATGAGTATCACTATGAGATGTAGAGGGTTGCTCAGAAATGTCATCCAGTTTTCTGTGGTTCATCTATAAGGTTCATTTTATATCTACTGCAAAGTGCAAAGTACAAAGTAACCTGAAAAACAAAAGGAAATTAGTAAGAATAACAACAAAGAGGTATTTTATTATGTGTAAGAACCCTGGGAGGTATGATGGGTACTAAGCCTTCATTTCCATTTGCTGATAAAACAAGGAAATAGATGCATCAAACCTTTCAAACAAACCACGCATTTTTAAAGACATGAGAAAATGTTGAGAAAAGTGGTATGAGTGTATCCTTTATGCTCTAATCAGTCTTTTTTAATGTATCCAACATAAAGTACAACTGCCCTGGCAACTAAGGGAATGATAGCTGTGTGAACTGATGATAGTGATACAGGAGAACCAGGAAGCCTCCTGTAACTGTGCACCTTCCACATCGCTTAACCTACATCCTTTGCAGTCTGCTTACTGATTTTTCTTCCCAGCTCTTCCTTTCACAGTGCCAACCTCCAAGTTTGTTCCAACTGACACTCCTTCCTATAGGGTGGGCTGACAGTGACCACCACTGTAAAAGTTGCTTCGCACTTCCTATTATAACCTTTTTTTAACTAAAGCTTATCTGCTAAAGTGAAACAAAATGCTCTTCTGCGTAGCAATGAGAAAGAAATGTAGAAAGAAATTGGATGTTATATCAGGCAGTGGTTATGTCATAAAACATAGGGACAAATGGGTCAGGTTAATCCAACCTGCATTAGGTTTTGAATAGTGAATTTACCACTTCAATGAAACTTTTTTAATGTGCTTTTACATGCTGCATTTTTATGTGGAGGGTGATATAATGTGCAGGATGGGCATATTTAAACTTTTATCTTATTTTATAGCTACAATAAATAAAATGTTAAATCACTGGAGATAAATGCTTCTTATCTTTTAAAAGAATGTAGCACACTTGACTATGGCTTTGCAGTTCCCCAAGTGCCACTGTGGCTGCAAAAATATGATGAGCACAAAGAAAATGCATGAGTGGCATAAAGATTCTGTGATCTGAGATATTAATGCATAATGATTCCATCTATCAATAATAAGCTAGCTTGAATGTGAGGCAATGAATTAGATGACCTCCCCAACAAATTTTCTATTATTTTAAAACCTCACACAATCAAAATCTGTATTTTTCACCACAAATCATATGTTTTATATGCAAATATTTTGCCTGTAGGGTTTCTATGATACTCTGTCAAACTATAGCTCTTCTCCTATCTTTATCAGACCTGGGCTCTTAAAAAACAGCTTCATCTGAGAAGAGCTCCTTAACAAGAATGAGCTATAACACAGTAGAACAGTGAGAAAACCTCTTACTGTATTTAATTTCGCTTCCAGTTTTGGGCATTGTTTCCTTGTGTTAAAACGGGAGCTCCTCTGGTTTAAACTAGCCCTGAATATGTTTTAGGAAAGCAAAGCACCAACGTCATAACTAATGATCTGTGGTTTCAAAAACTGTTTCCCCCTTCAAGTTGAAAACTTTTATGGGACAGAAGTATTTTCCATTGGAAGATGGGTTTAAATAGAAGCTTCACAAATGTCACTTCCTTTTTCGGCTTCGCGCTTATTGTCTGACATGAGCGATGATGTTGTTAATGCCCAATTAAACCATCCACTCACACTGCCTTTTAAAATTAGGGTTACAACACCTTGAGTTATTGAATCTCCTTCAAAGAAAGATTGTGGAATCAAGAGCTGTCACAGCCCAGATCAATGAAAATTTATCCATATAGCCTAAGGAGGCAATGGTTCAGCCTTTAATTTGTGTATCAGTCTTTTCCATGACTAAGTGCATTTCAAAGGCAAACCATTGCACACAGTTACTGCCTCGATTTCTCCCTGTCTGAGGAAACCTGCAATGCCTCTTGAGGTTCAATGAGAAAGCAAGCAATGTCCTGGGCATTGCTGTGCAGGGAATCCAGACATGGGACATCGAAGCACTTTGCATATTTCAGCAAATGTTAGGACTTTTCATCTCTAACACTCTAATCCTGTGGACTGTTTTAACTACTGTTCTAGAGAAACAAAATTACTTTCTGTTTGAAAATAAAGGTTTCTACCAACCCTGCTAGACAGGCCAGTTCCTTCCAGGGAAACTCTCTTTTGTCTCAGAGTGCAGTGGTATTCATGATACCTTCAATTTTGTTATATCCAGTCCCAACTTGGAAAGATCAGCAAAGGAGAATCTCTTTCATCACTAAAAATTAGAGGATTATGAAAGAGAAGAACACACAAAATGGAAGTAAAAGATAAAAATAAAAGCAGCAATGAATAAGGAACCTTCATGATTGAATATATTTATCTTAAAGGTATTTTTATCCTGATTTCTGGGCATTGGCTTTATAGGGACAAATTGGCAGAACATTCATTTAAGGAGAAGCAGTCTGTGACAGGTCTGAGAATCTGTGCTCTGCAGTGCTCAGAGGCCTCAGCAGTTCTTTATTGAAGCCCTCAGCATCCTACCACTCCTTCACTCATGCTGAGGGCAGTGGCACAAGGAGGGATTTTTCTGTGCCTCCATAAGGAGACATGCTGCTGCCTCTTCTTTCAATGCCCATCCTTCTAGCATTGTCTGCTGCATTTCAACACTCATCTCCTTCCTCTGTATCAAAAGTGAGGTGAGTTGGGCATAGGAAGGAGCAGCAAAGTGATGTACATGTATGGGAGTGTGCTGGGGGCATCAGCACAATCTGCTGTCCATTGCTTAGTTGTCCTTAGTTGGACATGCCAACTATCATCTGAGAGCTTAAACACTCTGCAAGGTCCATGAGTCATTCAGAGATGGTGGACATCCCTAAAATTACTGCATGTACTCAGCGGTTCTGGGTTGTTATCATTAAATAGTGAAAATAAAGAGAAAAAGGTGGGAAGTCATGAGCTCTGATTTTCAAGATACAGAAAGTCACTCTATGTTAACATTCCCATCAGCATAATAACATATTGGCTCAGTGATCCACCATGATGTTGCAGTGATTAGTTAATATCTGTTCAGCTCTTTGAATTTGCAAATCCTTATTCATCGCTCAGTTCCACAGGTTTTATGAGTTGGTGCTAAAAATCACTGCCAAATGCTATAAAAGTGATCAATATCACTATTAAAGCATAAATATTCCTCCTGCAATCACTCACAGGGGATTAATATCTACAAAAATTTTAGGATTAAAGTAGTTAATAGAGTAGATAAATTATTCAGAGATGCTGACAATGATGTTCTCCTGTTAATTAATAAGATATATCTAGGGAATTCCAGTTGTCTCCCTGAGTAAGCTCCACTTTCAGCAGATGCTAAAAGGTTGTTATGAAATGGTTGGTTTTGATATGTTTCAATAAAATATTTCAGTTTTCATAGACCATATATATATATTTATCCTATGGAAGAAAAATAGAAATGTATTTTTTTATTCTTGCTTTTATTTTTTTTTTGAGAAAAGAAACCTGAGGCTGAGAAAAGAAGGCTGAGAAAAAGTCACATACTGTTCATTCTAAATCAGCTGACATGACTCCTTAGAACCCCAACCTTCAAATCTTTGAAGTGCTCCTGCAGTTCAGATCTGGGTGACTTACACAGGACCTGCCAGTGCTCCGCAGGTCCATGACTGCAGGGTATAGAAGACCTAGGGGTTGTGGAGGACGTTCTCAGCCAAGAGCAGAACACTGCTGTTCTGCTGTAACTTTGGTCCCTATGTTTGCTATAAAAATTCTTCCTGTTGAAAAGGAGACCATGGAGATCAAAAGCAGACGGATGTGTCCGTGTCACTAGGGTTGGGAGCCACATCATCAAGTGACTTCTGAGGAGAATCAAGGAAGGAGTGCACTCAGAGCCTGCAGCATTTATTTTCTTCTGTATAAAGCCCACTGCAATCAGCAAAACCCACTTTATTTTCTTAATAGACGTTGCCTCTGGCCTTTACTCTTCCAGTAAATCTATCCAGCACAGTGTGCAGGGACATAGATGGAGAATATTTTACTGTTGTTAGCAATGAGAAGTTCTTTGAACGCAGAACTGTGTATTGGCTCTGACTTCTGCCATTTTTGTGCACAGTTACAGGAGCCATGGAGAAGAAGGAGGAGAAAAACACAGATGTCTGATGCAACACAGCAACAACAAAGAAACATCTTAGCCAGAGGTGACCATGAAAAGACCTCACCAAAGCTAATCACCACTGAAAAGGTTTCTTTATGGTCTCCATTTCTTTTTACATCTAGAAGACACGTGATAAAAAGATAAACTACTTCATGTGATCACTTTGTGCAGTACAAGATCAACTTTGATATATTTTTTCTTTCTTGGGAAATGATAACACAAACATTGATTAATGTGAATTCTTGCAAATAATACTTTAAAAAAAAAGAGAAAGCTTGTATGTGTTTCAAAGTGTCATGGAAATGAATGTATTAAAAATATTTTCCCTTTATTTTAAGAGAAGCTATTTCAAAGGATGTAATATATTACTCTGTAACTCTGCAGGTAATTTTCAACACACCACCTACACTAAATGTATTAATAACTTCCCTAAGGTGAGTGTCACGCAGAGCACAGATAAATGTAATTGCTGTTTTCAATTTTTAAGGCTTTCTAGTCCTATTGGCTGAAATGTTTACTTATTTTCATGGAACTAATTTTACACATTTCTCACTGTGAATATATACCAGGCTAAGACTCCAAAACATTCTTAAGAACTTCTATAGAATAGAATAGAATAGAATAGAATAGAATAGAATAGAATAGAATAGAATAGAATAGAATAGAAAAGGATCTTCTATTTGAAGTTTATTTTAATCTTCAAATAATACATGCTTGGTTTTTGAATTAAATCTGGATTGTCTTCTTTTGCTAGAGTCATCTCCCCACAGAGTTAAAAAAAGGAGGATTTATAGCCTCAGTTAAATGTTACTCATGTTGAATACTAAAAACTATTGAACATTTTTAATAATTAAAATGTATTGTATGTTTGCATTTTGAAAGAATTAGAAAAATCACTAATATCTATTAGTAGATATTAATAGATAACTAAAAAGTATGAATTTCTAGTGTAGCAAAACTATCTGTTCTCATGATCTCATAGGTCATAAGAAGAGAACTAGATATCATCTTTGAATCTTCACACTGTTATATGAATAAATTTTCCTAGCTGGCCCTCTCATGATGATATTCTCACTAGGAGGAGCTCCCTTTCTCACTGGCATGAATTCTTAGCCTTCTTGGATTGACAGGGAAGAATTTTTTTCCTTCTCTCTCTGTGCATTCTGCACTGGAATTGGAAGTGACCTGGTTCTTCACTTACTTCTCTGCTGCCTCAACTAATCCAGCCCTCTGGAAATCTTAAACTCTCATCATTGACTCTGATCCAGTCCTTAACCATCACACTATTGACCAGAGGCTCACTTAAGTGTGGAAGATACAATTTCCATATAAATTGACCTACAGTGTTTCAGTACCACTTTTAGTGCTACTAAAGTCTATCAATGTTTAATATGAGTTAAAAAAAAAAATAGTGTCCTGATCATATGATTTCTTGCCAAGAGGAAAAGAAAGAAAATCTTCTGGACTGCCTTACCATCTCAGACACTGCCACAACTACACAATACAAAAAACAAAAGAAAAACCCCAGTGTAATAGCACAAATGATGGTACTGCTGGTATGGTCAATGCGTTACAAGTAAGGTGATGTTCTTTTCAAGAACTTAAAACATCTGGATGTTGCATAATAGCATGTGCAAGTTCAATCTCACATGGAAGAATAAGAAAAATATATATAAGAATGGAAAAGCACAGTGAAGAACGATCCAGTGGCTCACTAGGTTAATGATGCTTATGTAACAGAAAACAGTTGCCAGGCATTTGAGACTCCAAGAGTCACTCTGCTTCTACTGGTTGCATGAGGCATCAGCCCAGCTTTGGGCCACCAGCCTAACCTGCTTTGCAAGCCCATTCTCAAGCGTTCCCAAAATCCATCAGCTGAAGGCAAAAGTATCAAAGTTGCTCAGCTGCAGCTTGGCACAGGTTATGAAGTAATACTTCACGCTAGGACATCTCTCGGAAAACTAAAACTCAAGCTGATAAACAAAGGCACACAGACTAGAAGTATGTGTGCAGGTTTGCCAAACCAGGTTCCTTCACCACAGTTTGAAATATGCTGGGCTTGTTTCAGGCACTTTTTCTCCTAGATGAGATAAACTATTCTCAGACAGGCCTGCAGTAATCGAGGTCCATTTGCTCTCTCTGATGAATATCTCTGAACATTTCTGCAATAAGACTTACCTATTTTCCTTGCCAAAATTTCTTCTTCTCCACCCTACTGTGGGATGATACATGATATCTATGGTTACTCTTCACCAGTTTCAGTTGGGTTGCAGCTGGGAGCTGCAGTGTGCTGATATTATTAATGTAATAAATTATAGAATTACATGATGAAGTACTTTAATTTCCCTCTCTGATCCCCTTCTCTCAACCTTGCCCCATGCCCCATCTTTACCCTCTAGCATTTGAAACCTCTTGATGACTTCAAAGAGCTGCATAACAAGGTGGGGTTTTTTCCTTCATAGCATGCTGCCCCTCTCTGCCCTAGTTAGAGGCCTTATTGGAGGCCTCTTTCTGTGTCATTTGGAGTATGTGTAAACAGACTCTTAATCTCTTCACTGAAAAGGTCAAAATGGCTCACAACACAGCAGATGAACTAAGCTGTTAGAATCAGGCTCTCGTAAATCATCCAAATCTGACACCACTTTCTCTTGAATATTCAAAGGGACTTTCTGTACGAAAGATTAGCTTCCTTGACCCTCCGAGGCCTCTTCTGCATTCACTGTGCAGAGCTCTAGCACGTCATGTCAGCTTTAAAGACTACATAATTCACACCCACCTGACACTGTCGAAGTGATGAAGATGGACTTATGTGTAAATTGAAACCATGATCCCTACCTTCAGGTACTTTGGCACTAGAATTGCTTGAATCAATATTTGAACACTATTTAAACTTAATTTTGTATTAATGGTAAAGAAATACAACATCTGTTTCACTTCAGACTGAATGGCACTATTTTCCTAGACATACCCCCCAAGCCAGAGTTACAAAAAATTAATACATGTTCTCAGTTTAAGTATTTCAGCATGTCAGCCATATTTATTCTCTCTTGTACAATACATAATGTTCACTTTTAGTCATAGATATTCTCTTGATTTCAGAGGGTTTCAGTTGAATGGTTGGGGTGTGTAATGTAAGATGTATAACAACTCGACAGGAGGTATTTATTTGGGAGTGCTCTCCATTAGACATGGATGGTCTGCCCCTTTGAAGCATCTGGCTAGATTTGCAAAGGTGATGAATACCCAAAAGTCTGAACACTGTACACATATGCTCTGTAAAAATCAAACAATTAGTAGATATTTGACAATTCAGGAGCTGCAAGAAATTAGCTGGTACTATATGCGCATACAGTTACAAGGAGAAAGCCCGAGAGCATAACTATTATTTGATTATGACAACTAAAAAGCTGAAGATAAATTTCACCTTGCACCTTACTGAACTTTATTTTGCAGAACCTATTCTCTGTAGGGCCTATTTTTTGAATTCTTGCCAGATGTGATGTGAAAAAAGCCAGAATTGTCAACTTTCAGGGCAAGTAAAAAATCTCTTTCATTCTCGTGGGTGTTTGAGGTAGAGAGAGACAGTGACTGTTGCTCTTATTTATCTTCAACCATAGCTGTGGTCGTGAGAAGAGATGTAGCTCCTGATATATTTCTATGCTGTGTCAATAAATATATTTTAAAATCATACCACTGGTACTCTTTTATTACTTTTTTATAGTAATATAAGTCAAAACCAATAATAAACAGCTGGTGGCTTGGACTATTCATCCACAGAAAAAAAGAAAAACCATCAAGCCTTGTGTGAGTTATCTGAACACTGTGATCTGAAGGGATGGTTTCTGCTCATGTTTTTGTCCCTTCCTTGACCCCAGTGGCCAGAGAGACCGAGGGAGTAAACAAATTTACTTTTTCTCAGCAGAAGTATCATGGCAACCCAGAGGAGTATTGTTTTCTTTTCCTCCTATCAGAACAGTGCTAATTATAAACCTGAGGAATGAAAGGAAATTATGGATGCTATCTTTGTTGATGCCTGTGAGGGCACCTCTGAGAGAGGATCAGGCTTGTGTCCACATGTTCAGTCTAGTCTGATAAATATCAGAGGAGAAGTCTTTGAGATGGACATCAAAAAGGAGGTTTCAGAAAGTGTATGAAATTTTATGTAATATTTATGTACATTTATATCAGGAGACCATTTTCAAAGGGATATACTGGAGCAAAGGATAAATTCTGACTTAGATGCACAGTTTTGATTAGTTTGAAGACAGTTGCACATCTGAATTTCCTAAAGATTGAGTTTGGACATGTTCCAAGTGATAACTGTTTGCTGAAGGAGAAGGCCAACACTAGGCTGAGTATTCTTGTTGTCACCATTATCCCACCCCCTAAAATCACCAGGATACATAGATAAGATGCTGGTATGAATGAGTCACCAATGGAAAATTACTAGTCAAAGAAGAAATTGCGTTTCAGAATTTCTAACTTTCCCTCTGACTGAATGAAGAACACTACACTAGCAGGTGTGTCATCAGCCTCCTCAACTGCCCTTTGCTAAGCTTTGGTTTTGTTCTGTTCTTCAGACAGGGTCTCAGTTTCCACAACAACACAGCAGCTGAGAGTCAGAATTAAACACTGACTTTTGATAGATTAAAAGCAAACATACAGATGACACAGCTTATAGCACCCTCTGTAAACAGCCAGGAAAATCCTCCAGATGACCTGCCTTGGAGGGGAGAGGACTGTTGTTCAACACAGAAATTTCTCCAAGAAGTCACATATCTCAATGATAGCACAAAGGTGCAATTCATGTGTTTGAGATGATGGTTGAGGTGATCTGCTCGTGCCAGGTACAAATCTACCATCTGTTGGGCAGAAAGGCCACATTGCTGCTTCATTACTGTGTTACCATGAGGAGACAGTTCAGCCACTTTGTAAGTAGCTGTTGCTGTTCAGATAAATTCTCTGACTCCAGGTCTATCCTGTCGTTATTTTTGCAGAGCTTCACCTCTTCTCTCTTAACTAATCCAAACTACTGAAATGATAAAGACTGCTGGCAATAATTTTCTCTGCTTGGTTTTGTTTTTTTTTTTTTTTTTTTTTTTTTTTTTTTTTTTTGTTTTTTTTTTTTTTGGTTTGGTTTGGTTTGGTTTTGGTTTTATTTTTTTGTTTTCTTTTGTTTTCTTTAGTTTTTTGTTTTGGGTTTTTTTTCCCTCTCAGGACTTTCTATTTGATTTTATTGTTTTCTAATAAAATTGAGTTTCAAAGACTTAGCAGGATCCCTGCCTTGCCAGATAATTGTAATTTTCCTCAAATTAATAACTTGTTCCAGAGAGTACAATTAGAACTGAAAAGTGTGGCAAAAGAAATGCCTGAGTGTGTAGTTTTTTTGTTAAATAACTGAGAAGAAATAGGCAATATAATTATTAGAAAGCAGCTGGAATATTGGTTTGGCCTACTTTATTTTCTGCTTTGCAGCCACTACCACTAGGAAGCATTGCCTGTGCTGTGAGACTCAGAGAGATATGGCACTATTCTCTTTTGTCATCTGGTCTTTTCTGTTCAAAACAGCTGTAGGATTTCTTTGGAACTGAAAAACTTACATACTGCTTTACAAGGTTGGCATTGACCTTATTCACCTGCCGGTTTAGGAATAAGTATAAGGAAGGGAATTCTGAATAATCTGTAGGCTGTTACCTACTCATTGTACATGTAGACATGAGGGAATGTCTAGAAAAGGACAAATGATCTTTTAAATACATTATTCTTATTTTCAGGTGGTTTTGGTTTTATCATACGCATACTATGTTGTAGTCTGGTTTGTTTGGATGGTTGATTTTGTGGTTTCCTGCAACAGCATCCCAAATAATTGAGATTTGCTCACACAAATTCACATCAGAAATATCTGTGATGCTTACCTGCTCGGAGGCAGATGGAGAATGAAACTCACTCCCCTGGGCAGAAAGATTTCTTCATTTCTCCTCAGCTCTGCTTTTGATACCTACTTGACCACAGCACTCTCAGCACTCTCAGCACTCCCATGCATAAAACCTCCAGGACACCAGCAACAGGAGTTCTTACCACTTCTGTAATAGAAGCATCTCAGCATGCCTGTTTGTGGACTGAGTGCAGACATGCACCTTGGGTTCACAACTAGGATGGGCATCCTTGCAAAGTGACAGACCAGCTTTTGGCTCCTTCGACCTGCTGCCCAGAGGCTGGCTGTGAGAGGGGGATTAAATTGCAAAAAGATCTGGCTTCCCGTCTGATATTTGCTGGTAATAGCAGTTGCAGCACATTATATTTTAAAAGCTTCCCCTATTTAGACTAAATTTCTTTGTTATTGCAACGGATCAAAAAGGACATCCATTTGCACTTGGCTTACAGTTTAGCTGCTTCTTCTCATATAAATAGCAACTACTATTATTTTCTCCCACCAATTGTGATTTTCTATGGGAAATGTTAACCCGAACACTTTAATGTATCTTTTTATGCTTTGGACATATTTCCTTTTGGAATCTTATCTAGAAGTCAATGAACTTGAAAGACATACTCCAGTGGAGGATATTAGAATTCTCCCAGGGTAGCTTTGTTGTAATTACTGTTATTGTTAATAATTTGGTTGCTATTTTCTGATTAATGTTATGTTAATTTAAATTGTGCTGTTATATTTTATGTTTTAAACATCAAATAAGACAGATGAGCTATTAAAACAGAACACTCACTTCTATTATTTGAACTACAAACCATTTTGTAACCAAAAAAGTTTTTAACTAGGCTATCTAGACTTACACTCCTTTGATCTTTTTTGAAGTGTCCATTTCAGAGCTCAGCATGAGGCGAACATATAAACTATTCAATTAGGCTGAGTTCTTTGGGTTTGTCTGCCCAAGGCAGCAGATCTGGAGCTGTCCTGTGCTTGCCTTAGGAATGACCCAGCATGATGATGAACTCAAGCCATATAGCCAAGACTGAAGCGCATTGAACAGGTCTACTAGCTCTCATTTTCGCTTCTGATCTGATTAACAGGAGAAAGAAAGGAGAAGCCATCCCTAATATTTAAGAGGACTTCCCACTGACTGGGAGATGTAAATCTGTTTTGTAGCTGAAAACATATGTTTTGTTACTGTGCTTATCTCTTCCTTGACATGGGTGAAAAATCAAATAAACATTGTTTTGATAACAGTTTCTCAGCTCTGCGTCTCTCACCAGCTTCCACAGATGAAATCCAACAGCCTATATGAAATTTAACAAGAGCAAATGCCAGATTCTGTACCTGGGATAGAGTAACATCAGAAAGAAGTATAAACTGGGAAAGGAGTGCTTGGAGAGCAGACCTGCAGGAAAGGATCTGGAGGGTGCCAGTTGACCGTAAATTTAATGTGAATTAGCAGTAAGCCCTGGCAGCCAAGAGGGCAAAGCTCATCCTGGGGTGTCAGACCACATCATGCTTGTCAGTGTTTAAGAGGCATTTGGACAATGCCCCTACTAATATCCTTTAACTTTTGTTCAGCCCTGAAGTGGTTGGGCAGTTGGATGATCATTGTAGGTCCCTTATAACTGAACTATAATATTCTATTCTATACTCTTCTATTCCATTCCATTCTATGTCCTGAGAGAGGTTTAGTGTTGATGGGCTACCTCACAGACTGACTCAAAGCCTACTAAAGGCATAATGAAGCTCTTCAATAATTCTCAACTGGCTTTTATTAGAATAGGAATTAAAAAACCCCAGCATCTCACATGATTTTGATTTTTTTAAAGTCACTATCATAATTTGCTACTTAAATTTAACCTGTCACAATATGTACTTGTGTCATAAAATGCCCTTCACTAGGTTTTTGTTCTGTTTCAAAACTGGTTCAATATCAGATGTCATGTGCAGAAAAATAATTTATTCCACCATATAATTTCTATGTTTTATTTCTACTAAAGGGAAATCAAACTTAGGTCTTGCGAAAAAGAGATTATATCACATGTACATGAAAGAAAGATTTCCTTTTGCAAAGCTTAATATAATCAGAAGTTGATTCTGGACTTAGAAAATAAATAGACTTGCTGCAGGTTCCAGATCACATTTTCTTTATTATTTTGTACTACCGCATTCAAAATTTAATTCTTCCTGGAGGAAAAAAAAACCTGGGTTATCTTTTATATAGCTCTGTCATAGATGGATTAGTTCATTAGTTTGATCTAGATTACAGTTTAAGCATGTTACCAGCTCTTTGCTAGTTATGTTTGTGTTTTCTCTGTCATGGTGACTTAATAATCTACTGTACATTGCAACAGCACAAAGCACAAAATTCTTCACTGATGATAAATGGAAGGGAGACTTTTACAGGGCAAATGAGAGCCATAGAGCAGTGTGACTGGCTCTGATTGTCACCCAGCTAGCTGACTAGTAAGCTGTGCTACAAGAAAAGAAAGGCTTTACAAAAATAATGCAAGTGCAAGCAAATAAAAAAAAATTATTCCTCCCAGTATCCCAGGCCCATTTTTCTTTTATTACATCTTCTGTATATGCATGAAGAAATAATTAAGTCTTTTTTAATATATTAAAACTTACTCACTTTTAAAGTAATGGTATTACCTGATAATGATTTTATTATCTGTTTATATGTTATAGGTCTTTTGTGAGAAAATATATACCAGAACTGAGGACTCCTGAATAGTGTTCACATCTGTGGAATATTGGCAACGTTGCTTGACTGGAATATTTTTAATCAGTCATGTTTTCCATGCCTTACATAATAATTCTGTCATGCATGCTTTATCAATTTTGAGCCTTAGGCCTGTGTTTGTGAGTTGAGGTTTTGTGTGGTATGCATTAAATAATCTTTGAGTAAGGAAGATAAAATATATCAGCTGGCTTCTCAACATTGATACTGTGCACTGAGTGCCAAAACATACCTAAATCAAAATGTACACATACATTGCATTGTCATAAATGCTGTGGCACAAGAAGTCACTGCTCAGCATTGTAAACTAATTTAAGATCCCATAATTATTATGTCTGCATTTGACTTAATCATCTGCACTATTATTATTATTATTATTACCAAGCTGCAGTTTTGTTTCTCAGGAATCATTACAACATTCAAAAACTAATGTATGACTAATGTGTAGAAGGTTTCAGTTAGAAGTTAAATTCCATTAAAATTTAATTTTTCTTTGGAGTTTCACCAGGAAAAGGAAAAGGGACATATTTCTCAAAGCAAACACAAAGCCTTCAGAAATGGCTGGCATTTTTTGCAGTGGGTTGTATCTGTCACTGGCTGGAGCAGCCAAAAAGTTGTGTATTTAAGATCCTGAAAATGTTATATTGACCAGGGTGTTGAGAAGATGTCAGAAACAGAGGATGGGAATTTATATCCAGCCACTCACCCACCCCTGTGCCCCCAAAATAAGGAACTGACTGTTGTCCCCACACAATATATTGGAGCCTCTGTGTGAAAGACTGATATCAAGGAAAAGGTAATGTGGTGGCTCAGGAACATCCCTCCATTATGTTCATAGGTTTTTGAAAGTATTATTTATAATGTTAAGATCTTTTGATTCACACAACCATTCCCCTGATTAACCTTTGAGAATCACAAAAGTTGCTCAACTATATTTGAAAGTCAGATATTAGCAAGAGGCAAGAGAATGAAGTTCAGGTTTCTGATATCCCATAGTGGTAGCAAAATTCCCAAACTATGCTTTAGTTTACCTTTTCTGGAAGACTCACAAAAAGGAAACGGAGAAGGAAAAGGAGAAGGAAAAGGAAGAAAGGAAGGAAGAAAGGAAGAAAGGAAGAAAGGAAGGAAAAAAGAATGAAAGAAAGAAAGAAAAAGAAAAAGAAAGAGAAAAGAGAAAGAGAGAAAAAGAAAGAGAAAGAAAGAAAAGAGAAAGAGAGAAAAAGAAAGAAATAAAGATTGAGGAAGCATTGTACAATCTTTCCCTTGTTTGAACCTCCTCGATGTTTTCTGTGAAGACTATTTATCTTCAGTAACATTCAGAAGCTCTGCTTTGATTCAGATTTTACATGAAGCATGTCTGTGTTTATCAGTACAAAGGGGAAGGAATCATCTCCTTACAGTAACACAGTACTTGATTAAAAAAGAACACAGTAATACTCCAGACTGAAACACATTGATGAATAATGAAAAAGCAAAAAAAATACCGATGTGAAAGACAGTTTTCACATTGGGTTAGCCACATGGTATTTCTGACGATCTGGAAAATGTTAAAGAAAATTAATCCTAAATGCTAAATTATATAGAAAGACTGTTTCATTGCTTCTGCTCTTCATTCTTGTCCACTGCATTAAAACAATCAGATATAGCAATACATGACACTATCAACCACACCAGAGGAATTGTGTGCTCAATAATCTGCAGTGAGCTTTCTTTTAATGAGGTGTTTCCCTTTTCTGTAAATGAAATGTTTACAGCCTCTCAAAGATGTAGAGTCAGTAACAAGGGACATTAGAAAATAATAAAGCTATTCTTCAGTTCAATGCTTTGCCTGATAGCAGAGACACAAAATACTGAAACGTGGCTTCAGAAATTAGAGGGAAAACACGACTCTGATTCTCCTGTGCTACTTTCTCCCAACACTGTACAGAGCTGGCTGCAGCCAGTAGGGGTTCCACACTACATGGCTCTCATTGGCACTGACAGCAGCACACCTGCAGTAGACCTTATTTAAGAGCAGATAAAGTTGGAAGAATTCAGATTAGTAGATCAGGGACTGCACCTCTGGGGTCCACAAGAGCCAAACCTTCAACTCCATCTATTCATATTGCCCAGACTGTCCCATACTTTAATCTTCCTTGTACCAAAACATTTCAGGTCTTCTGAGAAGGATTGATCATCACTCTTTAGAGAACTGTCACCTTTCTCTGTCTCAAAATGGCTGTACTCTGCCGAGATTCCTCCTTTGGATTGCTGCCACTTCTAAGAATTGTTTTCATTCAAATTTAATGATGGGTGCTAAAGTTACATTTGCATGGAGGAAAGAAGCTCATACACTCTCATGTGCTTCATTCCTAGGCAGCTGTCAACAGTGGAGAAGTCTCAGTGGGAATGTCAGAGACATCAGGAAGTTGTATCAGCTATTAAGGTCTGACTCATGTCACTGACTGAGGGGAAAGAAGATCCTGAATTCTGTATTTTAAAAATAAAATAAATACATAAAAAAAAATACAGCTAAAGAAAAGGAGAGGAGCTCTATAGAAATGTAGTAGGTCTTTAATGTATTTTGAAACTAAACAAAACATGTATGAGAGACATGAATCTCTAAGATGAGAGAATGTTATTTTTTTTGGTTTTTTTTTTTTCTATTGCTGTGATCAAGAAATCCTACTGAAGTATTGAACTCCATAAACTACACAGTTTTCTGAAAAAGTTAGAAGATTATCTGGCAAATATATCAAGGCTAATGATTTGTAATTAAACAGCTACACAAGAGCATAAAACTGTGTAGAAACACAGAGTGAGAGAAATATGTTGCTCTGATGTATGTACTGTGTCCCTACAAGATGAGAAAGTTTTCAAACTTAGTAGGAATTAGGTAGAGGAATTAAGGCTACAGTCAAATACTTAAGGTATACCATATGTAATCAGTACAAAATGGGTAGTTAAAGGAGAGTTGGGGAATCAATTAACCATATAAGGACTAGATTGTCCAATTAGGAGTAGTGAATATGTCAAATTCAGTTACACATAAAACAAAATTAAATCAGTGGGAAAAGACAGATTAGAAGCATACTGCATGTTTCTGAGGAGACCAGGCAGAAAAAGGGAAGAAGGGCAGTGAAGGAAAACAAAAAAAGTGTGTGTGGTAGAAAGTGGAGAATAAGGTGTAAAATCAAACAGACAACAAAGGAGGGTGGTCTTTCTGATGCTGAAGATGCAAACACTTACAGCAAGCAATGCTGTGGACCTGCAGACCCAAGGCCAACAGGATGACAGATGGAACCCCAATGCACAAGCCTCTCAACTCTCCATCACCTCTGTACCTGGAAGGTTTGGTGTGGGAGCGGGGAGCAAAGATGGACAGAATTGCATTCTAATACTAGGTGGACTGGAGAAGAACAGTATTTTAATAGCAGGTATGGGCTATTAAAAAGATTTAGGAGAGATAAATAAAAGCTTCATAATTATGCATAATGTGCAAAACAATGCAACTGTAAATTGTTAACAGCAGTGTGTCCATTATTTAAGTAGGCTATTGGCTTTTTGATTTTTTACTTTCTTAGCAATTTGCTGCTATATCAATAAACTTTATTAATTCTTGTACCGATTATATTTCAAGGCTGTATTCTGAAAAGGGGGTGTAGGACTGAAGGTACCAGCTACTCCATTATTCTCATTTGCAAAGTGGATTCCTCCTTTTTAAAAATGGAAATGAACAGTCCCTCACACAACCTCCCACTATTCCTAGGTTGCATCTCTGAATTCAGGTGTCTCTTGGGTATCTTAACTCCAGGGAGAAGAAATCTGATGTCAGTGTTCCATATAATTGCAAGAGACCTGTTTTATCTCACTCCTGGTACCAACCTCCTCTACCTAAACCACAAATCTTGCAGCACCCAATGCAGATTCACTCTGTCCTCAGATATATGTGATCTGTGACACTCTAGTGAACACATCTGATGAGATGCTGACAGGGAGAAATTTACCTGCATGGAATCATTGAATAGTTTTGAATTAGCATATTTATTTAAACAGATTGTAAATTCAAAAGAGCAAATAAATCTAAACAAAATGTTTGGCACAATGTTTTTTTCCACTTTGTATTTGCTCAGATGTCTGATTTCACAATGACACAGTTACTTCAAACTTATTTTAAACCCATATTTCCAGAGAAATAAGTAATCTTCCTTTTCAATAGACTTGCCTCATAAGTCAGCAAAGATGGGGGAAAAAAACCTAACATATTTCTATAATCTTTATACAGATCTTTTCTGTGGGGGTTCTGTCAGTTTGAAAGATGAGAAGAAAATTGATCCAACATTACTCATTCTAATTTTGGCAAATTCTAAATTATAGTTAGCAATTGTAGGAACTATCACTCAAAGCTAAGACGGACATTTGATCATTTATTTTTCTTGTTGAGTATTTTCCAAGATATATGAGAATGACAGGCTTGAGCATTACCTCAGATATAATCAGAATCAAAAGTTTTTCAAAGTTATTGCAAGCAAGAACTTATTGCAAAGAATTGTAGTTAACAGCATGTAAATTATTATTTAGAAAGCAATGTTAGTTTCTGGGAAAAGATTAAAACATTCTAAGATTCACAGAATTGTATGGTTCTTAAAAAATAGCATCCTTAAAAGCTGGAGTTATTTGGTTACCATGTAATTTTAATTTCACTTGTATTTTCAGGCTGAGTCATTGAAGTAGATTATAGGAACTTTCATAATGCTCATATTGCTTGGAAAAACCACATTTCCCTGAAAGGGTATCTGCAATGCTGCTTTTCAAAATTTAGGCAGCCTCCAAGAGCCAATGTACCAACAAGGAGAAAATAGTTTTAAAAGCCTATGAAGGTATTAGTTCCAGTGTTTCTACAATTAAAATATAAAGACTTCTTTTATGTCTGGTTATAGTCATTACTATTTTCACAGACTTTCTCATGATTTTTTAAGGACTTCTACACATTTTTCTTCTTTGGATCCACCCCAAACTGTCAAACAGTTTGATATCTGCAGTACAAATCAATGTATATGTTTACATTATCACAAAATTAGTATTCCAAGAATATATGTTTAGCACTAAAAAATAGTCACCTACAGTCTCCATTAAAAAAAAAATCAATCCTTTTAGAATAAATGCTTAAATCATTTCTTTTTCTTGCATTTATTTACTGCCTCCTCACCCCTACATCATCTCTATCTTCAATAGGGATTCACCAAAATTTTTTTCACTCCTAATACTCTATGAAAGTGTAAATCTAACAGATGAGTTTCTGGAGGCATTGAGAGAGAATGGTGCACTGACTAAAGGTTAAACAGGCATTTCCTTCCTTAGTCCAAATCTAGGTGTTTTTATCAAATTACAGGAATATTTCACATAGTCATCTCATGCTTCACCTTCACTTTATCACAAAATCCTTTTTGTCTCCTGGATTTAAGTCACTTCTGTTTTTTCTTTTTCCCCCCCCCACCTCTTTTAAGTTGTAACACCGATTTGCTCTTTCTGATTTATCATGCTTGTTTTCCCTCCTTTTTTGCCCCTGTTTTTCATGAGGTAGTTAAGGATCTGTATTCTCAGTCTCTGGTTTAGCAGGTTTGGTGGAATTATTGCTGTTGTGCAAATCTGAGTACTGTGATAAACAAGCAGCAATACATATCACTCTTCTTACTGTTACTGTGCTTCCCTGATAAAGAAAAAAATCACTTTTGAAGCCCTTGAATCCCCACTTATCATTTGCTAATGGGCACTCCATAAATGTGAATTGGAAGATTTGTCAGTGTTGGAGGATGAAAGAAAATATTTTGTTCAGGTAATTCAGATGTTCCTAGGAGATATTTTAGTATTGCTGTTGTTGATGATGGGAAGGAACCCAATATAATTCAGAAGTTTTTTACTTACTCTAGAGCTGGGCTTTCTTGTCAGAGGGATTTGTGATTATGACTACTCTTCTGAAATTTAATAAGAGTTCTTTAAAATTCTCTAAACTGAAAATATCTGTGGCTTTATGTACCTAAATGTGAGTAGGATACACCCCCCTTCTCAACACCTGAAATTTGTCATAATTTTAATGTCTTATATCAGGCAGTTTAGTTTAACTATCTACCAAGTGGAAGTCAGACAAGTAACACAATATGACTTTATCCTGTTGGGAAACTTTGCCAATAATTGCTACAGAAAGAAACATTCTAGAAAAGTAATTTAAGTTTACAATAAGGAAGCACTGCATTGTATGGACCTTTAGAAAATGAGATCCGTTTCCAGCAAGAAATTGTCAAGAAGTTATTTTTGTCAATTTTTTTCCACCACTTTTTCTTCTATCTACAGTTAAAATTTTTAAGCTCAAATCCAAACATTTTGTGTTCACTGTGTGCTTGTGTCAGGACAGCTGCTGCTTCAGGAACACCAGGTTAGCAACTGGTGGGGACCCAGAAAGGAAAGCATTTCTAAAGAGACACAGCCCACCACAACATGACACTCTGAAGAGTGCCAGTAAAGCCCTTATTGCTGGAGACTCATTCCTGGGATCATGGATCAAGACAGGAGAGCTGGCTTAAGGTGTTTAGGTGGTGACTACCCATGCAGACTCATTTTAGCTCCTGAAGCAGCAGTAGAAATGAAGAACACACAATAGAACTACAATTCCTGATATTTTACATTTCAATACTTGGGTTTTTGGTGACCCCAAGACCTGCACAGTTGTATTCAAACAAAACTTGGAGCAGCCAGGACATGGCAGCATCAAAAGGTGAGGCGCAAACAGACTGTGTGTACCTCTGGGGTTAGACAAGGACTGTTAGAACTGTTTGTCCCTGATATTCATCACAAGTGAGATTTACCTTGAAACTCTATTAGACATTATGCCCTAAGTTATTAGGGAATTCATTTGGCTGTATCTGCTGGCATCAATTTCTTTACCTACTTGTTCATTTAATAACTATCACCCTCTTCTCTATAATAAATTATTTCGTTTGCAAGTGGCTTGGCTATATCGAAACTAATTTTAAAATTGGATTTAAAACAGACACTAAAGCTTAAACTTATCAAAGCAGTCCTCTCTCTACTGGTTCAATAACCTCTAAATTTTCCAGATAATTTCATTTCTTTCCCACTACCTAGTTCTGACTGAATAGCAATCATTCTGTCAGGTTGTGTCCTCTGTTTAAATCCTAGTGAAAAAAACCATTTTCATCAGGAAATCTTCCTTTGAACTCAGTTCTTCAGAGCTATATTTTTCACTAACTGATAGTATGGTTTATACATTTCTTTATCTGTTGTCAGCTCTCCAGCTCAGTCAATCTAAAATATTCCCACACACATTCCGAGATTCACTGTTAATTTACTGAAGCCACCTTATCCTTCTCCAATATCAGATTTCTCCAGCATTGCATCTGACAAACAGCTTCTGACACACCCGACAACACTCTTCAACAACTTGCGTCTTCTCTTGTTATATAAATGCTTCCAATCACAAAAAACCAAAACCAACAACAAAAAACCACCCTAACCCCCAAAAAAACCACACCCCTGACTCTTCTATTCGTGGCAATTCAATTCTAGATTTTCTTTAGAGAAAGTTTCTACCTGAAAATGCTATTAATATGTCTAGAAACAGCAACAATTTTAACGTGAATAACCAATCAGAAAATAATAAACAATGAATAATGGTTGGTCAAAGTAAACAACAGGCGAACAATTGAAGGTTGAAATGTGTTTACATAAACTGTTGGCTGAACAATTACTGTTGTTGACTGACAAATTCTTTATCAAAATAGAAAATAGCAATTCATAGAAAGAACTAACTGCATCAGATAAATTATTCATAGGAAATAGTTCAGCTATAATGCACATGGAAATAATCTGAGCTACTCACACATTTTTGGATTCTTTGAAAAAAACTTTAAACATTAGAAAATGAATATAGTACCACTTCTGACGTCTTCGTGAAAGTGCTACTCAGTGTACAGCATAAATAGCATATAAAATTTTTAGGATGAATGAAATGCAAATGAAATTGTTAGGATGCATGAAGAGTGAATAGGAAATGAATACTGAGAAGTTTAAAACATTACTGTGTTTTGCTTGTGAGATATCACTTGACATTTTTCATTCAGTTTCATCATCTTATCTCATAGAAGATATTACTGAAGGTGAAGGATAGAAAGAGGATCGACAAAATATTGTGCATAAACCATAATGAAAATACAGTGACTGCCACAGAAGGGGTGATTTAAAAGATCGAGTCTGTTAAGTTTAGTGAAGACATGACTGAAAGTGGGCATTTCAGGAAACTAGCAAAAGCTCTGAGTGAATATACAGAGAATGTAAATCAGATATCCAGCACCTCCTGGCCTCATATCTCAAGAAGAAAGGGAAGCTATTCAATAAAACAATATACAAGCTGAAGCTGATCAATAGAAATACTTTTTAATAGTTGTGGCGGAGGTACAGAGCCCACTGACACAAAATAATTGTCAGAATAAACTTAGAAGAGTTTATAAAAGGAAATTGACCTTTATATTGATGTAGGTGTTAAATAAATATAGGAGGCATATAATCCTTATACAACAAGTGCCGGTTGAGAAGAAATTGTAAGACATTACTCAAATGGAAAAGTCATTCATTCCTTGGTGACTTCACCTCTTCTGTGCTCTCCCAGAAAGAAAAAGATATCAACTATCACTCTTGCTGTGTTGACCTAGCTCTAGGAAAACAATCCAGAACGAAAACACGTGGATAAATGCATGCAAGAAGATAAGCATGGGCTCAAGAAGAGGTTGATTTCAATGAATGTCCTACAGTTTGATGGCAAGCTATACACACTTTTTTCTATTAAAAAGAAAACAAAATGCCTATGACAAATCTTCATGTTACATAATTTAAATCTAGCAAATGGATTCAGTCATCTCTATTGTGCACAACTACAGAACAAAAGTTCAGGACAGGACTAGTTTGCCTTTGGCAACGCAGCCTTTTATCTAAATATTAACATAAATAGTAAACATTTCAATCTTAAATGTAAGGTCACCTCCTAATGTCAGGTAATTAGTTGCTTTTCAGCAAGGGAATTCCTTATCCAATATCTGATAGTAGCCTTTTCAAACATGGTCTGGGATACAGATTTCCATTGTATTACAGACACTACCGTAGTGTTAATAGGTCACACTGTTAAACGGAAAGATCCTTTGTGAGGATCCCAGGATCCTGCTCCAGTTTCTGGAAGCTGTTTCTGGATGTGTGAAGTATTTGATTTCACAGAGGATGAGTTCAAATAGCATCCCAATTTGATGTGCAGTTAGCTAGCTCTGTGCTAATAAGAAAGTACAATTTACCAAGTAGTCACAAGTTATTTGAGGGAGACAACTGCAACAAGAAAGACCACATTTTTAAGAATGTTTTTTCCCAGAGAGTCCAGTTAAGTGTTATCTTTAATAAGGAACTTCAGATTTCATACATTCTCTTTGAAAAGGCATGGACAGGATGCCTAATGCTGACAGTGAGTTTTTCCAAGTTACATATTTTGCATATTTTTTTTTCAAATTAATTATTTTTATATTAGAACTATGAAAACCTTTCCACTGTATCCATTTCTTTGACAGGAAGAAAATTGTTATTTGACTTTGAAAGACAATCACTTTCTTTTTTTCCTTTTTATTCCTATGGTTACTTGTGTTTGTTCCAGAGTTTCTTCTAACATGTAAATATCTATCGGGAATTGTATAATCTCAAGGCGATGGTTTAGCTGTGATTTATAGACATCTAACAGGTACATTATTATGAAACTAATCAGCATATATTTTAATTTCATATATATATAATATTTAGAAAAACATTATTCTCTGAAGAAGGGGGTAAGGACACTTTCTGTTTCTCATTTTACAGAGTTCAGGTGGTGTTTATTCTAATGGACACACATGGTATCCCTTCTGAACTTGACCCAAGATCACTGATGTCTATGTAAACACTTCTATTTAATATAGCAAGCACTGTCTGGGTCATGGTTCTGCTGGCTGAAGAAGTAATGTTTTAAAGAATGTGAGGTGGCACAGCCCAAATTTTAGTTCACTCTCTTACAGGGAAGTTACAGACCCTCTTAGCTCAGTGACTGCTCCAGAGGGAACTGAACCCATTCAGTCTTACTTTTCTTTACAAGATTAAATTCTCATATTAAAACAGTGGTACTATAAATTGGTAAGGCAGCTTTTCAAAATGCAGTCAGTGTTTGTGGTCATCTCAAAATACCTGAAAATTATGGAGTGTAATGCTGTCCAGCTAACTGCCAGCCTACATGCCTATAAAAGGACTGCTATATAGGGCTTTATATCTGCTGACCTGTCGTGTTTTTTTAAATAAACAAAAAAATGGCAGAACTTAGCCTCAGTCATTTATTTTAAACTACATCTGATAGACCAGAGAAAACAGATACATATGTAGTGGCATAAACAATACAAATTTAGTTATAAATAAACATTTGTTTCCAAGATTTTTTCCCCTTTTTAAAAAATGGAAAGATACACAACACAAATATTCAAATTAAAAATTAATCCTCTAGGTTCAGATAATTTTAAGTGTGAAACCATTTTCTTCTTTTTTTTTTTTTAATTTTACTCCAGATAAACAACACATTTGAGATTAATTTGAAACAATTCTTCTTTTCTTCTCATTTTTCAGAATTGACAGTAAACTGAAAAAAAAAAATCAATGATTTAGACAGCTCTACTCCATGACCTGGAGTTCTGTGATTCATCACTCCTTTCTCAAGTTCCATTAGCTTTTGTCTAAATTCTCATTCTCTTTTGGAGGTACATAGTTTATTCTTTGCTTTATCTTCCTTAAGGAAAGAAGTGATTTGCTCATTTATAGCATAACCAACAATTATATTAAGCAGCCTTGCCGCATATATGGCTGGAGCAAATTTTTTAACAGCTAAGTAAACTTGAAGGCAGGAAATAAATGATTCAGAGTGATCAAAAGTCTTATGATTTCTTCCTTCTCATTTAAAATAATTTCTTCAACAATCAATACTGTGATCAAAAGTTTTGACTGTAGCAAAATCTACTAATTTTGAATATAGTCATTATTTCATATCTTGCAAGAATAGCAAATAATTACATTGCTACAACATCCAATACACCTAATTGCTTGTATTTATTCTTCTTTGTAGTTCAGGAACTTTTTTTTTTTTTTAATTACAAATACTGTTCTGGTCATTAATTTTCCTCTGACATTGAGTGATTCTCAATGACTAATACCTTGAGATTGTTATTATTATCAGTAAAGGATGTTCCAAAGAAAGTGACTAGAAATTCTACACATTTTACATTGAACTTTCCCCTGAAATCTAACTAATTGATGCAAGAGAGGGAAGAACAGTTTGGACCCTGTAGGTGTTGAGACAGCAGCTGGAGGGAGTGTCATAAACCAAATTTGTTCAGCTTTGTGCCTTTCCTCACTAGAATTCCTACTCCTTCACAGCAGAGCTCCAAGTGTGCCCATTTTGCAAAGGACTTCTTTGAGAGGACAGGACAAATATTAAGGATACAGCCACTTGGGCTTATTCTGTCCCTTAATTTTGAAGAATGCTAAAGAAGAAAGCTAAAATTCCCTAAACAGTTTTCAGAGGGACACGGCACTGAGGGGTAAAGGGAGGGGAAATGCTGCACCATAAAACCATTTCCCTCACCATCATAAGTTGAATTGAACAGATTCTGCAGAGCATCAGTTCCACTTGCCTCCATGCGCCATAAGCAACTGGTTGTTTATTAGCATGGGGTAACAAACTGAGTGTTGTAATGGCACCTCAAAACTGATATGGGAAGAGAGCAAAGAGCTCAAGGACATTGTCAAAGCCTGATGCACTTCCATCAGCAGAGAACTTGTCAAAGACCCAGATCCACTCTGAAAGTGTGTGTGTGTGACACCTTTCAAAATAAAACAGCCCTTTGTCCACTACAATCCATTCCTTAAATCTGTGGCTGTCGATCTGGTCTGGTGAAAGAAATCACTTCCAGCACCAGGTTACCCAAGGAGTCTGGAAACTGGTGTATTTCAAGTGACAGTATTTCAGTTTGGCATTATCACAACTGTAACTGTGGTATTTGTTGCTTACTCCCATGGACTAGTACCAAAAAACTGTAAAGAAATACAAACAGGTATTAAATGTGTCTCTGTAGTATATGCCATGGGAATGTATCATCCTTGTAATACACTATGGATTAAAATCTTTAAAGTTTGCTCATTTGTGATGTCATGTGGCTGTTTGATGACCTGTAAAAGCAGGGCCAAAGTTTAAAGCTGCTTGTTTGGACAGGACTTTTTTTTTATGGGAAGATTTTCACACTACAGCTGATGTAAAAAAGTTGTTAAACTTTTGTGAGAGGGAGAACATCATAATGAAACCAAGTATTAAAAAAAAAAAAAAAAAAAAAGGAAAAATAAAAAAGAAAAGTAGTCCAGAGGGGTGAACAAAGTCTGAAGAATTTTGTTTGATTAAAACATACTCCTTACTGCTCTTTTGGACATTAATTCTTTGACCACATTAAATGTATCCAACAATGTCCTTTTTTTTTTACTAAACAAAGCTTCCCTTTGTCCTATACAAAACATATATTATTATATATATTTTGTCTTAGCCTCTTCTTTTAGGCCTTTGCTAAACTCACTCAGTGATTTTGTCAGATGTGCTATAAGACTACAGGCTAGTTTCCCCATAACACTGATATAGCTTTCATGAACTTACATTATTAACTAAGTTGTGAAATGTCCTCCAGATAGCCTCCTGGTGTTATGAATAAGTAAGGTTTATGGTTCTTTGTGGTCTCATAAGCAAGGTCAGGTGTGAGAAATACTCTGAGGGCTTCTCAGAGGGCCATTGTCATTCATCCAGGTACTGTGGAAAGTTTTACTGATCACATAGTTGGTGAGAATTTTATCTGTGTAAACCAGGTGTTGAGACAAGCCAGCACAGGAGCCATCTTTCACAGAAGATAAGGTATGATTTAGGGGAAAAACCTGAAAAAAACCCCTCCAATAATTCTGCTGCTGAGTCCTGGGCAAGTTGCCATACATTGCAAAGCCATGCAGAATATTTGTGGTAGAACTGGAAGCAGTCATCATTTACCCCTTTAACAGAGGGATGTTTCAGATGTCTTGAGACTTCTCTTGTCAAAATCCTTTTCATCAGAGAAAAACGTGGCAAAACTTGTGCACGATTTGCTGTTGCTCTGATTGATCATCCTCAAAAAAAGCTCTGTGCATTACTAGGTTCAGTGCTCAGTTCATCAAGATTGCTCATATGGATGAAGGCACTTTCAATTGCTCCTCTTTCCTCGCCTGCCTGAATGTTTTCCATATGCTCTGGGACACAGTGGAGAGAAAGGACACAGCAAGGGAGGATCAGAGTTTCCAACTGTTTCCTTCTGATGCTGTTAATAAAAAAAGATTCTGTTGCAATTATACTTTATTATGTAACTTTGGAAAAGATAATGCTCTCAAAGTTTAGTTTAAAATGTTTATTTATTTGGTTTATATATCACATTCCAAAATACTGGGCTTTGATATGGAGCAAAGATAGAGCTCAGCACCGACTTTGGTTCAGAGGGGACTGTCATGTACCATGCACCAAGACACATGTTAGCACAAGCACCCTTCTGCTGGCATGGCAGAAAGCATCTCCAAGAGAGTGAGGAAGGGACACAGCAACACACAAGACTATATGAGGAGCTCCTGCTCCTACAAACTCATTTCATTCATATCCCAACAATATACCAATCACTCTCTGCCTCAGAAATTTGCTACCTAGCATTCTAAGTCTTCTCCATGTAGGGTAACCATCTGTCCATAAGAAAGAGAATAAATCATTCCCAGAGCTGGATGCTATGCCATTTATAGCATCTATAGTTATTGATGATAATGTCTTTGCTGCCCAGACTGATATTTCTAAGATGTCTTTTCTCATTTAAAACCAGGCTGCTGCTGTGGCTGTGACAAATTAAGATTGTGGAAGGACACAAGTAGTGTGCCTATATTGCCCCTTCACTGATGGGTAAGCAGGCTAGAGATCTGCAAGTCGAACTGGAGAAGTTTTTTTGTAGAGCAGTTGCTATCCCAAAATTCCTGTAGTGTTGTCTTTGCTGCAGCCACAGGTTTTTTTTATCTACAACCTTATGTCCTCATTTGTGTCTGACTGCCATCTCTCATTGACATTACAGGAAAGTTATATTGACTCCTTGTCTCTCAGCAATGTTCAAGAGCCATTCAGAAGAGGTTATTAATGCTACTCCAGTTCTAACTGTGTTATTTGTTCCATGTGTATTTGTTCTATGTCTTTGCTTTATTATCTGCTACGTCTTTATCCATGCTTGTCTTCCACTGCAGCTGCTGTTTGGATTTAGGATGGCAGAATGTACTACAAGCCTGTGTAAGGTCTGCATTTCTAGGTCCCATCCCATTGCAGTGCTCTGCAGTGTAATGTTAACCCAGCAGATGAACTTCCTTTACCTGTAGAGATGTCCAGACACGCTGACCCAGTTGATAGGAGGAAAAGTAAAATCATCTCCTAAAGGAGTTATGGGCCACTGCACAGGCATAATGTGGGCATTACCAACAGAGGAGTTGTTGCTGCATGGAAAATCAACTCATCTACAAAGCCCAGTGCACATTCCAGAGAAGCACAAATCAAAGTCAAGCTGCTCAATTCCTCTTTCTCTGATACTTTGCAGGTCTTGCAGTTCATTCCATGGAGGGCACTCGGGGACATGTGGGAGGATATAGGATTTTGATCATCTTGGACTTCTTGTGAGGGCTAAGTACTATATAACTGCAAAATATTACAGCTTAACAGAGATTTATCCATTCCTGCTAAAAGACTTGACAGAATAAGAAATGCACATGGCATTCAGAGCAGCATTGATCACTATTTTTCTGCATCCTTCTGTCCAAATGCATCAGTCACTTTAACAAGACAATGTTATCCAAGGCCTGTGGTTCCTGTTGCACAGCAGTGTTGTGCACTGATGGCGACACCCCGAGCTCTGTTACTGCAGCCCATGACATGATCACAGCCACTTAGCCCTCATCATTGCCTCTGCTACCCACTTGAGGTATAGTGCTCACAATCCTTTTTAACTAATAAGATATGACAGGCCAGGCATTGTCATCTAGTTATGGACACCCTGAGCAAGTTACAGGTCTCAGGGCTGAAATCAAAAAATCACACTGATTCACTGCCTCAAGTAGCTTAGTTAGGTGGGGAGGGAGACTGCAGATGAAAATAAGGAATCCAGTCAAATCTGAACACTTACTGCCGTTATAAGAATGGGTTTCAACACTGCCATGGCTGGCAGCTCAGCAGAAAGCTGTTTGTGTTGCTTCCCACAGCACAGAAGCTAAAGCAGCTGCAAGAGGTGAGAGTCACTCAGATTATTGACTCACCTCTGCCATGGTATTTACCTGCCTCTTTCAGGGGCTACAGCATGTGTGCTCACAGACATGTTGCAAAAAAATCCAGTCTCTCAACTATGTTCTACCCTGGTTGTGCTGAACCACTGGGTACTTAATCAGGAACTAATAGGAAAGGAAGTGTGATTTTATGCTCCACACAAGAAGGGCAATATTTCGAAAATGTTACTGGTATTTTCTTAAAAGACATTTCTGCACATCTGGTTTGCTGAAATGTGGGGATATTGTAGAAACGAGATTCCAATTGTACAGGAGCTCCTGCAAAAACCTAATAATCTATGACTATTCAAAAGAACAGTTGCTTATTGCATATGAGCTTTTCAGCAGCTGAAATGTGAAAAATAACAATCATCCTAAATCAGAAGATACTAAGGAAAATGGGCATGATTTGTGACAAGGCTGAAAAAAGCATGCTCATTGTTACAGCAGACTGAGTAACAAAATTATTATTAGGACACAGAGAACTCAAGAATGACTTCGCTTTCCATGAAATATTTGGGCAGATTTATTTTTTACACAAACAAATGTTCAAATAGGATGTTTCAGACATGAAGAGACAGCCCACAAGCTCAGATTAATGGAGACCTGTGCAAAGAGGTGCCTGTGTATGAAGCAAAATACATTAGTGTCACAAGTATCTTCATGAAAAAGTAAACATAATTCTGAATGTTTAGCATGAAAAACTTCAAAGAAGGATGACTGTCATCCCTTCTGAAAAATTGCAAACTATTTTTAAAGTGAATTCAGGGTAGCTACCCCAGAAATAGAGGCAACTGAAATTACTTCAGACTCCTTCATCATTAACTCCCTGAATATATCAAATGCACGTTTTGTTTGGCAGTGATGTTGCTGGGGATTAAGAAAACTATTAAGAAGGGAGTTGGAAAAATCCGTTTTTAACATAATGGCAACAAACATTTACATAATCATTGTAAAGGAGAATAAGAAACTTGTCTTCAAGCTTTACCAAGGCAGCAAGTTACCTGGTGTTTTTTATGATGGCATAGCAGAGCTACAAAATGTTCTCACCATAATTAAGTGTTCCTCAATTTGCATGGCTTAAGGCTTGAATGTCAACGTAAATTCATGGAAAAACTAGGGATATAATATTTTCAGATGCCAAACATGGATTTTCATGGGACAAGAGGTGCCTCCCCATATCTCTCAGTGAAGAGCACTGGCCCAGGCTCTCCCTGTGGCAGGGTCTGACCAGGTGCTCTGTGCTGGCCACAAACCACTTCGAAAGACCTTGACCCTTGAAACCCCTAGAACTAAGAGAACCTTGGTGCTGTCTTTGTCTTGAGACATCCAGAATAATTTTGTGTCTTACAGGCCCTCCCAACACCTCTGTGATAGAACTGTTTGCCTTCTCAGTTCCTGCAGACAGCACATGCCAGCCTTGGCTGTCTGGAGTAGCACCTGGGTGACAGTGTGAGCTCCCTGAACTGCAGTTTCAGCCTTCCCAAGCCAAAGTACATGACTGATCAGTGCAAGCATCTTAACAGAACTATGGGTAGGTTTTGCAGAGATTTTCTGAGAAAGTTATTTCCTTGACTCGAGTACTCAAGGGTTAGTGTTAACTCACCGTTTTCCTGGGTGCAATGACCAAGTTTTATTTCTACATAGTTGCTCTTTTGGTACTACACCAGTGATGTTTTTGGAGTCTGGAAAAGATTATTTCCCTAATTTATCAGCCTCTCAGCACAAGCTCATGCTGATGAAGTTACTCAATAGGGCAAACAGCCTGTGTGATCATTTTTATCACTTCCACATCCTTCTAGACGAATCCTCCATTTCCTTTCACTAGTCATGGTTGTGAATTCACCTTAAGTTCAACAGCCATGTTCTTGCTCACCTGGGTATTCACCTAGGATCCCATGGGTCACAGGGCACACATATGTACCCCTGGCACACACAGCTTTTCATTCTGGCTCAGTCCTGATTGAATTCAACTTGTTCTTTGACAAAACTCCCAGCTAGAGTGCTTCTATTTAAGTGTATAACACACAAATAAATTATCTTGTACAATTAACGCTGACCCTTCTATAAATTTTCATTTAAAGTACAGCAAAAAACTAGTGGCAAAGCAAAACCCAGCAATATGGTCAAAATGGAATTTGAAGATATATCTTGACATGTATGCAGTGATCATCAATTTCCCATATAATGAAATCATATTTCATCTTTTTTCATCTTCTGTTGTGCAACTCACAACAGAAACACTTGGAAATGGGTAGGTTTTTCTTTTTCAGATTAAATATCTTGCTTCTGTTGTCATTATCTACTTCTTTCCCACTTTGTTACTATTTCTTCACCATCCCTAGTACTTGAGAAACAAAATTACTTTTTTGTAGAGGCAGACAACATTTTTCAGGAAAAAATGTATTTTTTTTCAAGTCTATTTAACTCAGTTTGTAATTTTTTAACTGAATAAGGTAATGCGAAATATAACTTTATATATACAAACAGCAGCCTTATATAACTACTTAACAAAAATAGAAATTTTCAACTACCCGTATAAAAAAAATTGTAGTTCATGGTTTCATGGTTAGAAAATTTCAGAAAGTTAAGAAATCACTTACAAGGCTAATATGTGATTCTCATAAACTTTTCCAGCAACACAGAACAGAAAATCAGAAGAAATAGACTCCAAGTGTAACACAAAGATTGAGAAATTTACAACTTATTTCAGTATTTTCCATGGAAAGTTCACATACCCAAGCTAAAATGTTTTCCTGATTCTGACGATTTCTTTGTATAAATATTTTACAAATGTTTTCTCTATAGAAAAATGTACCACTTTAGTCCACTGACAATAACGAATTTTTAAAGATTCAGTAATTTCTGTAGAGGGAAAGCAGGAGCAAGATTTTAATATGCAATAGAAAATGTCTTAAGCTCTTCAGAAAAGCTCCATTTTAGGATTACGACCTTTAAAGTGAACAGCAAATCATATATGGAAGAATAACATCAGCATTATTCTACCTAGGGTAGCAACTGAAAGCCAACTTGGAGCTGAAAGCAGGAATAAAACACAGCCCTCTGCAGTGGTAGCCTGTACTGAACACTGACTTTTGAGCTGTGTTATCCAGCCTATACAAAATCAATGGCTGCGGCCAGTCACCCAGCACCTGCACCATGGTCCTCTTTCCACTGGTTGCTGAGTTCCTTCTGTGTGATAATTGCTTGTGCTGGGGCCAGAGGTCACCACCATCTGTGGGAGGTAATTTATCCAGAGATCAGTGTTCGCTTGTTATTTCTCTGGTGACACTTCAAGAGCCTGTGGTGTTCCTACTGTGTTCCTACCTGACCCGATCCTTTCCACTTTCCCCAACTCAGGTCCTCAAGACCTTGAAAATATTTGCAATTCTCCTTCTAGTCCATTTTACTAGAATAAGGAATGCATTCCCTGGGCCTTTCTGCCTGGTATGTCCCTTCTGACAGTGTGATGACCCATAGGTAGCAAGGAAGAAAACAAACATAAAAAAAGAAAATAGAAAAAAGCAAGAGAAATAGGACCTAGGTGAAGAGGCCAAAGGTATGAGTTTCAAAGGGAGCTGACAGCCAGAATTTTCTAGTTGAACTGTTACTTTTTGTGGTTTTTGCCTTTTGTTTCCAGGCAAAAAACCTTTGAGGTTGTGGATTATTTAAAGCCTTGGTTGTTTTGTTTGCAGTGGTTGTTTTGTTTGCTTCATACAGTAAAGCAGACTTCACTGGATTTCAGCCATTCCACTCAATGTGCACAGGCTTTATTTGTTGTCTTTGTTGTCTACAGGGTTTTCTTAACTGCTTTGTGACAGTAAAATAAAACTTGATGGTAACAGTGCTAACTCACCTGCAAGCACCAAAAACAATAGCTCATTTCACAAATTAGGATGTAAAGTCAAATGATAGTTGTGATATGATTCTGGATCTCTCAGTAATATTAAATTCTAGCCTTCATAAACATTCATGCTTTGTTTTTCAGTTAGGTATTTCTATGAGATGGTCTGTCTGTTGGAAACTGGAGAAAACTTTCAGGTGAATATGGCTGCTGTTTCAGAAGATTGAAGCAGAGATGTTCTTTCAGATTTCTTATGTTTGTACGGTTTTAGTTAATTCCTCTTCCACACCTTGATATAAAACTAATTCAAGCTGAAATTTAAAAATATGTTCTTTTCAAATAATAATAATAACAACAACAACAACAATAATAATAATATATTGGTTACCAGAGACTTGGAGCAGTGAGTGACTTGGGATTCAGCTGACTGTTACATGAAGTACCTCCTGTGCCTGTTAGAGCATCTACCACTTCTTTCTTGATTTCTTAGTGTAAATCCAGGGCTGATATTTAGACCAGAACTTGGAACCCTACATTGGCATGACTGTCATAGGAAGCCTGGACCTAATCTGGGAAAGGACCACCACCGTTTGGCTTCTCAAAGCAAAGGTTTGGCTATGAAGGTAATGAGCTCTCACCCAAAGCCTCTGTTGCAGGCTCTGTTGCGTAGAGTGATCTGCATCCACACCTCCACTGATAGCTCTCCCTGGAGCTGACTGTATTTATTCAACATGGTACCTGGCCTTGGGCTTGCCTTCATCCAGTGCAGAAGTCCTGTAACCCTGAGATATCATCATTTTTTGGACATTTGAAGATGAAAGGGCCTGAAGTAACCTCCGGGTCATGCCGCAGCCTGCCCACACAGTGCTTCATAGTGCAACATCCAGGCCATGTGCTGCACAAGGGTGGGCGTGGTGGAAGGGCTATATAAGGGAATTTAGTGGTGCAATAACTGTTGGGACAGTGCCAGAGGACTAGGTAGGATAAACAGAGTTGGTTTTTTTGTAGATTTATCCCCTTTGAGTTTTGGAAGCAAGTCTTGGAAAAAATAATCTCTTGGATTTCATCGTAGAGAACTCAGTTCACTGAAAAAAGGTCCTGGGAACAGACTAATACACAGGTAGCTAGCATCAGTGATGAGGGAAACAGGATGGGGAATGAACTGGGAGTCTAAGCTCTCAAACACTGTAGACGGTGTCTTGATAAAAATAAAGACTGAGTAGCTGCTAAAAGAGAGACAGTTTCAAGGAGATGACATATATATTATGGTTCTGTGATAGATCTCTAATCTACATCTATTTCTGAATGGAATGGATTTGAAAGCTTGATGAAACAAGATCCATTCTCCAGATTCATA
The DNA here is from genome assembly GCF_009829145.1 of Chiroxiphia lanceolata. NCBI lineage: Eukaryota > Metazoa > Chordata > Aves > Passeriformes > Pipridae > Chiroxiphia > Chiroxiphia lanceolata. The sequence goes on from NC_045641.1 coordinate 59,245,012, forward strand.
GACAGAGCAAATGCACTGTACAGAACAGCCAGCTATCATGGAGATGAATTTAGACAAGCTCCTAAGAAACTGCTTTACTTTGATGAAAGCGTTCATCACAAAATTGTGTTTTCAAGGACTCAGTGCAGCACTTCAGTAAATACAGACATTGTTCTTTTCCTCTTTATACATTGACCACACAAGAAATTAAGCAATCCAGCACAGCCTGTGTCCATGTTGCATCAACAAGAAGAATCTCAACAAGAATTCTGGTCCTACAATGTGCTGTAAATTATGTGGCTTGCTACCGAGCTTTTTAAAAACTGGTTGCAAAGAATGGAGTCACTCTGCCCAGAACTGGCTAAGGGTCCAACCTAAGGTACAGTGTAATATGTTAAGAATGGTAATGAAATGCACTTAAATTAATTAAATATATAGAAAAGAAAAATGAGAAGGTATAACATGCTAATAAGTCCATGACAATATAGTTGTACTTGACAAGGAATATTGATTACTGGGGTATTTCACATTTGTTATGCACTAATGCACTAAGCACACATAGAAAAGTGACAGCTCTGAAGTAATGACATAAGGAATTGTCAGTACATTCATTTGTGTTTGGGTTATTTCACTGCACTGACATTTCTATAAATTATAATATGTCACCTTAGATGTACACAGAAGTTAAATCATTTATCCTCCAACTAATCATAGAAACAAGAGCAAAAAGGACCCTCAACAAGAATTTGGACAAAGACTTCAATAAAAATTTGCAGTGCTGTCAGAATTGTAGCTGATTTTTTTTTAATTAATTGAAGCTAGATTTAATTGTCCTCCAGTCACAAAGGGTGAAGAGAATACAACTGCAACTTTATCCAGTGTACATATTTATGAGATATAAGCCCTCAAAACTAGACTGAAGTAAGCTCAATTATTTTCCAGAGGCCATTAAACACTCCACTGATAGTTGTAACTCGCATTCATGTAATTAAGCATGCTATCTGAGACTAAGACAGGTGACCTGGGAAAAGATTCATGAGATCCATCAGGTACCTGAGTGAAGATCACTTGATTTATCCCAGTCACCAGTTAACAGTGTAGAACACACATTTTTTTCAAAGAATATTATGAGCTAGTAAGAGACACAGCAGAAGCACTTGCCTGTTAGCAGAGTGCTAACACAGTATTTGAAATTTATGAGTGCCCTTTTAGCTAAAACAATCTAGTCAGATGATAATTATCAGGTCAATGCGTTTTTAGAAAAGGAATTGAAAGCTCTGTAAAATCTGGGGTTTGGGTTTTTCCTTTTTTTTTTTTTTTGTTTGTTTGTTTCACTGTCTGGAGGGAGAAAAAAAAGAAAAAGAAAAAGGAAAAGGAAAAAGCCATCATTTATACAAGCCAACAACATACCCTTGCAGCAAAGAAGGCTAACAATTCCAGGCTCTATTAGAAGTACTGCCAGCAGGTCAAGGGAAGTGATCCTTCCCCTTTACTCAGCACTGGTGAGGCTGCACCCGGAGTGCTGTGTACAATCCTGGGTAAACCTACAAGAAAGTTATGGACACAGTGGAGAAAGTACAGCAAAGGATCACAAAGATGATCAAGGAACTGATGCACTCTTTTATGAGGAGAATGAGAGAACTAGGACTGTTCATCCTAGAGAAGAAAAAGCTCTGGGGAATCTCATCGGTGCATACAAATACTCTAAGGGAGGGTGCCAAGAAGATGGTCCCAGGCTCTATTCAGTAGTGACCAGTGACAGGACCACAGGAAACACTTTTTTTACTATGAGGGTGACTGACCACTGGTGCAAGTTTTCAAAAGTCATCTGGACATGTTCCTGGGCAACCTGCTCTAAATGGCCTTGTTTGCACAGAGGGACTGAAGGAGACAACCTCCAGATATCTCCTCTAAACTCAACCCCTCTGTGATTCTGTGCATCTGTGAAAGAACACAAAAGGGAAAGAGAAAGGGAAAGGGGGAGAGGGAAAAGAATGAGAACAAGTTACCTGATTCCAGCAGTCTGAAACACAGAAATTTGTTTCCCACTAAAATACAAAATATATTAAATTGAACTCTTTAACTTTGGTTTTGCTTTTATATATGGTTCATAATGTGTTTTTGTAATATTTTGAGGTTCTATCAGAATTCTAAACCTGTTAATTTTGACCAGTGACAGTGTTTTTTCCCCAAACAAAATTGCTGGACTACTTAATTAATGTTCTTGAGGTTGTTCATATTGCTATGCCATTCTTCGTAAACTGCTCCACTCATAAAAGTACAACTATAATGTCCATTGGGCTTGTATAAAACATCTCTGATACTTAACCTTCTTCAGCTGAGCAACAGAAGAGACCAGAATGGAAGAGATGTTAAGTTTATGATGTCTATGATTCATTACTTTAAAAAGAAGCTTCTCAGTGATGCATTGGCTGCCAAATCTGAAGATATAACCTATCCTACATTTTGTGAGATTCTATTTCACTTTTTTATTTTTTTAAACTCAAGATAGGGAAGAAGTTCTTATCAAACTCTCCTCAAGAAATTTAAAACCAGTACTCAAGTGTTTGCAAACGTTAAACCTTACAGGCATCTTAGATGTTCACTGTATATAGTGAATATCTTAAACTGTCACAAACTACATGTATGAGCAAGCTGAAGCAGTGGTGCAGAAGGTGTTGTAGAAAATCTATATGTCACAGCTTGCTCACAGTTAGAAAGTAAAAGGACGGTTGTGTTCACAGTCTGATGTTGCTGACAGCAGCTGAGAAAGATATTTGAGTGAAGCTGGCACACAAGCTAAAAAACATTAGTTCATAATAAATTTTTTTTTTTCTGAATCTGAGGTAGGATTTTAATTCAGCAACAGATGAAACCTCAAATGAATTTAGATTTTCAGTTTGCTTCAAGGCTGAAGAGTTCATATGATTATACAAACTCTCTCTCAAATTCTGCCATTTGCAAAATGAGGCTTCAATATTACATGACACTATCAGTGCTCATTTTCCCTGACAGCCAATGTATATTTTATATGTTGAACTGAAGGCATATCTGGATTTCTTGATTAGAGAATATCTGAAGTGAGTTTTCTAGTACTTTTCTATTCTGGATAAGTCTAGCAGCACGGAATGAACAGTGTTTGAATATGTTTAGGGCTCTCTGACAAAAAATGCAAGAGAAAATGAAGTATTAAAAGATAGGTAAACTTCTGTGTACATAAGATCATCTGTTACAGCTTCGGACAATGGTTCAGATAAGTCTGTAGCTCATTCATTTCCAGCTGTTTCTGTACCTGATCTAGTTCACAGTAATTCAAATGAGCAATTTTTAGACACAAATTGCCAGACAATTGTGTATAACTTCACCTTTCCTCCTTGCTTCCAACATCGGTGACTCCACTGGGACCACCGCAGTGGATTATTGACCAAAAAGACAGTGTTATATTCACTTCTAAATGCCAGTAACTAATCAGACAGCATGACCCAGTGTAATGAGGGGAGGTAATTACTTTTGAAAGGGTGAAAGAAGGTTCTGATTTGGGCTTTGCTAGTTACGAAATACTTTTGATAAGTTCTTTCCCAACGGCCACCACTCCTCGTGTAGTTCTTGGCGATCCCTGGGGTATGTTTATGTAACAGTCAATTGCCTCTAAAGGTCTTTTTTCCTATGGATGAATCTGACAGTCAAGTTTGAGAATGCTTTAACTCCCCATTAACTGTTGCTAATTCACAAGAAGAACTCCTGTGGAAAACAAACAAACAAACAAGCACGTAATTTGATGCAACATCAGTCTGGAACATCAAACAAAGCCATTAGGAACAGAACAGCTATTCAGATTAGCAAACACAGGTGACTGGGGAGAAGGGGAAACCAGGCAAACACCAAAGATATGTCATTTTCTGAGAGAGCAAGCATGATTTCCTTCATTTATTAGTCTTCTCATGGGGTTCAGAAACATGTTATAAAAAAACTCACACACCAAAACAAATTTAAAGTTGAAGTTCATGTTAAAGAAATTCGATGTGCAGTAAATAAACAGATATGGTTCATTCCCTTTCCTAACTCATCCGTAGGGACAGAATTTAAGAGTCTAATGTCTTTCATGTAAAGTACTGCACATAGCAAATGTAGCCAAGCTCCTCTGTGTCCTGTTCCAGACTTTAAAAATTGCACCCACTCTGCATTACATGTTAAATCCTTCTGCTGTAAACACAGTCTACGATGGCTAGAGGATAAGAGATTTTTATTAGATCCATTTTCACTTCTGAGATCCATCTCCAGCATTCAGAGCTCTTTGTTGAGGTCTGCAGTGGTAATCCAAATCTCCCTAGTCATAAAAATTCTTCTTTTCCCTTCTGTTTTTTTTTTTTAATAAAAAAAAGGCAATAACATGGATAATTCTGAAAGACCATTATATGTACACAGTTTGTGTTGCTGTTCATTGGTTCTATGGAAAATATAAATATTTCTTTTATGCCATCATGCCTTTAAATGTTACATTTAATCCAAAGCCCCAATGACTGATTAACACCTCATAGTGTGAAACTTCATTGTACAAACAAGGATGTCTTTATTTCAGTGAACTTAAACTCTAAGTAAAATGTGGTAGTAAAATTTGCATAATTCTTTATAAACATATAATTTCTGGCTTCTTTGAAAAAATTAATCAAGCTTTATTGCTAAGGCTGTGCAAGAAAAAAAAAGACCAACATGCTGCACGCTGGCTGGCAGTTGACAGGGTGCATTTTATGCTCCAGGGAAACCCTGCCACAAAGAAACCCAAAAATTGTGAAGTCAACAACGAATAGGATATATTATTAATAGTACAGGATCTGGTAGTTATGGAACAGAGGACAGAAAAGATAGCGAAGGGAGTTTGCTGCAATGTATGGAGGCAATAAAAAAAATTTTGTAGCTTGAAGGATTTAATCACACAACACTGTCAAAGATGTTTAAGATATCATCCTGCCACAAGATCTAGTAAATCCAAGAAAGAAGCAGAACTAAAGCTCTCTTTTAAGACCTTTTTTTTCCCCCTCCCATTTTATGGGCAGAAACAAACCTTTCAAATTAAATTATGTATGAAATGTATCTACCAATCCCAAGCAAAACATTTATTGTGCTTTTTTGGGATGGAGGTGGGTGTTTGTTTTTGGGGTTTTTTTTTGGGGGGGGGTTATTTTGTTTAGTTTTCTGATTGAATGTCCTTTTATCATTTTTACCTTTACTTTGAAAGAATCATTAGTTTGAAATGAAAACTCAGTATATTTCATTCTAAGCATTTAACAAAAGGAAAGAATAGCCTTTCTTCAAATGTTTCTTTCTTTCTACCTGAAGCTACTTGATAAATTCACCATGCTATTTGAATTAATAGTAATTTCTGTTGACCCATTTCTACAGGCCAAGCAATTGCTACATCACAGTCTCACCAGCTGAGTAGTACCCAGCAGAATCAGCTCAGAAAAACAAAAGCCAGTTCTGTCTGTGTTTTCATTGAACCTCTCCTGCAGTGGGATGAAACTAGTCACACTGACACCTTGATCATCCCTTCTATGCAGATAAATCTCCCTGGGGAGCAGGGCTGAGATAATGCCAAAGACAGTTCTCTCTTCTTTGTCAGATCAGCTCCCAAGGGTTGTGAGTTGACAGGAAAGAGCTGAAGGACACTTTAAGCTAACAATACCTGTCCACAGGAAAGAAAAAATAAAAAAAAAAAAAAAGAAAAAGAAACAAAAGCATATAAAAGTGGTTTAAAATCATCTTTATTCTCAGTCATTAGTGCTGTGTTGAGCACAAATGGGCCAAACTACAGAGACTAGACATCAGTCATCTGCCAGACCAATCCCTCTCTCAGCACATTGCCTTCCTCAAGGGATCACATGTGTTGTATCTGTTGTACCTGGAATGCAGTCCTTTGGTTTTGATATGACATTTGTTTCCACAGCAACCCACTGGGAAATAACTATAGGTGATAGAAACTACATAGTCAGGATTGCTATGACAAACAATTCCAACCTGTAAATCAAAACACAAAAGAAAATGAAAAATAAATTTAATTCCATCTGTATAGACATGTACTAAATAATCAGACACATGGCAGATTTCAGACTCCAATTGGCTGCAACTGCTTATTTTCCAGCTATTATACTATTAAAGGTTATCCTATCATGTGAGGAGGTACTTTTATGTGGAAACTATAAATAAAGCCATCATAGAATTATCAGAGCAAACATGTTATTGCAGTAATGATAATCAGGATGGCATTTATTCTGAAGTATATTAGCAAAGTCTCATACTTCAGTCACAAGGATACTTCAAGAAAGTACTTCTTGCTTATTTATTAGTGACAGTAACACACTAAGTATTCCCAAACATTAGAGGAATCAGTTACTTGATTATTTAAAGCCAGAAGCTGCATGTAAAGATCATCTTAACTGCCTTCCATATAACACAATCCGTATTATATCAGCTAATCATTCATGGAAGTACGGCAGCTTGCATTTAAAGACAAGTTTTGCTGCTAAGGACATAGCTGCTGTTTGACAGTGGTACACTGCCCCAGATACAGCTGGAGGGTGCCACAGCCAGGAACAGCACCCCTCTGCTAGTGATGATACCTGACATAAACAAATCTGTGCACTCCTGAACTTCAAAATTTTTCCTTTTGGAGAAGGAAAAAAGAAAAGGTCCAATGAGCATCTAAGCTTCCCTTTAGGAAAATTCTTAAGTCTACAGTTAAATTTATCCTTTCTGGGAACAGCATTCATTTAAATTCTGTCTTAGAAGGGGGTATTTTCTTGACTGGGAACCTTAAGTATTTCATGTCATGAAAAATATTCAATGCAAACTTTTCCAGAAGTTCATTGTTTACATTATAAACTCACCATGTAGTTAGATGCTGTGCAAACAGTCACAGTCCCTGCAAGAAACAGGAGTTCTCTGATATAAAATAAACAATAGTACATGAGAGAAAGGTGGATAAAGTTCATTGCATCAACCCCTGTTTATTTATTTTGGGTATGTCACTTATGCAATTCTGTACACCTTCATTAAAAAACACTGAGAAATGTAAAAAAAAAAAACCAGGAACATCACTTTACATTCCAGTCATTAACATGATTTGTGAGATACAGCAGATTTGAAGAGGAATGTGGAGAATAACGGTGTATCATTGTGACATTGAATTACTCTGTCCATTTCCCAGTTCAATAAATGTCACTAACAAAATAAGCCTCAAAAGCTCTCTCCCTTTGAAGTAGGGCAGCGCTGTTATTCCAATTTTATTATGGGAAAATGAGACACAGTGGGTTAAAGTTAAATACAGAGACTGAAGTCACACTAAACCACTGTGGCTCAGCTTCAGAGTGAAACCCACCTAGGTCCTGCTTCTTTCTTTTAATAGTATGACCGTGCTTGCTTTCTAAAGAGTCATGAATATATTACAGAAATTGCCCTTTTTCTGTCACTGCATGGGCTGCCACAACATGCTGAATGCAAACAGGAATGATTCCAGGGAACTGGTTCCATAACCACATCATTCAGAGCACGGGGATAGGAATGCTTGATGAATGTGTGCTGGAAGGTATTTCCCCCACGTGGCCTATGCTTTTGCCTCACAATTCCTTCACAAAGATCAAATAGGTGCAGAAACACAGGTGAGTGAGGCTTTTAACTTTTGGCTCTTTACCAGCTCTTCTTCTGTTCCACTGAATTTTCACTTACTGCATTTTCAGATGGACCATGAAAATGTGGAATGTATCAAAAAAACCCACAGAAACACCCAAAAAGTATGGAAGGATGAAAAAATAGGAGACAACTGAGAGACTGGCAAAACTCACAGAAAGTACTCTCTCTGCTTCATAAGTTTGATTTTAATTACTGTCACCCTAGAACCTCAGCTAATGCCAGAATACAAAATTTGGACTATGGTTAATAAAAATGTAGTTAGAAGGCAATGCTCCATATATTTCTTAGGATTTTGTGCTCATGAGGTTTACAAAAAGGATGTTCAGAAATAAAACATTTCCATTTTAGGCTAATTAAAAGGTAGGGCCACGGTTGTTATAATGAGAACTGGACTTGTAAGATGTTAGGAGAAGCATTTTACATTGGGGGAACACATTGAACAGCTTTGAGACTGAAAATTGTGGTAGAAATTAATGTCAGTTGAGGGAAAAAAGAAATGGATCTGTTGAGTAGTCTGAAATCACTCTCATTGTTCCTAAGCCAAGATAAAGAAAAATCCCCAAACTCAACACCCTTTTTTTTTTTTCTTTAAGTAAAAGGTTTATTTGATTCTTGGACAGTAAATATAAAGGGTTATTAGTTTTGTTTTGAGTCATTATGGGTAGCTATTTCTTTCCTGTTTTCAAAAGGAAGATAAAGAGAGTAGTTTGAGCTTCATTTGCAATGTGACTACAAGGAGCAAATCCTCAGCTCATCCACTTGTTTGGGAGACGGACTAAAGAAAATTTACCCTTAGGGTAAAATTCCTGCTCCAAGATGCTGAGATTCACAGTTTCACCCACAGAGTTGCCCAGTACTAGCTTTCCCAAGAGTCAGACAGTCTGCAACCAGCTGCCCTTCCACGAACATTCAACTGACCCTACTTGCCTCCCTACCCCTGCCCAAGTAGTTAGTTTGACAGCTGGAATTCTCTCCTTCTGGCTAAAATTTTGCTGAAAGAGTGTTGTAAATTCCTTTTGTCTAGCATTTCACATAGTGTATAAGAGCCCTGAAAGATGGGAAACCAATTAGTGGTGCTATTCTAGGGAAGCTGTTACAAGGTTTTATTTGTACAAGTGTACAAATGCCTCACTGTGGGAAGAGTTGTGTATAAAAAAGCGCAAGAACACATTCCCATTTTTGCTTACTCCTTGCCCCCCTTCAACACATTTTTCTGACCAAATGAGAATAAAAGTAGAAGAGGAAATGAAAGCACAGAAGCAATTTCTTGGGAGAACTTTACACTGTCTTCCTGGAGCAGAACCATGGTGTACAGGGTGTCCTGTCTGTTCAGACACGCTACAATACAAAGCAAGTGAACTTCATTACATTTTGATTCTGGGCTGCATGTTATCAAGATAAGCATACTAGTTGAAGCTAGAGCCCTTACTGGAGCTCCAAAACAACACAGGAAGTGTTCAATGCGTGCTCTGGTCAATGCATGTCAAGGTTTACTGTTAATTCCATTTACCATCTAACTCAAATGGATGTATGTATGCAACATAAACTACCTCGCTCTCAGCTCTTTCCATATTCCAGGAACGTGTCAACTCTTCATTTCTCTAGTTAGAGGAAACCTGCTTGAGGCATTTGTCACTCTAAAATATGTTTCCATTAAGTTAGGAGAGCTTTGTCAGGAATGGGGAGCTGATATTGCATGCTGTCTTTAAATTGTTCAGCAAGGAATTTAACACACTATTGAAGATTCAGACACAGCAGAGTCTTTGCAAAGCCTAATGCTGTATCTCCCTGCTTTCATCCTTGGGGCAGCAAAGTACAATGTGGAACTTTCTCGAATGGGAACTTTCCAGATCATATGCAGGCCAATGTACACCCTGTGCACTGCTGCAAAATTGTAGAACAGCTATTTCCATAGTTACCTTAATTCTCAGCACTTAGCATAAACTGCTCTTCAGAAGTTGGAAGGATCTAAATGATGAGGTAGACTTTCAACACCATGCAAGTTATTTCCTAAATGCTTATAATTATGCATTTTTTTAAAAAAGGGGGGGTGAGAAGGGAATAATTGGAATATGACAAATTATTCATCAGTATCTCCCCACGCTAATGAGACATTTCACCAGGCAGTTAATTATACCAGAATGATTAGTGCATCCATACTTATGCTGACACCTCTGGAACATGAAAATCAGGTTGTTCAGAAAAATTTGATGCTGTTACCAGACTTCATCAAATAGTGTCTCAAAAACATTTCAATGTCTCATCTAAAGGATTTGCACAGCTTAAGTTAATTGGAGATAAGTTTATTCATCCAGACTTCTTTAATTTTCCACGTTTAGCTTCTAAGGGATTTTTCATACTTTTTATTATATTTGATAAATGTTGCAACAGTGAAAATTAGTCACTTCCTATCCTTAATCAGAGCAGAAAGTAGGTTACTGCTCTGCATCCCATAAAACATAAGAATAACCTCATTAAAAATTTGATATTTGACATTGTTCAGTGACAGTTTTGTACATCACCAGAGTTGGATTTCATATTAAGTCTTCCAAAGGATGTTGCAACATCTGTACTAGGGATTAAGAACTGAATGCCCTGGTCAAACTAATAATTCTGATTTCTCTTCAGTATCATCCATCATAAATATTTTTCCCCTGAGACTGGCTCTGAGATCCATAAGGAGATTCAAGGACATCAGATCACTACTCTTTGCCTTTCTTCTGTGCAGAGTCCTTGATAAAATAAGCCCAGCTGTGAAGGAGACCTTGGGTGTCCATTCCCTCTGGAGGTTCAAGGTGAACAACCTGTCAATACTCTCTTTCTCCGTTGACAGTCACTGCTGGTGCCTCTGGCCTCATTTTTGCTTCCCTATCTGGATGTAGCTAAGACCAAGGGCATTGACTTTGGAGTGAGCCTGACATGAGAGTAATAACTCAGAATCAGCCTAGGGCCCTCCACAACTCCAAACCCCTGTCAGCATCCAAATTAATACCCTATGGGTTGTCCTGAGTGTGAAATTTTTTTCACTATAAGAACCTATCATTTGCCATTGAGCTCACATCATAAAAGATCCACTTGTACTCTTCCTTGGCTGAAACTCATGTGTGCATCAGCCAGAACAACAGTAACAAAAATGACCCTCTTTACAATCCTAAACTCAGGGTAGAAAATCCAGAGATACGCAGAGGTGCACCAGTAGCTGAAGTGAGAGACTGCAGAGTAGCTCTGAGGCTGGAAGGAGGCAGGGGAGGCAATTACATTGAAATCAACAGATATTTTGACAAATCACTTACCCCAATTTTATAAAACTCTTCAGAGTGTTGTAATTCATCCAGGTCCATACTTCATGGATTTCTGGTGAAGGGAGTAAATCAGCATGGTTTCTTTAAGCTGCAGTTAATGGCTGAAGTTAATAGCTTGTGATATTGGTAGCTGGGATGGGAACTGCAATTAGTTTTTCTAAAGGAAGAAAAAGCTTGAGGTAACAGAAGTTGGGAGCACCAATACTAATTAATTCCACAGAATTAAGTGGTGGTGTCATTATGGAACCTGTGGTTTGAAACACAAAGGATGAGGCTTTAGAGGGCCACAAAAGCTTTTTCTCAGGCATTTTGGTACCTTTTTTTTTTTTTTGGATGGGAACAATGCATCATGTGGAGAGAAAGAAAATGAAGATGTCATAAAGCATATTAGGCAAGGGGTTTGTGTTGCATCTGGGCTGTACCCCAGGAGAGAAGGTCAGAAAAGAGGCTAAAGTCTTGTGTGTTTTGTAGATCAATGCCCTACATGCCACCAATTTAAGCCTAATGTTACACACACACAGTATCTAAAAGCATAGACCAAACAGAGGCTGCCCGTGGGTGTTCCTGGCTAGAGGCACATCTGGTAGATGTGGGATCTTTCCTAAGAGCAAATGCCCTTAGGCCTGGATGTTTCAGGAGGGTGGGCACAAACTGCCTGCACTACAAGTAGGTATACTTCCAACAACATGGACTGGTTTTGTCAGGAAAATGCCAGTGAGCCCTTTTGGCCTGTATGTTTCTGCAACCCTACATTGCAAAAAAGACCTGGGAATAGTTGTCAGAGTGGTAATGACTAGCTATCTAAAATATACGGTCTATGGGCATTTTCCCTTCACCATTATTTTCATAGAATGAATACCTCAGAGGCTTTTTGTATTCTGGCATGACAGGTGAGATAGGACAAATGGATTATCCAGAAAGACCAGGCATTTATGTAATAACAGCACAGGCAACTTCAGAGTTTTGGGAGGGAGCTACACCATCCATGTGATGGCTGGAGCAGCCCTGGCTCTGTGGAGGGGTGCAGGTAAGCAAGGTTATTAGGATTGTTTCAAGCAGGTTTTCTGTCATAGAAAATACTGTAGAGGGCTGTCCACATAAAACAGAAGACCTGTGCCTTCACTAGTGTCATATAGTGTGGTAGAGAACCTCATTCATTTCATCACTTGAGTGAAGAGCTGCTGCCCAGAGGCAAAACTGGCAGAACTTGGCTCCTAGTGCTCCAAGTAAAGATAATTTCTCAGAAAGACTTTTCTACCTTTCTCTTAGTCAGTGTGAGAGCATCTGTGCATTCTGGCACAGTAACATACTGACCACAGAGCATGCACGTGGCGTGACAGAGCCTTTGGTTTTGGAGTGGGGTAAGGGTCCTGGTCACTTTGGATAACCACTGTCCAGGGCTTCCTATGCAGTTGGCTACATCTTGCATTTGATGTGGCAGTGAGTGAGAAGCCAGTGCACCACTATTGCAGTGTGTGAGTTGCTGATGTTGCACCGAAGGGTAGAAGGTGTGAGCGGCTGACAGAGTCTTAGAGCCTGGGAGGCTTCTCCAGTTGCCCTTTGGGCTGCAGTAGCCCAGAACATGAGCACTGAAATAGAGGTAAGCTTGGTGTCAATGGCAGAGCACCCAGTCTCCCTTGGAGGGGCTAGGACTGCATTCTGAAGGTAAATTTTCTAAGTGAGTTTTAGTTGAGCTGCCGTGGAGTAGATAGGATCTAAACAGACCAGAAGCCAGGAAGGAGCTGCAGGGAGATAAGACCAGAGAGAGAAATATCTTTATTTTTTTATTTTAAACCTGAGTGGCAGTTTTGCCTGCTTGATTTGAAAATATCAATCATTCTAGGTGATAGAACTAAGGAACAGAATCCAGTATGTGAGCTTTAGCAGTGTAACAGGGAAAACTTAATCCCCAAACTAACCTCTACTTCGTCATAAGTGAGCTATATTGTATTTTGAGTTTACAATGATCAGGGATTATCCTCCAAAATAAATAATAAAGTAGCATCCCATATCTTTGGCAAAAAGTTAGTCTTAAGGTATAAATTGGAAACAATGACCTTGACTCTTCTTTCTCAGAGATTCAGACCAAAAAAAAAAAAATAAAAACATTGTTTGAGTCAGTAAAGTTCTCTTAGGAAGGACAAAGTAAGAAAGAATTGAATTAGAGCTGAGATGCTTCCTATTTCTTTTTCAAATATTGTACTAGCATTTTCTCTCTCCTTGTCCTTCCCTAGTTAGCATCCCTATTTTGCATGCAGAGCCAGCTCCATGATAAAATCCCTGCATCGCATCCACAGAGTACACAGCCAGCCTCAGCCAGGGAAATGGATTGAAGGATTCAGCAAGACCACAGTGTGTTTAAATCCCTACAAAAGAGAGAGAAAGGAAAGCTGATAAAACAAAATAATGACCACATCTTTCCTGTTAAGTAACAACAGTTACCCTTAGGGGTGAAACACTTCTCTTTAGAATATAAATGCCAGGATTTTACTATATCGTCAAGGCTATTTTCGTGATCATACTGAAAAAACTAAAAGCATAGTTTCCCCACTTTTGTTCCCATACATATTTTCTTCAGATACTGCAAAAAATCAAATCATCCCTTTCTGTGACTGAAAACATCAGGTTTACTGCAGTTTAGCAAGGTATTACCTTTCAGGTGAATGCTGATAATTTAACACATTCGTACTCACTGCCACATTTGTTTAAACCCCATATCAGCTTTCAATTAAGATGTAGATCTGGCATCTGGAGGAAATATTAGTTTCACTGTCTTCTAAACACTTCTTTAACTGATTATTTTTGTTGTACAGGTATGCTGCAAATTTTGACACATACGTAGAGAAATCAACCATTTAAAACAATATCAGTGTTAACAAGATGATCTATTTCATCCTCTTATGGAAGCTAATGAATCTTTGTGAATTTATTGTGATGGAAAAACAGTGTCTGCTTGCAATTAGACTGATGAGCAGAGTTGTTCCTGTGAATAGATACTTTAAATTAGTTATTTTCTTTTGTTCCTGGAAAAAAAAAAAAAAAGAAAAAATAGAAATAAAAGATATATATAAGCACAACTTATCTTCAATTACCTGGCATCTGAAAACACATTCTCAAAAGGATGTTTCTAACTGTTGTCTTACAAGATGGAAAGAAAGCCTAGGAGACATTCGAGTTCACATTTTTCACCTTAAAATGGGAACTCAGGTTTAGGTACTTGTAATAGTGTATAGAATTTATGAAATTACAATAATTTATCCTTAATTGTCAATGTACAGGAGTATGCTAGCTCTAGCCTGTGGAATTTCTATATTTATCCACAGCTCTAGGCCTATTCCACTTCAGTTAGCTTTCTCTCTCATAGACACTAACCTTGATTCTTTTATTTTAATTTTACTTGACCCCTGGCACACATGATGGACCCTTAGGGTTTTCTTAGTGGTGCTTCCTAAGGTGACGGTATCAAATACTTGCTGTTCTGAGATCTTTCAGTACTTCTCTGACCTTCAGATATCCTTTTAACAAAGATTTCTGCAGCATCTCAGTAGTCATAATCCTATGGTCTTTAATAACAGCCTATCTAGCGGTACTTTGGTTATAGGAGTGAAGAATAGGTTAAGCCTGTCACCCTGTGCTATCTCTTAATTGCTTTTTTACAGGATTTTATTTTATAGCTTTGGTGATCACAGCCTGCATTTCAAAGGGATCTTGACAGGGTTTTTTCAATCAGATACTTGTATACTTCTCTATAGCCACTCTTCTCTTGGGTATGCGTTTCCACAGGTAAAGTGTTCCCTGTAAAGAGTTCAGTACCTCATAAGGTTTGTGTACCTCATAAAGGTTTGCTGTTTTCCCATGATGCATTTGAAATGTTAAACAGCATTCCTATGGCAAAACAAGGAAGTAACCTTGCTGACACGACCTGCTTTATTACTTTGAATATGTTAGGTACCTTCTGGAGAATGACTCTGCCTCACAGGAAATGGAAATTGATTTCTTTTTATCTATGTATTTCACTGGTTTGTTTCCTTGCTAAGGAAAAGAAATGCAATATTTTTTTCCCTCTGGTGAACACAGAGCTTACTCTGCTAGATCTTCTTTAGCATTCCCAAAACAATTATTTTCTACAGAGCTTTTGCTTTCGTCTCAACTTTACGAGACCAGAAACTATCCTAAACCCTGAGTTCAGATTAAGTTGGGATCTTTGGGTCTCTTTCCTTCAGCAGTTCCACTGTTTTAATTCTAAGAAAATACATTTTCATGACACTATCTTTTTACTCAAAAAATTTTGTTTACTTCATTACCTATTGTTCTAACCCAAAAGCTTTTGGAATTTACATGATTTTTATTCACCCAAACTATAAGTTTTTATGCTCCCTTCCTTACTGATTAGCTATCTATCATAGCCCTAAATTTGACATCTTTATCTCCACTAAGTTACAGAATGACACACGCAGAACTGAATGCCATAAAGAGATTTCATTATCCTACCTCCAATATAAATTGGTTTGTCCTAGTGACTACTTTTGGCTAAGAAAATGCGGATTTCTTATGAAGAATTAACTCTTAGAAGGCTAGAAATCTTCCAAAATATGTTCTTCCCTCGCAAAATCTAGTGTCTTAGCAGAAGGTCAGTTAAAACTCAAGCATGCAAACCTTGTGGGAGACCTGATGCTTTCAGCTTTTTTCATGCTCTCACAGCACTCTTCTATTTCATATCTACAAAGAGTAGAATACTCAAATGCCAGTGCTACAATTCCACTTTTAACAAGCTCTGCTGAAGTTAACAGAAAGCTGCTTAAGAGTAAACTATCATCAAAAAGAAAGGTGTCTTTTCTGTCTGACTTTTTTTTTTTTTATTGACTGTTATTGCTCACAGTCTGAGAGTGAAACAGTGATTTAACCTTTCCCATTTCTCTTCCACGCTCCAAGAGCATTTCAACTCTGGTGGGAGTATCAACAGCTTCATTCAACATCTTGTTGCCCATCACTCACCTCCGAGTCATCCCACATTCATCGTCTGAGGGCTAATTCATCAGCACCAGCTTGTGTTGTGAACCAGCTAGTTTGAAAAGCCTCCTGCCAGTTCCCTCGAGCAGTGCAATTCTCCACATGGAGGATGAGTTAATGTTTTGGTTCACATCTGATTGGTCATTTCAGAATCTCAGGGAAAATGTATAACAAAAATTATACAGTGCATTTGGTCTGAAAAATCATTTACAAAAAATGGCTGGATGTGTATACATTATCCCTACTGTAGGCAGGGAAATAAAAACACAGAGATGAGATATACTCTATCTGGATCACACTGAGCCAGGTGCAAGCTGAGAGAAGACAGGAGAAACTACTCTGTCCCCAGCATTAAATATCACAAGATACTCAAGGTTTTTTTTACTCTCAGGGCATTGAAATTATCCCACATCTGCAGTGTTAAGTTTATTTGGTTTTGCTAGGCTAAATAATCCCTAGGTGCTCATCCCAAACTTTAGACTGCTCAGTTATGCCAGTTTGGAGTCTGTATGATGAGGTAAACTGGGGAATGGGTTTCCTAGTTTCCCTGTTTGTTTCACTCCTCTGCCAAAGAAAAATATTTCCTCTTTAAGAAAGATTTGTATGAGGTAAACAGCATCTAGTGTTGTGAGAGTGTGCAAGCTGCTGCTTTCTCTGGAAGAAGCATTGTCATAGAATCATTAAGGTTGGAAAAGACCTTTAAGATCATTGAATCCAACCAGGCCACTGGGCTCAACCAGAGCACAAAAAAAGAAAAACACTACTGAGGTGTACTCAATACCAGACAATACTAAGTGTGGCAATGGATCCCAAATAAATTCAGCAATGTATAATGGCATGCTCCCGAAATGGAATATCTGTGTGTATTAATGGCATCGCTGTAGAACACAAACAAACTTCAAATACAGCACAAAAATCATCCCATCATTTTGGGATGATAAGGTGTGAGGTTTGTGTATGTGCTGTTCTTTCTTACAAAAAGGCAGGGAAAGGCTTCTCATTATTTCTAAAGCTGCAGAGAGCAAAGGTGTATTGAAAACAAACACAGAACACAAGAGGAATTTTAGCAAAAAATTTGATCTTGGAAGAGGAGTTTTGGTGTTTTCATGAGATCATTTCACGAGATTCATTTTGTTCTAAAGAACAAAAGAGTCTGCCTCTTACACATAACCTATATTTGAATGCCAGGAGTACTGTCAGAGATGTTATTCTACCCATCACACAAGCTCTTCGTCTGCAAGGGAGGGAGCACTGCCTAAGCATGAATCAGTTGTGCACTATCTCTCCCACTGTCAATGACTGATCAGTTGCCAAGATCTCTGAGAAAACAACACTGAGAAAAACTGAGAAAACAAGACTGAAATACACTCAGCCCTCAGGCAGTAGGTTCCCTCTCTATAATTTACCATAGAACAGATGTGAACTTGCTGTTTTTCCACTAAAAATATACACACTAAGGCTCTCTCCCTTTTCTTGACCAAGAAAAAGGTGTCTAAATGCATCTCTGCTGAAAGATGTTCTTTGTTTACATTGGACTGCACAAGACAATATTTTTTACAAGGATGGCAAGTAACTTTGCTGTCCTCTCTTTTCAGAAAACCAGCACACTGTGAGGTAGCCTTGTGTCAATAAAGGCTAGGAGGCCGGCAGTTCTACCCTTATCAATAGCTGCAGTGGCATATTTTCCAAACAAAATTAAGTTGAAAACTAAAACCAAATCCATTTTAAAATATTTTTCCTCTTCAGCAATACTAAGAAGAGAAATCTCATTTTACAAATGGTTCTCATTTATTAATAAATTCATTCTGCACCAAGTAATGTGGAAATGGCAATAGTCAACACTTTGCTCTCAAATCTAAACAAGAGCAGAGATAAAAGGATGCTTTCCCCCTATAATCCATTCTAAAGCCAGTTTGGATCCTTAGCAAGCATTTCCATGGGAGGCAGGATGTCTTTTACACATGGAGATGAGCCTCTTGTTTCAATGACTTTTGTGTGTCCCAGGGAGACATTTCTGGGATTCCCCATAGGAGGACACAGACCTCACTAATATGCAGATTTGCATCTGTCCATCTAGTCATGAACTTCTGCTGCAGCTGCTCCTGCATGTGAGGTGGGTGAGTCTCTCTCCTCTACTCTATTTCCTAAGTGCTGTGATGTTCTCAAGGGCTTCATGATCCGTCCCTAAGGCCTGTACCCTTTTAACAACAAATGTCACAGTTTGCCAATGTTCCAGAAGCCATCTGGGTCTGACCCATCCAAAAGTGTGTGGTGGCAGATGCACAGAGACAGCATCATCACAAGTTCCCTAGTTTCTGTAGGAAAACAGGTTAACTACTCAAACAAGTTGTTTTTTTTTTTTCCCCATTTAGCTGGTATCATAAATCAACACACCCATTTTGAACTCTTGATTCTGCTTGTTTCTCAGCATTAACTATCATTGCAGTACACACTAGAAAGTGTGCAATATTCAGTATCTTATTTTGGAAGTTCCATTCTCTATTTTTCTAACTCTAATTGTCACAACATCTTTCTATTTTAAATAGTAAAAAAAATGCAATTTAGAAGTTCACCTTGCTTTTCAGACAAGCCCAGAACAACATTGGGTCAGTATTCATAATTCTGTCTTGCTCCACATTTCTTCTCTCCCATTTGAAAACACAGATCTGCCAAAGTATTCCTGTTTAAAAGGAACAGTAGAGCTTTTCTAATACACTAACATGTGGCAGGCAGTCAATTCCAAGTGTTGCCAGATACCTCCAACTCCACAAGTGCTACACCTATACTAGCACTGAAGGAATTTTTCAATGCTACTCATCACCTGAAAGAATCGTGGAATTATTTTTTAACTTGCTGAAGGAATTTCAAGTTTTTATGTAACACAAAAATTTTCCAGCCTGAGCTACTGGGCTGTTTTCCGTATGTTCTCACTGAATTCAGCAGGTGATCACAAAGTCAGGTTTTTGTTTGTTTGGGATCTCTGGATTCTCTTTGGTGAGAGCTTCAGGCATTATGTGGCAGTGGTGACTGAATTGTCACACACTGACAGGGGAAAGAATGTTTTCTTTCGTCTCTGAAGTAACCACAAAAAATTGCAAAGAATGGGATAAGAGCTACTGAACACTTGATGTAACCTATGCAGGAAAGCAGGCATATTTTGTGGGGAATTGCAGATCTCTCTTCCTGTAGAAGCAATAGTAAGAGAAGTTACACATCTCACAACTCCATCACCCCCACACTATTCAGAGAGCAAATGTACACAACACTGTAAAAACAAAAAGTGCTGTCTTGGTAAAAGACATTTGGAAAACTACAGCAGCAGGTGACAGTACGTTTCTGTGGAAATTAATTACTTCACATGCTTCCAGAAAGTCCATTAAGAAATCTGATCTACAAAATGGGCTCTTCTACGCACATTACTTTTCCATTAACATTCTGAGAGCATTTGGCAATTAAGCAACACAGGTGATAGCATGTGCAATCCCTGTGAAGTGGTGGAAGAGAGATTTCCATAATATTTTCACGTTAAAGTAGAAACAGCACAGCAACAAGAGCTGCAGCAGCAAGCACTACTTTTGCACAATCTGGCCAGGAAAGGTACATGGCAACAGTGTGAAAAAATTGAAACACTGAATCTAAATAATTTCTGAGTTTCTTTCAGTGAGATTTTCCCTCTTTGCCACTTTCCTTTTCTATCATACCAACCTGTATTTTCCCTATCTGTGGCCTTATCCTCTTTCTGCTGCCATTTCTTCTGTCCTTAACTTCTTCTTGTAATATTTTTGGTGTGTTTGATAATACTACATTGATCAGCATTTTTGACATTGCTCACGTCTATTGTACATTTATTTGCCATCATTTTTGTTTGGAGGATTTTGTTCCTTTCTTCTTCTAGGACTTTAATCCTGAATTTTTTTCTCTTTTGCCTTCTCAAACTTATCTGAATCACACTCCATGGGTGTTTTTTTCATTCTGCAATACATCAGAAGAGTACAGTGGGACCTTTTATCAACAGAGAAAGCTAAAATAGTGTGGGTATATCTTTCTGGTTGAGAATTTTCCTTCAAAGGATTCTCTCTTGCTTCAACATACTGTATTTTTGGCTCCATCTGCCCTCTGTGAAGCATTTATGAGGCTGTTTGATCTGAACCTCTTTTCCAAGTCTTTAGCTTTTACTGGCATCTAACTTCATATTGATAATGCTTCCTTGGCACTTCTCTAGCATAATTATACATGACAAAATGCATTAAGGATTTTCCTTTTGGACAGCTGAGTTTCCACAACTATTTGTGATTTGGCATCTCTTTGAAGTTTGTCAACAGGGACACCAATTATGATGATAGTAGGGTTTGTCATGTGTATATAACAACTGTCCAGCAAAAACTGGAAAGTCACTACCAAATTTCTTGCAGACTATAGCAATGAAAATCTAAATGAGTTTTAGTCAGTACATTCATATCATGGATTTGATTTAAAGATATCAAAATAAAAGTTTTGTATTCCACTGCTAATATCCATTAAGTATACCCTACTTCAGTGCTAAAGATTTTTTTTTCACCCTTATTTTATTTTCTTTCACTTACCTGTTTCACTTTTAATTCTATGTTCACCCGGTTCATAAAACATTGTTATATTTTTTTAATCTCTCTTTTACGTGATTTTCACCCCTGTCTATCCTCTGGCTCCCCTGCTCACCCACTGGAGATTTAATTGAAAATGAGGCAAATGGAATTAAGAGGCAGAACTTATGTAGACTAAAGATATTCAGCTCTAGACTTCACAATCCATTATTGCAGATGATTCAGAAATAATGCAGTTTATCCTACTGCAGTATTTAGTATGGATGAGATGGCCATCAATTCTTAGATAATTGCATTACTGAAAGGGCAATAAGTACATGGAACAGGTTACAGGAGAGAATATTAAAGCAAGGTGAGATTAGTCATAGTATAATAGAATCACAGAGAGAGATGGAAAACACCTATATAATTCCCCAAGTCCCTCTACCTTGCAAAGCCTAGATTGCTTCACACTAAAACACAGTCTTAGATTTTTTATTGAGTCTAACTTCAGCAGTGCTGGTAGGCATTCATCCTCTACTTTTTGTTCACTCTTTTTACTTCTTGGGACACTTTCCTTGTTGCTTTTGATGAACTGATCATGGGGTCAAACAGATGCTCCTTCTTGGATGGAAAAAGTCACATGGCATGTCATAGTCAAAATAAGGGGCTCCTGAAATAGGAATGCTGAACAATGAGATGGTGAGTGTGAAAGGAAACCACATGTAATGGCACTGATTTGATTGCCCTGGCAAAGACACTGACAATGACTGTGAAATCACTGCATTACAGTCTGCAAACAGCAGATTGTGGAGTCAGCAGAAAGAGCTGTACAAGTTACTGTAGGTCTTGAACAAGATGCAGCATTCACTAACAGCAACATGCCAGTGACAGTAAGTGTGGCTGCATTTTCAAGGACTCAATTAGTATTAGGCATACTTAATAAAGTAGGAATGCTTTTGAGAATATGAGAGATGCTGAAACAGCAGAAACTCAGGGAAGACTGTGAAAGTTTTGCCTCTGGGTAAAGAACTAGCTGGAAATGTGGCGGTAGTCTAGAGAGCAAAATAAGCAATATGAATAACACAGCATGTAACTCCTTACCTCTAATATACCTACAGGAGAAAACTTAGGAAAGAAGCTCGTTAGAATATGATAAGGCTTGTCCTCCATCTGGTAAAGAAGAAAAAGAAGTAATAATTCATTATTAGTAGTATAAGCTTTATGATAATTTCCTTTCAAAGGGTCCAACAAGACCTTTTTATATGGAAAAATGTCACATACATTTTTAAAAAACAAAAGGCCATATGCTGGAGTAATCTCAAAAGAAAGACTACCAGAAAGAGGGATGGCAGCTGGAAGAAGCTAGTAGGAAAAATATGTTATGATGTGTTGCATTCTTCAGTAATCTCTTTCTTCAGTCACTTGAGTGAATCGTTTGTGCTCAGCTGGTTTTTCAGTGTTGAAAGCATTGTGTGTGAAGCAAACACATCTTGACAATATAGACTACACCCAAAAGAGGGCTTCACTATCTGATCCAAGAGTCCCAGAATATTAGTTTTCAGAATGTAAGGAATACTACATTGTAGATGGTGGTGTCTGACACTGTGGCTTAATTCTGAAGTCCCATTGTTGGAGATTAGATTGGTGCTTAACCTTGATTGATGTCCAAGCGAGATACAGCTGTGGAATTACCAGCAATGATATACTGGTTTGGGCATAGTGATCCATTTCCATCATTAACATATGACAGGGACTTTAGAGGTGCTTTACTTCACTTTAAAAAAGTCTGTAATGTTGTCTCCTCTCTTGCATACAACCAAAACCTGTGTTTTTCCAGAGCCACCACTCTGGTTAAGGATGGTATGTGCAAGGGTCTTGGGCAAGAGATCTCCAGGGTGATATCCCACTTCAGCAATTAAGTGAAGAAGTGTTTTGGGGGGATATCTTGATGCATTCATGATGGTGGATTTACAATATTAATGGGTACTAGAGATAGAATAAGAATGCTTAGGTAAGAGGCAGTATTAGAGTTACTCTGTTTAACTCTGGAGGGAGGTGAGTGGGATGATAATCTCTTGGAGAAAAATCGTGATCTCATAGGTTAAGAATGCTGGTAGTGTTTTGTCAGCCTACAAATTTGATTCAGAAAAGTAAAGATGCTGTTCATTAGTTAACAGTGCAATTATATTTATTTTGAATGTTATCATGAGTTATTATTTATGTAATTGCCATTATTAAAAATAATTTATCATTATTACATTTAATAAAAATCAATTAATTTTGTACTTAATATATATTTATAAATCACATGTATACATTTAATAAAAAATGAATTGTTTTTATGTGATTATTATTATGTCTAATATTATGTGTTGCTGGGGCTTTTTACTTAGGGAGTTTTTTTCTATCAAAACAGAATTCATGTGAGCAGACATATTCTTGGATGGACTGTGGAGGAAATTCCCCATAATATGTTAGTGTTTATAATGAGATTTCTGCAATGTCATACTGCTCTTCTACCTGACAAATAATTGCTTTTCTTTAATGCATTTTGTCTTAGCTAATGTTATATGCAGAGCACAAAACAATATTTTTCCACTGAATATCTACACTCAAAAAATATTTACCCTACGATATCTGTAAGGTAAATGTCACTTTCTAAATTGGAATATTTGTCCATCCATGGAGTTGTTTGCCCTTTCTCAGAAATATTTATGCAATACAATGAGAGTATTTACTCTTCAATTTAACCGGCAAATATTTGTAGGCCACCATCTTTTATGCCCACCACCTGCTCTCGAGGCATCTCACTGCCAAATTATTTTATTTCTCAGTTTCTTGTCATTTTTTATGTTGTTTCCTTAAAGATTTTGTGTCTTTTCCTGAGCTCTCTCCTTCCCATTCATCACCATGTTTCTGGGAATGCAGCACCAAGGAACAGGGCCAGGTTTCCATACACCTGTGGCAAAGCCACAGCAGAGGATTATAGAATCATAGAACCATAGAATGGCTCAGGTTGGAAGGGATCTTAAAGATCATCCAGTTCCATTCCCTGCCACGGGCAGAGACACCTTCCACTAGACCGGGTTGCTCAGAGCCCCATCCAACCAGGCCTTGAACAATTCCAGGGATGGGGCATCCACAACTTCTCTGGGCAACCTGTTCCAGTGTCTCATCACCCTCACAGTAAAGAATTTCTTCCTAATATCTAATCTAAACCTCCTCTCTTTCAGTTTAAAGTCACAATATGTTTTCCTGTCACTATGTGCCCTTGTAAGAAGTCTCTCCATTTTTCTTGTAGGCTCCCTTCAGGTACTGGAAGGCTTCAGGTCACCCTGAAGCTTTACCTCCTTGGTTTTTGGCCACTCAACTCTGCATTTGCCAAGCCAGGGCTATTTTGTAGCACCTAACAGGTTCAGGTACAATTTGGTATCTGATATCCTCCAAGCATCTTTTTTCACTATGGATTTGTGGGTTATTCCTCCAATTGAATAGCTGTTGGAAATTATTTTCCTCTTCAGAAAAATTTTCTTTAATTTTCCTTTTTTAAATTTAAATCTCTCATTACCCTTCTTTATGTAGAACAGAATCTTACAGTAATAGTTGTCCTGCTTCATTAAGAATACTTAATTTTTTTTGTTTCACCTATATTTTAAAAATAATATTCTCTCTGTTCCTCTCAAATATTCTTAGAGTTCTTATACATTCTATCCACTTCCTAAAAAATGCAGATAATACAACAAAAATTACTGGTAAGAATAAAACCTCAGAAACTATACTAGATTATTTTTAAATTATGTTAATGAAGACTCTAATATGCTGCCAGGCTGAAACCCTAAAACCCTGGGTAGAGTCCCTTTTTCCTCCCAAAATGTTGTTTTAGACTATTAAAAAAGGAGGTGACTTATAAACTGAAGGATTCCTTTCACTTTTCATCAGAACAGTCATCTCTGTGCTTTTTTTACTTTCTGCTTCCCTTGGTAGAAAAGGAGTCTCTCTTCTGCTCTGTACATTGTTGATTTGAGTAATTTATTAATGTTTTAATTGAACAGTGTTCTGAGTCTAGATCAATTCAAATTTAAACAGAAAAGTCTTACAGCAAACTCCACACTTTCTATTGCTGTCTGACATTACATCTGTAAGGCAATCACCAATTCAGGAAATATTTGCCATATGGATAAGCATACTATCGACCATGGAAGTACTTGTGTGTGCAAGACAGTGACAGGAGCTACACCTCTTCACAGTTCCACAGAAGTACATTCAGACTAAGAACCAACCCCAGGTGCTCTATACTCCTTACAGCTGCAGTCTGAGCACACTGGGAATGCTGATGGATTTATCCAGCTGGGGCTTCTGTTTGCTGTTAGAGAGAGAAATCTGATCATGGAAGACTTCAGGTCAGAACCAGGAGAGAATTTGAGGCTGTCTCCTACAGAGAAACTCACTGTGGGAATAAGGTGCTGGGAGGGAAAGGGAACATCCCTGTGCCTGTCCGTGAGCACCACAGCAGTTGATGCTTCAGGTGTCTGAGTCAGCGCACATGTGTTTGGAAAGGTGAGGGAGCAAAGGGCAGAATTTCCTATTGCAATCAGTGGGAGACATTTGAAAGGAGGTGATCATGGTTAGGTGTATGTAACTGAAGCAATCTGAAAGCTTTTTCTTCTCTGAGTCGTTTGTGGTGGCTGGAGGGACAGGTACTGACTTATGGGGTTGACATGGGGCGTGGGACTAGAAGGGAGATAGTAATTCCCCATGCAGTGTTCCCAAAGGAAGCACAGACAAGCTACATGCACATTTAGCAGCTCTTGTTCCCTAACATAAGAAAACAATTCCCAGAAAATATTGGATTTCTTTCCTTCTCTCCAAAGTATTGTTTATTTTTGTTCTTTTTTTTCTTCTTTTCTTTTTTTTTTTTTTTAGTCCCCTAAAATTTAACCTGGATCCCATTGAATGTAGTATGTATATGCATGACAGATTAGAGGGTGCCGCTAAGCCCCTGTTGCATCATTCAGAGAGGTATTTGCAGAAGCATATTTCTTACCTCTACAAGCATCTAAGAGGAAATTCCTGTTCTGTAGGAGAGGAGAAACAAGAGGACAAGGCTGTGCTCTTTTGGATGTCTTTGTAGCATTCTGCAACTTACAGCTCTCACTGCAAGGGACTCAGGCATTTATGTTCTGCCAACTAGGAGGTTTTTCTATCTGAGCAGCAATAGAGATTTCTCAGAAGTATTTTATATGTATTCTGGTTAGAAAGTTAAAAAAAAAAACAACAAAACAAACAAACAACCAACAAACCCCCCAAACAACAACAAAAAATAAAAAAAAAAAACTAAAACTCAAACCCTAAAACAAAAACCTGGCTAAAACATAGCCAGAGCTAGCTAAAACATGACCCCATCTTTGAGGAGCAATTCAACACATATAGCAAAACTATCCTTTCTGTCTCATGCAAACAACAGGATTTTAACTGGTCCTAACCAGCAAGATGGTCTGCAGCAGCCTGGGAATCCTAGTCCACCTTGCTTTTCTTTTCTGACTACTGATAAATACCTCAGTAGTTATGGACTGAACAAATACAAATACCTCAACGTAACATTATCTAATTTAAATGTTCCTCTTTCTGAAATTCTCTAGATTATTTTTTTCCATTTTCTCCTGAGTGTACTAAACAAAACTGAATCTCCTGACTGATTTGTAGTCATTTGCACTGGATACCTACCATCTTTTCTGGTTGGTGCTAAGCTTATGAAAAAAATATATAAATAGCACACTCCTAAAAGGCTGCCAAATTTTAGCAAAATACGTTTGCATGGATTTTTTCCCTGAGTAGAAATTCCTCCTTTTGCAATTGTGTGCAATTTATGACCACTCAGAAAATATGAGCCATGTTCTCTCCTCTTTTATACAGCATAAGCTTCAGTGAAATCAAATTATACTGATGTAAAACCATTGTAAATGAGATCAGAATCACAATCTGCCTCACCCAAGACAAAACTGTTTTGTGGCTAAATAATTTCATTTTGTGATTAATTTAATATTAGTGATGGGGTCCAAATATGTTTTGTAAACTGCTTTATGAATAGAATTTAATTCTCTGAGGTCAGTGAAATACAAATGAGAAACATTTTATTACCAAAGATGCCACAAGTTTTTTTTGTGGAATGTTTCCTTTTATACAAACTTTCTATTCTTCCTGAAATCCAGACAAGGACTTTCAAAGACTCTTTCACTAAAGGTGTTGGGTTTGGCTTGTCTGGGGTGTTTTTGACTCTAGAAACATAGTTTTTTTACTTAGTTGGTTAATTATTGCAGAAAATATTCACTGTTGTTGCTGTCTCCTAGCTAAAGTCAAGGTTTATTTTAGCAGAATACTAGTTCATATCCATTGCTTGATTTGTTACTTTTATAATTAGCCATCTAAAATAACAGTTTATAAAACTGTGTCAGCACAAAGAAAATCTGCTTGGGTTCAGAAGGACATGATGTGCCCTCTGTTTGCAGAACATTAATTGTGACTGGAATAAATATTGATCATGCCCTTTGTAAAATGACCGATGAACATTTCAGTATTCTTTAAACACAAGCTGTTTTTTCCTGATAGATTGCTGTACTTTCCCTGAGGAAAAGCAGGGCAAAAAAGTTGAAGAACTTAGTACTAAATGTGGGAAAAAGACTCAACAAATAATCTTGTTAACAGAAAATTGTGCAACCTTTACATAATTTTAATTAGAGTCTTAATTTTATTCTTTCCAAGTCTTCTAGGGTGAAAAAAGAGCTGTACTGGAAGACATTTCGTAAACTCCAAAGCTGAAGATCCGATACTGTTCTACAGGAATTACTGTATCACATAAGTTAATATAATGCTCAGATCTGGTATTGAACTGAGAAAACGAGTCTTAATAATGTGATCTCTGCTGCTGTATTCATAATACTGAGAGAAATAAACAACATCTTGCCCTTTGTTCTGTCCTGATGCAAATCTAAACTTAATATATCCCCAGTCTTCTCTAGAAACTCATTATTCATCCAGGTTTTGGCTCCTGAAAAGCACAAAATACTGGAAATTTTTATACAGAGAGAGATCATGGTCTTCCTATAGAATGAAAATATCTCGCTTAGAATACTTTACTTATCTTAAATCTTGATTTCTGATGTTATAATTCCTTCTAAGCTGCAAGACTCCTCAGATCAATGTTGCCAAGGATCAAACTACTTTCTCTTCCTCTAGTATGCTTCCTAAGGATTATGGCATTAAAAATGAAAAAAAAGAAAATTGCCTCTATCCTCAGTCTCTTTTGTTATCCATCTTCTAATAACCACTGATTTAATTTGATTTTGAGATTGTAGTTACCTTCCTTGCTGGATTCCCCTAAATGATTATCATTTTTCCTTTTAGGGAGCAATGTTCAGATCTCAGCATGCTCTCAAATTCATTTTGTTCAGGCAGCTCATTCACTATTTCCATGTCTAAGTATCTAAATTTTACTTCTGGTTGACAAGTTCCCTGCCTGAGCACACTCTGTCAGAGATGTCAGTGTACAAAAGCTCTTCAGGCCTTTCCAGTTGTCTGCAGATGCATCTCCAGAATTTACTTTGGTTACAGTCTCCCTTCCCAAAACATCTCTGGGATAAAATGCAGTTTAGCACACAGCTTAAAACAATGAGCTTAATTAAGTATACATCATTTATTCTGTACTTATGTTCACAGCCCAAGAATGCCAGATCTAGATATAAAGACATGGAATGATGTATTCTTGGCCGTCTAAGTTGGGGCAACCCTTATAACCACAATTCATAATGATAAATATCTTTTTTTTTACATCCTTACACACTAAAAAAAGGGCATCAAATAGAAATTGATGTTTTCTTTAGTGGGGCTACTCCTCGATGATATTCTGTTTTGTAAGGAGGGACAGATGAGGAAGGGCTGTCCACCTAGATCCGTGTTCAAGGATTACAGTGTGTGTTGCTTCTGTTAAACTCACTGCAAAGGGACAGTCCTCCCTTCAAGAACTTCTTCAGGTGGACATGATTTCTTTGTTAGTCAGACACCTAGCCAATATTACATTGGTTTCTGTGAGTAAAGATGTTTTCTTAGTCTCTCATTCATAATCTAACTGGGTAGCCAATTTACTGAACTCTGAATAAACAAAATGAGTCTAAGTTATTGCTTCATCTTACTGTCACTCTCTGGAACATATCCTGATTATCTGCAGAGGCCTCCCACTTGGAATTTATACACAGGTAATAAGCACAGGGAGCCCTGTGCACTGTAAGTGAGAAAAGACTCATAGCAAGGAGGTCATCCAACGCGTTCTTTTACATGAGAACAAGCTCTCTTTCACTTTGTACCACAAGATCCTGTTCCCTGCACACAAATGAACAGTAGGCATGGTGTTTTCTAGACACACACTGCCAACTACTGTTCCAGTTAAACAGAACCAGTTCTGGCAAGGGAAACAGGTGCTTTGCTGCCTCTTGTCTCAGAACAGCAGAATTGGGAGAACAAGAGGGCAACCAAGACGGAAGAAAGGAGGCTGAACTGCCTTTCATGTCTTGGAAGGTCCTTGCAGAAATCAGTCTCCAGAAGAAATGCTTGCAAAATGAAGAGGCTTGTTGAGCATTTTGCTATAAGATTGCTATAAGATTCATGTAAGATTCATTGTGCCTGGCTTTGCAGCCATTTTGGGCAGAGGTGGGTGGAAGTCACTTAGATGTCCTATTGGATGAAAACTGACTCATAGTTTCAAATTCACATTTTTCCTCTGCATTCTAGCAGATGCCTCAGGCTGACCTCCACAGGCAGCTCGTTGGTAAGGCTAAGCAGGTGCAGTGCAGCCCTTCCACCTGGCCCTCTCTGGCACTACCAAATGTATTTGTCTAGCTGGATGACTGAACAAATGAATCGATCAAAGAGGTAATAACTTATGAGAAAGGGAGAATCTCTCAGAGGGGGACCAATAATTGGGACTACTGCATGCAGTAGCTGAAGCACAGTCTGAAACTAATATTAAAAAAACATCACTTTTTATCTGCCTCTGACATTTAAATCAGAAAATCTAAAATCTCTGCAGTGTCCAGTGAAACAGCAAGGTTAAAAATAGCTTTAAGTGGCAAAATAGCCAATTAGCCTTGAATAATGTGAACTGACCAAAGCACAAAACCCCTCTGCATTTCCCTAGTGGAGCAGGCTGACGGCCACCTGGGGTAGCTTACTGTCTCCAGTGATACCTAATGACCAGTGTTTCAAAGGAAGCTCAGATTTTCAGGAAGCTGCTAATTACTCCTTGCTGAACAGAGGGCACAGCTGATACAGCTTCTGATCACTTTGTGCTTGGACTAGAAGCCCCTGTATGTTTTTTCTTGATTAGTGTAATTGCATTTTCTATTCATAGTGAACACCTTTCTCTTTTAAAACAAAATCCAGTGCTGATAACAGCTACTTACCCTCATCTTGTGTTTACTTGAAAAAAAACCCCAAACAATATCCCACTTTTCTTTAAAAAAAAACCCCAACAAAATGAAACAAAGTGGTCTAGTTACACTGGTACTGTAGGAAGTAGAAATTACAAGTAAGATGATTTTTCAAACACATGAATAAATTCTGCAAATCCTAATAGCACTGTGAAAAACTGCCCAAAATATTAAACCTACAGGAAGCCTGGGCATTCCTTTCTTGGGTTTTGGGGGGTTTTGTTTTGCTTGTTGCTTTGTTTTTTGTTGTTTCTTCTGTTGTGATTGTTTGTGTGTTTTTGTTTCTCCAGGGATGGCAAATGAATGAAAAAAAAACCTGTAAAAAGCTTAGGATATAAAAGGGCAACACTCAGATTCTTTCAGTTCTGCATTGCTATCTTAGGTATGGCTTAGTTTACAGCCAGCCCAGAAAACTTTCCTTCTTGATTTCTGTATTCAATCCATTCTAGGGTGAATATTATTAAAAAAATAATATTGCTCTCAATTGATATTAGCTACCTCATATACACAAAATTGAAAACAATTGAAAAAAATTTATTTTTATGACTCCAGTTAATCTTTTCAAAGAAAAATTAAAGACAATAGAACCTGAAAGGTAATTTGCTGCTGTCTTCAGCCTGCTGATTGCTCACTCTTTGGTTATCACAGCTGTAAGTTGGCAATCTGTGTCCCTTCATGGAAGTACTTTATCCAAGACTCCTTGTGGTACTGTGCACTGTGGCTACCTTGCCTTTCCATGGAAGGCAGCGAGTGAAAAAGAGGTCTTCTCATCATGGGAACTATTACTCTCTGCCTTTTTTCCATTTATGCAGCAAGACACATTTGCTCCGTGGAACTGCTTTAGAGAGGAGGGGAGATTATCCCTCTACAGGTTTTATCATGCACACATGTAAAAATTGCTAAAAGGGAAAGGCAGGAAAAGGGATATAAAGACATTCTTCTCTTCAATAACGTTAAAAATATTTAAGGGTGCTGTGCAAGTGTTCAAATTGGATCTGTGGTTGACCAGCAGCTAACAACAGCCAACTTTCATCATCATAACTCTGTAGTTTTAATCTATAGCATTGTTTTTGTGGGATAGGAAGAAGAGGAGGAAAAGAAATGTGGAATAAAATATTAAAAATGTCTAGGAAAAACATCAAAGAGAAGAAAGAATTTGGCACTGAGATTCCTTCTATCATGGACCTAAATTATGTTGTGGGAGCAGTATGAAAGAGGGTTTGAGGTTTTTTTTTAATTTAGATTTTTCAGTGAAAAATAGATGTTCTTTTCAGATGTTAGAAACTATTGCCTAAAAAAGTACTTCTTAAACTCAAATTAACCAGATTGTACCTCTTCTGACAGCAAAAGAAAGCTAAAGTGGTTTAAGTAGTCAAAAAGTCTTTTTAATGCTACCAAGGGAGTATATCCTCCTTGGAACATAAAATATATAAAAGGAGGATTAATTTTTTTCTTCTACCTAATACATTTAAACTATTCTATTCAAAATTTCTGAAAATTAAAATATTTCTTCTCTTCAGAATAGGCATGGAAAATTTTAATCTTAAAATCATTTACAGGAAAATGATGAGGCAGGTTTGATGTGATGACTGGAAATCAGTCTTAAGCCTACAGAGGCCAGTGAGTCTGTGAATGAGTATTAGAATAAATCATCTGCTACAGATTTGTTACAGTAAATTAAGAACGTACATTATATGATGTGGAAATATTTATTTATTTGCATTGTATTTTTTTGCTTTTCAGACATGATTTTCAGTTGTCTAAAACTACTGAAAGACTTGGCTACATCTAAAATACAAAAATACAAATAAAAAAAATACAAAAAACTTGAAAAAATTAAATAACCAAATAAAGTCAGTTTTAAAAATGTCTTAGAACTTCCTTTAGCAGTTAGGTTTCAACTGTCAGCCAACTAGTAAACTTTTTTCTTTTTATATCCTTCCTCCTCAAAAACTAGTAATGAATCTCAGTATTTTCCATACTGGTCACCAACTTAAAAGGGAATAAAACAGCAGAGATAGACTAAGGAAGAGACAGGGAACTCGAGGATATAAAAAGCAATGTACTTCAGTAGGTCCTGTTAGTGGAAGGGCACTCTTTCATTTCTGAATTCTATTTGAAATTATAAATCAAAAGGTAGCTTAGCAAGGATCTAGAGAATCTGCATACATTTGTAGTGTTTTTCACAAGAGGTGTTAGTAATAAAATAAAATAAAATTTCTCCTGCCATTCAGTAGAATCTAATTGAGAATTTAGAAGAAAACTAGTGATTCCCATACAGTGATACGACAGTGGTGAAAAATTATGAAAGTTTATGTAAAATATGCATATGAATAACACATAGATGAACCTTCATGTGAAGACAAATAGAAGAAACATCTGAGATGTTTGTTAGAATTCTGTGTGGATTCAGCTGTGCTGGATTCAGCAGCAAACACAAAACAGTCATTTCTGTAATAAATTGCAGTGAAAGGAAATTGTGGAAGATGTGGAAGGTTTTCAAAAGGGGAGAATGGCCTCCAGAAAGGAATAGGAAGAAATGCTGTAGTTACTGGATGCAAGATACAGTCACACAAGAATCATAGGAAAAGGGTATTCAAGCTCTGAATAACAATGGTACAAAAAAAGCCACAGAATGGGCCTGGTTTCTGACAGTGGCCATAAGACCAGATTCATCTGTAATGTGCTAAATGCAGGAAGATTTTTCAAAATAAATGTGTTGTGTTTACAGATGGGAAATAACCATGCTCGGGTCAAATGCCCCTTTCAACTTCTGTATCGTGAAAATCAAAGATTATGTTCATTTTTCCCTCCCAGACTACTGAGCAATGATGTTAAATTTGGAGGTCTAAATTTTTTTCCTGTATTTTTAATTCCCTCTGTCCAATATCTTCTCAATATACACTGCTTTTCTTCTTCCTCTGCTGTATTTTCTTCCTTCTTTTCAATTCACTCCTGTCTCTCTCTCATTCCCCGGTGCAGCCTTTGCTAGCCATCACACCAAAGGCTTTGCTTGGGCACCATGTCCTTTTTCTCTCCTTCCCTCTGCCTTTTGCCGATTTTCTTCAGTTCAATGTACCTTCTTTTTGACATGGACTACAGTACATGTTGTGTTTGCACTTTGCTAAACCATCAGGACTTCTGATTCAGTTGAGCTACCTGATATTTAAATGTGAATAATAGTGGTGTAGTGGCTGGCAGTAGCTTCAATCCATTTGCAGAGAGGTAGAATCAAAAGGAAAAGCCTCAAATCTGAATGGGCACAATCTCTGAGAGCTCCTCCCTGCTCCTGCTGGAAGATTTTTGTGGAACAGAACATGGAAGCCAGCAGCACCTTCCCTTTCCCCCCACCATATTTACTACAGTGGGCAGCATTACTGCTGGTCAGTGGCCATCCTTGGTTTCTGTTTCACTTTCTTTTCCCTTCACTCCCTCCGATAAATGATTACTGTTTAACCAAGGCAGAAATTTCTAGCAGAGTGAAGACAGCAGACAGAAAGTAGATGGTTAGGAACAAAGTGCCCTTCTCCTTTCCCCCCCTGTCTCCCTCTCTCTCACTGCACTCCAGCAGCCACCTTTTAGATTCTACTGCATCGTGCTTCCAGCTGAGATTCATAGGACCTGCTAATTAATGCTGGCTAAGTCTTAATAACTAACAGAGATTTGATAATTCCCAATCATAAGGATATGTATTATCATCAGTATAACTGAAACTCTAGCTCCCATTATTTGTATAAATGAGTGATTTTCTTTGCAAACTTCACGCTGTAATTTATGATGAAGTTAATCATAAATTATTATTTCAATTATTCACACTATTGTTAAAGAAATACACAGTAAAAACATCCTGCAAATAGGATTAACATACAGATCTAAAACTTTCATGAGGCTCAAGGAACAGAATAATCTACTAGAATTTAATGTATTAGCAAAAGTCAGAGAATTCTTTTCCACCATCCTTCCCTTTGTCCTTCCATCAAAAAAAAAAAATCCCCAACAAAATCCCCAACAAACCCAAAACTGCAGATGAGAGAAGAGATGGGAGGTGAGGGATTAATAGAGTTTCTCTTGACCCTGGGATTAACTCCACCTAGGAGAGATCAGGTTCTGAATTACCTTTCCTGGGTTGTATCTGATATCAAAATCTATTTTATATGAAAAAGGTTACGTATAGATGTCAGTGTTCTCATCAGCATATGAAGCACATGGAATTAAAGTAAGAAAGTACAAAGCATCTTAGCGAATATTTCAAGCTGGAATTCTTTTGTTATAAGTACATATATGTTATATATATATGCATACATACTTAGATACATACACACATATATATATATACATAGGTTGAAGCAGACAGAGTTGGAACGAATGACAAGAAGCTGATTTGTTACATAGGAGAATGTATCTAAATCCAAAAGTATTCTATATATTCAAGGCAAGGACGGGGTGGAAACCAACAGCAAAATTATCTTTAAACTGCACTGAGGCAAACCTACCTTTGGCAATAAAACTATTTTAGAGCTGATTTATGAGTTCTGCTGAAACAGATAACTAACAGTCTCCATCTATCTCTTTTACAAATACTCAAGATTCTTATACAGCTTTGTTTAGCTGCATGCCATCTCTTTTAGATTTGGTTTCAGGATGATTCTAATTTGATAACTGCAGAAACAACAACACTGATATGTCTGGTAAAATGTTATTTCACAATCACAGAGAAGACTTTTTTCCAAGACATACTGATTTACTCAGGATACAAAAACAACCACCACATTATGTATCTTTTCTTTCAAACTCAGGTGAAATAAATCAAATGCAAGATTATGATTGTGGAATCATTACAGTGAAATATGTGTAAATGACTTTCAGAAGTCTATTTAAAAAAAGTGAAAAAGGTTTACGACAAATAATTTAAACAACAGCAACAAAAAAAAAAAAAAACAAAGGAAAGAAAACAACACAAAAGAAACAAAGGAATTAAAAAAACCCATAACCTTGAAGAGTCCGCGTTTTAACAAAACCTGAAAAGAAAAAAAGTAACACTGGGTGAATTCTCAGTCATTTAGGGTGGTTTGTAGTTGTTTAAGCACCAGCCTCTTCTAAAAGGTGAAGAAAGAAACAACCATGGTTTGTTTAGGGGAACTCACTCCTGAGTACTTAAGAGAAATGAAACTTGCAAAACAATCACTTATGTTAGAAAAGAACTCTAAAATCATCGAGTCCAACCATAACCCAGCACTGCCAAGTTCACCACTAAACCACGTCCCTTAGTGCCACCTCCCCCAAAGCCCTCAATTCCTCTGGTGATAACTCCCAGCATTGCTAAATGTGCTAAAAATTTTTACATTACATGGACAAATTCTTACTGGACTGGCACAAGTATGTACCATACAGTTGTTCAGCAGGTGTTAGGTGGGGACAATCTATCACCCCTTCTTTGACTGAACCATATCACAACATAAATTTGGACCTTCTGTAGAAGGCGTAGGGTCTCGATATTTCTACAAGATGTTTGGCCTCTCAAGAGGCATATAAATAGTGGGGGAAAAGAAAGTCAGTGAAAAGAAATAAAAATCAGCTTAAAGGAAGATTATATTTATGCTCAATCAGCTCTCAAACATATCTGCAATGCAACTGGTTCACACACTTGAACAGTGAACTGTTCCCCAACACAGAGAAACCATTTGTTTATTCACTGGCTTCAATTCATTCTCCCAAAAAAACAAACATACCTTTAGTGAGCAATCTCCCCTAGGCACCTCTCTCACTCTGACTGGCAAGAGCAAGGCTGTGCTGCATTTGGCTCACTTATTCTCTCATGATCCATTGACACTATTCCAAGCAGCTCTTGGAATGTCATACAGTACCTTAAACAAATCACAAACTGCTCTCTAGCTGAGTAAGAGCAAAAGGAAGAATAAAAGTCAGAATAAAAGTAAGAAAGAATAAGAATAAATATAAATCCTGGTCCAAAAAACAGCCCTTATTAACCTAGCCCTAAGAAAGTAGGTTGTTAATAATTTCAAAAATATGGCAGGGATGGAAAGGTGCAAACTTCACAGGGAGCATGGTGGGAAGGCAAAGATTCCTGGAGCGGTCTGGGCAGGGTCTGTGCTGGACAAAGGTCTTCATGACCCTGGTGGGTTGTCAATGTGGATTTGTTTTGAATGTTGTGTGCCTCTGTCTCGGCTGTGACTGCTGTAGACTTAAAAGCACCATTCTTGTTTTCTGTTGAAGTCTGTTTCTACCAGCATGGGATCCCAAAAGAGAGCATGTTGGTGCTGACTAGGAAGTGCCAGCTTCACAAAGACACCAGCATGGAGTAGTTCATTTGGGTGTGGTCTTTGCAGGTCATATGTTTTAAACCTCTTCCAGGTCATGAGATTAAGGATCTTCATGAGAATGAGAGGGAAGGTGCTTGGGCAGGGAGAGATTATTATAATCATTTTGATAGGAGCAATTGCATTGCGTGGGAGATAGAATGACCTAAAGGGTCATCACAGTCTTCTGCGACATGCATCCAAATCTGTCATTTGGTTGGTATGAATATCCACAGGTTGTCTGGGCTAAGGGAGGGACACCTAAAATTCTGGAGTGTGTGCAAGTATTCACTTAAAGTTAGCATGCATATGTTTAATTGTAGACCTTCTGAATTGTATACCATAGCTCTAATTTAACTTAAAAACACTCATATGGATGGCCTTGGAAGACAGGATTAGACCATCTGCATGACTGTCAGGACTTGCATGTGCTATTACATATGTTTACCCTACATATGTGCATTTAAACAGATTTTGGAAAAAAGATTTTACATTCACTTTGTGATGCCAGTATTGAATAATAATAGGCAGCATACAAATGCCAAAACAGAGTATGAACAATTTGATCTGCCTCAAGGGTATGTGTTTGAAGGTGTCAGAGATATTAAAAACAAAGAATATAGAAGAAGTGATATGCCAGATGCACACATCTGCATCAGTTCAAACTCAATCCCCAGCCCCCAAAGCTGTCAAGCACAACTTGCAGGAGGAAAGAGAGATTATTTATTTATTTATTTAATCATCTATCTATCTACAGAAAGCCAGAGTGGAAAGGGCTCTGGGGGAAGCTTCTTGTGGTTGAAGTATGTTCTACTTTTCCTTACCATGCCCCAATCTAATTCTTTCCCTCCTGTTTTCTGCAAGGTTTTTTCTACATGTCTGCAGTTCACAGTCCTTGTGGATTCAGCTGTTTCCCAGGCACAGGGATTTCAATGTGGCACCATCCTCTGCATGGAGGTTTAGTTATACTTTTATTCGTGACACGTACAGTTGATTCAGGATTCTACAGAAAATACTTTTCATCACCTAAAGTCATAGGCTAGATATGAACTGACCACAGTGTATGCCCTGGCCCCACACCCTGTGGCTGCTTCAGGCACACCCCACCTCTCGGCTGGCCCAAAGGATGGGTCTCTGTGAGGAGGTGGAAGTCCAGTTGCCTTCCTCAGCTCACTCTGTGGCACTGGTGTGCACCTAAAGCCAGAAGCTCTGCCACATTCCCCACCTTTACAGAGCCATATCTGCTTCTCAGGCTGTGGGCAGTGGATACAGAGCTTGTATTGCTACATATGGGAGACTGTGCTGATATCTGCACCTGGGACACCTCTTGCTTTGCTGCCCTTTCCTTGAAGTAGCAGACCTACTCCAAGCAACTCCCTCACAAGCATCTGCACCATGTCCCACTGCCCTGTCCTGAGCACAGCCTGCCTTCAGCCCTTTGCCTTCCTCACTGCTGAGGCAAGGAGGTCACATAGGTGATGCTACAGCAGCTTCTCAGGGAGGATGGGTGGTGGGAAACAGAGGGAGAGGCTCAAAGTGGGAATTCTGGCTGTTGCCACTGTAATAGTAGCCTCACTTGGGAAGTGCTATCTTTTAAGAATTGCACTGATGTTGCATAATGCCCGTGTCAACACAGCATCCATCAAGAAAAGCCCTGGGGTATAGAGGAAATTCCTGGTGGCTTTTTTGTACTGCTGCATAAAACAGCACTGGTTTCTCTTCCTGTGGTAACAGATGCACACCAGATACTGCAGGCAGAGCAACTGGCACTTGTTTCATCATGCTACAGGACATCTGAGTATGTACATAGCCAAGAGCTGAGCAAGAGAAAGGGCCATTTTAGGAAATCATGCCAGAGGACTGCTAGAAAATGCCCTAAGTGACTATTACACAGTCTAATTTATTTGTATGGTTATGTTTCATTATAATAGTCCTTTGTAAAATTTTTTCATTAACAGCAAAAATGTCAAATTATTACCCTTTTGGCTTTTCTAGGAAGTAATCAGCATTTTTGTGTGGGTAGGGAAAATCAGGAATTTTTTTTATTATTCAGTTTCTATGGTCTTATTTATCACCAAATTCCACTCCATGACAGCATCTATTGTAATTCATACGTGATCTTCAGAGGAGATGGAACATTTATACTCTCCTCCATTCTCCACTCTGTACATATTAGGACTGAAGATGTGTTAAAAACATTAGAGTTGCTTAAATAGGGGCACTGACTCCTTCCCTGTGATACTCTGAGTGGTCAGCTACTGGCAGAAGACTTGAATTTTTAATATCTAATTACTTTCTCAAATAATAAAATCTAATTAACTCAACTATGTGTGCTTAATAAATTCTATTCATTATTTAATCAATATTCATTTTTATTAAATACTGAAAATCACTAAATAAACACTGTTGAGAGACTAACATATTTTTATTACTGATGCTTTTGGCCATCTCTGGCCTCCCAACTTCAGTAAGTTATTGAATGTCTTTCTAAACTTTCTTTTATTTGTTACTACAAATTTTTTTTGAAAGCAGCTCTTTTCTTGCCTGCAGGACAGAGGGTACACACAAGCTGAGAGTCTCCCTTTGTCATCACTCTCTGGATATTCCCACTAGACTGACAGGGGACAACCATTTCCCTACAGTCAGAAGAAATTGTTTGTGATTATAGGGATCTTCGTATCCCCCGTCACCACCCAAAGTTTCTCTAAGCCTGTCTCTGCTTAGAGAATGTCTTTATCAAAGGTAGTTTAGAAGGCTTCATATGTATGCTAATTCTTCCATATTCTTCCATAGCCATGGGGTTTATGGAAAGCAGCTGTGCCTGTGGGCTAAGCCCCAGTTTACCTCAGCCTCATCTTTATCCCTTAACTGTTTCTTCCAGCAAGGAATTGTTCTGTGTGAGGTAAGCCCAGTTGTGAGGGTGAGACAGTATTTCTCAATAATTTGCTGATGTCTTGCAGAAAAGTTTAATGAGCATTGAAGCTGGAAACAGAAAGATGGAATTGTCTATTTTCTGCCATGCACAATGCCAGAAAGTGAATATCTACACAAAAGTTACCTCTTTGTTTCTAAAGAGTTCACCTGTCCCTGCTGCTCATTTCCCCACCTCACATGAGGACATCAGGAACCAAGACAAACTGGCCTGACTTAACAAAAGAGAACAAAGATTTTGGTTTTGGTTTAGCTCTTCAAAGTTTGCACCATGTGCCTAGACTACATTTAATTTTGAGTTGGCAACTTGCATGACCCCTACACTTAAGTCTTTCAAGGTAGAATCTATGCAATAGGATATTTGTAGAGGACACAGTGTAATGAACTCTGTGAGCTTGGATGAACCCCTCAGAGCATGGCTGCTGTGTAAGTAGCTTCTAAGAAATCTTTGTAGAACTGCTTGGTCTTGGTGTGTGCCCTATCGCTCCTGTATAGATGTTGAGGGTGGAGAGAGAAGAGATTCATACTTCTTACAGACTTCATTTTGATTCACAATCACAATAGATAATTAAAAAAAAAAATGGGTGCTGAGTTCTCATGTTTTCTTACCCATTAACCGTGACTTCCATTTTATCCCAAATTTTTCTAGGCTTTCCCCAACACAGAAGCCCCCTCCTTCTCCCTGACTCCCTGGCCAGCACATCCTCCAGGTACATCCGTCCTAGTTCCTTCAACTGCAATGACTTGAGTTTCCTTGATACTGCCCCACATGATCTTGACCAGAGGTGACTGGAAGGAGACAGAATCTGAGGGAAGGAGCCAGGATGAAAACAGTGTGCTATGGGAAGTATAGAGGCAGCTGCTCTCAGAGCACAGTGGTCATCCCCTCTATAATTCCAAAAAATCTCATGTCAAAAGAGAGAGGGAAATGTTTTGTTCTCTTTAGTCCACTATCACTGTGGGAGGGTGTACACAGATATGCAACTATCAACAGCATGTAAATATATACAATTATATTTATGTTGCGTATTATAAAATGTATATAAATACACAAACACCCACAGCAGCAGATTCCGTTTTTAAAATAAACCTCAGGCAGTGTGGAGTTGAGTCCCTATTCTTGCAGGAAATCATGCACAGTACTGCAATAGGTGTTTCTCCCCCAGCACGGGAAGAGCTCTCATGCTGAGTCCCCCTCATCTCAGCTCTCCCTGCTTGAGCACAACCATCCAGCACTGAGATCATTACTTCACCCACTGGTGTCTTTGGAATCCTGACGATCAATTTTCTTTAAAAATTTAAATACAAGTTTCAAGCCAAAATATCTTGGCTACCTCTGTGTGCTGCAGCATTAACTACAAAGAACAAGTAACGTTCTTTATGCTTACACACAGAGCAGCCATAAATAAAGCGCAGCCCAGGCCACTGAGCTGAACAGCTTGCTTTAGACAAATAGGGAAGATACAGTCAACTTATGCCAGCTACTCACGGTGTTGAGTCACACCCTGAACATTGCCTCAACTCTCAGAGTTAAAGCTTTCCTTCAGAAGCATGGGAAGGAATGGAAAGTTACACTATGTTCTAAGCAAGACTTTAATCTCCTGGTCCTTTTTAGATCAGCCATACAAGAAACACAAACTTCAGATTTATACAAAAACCAGAGATGTTAGAAGTTTGAAAAGTGAATGTTGTTCAGCAGCAAAATTGTACTGCTGCTTCTGAACTCCACCCAGGCCAGCACCAGGGCATCCTAATAATAAGGAGATTAGGAAAGAGGATATATGAAGAAGTGGATTAGAAATGCTGGCTCAACTGTACTGCATAAATGAAAGATGGTCTGATGAGATCTCAGGCGAGAAGCAGAGCTCAGAAACACTTCAAGAGCAGCCATCAAGTGTTGTGAGAATGTGCCACACCTGGTATTTGAGGAGGCATGAGGGAGAAGGTTTACAGAGAGACTAAGGAGAGGTAGCAGAGGAGAAGTGGGAAGAGACTCCAAGAGCTAAAAGCATGATGGTAGGATCCCAACACAAATCCTGCTGATCTGGAATTTGTGTGGCAGACAGAATGGCACAAGACACTGCATATCACTGTTGTGGCAAGCAGCTGCCCTGCTGGGCAGCTGTAGTTGTGAGCTGAAGCAGGAAAGCAGGAGAATTAAAAAGCAAGGATACTCCTTGTTAGCTCGATAGACATACACTGGAGATACTGGAGTCAAGTGTATCTTTCTTCAAAGACATTCTGAACATATTAGAGTATTCTGTATTCTGTAAATGGGACTGGCTTGTTCCCTTTCCCATGTTCAGCCCACACATGGTTTAGAACATTTGCAAGGGATTCCCACCACCAGGGCCAAATGGAAGCCAGGGAGGGCAGACAGGTACTAACATACTAAAATTCTTGTGAGGCAAAAAGCCCCTTGTTGAATGAAAGTACAGGGATCAGAGTAGATGTCTGGATAGCACAATGCCCCATGCAGTGGAAGTAGAATAATAGATCAACAAATGAGTGGTATGAGGTGTATCATTTAAT
Organism: Chiroxiphia lanceolata; assembly: GCF_009829145.1. NCBI lineage: Eukaryota > Metazoa > Chordata > Aves > Passeriformes > Pipridae > Chiroxiphia > Chiroxiphia lanceolata. Next base: position 59,286,810 of record NC_045641.1, read on the forward strand.
AAGCAAAAAAAGAAAAAAAAAATTCCTGTAAAGTGACTGTTCTCAGATACTCCTAGGATAAATCAATTTAAACTTTGTACACTGTTCAGGATACAGCTACAGAATTAATGTCCTGTGTAGCAGCAAATCCAGTCTTCTATTTTAGTAATGCACTGTGAAAAACCTATTATCCTACCTATAATTCTTACTAGCCTGTTTCTATTTACTGCTTCATTGTCAGTGTCAGCAGGCAAGTATAGCCTGTTATTTAGCAATAGGGGAATATTTCCATGCATTGTGGAAGATGTAACTTCTCATATGGGCCTTCATATGGGATTTGATGTGGGATTTTTGATGGATGATCAGCAAACCAAAATGCTACAGTAAACAAACAACTGGAGACAAGACACAATCCAGTCATTTCAGGAAAATGCAAGCCCTTAAATAATGGACACTGTTGGCGGGTGTAGGAAAACAATGTGTGTATCTCATTACTCCTTCTGTTTAATATCCATTACATTTCACTCTTGTTTTGTTTCTACTCACTGTGTTGCTTACATTTCTGATGGCATTACCCTGAAATTTTATCCAAACCAATTCCAACACGTTACAAAGTCTGGCGTGTCTTGGACAGAAGTAGCAAAGCCAGTGGCCAGAGCCACTGCAGGAGTGGCATTGGCAGAAGGCAGCTGCACCATCCTGGGGAAACAGCTGGTGGGGTGCAGACCCCATGGGAGGAGCAACATGATGAGCAGTAATGTTGCAAAAGAGTGCAAGAACTGCTCAGAAAGATCCTTCTGAATGCTTAGCAGAGTGGGTATCCAGCATGCCCACCTGCCACATTGGCTGGGGGCCCGGGAGGGTTTCCTGGGACAGATGCCATTAGCACCATCGATGTGGTTTTTTAAAATTTTCTGGCTTGGAATTGTAGGTTTTCAAAAGAGGTGCACAAATCATGGAAAATCCCTGGAATTTTAGGGGGCTTCTGAGAGAGAATTACTATTGGCTCAGAGATGAGATTCCTAGACTGGGGCTTTTTTCAGTTGATACCGAATGATGTCTCTTAGATAAACTGCATGCAATTTAATGCAAAGAGCACCTGAAGCTGCTACTGCATTGTGAAATCTCCAAGGATAGCCTGAAAACATGATGCTTTGTCTCTGCCACTTTCTTTTCCCCTTGGAAGGTATTTTGAGTAAATAAATGAGGAGGGTTCATTAGCTTGTACTGGCTAAACAATTGTTAAGAAAATACTTGAGGGCTGTGATTTATGATAATTTGCATTGCAACAACCTAGGGAACCTAATAAATAAATCTTTAATATTGTGCCCACCACTTTCTTTGGGCAGATTAAAAGATAATATCAAAACCAGTTAATGATTTAACAGTTTTTGCCAAGCTGTTGTTAGTTAATCCAAAAATGTCTAGATGAATGCCTCTGCTTCACGAAAGAGAAGCAAGAAACAAGACAGTTGCTTTCCACTAAAAATACAGAAATATTCAGTGAATGTTTGTTTAGGATTACACAGCCTGGAAAATAAAAACTTCTGGGGACAGGACTGGATTTGCACATTACAGATGTGCTTGAAAGGGGACCACAATCACAGAACTAGACCCTCCTTTGAGCTGAAACAGGTTATTCTTATATATATAAAATAGCATATGCTCAAGTCATCTTCCCAAAGAGCTTTCCTCACCCAGTTCAGATGAAGTTAGCACTCAAGAGTACCTCTTTCATTCTCAGAACTATTGAGACATGTTTCTTTATGAAACTACATGAGAAAGAACAAATGTGTTATTTCCCTCTTTCAAGGGTGCTTGAACTGACAATCTTCATAAGCCCAGTAATTGTTTTCTCATGCAACCCCATTCCTTCTATAAGATCTGCAAGCTGTAAGACAAAAGATAAGTTATTAAACATGTGAACACTTTAAAATATAACATAACATAGATATATAATTTACTTTATTTGCTGAAAAACTTTAATACAGTGTGATGCATGTATTGTGAAAATATTATCAAATTACCAGCCAGTACAGGAAAGTACGTGTGCCCCAGAAAAGAAATCTAAGGCCCTGAGGACTTTCTTATGACCTTTCTGGTTAACTTGATTTCCCTTTTTCTACCTTGGACACATGGACCCTTTTTCATTCATGTCTTAAAAAGGACCTTTCATTCACACCTCAGTTTACTATCTAATGATCACACACAACACTGTGGGTTTCTTGATTTCTCCACAGCATCAGACTAAACTCGCAGGCAACTTCTGGTGCTCAGTTTTAAATGGAAGAGTTGATGAAAATCTGAAATGTATTTATCTGATGTATTTACACATCCCATGTACCTCCATATTTATGCTAAAAATCAATTGGCATTTTCCCCTGGTTGTTCCTACTATAGAAACTCATTTCTGCTTAAAACAGAGACAGAGGTACATTGAAATGATCTTATGTCCAAATTCTGAACCCCTCAAGCAAAAAACATATAAAAGGGATCAAAAGCTTCTGAATCTCCTTTCATCTACATATTTCACTTCTTCAATCAAACACACTAAGTTGTTTGAATCTTCTCTGCGACTTTGCTTGACTGAAATATGAGTCTGTAGGGTTTTGTTGTTTTGGGTTTTTTTTCCGTCTTCTTCTTGCCTTTACCTTAAGGTGTCTTCAAAAGAACAAGATCTGTGAGACTGCTAATTTGACAGTTGACAAACACAACTCCACAATCAATCTTCTTAGCCAAAAATAATCAGACTCTAAACTATTCATATTTTGAAATTAAGAAAATACTTCACTCGCCCCCAAGAAAAAATAATCAGGATCAGAATGTGGTGGAGGATGCACGATGTCACCTGAAGCATGGGCCGGTTAAAGTGCTGTAAGGCAAACCCAAACAGGAAGGACCATTAACTTGTTTGTTCCTTTCTCAGTTTGTACCCAAGGGTCACTTTATTCAAGGCAGAGCATCCCTCTGAGATAGCAAAAACTCTTTGCTGCATATTTCAGTGTGCCCATTGACATTGGATCCTGGAGGCAGTCAGTGGGAAGCAGGTGGCAGGGCATTCATGGAAAATTGCCTTTAGTTGAAACTAATGTCCTCAGGTCCCCTGCCTGGCCATCAGCACAAACTCTACCCAGTTCCCACTGCAGCCTCAATACTTCTCCAAATATTTCACAGAATCTCAGAATGGGTCAGGTTGGAAGGGACCACAGTGTGTTGCCTGGTCCAACCTCCCTGCTCAAGCAGGGTCATCCCAGAGCACATTGCATAGGGTTGCATCCAGATGGTTCTTGAGTATTTCCAGTGAAGGAGACTCCACAAACTCTCTGGGCAATCTGTTCCAGTGCACAGTCTCTGGCACAGTAAAGAAGCTCTCCCTCGTGTTTAGATGGAACTTCCCATGCATCAGTGTCTGCCCATTGCCTCTCATCCTATTGCTTGGCACTGATAATTGTTCTGGTTATCGTTTTGGTTTTCCATCCAGTTTACACTCAGTCGGTAAAAATTTTATCAAAACCACATTTCTGTTCCTTACGTCATGTGAGGTTTGATTAAAGCTTTAAGACACACATCATCTACACTTTTTCTCCCACCTACAAGTCTTGTAACCATGTTGTGGGAGAAAATTAGATTTGTTTGAATGATTAGATTCATTTGCTCTTGACAATTCCATGAAGAGTTGCCTGCTATCTCTCATAACTCCCTATCTGACTGAACTTAAACCACGCCTCCTTTACACTAGCCAATCTAGAACTTTTCCCAAATCCCTTGTCTCCTGTTTCTTCCATTTTTGCTCTTCCCTGACCCAGTGTCAAGCTAAATGTGTATTTTATACCAACATGTCAGATTTTCGCTTCTTCAGAGAAACAGTAGCGCCTGCGGATCTGTTATTCTCCATCCACTATAACACGGGGGAAAAACCGAAACTACCAGGAGGTTGGTTTAAGCAGACTATCAAATATGAACTTGTTTGCAGACTGGGTAGGGAATTTTCTCTCAGTGGGGGTTTTCAAGGCAGATATCAACAGTAAGTCTAAAAAAGGTCTAGAAAAATTCACGGACCATTGTTCCACACACAGAGAAGCAAAGTGAAGAGGCAGAAAGCATCTCTAATGTCCCCAGCACAATAGTTCATGCTGCTGCCACAGTGTGAGGGGAAAGGAATCAAAATTACATTCTCTTTTGCTCCTACCCATGGCAGCATCCTGGTCTGTCTGGACTACTGCCCTGGCCATTCAGGCTGCTTCTTGTGTTCTTGTTATGGAAAATACCTATGGTATAACCATACCTCTGACCTTAACTAAAAGCAGCGGCCATCTGGGGGCTGAAAACAGAAGGCAACTATCCAGTGATGGGAGGTGAACTGCTTCTACTCAGAAGTCCAGGCTGTGGCTCTTGCACATATGGTGCGTGGATGCAACACAGTTACTGTGTTCTGAAGTGCAGAGACCCAAATACAGGCACCAAGTGTATGTGGGCACTGAGTCTGCTCTGGTGTGAGGAGACAGTGCTGAGATGAACCATATCCATGCACAATGATGTCTTAAAATTCATTCCTTTCAGTCAGAAAAATCCCATCCTTTATACACACGCAGATATTCCACACACCTGCTGAAGGTGGTGAGCTGCTCAAAGGAGTTTGCTCTATCATCTATCTTCTGTGGCTTTCAGCTGTGACTCTTGAGTGTTTGCTGAGGTACAGCAGGATGTTCAGTACAGAACAAAGCATAAAGTTGAAGAGTTACCCTCATTTCTAAATTGGTTGCATGCAGCATTCAGGCACCTCAATCTGTTAATTACTATGTCTGGAAAGCCTTGGCATACATATTCATCACCTGCAATTGTCAAGCTGCCAGTTTTTGCAATTTTAATCACCAGCTTCATGATATCTGGCATTTTTCTTGAAGTCAAATCCCTCAGAGTTGTTTGGTTTTCTGGCAGTCTCAGTTTTGCTTCCTTTTAAAAAAAGAAAGTCTAAATTTAAGGCCCTGTGATTTAAAAAAAAAACCCTGAAATGTCAATACCTTGGGGAAAAAAATTAGGATTTTGGAGAAGAGTTGCAAGAATAAATGGTCTTTAAAATATAACTTCAAGAAAAGTTAAGTTCACTTCTATGAAAAAAAAAATGAAGAAATGAGACCATATAGGAAAAAGAAGGTGGGATGTTGGCGTCAATATGATAGTTGATTTTATAAGTTACTATAATAAATTGTGATCAAAGGAGCCAACTAGGCTCCTGGAGGACAAACTCAGAAGAATAATTTATTCCCAATTGTAATAGAATGAACATTATTAAGAGCTTTCTGACTGCTAAAACATCAGAGCTGGCCAACTGCAAAAAACTGTGGAAATCTCTTTTTGCCAGAGGTCTTTAAATTATAAGATTAAACAAACAGCTGCGAAAGAGCTTTACAGTATACTTCATTCTGCTTTCAGCCATCCATAAAATGTCTTTCACAATTTTGCTTCTGTAATTCAACACATCTTGTTGCAGCAGTAACATGAAGATGATGCACAGCAACTTCTGCTAGTACAGAGCAGCAAAGCACTTTGATCCCCCTTGTACAGATGCATTCTGCACATAGAGCAAAGGATTGGTGGGAACATCTTCAGGTATAAAATTATTTTAAAAATTGTGTTTCAAATTTGTAAATGGAATCTGTTGCTAGGGTTTGAGAATGATGTTGGTAGGCAAGAGCTACCTGTTTCATCCTTGTGAAGATTAGAAATACTGGTGCTTCAGGTTACCATTCATTCTGAAGAAAGAGTGGGTATAGGAGAAGTTTTGAGGGTACCATATTGATTTCAAAGGAAGGGGACTTATTTAAATTGGATGTCAGAGTAGTCTCTTCCTCTGTGACATTTTTATAGTCAGAATGTTTGAGGTTGGAAAGGAACTTTTGAGGTCATCTTCTCCAACCCAGTGCTGACAAAACTTCTCCTAATGCAGCCCAGAGCATCATCAGCCTTCTTTGCCACAATGGCACTTTTCTGTCTCATGGATTACTTGGTGTCCACCAGCACCCCTGGGTGCTTTTCTGCAAAGCTGCTCTCCAGTGTGTTGGCTCTCAGCATTTACCAGTGCAGGACTTTACATTTCCTTTTGTTGAACTTCATGAGGATCCTCAGTCCATTTTCCCAGCCTGTTAAGGTCCCTCTGGATGGCAGCACAACACTCTGGTGTATCATCCACTCCTCCCTGCTTGTGTAATTGTCACATATGCTGAGGGTACACTCTGCCCCAACATTCAGACCGTTAATGAAGATGTTAAACAGGATCAAATCCAGAATGGACCCCTGGGGTACACTTCTAGCTACAGGTGTCCAACTAAACTTCATACTGCTGGTTAGCATTCTACAAGATCATAAATTCAGTCAGCTTTCAATCCATCTTCCTGTCTGCTCATCCAGCCCATTTTTGTCAGCTTCTCCATGAGGATATCAGAGGAGGTGTTGTTGAAAGTCATGCTGAACTCAAGGCAGACAATATCCACTGTTTTCCCCTCATCTTCCAAGACAGTCTTTTCATCATAAAAAGCTTATCATCTTGGTCAAACATAATGTCCTCTTGAAGACTTTGCCTGATTCTTCCTTCTTGTCCTTCAAGTGCCTGGAAATAGTTTACAGGTTTAGCTCCTCAATCACCTTCCAAGAGAACAAGATGAAGCTGAGTGACCTGTGATTTCCTGAGTCCTCCTGCTTGCCATTTCAGAACAAATGGGAGGAAGTTCATCAAAAAGCTAGAAATTACTTATGGCACTTGTAAAATGGCAATGACACTCAATTTCTTTGTAAGAATATTGTAAAAATTCAATTAACTATTTCTAATATAGACTAAAATATACATGTATTATTATCTTAGGTAAAGAGCTCTATTTTACTTCATATCACTTTTCCAGAAGAGGAAGATAAAAAACACTGGCAAAGTTTGATAAGATTTTATTTTTTTTTCTCCAAAGTTCTCCTCTATGTTGAAGAATAATTGCTATGGATCAAGGCAAAGGCATTTTTCAGTACTTCATTATCTTTGCAAGTAACTGTGTGACATTGCTACAAGCACCCTTACAGCAAAGCCATGTCAAAGTGAGCTACACATCAGCCGTGCAGGGTTACTCCTTCATCCCCTTCTCTGTTCCTCATCTGGCTTTAGGGCAAGTTCTCTAAGGAGTGACCTCTTGGCTCAGTAATACATATTCCTGCTACCCTTCTAGCAGGGAGTATGGACTTGAAAGCAATCCTGGTTATCAAAGCAGTAGTTATGCTTACTACTTTGGACCTTAGACCTCAGAAATTGTTCAGATAAATTCTCAACTTTATAGTTAGAGACTTGGGAGCCAATTTCTTTCAGAAATGTCTCTCTCTTCCTTAAATGTTTATCAACCCTTCAAAACTCCATATTCGTAATTCTTTGATTTGAAAATCCTAAGTGATTTCAAAATCCTAAACAATTTCTGTTGAGAGTTATACAACCCACAAGCACATGTATTTTCGTGCCCAATAAAGTTTGCTTTGAAGAGATTAAAAATAATTATGAAATAACTGTCCAAGATACAAAGAATGTTTAGGGCATTTCACTGATTTGAATCTAATTCAAGTCAACAATTGCCAGGAGCAAGAAGTGTCTGAGTTCCTTTTGACTGTTAGGACAAGCTTGTTGCTGGTTTATCTTTATCCTCAACAAAAACACAGACAAATTGTATAATCCTTCAGCTTTTTGGCATCCTTAGGAAAGAGGATGGGAACTGAATAGTCTCGAGGCTGTTACCCACACATTACTAAGCTCATCCCTTCAAACACAAGGAACAGTGCATAACAAACACACATGTATCAGTACATATGGACTTCAACAGCAAACAAACCTGGGGCATCTATTCTCCAGAAGTGTAAGACTATCATCCTTAAAAACAGTATACTTCAGCTGCAGAAGAAGCTTTTTACAGAAAGGTAAGTGAAGAAGGAAAATCTTAATTTATATCTTATTTCATTGGAGTTTGCATTGCCTTTAATTGTGTTCTCCCTGCCCAGCAGGAGAAGGCCATCAGTTCTGAATTAATCAATGCATCCCTACTTCACTATTAGCAACTTCAATTTAAATTACAATTTTGTATGTCCATAACTTGTAATTAGTAATCAAGAGATACTGCTGCTGCTTGAAATGTTCCACAGAACTGCAGGAATCACTAATGTGTTTGATTCTGTTCCATTTAGGTTAATCTGAGGTCTATTGCTGACCTCTGTGAGTTCAGTGCTACCTTTAAGTATAATCCTACACATTATTAGTGCTAATAACTACAGCTCCCTCAATTGCCTGATTTCAGTAGTTTCTGTCAGCCTAACTTTTCCTGTCTGGCACCCAAAACAGCAACTTATTTTAAGTTAGCCTTGAAAGTCCTGACTTTCTCCCAGCTCTTACTTATTTAATTATGTGGATAAAAATTAGAGATCTGTATCTACTTTAATTCTTATCCTACTAAAATATCAAAGTCGCATTCATAAAGCTAAAGTCATAAAGGAATTCCTACATTCCTGGGTAGGATGAGTACTTATATTTCATGGGAAATTCATACAATGATGATCTCCAATTTATAATAAAGGACCACAAAGGCTTCTGGGGGAAGGAAACATGGCACTGATGTGACTCTTCCCTACATGGTCAGTACATTCCATAGTCACATTCTGCTCACATGTTTCATGGCTTTTGTTGCAGCAATTCTTAAAATGGTCTACTGACTGTTTATTTCTCATATTTCAATGTTGTTGCATGCCTCCCCTGGAAAACACAGGCTCTGTCTCATATGGAGTTTCCTGTAGTCCCTTTACCACCATCCTGCTTCCCCAAGGAATGCACCCTGGAAGCATCTCAGATCTTTGTACAGAGGGGAAACTGGAATGGCAATTTCTAAGTTAAAATATTCATCATAGCTGCAACAGCAATAGCAATATCTTCCAAATAATTTTACACTGTATCTCTACTTGGCTCCTCAACACAATCAGACCTAGGGTGTATCTGAAGAGTACAACTGAATGGATATGAGCATCCTCAACATCTTTTCTGCTTCCCTTTCTGACCTGGGAAGCTCAGGTCATTGTAATTGTCCCAATGAGACAGCAAATAATGACCATCATAGGGAAAATGAAGTAATTCCAAGGTAGTCCAATCAGCCCTCCCCCCAAAAAAAAGAAACTCAGCTCACCACTTATTATTGCAGAAGATGGTGTCACTCAAGATGATGCATAAGAGTTTTGCAGCTCCACCCTGTACTGGCTAACATCCTACAGCTAAAAGTCAGGAGATCTCCCAGAAGTGTGACACTGGCTGTTGGGTTGGGTTATATTCCTCCTGCCCTGCTGGAGGGCCAGAAGGTTGAGTAAGGCTTTATAGAGACCGTACAGCCTCAGAAAATGTAGCCACCAAAGCAAGAACCCTACAACACCAACCAAGAAGATTCTCTGAAGAACTTTAATAAGATAACCTGCAATATTACAGTAAAAAGGCATCCATGCCTTCCTTCTCTCTCTAAAGTAGAAAGGGTGTCCAAAAAGTGGTTTTCTCTTGATTTTTAAGAAAAAGAATCTTACTTCTGAAGAAACCATTTTTTTACCTCTATATCAGATGAATAATAATTTCCTAAGAAAAGTATAACACTTTACTATTTCATGAATAGTGTTATATAATATAAAACACATCTCAGAGAGTTTTGGGTGTTCCCATCTGCTAGCTGATATTAAAATGTTTCTTCATAACTAATCCAGAGACACAACAACTGCAGCATTTGATAACTGTAACTTGCAAGTAATTCTAGCAGTGCATGAAGTGTGAATATAATTACAGTCTCAGAATATTACTATTTCTATTGTACTGGAACTCAGTTCCACATACCTTCTTCAGATAAGATAGAAGCATTTGATGTGAATACATCTTCAATTAACATTGCTGGAAGATAATGGAAGGCACTGATTGGAAAATCCTTATCAAGGTAGAAGTGTTTGAGAACTAAGGAAACAACGTGCCTGTCAGACCTCACTATACTTTCAGCAATGTCTAAAATCAAAAAGGGGCATCCTAAAGCCCAGGTGATGGTAGCAGTTTTTTAGCTGTACAGTAACATATTAACAGATATCTCCACATATGCAGATATATAAATAAAAATAATTATGCCCATGCTGTCTTTGTAGGGAAAGTAGAGATGAAGTGTCTTGTAGCTTAAGTATTTCTTCTTTTTTTTTTCTTATCTTCTCCAGATTTTTAAATCCACTGGAAACGGGTATAAGTTCCCATTCTACCTAATCTAGGAAACTGACTCATTTCTGCCTTGCCACTGTATCCTACAGGAGAAAAAAACAACCTCTATCTTGTGGCCTACCCTGGAGTATTTTGAAGTGTCTCTTTTCTCTTGACAGGGTGAAAGTTATTTCCTAATGGCACTAAATCCCATTCTTTAGCCTGCCTTGTAAGTAGACTGTTCTGTGATTGAGGAACTTGCCAAGAAGTGATCAGAACTATGGATGGATATTTCCTTTGTTTGAATAGTTGATGAAAGCAAGAATACTCCTTTTGGATGGTTTGTCCAGCATCTGGGTGTTGGGTATCTCAGACCAGGATATTCTGGAATCAGGATGTGGATCATGAGGGTCATGCAATGCTTACTGTGGTACATCAGAGGCCTATGAACAAGCCAGGTGCAATTGCACCCATGCTGTCTGTAATAATAGGAACCAAAGATTTTCAAGTTTTTCTCCCACAGCTGAACTTCTTCACTCATGAGGGACAACAGGAAAGCAGCAGCCAGTGCCTTTGTATGTACATGCAGAAACACAATGTGGACAGACAATCCTTAGAGAGAAGGATCCCTTTTCAAACTGAGCACTTCAAGATGAGCATATACACGCTGCCATTAGGGTTTGCTTGTTCGTTGGGTTTTTTTTCCGGGAATGAAGTGAATTGATTTTCAGCTTCCCATTAACAATAAATAATGTACCACTCTGTAGACATATTGTAGATCTTTTTCTGCTTGAGCAATTGTTTAACAAGTTGTGAAGTAGAAGCTGAGTTAATGACCCAAAATGAGAATATGTCAAAACAAGGCAGCTTTAGATCAGCTAACTGAAATACATTTACATTGCACATAGACAAGGCACTGAACTATTCCACTGTGTTGATTCAGGAGGGAATAGCAAATTCAGGGTTCATGTTAGCAGGTTTTCTTGTGCTCAAATTTAGTTTTTTTATGTAATTTAGGACATGTTTAATCTGCTTAGAGACAGAAATTTCCTGCAGGAACGAAGGGAAATGGGGAACAAGGAAGAGAAGTTTTATTTACTAGGGGGAAGAGGGGATGAAATTAAGGAAGGGTATAAAACCCAAAAGTGTACAGACACGTAAATCCCAATGTTGGAAGGCATCTCACTTCCTTCCGGAGACCCTTTCTACTCCACTGGCATCCATGAAGAAGACCTAGAGAGCCCTCTGCTTGTGTTCCCAAAGACTGTGGATGGCAAAACAGTGTACTACAATACTGCCATGGTACTGAGTCTGCCTCTCAGAGTAAAACTTTTTAAAACCTGTGGCCAACCACACATGCTTTTGTTACCGCGTTATAGTTCAGCATCTGAAAAAAAATTGTCATATAAAATGACCTAGGGCTGCAAGGCATAGATAGTGTTACTAAGAGAAGATTCTTTCGGCTTGGCCTGAAGTTCAGAAGGATAAATTTCTAAATATACATGTCATTATAACTCAGAATGTCAGGGATAAACCCTCCCCTGAGCTTCACCAGTCCTTTTCAGATGAATAAACAGTATCCTTCTTGATTAATCTACACAGCTGGCACATTTGTTCCCTAACATTTTTAATATATGGCCATACAGGAGCCACGTGCTTGGGAAATCTGCATTGACTAGAAGGAGGTGGGTGGAAAGGGGAATTGGGATCCTGAAGAACATGTGGTGTTGCTGCAGGGCAGACCCACCCTTGTAGGAGGTGACCTGTTGAATCTGCAAGCTCTGCAGCCACTTTTATTCACTGCAAGTTTTGAGGGCAGTGCAATCACACCGGTGTTCACTTCCCTTCATTGTCACTCAGCGGGCAGCAGAGGGAGAAGAGCCACAGTGCAATTCCATCTACCATTAGCTGGGGGAGCATGGAAGCCAGGATACCACAATGGGCTCAAAAGCAGCTATCTTAGATGAGTAACGTAAGGGTTACAAATGTCTCCAAACCTACACCTGGTAATGGCCTGTATCCATATGACCTGAATATATAGAAACTGGGTGAACAGGGTGGAGTGGTTCGTGATGCAACACGCCAGGGAGAAAGATGCAGAAGTATGTGTGTAGTTGATCAGTCTGAGCTGCCCTCTAGAGACACAGACACTAAAGGTAAAATTAAATTATTTGATATGTTTCTTCTAGTAAAATCAGAAAAACAAGACTGAGATGTGTGCTCAAGCTACTGATGGTTGTATTCTCTGAAGTCAGTGCAACAACATCCACCTGGAATTCAAAATTGCAATGGACCAAACTTCAGGGGCATGCTTATGCATGTTTTTGAGGGGGTTTGTTTGGTTTTTTTATTTGTTTTCTGTTTGCTTTCTCAAATGTAGTCTTTGTAGTTGTTTAGTTTACAGAAAACCCTCCAGATTTCCAACTTGTTTTGAGAAAGTGACATCATTTTGAGCTCACTCACATCACCTCACCCGGCACAGAACCATTCCTCACATCCCATGCATATACCATCAAGAATGCCATGTTCCACTAGCAACAGGAAAGTTTGCTGTTCCTCCTCCATTCTAATACAAGAAATATTACTATGGAGGGTGACTAGCAATGCACTCCCAAACTGGTGCCATGAAGAATGCAGAAAGAATTTTATGATTTCTTCTATGCCCATCTGACAAAGAGTGGTTAGCTCTTCACCATTTCTGAACCAATAAACAGAAAAGCTAAAATGGAGTGTGATAGAGCTTGGTCTTTTTTGGCACTGTGATCCTGGAACGTATTACTGTTAGGTAATTAGACCATAAGCCTCCTCACAACAGGTACCCTGGCTTTATAGCCACCTGGATTGTTTGTTAAGCACCCAGAGCGCTATTCATGCTTTAAGAACAAATTAATTATTAGGAGTCAATTAGCAGTACCCTAGCCACACTAATGGTTAGATTGGATCATCAAGCAAACCTATTCTGAAACTTTATGAATAATATTCTTCCTGGAGTTAGTGTAATATTGTTTTACAAGCTTTTAATCTTGGTTTCCTTTCTCAGTTTATTTTAACATATTATGTTAGCATGAACAAATAGGCACTTAATCTCTGGTTTGTGAGAAGTTCACTGTTTATTTCCATTTTTTCTGTACCTCTGTTACAAGTTTGGTCCCATGAGTTACCTGTTGATGTTTGTGTTCCTGACTTGATTCTTTAAAGTTGAACATTATTGATAAATAGAAAATAACAAAATAAACTCCTTTCAACATGAAATTTTAGCGGAAGAATAACGATTTCCAGGATTTAGGAAATTAATGCTTGGAAATGCTGTCTTGACTTTGTTCCAACCCTCAAAACCTTAGGACTAAATTGAAGTCAATCTGACCTGAAAGTAAATAAACTTTGTATTCAGGTTATGTATTTGTAAAACAGTTTTTTGTTTTAATACAGTTTGTTGAACAAATAATCAGTAGCAGAAATCACTCAGAGCTACCTGATTAGAGAGCTGAACAAGCCAACCTGAGGAGCACAGCATGAACAAATGTGTGTGTCATGTTTCATTGTCTCCCCAAAGAAAAACAAAACATTTGTTCTCTATTTTAATAGATATACCTGCTATTCAACTGCTAGCTTGAGTCAATGAGTGGAACCAGGCAAAAAGAGAGCACTGATTCTGCAACTAACTCACTTTAAAATTATTTCTTCATAGAACAACAATCCCTCACGAGGGATTTAGTTGGGGCTGTTTGTTTTGTTTTTCTCTGGAGGAGAATATTTTAAGCAGCATTTGTTGAATTAGAGGACCAGATTCTACTGCATAGAAATTAAAAGTCCTTAATCATAAGTCTTTTTTTCCTCTTAGTTAGGAGAATTGCATTACCAATAGAAATGACAAAACTGGCCCCCACAAAAGGATGTTTAGAACTGTGGGCTGTTGTTTTCTGAGAGAGGTAAACAGCAAAGAGGAAACAGAATATGCTTCTAAGCAATTGGCTGGTGACTGTATTATATAGCTTGTTCCAAGCTGGGACATCTTTACTTGAGGAGCCCCTTCTGATGAAGCATTTTTGCATTCCCCATGGGGATACATCTCAAATATTGCATCTCTAGAGGACAGAACAAATGCTAATCATGAGAAAATCTGCCAGCAGGATACTAGTATGAGAATTCACTCTGAAAACCAAATATTTTATGAACCCACTTCAAAATATGTGGACAAAGACATTTAGTTATCACAGCCCTTTGCCTTCCTTCGATGCAACCCAAAAGCCACCAGGGCAGCATCCTTCCAGAGGATGCTAGAGAGACAGAGGCGTGAAAGGAGTCTTCAGCAAAAGGTCTGCTTCCTCCTACTGGTAAAGCCCCCTATTAGAGAATGGTGACAAAGAGATGACAGGTATAGAAACTAGTTGTTACTTCCCCAGAACATCAAAAAAATTCCATCTAGCAAAAGGTACTTTGTCACGGTCTACAATGCATTTGTGACAGCTGCTGACAGATTTGCTTTGAAACTCTCATTTTGAAAGGACCTAACTTTGCAGCCTTCTCTTAAATCTCTGATCCAAAGGGTCTGTCATCAAGGCAAACATCATAACTTCTGTCTCACAGCCTCATTTTTACTAGAACAGGTAGGTTCCATGGGGTATCCAGTCTCACATATTGGTCTTGTCAATTAGTGTTTACCTGACAGACAGCCCAGGATCCCCAGAGATTTTATCATTCTACAGGGAGAACTTTAGGATATTTTTCTTTAATTAGGTGGCAGAGCACAGCTAGACTCTGAACACAGGGCTGTGTGTGTAGTATTAGTTTAAACATTTGACACAGTGCATCTATTTACTCAGCCAATCCAATTAGTAGATTCTTTTGAAGATTGTCATACAACCAGATCCTACTGCACTGAATCACTAACTAGACAGGCAAAAAAAAAAGTCAAGTCAAGATTTCTACTAGAGATTTTCAGAGAACATTTCAGAAAAATAGCAATGATTATAGAGTAGAGGACAGTTCTCTTAAATCCAGGCAAAAGAATGACACAATGAGAAATATCAGGTGGTCATACAATCTCTTTTAAACAGCAGATAGATGCAAAGATTGGGATTCTGTTTCTGCCTGCATCATTGTGCAGATCCTTTGACAAATAATTTCATTTATCTGAATTGCAATTTTATTCCATTTTTGTTCTGTTTCTTGACACCCATGGATAATGAGAATTTGCATAAAAGAAAGGTTACCGGAGGCATATAAAAAAAACCCTTTTCAGAAGTCAGATTTTTAAAGCCATTTTCTACACTTATTTTTTGGAACCCAGTTGTTACCTCACATTACTTAAGACAATTCCCTTTTCTTCTGAGAACTTGTAGCATTCTCACAGAAAAAAGGACTGATCCCCTTTCAAGAAGAAGAAGAAAAGGTAGATGTCTAACATTTACATATGAGGACTGGGCTTTTTCCCCTCTAATCAAACAGCATAAACAAAAATACAAGAATTTTAATGCGTTTTTTTAAGAGACAACACTTGTTAAAGCTAGTCTAACCAAAATAAGCCCTTGCTGCCTGATCATTCTAAGAACTGAAGCCTTATCTCTTCCCCTTTGCTGCCAGACAAAGGTCCCTCTTGAGAGCTTTCTCAAATACTCTGGGATGACAAGTGGGTGGCCATGCAGCACATGATCTGGCAGGGACCACCTTGTCAGATATTCCCTCCTACCCTTCTAAAATCCTTCTTTGCTGTTCTAATAGGCACTAGTTCAAATGCAAAAAGTATCAGCAGTGGTCACATTCATCATGCACATCTTCTGAAGTTTCCTGATAACAAAGGGAGTGCACCTTATACCTGTGGCTGGTTTCTCTGCTCAGAATTTGCCAGCTAGCCCTGCAACCAGCTCCTTCAATCAGGTGGCTTGAGGTTTTTGTGCTGATACATGATTTTACCCAAAGTCAGAAACTGAAGTGAGCAGAAACTGTGCACAGTCATACAAATATTTTCTCTAGAGAGAAACATTTAATCAACTGCTTCTTTCACATGCATAATCATCAGGTGCCTTCAAAGGTATTTTACCTGGTAGAAGAAATCAGATGTGTGTTTTTATGTAATCATGGAAACTGCTTCAGGAGAGCTGAGATTTCTTGGAAGGGAAGGAGCAGTGGCTAGCTGCTATGAACTGAAGACTGAGACGCTGCAAAGTTGAAACGATTTGTTTTTGTCACAGAACAGATTTACCAGAATTGAAATTGCACGCTTATCTGTCCTTCTAGCATGTGCTTTGTTATCCAGTGCCTTCCACACCTATGCAGAAAATAAATCTTAACATTGTCCCTGGTATCCATTATTTAATAGCATCTTACTGCTAAGGCTTATCCACTTGATTTCTCTATTTCCTCCTTGAAACTTTTCCTTCCACTTAAACCCTACTGGGACTCAAACTGACTACAGAGGGGCAATAATTTTATAGTCTAAAGCACTCAACTAAATTGTTAAGCTAAGTCAAAACCAATGCTACAGTATTGGTGAAAGAGCCTGTACAAAGTATTCTGAACTACTTCTAAGTCCTAGAAAAAGTTTGAAAGGAGGTGTGGAAATTCAGATGGCCATTTTTAAACAAATAGAGAATAATTTTCTCCAGAACAGAGAACAAAAATAACCTTCCTTCCTGTCTTTCCACTATGACCTGAAACTGAACCAATAACACATTTGGTTGCCAGTAAATCTGAGATCCTGTTAGGTCTTATATGCAAGTTTAAATCAATGTTTTTGTTTTCTTTGGCTCCTAGGCAATTCCAAATGTTGTCACTCCTGGTGCCCATTTCTAATTCTGCTCAAGAAAAGCATCTCTGCGACTTGTAATGCAAAAATGCTGCGGAGTTGCTGGTTGTTTTTTTTTTTTTTTTTGGTCCTTGTTTATGAATTCCTTGCACTGGTTGATTTGCATGATGATGGCATATTTATTTCTCAAACTAAGTGTATTGGTCGAAATGTAAACCATAGGAATTTAGAAAATGCTTCTCCATAATTCAAAGTATGTACTGCCCACACAAACAGAGTTATTTTGTTTTCTTTTCCCTAGAAGAATATTGCATAAACTCTACAAATATATAGAAGTATTACACTCCATGCTGCTTTTCTTCATCTATAAATGGGAGTTATGTCTAGTCTCTGTACTGGTGAACCAGGAAAGAGAGGGCAAGAAACAGTTCTTAATGTGATTTCATGCAATACCTAACATGCTATGTCCCTAACGTTTTTTTTTAGTTTTCTCAGAAACATGCTGCTGGGAGTAATGTTAAACTATTTGCTTGCAATTGCTCATTTTCTTTTAATGTTCTTCGATATTTCTTCTGAAAAAAAGACAGCATTCTAAGATCACACAGTAGTGGAGAAAGTACTCTGACACTGTCATGCATGTTTTATTAATTTAGGCTCAGCAAACGTACAATTAGGTAAATGAAAGTGATGCCAAAAAGTAGAAGCACGGAGAGAAAACCGAGAGAATTCAAAGAATGTTCTTAAATCTGGACTTTGCTTATAGAATCAATTCATAATACACATTTGGGGATACTTAGATGTCAGTATCAAACTGAACTTTTATCTGATTTTATCTTGAATTCTATTATCAATTATTTGTAAATAATAATGTATAAAGAGGAAACACTTCTGCAACTATCTGTTGTTGCATCAGGCCTTTCTATAGTTAATAGCACAGTGCCAGTGTAACTTTATGAATCTCAGCTATGACATTTTTGTCAGTCACTTGATATCAGTTCTCAGAACCTTTCTTTAAATTATAAACTCAAGAAAAAGAATGCCTCTTAGTTAAGACTGGAAAATAAAACAAAGAAGAAGGAATGAAAACAGAAAGCACTGTTAGAGTATCAAATATCTTTCTGGAGAAAAACATCTTGGGTTTTTTGTTTTGGTTTTTTTTTTTGTTATTTCCTTCAGGTTGGGGAGGATAACGCAAATGATGAAATTCCACCGACATGTTTTTGGCTCATTTTAGGGATAAGAACACTTAGAAACAGGCTGGTTGTCCGTTTCAAAGATCATACTGCTTCCATGAGCACATGGAGTCTCCATGTTTTGATGTCTCTACGTTTTGATTACTGCTGTAAAAAGGACAACAAGACTGGGCATCTTCCAAGTTTGTAATTCCAAGTGGATGGTTTATATCCAGAAGCTTGATGTTTCACATGTCTCTAAAAACATTGAGCTTTAACAATATTTATTATAGTAATTTTGGATACTCTTCTCAGCTTCACAGACTTATTCAGCCTTTCTGGTATACTGTGAATCTCTTGGAGTTAGTACTGCTGCATGTCAATAATTTCCTCAGATCAATTCTGACAAACTGAGCACTACTATATTAAATCTGTATTTTTATTTTGTTTGCCAATGGTGATAGCTTGAAGTAGATCATTTTTTCCTAATGAATAATAGAGATAGAAAGCAAATTTGTCTGAAATTTTCCTGAAGAGTCAAAAGACAATTCATCACAGTTTCAACCAGCTGGCAAAACTAGAGAATCTAAAATGCTTAGTGGCTCTTCTGACACACATTGTAGTCCTTCTATAAAGTACTTACCCTGTGCCTGGTATCTCTGTGGTTTCCTTCCAGCTCGTTAACTAATAACCACAGGGCTGCAGAAAAAATATTATATGGAAGGGTGCACCACCTCTTTTCCAAATATCTCCTCACCCAGACTGTTGACTGCATGATACTGCAGCCACTAGAGATTGGCAGAAACACCTCTCTGCTCCTAATCCTTGAACAGGGAGTGGTAAATGATACTGAGGTGCCTTGCAGAAGGTGGTCAGTGATGCAGGAGATTCTTTTCAGAGACTTTAATAAGGTACTTTCCAAGTTCCCCTTCCTTTTGTTTTTAAAAAAAATGAAACATAACTTTTGATTGACAAAAATTATCTGTTTTATGTAAGGTTGAAACCATGACAGCACATGAAAAAAACTAAAACAAAACATACAAACAACCCACCCCCCCCAACTAGTTCTTTTGTATATGTATTCATTTTCAACCAAACCCTTCAACCTACTTCTGTGGTATATGCAGTCATTTTCTCATCTGAAATACTATATTTATTAATGTTTAATCCATTTCACATTGTCATAAAGGCCTTGAAAAAATGACAAAATCATAAAGTTCACGTCTTAGGAAAAAAAGAAACATGCAAAAAACATGTGCAGACATTCTCTATCATAAAAAGTCAAAGCAAATGGTGTTAAAAAGAAGAAGATCCCAAAAGACTGGAAGTCTGTCTTATTGTCAAACAACCCTTCCTATATCAGAGATGCTCTTCCTCCACTAGGGAGCTTCTTGCTAAAAGGATGGGCGTTCACAGTCACTCCTAGAAAAGTGCAGAGAAGAAAGGACCACAGCAGGATCAACAAGAGAGGTAATGGAAACTCTAGGTAGTCCCTCAGATGATAATCTCTGTAGCCTAACTTCTCCCATAGCCTTTTGGCAGCAGTGCCTGGGATGGAGGCTTCACCTCTGATACCCTTGAAAGGATGGGAAAATCTTGGGTCTTGTCAACGTTAAAGACTTTATCAAATACAAGTATGATTTATGTCTACTGGTTCCCAGTTGTTTTTGTGTAAATCACTCTTGCTGAAATCAGGTTAACCCCTATTTGCTTTTACAGAAGATTAAAAAAAGGAAAGGAAAACCAAAAAGAAGTAGATATATCTTAAAAGGTCCTGAAGAATATTTCATCAGAGTTCAGGAAAGGAAGGGCAGATGGGAAGGCATTTTACATTTGGAGGATGTGTGTCACATTCTCCTCTCTAAAAAAGGGACATCCCCAAAGATAAATGATACTCTTCAAACAAAATTATGACACCAGTCTGCAACTAAAGATAATAACCAAACATGGCCTTTAAAAAGAGAAATATCTCCCTCTGACTGCATCAGTGCAGGTCAGGACTATGTGTTAGCTACAAGATGCTCTATTATATATCAGACACTATCAGTGAAGAGTGTGGAAAAAAGTCTATTTATTTATATAACGCAGCATTGAATAGAGATAATTAATTCTAAGGAGTGATACACTTGGTCCACAATAGTTTAACTTTAGCTGTGTACTGTTGCTACTAACATAGGGTAGGAAACACTTATTTCCATGGAGTTTTAATTAGTAGACTTTAATTAAAGCTTACATTAACAGCATTATTCACTCATAGCTTATGCTTTTCATTTGTTGTGCCATGCCTTTTGTGAAGACACCACAGTCACCAAACTTGTGGGTGAGATGTTTTTAATTTTCTTAAGAGCACTTCACGAATCTAAACGAAATACTTTGTCAAAAGTGCCAGAAATATTCTGTGAATGATGGATGAACTTATCAATATAAATGTGAGGTTTTAAATTCTGTTTGAAAAAGAGTGGGCTCCAAAAACCTTAGCTGCTGTTTTAATGTCTACCTGCTGCAGCTCCCATGGTGCAAGATTCTTATGAAAGAGAAAGAACTTCATACAAACGAAAGTATCAACCCTTAGATAATCCCAGGACTGAAAATATAAAAGCATCTGGGCCAACTCAAGAGACTTAGTTGTTGCAGGGCACAGGCAAGAGTATGGGAGGTCATACCAACACCAAACTAGTGCTGATGTGACTGTCATGCACCATGCCATGGGGGAAAGCCTCACATCACACTGCGACGTTGCACATGGGGAACCTGCTGCTGTTTCATGAACCACAGCTACCTAGAGCCAGACCTGCCAGTGCAATTGTTGGTTCCTCAGTTTCAAAATTTCCCTCTGTAGTCAGTCACTACCTGCCAGAAGCTGGGGCTGGAATGAATCAAGCCCTGACTTAGTGCCACTTATTGAGTGTCACTCATTAAACGAGAGACAACCATTTGCACATGTGGACAAATGATATCTGCTCAGTCCAAAGGGATTTCTCAGCAGCTTTCCAGCACTAAAAGTATGATTTATTTTTTTTTAGTTTGAATTCTTAAGTTTGTGAGACCAAAAGCAGACAAAAGGAAAACTGGGCTTCAGACCAGTAGAACGTTACAATCTGCTTGTCCTCTCAGGGTTTATTTAAGCAGGGACATTGATTATCAGATCTTCATCATTGACTTGTCAGTACAGTTTGGTTTGTTGCTGAAGACATTAAAACTTTACTAAGCTAAATCTGATCTGACTGTTTCTTCATGAAAATTAATTTCATTGTGAATTTGGTCTAGAGTGACTTCGTAAGACAGAATCATAGGAGGGATGTGGCCTAGACAATACTAGCTTGCTTTCTTGTTTTTCCAAAGGGACTCAAAAACCTCATAATCCATCTGGTGTTTTCTAAACTCTGATATCCTTGTTAGATCGTTATGTGGTAAGTGTTCTTTTTAAGGATGTAATTACAAAAAAGCAAGTCAATGTGTTGCAGCAACTGCTGGAAAAATGACAAAACTCCACATATAAGTAGTGACTTCAGTTGGATCCTGATCAACATTTTCCCCTTCATGGGGGGAACTCTGCAAGTTGTGATTTGGTACCTTTGTATGCTTTGAAAAGCAATGTTAGATGCACCAGTCTTCCACAACCATCATTCCCCTCCCTTCTGAAACGAAATTTTGAAAGGGAAGAAGCTCAATGCCCTCTTGGGCCATTCATTAGTGAATGTGAAAAAAACTGCTTTTGTGTCAGGAATGAATTCTGATCAGAAGTTTTCAGGATAGGCTGTGCTACAGTAACCTGTCTTCTCAAAACTGAACCTCCATGTTGCAGTGTTAAGGATGAATGTTTAAGATACTGTAATACAGAGATGGAGCATAATTGTAAAAGAATAGAATATAGAAGAGAAACTTGTGGCAGGGGCTTAGCTCAGGAAAGACATTTATCACTGACCTGTGAAAGGAGGAGAGAACTTGAGATCACAACCTTTGCTAACAAAAACGTCCCTGACACTCATCCTATAAAGCAAAAAATATCCTGATTTTGTTGTCTCTCTCTCACTAGTGATGACAGGAGCGTACTAGCTTCATGCTGTTTTAATTTCATAACACTTAGTCTATAAACTGTCAGATAATGATTAATATTTTCAATATTAGTAATACATATGTGGCTTGGGAGTCTGCTTATGTAACAATTAATCTTTTTTTTTCTTGTACATGTGGCATAATTGTGAAAAGGACTATTAGGATTTAACCCCAGCTATTAGTTAAGCCCCACACAGCCACTCACTCATTGCTGGAGGGGGGAGGGAGTCAGAACAGTGAATGTGAGATAACTCATGGGCTGAGATAAACATGGTTTAATAAGTAAAGCAAAAGCTGAGCACAAAAGTAAAGCAAAACAAGGCATTCACCAGTTCCCATGGACAGGAAAGTGTTCAGCCATCCCCAGGAAAGCAGAGCTCCTTCAAACAGGGAATGGGGAACACAAACACCATCACACCAAACGTGCCCCCTTTCCTCCTTCTTCCACAGCTTTATACATTGAGCATGACATCATATTGCATGGAATATCCATTGGGTCAGCTGGGATTAGCTGTCCCCACTGTGTCCCCTCCCAAATTCCCGTGCAACCCCAGCCCACTCGCTGGTGGTGTGGGGTGAGAGGCAGAAAAGTCCTTGACTCTGTGTAAGCTCTACTGAGCAGTAAGGAAAATATCCATAAATTATCAACACCACTTCCACCACAAATCCAAGACAAAGCCCCACACTAGCTACTGTGGAACAAACTAACTCTATTCCAGACAAAATCAGCACAAATGTACAATGCAAACAAAATATTTCAGTCTAAAAGAACATGCTACTATAAATTTCAGTAAGTGGAAATAATTCTCTAGAGGGAAACAGGCCATCTAATAAAAAATTGAAGCTCAGATTTAGTGTTGCATGGAAAATACCAAAATTCTAGCTCAGCTGGGATTCAAGCTTCAGATCATTAACAAAAAGCTGCTTGTGGATGGACTACACCCAACAAAATGTGTTTGTTTGAAGCATATTCTCTGAAAGGCCATCCAGGTTCAGGCTGAAGCTGTGATTGAATCAAACAAGCTGCCAGTAAACCTGAGTTATTGGGTTTACAATCAAACCAAACAAAAGCTCCATTCCAGCAAATGGTTCTGCTTCAGGAAATCTTGTTTTCCTTAAATCATGCTTTCAGGAAAACTGTTTTCCCTTAGCAGAAAGATGTAATGTTCTTCATATCTTCCTACCTTCTCCCCCCCTCCCTTTTTTTTTTTTTTTACAAAACTTCATTAGCCAAGCTCCATTCACTTTTCACATCTAATTTTGGTTTATTGATGACTAGGTAACAAGCACAAAATCAGACAACCCTATGAAGTATACAGATCAGAAAATAATGTGCTCTTTTGTTGAGCAGGGATTATATTCTCAAAGATTATGGTGAAATAATCACAGACACCCAGATTGAGCTGTACATACTGCTGTAAAAATAAAATAAACAGTGTATTGCACTCTTCCTCTCACCAATAAAACTTGTTGTCCTAAATGAAGAAATGAAGAACATAGAGGGTTAATAGGAAATGGGCATCATAGTGTTAACTTTGGCAGACTATGCATATCACATCTTGAATATATCCAGATTTCATTAGCAGAGACTGACATGAAGGGATTGTTTGAATACATTGATTGCTGTCATAAATAACTCTCAACAGTCCTATAATTCAATGAAAAAGGGTAGCTCACTAAGTAAATTCTTATAGGGAATTTGAAAGGAGAGGAGAATACCTCCAAATGAGTATACTGCTATATTTGCAGTGTATGCATCAACGAAGGAGAAGGTAATCCTGCATAAGGCACTTCGTGTTCTTTGATACATGCTGTAATCAGCTGGGGGCCATGCAAAACACAGAGGGGTTGCAGGAGAGTCTGGAGGGTAGAGAAATTGTATTAAAAACAGAGGCTGAAAAGAAAAAAGAATTTTTTTTTTCAGCTAAACATTCTTTGTTGTATTTGATGTTAGTGTTCCTTTCAACAGTAAGGCTCCTGTAATCACCCAGATCTGTGAACACTGTGTGCTCTAGCTTAGCCGTGTTTTGAGATACTTACTACATTTTGGTGCACAACGATTTCAGACCATTAGCTCCCACTTCTTCTTATCAAAATAACATCACTCATCATCTCTGGGGAATAAACAGACCAGTGCTTTAATCTGTTAAAAGAAACTTTGATTTACTAAAGTTACAGGACTGGGCTCATGTCTTCTAATTAGAGTCTGTCTCCAAGCAACAAGAGGGCAGCTCAATGCAACAAACCTCATCCCAGGTATTAGAAGGATGATGGCTGAGCTTCCTTAGGGTCAAATGATTTGCTGTAGAGTCCAATTCTGTTCACCTTGACCCTTACCATAACCCTAGAGGCTTTGTGAATTCTCCTTCTTAGTACTCAGTGGTTAGAAAATAAAAAAGTAAGTCTGTCATGGATTAGAACTGAATAAAAATAAGACCAAAATCAATACAAGCAGAATTTCATTTCCTTTCCCTTTTGACTTAGGAAATCTTCCAGGTGTCTTGGAATTACTAGTACAAATTAACCTCTTACATTTTCCTGCACATAGTGAAAAAATAAAATAGCAAAATAGGCATGCAGTATGAAAATGTCATCCAAAGAACTTCTCAAAGATAATACAAAGATAACAAAAGTGTTGAAATGAAAAAAAATTAGTTAGCCTTATCCACTGCTGACTTTTCTATACAATACAAGCCCTGCACACAACCCACTGCACATCGGAGTTAGGAAACAGAGAATTTCTTCCATTACCATTGAAATACTACCCCTAATTCACACAATAAAAAAACCCTCTAGCTTAAGAACAATGATGGGCTTTCTTTTCTTCTTGTTTGATCCAAGTTGTCTAAGAGAAGTAGAGGTTAACAGTAGAAAATGCTGTTAACAGCCTAATTCTGGAATGAGGATGGAGGCGTGAAACCACTGAAACACTTCTGGTTCTCCAGATTCTCCCATATTTTCCCTCGGGTTGTGTTCTCTTGTTTGCACTTGGTCTTTGCTTCTGCTTCCCAAACACTCGTTCCCAGGCTAGATTTATCAAGCAGTTTACAGTACTTGTATTGCCACTTCTATCATGGTTCTCTGGCACCCCTGAGGAAGTGTGTTCACTTGAGAAATGGGAATATTACTTGGCACTGCCATCAGATCTGATTGAGCTGGGCCAGTCTGAGAGGCCAAATTCATACAGGAAGATCAGTAAAGGTAAATCAACCTTGAGAAAACATCTTGTATTTAACGAAACTGACAAATGCGAAAATACAGCTCCTGTAAGAAAAGGTCTAGAGGACTCCTTCCCAATTCATCTTTTCTAAGGAAAAAAAAAAGACACGAAAAAAAAAGAGGGACAAGAAGTGTTTTAACAAGAGGATCGAGAATCTTGACAAAATGGTGGTATCTTTTTGTCACCAAGTGTTTAAAAAAACAGCTGCAAATCATTGTTAGATTATCTTTTATTCTCCCTCATCTGTCATAAAGCTAACTGTGTAAACAGTGCAACTACGGCAAGGGAGTTATAGTTCTACTGCAGGGAATTGTGCAGTCTGAAATCAAGTTCCTCAGATATGGTTCGGGCACTTATTATTAGGAGAGCTCCACAAAATCCACTGGTTGAAAGGGAGAGAATTTCTTTCAACATATGGAAGTATCTCTTGTCTGCAACAGAGAATAATGATGCAAATTTATTTTATGAACTACAAAACTTCTACAAAGCAAAGCAAAATCAACCTGATACTTGATATTCTCCAGGAAGCCAACAGGGTAGTGAGAATTAGATCTGCTGTCCATTTGTCACCACTAAACTCTGTCCTCAGTTCTGGATCTACTGGAGCTATCCATACATGTTGCAAAAACAGAAATGGCAATTGACCCAGGCTTATTGAATTGACCAACTTAAGGAAAAAAATTACTGTGTTCTTGCAGGCAATCGCACTTCCTGAACCTCTCTCTACATTGCTTAGGACTATGTATTACAAGTAGAGACATCAGATGACATACCAGTCTTAAGGGTGAGGTATGTGGAGTCTTTATTTTGGAATTACACAGTTTTGGGAAGTGGGGAAATTGAAATGTTTGCTGCTTTGGCTGAGGAGTCCCTTCCATAGAGAGCATCATTGTTTGGTCTCTGATTTGAAGCTGCTACTGCGGTGTATGTATACTCATCATATGGTTCTGGTGAGCATCTAGGGTCACTGAAGCAACGTCCTGTGGGGAGGGCTGAGGGAATTGAGATCATTAGATTACAGAAAAGAAGTTTTGGGGAGAGGTAATAACAGTCTGCTGGTACATTCAAGAGAGAGAACCAGGCTCTTTACTGAGGTGCACAGGAGAAGACTGAGAGATAATGACTATGAATTGACACAGTGTTAATTATGTCTAGATAGAATGAAGAAAAGAAAATTACTACAGGAATAATTAAGCACTGGAACAAGGCTGTGTGATTGTGGGATCTCTCTCCTTGGAGGTTTACAAAACCTCTGCATGAACCCTTAAGCAACCTAGTCTGAATTCAGCACTGGCTTTGCTTTGAACAGGGAGTTGGACTAGAAACCTCATGAGGTCCTTTCCAGCCTAAATGACTCTATGATTCCTTAAATGATTTGCCCAGATTTCCTTATCTTGTCAGAGGAGTTTTAAAAAAACTTGAGAAAGGTCACAGAAGCAGTTCTGCTGGAAAATTGGATATTAGAGTTATTTCCTTGGGGCTGGAGCCCATTTGGAGGTTGGTGTATATTTGTTCTTGCAATATTTTGATAGTTAATTCTAAGTTAGACACACATACTGTAAGGCTAAAGCTTATGGAATAGAAGCTGTGCTCAGCTCTAGAGCGTATTAAGATTTTGGTCTCAATTGTTTGCTTTAGGACTGCAAAATATTATTTGCTTATTAGAGTAGCTTGTTTCTAGCGACTCTAAATTTCTTTGAGAACAGTCTAGTCCAGATCATGGAAGGATAAGGTCATCAATTCACAGCAAACATTTCTCTTACTAGACATCCTTTATTCTTTTGGTTTTGTCTGACTAAAAGATCATCACATAAAGGCTAATGAGAGTCAAGATGGAGGCACAAACTGTTTTCATCCCCTTTCTTTTTCCTGTTTGCATTATGTTATTTTAATTCTTGCTTTGACAACAAAGATTTGGCAAGGTCATACAGTTTCCAGTATTCTTCTTTGTAGCAGTTTGAAGGGTGGTCAACAGTATTCATTTCTGAGAGAGAAAATCGGGCAGTTTTCACCCCTGAGCATGATACTCATGAAGCCCCGTGTTTACAGCTGTTTTCCAGGGGTTGGGAAATGTGCATTTGGTCCTGAATGCTACGGCATAGTACACCTGTAACTACACCATTTCCCATTTGAAGAAATGATCAATTAGCCCAAGTGATGTACAAATGGAAGGTTAAATACCTTGGAATGACGGATGAACCAGAAATGACAATTTTTTCTCACCGCAATTAATGCAGTGTTTCAGTATTCCTTTCATAATGTCATTTTCTAGGTGACGTGATTTATTAAGCTCTCCATTTTGAAATCCAGGACTGGCAGATTTTAATGGTGCTTTCAAATGTAATTGGTTCTCTGACTATATCACCCTATCCTTAGGTCGAATTTTTAAGTAAACATTCTGCCCAGGTTTTTCCATCCTGATTTACTATGAAACTGTCTAATTTTGTTGGGCTTTCTATCTTTTTTGTGATTGTGTTTTGCTGGAAATATTGACTTGAAATGCTGCAGTGTCATAGCAAGCTTCATTTAAAGTTAATATTACATCTGCCTATGTGTTAAATTGGAGAAATCCCTCATCTCTAATCTTATTTTTTTATTAGCATTGAGCCATTTTTACCAAACCCATTCTAATATCCCTTTTCCTACCTGAGCTATAGTAGCACACTTAAGACATATCTTTTTTATTTTGATGTCTTCTTTGAAAATCTTTCCTGACACTTGCATTAACATTTTCTGCTTAGCATGAAACTCATAAGTGATGATAAGCATTTTGGTAGCAGTGATTTTTCAGGGATCTCTTTACTGTCTTTGCAGCTTTGTCTCCAGCTGCACATCTCAAATAGTTTTGCAGAGTGACAGTAGTTTCAGGGACAATCAGTTATTGCAAATTACAGACAGAGGTCTGGAGCTTTTCTGTTATTATCCATACTTAACTAAGATCTAGTCCCATTATGGAATGTGAAGGCTGTGCTTTCTATGTTAAAAGTGGACTAAACACTCATACAGTGGAGGACAAGAGGGATGGAGGTTTTTCCTTGCTTTCTGCATTAAAGGCAGTGCAGGCACAGATTTTATAGACACAATGCAGGTTGTTCTATTTATTCTGGAGGCATCATCAGCAGTTAAGGTGAGGATGAAGCACATCTTTCTTTGGGAACATATACTCACACGTTCAGAAAGAAGAAATTCTTCCCACTGCTCAAAGACTGTGGATTCTAACTAAGTATGAAATAGTATATTCCTAATCCCTTGCATGTACAGAATGTATACTTTTCTGCTAAGTAGAATATGATCTCACTTAACTTAGGAATTGTTGTTCATTAGTTCTTCCCTTTGGTTTCATAGGTAGCACATCCTTCTGTGCTGATTCTCACTGGATTTCATTTTGTGATTGAAAGTTGCCTCTAAGAACGACACAAAGTGCACACGGAATTTGACCTACTAACATTTAAAGAATCAGTTCTCCAAAAGTGGAAAGACTCAGGTAAATGGCACACAACAGTGGCAGAGAAGGGGCCTGTTCATGTTAGAAAACTGCTAGGGAGACTTTTGGAAGGAAAACTTCTGAATTGATAGGCAAATCATGTAGACGCAGCTGTACAGAAAGTACGCGTTCTTAGGAGAGATCAAATATTGATGCACAGAGGTAAAACCCACAGGCAGACACTGCCATTTAAAGAGGAAGCACTGGTAGATAGATAAACTACAAAAGATACAGAGCTTAAGACCCATATTGAGCAATAGCACACCCCTCCATGGTACAGTCAAGGGAAATTTATAGCTACAGATAGCAATCAGGACAAAGATGGTTATCAAAAAACAACCATTTAGGGACACACTACTCAGAACTTGGCCTGTTGAGGTGGAAGGTGTATAAAGGACACAGGTTTTCATTTCTACTGATTTCCATTATGAGGAAAGAGGAAAAAAAAAAAGAAATATGTAAGAGAACAACAATTAAAAAATATTTAAAGGAAGAAGCAGAGAGTCATTACTCCAGTGAGGAATAATAAAGCCTTTTCATACAGTATGAACCCACAGCACAAGATCTGTTGCTTCTATGTACAGCACAACCAGTTGCAACCCAGAGGCTCATTTGAGGTATAGATGAGCAAACGTAACAGCACATTACACTGTTTGACAGCTGCTCATCCTTGGGGCAGATGTGGCCAGGGGTAGAGCAGCTTGAAACATCCTTCCAGTTATGTCTTTTTATTTTTAGCAGTGCAAGACAGTTCACTTTATCATTTTAATCAAAGAGAACGGGATGCAATGAGCAAGACAGTGCTTTCATCTAAGCCTCTGATCGCTTCATAAAATTGACAGCATCTTTTCAGCCTCTCAGTCACTTCAGATTTCCCTTCTGACCCCCAAACATATGGTATGAAAACAAACAACTTTTTATCGGTGAAGATAATAAAACTTATTTATATGCTAGGAGTATTTAATTGCTTTTACCTCTTTTTAAAGTTGTTGGCCTTTTTTTAAAGGTGTTGGCTCTTGGTGGGCTACTGCGGGTCTGCTGTAACGGTAGGATTAGCTGACAAGTGCCACCAGGTGACCCTGACATTAAGCTACACTGTTTTGAACTTAATAGGAGATATTCCCATCCATACCTCTGAATGAAAAAAATAAATTATGGAAATTTATTTCCTGAACTATGACAAAGATTGAAAATAGTAAGAATTTTTTTTCTCTAAGTGAAAGGTTTTTATACCCATCTCAGTGCCTTAATGGAAGAAATCTCTACTCAAACAACTTCAGATTTCTTTGCATGCTTGCTTTTACTAGAGCCTTTAACATGCATGATAGCAATTAGACTTGAAACTCAGTAGAAACAACTGATGCCTCACTGGTGTACCCTGGGGAAAGAGAGAAAATTTCCATGTTTGGAATTCTCCTCTTGTAACAATGAAAGAACTAAAATTGAAGAACTGCAAGTTCAAAAGAAAATGTGGAAATGAATTATCAATCAGCAATCTGAGAGCATTAGATAAAGGCAATAGCAATCTCACAGAAGCCAGGGGCTTGAGAGTAAGAGCTATTCGAAAACACAGTTGCAAACATTATAATGGTGTGTCAGACACAAGTGTTTTCCTTTCTCAAGGGATCTCTTCACAGGAAAGGTAGGCAGTGAAATACATCAGGTTTTGCACATAGCTAGAAACTGAATTTCTTACAAAAGGCAGGATTCTCCTAGCAGAGCTTTTCCCCAAAACACATTTGAAACTAAGTAATTTAGCAGGGCATTATGAATGCAAAGTTAAAAATGCCTATGGGAGTACTAACTATATAGAGATACAAGCTCTGACCACACTTATATACAGAAGAGTTCCAAGATCACAACAGAGCACCCTTCTCATGACACAGTTATCCTTCAGGCAGGGAGATGTTCTGTTCTTCTAATGAAATGTCTACGTGTCTTCTTTAAGACATTTCTCCATCCGTAGCCCCCAGGGAAAAAAAACCCAAACACACAAAACAATTTTTCTCTTTTCCTAACACTAGCTCAAATTACTATTGATACCTTTCAAAACAAAGACTTCTGAGATTTCTAAAATTGCTCCTGAAGCACAATTAGCTTGGCTTTAGAAGGACCAGACTGTTCCAGAACTAGACACCAGCACTGAGTTTTAAGGTTTTTGACTAACCAGAAAGAAATGAAGTAGAAATATCTCTCTCCAAATGAGAGAACTTGACTGCTGAATAAATCTGCCTAGCACGTACTCAATACTTTGCCCTAATCATTTTAATCTTCAGCTACAGAGACTAACATTGCCTTTTTAAATATGAACTAGAGAACTAGAGTTGCTTATCCACCTCCATTCTTTCTGAAAGCCTTTCTATGTAAGACATCTTGAAAAAAAATCTAGCAGGCAGGAATGCTTCCCCCTTACTCCTGAAACCTGTGGAGTAATTACTTGGTAAATGACATCTAACCCAGGCTTCAACGATTGAGGCACGAACCTGTAGTAACTGATCTACTCCAGATGGAGAACTGTGCAAGCAGGCACAGACCTACCCCTTCCCACCTGGTTCGTTAAAAGCCTTTGCACACCAGTGATCTAAAGCAACAGTAGCAGGAATAGTAACTATTTCTGACAACTGAACAAAGGCCCTGACTCTCTTAGAGCCCTAGAAATCATGTCACACTCTTGTAGCCCTAGAAGACACTATAGTGGAGGTCCCTGAAATAATCCTACCTTCTCAGATTTGGGTGCATACCCTGACTGCATCTTGACCTCACACTGAGGAAACATATTCCTATGTATAAACTCTTCCTCTCTGTCCTTATACTTTGGTTCCCACTGGAAGGATCAGAAAGGAAGAACAATGTGGTCCAGACAGGTTCCCTAACAGAAAGCTAGGACACCAGGGCATGCTGTAGACTGGTTGCTGAGACATCTAAAGCCGTTGTCTTGCACATTGAGAAGAGGCAGATCTCATACAAAACGCTAAGTTTAAGCTTTGTACTGAGTAGCACTGCCACATTCCAAACTTTTTTGTGGCTGTTCTAGCCTTTGTAGGGCATGGACTATATTGTTTGTTTGTTTGCAGTGTAGGTCCATCTCATGGCTCTATGTAATAAGCCAAACAGAGACTGTGGCCAATGTCTATATCAAAATTTATCAGCATAAGTTGGATAATCTGCTGGATATGAAACCTGGTCCATATGAGACAGTGACCTTAAAACAAAGAATACCTGGGCCTTTGGCACAGCTTTAATTTATTATGAGGTGGAAAGGTCCTATTATAATCTGTGCTTCCAATTTCAACCTGTGAAATACTGATCGTACTTTCTTATTTCAGAGGAGTCTGTGAGTCTATTAATGGTTAATGTTATCAAAGAAATGAGAAGCATGAAGAGAAACAAGACCTAAAAATATGGGCCACTGAAGAGTAGAATAGGTAAAACACTTTTTTGTGCACAGAGTTGTTAACAAGAAGAATAAAGTCGTTGCCTAGGGGAAGACACAATTCCCAGTATTTCTTTTCCAGTTGTTGAGACAAAACGTCTTGTAGTCTCTATATTGATATTTCCCTTGTACCTGTACTTAAAAGTCCTCTGGTCATCTGTGCTGCCTTTTAACCAAAGACACATGATCCTTTTTCATGTGCCATCAACTTCATTGGCTTAGGGAACAAAGTATCTGGCCATTTCCTCAGCACACCATAGCTAAAATGGGTGTTTTTCAGGTAAGTATAAGACATGAAGGATGAAAGATTTGAAGGATGCTGCCACTTCTCTCACTCAGTCTCTTGAGGAATAACTTGATGAAATATGCACTTTACTTTCTTCAGTCCATCAGGACATGCCTTAGCAATAGCCCAGGCTCATACATCATATAAACCCAAAGATATCCATGATACTGAACCACATCCCTCTGTGACAGAGCCTCCCTACAGCAGGAGGTGGTCCACAGACCTGCATCACTCATTTCCAGATTCCTTCAGACTGTAGCAAGGTAGGGAAGGTCTTGAACCCACAGTGCAAAGGGTACAGCATTTCCCCACAAGGCATTGCCAGCCAACCAGCTGGAGAACTGAACTGATC
The DNA here is from genome assembly GCF_009829145.1 of Chiroxiphia lanceolata. NCBI lineage: Eukaryota > Metazoa > Chordata > Aves > Passeriformes > Pipridae > Chiroxiphia > Chiroxiphia lanceolata. The sequence continues at coordinate 59,319,756 of NC_045641.1, forward strand.
CCCTCTTCAAATCCTCATGGGTAGATCTCCTGGAAGAGCCAATTTGCTTTCTAACCTCCAAATAGATACAAGGTGCCCAAACTTTCCAGAAAGAAAGGCAAAAAGCAGGGCTAGATAGTCTGCATGCATACTTATGGTCAGAAACTAGGGCCCATGTTTCTCTAATCTCGTCAAAACTGAGGTAGGCTCCAGGATTCCTGGTAGAATTTCAGAGTAATGCCAAATATAGTAATTTAATTCCAGGAGTAATGAATACTGTGAATTGTGCATTAGCAGTCAGTGCAAGCTGCTTAGAACAGATTTACCAGCCAAATCTGGTTTAGTCAGCTTTAGGTAATGTCCATTTAAAGTGGCCAGGGAGGAAGTAGCAAAGGTATGTTCAAAAAACAAGAGAACTGCTGTGGAAAGTAGCCAGAAAAAAAATTTCCAGCAAGGCTTAACAAGTAATATAGTCTGCAGACTCAGATGTTTTGCTCTGAAAACTGGAAGGATCTGGATTTTCCAGCAATGCTGTATGTGTGCTTGTGTTCTCACTTGAACTTTCCGTGGTTGTATTTAAACACCTCAGTAAGCAACACCACCTGCGCTTTTCAGCGATTGCATTTATGATCTAAGTGGCACAGATACTGCCGGGTTTTGGTGACCTTAGATGGACATAAAGGAAGGGTCTGGAGATTTTGGAAGAGAAAAAAGTTAAGCACTTGCCTACTCTTTTCTCAGCGTTAGGGTTCAGATTTCTTGGAAATGTCACAACCTTGGAGAGTGATGGTGCACCATCTGGATCCATAATGATGAGCACGTGCTCATCAGACAATCACTGCACCCACCACACTTTTCACCTTCAGAGCTGGGTCATTTCACCAGCTGAGTCAAGTAGGATTTGCTCTCAGCAAAGCTGTGTTGAGTGCTCCTGATTACTTTCCTGCCATTCACATACCTGCAAATGAACTCCAAGAGAATGTTTTCTCCAAGGACTAAGGTGAGGCTTGCTGACCTCCTAGCTCCTAATTCCTTTTCCAATTTAAAGGAAAAGCTGCAACTGAACAAAAAAAGTGCATTCCAAGTTTGTGAACTTCAACCTTCTGGTCCCAAGAGTTCTTCAAACACAATCAACCCAATCATATCAGCCTCCACTGGATTTCCAAGCATATTGAAGTATGTGAGGTTCACAGACAGGTCACATATTTCATTCCCCTCACACCATTTTTAAGCTGGTGATTTCTGTACTTTTCAGTTCCATTGTTTTAACCAGTTCAGATATGTAAATTATATTTTCAATTATGATGTCACAAATTTGGCTGCTACTGACAGTCTCAGGATGAAAAGCAGTTTGTAAATAATTGTCTTTATCATTTATTTAGGCTCTTTAAGGATAGTGAAGATAAATACTGTTAATAGGAGTACTATTTTATAGTCCAAGCAGTCAACTCAAGATATAGCTCTTTTCTGCTTCCCCATTATCATCTTGTTATTGATGATTTACTGGAAAACTTGAGTTTGTGCCATTTTGAGTTGATATTTTTCAAATTTTGGTCTGGCAATATAATTTTCTTATCAGTCATTTAAATTGCCTCAGAGAATAATCTATAACAGAATCAAAGTTCCATCAGAATGCAATTTTATTTTTGTTGAAATAAAAATATAAAAAAAAAAGAAAAAATCTACAATTAAAAACCTCATCTATGGCAAAATCCTTACTGGTTAGAAATATCATTGGTGTTCTTTAAAATAAAATATGACAGACACGTTCCTGTTGGTTAGGTATCAACCTTTAAATTATCTGTGAATAATAAAGCAATAAAAATAATAGAATTTAGAGTTATCTCTCTACTTCATATGGCTGAAAACAAGTCCAGATAAAAAATACAGAGTGCACTGCAAGTATGTATTACATATTATATATTTTATAAACTTCCTAACCCAAAATTTGGCTTTATAGAAATCCATCCCCACTTACACATGTTCTGAAAATCTGGATCCTGAAAATACAGATACTCTATTTATATGATTTTCAAAAGCACTTTAAAGGCATGGTATGAAATCAAATTTTAATTGATTATATATTATGTTTCTGTGTGTTGCAGTAGGTAGTAGTTTAAGACCATGATACATATTTATCATAAAGGTGTCATCTTAATCAAAAGAAATAAGTAGCAATCTGTCACCGTTGCCATGGCTGGAAGGAATAATCTGAACATTCTCAAAACATTAATGAATCTATACATATTACTAAATGTGTACCTACTCTGGTACTACAATGTCAATTTTAACACCTGATTAATAATCTTATTCCTTCTTTTTTTTTGTTACAAACTCTGTATAACCTCATCTGCTTCTCCAAGGATTTTCAATAGCCTAACTAGCAAAGGGAAGACCACTGCTTTCCTGGGCACACTCTTCCTTTTGATTTAAATGCAGTATCTGAAAAGCAAAGCAGCCTCTATCATTGGCTCCAAAGAACACATTCCACAGAAGATGTAAAAGGAACAATAAATTAATCAAAAAGGACAAGTAATGTATTTCCATGTGGCACAAGGCTCCGACCAGTCAGAGGCCCCTAAAGAGCCAATCCAGGTCACAAAATCATTGTTGCTGTAAAGAATATGTGCATCATTTAACAGAGTTCAAACGGATTTCAGAGAAAAAGAAAAGCCTTGAAGTTAACTTCCTTGCTTTCTGCTGCCTCTTCAGCATACTGGAGCCAGCACTTGGAGGAAAGATCAGGACACTGTCACATCAGAAACTTTCCCTTGCTATTTAGGAATATAGCCAGGCAGCACATAGCATGGAACTGAATTAGATTCCTGGTCTGGGAAGACACAAAGAATTCTTCTGTTTCTTCTCTACCATCATTTATGTCCTGCACCTGTAAGGAAAATCCAGAAGCTGCCCCTCTGACAGACAGGTTGACAAGAGATTAGGGTAGAAAGAACTCTTTCCTAGAACTGAAATTGCAGTATTCTGTATTCTGGTGATCAAGGAAGAGACAGCAACAGTAGTGACAAGTCAAATCATGCTGAGAAATCCAAAAGCAATTTTCACTGGAGAGTAAGGGATTATTAGCAAGATTAATCACAAATAGATGTTAGGCTGCCCCTGATTTGGGCTCAGAACTGTGTTTATACATAAGTATGTGACAAACAAATCATAAGCTGAAAATTCTAATATGATTTCTCAGAACATCTTTTGATGTTAGATACAAGCTGAAAAATAATCTTTACTTGTAAATCCATGTCACCATGTTTATAAAAAATGTGCACTGAAATAAGAAGACTCAGATAAAAATTAGAATCATAAAAGCGAAACAGGCAAATAAAAACAGACTATTGCTCCATACTTTTCTTCCTCTTGATCTTCAATTAACCACAAAAGTTGTCCTCACATTGGTGCCAGTTTCACCACTTATCAGTGGGGAGTTATCAAACAAAGGTTGAACAAAGAGGGAAAAATCAGTCTTTTTACTGATTTTTCATACTCAATAAGTAATTAACATGAAGAAAAATTAATCAAGAAACTCACTATTGAAAGAAAAAGAAGAATAAGATGAACATCATCAGAGGGCTGGAGCTCTTCTCCTATTAAGACAGGCTGAAAGAGTTGGGGTTGTTCAGCCTGGGGAAGAGAAGACTCCAGGGAGACCTTGGAGTACCTAAAGCAGGTGAGACAAGAAACATGGAGACGAACTTTTTACCAGGGCAAGTAGTGATAGGAAAAGGGGGAATGACTTTAAACTGAAAGTGCACAGGCTTAGATTAGGTAGTAGGAAAAAATTCTTTACTGTGATGGTGGTGAGGCACTGGAACAGGTTGCCCAGAGAAACTGTGGATGCCACAGTTCAAAGCCGGGAGGTGTTCAAAGCCAGGTTGGATGGAGTTTGAGCACCCTGGTCAATTGAAAGGTGTTCCTGCCTGTGGCAGGGGGCTTGGAATCAGATGGTCTGTAAGGTGCCTCCCAGCACAAATCATTCTATGAACCTATAATTCTGTGAAATGCCATGTCACCGATTTTCACTCCTGCAGTCTTATCTTTCCCACACCTTTGTACCTTTAAATTGGTGTTATGCTATAAGTGATGTGAATGAGTTCACTGGACATATCACCCTAAGGCAGGACTCTCAGGGGCTTGGGGCCTTTTTGTGACCTTTACAAGACTTACAGATAGTGCATTGTTTTCTAAGACTGGGGGCATATTAAACCTGTGTCTTTCCTTCAGTGGCGTGAGTAACAAGCAGGTTCTCACAGACCATTCTCACACCACAGCAATCTCTGGAGGCATCTGTGGGTACAGGGCATGTGCTAACAAGTGAACATGAGTATAATTCTTGTGTGTTGCATTCCTCAGGCTCCAGATTGGACACAAGTCTTGGTGTTGCCAGGACACAATTCCTTATATTAAGCCATGAATCAATCTTTTCATGCTGACTGAAAGAACCTGCGTAAGGACAAAATCTCACATCCCAGTAACAACAAATCCCAACATTTCTTAACAATTATCTTGACTGTGATATGCCACTGAAAGGGTAGTTGTTTTGGTACAATATTTTTTTCTCTGACAGGGAGATTAACAGAGAAACTACAGCAGATATGTGTCCACATCTTTTTCAAGAAGGAGGTTTTCACATCCTTCATACTGCAGCTGATTTGTGACATACATGTGAGCCTAAAATAGAGAAAATATTAATGACATAAATTAGCCAATTTGTTAGACAATGTTTACAAAACAAAAAAAACACAGATAATTTTGGGCTTGGAAATCTTGTTTTAAGTCTGTAAGAAAACGAACAAGCATGAATTTAGCTAAGAATAAGAATTTACATATTTATGACCACTATGTGGAGAAGTACTGCCTCTTGGCACCAAAACAAGCTGAAAATACCTCATTTATTTATTTATTTATGTGTTTATTTCTTTGCTTCCTTGTTTTAAGATGCAGATTTCACATTCTTTTGGAAGAAAATGAAACCCGAGGATGATAAAACTTTGCTATTGACACTGTAGAACATAAACTTCACAGCATGTACTGCACGCAGCTGGCAGGACAGTGTCCTTCTGAATCAGTGGGCAACCTGAAACAAGAGACTTTGAGAGTGCTGGCACTTACCATCACACCAATTTATCAAAACTGGGTGGTGGTGTGGGGTTATTGAATTCTGAGGAGCCCAAATGGAAATGCTTTAGACACATCCCATTTTAATTCCATCCTTCAAAGCTGTGTTGTGTTTTCGATCAACAACTGGGAAAATAAGAGCCCCTAATTACTAGTGATATTTTTTTTAATTTTGTCCTCAGAAGAATAATGAAAAAAATTTTAACGTCATCACGGTTAAGTGTTCCTCCATCCAAGAAAAGAAGGTATTTATTCTCTGAAGACCTGCTCACCTTTCTTTTGATGTTGGGCTATCAATAGCAAGTTTATTTCTTTATAGTCCACTACTTTCCTGCAGATGACCTACTTTCCCTTGCCTTAGATGATTAAATAGTCCCACAAATCAACTGTCATTTCTGACTGACTTTTCATTTCCTTTTTTATTTAACAAATATCTTTTTGTTGACAGCGTTTGATGTGAAGCCAGCAGGTTGAAACAGCTCCAGTTTTGCAAATATATTACATGTATTAACTTTTTGCATGCCAGTGGCTTTCATTTGCTGTCCTTTCGAGGGTACATATATAGGCAATGCCGGCTCTACAGCAATCCACAGTGGATCAAATACTCCAAGAAATATGTAATTGTCACCATAAACCTTTCTGACTGCATCATGCTCTTTTTCACTACCCACTTCAAAGTCATTGCTGTACCTAAGGCAACTTTCAATATAACTGGCTTCCATATAGTTTTTATATGCTGGCTCTTCTTTTAATTAGGGAAGGCAGTAGGTTAAAATACTTTCAGTTGAATTAAAATTCTTTAACTGAAGCATTTAAACTATTGAATAAATAAATTCATTTGAACACAGTTGCAACAAAAATGAGCCTCTTGGAATTAGTCATAACTAGAAGTTGGCAAGCATTTTATACTAACAACATGCAATTAGCTGAAGGGATTTAACAACAGGCTTTTGCAGGAATTATTATTGAGTTTGTTGTCTTTCTGATTAATGCTATTAACTCTTGCTTACATGTCTTCACTGATCTAATTCTCCAGATTCTATTATCTTTCCACCTGGGAAAAAATAAAAATTGGTCCTAAAATGACCACTTATGAGCCTGAATGTGTAGAGTCATGACTGACAGAGGATTTGAGCAATAAGGAGAACATGACTGTGCTGCTGTATGTCAGATGGAGGACTACAAGAAAATCTGATGTTGTAATCCAGTTTCTGGCTTCCCACAGGCTCTGAACGTGATGAGGCACATATGCCTATAGCCTGGTGCTGCTTCTATTCTTTGAGGTACTGAGTCAGCTGTTTGGGCTGCTTCTGAGATGCAGCATTCATAAGATTGGTGATGAAGAGTGATGGGGCTTTGCAAGAAAGATGAATCTGCTCCATTGTCTGTGATCAGTGTAAAGCTCACACAAAGGGAGCAAAAGAAACTTTTCCCTTCTCACTTTCTTGCACAGACAGCAAGACTGATCTTTGTGAATATGAATATGCCACTCAACTATTAGTAGCTTGCATGCTTATTAAAGCAAATTTGTTTGGGAGAACCAGTAGGCAATCAGTAGTGAACTACAAAGAACCTGGTTTAGGCAACTTCCACAGTCATGTCAGCAATCAATATTTAATTTTATATCTACATTCGTTTATTCTAGTCATCTTCTCACACACTCATAAGATTAGAAATTGTACATACTGATAAAAACATTAATTTGAAATTACCACGGGAAAAAAAAAAGGTGTTTGTTTGGTCTTCTGAAAATCAGCTTTATTACTTGGCAAGCCTCCACAGTAGACAGCTTTCAGTTTCAGCTAAGTGCTTCACCTAATCAATTCCAATATTTGCTTTTTGCTTTATATATAACAAAGCAATAGAGTTCATTGATTAAACATTAAAGGGATGTGTGGTAGCTCCGAGTGATCTGAATAGATAAAAGAGCCTATGTCCCCTTTTTACTTGGAAGCTACTGAGTTGCTGCAGGGAGCCCTCTGGAAGCAAGATACTAAGCAGTGTCAAATGGCCTTACAAAATACTGAAGATATCTGCTGTATTCTGTCTCTGTCCTTGTAGTTTGTTTGGAAAGCAATGAAAAGGGAAAAAAACTGATGCAGAAATCCCCAGAAACCTGAGCTACTGTAGAAGTGCTCCATTTTGTGTTTATAGAGAAAACAAATGATACCCACTTCTTTCTTGCCAAGGGGGAAGCTGAAGTTAGAAAAGTGGAGATCTCTTGGGGGTATCTTGTTTCTTACAATCTATGCCACAGAAAGTAAAAAACCCTTTGGGTCCTGATACCAAAGCCAGCCAACAATGAAGAAAAGGGACTTACAATGAGACACTGCTCTGGGCTGCAGCTATTCCCAGCCATGCCAAGGTGCTGGAGTACCCAAGGTCTACAAACTTGCCTGCTAGGGCTGTGGGTCCTGGGGTAGCATTAGAACAAATACAGCACAAAGCTGTCAGTGTGCTTCCTGCAGTGCCCAGAACACATGCCCTACGGGTCATGTCTGTAACAGGGCATTTACTCACAGGCTCCTGAGCTGTGTAAATTCTGCACATCACCTCTGCTGACTAGTGCCTCTGAGCAGCCTGGCCTTAAACAGTGGCCTGTTCCCTGGTTACAAGGAGGTGTCTGAAAGGAGCCTAATTTTTTTATCTTCAGTTCCTCTTTATGGAAAGTCTCTTACCATATATTCAGGGACCACCACTCTGGTCTCACTAACCCGTTCAGAGAAAGGATCCCACTGCTACCAGAGTAGAAAACAAGTCCATTTTTGTGCTGACAACATAGCTGAGGACATCTCCTCCACACGCTTGCAGGTGTCTATAAACTCTTTATGGCTACAGAGTTTCTGAACTTTGTTCTGCACAGCTCCTTTTAATTCTAGGAGAATACTATCTGCAAGAAAGCTCAGTATGGACTAACCAAGTTACTCTAAATTTGCTCCACACTGTACACTTGTCACTGCATCAACACAATGACACTGATACAAAGCACAAACCCATTAATGTTTGAAGAGAATAAATATTAAAGAATTCTGTTTATCCCCGCTAGTGAAATTTGCTCTGAAATCCTTCCAAGTTTGCACTCAATAGGATATTTATTTAAAAGGGACGGGAAGGAAAACAATAGAGGTAAATGAAAATCCATCAAAAGGCATCATTTCTTTGCCAGGTGCAACAGAAAGGAAGATAAGACAGATAATAACACCGCTGGAACAGAGTGCTATTCAGGTTGATGGATGGGAAGAGCTGACAGCTTACAGAGACCGAGAGGGCAAGCTATTGGGTACAGTGTCAAACAAAATAAATCTATACATCCTTGTTTCATCCAAACACAGCTCTGTCACAAATGATACAGTCCATCACTGTGCCTTGTGCCAGTTTTTTCATCTTCAAATGTGAAGTAACAGCACATTAAAAAAGCGAATGTAGGAAGCACTGCTTCCTGCAGGAAGCTTTGCAGAAGCTGAGGTATCATAGCTGAGAAACTTTGATTCCTGTTTGTCCTGCTATGTCCTTTTACACCACTGAGAACCCAGCTATCAAAAGAGGCAGTTTATTTAGCAAGCTGATAGGATATAGCACTTGGCACTCTGTTCAGCAAACGTATTAACTTCCCTGAAAATGGTGTTAATACATTAAGGGCCATGGGGAAATGAAGGCAGCTGTAAGGAAGAGCCCATGCATAGGAATTACTGAGGAATCTGGTGAGAGGAAAGGGAAAATAATTTGTGATGCTGTGTGGTGAATATACAAAAAATCTAGCGTTGAAAGTATTGCACTTTGTTTATTGTTTGTTCATTGGGATTTTTTTAATTATCATGAGAAAGGCAACATTTGCAGGTAGCTGTGGGATTAAATGTGAATAAAATGAGTAAGTTCATAGATACACAAACTTCTTTAGCAAATCTTAGACTTTCTCCTTAGATTGACTGTCACAGTTGTCAGAGAGAACTTTTCACCTGTGTGTCACAAAACACTGAATAAAGGTAGAAAAAAAATTATGAGCAGTCACATCATACAGACAGAATCTGAGGAACTGAGAGGCACAGTGATTTCTCAAAGGTAATTCAACAGGGCAGGAATGAAAACTAAGTGCCATAATTCCTTCTCCAGCACTGTATCCCCTGAACCATCCTGGGACTGTGTGGCTTTCTTCTCCCTTTTAACCTTTCCTTAAAATTTCAGAATTACCAGTGAAGTCATATTTGTGGTATTACCTCTCTGAATGTTGCATGAATTCTCCTCAGACAACAATAACACATCTACAGAAGTCAAGCACACAGGAGACCTTAGGTTCTCAGAAGAGTAATTGCACTTCTATTTCCAGGCTTTTCTCAGGCAGTTTTGATCTCAGAGTGGACAGAGTAATTTTGGACAGATCATTGTGAATGCCTTTTTACCTAGACTCCACTTCCACAGAGGATTTGAAACAGGTGATTGAGCTTGGCTGGTCAATTTGTAACTAGAGGATGATGGGAAAGTGGGGAAGGATGCTGCTAAATGCTTTTATTTCTTTGATTCATTCTGCCTGTCACCTCTGAGTGCATCTACTGACCCACAGCAAGCCATAAACAGCATAAATGAGGCAAGTGACAAAAATACAGATAACTTCCTTTAGTCTTCTCACATTTACAAGAAAAGTGGTTTTCTTTTTGGAGAGAATTTCTTAATAATTATGCTACTGCAAACTTTAGATTATGTGCTGGTTTTACAGACCTCTATACCCCTCTTACTGCATAACTTCAGATTGCAATAAAGCTTGGTTTTGAGTACTCTGACCATAGTAGAATTTTCTTTAAGAAGAGTGAGGGAATTTGAAACGAAAGATTGTTGGGCCTTTCTGTAGCTGTCAAACTTGAAAAACATACTCTTTTGAATGAAATCTGAATCAATGTCAGTGTTTTTATACCGATATAATTTAAAAATAGATTTCTTGTAACACTTCAGTTTCATTCATCATGTAAAACTACATAAACTTTCTGTTCATCATCAGTGATGCCTTAAAAGATCATGCATAGATAACAAAATTTCTTGCAAATGCTCACGGTCACTCTCTGTTCTGCAGTGCAAGACAAAACTGCTGATAATTTAAAATGTTCCAGGTATGGCTCTTATAGCCAGTGATGTATCAGGATAAGGAAGAGCCAGAAGTACTTTTATCACTTCTAGTGCTCCATGATCCTAAGTCATCTCCTGTAAGCCATCTCCAGACAACTGTGAGCAGTGCCCAGCTGGTCAGAGCCTGAGCAGCAATATCCACAACCATACAAAGGAATGGTCACAATGATGCCATTGTCAAATTCCCATATGGATTTTTGACATGTGCTTCCAAAGATTGCATCTTCCAGGGATTAGCACAGAAAGGCACAACCTTCAACACTGCAGGTTATACATACAAATTCAACTTTCATAAGCTTTAAGTCACTTTAAAAGCTCCACTCCCAAGTTACCGGGAGACCCAGGAGCTCTGGATTTCGGGCAAGGCAGATGCTCTTCATAACATCTATTTGCTCCCCTAGCCTTCAGTGGCACCTAGTGGAAAAGAAGCAACTTGAAAGAAAGAAGAGTTCAGAGGGAAAAAAGCAAATACACAACCTTTTTCCAGCTCCATCAAGCAACCTTCCTGCAACCCCTCTGAAGGAATAAAGATGTGGAGTGGCTACAATGAAAAAAGAACAAGCTGCTGGTGTGGAGTAGAGCTAGTGTATACTGGCAATAGGAGCCTGTTCACTTGAGAAGGGTTTGCTATTCAAAACAAGTTCAGAAGTTAGCACATGGAGATGGAAAAAGAGCTAAATGCAGCATGATGAAAAAGCCAGCAATCCTGAAAGGACAGAGAGGATGCAGAAGTGATGAGGAAGGGTGGACCTGGGCTGGGAGACAACTGGAATCATTTAATATTTCTTATTGGAATTACATACAAGATGTTGTACCTTTTCTACCAAAGGAGACATTGAGTCATCTCTATCCATTTAAAAGTCATAATGGGCAGTATAATAAAACCTTTTTTTTTTTCTTTTCCGACAATGCCCGTCTAACTTAGTTCTGGGAGAACACATGCCTTGCATCTGTTTTTTTCTCTGTGCTCATTCTATATTATTGGGGAGTCTATTTACAAATGCTCATTGTTGCTTCAGTTGCTCTTCATGGATGAGGTTTTAAGTTTCCCTGCCCCTCCTCTTCCCCCCCACTCCCAGCTGATGGAGTTCCTGACAACCTCATGAACTTGGCACTGCCCATTTATGTCTTATTTTTTCAGATCTTCTACACTTCAAGTAGTACCTGAAGGGAACCTAAAAGAAAGATGCTTACAAGAGCATGTAGCGACAGGACAAGGAAAAATGGCTTCATACTGAAACAGAGCAGGTTGAGATTAGATAGTAGGAAAAAAATTACTTTAAATTAAATTAAAATTTTATTTTGGTGGTGGTGAGGCACTGGAACAGGTTGCCAAGAGAAGCTGTGGATATCTTGTCCCTGGCAGTCTTCAAGATCTGGTTGAATGGGGCTCTGCAAAACCTGGTCTAGTGAAAGGTGTCCCTGCCCACGGCAGGTGGATTGGGAGAAGATGTTCGTTAAGGTCCCTTCTAACCCAAGTCATTCTATAATTCAATGATTCTAATTACCTGCCTCGAAGAAAAGTCCACAGCCTCTTTCAGAGTAGTACTTCTTGGTCCTATAGCTTCCATATCTTATTCACCATGGGAGAAATCTATCCTGTAAAGCTCATCTGACAGTTGCTCCCACTGTCAGTGCCATGCCACCTGCCTTACCTCTGTTAGCTGCTGTGTCATAGAGTCACTGTAAGACCCCAAATCTCAAAGCTATGAGCTCAATGAAGGACTTTTACTTCTAAAATATACAAGGCTCCAAAAATTCGCCTGCTATATTTTTAAAAGAACCCTTGGTTCTTTTAACACCTTAAGAGACAGTGCATAGGAGAAAAGCTGCACACATTTTCTCAGAGGGTACTTCTACTGATAAACTTTAGGAAATAAGAGAACTTGGCAAAAGTTTAAAGGATAACATACAACCAAAATAAAGCATTCCTGTAAACGTTTACTCAGCGCATGCTAACAAATACAACCCAGCATAATCCAAACCATTTGGTCCTAAGCTACCCAAAATATTAAAAAGGGAGATTAAAAGAAGAAGAAGTAAAGAAAGAGAGAGAAAAAAGAAGAAATATAGATACCATTCCTACATTCAGTATAGGTCCAGCTACAGGAGTATAGAAAATGGAGGGTTTGACACCCCCCCACACACACATACACATTTGATTTGGTCCAAGACAATAATTAATATAATAATCCAGTGTCTTACAGTCACCTTTTACATTTTTTCTCAAAAGAATTGTGAAGCTTCACTGATGGCAAAATGAATTAGACATTCAGCTTCCACCAAACTTCTAAATATTCGTATAGTTTGCTGCTTCACTCCGTAGCTTCACTGGGGTGTTTGGGGAGTGCTCACATATGTTAATATGTTCTTTAATGAGTGTTCGTCTCCCTCCATAGCCAGAAAAGTTCTTCCTGTGTATCATACTTTCACTGCCTTACCATGAAATGCTTGTTGTTGTATTTCTGTACTGTATTCTCCCCATTTTGTACTTATACATTCAGTTTTCCATGATGCTGTCACCCCTGAACAGTTGAAAAATGTCAAAGCTAAACAATCCATCAGTGGATTCTTTCTCCCTTTCTACTTGAGCCACAAAATCAGACACTGGATTTGTTCTTGAAAAAACAACATACTACTCCCTTCAGTGCTCACATATCTTTGGCAGAGTTTTCAAGCAAAAAACTGGCTGAATGCTAAATACTGGACAGTCTTTGAAAAGCTTCATTTCTCTCTGTCCTATGGTTTTAGTCTTTGCCTATTCATCTCCAAATACCAAGTGTGATGACTTGGGTATGTGGTAACTTTGCTGGGTAGGTGGTTTGTTTGTTTGTTCTACACATCCTGTCCTTTCATCCAGTTTGGTATGTGTTTACCCATGGTACTGAGGCCAAAGGACAAAAAAGTCCAGACAGGCAATTTATCAATAACTGCAGCTCCATCCTATGGAGCTACTACATTCCCAGCAGTACATATTTGTACTCTCTGAGTACAGCTTGTCCTCATAATGCCAAATACAACACTGCTAGAATCTGCTTCTAGCATTAATCTTATGGCATCACTCTGAACTGCTTCAGTGGTAACTTGTGGTATAATAAAAGAGGGATTAAGAGCACCTTGATTGCTAGAAAATTACACTACTCTAAACCTGATGAAAATAGTGAGTATTGTCCACTCTTTATTAGACAAGTTCAAACATCAGCTTGTTAGGGTGGGAAAAAGTTTGTAAATGTTAGTCTTTAATAGTAGTTTCCCATCCTGATATTTAAGGAACTAAATATAAGCCTTCACATACATGTTTGAGTAAGAATTCAGAACTGGAACTCAGATATTCTGTTTTGAATATTCAACCTATGCACAGCATCATCAAGGAAGGCAAACTATACTTAATAGGACAGAATATGGTTAATAGAAATTCATGAATAAGATGTGATGGTGCCCTTCTTGGGATCTTGAAGGTGAGACAGGATACTGCTTTACTTTGTTTATACATTCTAACTTTCAGAGATCAGAAATAAGACTTAAGCATTAAGACTTGCTTTGGTGTAAGTAGGCAAGTACAGAGGACCAAAGTTTGGTTCCACCAAAGTCATCTCCCATTAACTTTATTTTGTACTGCAGTGTGATGTGATTGACACCTCTGCTGTCATGTACTGACTTATTCTCTGTATTGAATTTGAAATGAAATATCTTAATTTCCTGAGACCTCAGTTTTTCTAACAAATGTCCCACTTGTGCACTGCTCTGAAATGCATCATATTTTCATGTGAATATCAAATAGTGTTTTATATTTTTCTACCAAGTGATTTCATTCCTCCAGCACATACACCATTTTCCCTAAAGCTAATATACTCTGCATTTCTCTTATCCCTTCCTTCCTTTTTCCTCCTGCTAAATGCTAACAATATAATGAAAACTGCAAACAGATAGGTTTCATATCTGTTGATCTGATTACCTTTAATTTTAAAATAAGGTACTGTAATATCTTTCCCCCTCTTGGGTTGTGTAGTACCCTCTAAAACTATATTGCTTGTTGACATAACTTTAGAAAACATTTTTATACCCTTATAATATTGCTTGGGGAATACAGTGTACATAAAGCACTTAGCAGGGTGAAAGGATATGGCTCTTTGTAGTGCTATTTAGTATGTTTCTGGGATTGCAGAAGCATTTCATTGTTTTGTTTTTGCCTTTTTTTTTTTCTTAATAACCAAGATCCTTTTCATTCTCTTGCACTCTTGGAGAATCACCGAAGTCTGGCTTGAACCAACTAGTCTAAATTTACTTCCAGAGTAAGTACTGCCAGAATTTCTTTAACTTAAATCTGACAGAAGATATTTATTCTACTCATTGTCACTAAGAAGCAATGCTAAGTAAGCTGTATGGGTTCTGTACACAAGAAATCCAGGACCTTACTTTTGTGAAAGGTGAGACCTTTCCAGCGTAAACTCTCCCACGGCAGGGACGACCCTGGTGCTGCCTAGAAAATAGGGAAAAGACATTGTCTCTAGCCTTTGTACATTGCAAGCTGAAGATAAAGCACTGTTAAATCTATGTAGGGACTATTCAGCCTTGCTAGTTCCACCTGCTTATTAATTTAAATGTTCCTGGTTTAATATGCATCTCTTGGGGAACTTTCATTATATGAGTAGTTCTAGAAGTCAGTGCAGCAATAACACAGTTGAGAGTGAAAAAAGTTTGTAATGACATCAGGGTAATAGGTAGAAATCTTGCTTGGTGTCTGCCCATGCTCAGGTCAGACTTAGTTACTGCTATGAAACCTTCCTTTCATAACTTTTTTTAAAACTCCAGAAAGGATAAAATTAATGAGGAAAACAGAGCTATTTGGCAGATGAAGGTCCTACCTATCAAAATAATGTGCGTCTGTTCAGGATTTATAAGCCTAATTTCCCTCAAATAGCTGCAGGACAGTCAGCTGCTATTTTAAGAAACTGTGTATAGCCAAGGGAAAAATAGAAATATACAGCTGCAACAGAGCATATGTGTAATTAACCAGAAAAGCTTGTTTTCAAAGAACATTTGCAGATGCCTTTTACAGACTCTCTTTCCACCATCTGTAATAGCCTCCTTGTTCTTTTCTATCTGCTGAAGAACTGGATATTCTCCAGGAGCCTGATCTAGCAGGGACTAATACTTCTCAAGCAGTATGAGTACTAACCACTGGTGATTGATTCTCTCTGGAGCCACTGACATCCAGGACTCTCAGCATTTCACAGGATGAGCTCTTAGCTGAAGGATAATAAGAGTCAATGTTGACTGCTAATGTCTTTCCTCATTAACAGCACAGTGAGTAAAATGAAAGGTATAGCACCATACTGCAGCGAATAGAGCATGTGTTTGTATTCATATCTGAAGATGAGGGGAAACTTTGAAATTTAAGTAGTCATAAAAGAAAAAAAATCCTTAAAATAGTCTCCAGTAAAGGCAGAGTATTTTTGTGCTAACCTTGATACTCAGAATAAACATGGCAAGTGAGAAACAAACTGGTATTACCTTTTTTCCAAAGGAATTATAGCAGACAGATCTTCCCTGCCAGCATCACAGAAGGTGGGGGCATGGGAACATGCTGGCAGAACTGACACTGGTGATTTCTTCTGCCTAGTCACCTGGTTGTGTTACCTCAAATCCTCTTTCCCCCACATCTTGTCAATTCTGGGTAAATGAGACACATTTTTGCCTGTGGTAGGTGACATATGGTAATCAATTTTTGATGCTGTATGCTCTGGGCAGACTCAGACCCCTGGTTGCTGGGTCCAACCAAGAGCACAGACTATCAGGGAAGTGCTTGGGGATGAGACAGGTCCAAGGCTAACCCAGGAAGGTCAGTTTGCAGGCTGGGGCTTGGCTCAAGGGAGTTAATAGTCACAAACAGGCATGGCTGTGCTGGAGATCAGGATTGTTCCCAGCATGACTTGGGCAGGGGCTAAAGGACTAGGGCTGAGCTTACACAGAGCCCCTGGACACATGAACAGGGTATGGGGAGAGATACCATGTGAGACTGATTAGGACCATTAAAGCTTATTGTGCCCTTAGATCTCCAACAGTCCAAACAGGCGACTGATGAAGGAAAATACTATTAACAAATTATGTTTTTCACCCTTGAAGGAATTCTGTAATATCATCCAGCTGTATGTTGTTACCATGTAATCAAGGAAAGAGTCCTAATTGTCAGCTGATAAAGAAATGGCAACACAATTGTATTGTAGCAAAATTAAGAACTGGCTCAGCAGACAGCCCCTAACTGTGTGAAAAATGTAAATTCAATACTCACATCAAGGGGTGCAGTCATGCACAAAGAAAAGTAAACAAGTGCTGGGCAGTTATTGACCATTCCCATATTTAATGTCATAGGAAAGACCAGGATGGAGAGGAAGGATGGCTGGAGGGCTACATGCATATGCCTGTAATTAACCTGCATCTTATCTGAACCCAAATTCACATATGGTTGTGGCCAGCCATTCAGGACTTAATTTATAAAAGCATTTAATCATCTAAGCAAGCATGAATAACATTTTCAGTGAGGCTTAATCAGCTCCTTAAGAGCTAGGGATATATCTGTGTGTCTTCATGCGCTGAGATAGGCTTAAGAACCCATATACATCTTCTCCTGAGCTGGGGTCATGGAGACTGAAAAGCAGAGATGATGATTTTTATCCTCTTACTGACACATCTCCCAGAGTCTCACTGTGTGGTTTATATCATCATAGTCCATCACTCACTGTATGTATATGTATAAATACACTGATATATATATATATATATATATATTAGATTTAGATATAGATATCAACAGATATAGATGATATAGATATAGGTGGTATAGATATAGATAGATCACAGAATCAGAGAATCAACTGGAGATATAGATGCAGATTGGTATAGATATAAAGGGAGTGGAGCTAGTGTTGTAATTGGGTTGCTAGGGTAATAGAAACAAGTATCACTACTGTTGTTTTGGTATGTCTTTATGTATGTGTGTGTATAAAAAATAGTAATAAAAAAATATACATACTGCCACTTAATCTTAGAGTGCCTTAGATCTTAGTTACACACATCTGTGGGAAAGGAAGGCAAACCCTTCCATAAAGTGATGAGATAAAGGGTTTGAAACAGGACACAAAGGACGGATTCGTCCCACTGCAATAAAAATTACAGAATCACAGTATCACAGAATATGCTGAGTTGAAAGGGACCCACAAGGATCACCAAGTCCAACCCTTAGCCCTGCACAGGACCATCCCCAAGAGTCACACCATGTGCCTGAGAGTATTGTCCAAGTGCTTCTTCAGCTGTATCAGGCTGTGACCTGGTGCTGTGACCACTGCCCTGGGGAGCCTGTTCTAGTGACCAGCCACCCTCTGGATGAAGAACCCATTCCTAATATCTAACCTAATCCTCCCCTGACACAACTTTAGGCCATTCCCTTGGGTCCTGTCACTGGTTACCACAGAGGAGAGACCAGTGCCTGACCCTCCTCTTGCCTTCATGAGGAAGTTGTAACTGCAATGAGGTCTCCCCTTACTCTCTTCCTCCAGCCTGAACATACCAAGTGACCTCAGTCTCTCTTCCTAAAACGTCCCCTCAAGGCCCTTCACCATCTTCCTTCCCCTCCTTTGGATGCTCTCTAACAGCTTAATATCATTCTTATATTGCAGTGCCAAAAACTACACACAACATTCAAGGTGAGGCCGCCCCAATGCAGAGCAGAGTGGGACAATCTCCTCCCTCAACCAGCTGGCGATGCTGTGCCTGATGCCCCCCAGGACATGGTTGACCCTCCTGGCTGCCAGGGTGACTGGCTGATTCATATTCAACTTGCCATCAACCAGGACCCCCAGGTCCGTTTCCTGGTACTGCTTTCCAGAATCTTATTCCCAGTCTGTATGAACAGCCAGGGTTGCCCCATTCCTGGTGCAGAATCCAGTACTTTCCCTTGAGCTTCATATGGTTTGTGATTACTCAGCCCTCTAATTTGTCAAGGTCTCTCTGCAGGGCCTCCCTGCTTTTGAGGGAGTCAACAGCTCCTCCCAATTTTGTGTCATCTGCAAACTTGCTCAGTATCCCTTCCAGTGCTGTGTCCAAGTCATTTATGAAGATGTTGAAGAGCACAGGGCCTGAGATGGAGCCCTGTGGAACCCCACTAGTGACAGGTCACCAGTCTGATGTTACCCCATTCACTATTACCCTCTGTGCTCGACCTGTGAGCCAATTACTCACCCACCCCATGATGTGTTTATCCAGCTGTGGGCTGGACATTTTGTCCAGAAGGATCCTGTGAGAAACAGCATTGAAACAGTATTGAAAGCTTTACTGAAATACAAAAAGATTACATCAACTGGCTTCATTTGATCACCTAGGTGGGTTACCTTGTCATAGAAGGAAATCAGGTTTGATAAGCAGGACTTCCCTCTCATGAAGCTGTGCTGGCTGTGACCACTGACTACATTGTTTTTTGGGTGATTTTCAATACCTCTCAGAATAATCTTCTCCATAACTTTACCAGGCATTGAAGCGAGACTGACAGGCCTGTGGTTTCTGGGGTCCACCTTCTTGCCCTTCTTGAAAATCAGGACACCATTCACCAGCTTCCAGTCAGCTGGAACCTCTCTGGAATTCCAAGACTGCTCAAAAAGCATCGAGAGATGTCTTGTGATGACATCAGATAACTCTTTGAGGATTTTGTAGTGTATCCCATCAGGCCCCATAGATTTGTAGGGATCCAGCTGGAGCAGAAGATCCAACAAAATTTCAGGGTTGACTGGGAGCTGATCATTCTCACAGTCATGGTCTTCCAGCTCAGGACACTGAGACCCCCTTGGTCCATCATTCGTTTTGAAGACAGAGGCAGAGAAAGCATTAAACACCCTGTCTTTTCTCTGCCCCTGTTGGTGAGGTGATCATCCTCATCCTGTAACAGGCTGACAATATTTCTATGCTCCCTGTTGCCATTAATATATTTGAAAAAACTCTTTTTATTGTCCCCCACATTTCTGGCAGCTTCAACTTGAATTGAGCTTTGGCCACATAAATTTTCTCCCTACAGTGTCAAGCGGCATCTCTGAATTCTTCCCATGTCACTGGACCTTTCTTCCACTGGGCATACACCTTCCTTTTTTGCCTTATTTATAAGACAAGATTCCTGTTCAGCCAAGCTGGCCTTTCTGCTTTGCCTGCTTGGCTTACAACATTTGGGAATTGCTGCTCCTGTGCCCTTAAGGAGGTGGTGTTTGAAAAGTGACCAGCACTGACAGACCCCAGTACCTACAAAAACATTTTCCAAAGGGACCTTCCTTACTAATTCCCTGAGCAGCCTGAATCCTGGTCTCCTCGTGTCCAAAGCTGAGGTTTTGCTGGTGCTTTTCCTCCTGTCAACAGAGATTTTAAACTCAATCACCTCATAGTCCCTGTGGCCAAGACCATTTTGCTCACAAGATCCACGAAGTTGACAAGCAGCAGATCAAGGAGGGCATCTTTCTGAGGCAGGTCCCTGTTCCGTAAAGTTGCCATCCAGGTTTTTTAGGAATCTTCTGGCTTGGGTTGTAACTGCTGTGTGATGCTCCCAGTTAATTTCTGGTTAGCTATAAGGACAAGGGTAGTTGACTCAGAAATTAGGAAACTTTTGTTCTCTTTCAAACTGGAAAAATAGTCAGCTTAGAAGTGATTTTTTTTTTTCACTTGAGCAGAATAAAGGATTGAGTTTCCCTGCAAACCTACTGAGGTCTGAGGCTGTCATGGGACCACAGGCATGTAAAACACCCCTGGCAGCTGACCAGCCTTGCTCCAACCTGTCATACTCCAGCAAGGATAAAGCAAAACTTGTAGCCTCAGCAGGGGGCATGTTCAAGCTTTGTAGATGTTGGTATTGCAGCATAACATCACTTTGTTGTAGATAACTTCTAACAGAGTCTCCCGCAGAGAGAAGTGTCATACTAGACAAATATTTTTGCAGCTGGTAGCAACTACATATAATAACCATTATTTATATTTTACCAAAATTCCTAATCCTATATTTTTCATATTAAATTTTGAATGCAAACATTTATTGCTTAAAAACACCTCTCCGCAGCGGAGCACAGGAATTATGGGACTCTCACCGGAGTGTGTGCCACATGTAATGTGACAACACTTGGAAAGTCTCACTTCTTTGCTCTGGAAAATCAGAGTCTGAGGTGCATCTCAGTGCTTGGGAATGGTCTTGTACTGAAGTCCAGTGAGAAGCATTAGAAATCTACACATAACCAAACCAATATTCTTCAACATAGAATGAAAATACAGTTATCTTAGTAGTCAGTAAACTTACAGGGAGGACTGTTAAATCGAAAACATAGCACACTGCTGCATAACTACTAAAAGCATCCAAGGCAGAGGGCCTGCCAGGATGGTGTTTTACATCTGTATTTCAATTTACCCTTCACAGTACTCAACGAAGATAGAGGTCCTTTTGTGAAAAGTTGAGCACAGCTCTTGCCAGCTGACAGGGAATGCGCATGGTGGGATTTATGTGGTGGAGCTTGTGCCTGTGAATCACAAAAACTCAAGAGGATTAGTGCTTCAGACTGAGAAATGTGCACAGTAGTTGGTCTCAGCCCTGGATGGGAGAGTCCAGCAATTACTCTCTTTTCCTCTGTTTCCGGACTCTAGATATGAGCAAGTAAAGCACCAAACAAAAAAAACCTAATTAAACAAAATCAGTGAATTGATTCTAATTCCAGTGGTGTAGAGAGACCCTTAATAAGAAAGTAGACATGGAGTAAAATAAATGTACTGCACTATAATACTTCTTGATCATAAATCTAAATGCCAACTAAATGGTATTGTTGTTCTGAATCAGAACGAATTATATTTATCTAAAACACACCAAGGCAGACAGATCCATGTGTATTTGTGGTTTAGAAGCACATTTCCAACCTGCAATTTAAATGGAATCTGAACCATTTCATCTATTCTTTATATTGCCATCAGTCTGGGTTTCTAGAGGTATTTCCAGCAAGCATTAGTTTTGAAACACAGACATGTCTATGATTTATTTATATGGGACTGAATCAGAAAATATTTAGTTCAAAACTAGAAAACAAGTCCTGCTGTCCATGGAAATTTTGTCTTCAGAATAATTACAAGGTTTCAAGAGTCAGTTCATTTAAATGGCTAATTTGTATTAGACAAATCTGACTTTGCATAAAATTAAGAGAATCATCTGAGTGGAAGTAAAATTACTCTTCATGGTAAAGAGCTATCTAACCATCATTTTCATTTTCTAAGATGTCATTTATGTCATTTATGTCACTATTATGACCACATAACATATCACATCCGGATTTTAAGAGATTTTGCTGCATAGGCCAAAAAATCAAAGTAGAGGCGTATTTTTTAGAAGACTCCATAATTAAAAGAAATCATAAAAATATATCTACTTCTGAGAGTAGTACAATCAGTCCAGTTTCAGACATAGGTCATAAGCTAGTTGAAGGATGGATTGTAAAGTAATTTTTCTTTCCCTATCATAAAGGGCTTTACACAGAGCTCACCATAGAAAGCAAGGGGCAGTGCCTTCTTTTGAGGAATGAGATACTGCTCACTGTAGCATGAGTAGGAGTTTGTGCCCTGGTTATGACCTGGTTTATGTGTCTCATGTAGATACATTTGGGGATGTGCATATGTAGGAAGTCATGAAGTTCTCTCTTGGTGCAGTGCAGAGGTGGATAAAGTTCAAACGCCCACTGTGATTTAGGGAATATAACAAGATGCTCCACTGAGAATACACCCCAGGAAACACAGAACAGGTAACACAAAGAGGCAGCTTTACCTTCCCTGACCCACTAGACAGCAGAAGTTGTGGGCTGCAGAATGAGACACAGTTGCTTCACTACAGCAATAACTGCCTGCTGCCCAAAAAACTGTGCCAGAACAGACCCTACCTTGCTCCCTGCTTAGTGCTGGGATCATCACAGCTCTCAACCATCCATTTGGACACATATTAATTTCTTTCTGAACTAAGAAATCCATCCTACCCAGTCCTGGTAAGAAATACAGTGAAGAATTATGCCGTGCTCCTGTGAAGACTGAGTTTTCTCATTAGCTGTAGAAATTATGAGTGAACTGTTTCACACTTGGCATTAAGTAATGTTATCATAATTTTTGGGTTTGTAATATAACAAAATTCTCCTTACTTATCCATATCTCCCTTTTTTCTTCTTCCATTCACATCTGTCAGATTGTGTTACTCTAATTTAGTAGCTCAGGTGGAGACAGAAGTGTAGAAAACAATAATTCAGAACCTCATTAAAATGTCTCAGCTCCAAGTGGATCTGGTAATCATGAGAATATAAAACAAATGAAGAGAAAAATGCTGTTAAAATTGAAGAAATAAAAATCATACCACTTTATGTTTTTTCAACATTTTGCAAAGATCATCCCCTCTCTAACACATATTCCATCTATTTATAATAACTATCACAGCCAGAAAAACAAATTCTCATACTCTTTTTCATGTCTCCTTCACCACCCTGAGGTAATCTCTTTGGAAATTTTCTCTGTGTTTATCAACTCACTCTGATCAGAGGGGACAATGCTAAGAGGTTGTGGAGGCCTGTTGCTCCTGCTGTTAAGCAAAGCAGCTATGCTTTCATAATGCTTAAATCTGTGGCCATCTCAGGCACTGGGCTTGGTAAGTAGCCTCTCTATTTTTCAAAGGGCAAAATGAGACAGCTGATATCAGTCTTGGCAGGATGGATATGTCCAAAATGTGTAGTTGTCTGGCTTCAAAGGAATGGTCACAAGCCCTGTGAGCAAAGTAACAAGCTGATGAGGTGTGAGACTCCTTCCTGTCCACACGGCTGGCAATGCAGATGTACCTGGTACCCATAGAGACACAGAGCAAGAGGGATTTCACCTTTGGAGGGACCAGTTGAGGGCTGAGGGCTTGAGATAGATCACTCAAAATCAATTTACCTGACAAGAACCCTTTCTCAGCATGGTCCTGTCCCTAATATCATATTTCAAAGTAAGACAGAGTTCTGGAAACAGTGATAATGATCAGAATAAGTTTGATTGCCTGTGGCTGAAAATCAGGTAATTTCATCAAATCTACAGAAAAGTTTTTGGGTTGTGATGTTTTTTTCCTATTTGGTGTAAATACAACAATTTCTGAGGTCACAGCAATTTCCTAGATAGTTTTCTGCTGAGGATACAAAGATTCTTCTCCATAGCTCTCCACACTAGATGTATGTCCCTGAGCCTGTAGCACAAATAGGTTATAACTATAATCTATATTTATTTCACATTTTACTTAAATTGCCTTAAAATTAAATTATTTCTTGACGCTAATGTACTATTAGTGGGAGAGAATAAAAATTTCTTGTTAATTTTATTGGGAGCTGATTAAATATTTACCAAAATGCACTTCTGACAAAGCTAACTAGAAATGCTATTAAAAAACCTTAGATAGATGCTTATGAAATATTTAAATATCTGAAATAAAACATTTTAAAACTGCATTTAAAAATTACTCTGATAAAGAAATAGAATTTCAAAATCAAAGTAAAACCTCCTGAATTTACCTAATTAACATATTTTTCATAGCCCAAACACATTTGTAAGCATTTTTCTATAATAGCTTTGAACACTGGCTTTCCATGATGCTACAGTCGTCACATTTTCTGTGGAAAATTGATAGTGGTTTTGTGTAGACAATAATTTTGTAACTGATTCTAACTGCATTTGCTCAGGTGAAAGCTAAATTCAGATCACATAAGTGCTCTCATGAAGCTACGCTATTTACTAACACAGACAGATCTAACCATGGACTAAAAACATTTACTGAGCTAAAATCATTTTTTTTTTATGTTTGCTGCATCTCAAATGTCTCAATGAGCATTAATAGCTCCATTTCAAAGGCAGTTTTTCTGGGAGGAAAGTGAACACAAACACCATCATCATTCCCAATCTTCTCCATATTCTCCAATCAGCGTCAGAGAAATGTGATTGGTACTGAAGATTCTGCATTACCACATGGGAGGACACAATCAGTTTAAAGGTGGAAGCTACATACAAGTCAGTTTATCCTGTATTCTGTTTTAAGAACATTTGACTTTCTATATTCCTTCATGACTGAAAATACTCCTACTCCTATCACGTGGAGAAATCATGCCTTTGAGGGAATAATGCCTATGTACAAGGGTAAGGGAGTAGTGGAATGTTGTTCCCTATGCCCCTTCCAGAGAGCTCTTTTTTTAAACTTTTCCTGGTACTTTGCACAAAGAGATGGAATTTTAATTCTCCATGCTCCTGTTAAATGCACTGTGCAATTGATTAGCCTCTTTTTTTTTCTAAACATAGTTGCCTGAAGGCAATCTCATCATTCAGCAGTAAGAAAAGGCACCACATCACATCACATAAAAATTAGTTGCTGAGATGAAAGTAGGATGAGTTTCCCTACTTCCTTGATTATGGGTCAAACAGTTTTGTTTTGCAGCAATCTCAGAGTTCCCACCATGGACAATTCCTGAGGTCTTTCTGATGACTGAAGAGCAGTCAGGAAATTCCTTGGTGTCACTTTAGACAAAATTGATTACTTTGCCTTCAGGCATTGTTGGTAGGAAGGTATCTTTAATCATGTGATGTTTCATCTACAGCCTTTGAAGAATGCTGCTGACTGGCCAGACTTTATCTTATAAAGTGCACAGAGGTTTGGTAGATATACCACCACCCCCACATGCACCTTTTCCTAAATCTCAGCTAACCCCAGACAAGTGGGGAGAAAAGGTGAATATTTTTGGAAAACTGGGAAAAAGATAGCCTGGTTACTTCAGAGAACGAGAAGGAGAAAGTATACTTGGTTTGCCCATTTGAAATATGCCCTAACAACCATTTCATAAGGAGGTCTTTTGAAGATGACACTTGAAATTCAGCAGAGCTGCTTCCCTTTTTCTTCCCTTGCTCTCTTACACATATGGCAGGGATACGCATCTTACAGCTCCCAGGAAATTTCTTCCACTTTTGGTTAGAGGCTTTGAAAAATCTCTCTGTGCACACATACAATCAAAACTTGTTAAGAGCTCAGAGAACCTGTCTGCAGCAAAATGTTCCCACCTGGGCCTGCAGGGACAGAGCAGGACTTTCTTCTCAGCATCGTCTACGTCTTTCACAAGGGAGAAATGAGCTTCGTGGCAGAGCCTCGGAGAGACTCTGCAAGACCCAGGGCTGTTTTGAACTGTGGTTTTGCCCTCACTCCCCTCATTCACTTTTTTGCTCTGCCAAGAGGGAAGAAAGACAACGGAAGTTGAGCCCCTTTGCCCAGATTCCAGACCTCCTGAGTGCAGGACAAGGACCTGTCTGGCCTTGAGTGTGACTTTATGCTGGGGTGAACATAAACTGGAGAGCACAAATCCCCCCTCAGTGGTGCCCAGGTCATACACGAGAGGGAAGTGGTAAGGAAGCTTGCAGGAGCAGAACAGGACAGGGATGCAGAGAAACAGGGAAGAGATTGGGATTTTAAACAGGAAGTAGAAGGCAGCAGAGGAGAAAAAGATCTGACTAATGGAGATGTTGAACTGCAGGGGAAAATTATAAAAAGGAGGTGAAAGAGAGAGGCAAAGAAGCAGCAAAAGTAGGTGAGAGCAGAGTGGAAGGGAGGCAGGGTGTAGACAAGGAAGAATTTGGAATGTAGGAAGAATTTGCAGCCACTGATGAATCCCATCCTGCACAACCTGGGGCTGAACTCCAAGAGCTGTGCGAAAAAATGAAAGTTCACACATAATTTTTCCTGTCCTTTATTTTATAACTAAACAGGCATGGTACTTGGGGAATCCAAGAATGGTCCCTATAGAAAAGGAGTTACACAGATGAATAGAGTGAAGATATTGGTTATGTGACATTTCTCAACTGTGACTATTATAAAACCGGAGTTGATAAGAGAAAGAGAGGCATAAGTAAAGAAAAAAAGGAATAAAAAGAAGATAGAAAACAATAGACTTAATGGAATAGAAATGCTGTGAAGATAAGAAGACAGAATGAAATTGGGAGATGAAAGGAAAGAAGATAACAGTGAAGGAAGGTGCTAGAATAGCAGTTCTCAAACTTTCTGAAAGCATGGGTGTGTTTGGTCTCATCTGTCTCAGTATGACCTCCAGTGGGTCCAGGCACCTGATAAAATATGTTTGGTGTAGTAACAGCAGCAAGGATCTTCATTAATGAGTTTATTAGTCATACAGGTACATAACTGTACAAAAACACTAGTAATGAGAGTAAAAAGAATATTAATAAGTGAATAAAATATCAGGCATGGAGGACTCAAGCTGGTTGCCTGCAGAGCTGAAGAATGCAGCTCGTTTCAGCCCCAGACTACTAAATCTAGGAGAGTAAAGTGAATTAATTACAGCAAGGGCTCCTCAGCCATAATTTTGTCTCTAAAGTACAAGGTCACTGTCTAATCCTGCTCTGGGAGAGTAAGCCCAATTCTCACTTCACCCATATTCATACAGTAAGATGATTTCTGATGCAGAGCATTTGGCTTTAAAATAAGCAGGATGGAATCGTCCTTTCAGCATGTCTGAAAATCTCCTGGAAGCCTCCTATAAAAAGTGACCTCTCCATACCAGAGTGGCCTTCTTTCTTTTGCTTAAAGACCCAAAAATTCTGAGCTGAGAAACAATATCATTTACATGTGCGCTGCTGTTTTAATTTGTGAACTGTGACTGTGTTTTGCTCAGCAACAAAAAATACAAGAGCCAGGACCTTGAAGTGAGGATCAATAAGAAGATGTCACCCTTTAGTTCATGGTAGGGCACCCTCAAGGAATAAAAGGGTTAGACTCGAATCTGTGCCCCGGCTCAAAACTCCATTTGTGAATTCTTGAACTTCTTCATTAAAACTGTGAAACAACTACTTGATTTTTCAGACAAAAACTCAGAGCTACAGTTTCACAAAATAACAGAAGTAATGAAACAGAAAGATGCTAATTGCATGTCATAAAAGTGGCTGTCTCCAGTGCATTTAACAGTGCCTATTTTGTCTCTATAAAAATGTACATATTTATCTCTTTTCACTAAAAAAAATAAGAATAAAATGAAAAACAAACTTTATGCTTATCTGAAAATAAATATTAAAACTAGATATCAGCTTTATTGGATGCAAATTTATTTATCTTTTTCATCTCAAGGGGCTTTTAAATAGAAGGACATTCAACCAAGAATCAGTGAAGGCAAAAGGATTGCTGATCATCTGAGATTTCCATTTGATCCTGCTCTCCAACCTTGATCCTAATATCAATCTACCCCCATAGGCATTTGTATGTCTAGCAGTGTAACATTATGACAAAGTGCTTTGGTTTATTTTTACATTAGAAAAAACCAGAGCAAATACTTTTTACTGATTTTTTTCAGCATTTTTCAGCTGTTGATGAGAAGGATGAAAAAGGTCTCTGTATGAGATCAGGACAGCAAACATTAAGCAAAAAAGAAAAGGAAACTTCATAAATTCCCACCCTGTGTTTTATAGTCCACTCCAGTTACTAAAATTAAAACCTAGACTATTGCTTTTGGCACTTTATTTTTCCCCCTCCTTGCAACTCTTTAATTTTGGTGAGCAGAACAACTACACTGTATATTAAGAACAGGCTCAAGGCCAAACTTCCCGACTTTCCATATGGCTGAAACACTGCTGGAGCAGGTGACCTGACAGGAACATCTGTGGGGTGTCCTGGGAGACTTCTACATACCCATGACTCAGAGCTGCCAATGTAGCCATGAGTGTAACACAGACCTTTTAATTTTAGGAGTCTTAGAATAGGGCCTGAACCATAATGCATTGATTGGTATCTGCTGCTGTCTGTGCACTGACTGCAGTGGATGATGATGACTCCGGGAAAAAAAGAAAAATTAAAAAAATAAACTTTTACTTTATACATGCTGCAACATCAGTATTTTAGAGGTACTGAATAGATTGTTCAGATGTATTGCTCCTGGGCTGAGTCAGGCTTATAACTCACTTATGATTAAATCCTTTTTTCTAAATACACAGCAAAGCAATTCATTCATACTGAGGAAGAAAATCAAGTGTCTGTAGCTCACTCTCCTAGTTGCAACATTTAACCCTAGGTATATATCTTGCACTATTATTTAAAAGTCTGTTTCTTTTGCCTCTCTAATCTCCCAGTTCTGAACCAACTGCAGTCAGAGTCTGTGACCTCACAGCACAGCTTCCTACCAGAAACCCACCCATCCAATGTAGAAACTCAAACTAACCATCTAAGAAGGGTGCAGTCTCCAATACAAAGGATCATAGGAAAGCCAGGACAGAAAGGGTTCTAAACCAACCCAAGACTGATGGAGGAATTCTTCAGGATGGAGTTTAGGAATAAAAAACAGATAGGTGCACACTTGCTCTTACAGCTGCACAGCAAGCAATTTGCATACAACATCCTTTCTGCCTTCTATTTATGCAGTTCAAATTTCTTTTTGCTTCACACCTGGGGGAAGTTTGCTTTCTGCTGCACACACCACTGAGGTCACTGGGAGAAGATTAACAGTCTCTGATGAGAGCAAAGGAACTAATTGAACTGTTATCACCGAGCATCTCGGCCCATTCTTCCCCAGATTTAAATCAGTGCTTTGCAGCTTGGTTATTGAAATGCTGATTATCAAAAGGCTGCTCCCTTTGTGTATAGGCATCACTGACTCACATTATAGAAACACAAAGCAGCTGCCATTGCCAGTGCTGTAGGATCTGCACTTGCTAAAGTTTTCTGGACAAGGCAAAACCCAGAAATCTTTCTGTCCCCTCCATCCATAAAATGGGGACAAAGTTGTATTGCACGAGGAATAGTTAAAGGGAGTTAATCTCTGTGAGAGCCCATATTAGCCTAATTGTGCTATTTTGTCCATAAGAAGAATGTCTTTATAAAAGCTGTCAACCAGAAAGCTGTCACATGTGCCGCAGCAGGAAACCGACTGCCTAGAAGTAGCTTTGTCCATGCATGGATCCTTCTGTCTGTACAGAAAAGGTCCACACATTGGGTTTGTTTCTGCAGACCAGCTCTACATAGTTCTGGAAAGCAGATCAACTAAATAGCTGTTGCATTTGTACATTTATTCCCTAGAAGTTCTGAAAAACTGTGGTTACTTTGTCAAACAGTGGCAGATAAAGGAGCTCACAGTAAAGCTAGAAAAAACTGAATCCTGGTCAACTCCATAGTTGCATTTCTATCCTTGGGACAGGACTGTGCAATGAGACATGTGGAGCGGACCCCTAACAACTCAGGGTTATCAGTCACCCCTGCAGAGAGAACTTACTATGCAGACAGCAACCTGATGTTTTGGCTCTGGACAGGAGAGACAAAATGAAGTGTTTTAGCTCTTTTCCATTATGAAACCTGAAAAAGGTATTAAAAGTTAAAATCTCAGTGCAGGGAATTACAGCTCTGTTTCTTTTGAAAATCCAGTACAGCCTGTTCCTAAAACATCTGACCTACAACGCTAAGAGGTTTTAGAAGCATATGTGAAACAGGAGGAAAATGGAAGATCAAGACTGAAGTCAGACACATGGCACAGAGGTGTTCACAAATACAGTATTTCGTGGCTGTAATTCAATATTTTCTACATTCAGTCATATTGGCCCTTAAGACAACTGTAAATTCTTTAGCATGTCAAATTATTTTTATAGATTTTTTTTTAGTCAACTTTTTTTAAGTTTTACAACCAGTTATTAGGTATAGGGCTTTAAATATAGCAAGTGCATAAATTTTTAACAGCACAAAAGCTTAGCGTGACGAATAAACTAATAAATCAGTTATTATATATTCCCTTGTTTTTATGTCCATGCAAAGGCCCAGTCCTGAAACTCCCTCTACAGGTCAATTAAGGCAATCAGGCTTTAGACACCACGTAAAGATGGATATGATCCCACCTGTCTACTCTAACCTTCTTCTTTTTGCAGGGACCACACATTACTTGCAATGCATTGAGGACCGCTGACCACGCCGTCTCAGTTGGACAGTTGGTTTACACCATCTTAATCCAATGGGCTTCATCAGTATCACATGTTTTCAGGCTTGTGACCTAACACACAGGATTAGATCTCCAGCACATTCTGAAGATCCACTGTCAAATATCCAACTTCTTTAATGTGTAGGGACAGTTATTTTCTGTGGTCCTGCATGAAGATTGGCATCAATATTGAAGTTAAGGCAGAACTGGCTTAGTTCATCATCTGAAGTTTCTAGAGGGTATTAAGTAATTGCCTTGAATTTACAATCAAAATAACATCATCAGTAAAAACAGAAGAAAAGAAATATCAGTATTCACATTTATTAGTATTAGTATTAATATGAATGTGTAATAAAAAATGAAACTTAGACTGGATCTAAACTTTGGTCTTTTTTTTTTTATAGGTCTCCTTCACGGGGGTATCTCTGTGAACCAAGGGAACTATTAGAATAGCCACAAGGAGTAGAAGGTTAGTAATAAAAGCAGACAGGAATTTGTTTTGTAATCAAGAACACTCATGACTGAAAACTGTATCCAAACATTAATTTCCCAGTGATAGGTCCAAATTTTGGAAAGTAACGGTGTCTTCAGTACAGGAATAAAAAAATCAGATAAATGGTCCAATTTCTTCCATGATTAGTCCTCTATAGGTTTTTTTTTGTTGAGGGTCTTTCAGTGGGCCAACGGGTATCTTTGCTCTTCGCTGAAACCAGCAGTAATATTTCTTGCACCAGAGATTTAGAAACCAAACAGGAAAGGAAGAAATCATTGCAACAGAGATAGCAAGAACACTTGCTAAGACCCAAGACCATAGCAATACTAGACAGCTCAGAGAAATTTTTAAAGAAATTTTATCTATTGTCCCTAGACAAGTGACTTTTTTTCACCACTAATAATAGAGATGTCTTTCTGATCATCAGTTCAGAACTGAATTTAATATCCTCAAAAGTCAGTCCTACTTGGCACTTCATCCTTATTGCACTGAGTCATCTGTTGGTTTATGCCTTGTCTTCTCTAACAGTTTCTGTGACAATCCTCCTCTGTGTTTTGCAATGCCAGGACACCCAAATGACCACTCCCAGGGATGTGTTAAGCCAGAATGTTATTCTGTAGCTGCACAGTTGCCCTCCTGTTCCCACTAACTCATAAACAAAAACAAAAAATTGCAAGCATTTAGCTCATGACAACGTTGGTTTGTGTGGAGGGATTATTTTTTCATTAGGAATGACCATTTAGCTGCGATCCACTACACAGATATATAATCCAGGAGGACGATAGCCATACAGGCAACTAAGCATGTGTATTATGTCTATAAAAGGCAGCAATTTCATCAGGCCATCTAACACACTCTCCCCTCATAACCTACCACAAATAGTCCCAGTCAATTATCCCTTCGATGCATCAGAGAATAAACATTCCCTATGGAAAAGGGAAACCACCATCAGTCTGAATTCGACTATTTTTGTTTGTGATAGTCCTCAAGCTACATTTAACGTGGTTGAAGCAATTCATATTTCAATTCCAGACTAAAGAATTTCCTGCAGAGGAGTCTTTTTCCCTGCTTTTCTCTTTATTGCTTTGTTGTGAATCCTTAGCATTCACAGTATGAAATGCATTGACCAGTATAATATCAGAAGTACATTTTTTTCCTTTTCTGTGACCCAAAGACTCGAGAGCAATTTTTTAGTTCCAGGCTTATGGAGTAATGCTTGTTCAATTCTACTTGAATTCTCATCCTGTATAACCAAGACCTTGTGTGCTTAAAATTCACTGTTTTTTATGAAGGAATATTACTGGAAGGCAAAAATAAAAAGAATGATAAATGGTGCAGACAACCTTTACAGAGTTCTTCACAAATCTGCATCTCCTGTTCAGGCTTTGGGCACAGGTTCTGAGAAATCTGGGGATTTATTCCTTTATTCTTCCCCTTAACCTGCAATAGGTCAAAAAAAAAAAAAACCTCACTTTGCCTAAAGCATGGTTAACATGGACACATACCAGCACAGTGGAACTGTAATTTGCTGCTTCTATTAGGCCAGCAGGAAATATCAATGTGTTTTTAGCCCCATAGAATTAAGGAAGTCTGTACACAGTGAGCTCACTTCTATATATAGTTCCCTCACTCATCATCCACAGATGGCATGTTTGAGATGACGAACATAGTAAAAACACTGAGCCACTATGTTTATCTAAAACATGTATTTTTAATTGTATACTACATTCCAAGTTTCTTCACAGCTTTCACAGTCAGGAAGGAATAATTTGTTTACACTTGACTAGAGCAAGTATTTCATTTGCCTGCCAATATGGGACATGCATCTCAAGATGGAGCTGAGGTATATAGAAGCAAAGATTAACAAATAGTAAAATAATGTGCCAAAGCTTGTCAAGTATAATCATTGAGGCACATTTTACACAAAATACATTTGTGTGATAAAATCTGTATTGCTCATGAATATCAGAAGGGCCATCCATAAACAGAAGGACCTTTTCCTGTTAGCTTTATAATGCTGCTTTGCACCTCTGGTGAGTTAAGAGTGTGGCCACTTCTCTCCACACTGCTTCACAATTCTGCACTTTGCATTGTTTGCTTTACTTTTACCAGAATTGTGTCTTAAAGAGTGAGAGGTCCTCAAAGTTTCAATTCCAGACTGGTCCTACAGATAAATCACAACAGTAAGAACCAGTATTCCTGTGGGTTCTTGACCTGGCTATATCCCTATTTTCTTTCATTTAACTAGAGCTCAAAATGCCACCTTTTCTACACATCTATAAATAAAAACTGTTAAGCCTTACTAAACACCAACTGAAATACATTCAAATACTGAATGTGGGTGGGCAGCATTTCATGAGCAGTGGGACAGATAAAGACATGAATATGTGTAGTCATATCTCCCACACCCCACATCTTTTATAATACTGCCATATTCCCAAGTGCAGCTTTCTTTTACAGCCTATACTAATCTGCTCCTGCCTGGAAACTCTGTGTTTAAGGCTTGGCAAGCCAAAGGGTGCCCACTGGCTGCCCAGCTGGTTACTGCCTCTCTGAAGGGGTAAGCTCTTGCTTTTCTATCAGTAGCATTATTACTGTCAGTATCTGTCCCCCTGGTCTGCTATCCATACTGTCAATGCTACTGGGAATTCAACATCTTTCAGTTATCTGATTTATAACCAGACACAATAGCTTCAAAAACTATTGGGAGGAATGAAAGATGCTTGGGCAGACAGGCTGGGAAACCAACAAAATGTACAGAGGATACATCCTTTGTAGACAGTCAGTTTTCAGATTTAAATACCAACAATAAGACTAAACATGTACACAGAGTCTCATCACAAAATGTTTTACAAATGAATAGGATAGATCATTTCATAGTCTTCCAAAGTGTAGTCTTTGGAACAAAGCTGTAATTCAATAAAACAATAAATACTCTTAGGACAGGGAAAGAAAAGGGATTCTGCAGGCAGCACAATTGCCAGCAAGACACAAATTAAAATTCTGTACTAAACAGAAAAGTCGTTTTCTTTTTTTAATGTAATGCTATGCAAAGATTGCCACAAGGGTAGCTAACACTGGAGCTGGATAGATGCACAGCCTCAGAGCCTCTCTTAGGACATCATTCCTTACATAAATGACTGTATCTTGTACAGACAGTCCAAATGAAGGTGTTGGGAATATCCACATGACCAATCACCAGCACTTACAATACAGAAGTATCTAAACTGGAAATGGATAATCTATTCTACTGATGCCAGTCCTTGGACATTTAATTGCTCATTTCTCCCCTACCTGACCTTCTCCATGACATTGCAGGGCCTTTCCATACCCATTCACACACTTTCCTTCTTTGTCCAAGTTGTCTGCCCAAGTTTGCCATTTTGCTTCAAGAAAGTCAGTTTTCCTTTGTTTTATTTAAATAAATAGACATGGGGTGGAGGAAGTAGTCCAGGATGTGGGGGAGTGCATGATCTGAAAGAATGAGAAATACTGCAAGGACTATTTGATTATAGATTGTGATGTGAAATAAAGGGTGAGGGAAAGAAGAGAAGTTCAAAGAAAAAAAGCTAAAATTAAAAAGTGCCCGGCTTTGAAATCTAGGAGAAATAGTATACTTTGAGGATGAAAGTGGAAAATTTATTCATTATTTTATATCTTTGAGAATTTTTATAAAGTAGCTCTTATGAAAACACTATAAATCCTCTGGCTGCAGTGGAACAGGACCACAGATTGATGTGTAGCCAAAAACCAGTGTTACCTGCACTCCCAGGTCACACACACTGGAGTGTGTTATTAATTCATTGATCTGGAAAGGCTACAGAATTGGTAATGGGCACTTCTTGGAGGTGCCTATCCAAGCACTGATGCCACGGCTGCTCAGCCAGTGAGACCTGATGGATTTGTAGCACAGGGTGAGACAACTTGCAAGACATCTTAGTAAATTCTAGGATTCTGTATTTTTTCAGTGCGTTGCTACAAAAGTCTGCTGTAGAAATTGAGTCACATAAAATTTATTTAAGAAGTCCTGGGTTCAAACTGGCAAAGTTTTCCAAGCTGCATAAGTTCAGGGAGCCTGGAGGTGTCATCACTCTGTCTTTAAAGTGTTAATCAGTGACTAGGGCAAAAACCACAAAAAATCTCGTGGGTCCAGTTTGGGAGTTACACTCCCAAACTCGTTAGGTCCCAAAGTCACTATGTTGCTGAATGTGAATGATGTCTACCTTCAGAGACTCCAAGAAATCATTCTCAGCTTTCCAAAGCAATTTTCCAGCCTCTGATTTTTGGTATAAAATCGTTACATGCTTCTTCTGTGCAAATATGCAGTAATTTGAATGGAGTCTGGTTGCTGCAGGGAATTAATCAGAGGAGGTGATTGTACTTCACTTCCAAGTCGTTGAGACTGCTAGAATTGGTCACAGGGGTCAACGGAGTGAGTAAACCACAGCCATAGTGCTGTGACCCACAAAGAGAGGAATCCACCTTCAATTTGTTACGTTTGTTTGTTTTTTAAAGGGACAAAAAGAGATTTAGAGGGTTTCAAAATCCTGGCTTGCTGTCTAATGCCTACAGGCAGATGATCTCAAGAGCAAAGAACTTTCCATCCCCTGTCAGGAGTAGCCTGGTGGCCTGAAATCTATTTTCTCTGACTTTTAATATTCAGAGAAAAGATAGTTCAGAAGTTTATCACATTTCTTTCTCCTGCCTCTGAAATATGGAGCTGCAATACACACACACACACATGCAGATGTATGTCATGGAAAACTGTGAGAAC
This sequence comes from Chiroxiphia lanceolata, assembly GCF_009829145.1. Lineage (NCBI taxonomy): Eukaryota > Metazoa > Chordata > Aves > Passeriformes > Pipridae > Chiroxiphia > Chiroxiphia lanceolata. Next base: position 59,355,244 of record NC_045641.1, read on the forward strand.
AAACCATAAGTACAGGAAAAATTTCTCTTTTGAGAAATTATACAAAAATTATCCTTTAGATGCAGCCAAAGAAGCTAAATTAAAATTTCAAGAGTTCACTTGCAGATGGAGATTGCTTAAATTTTTTCTGGTCCCCCAGTCAAACCAAAGTCAGCCATATGCCACACTACCTTTCCCAGAGATTGCGCCATACAACAAATTAAAGAGGATTATATTGCTACAAATTTGTCACTGGTGAGTTTTGCATTTCTATATTGAAATCAGTATATGTATCAGTGGGACTGTCAGGTCAAGGTCAATGCTTTGGGAAATCTTGCTGATGAGACACATTTTAGCTAATTGAACTTCCTCGTTTATAAATGTAATAAAAATTCTACATTTGTAGTTTCATCTGGAAAGAATTGGTTTTGCCACACTAAAAAGAGTGTTTTAACCTTTCTCTCTGTTGAACCACTTCATTTATTTTCCTTACAAATTATCATGTCAGATCTACACAGACTGGCTTTCTTTTCTGAAGTCTTCTATATCTTGGTTGCTTAGTTTTGGATGTATTTCTAAGATTCTTAAACTGAGTTACCCCTTTCCCATTGCCTTTAAACTAAGAGAAACACATGAAAGCCTTGATCTCCTTTCTAATAGATAGAGGTGTCTTCACATATTAACCACAAGTGCATTTGATTCCTATACTAAATGACTCATTTTAAATGCTCCCTATCTTTTACTTCCCTTTTTTTCTTTTCTGCTACAGTATAATCTATAAAGACATGGTAATACTTGCAAAATGTGTGAAATTGTTCCTCTGCAAGCAACACATATGTAAACATCGGAAGGATTTGTACCTCTGATTAGCTAAAAAACATTAAATTGCCATAGTCAAAACTATGCTCATGCTCTTAATTTGTTATGTTTGCTGTACATATTGGAAAGAATAATTTTTCCTCTTTTTGTTTTACTTTTTGGGAGAACAGGAGAAGAATTTCTGTTATTTTTATAACACGGCCCAGACAAGTCACTGCCATTGCAGTTTAGTATAGTCTTTCTTTAAGCCAAGGATTTTTTAATCATTAAGAGACACTGAAGTTCACATATTGCTAGTAAAACTGATGTTAACATTCTTTTCAGATCACTGCACAGTGACTGATTCAGTCTTACATCTTATCTGGCTTGGTCACTCAGACCAGCCTCTTGAAAACAGACATTATATTTACTAGAGTTGTATAACAATGGTTAGATCCAGAACATGCAGTTGGAAAAAGAATGAGGAGAAACAAAATCATATGACAATCAGTGTAGTATTTGCAGTATTCAGCAAATAGTTTTGATGAAAAATGAGAAAAAGAAAATTCATAAATATATCTCATCTCCTAAAAAAAATTCTAATTTTGAAGAAGCCTTTGTTGTTTTAAAATTACAAAACAAACAAACAAACAGAACCTCAAACAAATTGCCAGGCAAATAAGAAGCAGGGGGAAAAGGCTTAGAAATAAAATACTTTGGTTAACCAAAGTGATGTATTTTTATAACTTAATCCAAGAGAAAACATTTCAGAAGCATTTTCAAGATTTTCCAGGCAGGAGTGAGGGCAGTCATTAAATGCATATCATTAGTCTATCAATGCTGGAGTCAAAGGCAAAACAGTTCTTACAAGAATACCCAGGTTTAATTCATATACCAGGCAGAACAGAGCTGCAGCAGCAGGGAGCTTGGGTGGGACTGCTCAAACTGTTGGAAAGGGAAGATGAGTTATACAGCCCACACTAAACACCACACCACTGCAGAGCTCTTGTGGCTCTCAGTATTCCAAGTTAGCTGCAGCACAGGAACAAAACTTATAACAAATAGTGAAGACTTTTACTTGAAACAGTAGTTTCAGAACAATTAAATGTTCTACAACAAGTCCAGGTACCAAAGCCCTGCCCAAATGTTTTTCCTCTGCTTGGGCTTTGAACAGTCTTTCTTCTTCTAAATCACCATTTATATAAATTTTTTATCATAGCTTTCCAACTTCTACACTGTTTTTTGTTTCTGTTTTTGTTTTTCATTATTCCATTCATCACCTTCTCAATAATAAACAAGATACTACTTGTGTGAGAGACATGACATATTTAAAGGAAGGCTCTCTTTTTCTTTAGGTACCTAAGTTAGCCTACTTCAATTAGGGCACTAGGTGCCATCAGAGTACTAGGTCTCTGTTATAGATGCACAGAGACAATGTTTTCTGGGAGATAACTCAGCAGATCCAGATAGGGATCCCATCCCTAGCTGCAGTCAGAGTCTGGAAAATTAAGCTGAATGTTGCCAATGTATTTTTTACTCATTTAGTCATCTTAATAATTTTAATTCTTATTTTTTGTGGTTTTTTTTTTTTTTTTTTTTTTTTACCTAGTAGTGTTGTCAGAGAGGAAATTATTCTTTTTTAATTTATACTTGGGGGTGGGGGTTTAACCTCATGATATGAGCTACAATAGAACAGTTCCTTACTCTATAGAAAAGGGACTATGGGTGCAAGCCTGATAAAGTTTTCTGAAACCGATAGAATATGATCAGGTGCTGTTTCTGTAGAGTTGAAAGCTATTAAGTGAGGCAGTCAAACCATAGTTGTAGTCCTATAACAGGTTGCTAAATAATGAAATATATTTGAGTTAAATAGGCATTACTCTGGGAGCATTAGCCTGCACTATGTGGAATAAAACTCTGGTTGGGGTTTTGGTGAAGAACACAGTAGCATATGATATCAATTATTGCATGGCAATAAGATAAAGTAGAAAAATACATGTTACTGAGGTCCTTTGAATCTTTTAACTATAACAGTCCTCATGAAAACAACCATGAAATTTTCTCAGATTGATTCCTGAGCTTATATGTCATTGACTTGGTTATAATTAAACTACTTTAAGGCAATAGGGAGGGATTTATCACAGTTGTGAGTTTTTTTGGTTTTTTTTTAATGATTACTAGAACATCTAGTATCTAATTTTCTTACTTTTATAGTTTATATGCTTTATATGATTGGCAGGCAGACAATGCCACCTGTGTAATATAAACACACAATATCACTTTTATATGCTTCAATGTAAACCTTGTACTTTGGCTTACCTGTAAATCTTCACAGACAACTTCGAAAGTATGTTCTAATTGCTGAGGATTAGTAATAACAGATTGCCAAAGTGGTCTGAAATTCAAATCAGCACAGATTAAAGTGATTTATAGTGTACTTGCCGTTTTTACCCGTCATGAATAAAAATGTAAGTAACACTTCCACCAGTCTCCCCTAGGAAATGCAAGGGCAGTTCAGTGTTAGCTGTAGAAAAAGAGATTTCAGTACAGGAGAAGAAAATATTTTGGGGTTCTTTTTGTGACCACTCATTGTGCTGAACAAACACTGAGCTCAAGCAAACAGATTTTTAAAACGAAATCCAATGTCTTTTTTACTTTAGGGTTTTTTGATTTTTTTTGTTTGTTTGTTTGTTTGTTTTATTCAATTCTAATGCCCAGTTAAAATTGTAAAATCTTCTAGGGATTCTAGAGTCAATTACAAATTCATTGTCCTAAAATTTTTAAGCAGAACAGGTGAATAAAATTAAAAGGATTGTGAATTATTCACTTGTTTGCTCAAACAGCTCAAATAAATACATTTAACAAGATATAACACAACTTGATTCTGGGACATACTACCTTTTTCCTAGGTACAGATGTTTGATGATGGAAGGTTCTCTGACATTCAAATTCTCAGGTATGCAAACACTTTTTGTATTGTGGGGTGAAAACACCAATATACAGCAAATAATCAAACTGCTGAAGTCCTGATGTTGCTGTGGAGTCATTCCAGGGCTTTATGGAGACAGATCAAGACACTAGCTGGAGAAGATATAAAACCCTTCCCACATTAAGACTATGGTAATATGATGGGGATTTTTCAGTTTGGGTTTGGTTTGCCTTTTTTTTTGTTGTTGTTGTTTTCACCTAACTCATGAAAGCTGTGGCAGAAGAGTGGAACTGGCTTTCCTCCCCAGTTAAATTTTTACTCTTATTAAGGCTATGTGATGCTAGGAAGCATTTGAGAAATGGGATTTGCTTTGCAGATCCAAGTTGCTTTCTCATTTCAAGGCATAAAATTTACTGCCTCAAAATAGGTCATTTTGACAACACAAGAAAATGTTAAAGGAAATATTTTCAGTGAGACAGAGACTTCTCATATGTTATTGGGCTCAATGCCTAATGATGCCATCTTATACCAGTGGAGGACAGCACCAGTTTGTGGAGAATATCAGACACTCAGATTTCTGTGCAACCAGTAGTTCACCATTTTGCTGCCCTTTGTGCAGATATTCATACCAGGAAAGATGAGTGCAATATGTTTTCCAAATTGTTTATATCTGCTCCCATTCTGTAAAAAGACAACACCAGATAGTCATGGTAAATCTAAATCGCGGCCTTTAATGTTAACTTCTGAATTGTTCATTTATTCAAGATGGCTAGAAATCAATCCTTAACAATGTTTCAGTTATTTTTCTCAAACCTCCTATTTCACTTTTTATCTAAAAGCCTCCAGTTTGGCTTCCTGATAACTAGTAAGTTATGACAAATAAGTTAAAGGATCATGCTCTTCATGTACAATATGACTGAAAAAGATACATCCTCTTGAGTTGCATATTTTAGAATCTCAATTTAAATGCAGATTTTTAAGTCCCCAGTTAAGCAACCGTGAGGGATGTCTCTCATTTGATTAAAATACCAGTAGAGAAAATATTTTGGATTTAACATATTCTTCTGCACAGTGAACATAGTTAATAGGGACTCCTAGAGAGGATAAAGCTTAATGCATGGGGTTTTTCAGGTAATGCAGTAATTCTTCAAGTAGGCTTACTTCAATATAACATAATCACAATGTACTTACTCACAAAGGAGTTAATATATTACAGTGAATGCTTAAATAATGTTTCCTTTTGTCATCCAAATTAATATTTACCTGTAAGATAACTCTTGAACAACAAGACTTCCTGCTGAAAGTGAAAAGTCCAAAACTGCATTTTACCACATTGCACCTTGACTATGTTTTAGACAGCCTTGTAGCTAAAGGAGGTATTTTCACTGATTAAGTGGAGATGTATTATTTGGCTGTATAAGAACAAATGCTAGTCCTTAAAGCTCTACTGTACAATCAGCTGGGAATGGTGGCCTCTTTCAGAGCAGGAATCAATTATACAGAACTTAGGCAGGCCAGCCAGGTAACTCAACTGGATAAGATGTGTTCCTCTGAAACTTAAATAGCATCTTCCAGGCATGCATACATTCCAAAGTGTATGCATACAATTAATGCATGCATACATTCCAAATTATATCAAACAACTACTACAAGGCAAAGAAGTGCTTAACTATTTGCAGATTTGTGGGTTTGAATTATAAAAGATTACCCCAAAAATGTTTAATAGAATTTGAGTTACATAGTTTCATTGCAGGAAGCTGTATAGCAATTATGAGATCCCAAGAAAAAACCCTACAGCAAGACTGAAAATCTGTCCCTGTTAAGTCTTGTTTTAGTAATTTTATTACTCTCTAAAACAACCTTGAAATCAAATACCTCTCATACAGTGGATTGCCTGAGCAGATCTACAGAGCACGGAAAGAAGCCAACCTAATGTGGGTTATATTTCTTTTATCTTCAAGCCTAATGAAGGGACAAAATGAAAAGAACAAAAATCAGTCTTTTAGCAGATGTTTCTCTGCAGTTGTCTTAAGTCGGCAGAGGGGTTTTGCATGATAACCTGAGCATGTCAGAATCTGTACAGATGTGTTTCAGAATAGGAAAGCTTCCTTCCCTTCCCATTTGGTTGTGCTCAGTCTCAGCCCAGCCCACTGAAGGGCTGCTGCTCTTGTATGCTACAGGAACAAGGGGCAGCAGAGATGGACCCAGATCACCATGCAAAGCTAATTATTCAGACAACATGAATTTGCTTCTGGCTCCAGAGAAATGAATTTAAGGCAAGATAGGAGAAATAAGTCTTGACAGAAACGGATGCATAACAATGTATGAGGAAATATCACTTAATATGATGATCAAAAGGGAAGGCATGCCAGCAGCCAAACCTTTTTCTAGTTGTTCTGAGGCTGGGGGCATTTCAGTGAGGTGGCTGAGGAAGATAATGAGACACTGAGATTCTTACAGAGTTCCTCTTGAATTTGCTGTTTATCTCACCTAGTCCTCTTTAACACATTGTGTTTGCTCTGTGCAGTTCCCTAATTCTTTATTTTTGTGTAATAGATGTTGTTTAAATGTTTTTGGTGTAGAAATAATACAAACCCTTCAAAATAATTAACGTTATTTCAACTAAAGTTCCAGGAACCTCCAGACCAGAGCAATGAATATGACATGTAGCCTCCTTTTAGTCCTTTTGAGATGGAGTCCAGGATAGATATATGACTCAGTCTTGAGTGACTCATCAACAATAAAAGTCCTCATTGACATTAATCATAGGACACACAGACTGTCCTTTCTCTGTTTCTCACTGTCACTAACTCTATTTCTGCCCTTCTGAGGCATGTATCTAATATGTTTAACCTCATACAGCTGTGGTAGAGAATATTTTATTGTTTTATTTTTTAAACTCCACTGAGCTACATCAGGTGCTGGTGCTGCTGATGACCAGTAATGTCATAAATGTCACAATAGTCAGGGCCACACCCAGTCATCTTAGTTCATATTTCTCTACTCCTTAAATATTTCTTGATATAGTATGCACTTTTATCAGAAGTGTCCTGGAATTTGGTTTTCTCCTTCTCAAATGGTGATTTATCTCCCCATAAAACAGCCAGGTTTATTCTTTCATGTCCACATTGTTTAACTGTTATGTTTGTTAGCAATGTTTTTCCTTGTAAGCTCTAGTCTATTTTTCAAAATTGCTTTCAACTTCCAGATTCAACATGGTATTGTCATAGTAGTTTGCCTAAAAACAACCAACCTCTAGCATTCTCCTACACATCAGATCCTGGCACAAAACTAAGACCTACACTATAAAATGTTTGTCTTTCTTCACTTCTAACCTTACCTAAACCTCACTCTCAAATGTCTCGCAGTTCAGCCTCAATGTCATACTCTGCGAGAGCAACGTGCTGTTACAAGGATGGCTTGTGTGGGAAGCAAAATCAACCTCATTTAATCTGGTTTGCTCCAGTGTGAGCTAATCCCCAGGAGGCACCAAGCACACCTGGACTCCACTGCAGTTGCCCACAAATACAAATGCCCTGCAGTTACTCAAGATTTCTAGAAACTAACTCTGCTGTAGCATTAGCACATCCTTTCCTTGAGATTCGGGAAAGGGTGATTCCAGTTCCTGCCTGAAAATTTCATGCCTGCTCAGATGTTTGTGATTTTTTTGGTCCTATAACCAGTAGTCTTTTCTATCTCTATTTTCCAGTTTCATCTGAAACATCTAATGATTTTAATTGAAATCACCAGGTACAGTGGATTTGGATGATTAGAAAGTCTTCATGATGTAGTACCTTAATCTTCTTTGAAAGCAGGAGTGGAGGCTCCCTGCAAATTGTGAAAAACAATAGAGGAAGTAGTTTTTTAATCACACTGCAGAGAATTATTTTACAATGCAGCATGTGGTGTTTAAACTGTAATAATACAAATGTATAAAAGTAAGGATCATTTTTTTTCCCCAGTTGTGTCAATTCTATTAGATTTTCTTTATCAATGATTGTAGGTGTGTGTGGTGGTTATTATTCTGGAATAAACAAGAGTCTCCACCTTATTAGCCCAGTAACTCCACAGTAACCAGCTGACATCACTGCTGTGTGGCATATGTCTGTGTACACATAGACAACCAGAAAGAATAAATCTGACCAGAACCTACTCCAAGCTCTGTTTGAAAGTCTTTTTTTGTATTGTCTGCAGGGTGGAAGCCTGGATAGCAGAATGAATTCTCCAGATGTTGGGGGGGGTGGGGGGTGGGAAGCAATACTGATTACAGGTGTTTCAGCTGAGTGCTACTCTTCTTGTTAAACCTTTGCAGTGGTCAGCAAGACCAGGCAAACAACCATCCTTAGTTACAGAAAAAGAAGAAAAATAATTTGCAACACCTCAACTACTTTTTACATACAGATCCTGAATCACTCAAGACATTTGAGTAATTTTTAAAACTTTCATCTCGTGAAACTAGTTTCTCATGAAACTAAGGAATGACTTTATTGAGATTACTTTTACATGTAACATCCTCTTTTCAACTACAAGCACCCAGCTCTTCTACCTGCCTAAGATCCACCGAAGTCCTGCTG